>NC_052623.1:213783281-215017188 GCF_016161935.1 Mauremys reevesii
CAGGCCTGGAGGGTGCTGATCTGGGCTCATGCGCGCCACCCAGGGCTCTGATTCTGGCTCATTCCCAGGAAGCTGGGAATGTGAGTGATGGAGCTGCCAGCCTGGGCATCTCCCTTCCCAGCACGAGATTGCCTTGTGGCGGGGTAAGCACACCCCAGGAGCTGGTATCATTTGTTGGCCTCTTCCACAGAAGAGCACTGAGTCTCAGCCGCCCAGATCGGGGGAGGGGCCAGCTGTGACTTTGGAGCCAGATCCGGGTTTGGATCTGAACTGGCCGGTGCTGCAGAGCTGCTGCCCAGATGTGTGGAGCCAGCTCCTGCCCACGCCAGCAGCACAACGTGCCACTCAGCCAGCCACCTTCCAGGCTCTGGCAGAATGCTTTCATGTGTGGAACTGGCAGCTGGGCTCCCTCCAGAGCCGAGAGCTGCTGCTCCTCCCCTTCCTCTGCTGGCCAGCCAGCCGCAGCTCCTCAGCACCTGGCCCGCTCAGCCCCACCTCTCAGTGCGCCTGCCTCCCCAATCTCCCTCCCTGGCGCTGAACCTCGCCCCCCAGGCACCTGGGCATGTCAGTACTCAGGGGCCGGGAGCCAAGCGCCCTGGGAGCCATCTGTAAGGGGGGGCTGAGTCCTCCTGTGCTGGGCTCCAGCCAATCTGGCAAGCCAGGCACTGGCCTTTAGACTTGCGGCAGAGCAGCTATATCAGTCTCACAGCAGCAGCTCAGTCTGCCTCCAACATCACTCCAGGCCAGGAACTTGCTCCTGCCTGACAAAGGCAACAGTCTGAGCCTCGCTCCAGCCTTGTTCCTAGTCCTACCTTCCAGTCCTGGTCTCCTCCAGTCCCCATTCCAGGAGACGCATGCGTGGGGAATCGGGCTGTGTCTGTACAATGTCTAGCACCGCTGGGCCTCTGATCCTGACCTGAGCTCCTCTGGGCACTACAGAAATACAAAGGAGAAACAGCAGGGCTGGAGGATTTATAGCAGGCTCCTTGGTGAGGAGGACTCACGGTTGGGTTGAGCCTGCATGAGTCCACAGTGCAACACAGAGCTGTGCTAGTGATGGAAGATCTATTTCATCTTCCCCTTACCTAGCATACAGCGTCATGGCAACTTAGCACTGGACCAGCCTGCAAGGATCCTGGTGGGCCCTGGCATGGCTGTGAGCAGCAGATTCAATGTTCGGGAAAAGCAAAGATCTGGTGCAATAGGCAACGCGTTGTTCCATCTGGGCACCAGCCAGCTCCTGTGCAGCCCCAGAGAGCTCCTACAGCCTGGCTACTGGAACCAGGGACAAAGAGCAGGAGGTTGAAGAGAATGCAGCCAGCCTGGGACCCAGGAGACCCGCGGTGGTCATTTCCCAGCTCTGACACAGATATTCTGGGCGTGGGCCTCAGGCAAGTCCCTTATTCCTCTGTGCCACAGTTCCCTCGTCTGTTCAGTGGGGGTAGCAGCCAGGGCCCTGGCCCTGCAGGGGGTGGTTAGATTAAATGGTAATCGAGGTTGGGGCAGTGCCTGATGCCAGTGGGGGATGAGGGCCAGGATGGTGCCCAAGACAGAGCCAAAAGCAAGGGGGAGATACAGAGCCGGTGGTGAGAGTGGGTTTTTGGGCTTTGACAATCTGCTCTGGGTGCCTGGGCTGCCAGACCTCAGCCAGCCACTGGCATTGCCAGACTTCCCTGAGCTATGGTGCTGCTGCTTTCCTGCTTCTAGGAGCCACCTTCCTGGCTGGGACCGCAAACAATCATCCTCCCTGGGCTGCTGTGGCACTGAGTGGCTAGGCAAGGCCTGAGACCTAGTTGGCGGGGACTGCTCTAAAGCATGGGCTGGGAGCTGAGTAGGAGAGAGTTTGGGGAACCCCATTTACTGTCACGAGGAGGAGGAGCCGGATGGAAGGATTCTCCCACTCCAGGGATCCATCCGGCAACCTGCTGCTGGCTTTCCAGCTGCATGGAGCCGCCTTCCTCGTAGCTGGAGACCCCCGCAACAATCATCTGCCTGGGGTTGCTGTGGCACTGAGCTGGGACTAGACAAGTCCTGGAGACCCTTCCAGTTGGGCGGGGCTGTGACTGCTGGGGAGTGGAAGGTCCTCCCATGACCCTGGGTGTGGGAAGGACAGGCTCTAAACTTCTACGAGTTGCCAGAACTAGTCTGGGCTGGGGCATCCCATGGCTGGGGAGTCACACACTGGCTGGCTTGTGACTCGCCTGCCCATTGTGACAGATGCCCTGGGCTGGCTGGCACAGCCTCATCCCCTCACTGCCAGGCTTGGCTCTGACAGAGCGAGAGCCAGCACGTGCTGCTGAGGAACACTGAGCCAGCCGCCCCAGCAAATGCGCGTCGGAAGAAGCATGAGAGGTGAGGGAGCTGGAGAGTCTGTGGGAAGCTCCTCTTTGTGAAATCAACCGCCCCCAGGTGGTGCAGGTCCTCACAGGCCTGGGGGTGCTGATCCGGCTTTGGCGCGCTATCCTCAAGCTCTGATCCTGGCTCATTCCCAGGCAGCTGGGAGCGTGGAGTGGTGGAGCTGCCGGCTCTAGGCATCTCCTTCCCAGCACGAGATTGTCTCTGGGGGAAGTCCACCCCAGGATTTGGCGTTTGTTGGTCTCTCTTTCCACAGAGCGCTGGGAGTCTCAGTGCCGCCTCCAGATCAGGGAGGGGCCAGCTGTGAATTTGGGAGCCTGATCTAGGTTTGATCTGAATCCGCCAGTGTTGGGTGAGCGCTGCCCAGGATGTGGGGAGCTAGTTCCCGCCCACGCCACATCACAATGTGCCACCCTGCCTCCCCAATCTCCTCCCTGGCTCTGCACCTCGCCCCTGCAACTGGGAATGTCTCATTAGCGAGCTAGGCCTGACCACCTCCATCACCTTTGCTGACCCCATCACTCACATAGGGGAATGGCACTGGAGGATTGCTAGGAACTGGGCATTCTCCAGGTTGCCAGGAGCCATTGTTCCTATTTACCAAGACAGTCCGATGCCAGGACAGTGCCCTGAGCTCTGGACAGTGGGCTAGGGCTGCATTAGGACATCTAATGTGCACCTGCTGGAGAGTCAGCAGGAGACATTGAGTGAGTAATGGAGCCCCCCAGAGCAGGGGCCATTCAGGAGACCCATCATGGGGGGAATCAGGCCTGGGATGCTCCTCCAGCCGGCTGCTGCCACAGGCCAGGCCTTGGAGAGATGTGATCCGTGAAAACCCCAGAAAGCGCAACCCCTGGCACACAGCTTTGTAGCACTGGGACCCTGATACACATAAGCCAGGCCATCCAGCAGGGCCTTGGGCCAGCCCTCACTCCCTCTCCCCACTGCCCCACTCTGGGAGGCCAGGGAACAGTTCACAACTTTGCAATGACTAGCTGCAGGGATCCTGGGCAGGCCCTGGTATGGTTTGAGCAGCATTTTCAATGTTCGGGAAAAGTGGAGATCTGTGCAATAAGGCAACGTTGTTCCATCTGGGCACAAGCCAGCTCCTGTGCCCCAGAGGCTCTCACAGCTCACACTGAACCAGGGACAAAGGGGGCAAGAGGTTGGAAGAGAAGGTGCCAGCCTGGGACCCAGGAGGAGACCCGCCCCATGGCCATTTCCCAGCTCTGCCAGAGATAGTCTGGCGTAGCCTTGGGCAAGTCCCTTATTCCCTTCAGCCACAGTTCCCTGTCTGTTCAGTGGGGTAGCAGCCAGGCCCTGCCCCTGCAGGGGTGGTCAGGATAAATGCAATTGAGGTTGGGCACGTTGGAAGAGAAGGTACCAGCCTCTGCTGCTCTCCCACCTTCTGCTCCTGCCCTTTCACGTGGGGGGTGAGCAACTCCTGCTGCTCACGAGCCCGGCCCCAGCTGCCCCACCCCTGGCCTCGCCCACCTGGGAACTGCCAGGCCCCAATATTCCTGAGGGAAGGGATTAGGTAATTTCTGGGCAGGAAGAATCCTGGAGTGGCTGGATCCAGCCTGTCTGCTGTGCAGCTTGTGAACCAGCAGAAGGAGGTGGGAGTGACCCAGGAGGCCGTTTGGCCTGCGGGATGGGGTGCTGGCTGGGTATAAGGAGACCTGGGTTCTAATCCTGCCTGTCCTGCTGACTGGCTGGGTGACTTTGAGCACATCCCTTCACTTGTTTCTCTGCTGGCTGCCTTGGCTAGTTAGAGTCTGAGCCCTACAGCCCAGCGATTGTCTGCAGCACCTGGTGCAACAGGGCCCTGATCTCAGCTGGCATCTGTAGGCGCTGGTGGAACAGAAATAATTGGGCTGGCCCTGATGCTGAACGGGGCAGTCACCTCTCGTCACTCACAAGCAATGCCTTGTCCTGGCTTCTTGCAGGATGGCTGAAGAAGCCCCCAAGGACCCCTCAAAGCCCATCGGTGCCTGGGAGGAGACGAAACCTCAGCAGAAGCAGGAGCTGTGTGTGCCTCAGCCCTTCCATGCCGGTGAGTGGGTACCTCCTGCGTGGGTGGAGGGGGCTGCAGAAATGGCTGGGGCCATGGCCCTGCATTGCGGTGGGGTTTGGCCCCTCTGGGGGTTGGGTGGCAGGACTAGGGTGTCACTGGGGGGAGAAGGTCCATAGACCTTGTACTGCTCTGGGCTGCCATGAGATGGAGAGACAGGAAAACCCCGGCAGGGGGGGAATGGCCCCTCCTGCTGGCAGCAGCTGCAGCCTCTAGAGCTGATTGGGGCATTAGAAACGGCAGCTGAAGCATGGGGTGGAGACTGACTGAATCGCCCACCCTGATCTGTCACGCTGCAGGGTTGGAGGATATTTTCCACCCGTTGAAGGGGATGCTCAGTGCAGGGTGGGTTGTTAAAGCCTAGGATTGCAGGGCACCGGCCAGAGCATAAGATGCCCCCTGGTGTTGCAGCCCCATCTGCTGGCTCCTTTGTTGCATGTCCCAGCACAGGGCATTTGGGGGGGAGTGTTGATGATGGGAGCCCAGTGCCTGCCCAGGTTACACCCGATGGCTCTGGCTGGCTGTTGGTGGCAGGAGAGGCAGTCAGAACAAGCAGAACGGGCAGGCTCTGGGTCCCCATCTCTCACACAGACTGGGCAACTGTTCCCTCTCCTACACGAGGACCAGACCAATTCACTGCCAGTCCCTCTGCCCCCTCCAGCAATGGCCTGGAGAGTTGGGACACCACTCATAGCCTGACATCATCCCTCCTTCCAGATGTGACGCTCTCCAAATCCCCAGACTGAGCCTGCATGCTGGGCGGGGAAGTGGGGTGGCTGTTGGGAACCAGGGCTCTGACTGGATCTTTGCTGGGCTGGGCAGCAAAGAGGTGGGGAAGCCAGGAATCGCTGTGCCAGACCCTGCTGTGCATCGGGGCTGCTCCCCTGCTGGGGCGGAAGTGAGGGGTAAGGGTTTTCTCTAAGATCTCTGTCACCCAGCCTGCAGCTTGGTAGACCCAGGTATTACCACCGCTCTGTCTTTGATCAGATTCACCATCCTATTGTAATGCCTGCTTGATGAGGCTAGACTCGGAGGAGAAAGAGGCTCTGGATTACATCGATGCCTTTCTCAGGAGCAATGAACAGGTACTAAGAGCCCTCCTCTGACCTGTCATCTAGTGCCCTGTCCACATGCACCATCCGCCCTTCTCCGGGAGACGCATGGATTCTAAGGCCAGATGGGACCACTGTGACCTCCTGTATAACACAGGCCAGAGACCAGCCCCCGAATAATTCCTGTTTAAACTAAAGCATCTTAAAAATGTCCTGTCTTGAGTTACAAAAGGTCACCCACCATGCCACTTCCCAGTTGTTCCAATGGTCTATTACTTTCTCTGTTAAAAACGTACATTTCCAGTTTGAATTTGTCTACTTTCAATTTCCAGCCCCTTTGAGGTGCCACCTGATGTACTGGGATACCACTGAGCCCGCCTGTTCTGCCAGCCTGGGCCCCCTTTACCTTGTCTTGCTGGGCTTGGGCAGGGCCACCCAGAGGGGGGGAAAAGTGGGGCAATTTGCACCAGGCCCCGGGCCACGCAGAGGCCCCCACGAGAATGCCGGAGGCTCCCTCCGCCTGCCCCCATCCCCCGGCGCCTCAGCGCACTGCCTCCAGGAGTGGCCCTGGACAGAGCTAAAGCAGCGTGGCTTGGGCGGGGCCTGAGCTCCTCCCACTTGGAGCCACGTGGTAAGGGGGCGGGGCCAGAGCCTCCTGCTTGAGCTGCATGGTAAGGGGGCATGGCCTGAGCACCTCCTGCTTGAGCTGCATGGTAAGGGGGCATGGCCTGAGCACCTCCTGCTCAGAGCCACATGGTAAGGGGGCATGGCCTGAGCACCTCCTGCTTGAGCTGCATGGTAAGGGGGCATGGCCTGAGCACCTCCTGCTCAGAGCCGCATGGTAAGGGGGCGGGGCCTGAGCACCTCCTGCTTGAGCTGCGTGGTAAGGAGGCATGGCCTGAGCACCTCCTGCTCAGAACCACATGGTAAGGGAGCGGGGCTGTGAGCTCAGGTCCCGATGGAGCCAGGCTGCTGCAGTGCTGTCCAGGGGCCAGGAAAGCTCCTGGACGCGGTGCGCTCTGAGGCTCTGGGAGAGTGGGGAGGTGGGAGTAAGCAGCATGGTAAGCCCCTCTGAGCTGGACACCCTCCTGACAGGCCCCAGCCCTGGAGCCCAGCTCCCACCCAGCCCTGGGCAACAGCAGCGCCACCCCAGGCAGCGCCGGCCCATTGGCACCAACCATCACCATCACCCAGTGACAGCCCATTATGTAATTGCAAATGTATACATACTGTCAAGGTTCCTTCCCCACTCTGAACTTTAGGGTACAGATGTGGGGACCTGCATGAACACCTCTAAGCTTAACTACCAGCTTAGATCTGGTTTTGCTGCCACCACTCCTAAATACTAACTCCCTTCCCTAGATAGTCTTGAGAGACTTCTTCACCAAGTCCCTGGTGAACACCGATCCAACCCCTTGGATCTTAACACAAGGAGAATTTAACCATCCCCCCTCCTTTCCCCCACCAATTCCTGGTGAGTCCAGATCCAATCCCCTTGGATCTTAAAACAAGGAAAAATCAATCAGGTTCTTAAAAAGAAGGCTTTTAATTAAAGAAAGAAAGGTAAAACTCATCTCTGTAAAATCAGGATGGAAAATAACTTTACAGGGTAATCAGATTCATAGAGCCCAGAGGAACCCCCTCTAGCCTTAGGTTCAAAGTTACAGCAAACAGAGGTAAATCCTCTTAGCAAAAAGGAACATTTACAAGTTGAGAAAACAAAGTTAAACCTAACACGCCTTGCCTGGCTGTTACTTACAAGTTTGAAATATGAGAGACTTGTTCAGAAAGATTTGGAGAACATGGATTGATGTCCAGTCCCTCTTAGTCCAAAGAGCGAACACCACCAAAACAAAGGGCACAAACAAAAGCCTCCTCCCCGCCGCCAAGATTTGAAAGTATCTTGTCTCCTTATTGGTCCTTTGGGTCAGGTGTCAGCCAGGTTACCTGAGCTTCTTAACCCTTTACAGGTAAAAGGATTTTAGTGTCTCTGCCGAGGAGGGATTTTATAGTATTGTACACAGGAGGGCAGTTCCCTTCCCTTTATAGTTATGACACACACATTAAAGCATTGAATGTGTTAAAATCATGTATTTCGTGTATACCTCTACCCCGATATAACACTACCCAATATAACATGAATTTGGATGTAACACGGTAAAGCAGTGCTCTGCGGGGGGTGGGGCTGCGCACTCCAGTGGATCAATGCAAGTTCGATATAATACGGTTTCACCTATAATGCGGTAAGACTTTTTGGCTCCACAGGACAGCGTTATATCGAGGTAGAGGTGTATTTTCAAATTATTAAAAATTATTTTTTGAATGTATTTCACTGATTTATTTTTTACATTTCCAAATACATGACACTATAGTATTGCAACTATTTTTTTATGGAAGGGGCTCCTGAAATTGCTTTGCCCCAGCCCCCCGAATCCTCTGGGCAGCCCTGGGCTCGGCTCACAAGCCACTTTCAGCCATACACTCAGGCAGGGCCACACCCAGCTGCAGAAAGACACAGACCCTGAGATCAGCTCTGGGAAGACTCAGCTGAAGGGGCTTCTCCCAGTACTCTGGTGCCCACCTCCTTTGGAGTACAGACCCAAAGGTTTTATGAAATTTGCCTCCTCCCTTGATATGGAGAGAGGCATGCCCAACTCTTTGCCCCTCCTCCCAGTTACTAATTGTACAAACTGGGTTATGGTACAAACAAGAAATAAGATTCTTAACTACAAGAGGTAGATTTTAAGTGGTTCTAAGAGATAGCAAACAGAACAAAGCAGATTACCTTAGTAAATAAACACAAAATGCAAACTAAGCTTTCCACACTAGATAGATAGGATCTACACTAGCAAATTCTCAGGCTGGCAGATTCTTAAGATTCTTTGCTGTGCAGCTTGGATTTCCCAGGTTTTCTTACACAGGTTAGGAATCTCTCTCCAGCCTGGGACCATCACTTCTCATAATTCAATATTTGTCCCTCAGGTGTTTCCAGATGTCTTACTGCAGGGAGTGAGGTCCCCGATGTCATTGTTCCCTTTATCTCCTCTTCCCACCTGCTGGAAAACTCTTTTGCTGCGACCTGGGTCCAACAGTTCCCACTGTGTAGCATTATCTCGAAGAGGTTTCTATGCTGTTTGTGTGCATTTCCTCAAGAAGCCATTGTTTGGCATTTTTACTGTTGTATCTGATAGGCTGTTTTGAACCTCACAACGTGTTTCAGGAACACATACATAGCTGAACTTCATAACTGCACATACAGCGATAGCACATACAATCCAATGAGACATTAATGTCTAGCAGATAAAGACATTTACAATACCAAACAATAAGTACTAAGTACAAAACATAACCTAATGACATGACAGTGGTCAATATTAGTGTCAGGGTGTCCCACCCAGATGTTCCTCCCACTCTGTCAAGCCCCTGCTAACACTGTCTGGCTGCTTAGCTGCCATGTTGCAGTTGCTCTCTGACACCTACCCCGTGAGATCTGCTCCCTCTCTGGTCCGGTTTCATACAGAGCTGCCCTGCCCTCCCCAGATAGTCACTCCTGTTGCCGGATGAATGGCCTTCTGCCATTTGGGATATCAAAGCCTGAGCAGCACTGGGGGGAAGCTTTCTGACATCTCTCCCACTGGCAGCTCCTTTCCACGCTAACCTTCCTGTTTGTGTCTAATCTCTGCGGGGCATAGGACGAGGCCAAGAAACTCAAGTTCTGGATTCCATCAGCACCTCAGAAGCCTGCCTGCTTTATGGACAAAACCCTGCTAGTGGGGAAGATAAAGGTGAGTAAAACACACACTGGGGCTGTGTTACTTGGCGGGTTTAGTGATTGTCCTGGAGATCTTTGCAGATTTGTCGAACTTCAGCTGCCAATCATTGGATCGAGTCAGACTGAAGAGCCCATTATCCAGTATTTGCTTCCCTGTAGGTACTTACAGACTGTCATCAAGTCACCCTGTAACTTTCTTCGTTAAGCTGAACTGATTGAGCTCCTTGAGTCTCTCACTATCAGGCATGTTTCCCAGTCCTTCAGTCACTCTTGGGGCTGTTCTCTGACCCCCCTCCAATTTGTCAACTTTCTCCTTGAATTGTGGGCACCGGACCTGGACACAGGATCCCAGCAGCGGTCGCACCAGTGCCAAATACAGAGGGAAAATAACCTCTCTAACAACTGGAGATTGCCCTGTTTGTACATCCTGGGATGGCATTAGCCCTTTTGGCCCCAACTTCGCACTGGGCGCTCATGGGCAGCTGATTACCATGACTGCCAAGTCTTTTCCAGAGTCACCGCTTCCCAGGTTAGGACCCCCCATGCTGTGGGTGTGACCTGCCGTCTTTGTTCCTAAACATATAACTGTATTGAAACATAGATTGTTCCCTTGCACCCAGCTTCCCAAGTCACCGGGTCGCTCTGTGTACGCCAATCTCCCTGCCCAGAGCCCCAACACTCCGCAGTCAGTGCCCACTAGGGAACTAGCAACAAATCTGCTCCATAGATTTGGAAAGTCTTTGCTCTCCAGCGCTGCAGAAAGCTTTCCAGAGCTAACCTCCCTTCCCTGAACGTGGGACAGCGTGGGCTGGTGGGTGGTCCAGTGGGCTGGGCTCAGCACACCGGGGTTCTACTCCCAGTTCTGCAGTAAGACCTTGGGCAAGTCACTTCCCCCTCTGTGCCTCAATTTCCCTCCCATGCCTTGTCTTGTCTAGTTAGCTCGTGAGCGAACTGGGGCAGGGACTGGCTCTCACTGTGTGTGTGCAGCACCGGGCACAAGGGGGCCTGATCTCAGGTGGAGTCCTTGGGTGATAATGCTGATGGAGCCTTTGCAGAGCACTGGCGCGTGACACTGGGACACTGAGCACAGGCCCTGCACTGCGCTCCCCGGCTGGAGCCCTGCACACCATCAAGCCTGCAGTAGGACGACCTGGCTGCCGAGCCCACGTGTTGCAGGCCCTGCGCTTTGCTCCTGTCGGAGCCTTGCAGGAGCTGGAGCCCAGCTGGCATTTCCACATTGTCTCCTCAGGAGCTGATTGATCACGAGTCCGTCCGACTCCTGACCGGCGTGATGCGTCAGCAAGCTATGCTCGCCATCATGAAGCTGAGGTACCCAGCCTGCCCGGCCCAGCCCCAGCCAGTGCTACGTGCAGCCAGACACGCCAGCCTCTTGGCATGGCCAGTTTTCCAGGGCATTCCCCCCTCTGCTCCTCCCCCATCTTCTGATTCCCCCAGGAAATGTGGCACCAGATGATGGTGCTGGTGCATGTGGACTGGCACCAGTGGGTAGGTGGTGGAGGATCCTTCGGTGCCTGGTGACCTCTCCACGTGGCCTTATGAAGATATGGTGGAGGGAGCGTGGAAGGCAGGACCGGTCCCCTCTGGGGGGAGAGGGGCAGTTAGGTGCTGCTGGAGCGGAGCGACTGGAGTCGGTGCCAGCTGTGCCAGCTGCGTCACACTGGCAGCTCCACGACTCTCTGGAGCTGGCTGAGAGGCTGGGCAGGCTGAGCCCTGGAACTTGCCACTGCCTGTGCCATGGGGGGCTCTCTCTCAGTGCCACTAGCGCCCTGCTCTGAGCTTCCCCTGTCCATCAGGCGTCTGGAAGGTGATGGAGAGCTGGGCTCTCGCTGTTGGCTCGATAGGTTCCCCAGGAATGGGAAGAGGAGGCGGGGCAGGAGCTGGAGCAGCTCTCCCCACTGCGCACTGGCTTCCTGACAACGGGGCAGGCGACGGCATTGGCCATGATCGCGTCTCTGCGGGGGTGAGAGGGGGAGGGATTTGCATCAGCAGTGGGCGTAGCTGTTCCTCACTGGCTGCTGCCTGCCACGAGGGGCGCGGCTGCAGGGGCAGCTCAAGTAGTCACCTGGCACCTCATTGCATGTGCTGGGGCCATGCTCTGGCAGTGGGGGTGAAGAGGTTAATGCTGTCTGGGCTGTCCCCACCTTCCTGCCCCCCTGCACACAGCTGTGTGCCCTGTCCAGCAGGCTGAGAGCAATGGGCAGGGGCAGGGCTTAGTTCCCTGCTTCGGTTCTGCCCGGCTGCGGGCTGATGCAGCATCTCTGTGCTGGCCTGGACTGTGCAGCCGCAGTGCAGACGGCTGTGGTGGGAGGGTCTCTTGCCCCCAGCGGGACAGGACTGGCAGGCTCCTCTGCACTGTGGCCGCTGGGTTCAGAGGCGCTGGTGCCAGCAGGCTCTAGTCTCCGTCCATGCCATTTGCAGGATGTTGTTTCTTGGTGAAGCGCAGCGATCTGCCCCAGCCGGTGAGTGCTGGTGGGGTCACAGCAGACAGCTGCAGGCTACACTAAGTCCCTGCCTGCTGGTATGGGAGAAGGCAGCACCAACTCCTTCCACCACCCCTGGCCTGTTCTCATCTGCCACCCGCCAGCTGGAGCCCTGCAGGTGTTTCCATGTCCTGGGAGCCTGAGGGCAATATTAGCACATCAGTCCCGCCTCAGACCCCAAATCCTCATGTGTCTCTTCTCTTAGCAAAATGAAGCTACCGCTGCTGGTCCTGACACAACCCAGCCTGCTCGCCACCTGCTTCTCCAGCATCTTCTCCCTTCCTCCAGCAAACACCATGGAGGAGGTGGAGGCTGCTCTCTACACCAAAGTAAGCCCCAAACCGGCCATGTTGAGCCGTCCCAAACTGAGTGGGAATCCTGCCACTCGCTCGTGTACTGTCCCCTGGGTTACCTGGCACTGGCATAAGAGTGTAATGATCACAGCTCCCGACAGGACTTCAGCTCAGGACCTGCAGCACCAAAGCACAGGCCCCAAAGCACAGGCCCAGATAAAGGAGTAACTCCCGCCTAGGGTAGCAGTAGTAGGCATTTATCCTTCACATGCACTGACAATTAGTGGGGAACAGACACTCCCTTCACAAGCACATTCATCCCCCATGTGTGGCTGGGGGCACAGGCCTGAGATCGGCTGCTTCAGGTGCACATAGGCCAGGAGCCAAGCTTGGCTGGAAATCTGCCCTCCAAATGTGGAGTCCTGTCTGACTCTCCCAGTGGGATAGACTGTGTGCAGTGGGCTTTTTGGGGAGAGCAAAGACAGGTGGGGCCCTGTTGCCAAGAGGAGTTTGTAGTAGGTCCCCTGCGGGTACAAGTGAGTGGGTGAGCTGTAATACCAGGGGCTGCTATGACCTGGGGGGGTGTCACACGCCAGGGCATTGGTTCATCACCTGGCTGGGTAACTCCACTTGCTCTGGTTTCTCCTCTGCTCTGCATGCAGACTTTGAAAACCATGGATGAGATGCTGAAGGCCTTGGTGTGCGAGGATCAGGAGCCCAACCTTCTGGTGCTGCAAATCATCTTGAAGGTCTGGAGGCGTGGGGGCAGGAAGGGGACTAGTCCTGTAGCTGGGGTGGGGCTCAGGGACCAAGGCTCTGTTTAATCCCAAGCATGGGACACCCCCGTGCCTTCGGCTCCTCAGAGTACGTTCTCTACAAAGGTTCTTGGGCTGGAGGGCCAAGTGCCCCCACTACATCTGAAAAAGTCTGTATGGGGTGGGGTGGAGGAGCGTGGGCAGGATCTGCTGTGTTCTCCACTGAGCCCTCATGTGAACCTGGCATTCCTTTGTGTTCACCATGGGCCCCACCAACCTGGCCAAAGCCCGGAGCTAGATTCCCCCAACATTCTAGTTCTGGGGCCACAGGAAGTAGATTCTGTGGGTGGTTTGTGCTCCCAAAAGAGGGAAATGTCCTTAACAGAGATTCGGTCTCCTCGATCCCAGAACCTGGGAAGAGGGAATCACAGAAGTGCAGGGCTGGAAGGGATCTCAAGAGGTCATCTACTCCACCCCCTGCACTGAGGTAGGGCCAAGCATTCCTAGACTGTCCCTGTTGAGTGTTTGTCCAGCCTGTTTTTTAAAACCTCCATGATGGGGAGTCCACCACTTCCCTAGGTCACCTGTCCCAGTGCTTAGCCACCCTTAGACTTTTTCCTAATATTTAACTTAAATCTCCCTTGCTGCAGATTAAGCTCATTACTTCTTGTCCTACCTCCAGGGGACATGGAGAACAATTTGTCACCATCCTCTGTATAACAGCCCTTAACGTATTTGAAGACTATTACAGGTGTCCCCTCCGTCTTCTCAAGATGAAACATGCCCAATTCCTTCAACCTTTCTTCACAGGTCAGGTTTTCTAAACTGCTGATCATTTTTGTCGCTGTCCTCTGGACTGGCCCCAGTTTGTTCACATCTTTCTTAAAGCGTGGTGCCTGCAACTGGACACAGAGCTCCAAGCTAACACAATTCAGAATGGCATTTCCCTTTTTCACAACAGCATCACACTGTTGATTCATATTCAGTGTGAGACCCATGATAACCCCCAGATCCTTTTCTGCAGTACTGCCACCTAGCCGGTTATCCCCCACTTTGTTTTTATGCATTTTTCCTTCCTAAGTGTGTTACGTCACATTTGTTTTGACTGAATTTTATCTTGTTGACTTCAGACCAACTCTCCAATTTAGCAAGCTGATTTTGAATTCTAATCTGTCCTCCAAAGTGCTTGCAACCGCTCCCAGCTTGGTGTCATCCGCAAACTTTACAAGCATCCTCTCTTTTTCGTTAACCAAGTTCTTAATGAAAATATTGATTAGTACTGGACCAGGCACACCCCTGGGGGACCTCACTTGAAACACCCTCCCACTTTGCCAGCGATAACTCCTCTTTGAGTATGATCTTTCCATCAGTTGGGCGCCCACCTTATAGTAATCTCATCTGGATCAGACTGGCTTAGTTTGCTTAGGAGAATGTCTTGTGGGACTGTGTCAAAAGCCTTACTAAACTTCATATACATCATCATATACTGCCTGCCTCCATCCACTAGGCAAGTAACCCTGTCAAAGAAGGAAATTAGATTGGTTTGGCATGGTGCTATTTGTTATTACCCTATTATCTCCTCTAGATTCTTACAAACTGTTTAATAACTTGTTCAGTATCTTTCTGGGTACCAAAGTTAGGCTGACAGGTCTATAATTCCTTGGGGCCTCCTTGTTCCCCTTTCTGAAGACAGGTTCTGTGTCTGCCCTTCTCCAGTCCTTTGGGACCTCAACCCTCCTAAAGGTTCAGCGATTTCTTTGCCTAGCTCCATCTAGGGTGAATATCATGAGGCTCTGCCAACTTGAATACATCTAACTGACCTCAATTGTCTTTTACCTGTTCTCTCCCTAGTCTAGCCTGTATTCCTGACCCTTGTTGTTAATATTGTGTTAAGCATCTAGTCGTCATTAACCTTTTTAGTGAAAACTAAAGCAAAAAAGGCATTAAACACCTTGGCTTTGTCTGTGTCATCCATTCTTTGCTCTCCTTCCCTGCTGAGTAGTAGCCCCACACTTTCCTTTGTCTTTCTCTTGCTCCTAATGCATTTATAGAGCTGCTTCTGATTGTCTTTTATGTCCCTTGACAGTTAGAACTCATTTTGCCTTTGCCTTGCTGATTTTCTCCTATGTGCTTGGACTATTTTTGGTACTTCTCCTTAGCAATTTGTCCCAATTTGTTTCTCTCAGGTCCTGCTCCCCTGGACCACATCCAAGGAGGTACATGAGCGGCTGAGGGCAGTGGGAAGGATCAGGTGGCTGATGGAATTCATGGGGTCTCAGTGCAAATTCCAGGTGAGCAGCCTGTGACCCTGGCCACCTCCTAACTACACTGAACAGCCTCGCGGTGCAGCACGCCCTGGCATGGAAAATGCAGGCCTAGAATAGTGACTCAGCAAGATCCTCAGTAGGAGTCCAATCTAATGAGCCCTGATGTCGATGGGTCTTTCCTCTGACTCCAGTGGGCTTTGGGTCGAGTTCCATCATTCTGTCTCCAAGGACTCTCCCCGCTGTTCCCCTAGCACCAAAGTCTGCTCTGCAGGGTCAATGCATTTACACAGGATTGCCCTGACAGCAGCCTCGAACCCAGGTGTCTGTTCACCCCTTTGTCAGACGCCTGTGGGATGCCTTGGCATCAGCTTCTGCCAGGCTGCCAGATGAACGCCCCTAGCTCTGCATGCTCAGGGCCATTGAGCTGCTCCAGATGCTCCATCCCCTCCTGTGGAAGGGCTTCCCCTCTGGCAGCTGGAGGGGGGCGCTCGGATGATGTGCCCCCAGAGGCTGGGGCAGCAGAACAGAATGAGGGAGGTGGGAGGGGACACAGTGAAAGGGATGGGCGGGGCCAAAGGCGCCAGAGAACTGGGGAGTGGGAGTGGGGAGGCTGTGCAGACCCCGGGAGAGGAGGGCAAGGGGCTTGGTGCCAGGTGGGGAAGAGCAGGGAGACAGTGCAGGGGCTGCAGGATGGGGAGACGAGAGGACAAGGCTGCAGGAGAGAGCTGGCAGGAGAGAGCAGGCAGGCTGGGGGCGGCACGGAAAGGGAGGGCTATGGGGAGCTCCAGGATGGAGTGAGAGAGGCAGGAGGCAGAGCAGAGGAGTCCAAGGTGACTCCAAGCTCCTGGGCCTGAGGTCAAAGAAGGGAGGGGGATGGGAGAAGGGGCTGGGATTAGGAACTTGCCCTTGAGATGGAGACTGGACGTTAGTTCATTCGTTACCTGGGTCCCCACTCGGGGGTAACGTTTGTTGACTTTGCTGCCCAGATTTCTCCGTCCCTGCTGAGCTTTCCTCAGCCCCTGGTGATGGGCCCCACAGCTCCTCCTGCTCTCATTGTCTCCAGTCTCTCTGCGGTGGCCTCTGCCTCCCCCTGTTCTAACCCACTGCTAGGGCAATGCCAGGGGGACTCGCTGCGCTAGGTCTGCAGGGGCGAGTGACTCCCTTTGCTCCTTCTCTCCGTCAGGAAGTGGAGGAGTTCAGAGTCCTGGGCCAGCTGGTGGGGTGTCTCACTCTGTGCTGTGTGGAGCAGGAGCAGGAGATCTGGCAATCGGCTGTGGAGGGACTTCACCACCTCTTCTCCTTCATGCAGCTGCTAAAATGTAAGAGCACTGGAGACCCTTGTCCTTCCTAAATACACTGACATGGGGTTTTCAACACGAAAAACATATTTATTGAACACTTCCACCTTTTCTGCAACCTTTTAAACAGTCTCCATCTAGTAATGAGCCTACACCACTGCTACGATTTCTTTTGTTCCTAATACACTTTTTTTAAAGAAACCCTCCTTAGTCCTGCAAGCCATGGAGTTTCCCCCTATGTCTTTAGCTTCCTCTATCCGTATTCTACTCTTCATAACTCACATAAGAATGGACATACTGAGTCAGACCAATGGTTCATCTAGCCCAATATTGTGTCTTCAGATAGTGGCCAGTGCTTCATGTTTCAGAGGGAATGAACTGAACAGGGAAATTCTGAGTGATCCATCCCCTGACATGCAGTCCCAGCTTCTGGCAGTCAGAGGTTTAGGGACATGCAGAGTATGGGGTTACATGCCCTGATTATCTTGAATCCAATTATACTTTTAGCCTTCACAACATCCCACGGCAACAATTTCCACAGGTTGCCTGTGCGTTGTGTGCACAGATACCTTCTTTTGTTTGTTTTTAACTTGCTGCCTATTCATTTCATAAAGTGACCCCTAGTTCTCCTGTTATGTGCAGGAGTAAATAACACTTCCCTAGTCACTTTCTTCATACCAGTCATGATTTTATAGACTTCTATCATATCCCCCCTTAGTCATCTCTTGTCTAAACGAAATAGTCCCACGTCTCTACTACAGACCTATATTGTTATAACTATATTGCTCAGGGGTGTGAAAAATCCACACCCCTGTCGGCAGGAGCACCTCTCCCACTCACCTAGCCAGCGCCTCTCGGGGAGGTGGATTAAGAGCTTGTTTGCATAGGAGCATCTTCACTTAAACGCTACAGCGCCAGTGCAGCTACGGCGATACAGTGTTTGAAGTGTACCCTTGTCCCCCATCTTTTTTATCTCTCCTCATATGGAAGCTGTTCCATTCCCCTAATCATTTTTGTTGCCCTTCTCTGCACCTTTTACAATTCTGGTATATCTGTTTTGAGATGGGCGACCAGAACTGCAGGCAGTATTCAAGGTTTCGGCGCATCATAGATTTATATAGAACCAGTGATGAGCTGCCAAAATCTTAACAACCGGTTCCCTATAAAAGTTCTGATTTAAGGGAGGGAAGCAGAGGAGAGTCTGGGGGCCCTGCAGGGCCTGGGGCAAATTGCCCCACTTGCCCTCCCACAGCCAGCCTTGGAGCTCGTAGTCTCCCGCACCTTACCTTGCCGGCATCTCAAAGCAGCAGGATGACTCAGGAGCTCAGCTGAGCTGCACAGCTGCTGGCCATGCTGCGGCTCTGCAGGGTGGGGGAAGCGGGGGAGAGCCCGGGGGAGACATCCTCGTGGGGCCGGGGGCCCCTGCAGGGCCTGGGCCAATTGCCCCACTTGCCCCTTCCCCTTCCCTCCCCTCTGGCTAGCCCTGGAGCTTGCAGCAGCCCCTCTCCCACCCCACTTGCCGGGCTACTCAAAAAGCGGCAGCAGGATGACTCCCGAGCTCAGCTGAGCTGCCCAGCTGGTGCCGGCAGCTGGCCACGCTGCAGCTGGGGAAGCGGGGAGGGTCCAGGAACCTCAGCCTCCCCAGCTGGGAATCCTGGGAGCAACAGGATGGTCCCGCCCGCGGACCGGAGTTCTTTGCCCACCTCCTGGCCCTTTAACAACCGGTTCTCCACGGAGGTCTAATTTTAGCACCCGGTTCTTGGGAACCTGTGGGAAACGGCTCCAGCTCACCACTGTATAGAACCATTATGATATTTTTCTGTTTTATTATCTATCCTTTTCCTAATGGTTCCCAACATTCTGTTTGCTTTTTTAACTGCCGCTGCACATTGACTGGATGTTTTCAGAGAACTATTTACTTATAACTCCAAAATCTCTTTCTTGAGTGCTAATTTAAACCACATAATTTTGTATGTATAGTTGGGATTATGATTTCCAATGTGCATTACTTTGCATTTATCAATATTGAATTTCATCTGCCATTTTCTTGCCCAGTCCCTCATTTTTTTCTGATCCCTTTGTAGCTCTTCGCAGGCTGCTTTGGATTTAACTATCTTGAGTCATTTTGTATCATCTGCAAATTTTGCCACCTCACTGGTTACCCCTTTTCTGGATCATTTATGACTATGTTGAACTACACTGGTCTCAACACAGATCCTTGGGGGACCACGTTATTTACCTCTCTCCACTGTGAAAACTGGCCATTTATTCCTGTCCTTTGCTTCCTATCTTTTAACCACTGACTCATGAGAGAACCTCCCCTCTTATCCCATGACGGCTTCCTTAGGTTAAGAGCCTTTGGTGAGGGACCCTGTCAAAGGCTTTCTGAAAGTCCAAGTACACTATATCCATTGGATCACCCTTCTCCACATCCTTGTTGACCCCTTCAAAGAATTATAGTAGACTGGTGAGGCATGATTTCCCTTTATAAAAGGCATGTTGGCTCTGCCTCAACAAATTGTGTTCACTGACGTGTCTGATAATTCTGTTCTTTCCTATAGTTTCAACAATTTGCCTGGTACTGAAGTCAGGCTTACCAGGGATCACATCTGGAGACTTTTTTAAAATTCACTCTCACATTAGCTATCTCATACAGAGGCCGATTTAAACGCTAGGTTACATACCACAGCACTGCACATAAGTCTGTCTGGATGTCTCGTGATAGCTGCAACCTTTGCACCAGGCAGGCAATTTACCATGCGGTTCTCCCAGTCATCACAAACCCAACTGTTTATATGTCTATTGATTGAATCCCCCATTACTATTTCCTGGCTTCTCTTTGTAAGCGGGATTCCCGCCTCAGGAGGGGTAGCCTCAGTGTGAGAGGACATCATGACTTCATCTGGAAGGTGGGTCCCAACTATGGGATCGTCTCCCTCTGCCCCAGCTCGATGTTCTCCTTCCCCAAAACTTTCACCCTCCTCAGCAGCACAGAGGCTGTCAGACTGGGAGTGGGACTACTCTACTGCATCCCTAAAAGTCTCCTCTATGTACCTCACTGTCTCCCTTGGCTCCACCAGTTCAGCCCCTCTGGTCTCCTGGTCTCCGAGGGCCAGTAGCTCCTTGGGCCAAATGCCCACATATGCTACCTGCCCACAGGGCTGGTAATCGTACATGCTGCATTCAGTGCAATCAACTGGAGAGCCCCACGCTGCTGCTGCCCTTCTGCCTGGTTTATTTTTACTCTTCCAGGGAAGTTAGTTTGTTTAGTTTGTGGGAGGGATGGGGGAACAGGTTATTGGTCTGAGTTTACAGTATGTTTGTTAGATGTACTTGTCTCTCACACACCCTCTCTAAACTTCCTTGCAAAACTCCCGTTTGCTAACCGAAGGTCTGATTTATATTGCCTGTTGTCTGTTTTCCCTCCCTGGGTCAGCCAAAATGCTGGTGAAGCACGGTGCAGAGTATCGGCAGATCCTCAAGGACAGTCAAACTGAGAGAGCCTTCTGGGTCACCAACATCAGCAATATCACATCGGTAACTACAGTCAGTGCTTCCTGGGATTGTTGTGCCCAGAGTTATCAGGAGTCAGAAATTAACAACCTAGGTGTCAGGGGGAAGGGACAGACCCAGGATGTGACTAACCCCATCCAGCTGGGACAGAGACCTGCCTATGGCCCACTCCACCTCATAGAATAATAGACCTCAGGAAATTATCTAGTCCAACCCCTTACTCAAAGCAGGACCAACCCAACTAAATCATCCCAGCCAGGGTTTTGTCAAGCCTGACCTTAAAAACCTCTAAGGATGGAGATTCCACCACCTTCCTAGGTAACCCATTCCAGTGCTTCACCACCCTCCTAGTGAAATAGTGTTTCCTAATATCCAACCTAAACCTCCCCCACTGCAACTTGTGACCATTGCTCCTTGTTCTGTAATCTGCCACCACTGAGAACAGCCGAGCTCCATCCTCTTTGGAACCCCCCTGCAGGTAGTGCTGCTATCAAGTCATGTGCCCCAGCCCCCGCATCATTTTCATTGCCCTCTGCTGGACTCTCTCTGATTTGTCCACATCCTTTCTCTTGTATGGGGCCCAAAACTGGACGCAATACTCCAGATGTGACCTCACCAGTGCCCAATAGAGGGGAATAATCACTTCCCTCCATCTGCAGGCAATGCTTCTACTAATGCAGCCCAATATACCTGCCTACATGACACACCGCAAGATGCACTGGGGCTCATCCAAACCTGATCCCAGCTCCTTGTCAGGTTTGCTGGGAGCTTCCTCAGAGATTAATGCAATAAAAGGCATCATTGCATCTGCGCACGAGCACCAGCCCCTGCTGAGCACTAGAGAGTGTATCCGTGCTGCGCAGTATTGTGCCCCCGTGCACTGCCACGCTGGCCTCTGCCATGCATGACAGCTTCCGATTGCTGGCTGGGTACTGTGCTGCCCAGGTGCAGTAAGCCAGGCCTGTCCCGGAAGAGTGGGGTTTGCCTGCACTCCTGGCCGGGCCAGTCCTGGCTGCTAGGCCACTGACCGGATCCGCGCTGGGCAGCAAAGGGGTTTCACTAGCAGTTTGTTTCAGCTGTTTGGGAAGTACTTCAACCCGTCCGAGAGCATGGACTTCCTCCTCGTTGCTATCGACGGCGTGAGAGACTCCAGCGTCCATGACGCAGTGACGGCCAGGAACATGCTGCATACGATCCTGGAGGTTCCCGGCCTAGGCTTGGTGAGGGTAAGAGCTGCAGTGAGAACACCGTGCTGGGGGAGCCCATCCGTGGGAGACTCTGTCTCTGGGTGCTAGGCATTATTGGGGGGCAGTTCTCTGGCCTGTGAAATGCAGGGGGTCAGTCTAGGTCAGGGGTCAGCAACCTTTCAGAAGTGGTGTGCCGAGTCTTCCTTTATTCACCCTAATTTAAGGTTTCACGTGTCAGTCATACATTTTAATGTTTGTAGAAAATCTCTTTCTATAAGTCTATAATAAATAACTAAATATTGTTGTATATAAAGTAAATAAGTTTTTTTAAATTTTTAAGAAGCTTCATTTAAAATGAAATTAAAATGCAGATCTCCTGGACCGGTGGCCAGGCCCGGCAGTGTGAGTGCCACTGAAAATCAGCTCACGTGCCACCTTCAGCACACATGCCATAGGTTGCCTACCCCTGGTCTAGGTGATCACCATGACCGCTTGTGGCCTTGCAGTCTATGAATCGATAGGCTGGGAACTGGTGCTGTGTTCTAGGCCTGGGGCTGGTGAAGAGGTTCTGGGAGGGCAGATGGCTCTCAGGTGCAGCAGGTCCTTGGCACGCCAGATCAATAGCCGTGCAAGGAAGCCAAGGCCCCCACCTCCCCATTTCCCTTCCAGGTGTCAGAGGCTGTGAGGAGCATTCATAACCACCTGGACTCCATCAGCGAGCCACTTGCCCGGCAGGAGCTGCTCAGGGCCCTTCTCCTGCTGGGTTCCCAGTTCAGCGAGGAGGTGGTCGGAACCCTGCTTGGCTGCTCACTGTCATGTGACAGGTACGGGGCTGCGGCTACCACCACTTGCACTCTGGGTCCCCCGGACTGGTCCCGCTGCCAGAGACAGGGGAGTGCAGAACCCTCCAGAGATCTCCTACTCCCTGCAGAGCTGCTGCTTCTCCTGGAGGGTTTTGCGGGCTGGCTTGCCCTGGACACAGGCCAATCTGCAAAACCCTGTACGGCATCCCTCGGCCTCTCCTGTGGCTGACACTCAGACCTGGCCCCATGTAGCCTGCACCAGCCAACGGGGTCCTTGCAGGAGCAGGAGGGCAACAAAGGGCCGGCCGGTGAGGGGAGACCCAGCAGGCGTGCCAGTCCTGAGGGGTGCAGGAGGCTGGCAGGGCTCTGATCGGGTGCCACTGGCTCTCTCCCTTTGCAGTGTTGCTGCAGAGATGTGGAAGATACTGACATCCCAGCCCAAGAGCACAGAAAAGATCCTTAGGGAGCTGGTCAGCAGGCTGCAGGGGCAGGCTCCGCGACGGCATCAGCTCTCTCAGAGACCGGCCGGCGTCGCCTCCTTGGCCGTAAGTACCAGCCCCTGCAGCAAGGGAAGGAGTGCCATGTGTCCCCATCATGGCCTGAGGGGGTCTCTCAGTCTCCCATTGGGCCAAAGAGAGAGAGAGTGTGACTTTAGCCAGTGCTATATTTGAGCCGGAACACGCCAAAACGCTCTCCTGGTGCTATTCAGCAGCACTCATAGAATCACAGGGTGAGAAGGGATCGCAAAGTCAGCTCGTCCAGCCCCCTGCAACAATGCAGGACTTCTTGTTTCTAACCCAGCCTGGACAGATGGCCCCAGCCTCCTTCTGAAAACCTCCAGCGAAAGAGTTTCCACAAGCTCCCTAGGCATCTTTCCCATCGTCCTACTCTTCTTACAGTTAGGAAGTTTTTCCTGAGGCTTAATCTACATCTGCTGTGCTGTAGTTTGACCCCATCTCCTCTTGTCCTGCCCTCCGTAGCAAGAGAGAACAACTTTTCTCTATCTTTTTTTATGGCAGCTTTCCAAGTATCTGAAGACCATTATCTAGTCCCCCCTTAATCTCCTCCTTTCCAAACAAAACATAGCCAGTTCCTTCAGCCTTTTTTTCTTATGGCTTGTGTTCCATCCCTCTAATCACCTTTGTCACTCGCCTCTGGATCCTTTCCAGTTTCTCCACATCCTTTCTAGACATTGGTGACCAAAACTGGACACCATACTCCAGCTGAGGCCTAACCAGCACTGAGTAGAGTGGTACTATCGCCTCCCATGACTTGCATGTTATACCCAGAGGCGGCCCTAGTAATTTCGCCGCCCCAAGCAGGGCGGCACGCCGCGGGGGGCGCTCTGGCGGTCGCTGGTCCGCGGATCCAGTGGACCAGCTGCAGACGTGCCTGCGGAGGGTCCGCTGGTCCCGCGGCTCCAGTGGAGCATCCGCAGCCATGCCTGCGGGAGGTCCACCGGAGCCGCGGGACCAGCGGACCCTCCGCAGGCACTCCTGTGGGAGGTCCACCGGAGCCGCCTGCTGCCCTCCCGGCTACAGGCAGAGTGCCCCCCCCCCCGCGGCTCTCATTGCCGCCCTAAGCGCGCGCTTGGCACGCTGGCATCTGGAGCTGGCCCTGGCTGTACCTCTGTTAATGCAACCTAAAATTGCATTTGCTTTTTTTGCAACAGCATCGCATTGCTGACTCATGCTGAGGTTGTGATCCACCACAGCTCCCAGATCCTTCTCAGCTGGTTATCCTCCATTCTGTATCTGTGCATTTGCTTTTTCTTCTCTAAATGTAGCACCTCACATTTGTCTTTGGTGAATTTCATTTTGTTATCTATAGCCCTGTGACGCTGTAGGGAGAGGGATGGATTGATCTGGAAATGGTGTTTAGTTTTACTGGGACTGTCTGCATGGGGGATGGGAGAGCAGGGGATGACTTTAGGTGAGGGTCAGTACCTGAGGCTGTAACCTGAGCCAGAAAAGGGGGTGGGATGAGTCGATACTGTGTACTAAGGTTATTCCCTGTTTACACTGGTGCCCCAGCGCAGCAGCAGCAGCAGCGCAATCCTCTTTATTCCTCTCGAGGAGGTGGAGTACAAGCAGCGCTGTAGCCAGGGAGATACAGCGCTGTATGTGCCTTGCCAGTGTGGACGGGGAGTGAGTTACAGCACTGTTGGTAGCTTTATTGTGCTGTAACTCTCAAGTGTAGCCAAGGCCTAAATCCACGTTCACACTCAGCCATGCTGCATGAAATCTCACACGTGGAGCTGAGCAGTGGTTTCAGCTCAGCTGGCACTTCTGACCAGTATAATCAAGAAAGTCATGCTAGGCATTGACAATTCCTGTCAGTGACAGACCAGATTGGTTACACAGCTGCCCTACCTCCTTTTCACTTTATCTAAGGCCTTGGCTACACTTGAGAGTTACAGCACAATAAAGCCACCAACAGCGCTGTAACTCACTCCCCGTCCACACTGGCAAGGCACATACAGCGCTGTACCTCCCTGGCTACAGCGCTGCTTGTACTCCACCTCCCCGAGAGGAATAAAGAGTATTGTGCTGCTGCTGCTGCGCTGGGGCACTAGTGTAAACAGGGAATAACCTTAGTACACAGTGACTGATCTCCGGAAGCTTCCCATAATCCTTTTAAGTGAAGGTTCCGCTCTTTGTTTTGTTGCAAACTCTGGGCTCCGGGAGCTGCTTATTAAAAAAACAAACACAGCTCCTGTTTGCTGTAAATGAGCAGAGGCAGAGGGCTCCCTTTGGAAGGCCCACAGCTAGTGTTTGCTTGAATAGAGGGGGAGGGAGGAGGGTCCGTTTCGGCGAGCGGCTGCTTATCTGGTCTGTGAGGAAAAAAACAAAGAGGTGCTGTTCACTTTCAGTGAGTCAGAGAGGGCTCGGGGCGGGGGTGGGAACTTGCAAGGCAGCTGCCGACACAGTGTTGGCTCCACACATCCCCCCTCTCTCTCCCCCACGCTCCCTGTCACACTCCACCCCCCCTTTTGAAAAGCACGTTGCAGCCACTTGGAACGCTGGGATAGCTGACCATAATGCACTGCTCCCAATGCCGCTGCAGATGCTGCAAATGTGGCCACGACAGCGCACTGGCAACTGTCAGTGTGGACAGACTGCAGTGCTTTCCCTACTCAGCTGTACGAAGACAGCTTTAACTCCCAGTGCTGTACTGCTGCAAGTGTAGCCATACCCTCAGCCACATGACTATGATTGTGAATGGAAATGTAGCAAGGGGCTTATTCCGCATACGTCATCACTCACGTTTAGCAAGCTACATGGCCCTTCATTTTCCATGTGGCATCCTCTCAGCTGTGCCAGAACTTGGCTCAGACATCCTTGTTCTCCCTCTGATTCACAGACACAGAAAATACAATATGGAGAAAGACGCTTTGTGGAAATACTTGTAAAAATTAGATCAGTGCATTACAGCAGGCCTTTGCTACTCCAGCCCGTTATGCCTTGATGTATTTTGTGTTACTTGTGTAGCCTACTAGCTACATTTAAAATAAACTTTTATTATTTCAGCCTGATACAGTAATGTCTGTAGTGCAGCAGCATGATTTATTTTCTATTTTCATTAGCCTATAGGCTCAGGTTCAAAGAAAACGTGCTACGCATTCATTGGGTTTTTACCACTGTACTGTACACTACTGTCTAGAGTTATATCTTTTACATATTCTATTGTAGACACAGTAATGGCATTTCTATTGTATTCTATTGCATACACAGTAATGGCATTTCAGCACAATGATTTCAACATTTAAAATAAATTGAATAGCTACTATGGGGGGGGGTGTACAATTAAAAAAAAATCCAATACCTTGTTATTTTGGACAGCTGGCCTGTCTCCAGCCATGCCTGGTTTAGCCCAGGATTACTGTACCAGAAATTCAGTAGACAAATAAAATGTGAATTTCTATAATTCATATTGAAGAAAATCAGTATTTTAGTGGCATTCCAGGACCTTCATATTTTCGACTACACCACTGTCTCTAGCCCAGTGGTTAGGGTACCCAACTGGGAGACCTGGGGTCAAAACTCTGCTCCAATGACTATTTAAGTGTTCCCAAGTAGAGATAGATACCAAATTCCCTTTAGGGGTGGGGCTTAGGCCACATCCCTCTCCGCCGCATTTCCTATTGGTTGGTTTAGGCAGCTCCTCACTCTTAGCTTCATAGAGTTCAAGGCCAGAAGGGACCTCTGCGATCATCTAGTCAGATCCTGCCTGACACAAGCCAGAGAACTGCCCCAGATCATTCCTAGAGCAGGTCTTTGAAGAAAAACATCCCATCGTGGTTCAAAACAGTCAGTGATGGAGAATCTATCACCACCCTGGGTAAATTCTTCCAATGATTAATTACTCTCACTGTGACGTTTATGCCTTATTTCCAGTCTGAATGTCTACCTTCAACTTCCAGCCACTGGATCATGATAGACCTTTCTCTGCAAGACTGAAAAGCCAATTACTAAATATTTGTTTCCCAGGAGATACCTATAGACTGTAATCAAGTCACCCTCAACCCTCTCTTTGTTAAGATGAATAGATCGAGCTTCTTGAGTCTCTCACTATATCTCTCACCAGAGGTCCTGATTTTTATAGGGACAGTCCTGATTTTAGGTCTTTTCCTTATATAGGCTCCTATTACCCCCAACCCCTGTCCTGTCTGGTCACCCTATCACTATAAGACATGGTTTCTAGTCCTTTAATCATTCTCATGGCTCTTCTCTGAACCTCTGCAATTCATCAACATTCTTTTGCATTGGGGCACCGGAACTGGACCCAGGATCCCAGCAGTTGTCACACCAGTGCCAAATACTCCCACTCTAGATTCTTCTGTTTATTTATCCCAGGATCACATGAGCTGATTATCCACCAGGACTCCCAAGTCCTTTACAGAGTCTCTGCTTCCCAGGATAGAGTCCCTCATCCTGTTCCTAGATGTATTCATTTACAATGAGCCATATTAAAACACGTACTGTTTGATTGCTCCCCAGTTTACCAAGTGATTCAGATCGCTCTGTATCAGTGACTTATCCTCTTCATTATTTACCACTCACCCAATTCTTGTGTCATCTGCAAACTTTATCAGTGACTATTTGATGTTTTCTTCCAGGTCATTGATGAAAATGTTAAATCGCGTAGGGCCAAGACCCGATCCCTGCAAGGACCATCCTGGAAACACACCTGTGCAATGCTGATTCCCAGTTTACAATTACATTTTGAGACCTATCAGCCACTTTATAATCCAATTCAAATGTGCCACGTTACTTTTGTATCTTCTAGGTTTCCGATCAAACTGGAGTGCAGCGCCAACTCAAGCGCCTTACAGAAGTCTACATACATTATGTCAATACCATTTCCTTTATCTACCAAACTTGTAATCTCATCAAAAATTGTTGATTTGCATTAAATAAATTATCCTCTTTAATTCTTTATTAATTGAATCTTATACCAGCTGCTCCATTATCTTGCCTGGGATCGATGTCAGGCTGACAGGCCTGAAATTACCCAGGCCATCCCTTTCACCCGCTTTAACAATTGGCCCAACTGACTCTCTCTCTGGAGCATATACGGAGCCTGGGCACTTAACCCAGGGCTGTGAGTCCACTGGGCAGCAGGGCACATGAAGCTGGGCATGGCCACGCTGGGCCGAAGTCCCTTGTGTGGTTCTAGCCAAGGTCTCACAGGCTAGAAATTGAACCCAGCATCCCAGGCCTTAGCCCCCAGCCCAGCCCACCCCTCTAGGTGCCCTGGGGGAGCGTGGGAAGGACGAAATCCCTGCAGCGATGTCTGTCTCCTGTTCTTATCTGCAGGCCACAAGAGCCCTATATGTGATCCTGCAGGAGCAGGCCTGCAGGCAGGAAGTGAAGGAGCTCTTCCCTCAGCTCTACGTCGCGCTGCTCTTCCACGTCACCCACACAGTGCAGCACACTGCTTCGCAGGAGAGGGAGCATAACCAGGAGGACACGGCCGCACCCCTCAGCCCCGTCAGGTACCGCCAGCCCAACACCCAGCCTGGGTTCTGCAGCGTCGCCCGCAGGCACGCAGCAGGGCCTGGCCTGGGCTCACTCAGTAACAAGAGGCTCGCTCTGCACACAGGTTCGCGGTGAAGGCCATGGAAGCTTTGCTTCTATGCGCTGGCTACAAGGAGCAGGCCACCTTCATGATGAAGCATGGCCGCTGGGACCTGCTCATGATCTCCGACACACACCACAAAGGTGTCTGCCTGCTTGCCCGGTGAGTGCTGCCCAGAACCGATCACAGCAGCAGCTCCCCTCCCTGGCCCAGGACATGACCACATTGCCTTCCCTGCTGGGTGAGACGCGGCTCCCAATCGCCTGCATGGAACAGGCCGCAGCCTCTGTGCTGTTGGCCAAGGGGTCAGTCGGCTACTTCTCCACCCTGCGCTGCCTGGTGTAAACCGCTTCCTGTGTGGCTCTGGCAGGCATGGCTGGGCAAAGACAGCCTCCGCCATATCTTTCCGCAGCGTTGGTGTAGCCCTGTCAGGACCAGCACATGAGAGAGACAAGGTGGGGGAGGGAATGTCTTTGGTTGGCCCAGTGACTGTGGGTGAGAGAGAAGCTAACACAGAAAGCTCCAGCGCTTGTCTTGGGTGAATCTAAGATATTCTCTCACCCACCCTTCTGTCTCTCATCACCCAATATCTGGGCACATGAGGAAGACCACCGACCCCACCAACACCCTTCTTTGTCTGCAGTTCTCTTGCAGCCCCAGCACTACGTGCTCAGAGCTGGCCTCATGGAAGGGCTCCCTGTCGAGTGATTAAGGGTTTGGGTCTCTAGCACATAAGCCGCTGGGCATTTTAAGGCAGCAGGAACTAGTCCGTGCCAGCTGCGCGTGACTAGTCGCCCGGGATCCCCTGTCCTGTGGCACTGGTCTGGTTAGATTCGTAAATGGAGGACCAGTCCTTGCCCACCTTGATGATGTGGTGTTTGTGTTTCCTATGCCAGGGCCATGGTTTCGCTCAATGTCGAGGAGCGAAACTGGATTTTCCACCATCTCATGGCCATCCTCAACGATCGGGACGATAGGCGGTACGTCCCGGCCGTGGCGCTCTTCATTCAGGTGAGCCTCACCAGCGGGTGAGGGTCGTGAGAAGCGCCCTGGCCCAGCGGTGACTGGGGCATGGGGCTGACCTATGGCTAGGGACGGCAGATTTGTAGAAATTTTGGTGGTGCTCAGCAGAACCTGCCCCTCCAAACTCTGCCCCCCTAAACTCTGCCCCCCACCTGCCTAAGTCTCTGGGAGGGAGTTTGGGTGGGGGAGGGGGCCTGGGGTGCAGGCTCTGGGATGGGTCAGAGGGTGGGAGTGCAGGAGAGGGTGGGGATGCAGGCTCTGGGAGGGAGTTTGGGGACAAGAGGGGGTGTGGAGGGAGGGGGTGCAGGCTCTGGGAAGGAGTTTGGGGGCCAGAGTGGGGTGCGGGAAAGGGGTGGGGGGCAGGCTCTGGGAGGAGTTGGGAGGGTGCAGCGCTTATCTGGGGCTCCTAGGCAGGGCGGGCCGGGGGCCCTCCATGTGCTGCTCCCCCGAGGCACTGCCTCCGCAGCTTCCTACTGGCTGCAGGGGCGCGCCCACCCCACCCAGGGGCCACAGGGAGGGGCTGGCAGCCATGGGAGCAAGCAGGTAGGAGGCCGCTCAGCTCTGCTGCGCTGCCAGTGGTGGTGGGGGCCCCAGGCTGTTTTAAATGGCCTGGGAGACGTGGGGGGAAAGGTGGGGCTGAGGCCCATGGTGCCCAGGCACCATGGGCCAATGGAACTTGCCGCTCATGCCTATGGCCAGGAGAGGGGTGGCCCTGAAGGCCCTGGGGATGGGTGGGTGAGCAGGAGCAGGGAAAGCTCCTACAACCCTAGGGGTGGAGTCACTCAGTCTGGGCATTGTTACCTGTCCCAGCTGGTGTCACGGGGCTGGAGCAAGGCCCAGGGTCAGGTGTCTCTTGTTCCCCAAGGCTCAGTTCCATAGAATGGTCCCTTGTGTGACCTCGGCCCTCGAGCCCCCTCTGACATCCGTGTGCCATGTGCAGGCCGGGCAGCCACCTGCCCATTCATGGCCAGTTCACCTGCCCCCCGCAGACCGGGCGACCCTTTGGAGCACAAGGCTGCAGGACCCCCCCACACACACACACACACCACTGCTCCGTGTGCAGCTGAGCCTTAGTGAGGGAGCAGGGCAGGCCTTGATCTCAGCTGGAGTCTCGAGGGGCCGTCGCGCTAGAACGTTTCAGTGGGGCCCACACGGTGACCAATCGCGATGCCCTGCATGCAGCCCATGCCGGGCCTTGGCCAGTGGAGCTAAGGGCCCCGTGGCAGAGATGAGTCGCGAGAGGCCAGCCCCGTTCTCTAGCTTGATTTGCTGTTGGTGTGTTAGCTCCTCAAGTGCCCTGACCTTGGCAGCGAGCTGGAAGACGCCATCGTGGAGGAGATGAGCGGGCTGCTGAGAGACCCCAAGACCGTGGTGCGCTGGTTGGCGCTCAAAGGCCTCCTCAATCTGGCCCTTCACCCAGAGAAGGTGAGAGGGGAGGAGGGCTGGGGGATAAACCCAGAACCGCAGGGAGCTGCTGCAGGGCTGGGGTCATTGAAACCTTCCCAGGGGGTATGGCTCTGGCCTGGAGTCAGGAGCCCTGGCTTCTATTCCTGGCTCTGCCACTGACCTGCGGGGTGCCCTTGGGCAAGCCCCTGCCTGGCCTTTGTCTGCTGTTCTGCAGGGCAGGGCCTGGCTCCTGCAGGGTGCGTCTCTAGGTGTGTGGAGCATCTGGCACAGCTGGGCCTGATTGTGTCTGGGGTCTCTGTGATCCAAAGAACCCTAGCACTAGAGTAGCAGCAGAGCTGCAGACTCTAGACCCCCAGGGATTGCTGGCGACCCCAGTGATCAGGGACGCTTGGATAGAGCCATTTCACTACAATTAGGACCCATTTTTCCTACAAATCCCCTTTTAAAGCCTCATAGGTTTTAACTGTTGACGCCACGGCTCTGTCCCGCAGCACTCGCTCCTCTGAAGAGCTCTGGAAGGGCCTTTGCTGCTAAGATCTCATCACAAGTTTGAGACCCACAATATCGTGAAGGCAGAGAAAGCCCTTGGGGCTTAACGACACAGATCTGACAGCCTGGTAAAGAGGAGACAATCTGAAGGCAACTCTCGTTAATGATAAGTTACTTCGCCTGAGAATAGGGGGGTCAGTCCGGTTTATTAAACCCGACTATGACTAGATCAGACATGGAGAGGGCGTGACTGTAATTCTCTTTGTTATACACCATTCCCATCGTTCCATGCACTTCAGCCTGGTTTTCACTTGCTCGTGGTTCATTTTCCTTTCCGAACCGGTTAGCCTGTATATGACCTATTTTTTCCTGATGTCGGTTGAGATTTTGTGGGGCTGTCTTTGAAAGGTTGAAAACCAAACACAGAAATGACTGAATCTGGCTTTTAGTAACAGCCTAACCCTAGAACTAGTGTTCAAAATCGACTCCCTCCCCTAGGCTGGGCTGTAAGGACCAGGATTCAGGAGAACCCAGGTTCGGTTCCTGGCTCTGCCAGACTCCCTAAGTGACTGTGGGCGAGTCACGTAACCTCTCTGTGCCCGAGTTCCATGTCTGTACAATGGGGATAGAAATCCTGCCTTCGTGTGTCTAGCCTGTAAGCTCCAGGGCAGGGACCGTCTCTTCCTGTTCCTGAAAGCCCCAGCACAAGCCCTCATTGCAGACAGGCCCTCGAGGTGCTATTCAAACAATAATACACTTGATTTATTTGGGGTCAACGTGTTGTGTAGAGAACTTTCCACGGATGATATCTGCTAATAAAACCATCCCCTGAGATCTGGAGTACAAGGGAAGCAGCTGCTTATGTTGCAGGTTGCCGGACCCACTGCCCGTGATCTTAGCTGGCTGTGCAAAGGCTTTGAGGCTGTAATATGTCTCTGGAGGCAGGGGCGCTGGAAGACTTTTATAGTGGAGGTGCTGCACACACACCCCTTACCCCTGTCCACACACCCTCCACCACTAGAGCTTTGGTCAGGAGCAGGGCCATGGCTCCAGGAGGCGGGGGCGGGGGGTGGATGGGGCAAGGGGACCAAGGCTGGGGCCATAGCTGGGGGTTGGCACAGGGCCGGCAGCTGGGACCCTGTGTGTGGGGCCAGGAGCAGAGCCCTGCGTAAAACCTGGGAGTGCTGCAGCACCCCTAGCTCCCGTGCCTCTGTCTGCAGGGGAGGCAGACATTGTTTTGGAAATGGCTTGTTGGGTCACTGGAGGGTGTTTCGTAAAGCAGCTCCTTGTTTCACACAGGTGGGGAAACTCCAGCATCTGCTGCCAGATGTCCTGGAGCGACTCCAGGAGGTAGACAGAGACCTCATCCGCAAGGCCATCGCCGTGCTGAAACACCTCCTCGCCGGCATGGACAGGCAGAGCGCCATCCGCGTGGCTGTGCAAGTGGCTGCGCAACTCCTGCCGTTGTTTCATGATGTAAAGCCTGGCAGCTCACAGGAGATCCCATCAAACTGCGGACATGTGAGTGGGGGCTAGGGGGTGGGCTAGCAGGGCCTGTGCTATGGTCCTAGCCAGAAAATGGATTGTCATAAATCATGAGCCCATTCCCGCCTTCCTCTCACTCTCCATGAGAGCACATGGCAGAAAGGATGGGAACCCTGGTGTCCCGCAGGCCTACTGACAAGGATGAGGGCAGCGTGGGGAACGAGGCTCCCCTTGGGGAAGGACGTGCATTCCTGAGCCTGCATGCAGCGAGGGGGCCTCTGCAGCACAGGGTGCTGCAATGCTCTTGCTGGCTTCCAGGGTGACAAGTGATGGTACCTTGGTGAAAATCTGCCCCTCCTTTCCCTGGCCAGGAATCCTACAGCTGGCCTGTCAGCTCCATAAGGAAATGGCTCTGTCTGAAGGTTCTGCAGCTACCGCCCTTTCCTCTCCCCTTCGTTCTCATGGCAGGGCAGCGTCAAAGGAGGGGAAAGTTCTCCTCAGATCTTTTGTACCCACAAACTAGCCCCCACGGGCGCATTCACCAGACTGATGTTCAGTCCCACACTGGGTGGCGAGATCCAGCAAGCGGGCAGGAGAAAGGGGCCCATCCATTACTGCCTTCCAGGGGTAATGCCCCAGTGGGGGCTCCTGGAGGGACTCCCCAGCTCTCATAATGGTAAATCCTACTCTCAGCCCTCCCAAATTCTGCTGGGACCCTGCCGCTCTTTATTTACTAGTGGCACAGGCCTGGCTAAAGCTGTTCCCAGGGTCTCCTGGATCCCCAGCTGGCCAAAGGGACAGGGCAGCCTGTACCAAGGATGCAGGATCTCGCCCTGGGGTGAGCCCTTTAAACCAAACCCCTCTCAGGCCCGGGGGGAACAGAACAGGTTCTTTATGGGGCAGGGGTTATATCCAAATAGTGTTAATGAACACAACGCCCATTGTTGTCAGAAGTGTGTTGTCAGAGTGCTACCGGTGTGGTGCTCTGCTTTCTCCTTGTTGATATCACTCGGCTGCGTGCGTGTGTTCCCTCTGTGTGCTACCCCAGCTCTGCAGATAGCTGACACAGCAGACCCGACGACAACCCCCAATAACCACAGAGTCCAGTAAGATGCAAAGCCACGTCGGCTAGGTTTATTGCAACCTCGGACACAATTGCAGTTCCCTGTAGGTTTCTTAGCCTAATTCAGGGCATACTAAGAGAAAGTGCCTCTTGGCAATGGACCCGGCTCAGTGGCGGGACTTTCCACTGCCCCCTCGGCCGGACAAAGGCACCGCCCCAGGGATGCATTCTTATACACAGACACAAACAAGTTACACATCACACCTGACGTATGAGGTACAACCCCTCCACGTAGCACGGTACAACCTTTCTACGTAGTTAGGTGCCGCCTTCTACCTTGTACATGTTGGTTCGATCAAAACAACTCTATCCATCATTTTACCCTTTTGCCCCTGTCATTGGGTCGGTCAGCCTGTTCTTTGTTATCTGTGTGGAATGTGCAAGTTTGTGAATGTTCAGTACCTTTTAGGTACGTATCAGCCCTTTCCTTGCCAGCTTCTGTGAGCAGGGCCTGCCTCTGGCTCACAGCTTACCTTTGCTTTATGTTAGCAAAGTCTTGTTCATTACTTTAGTTCAGGCCTCAGGCCTCATACTGGGCCTTTATCATGGCCTGCACTTACTACACCCATCACCAGGGAAAGGCAAACAGGCCTCAACAACTGGAGGGAAGACCAGAGAGGTGCCAGTCCAACATCTGCCTGTGCCCACTGCAGTGCAGCCCTGATGCCCCCATACCCCTCCCACGTGTTTTGTACAGAGCCTGCCCAGCTGACCAGCTCAGCTGACCATCTGACCATCTGGGCTCAGCTGCCCAGCTGACCATTTGAGCTGACCCCTCACCCCACCCCAAACCCCTGGAGGCTGGGTGGCTTCCAGTCATGGCTTCCAAGGCCCCCTATCTGGGAGCTCCTGCACATTTACCACCCCTTGGCCCTGGTTAAATTCACCCCAGGTCCCTGAGCATGGCCCAAACAAACACCAATGTAGGAATTTGCCCCCTATGCCTGGCCCCCTTGGCCCAGCTAGAGGGCTGTTGTCGGTCAACACCAGTGTGAGCTGGGCCTGCAAAGCGGGTGGACAAACTACACCCCCCCCTTCGCTCTTTGAATCTTTCCTCATCGCTCCCTCTCTGCCGCCCCTGTCCTGGCTCTGCTCCACCCTGAATGTTTCCCCTTGGCTGACACAGGCAGATGCTGATGTCAGTTCACCCAGAGCTGGCTGTGAGAGCCCAGGGGCAGTCTCACCCCAGCTTACTGCTCTCCCTGGCCAAGAAGTTACCAGGCCAGCCCCTCAGCTGGTGGAAATCTGCATCTCTATTGCCTTCAATGGCGCTATGCCCATGAGACTCTGGCCCCAGCTGTGGCTGTATGGCTGGGGGTGAGTTACCAATACCCGCTGCAGGGCAGACATCTCTGGCACAGTGTGCGCTTGCCCCGCTGGATGAGAATGACTGTCACAGTGTCTCCTCCCCTCCCTATATCATCTCTTGCAGGTGACCAGCAAGCTCCGGGTGCTCTCCATCACCCTTTTTAAAGACCTGCTGGAGCTTGTAAGGGGGCCCAACCGGAGGCAGATGAAGGAGCATGTGCTCCAGAGCCTGGTCCCACTGCTCCTCCTTGTGCATGATGAGCATCCCAACGTGTCCCAGGTGAGGCCACGAATTGGAGTCTGCGGCTGAGATAGTTACAGAGCGACCATTTGTTTGGGGGGGGCAACATGTGACACCCCCCTTTAAAGGGTCTGGCCGGTAGAGGGCAGGTGCTCAGTGCTGTGACAATCAGGCACTCAAAATCACTTGAATGTTGAATCCAGTAGTGCCATGACCATGGCACCCCACCCAACTGCTGAGTCTTCTCTGCATCCTCTGAGCTCAACACCCCCCTGCAGCCAGGCTGAGAGATTAGGTTGGGCGAGTGGTCGCCTCACCACTCCTACAGCCACTGGCTTCCGCACACTCCCCTGGCTGTGCTGGTGGGAAGAGCACAACCCTGGCCATATCCCTACCAGGAGCAGGGCTACTCAGCCTCCAGATGGTGCACAGGACCCAATGTGCCCTTAGCCAAGCGGCCCGGACAGCCCGTACTAGCCATGACATGCCCAAGCCCCTCCCCCCCATGCCTCTGCACATGCTAGTGCTCATGGCCCCCATCACTTGGGACACAAATGCCACCAGCACTAATGAATTCACCCCATGAGGTGGGGAACTGAGGCGCAGCCTCAAAAATATTGAACCCCCATGGGCATTAGGCACCTAAATCCCTTTGCAGCCCTGGGCCTAAGCAACTTGCCTGAGTTCCTGCACAGAGAGCTGGGAATTGAGTCAGGTCTCCAGCCATTGCCTTAGCCACACCGCCGCCCTTCCGCGAGCACCCAGGGCAGGGAAGCGTTCAGCATGCACGGCCTCCCTGGCCTCCGGGTAACTAGGCTAGTGGCTTCCAGCTCCCGTAACTGTGTTCGGCTCGCCCCGTCCCCTCTTGTTTTGCAGGTGTGTTGGGACACCCTCAGCAGTGCCGCCCAATTCCTGAGGTGGCACCAGCTCTGTGGCCTCATCCAGCACAAGGAAACCTGGCGAAGCTGTGACTGCCTGGTGAGGGAGCCCTCTGGCCATTCACTGCACAGCCCTCGCTGGCAGAAGTGGAGGAATCAGTGGATAGGGCACCCCCAATTGCCTGGCTCTGTGCCCACACTGAGCCCCAGCCCCGGGACCACACCTGGCCCTGGGTGTGGTCCCTCTGCTTGATCCTCCCAGCACAGGAAGGAGGGGAAAAAACAGGACGTGCGCTCCACACACCTGGAAGCTGGCCTGTGGGATGGAAAGGCCTTTAATAATCTTGTGCTCCTTTGTTCTGGCTCCTAGGTGATCCACTTCAAGGAGAGAGTTGATGACTTCCTGGGCCAGACCATGGCCTTCCTGCAGAACCCACAGACTCCAGTTAGGGAAGCAGCCATCAGGTTCCTAGGTAACCACAGAGCAGAGGGGTCCCTTTAGCAGAGGGGTTGGATCTGGTCCCAGGCTCTCCTCAGTCCCTGCCAGCAGCGAGAAGTGATCCCTGGGTTCCTGATTCCCTAATGAAGGCGAAGGGGTGTCAGAAACCCACAGGAGCAAGCTCACCCCAAACTGCCCTGATCGGCTGATGGGACCCCTCTAAGCCCACTGCTCCTCATGCAGTCCCCATTCTCCGCACCCGCATGGGCTCTTGGTAGTGGACCTTCAAGGCGCTGTGCTCTCCTTTGGCAACCAGCCCTGTAGCCATCTCTGGGGACTCGCCCTTTCCCCTGGGGATTCAGGAGCGTGTCCTGGCCAGTGAGGGGCGGGGGAAAGCCGCGGTGCTTGGAGGGTGACAGGCTCTTTAACACCCTCGCTGGGGATGCGGGGATGTGATGAGCTGTTTGTGTGTGTAGGGCTCACTGCCCGGCAGCTGGACCAGGGGAGCCAGGACAAGCTGGATGCCATCTGCGACAGTGAGTGGTCCCGCTTTGAATACTGAGCACTAGGGGGATGAATGGCCCAGGGCTGCAGGGTGGGTTCAATCTCCGACGCCAGCAACGTGGTCACAGGCGAGAGCCACAAGGGGATACAAAATGTAAATCCCCAACCCCCTGATCAGCTGCCCCCTCACCCTGTCGTGTCTGCTGGTTGGCATGTGCCCAGGCACTTAGCCCTGACCTCAGAGCGGCGGCCTGGTAGATCCCCAAACTGGGCCTTAGCTGGCTGGCCTTCGCAGATGATTGCCCCCCACAAACACAGCCAAAGTGGGGTGCTGCCTCCCCCCTTGCACTCACTAGCCCAGTGTTTGGAGCAGTCACCTCCACGTGGGACACCTGGGGTCAAGCCACTGCTCCAAATGAGGATGAAGTGACGTCCGGTCACCTACCTCCCTGCTGCGTGTCCGGACTCCTGGGCAGCACAGGGCAGAGCAGCATCTCCACCACATTTGTTCGGGAAAAGGGAAGGGTGGGTGACATAGCTCAGACTCCTCACTCCCAGAGCAGATTCACAGCTGGGCCTCCCAACCGGAGCTAGAGAATGGCTGAGCTCCCTCCTCGGCATTTCCTGGAGGGCAGCAGAGCACCTGAAGTTAGGCGGCGCCTAACAATGCCCAAGCCCCTTTTGTGACTCTCCCCCTCTCTAGGCCTAAGTGCCCATCTGTGCATTGGGGGGGAAGGGGGAGGGTAAATACAGGCAGGGATGAGGCTCTCAGATACTGCAGGGAGGAGGCAGTCCTAGAAATAGTGAGTGAATGGGGTTCATTGGGACTTCTTGCCTGTGTCTGGAGGCTCCCCCAGCTGTGGAGGGCGGCGGGGATGTTTAGTGAGGGTTGCTGGTTGTTCCCGCTAGTCCCCTGCCTCCTGCCACCTGGCCTGCTGCCTCCTTGTCGTGGGCCGAGAGGTACAGAGCTGGCTTGGCCTGCCGGGGCTCTCCAGAGTGCCATGGCTCTGACCTCCATTTCCTTCCTTTCAATCTTAGACCTCAAAGGCTTGCAGCAGGACAGCAAGTCCTCAGTCCGATGCCTGGCTTCTCAGACCATCTTCATCCTGGAGGCCTTCAAGAACCAGCCTCCAGCCTGCTGCAGCCTATGGACATTGGTCCATAGGATAAGAACAATGTGCACTGCGGAGAGCCAGCTCATTGAAGCTGCCCAGCTGCCCTAGCTCTGGGAAAAGCCAGCCTCCCTTCTCTGGGGGCTTGGTGCATCAGAGCCCACCTGGAGCAAGGTGGAACACATGGCTTCTTCCCAACTGGCCGCCTGCCCTGCCCAGCCATGTGAGTAGTTAACTGCTCGATAGCTTTCATCATCATGTACTTTTGGACAGGTTTCCATGCACCGTGTTGCATTTACGTCCTGCCCTCCATCCCCATTTCCAGTTGTGTATGTTTTTGATGCCGTCGGCCATTTTGAAAATTTATTTTGTATTATTTTTCTGTGTTTGGCTGGGGGAAGGTTGTGTGCTTGTGTTTTGACATATTTAGAGAAAAAGTACGAATGAGTAGAAAGAGAGGCTGTAAAGGGTTTGCAGTCCCCCCCCAGGCCCCACCGTCCGTACATCTGGGTGGGAGACCACACCCCTTGCTATGATACTTCCGGGTACGGTGGTTCAGGGGAAAATTAGCTCAGTGTTAATGGCTCTAGCCTGCAGTCAGGCCAAGTAACGGTAGAGAGTCTGTTTGCCCGGGGCCCTCAATCAGGGCAGGGCGTCAATCGAGAAGGGGATCTGGCCTACAGTCAGGCAGGCAGAGCAGCAGGAGGTCCATTTGCCTGGCCCTTGATCAGGGTAGGGCAGCAGTCAAGTAGGGGGGCTCTGGCCTACAGTCCGGCAAAGCTGTCGCAGTCTAGGGGAGGTTAGCTCTCTGGTGGGAATGTCAGGACAACCATCTGGCATCTGGATTCAGGTGGGTGCCAGACCAATTCAGGCCTCCTGACAACCAGGGGGGAGGCTGCCACTCCTGACGTTGAGGTGGTAGGGGCAGAGGAACTCAGGTCCTCCCATTCCACTTCATCCCAGCCCAGGACCCTAACAGCAGTGGAGTTGTCCGCCACTGGGTCAGCGGGGAAAGTCCAGCCACAACACGCTGGCTGGCTTATAGTCAATAACACAGCCAAACCTAATTCTGCTTCCCTTGGCTCCATCCGACACACCCATTCCGTGTGTACATGGGTTCCAGGGTTGTTGTTCGCTTCGCTGGGATAGACAGCTAGTGGCAGCCCCCCCAGCTCCTCGGAGATCCTGGCGTCTGGCAGCTTTGTCAGCACCTCTGGGTCTCTGTCAGGAGAGCGGTCTCCGTTAGGTCTGGGCTCACGCAACAGGGAAGAGACGTCCTGCTCCTCAGGCAGCCCTCCCCCGACTGAGCTGGAGGACCAGCCTTTTATAGTTCCACTTCCTGTCCCACCCCTCTGCTTCCAGCGGGGAGGCCATGCAAGTCCCCGTTCTACCCACCAGGGGGGCGTTCACGGATCCCTCCCTGTCTGTCAGGACAGGAGACTATGCCATCTCGCTACAGAGGCCTTAAAGAAAAGGAGTTTTAAAAAAAGAAAGATTGCTTAGGCTTAGAGGAAAAAAGGAAAGAAAGGTTATCTTAAATAGAAGAAAGAGGGGAAACTAGAGAAAGCAACAAGAGAGAGGAGTTTGTAAGAACGTGGTAAAAGGTTATTTTTGTTGGGACTAAAAAATTATAAGAGTAAAAAAAATTGAACTCAATTTAAAAAACCAAAGGCTAATTAAATAGAATAGGAAATATAAAGGAAGGTTGAGAAGGTCGGGTGAAAGAACTCACCTGGCAGAATAATTAGCGAGAGATTCTGTGTCAGTGACATAGGGCTGTGTAAAGTACAGAAAACAGCAAGAGAGAGAAAGATCCCTTTTTGTTAATAAGCAGAAAACAGAGCTGTGCAAAAGAGAGAAAGATCCTTACCATTTCCCGCCGTTGTTCAGCCATCGTCAACCGAGCAGCACAGCTTCCGGTGCAAACTCTGCTCTCCCATTCTTGCATCAGTAGCAAATTTCTCCATGTTGTCGGTGCTGGGCTCCACTGAAAGCTACAGAAGGAAACCATTTCCCGCCTTTTATCAGCCATCTTGAACCGAACAGCTCTCCTACGTTTCATGCCATTTTTCCAGGATTACCCATGCAGGCACCATAGCGCGGCAAGTATGTAGCCCACTCAGATCTCTGCTGCAGTCTTGACCATTGTAAATACCTCACGCATTATCCAGCAGTATGTGAAGTTTCTGCAAAAATGGGCGAGGAAGTGACAACAGAGCGATTACTGTACTGATGAGGACATGGACACCTCTGTTCCTAGAAGCACAGCATGCAGCGATTGGGAGATCATGGTGGTATTGGGCCAGGTTCATGCCGTGGAACGCCAATTTTGGGCCCAGGAAACAAGCACAGACTGGTGGGACCACATAGTTTTGCAGATCTGGGATGATTCCCAGTGGCTGCGAAACTTTCGTATGCGTAGGGCCACTTTCAGGGAACTTTGTTACTTGCTGTTCCCTGCCCTGAAGCACAAAGACAGCAAAATGAGAGCAGCCCTCACAGTTGAGAAGTGCGTGGCCATAGCACTGTGGAAGCTTGCAATGCCCAACAGCTACCAGTCAGTCAGGAATCAGTTTGGAGTGGGCAAATCTACCATAGGGGCTGCTGTGCTGCAAGTAGCCAATGCAATCATTGACCAGCTGCTGTCAAGGCTAGTGACTTTGGAAAATGTGCAGACCATTGTGGATGGCTTTAATGCGCTGGGGTTCCCTAACTGCAGTGGGGCGATAGACAGAACGCATATCCCTATCTTGGCCCCGGCACACCGGGGTGGCCAATATGTAAACTGTAAGGGGTACGTTTCCATGGTGCTGCAAGCACTGGTGGATCACAAAGGACATTTCACTGACATCAAGGTGGGATGGCCGGGAAAGTGCATGACACTCGCATCTTCAGGAATTCTGGTCTGTTGGAACAGCTGCAGGAAGGGACTTACTTCCCAGAGAAGAAAATTACTGTTGGGGATGTGGAAATGCCTATAGTTATCCTGGGGGACCCAGCCTACCCCTTAATGCCATGGCTCATGAAGTCGTACACAGGCACCCTGGACAGTAGTAAGGAGCAGTTCAACTATAGGCTAAGCAAATGCAGGATGGTGGTCGAATGTGCTTTTGGACGTTTGAAAGAGCGCTGGCACAGTTTACTGACTTGGTTAGATCTCAGCACAACCAATACTCCAATTGTAATTGCTGCTTGTTGTGTGCTCCACAATATCTGTGAGAGTAAGGGGGAGACGTTTATGGTGGAATGGGAGGTTGAGGCAACTCGCCTGGTGGCCAATTTCGCACAGCCAGAGAACAAGGCGATTAGAAGAGTGCAGCAGGGTGTGCTGTGCATCAGAGAAGCTTTGAAAGACAGTTTCATGATTGGCCAGGGTACAGTGTGACACTTGTGTTTGTTTATCTTGAAGTTACCCGCCCCCTATATATATGAAAGGAAATAAAGTCACAATTGTTTAAAAACCATTCTTTAATATTCATTGCACAACACATGGAGAGAAATCAGAAGGTAAATCGGGGGAGGAGGGGTTGGGTTATGGGGGTGGAGAAGAAGGGAAGGAGAAGTCCAGAAACCAAATCAAAAGTTCACATATGCCAACTTTCTGCTGCTTGGGTGAGCCTCTGGGGTTGAGTGTGTGAGTCCCCTTAGTCTCCCCCGTCGTGTTCTTGGGCGTCTGGGTGAGGAGGCTATGGAACTTGGGGAGGAGGGAGGGCAGGTATACAGGGGCAGCAGCGGCAATCTGTGATCTTTCTGCCTTTCCTGTATTAGATCCACCATACAGGGCAGCATGTCAGTTTGCTCCCCCATGAGCTCGACCATAGTGTCCTGCCTGCTCTCATCGCGCGCGTCCCTCCTCTCTTCGTGTTCCTGTAATGCATTACGTGACTGCGCAATTGTTTACCACCACGCATTCAGCGGGGCCCTATCAGCGCTGGAGGACTGCATGAGCTCGGCAAATATGTCGTCCCAAGTTCCTTTTTTCTGCCTTCTAATCTGGACCAGCCTCTTGGATGGAGTAGATTGGGGCTGCGTTGAAACATTTGCACCTGCAGGAGGAGAAAAAGGAAGAGTAGTATTTTAAAAGATACATTTCAGAGAACAAAGGACACACTGTTTCTCAGTGAAACAGGCAATTCATAGTACACAGCACATCACACACAGCCGGGCAACAGAATTCAGCTTGCAGCCAGCCATGGTAAGCCCTAGGGGCATGCGGGGTTCTGTTTCTTCCGCATTCATTTCAATACTTTCAAACTGCTGGGCCCCCTTTCTCATAGCAAGCAATGCCTGGTAGGTTTGCAGTATAAAAGGAGGTCCTGCAGGCTCTCTGGGATGATTGCTTCACACAACACACACACACAGACTCGCACCCACTGTGTGGCTCCGATGAGGCTCTGAGCAGGGATGAGCCCTTTAAACTAAACGCAAACAGCCCAACGTGGCTGTGTTTTCCCCACCCCCCACCCCGCCACCGCATGGCTCCGATCAGGCTCACTCGCCAGAAGTACCTTCTCCAGGATCATGGGAGTGGGGGTGGGGGCTATTGGCTCCTGCATTAAGAATAGTTCCTGGCTAGGGATGAAAATGGATTCCCCACTTGCCGCCTGTGCACTGTCCTCCTCCTCCTCCTCTTCGTCCTCCAATAACTCATCCTCCTCGCTCCGTTCAACTTCCTCCTTGGAGATATCCACGGACAGTGGTGGGGTAGTGGTGTCGTCACCCCCATAACTGCATGCAGCTCACGGTAGAAGCGGCATGTATGCGGCTGTGACCCACAGCGCCCATTTGCCTCCCTGGCATTTTGGTACGCTTGCCTGAGCTCCCTGATTTTTGTACAACACTGCTCTGTGTCCCTGGAGTAGCCTCTTTCCGTCATGGTCCTGGAGACTTTAGCGTACATATTTGCGTTCTTTTCTTTTTAACGTAGTTCTGCCATAACAGATTTTTCTCCCCAACATTCAATGAAATCCAGTACCTCCCATTCGGACCATTCTGGAGCTCATCTGCGAATCCGGGACTGCGTGGTCTCTTGTGATGGTGCTCTCTGCATGATTGCCTATGATAGTGGACTGTGCTGCTGGTCACCTGTGCTGCTGGTGACCAAACAGGAAATGAAATTCAAAAGTTCCTGGGGCTTTTCCTGCCCACCTGGCTAGTGCATCAAAGTTGAGAGTGTTGTCCACAGCAGTCACAAGGAAACATTCTGGGATACTTCCCGGAAGCCAATAACTTCGAATTTCATCCACACTACTTTTAATCCGGGATTGCGATCTCAATTTAAGCGCTACTCTACTTGCCGAGGTGGAGTACAGAAATTGGATTAAAGAGCCCTTTAAATCGAAGAAACCAGTTTGGTCATGTGGAAGGAATGATTTTTTCCCTCCAAATTAACTCGGCTAATTCCGAAATAAATGACTAGTGTAGACCAGGCTTGAGAGAGGGAGAGTATAGAAAACAGCAAGAGATCATTTTTGGTTAGTGAGAGAAGGACAGTATAGAAAGCTGCAGGGAGGGGACACGGGGGAGAGAGAACTTACCCTTGTGGCTGCCTCTGGGAAAAGAGGCTCACAGCCGCCAGCATGGTTATCTCCGCCTCTCGGGATAGCTAGATAGATAGATGTGGTGTATGGAGATAGATAGATAGATAGATAGATAGATAGATAGATAGATAGATAGATAGATAGATAACCCTATTGGCTTTACGCCCTTTTACATTTGATGTGATTTTTCTCTAATCTCAGCTCCTTGAACTTTTTCATGGTCCAAAGCGAACAACAACCCTGGAACCCATGCACACATGGAATTGGCGTGTAGGAAGGAGCCCAGGGAAGCTGAACTGGGTTCAGATGTATTATTAACTACAAGCCAGCCAGCGTGTTGCGGCTGGACTTTCCCTGTTGACCCAGTGGCGGACCACTCCACCGCTGTTAGGGCCCTGAGCTGGGACGCAGTGGAACGAGAGGGCCTGGGTTCCTCTACCCCTACCACCCCAACGTCAGGAGTGGCAGCCTCCCCACCTGGTTGTCAGGAGGCCTGAATTGGTCTGGCACCCGCCTGAATCCGGATGCCAGACGGTTGTGCTGACTCTCCCACCAGAGAGCTAACCTCTCCTAGACTGTGACAGCTCTGCTGGACTGTAGGCCAGAGCCCCCCTACTTGACTGCTGCCCTACCCTGATCAAGGGCCAGGCAAGTGAACCTCCTGCTGCTCTGCCTGCCTGACTGTAGGCCAGAGCCCTTTCTTGATTGATGCCCTGCCCTGATTGAGGGCCCCGGGCAAACAGACTCTCTACCGTTACTTGGCCTGACTGCAGGCTAGGGCCATTAACACTGAGCTAATTGTCCCCTGAACCAAGGTACCCCCGGAAGTATCGTAGCAAGGGGCATGGTCAAAGGGGCTGACGGCACCAGAAATGGGGATGGGGTGTGGAAACCTGCCAAAAACTGTTTGGTGATGAAAGCTATCAAATGGTTAACTACTCTGTAATGGGCCAGTGTGGCTCCCCTCCTCCCCTGGGAGGGTTGAGCCCTGGACACCGGAAGGAGCGGGGCTACAGAACAGTGAGCCTGCCCCTCAGAGGGTCAGGCGGCGACCCAGAAGTATAAAAGCCGGCCATCCGAGCTCAGTCAGAGCCCAGCCACCACCGGGAGCAGACCTGCCCGAGGGAGCTCGTGACTGGGAAGCCACTGGGGCCCAGAGCAGTTGCCCGGACTGGCCGGAGCTTCCCCTCACTCGCTACCGGGAGGACCCGCCAGAGTTTCCCCGTGCCACCTACGACGAGGAGCCACCAGAGACTTCCCCTCTCCGCTGTTGTTACCCCGAGGAACCCCCGGAGCAGCACTGGCCGGACTTCCCTGAGGAACTGCCGGATCTACCCCCCACCCGGGCTGCGAGGAGCCCATGCTGTGGAACTTCACGGGAGTGGACGCCGCGGACCAGGTAGGCCCAGAGGGAGAAATTGGAAGTGGCCCGGGGGCAGCCGACCCTAGTCAGACTGCAGATCAACCCATACCCATGTCAGTGTGTTGCGGTCAGGATCCCCACTGACCGTCAGCCGTGGTAGCCGCTGCCTAGGACCCCGGGCCGGAACGCAGTAGAGTGAATGGGCCTGCGTCCCCCCTGCCACCCCACTGATGGGTGGCAGTTTTCCCCCTTACCCCAGTGCTCAGCCCCTGTCCCAAAGGGCCTGAGCCTCCTAGACTGTTTGCTGCCCAGTCCCTGACTGTTTGCTGCCCAGTCCCTGCACCAAAGGGCCTGGGCCTGCTGAACTATTTGTACTGTTGCTCAGCCCCTGCAGCAAAGGGCCTGGGCCTTCTTGAACTCTTTGTGTCGCTGCCCCACCCCTGCACCAGAGGGCCTGGGCTTGCTTGAACTCTTTGTGTTGTGGCCCAGGCCCTGCAACAGAGGGTCTGGGCGTCCCCAAACTGTTGCATATTGTTGCTAAGCCTTGCAACAGAAGGCCTGAGCCCTAATTGACTCATGTATTGTTGCTCAGTGTAACGGGCCGGTGTGGCTCCCCTCCTCCCCTGGGAGGGTTGAGTCCCGGACACCCACGTTTACAGTTGGTACCAGAAGTGGGGAGTCGAACCCTTGCCTCTGTGAGAAGGGGCCGGTAGGTGGGTGGTGATTCACCCCCTTCCTAGCCAGGAACATGGATATGCAACGGCTGTTCCAGCTGCTGGTGGAGAGCCAGGAGCGGCAGCAGGCAGCCCAGCAGCAGCAGCAGCATGCCGCCCAGCTGGAGCAACAGCAGCAAGGAGATGCCGCCCAGCTCCAGCAACAGCAGCAGCAGCAGCTAGTACAGCAGCTGGGGAACCAGCTGCAGCACCTCATGGGCCCCGCACCCCACCCCGCTGACTGGCCAGCGGGGGAGGGCACTGGGGGGGGGCCATGTTCGGCTGCCCCCCTGCGGCTGACCAAGATGGGCCCGGACGACGACCCCGAGGCCTTCTTGGTCATGTTTGAGCATGTGGCCCTTGTCGCGGGGTGGGCCCGAGACCAATGGGCCACTCTTTTGGCCCCGTATTTGACTGGGACGGCCCAAGTGGCCTACCGCGGACTGGCGACAGAAGAGGCCAGAGACTATGACCGAGTAAAAGCTGCGGTCCTGGACACTTTGGATGTCAGCCCAGAGACCTTTAGACAGCGGTTCTGGCGCCAGACCTACCCTGCGGGCGCCCGTCCCCAGATGGTGGTCCAGACCTTGAAGTAGGCCTGCCGCTGGTGGCTGCAACCAGAGGTCAGGACGGCGGAGGAGGTCACTGAGCAGGTTGTCTTGGAATAATTTGTCCATACCCTGCCGGCCCGGGGAAGGGCCTGGGTACTCCGACACCGGCCGGCGACCCTGGCTGACGCCGTCTCGCTGATGGAAGGCTTCCTGGCTGCGGAAGCCTCCATAGGACCCACCTTCCGGCCACCTACCTCCGGGCCCGAATGCCCCATAATGAGAAGAAGGCGACCAACCTGCCCAGCCAGCGAGGTCCAGGCCACGGATCAGAATCCCGGCTGGGGTCCCAGACCCAGCACTCAGACACGGCTTCCCGGCTGGCAACCCCGGCCTTCAATCAGGGGGCCCCGAGGGCCCGTCGGAGCCCCCCCAAAGTACCCAAGTGGCCCTCCCTCGGAGCGGGTGTCCCGAGCTCGGTCCCTGCTTTGGATGCGGGAAGGCGGGGCACCTACAACGGGACTGCCCCGAAATGGACTGTAGCTTTGGGTAGGTCTACGCAGGAGCCGGCCGGACCCGATTACCACAAGTCCCCAAACTCACGGTCCCAGTGATGGTTGGGGACCAAGCCACGCAGGCTTTGATTGACTCTGGGTGCGGCCAGACGTTGGTGCGCCAGGCTCTGGGACCCCCGGTCGACCCCCGTTTGAAGCCGATCCGTCTGCAGTGCATTCATGGAGACATCCGGCCCTACCCGAGCGCTCGAGCCTGACTAACAGTGGGTGGTATCACCCGACAATTAGTAGTCAGGCTGCAGATCAACCGATACCCATGTCAGTGTGTTGCGGTCAGGATCCCCACTGACCGTCAACCGTGGTAGCCGCTGCCTAGGGCCCCGGGCCGGGACGCAATGGAGTGGATGGGCCTGTGTTCCCCCTGCCACCCCACTGACGGGTGACAGTTTTCCCCCTCACCCCAGTGCTCAGCCCCTGCCCCAAAGGGCCTGAGCCTCCTAGACTGTTTGCTGCCCAGTCCCTGCACCAAAGGGCCTGGGCCTGCTGAACTATTTGTACTGTTGCTCAGCCCCTGCAGCAAAGGGTCTGGGCCTTCTTGAACTCTTTGTGTCGCTGCCCCGCCCCTGCACCAGAGGGCCTGGGCTTGCTTGAACTCTTTGTGTTGTGGCCCAGCCCCTGCAACAGAGGGCCTGGGCTTCCCCAAACTGTTGCATATTGTTGCTCAGCCTTGCAACAGAAGGCCTGAGCCCTAATTGACTCATGTATTGTTGCTCAGTGTAACGGGCCGGTGTGGCTCCCCTCCTCCCCTGGGAGGGTTGAGCCCCGGACACCCACGTTTACATACTCACATGCAGCCTCCTCCGCCCCCTTGTACATAACAATCCTCTGTTTCATTTTGATGTATTTTGATGTATTTTAATGCTTTTATTCATTTTATTTATTAAATAACTGTGTTTACAGTAATATAGCAAGATATAAAATATATACACATCTTGTCCTGTACACAGAACACAGACCGCTCCACTGGATCCCACAACCCATACAGGGAGAAAGCCGTAGAAAATGCTGACATCTCCAAAATCATATCAGGGCAAGAAAAGGCACTTGCTGTTTGCAACACTTGTACAGGACAGACACAGGGTGAGGGCTAGACTAAGTGGCCATGGTTAGTCCTGCTCCATCTCTACCGTCTCAGTTTCCATCTACAGCTGTTCACACTCAAAATGCAGGACAGGAGTAAGGTTAGCCTTAATGTAAAGCAGTGTTCCTTCCTGCGCCTGGTGAGGATCAGGCAGACAGACAACACCCCAGGCTGGGCATTGTCCCAGGGCAAAGCAGGGCTGTAGCGTAAGGTGGAGTCGTCCCTGGACGAACAGGGTGAGGCATGGGACAATGCAGCTGAGAGTTACAGGGCTGGGCACCAGAAGAATCGCCGGGTGGAACTTTGGGGTATGGCAGGGAGGGGTGGAACAAGCCCTGCTCTGGGTCAGTCCCAGTGCCATTGGCCCACTGCCTTTGAAGAGGCCACCGATGAAGGCCATTTGTCCTACTCCCCTGGGTCCCGCAACCCAGCTCTCCCTGGAGAGAAACTTTGCCTTGAAATCTTAAAGCAAGCGACTTTGTTGTTAGGGCTGAAGGGGGTGGTGGCATGGGAGACACTGACCATGTGATGACACCAGTCAGCTCAGAGAGAAATCTGCCCCTTGTGTTCTTTGGGGGATTGTACCTTAAAAAGGGGTCAGCGGGAGGTGGAAGGGCTGAGTGTAAAGGACCAGGAAGGAAGTAGGGTCGTGGGAGAGGGTCAGTGCCAGGACATCCCGTTGCTAATGAGAATCCGCCTTCCAAGTAGCACCGCCCCAGGTCCGTAATCCTTATGCTGGAGAGCACTGCGAAGCGAAGTCTCCCGCTGAGCCACATGGCCCTGCCCAACATAAGGGCTGCAGAGCAGGGCCCTCAGAAGGGTCCTGAGGAGCATGAGGGATGGGACCCCTCGGAACCACAGGCTTCCCCCAAGGCTTTGGGGGCTAAAGGAGTCGGCTTCTGAAGTGGACACTGTGCCCTGTCACCAGGGATTAGAGGAACAGGCTAGCACTCTGGCTCTGCAGTGCTAACAGCTAATCCAGGGCCTGAAAGGGGTGAGCCGTGGAGTACTAGACCTTAGTCCAGTAGTGTAGCTAGTGGGGTGCAGGGAAGCAGCTGCTTCCTCAGCACATTTTCAAAAAAGCCATGCCTGAGGCGAGGTTACCATGGCACCAGGGGCAGGGCCCATGCTCCACTCTGAAGCTTGGCCTGCCTGGCTTCCCCCAGCTTGCTGCATACCCCGCCTGCACCCATCAGCTGTGTCTCCCAGCAGGAGGGAGACAGCTGATCCCAGGGCGGGGAGGGGAAGAGAAGAACTGAACTCCAGCAAGCTAGGCTCCTGCAGGCAGGCTTTGCTGGCTTCCCCTAGTGTGCTGCATAAACCCTGCTCCCTCCCTGCCTTGCCGATTAGCTGTCTCCCAGCAGGAGGGAGACAAACAGCTAATCAACTAGGGAATGGGGGGAGAGGGAAAGAACTGAGCTCCAGCAAGCTGGGCTCCTGGGGAGGAGGAGAGGCTGGGGCCTTGGGAAAGAAGGGGGTCAGTCAGGGCATGCCCTCTCTAGGGGGCAGGGGCACCTGCCCACAAGCCATCAGCTGTTCAGCCAGGGCAGGGGCAGTAGGGTAGCTAGCTAGGGGAGTGCGAGTGCTTGCTGATTAGCTGGTTTTTGGCCACCAGCCAATCAGTGAGGGGAACTGCTCCTGGAGCAAGGGGCTGAGCAGCTGAGACACCCCAGCTCCTTCTCCTACCTGCTTCTTGTGGCACTGTGGCAGGTGTGCTTTCTCTGGCTCTGCAGCAGCAGCTCCTAATCTCTTACCCAACTAAAGGCAGCCAGTAGCAGCAGCTGGTAAGTGTATTTCAAAGGGGGTCTTTCTTGTGGTGAGGCTGGCTTGGGGGCGGGGGACTGGAAACCCTCCAGGTGGCTGTGAGAGCCAGCACCTGGATGCTGGTGGGATGGCTGTCTGCCTTATACTGGGATTGGGAATTAGTGCCCTGACATGCAACTCCTCCTATTGTGCCAGTGTAGATCCTGCTGTTAGTACAGCTATTTGCAGGTGCCCTGTGTTTAGCTGAAACTTTGGACTTAGTTTAGTGGGGATGGACTCAGACTGAGGGCTTGGCTACACTTACAAATTTGCAGCGCTGCAGCAGGGTGTGAAAACACACCCTCTGCAGCGCTGCAAATTGACACTAAAGCGCCAGTGTAGTCAAAGCCCCAGCGCTGGGAGCCGTGCTCCCAGCGCTGTCCGTTATTCCCCACAGGGAGGTGGAGTACGGACAGCGCTGGGAGAGTTTTCTCCCAGCGCTGGCGCTGACTACTTAGCACTTCAAGCGCTGCGCGGCAGCGCTTTGAAGTTTAAGTGTAGCCATAGCCTGAGAGCTAAACTGACACTACTATCCTGCTGTGTGGATCCCAGTGTGCTTGTACTGTGAATGTTTGGCATGCACATGTGGCTATATTTATCTCATTGTGCAGATGTGCTTGGTGTGATGATGACATTATGCTAAGATGAATCGTGAAAATAGTGTCCTGGTGTGATGGTGGTCACTCTGTGCTGTTCATGTGAATCTTGCATTTTTGTATGCTGGGTTGGTGTAGCCCTGTTGTTCCCAGGAAATTAGAGCCACAAGGTGGGTCAGGTAATATCTTTTATTGGAGCAACTTTTGTTGGTGAGAGAGAGATAGAGAGGGAGAGAGCGAAGTTTTGGAGCTTTCATGGAGTTTTCTTCTTCCTGAAGAAGAGTTCTGTGAAAGCTCAAAAGTTTGTCTCTCTCACCAACAGAAGCTGGTCCAATAAAAGATATTACCTCACCCACTTTGATATATATTCCCCTCCGCCCCCCGCCATATTACCTCATCCAGCTTTCCGGGAGTGAGTTTTCATCATGACATGGGAAGTGCTCTGACTTGTCCTGACTTCTCTGTATCAGCCCCTCTAACTTGCACTGCAGCCCAGTACTTGGGGGCTGGGTGCCTGCAGTGCTGAGATCTGTGAGATCAGGGACTCTCAGACCCAGCTGGGAGGGGAAGGGCACTCCTTGTCGGCCTCTCTCTCTCTTGCTGCCTCCTTTTTTCCGAGTGCCTCATGATGCATAGAGTCAGCGTGGCTAGGTGCTGCATTGGAGAGCCTCCCAGTGCAGCCCCCAACCCCCTCTGCCCCATGCGAACCCCCAACAGACCCTGCCCACCTCTGTCCGATTGTCTCTCTTATGTGGGGGACTGTACCCCCACCCCCCGTTCCTGTGTGCTGCCTGCTTCCAGGGGCCACAGATTGCAGAGCAGCCCCCTCAGGAAAGATGAGAGGGGCTGTCCCACCAGGTGCGTGCACAGCCCTCCGGAGCACTGCTTTGTCCCGTTATATCCGAATTCATGTTATATCGGGTCGTGTTATATCGAGGTAGAGGTGTAATTTAATATGTCGTGTGGCACCTTTTTTTATGTGTTGGCTCCCCCTGATTTTAGAACCTGGCTATGCCACTGCCTTAGTCAGCCCTGCCGCTGCAGCACACATGGTAGCAGATGAGACAGAATGAGGCCCAGCTCCAGGAGGGTACCACAGCCAGTGCTGCGAAGGGAGCTGCATGGCCTGTACGGCTGGGAGAGGACAAGGGTGGTCATGGGGGAGAAGAGAGCCTGGCAGAGACAAAATACCGCGAATTATGCAAAAACAGGGCTGAGCAAAATTGTCTCCAGTGTCCGTTAGGGTGGATTTCCCTGCACCCAGCCACCCAGAAGCAGGTAAGGGAACAGGGCGCCTGGGTGCCACGCTAGGGGTACATGCAGTGCCCACAGCCATTCCAGGGAGGCAGCTCAGATATGTAACTTACATCCCCACTGGTCAATTTCACCATCGTTCTGCAGGAGGCGCCATTGCTGCAGAAGCCCTGAAGGCTACCTGCATTGAACCGTCCCTCCCAATGAAGGCCAGGGCCTGGAGCCACTCCCTGAATTAAACCCCCTTCTTGTGCAGTGGGTAGGTGAAGGCAGCCAATGGCCTTTCAAGTCTTGGATGGTTTCAGGGCCAGAAAGGGAGATGGAGAGAGAGGAGGTCGGGGAGAGGTTACATCCACCCTGGACTCCTCTCTGCATTTCACCCCAAGTTACTAAGCTACAGCCTCCCCCCGCCTCTGGTGCCAATGCTGAGGAGAGTCTTGGGGGTGAATTGGTCACCTGCACCCCTCACTCTCCTTCTCTGTTACCTACTTCCCACAATAGACAGACACAGTTAAACTCTCCCAGTGTCACAATTACTGTCACTCACTGCCCCTGCACAGAGGCATTTGTTCCCTGTCTTCCCAACTTACATGGTACCATGGGGATGACTACACCCAAAAGAACCTCTCGATTTGTGCTGTCCTTTCGCCTGTGTTGCCCCCTGAAAGCACAATCACATGCAACCACTAGGAGGCAGATTTTGAAGACAAGAAACCAATATAACTCCATAGTTCTAAGAGGTGAACGCCCCCAGCTACAGACAATAGCAGGGGTACGCCAGGGGGTGTGCTATGAGTTACTGCCCCGCAGAAGGGGTGCGGCATATATAGTTTATGGGAATGTGCTTCCCCTTTGATTGTACATTACAAGGCTGCTCCTTATTCCTGTGATTAAGCGGCATTGTGCTTTCAGCCAGGGCTGTTCCAGGATTTGCACCTTCGCATGAGGCACATCGGTGGGGGGTGCGGTCTGGACCGGGCACCTGGAATTCCAGTCTCCACGGCTGGCGAGCTGCCCAGCAGTACGACTGCAGGCTATGAGTCCTGGGGGGCTCGTGGCATTTCTCACACTGGGTGGCATATGCAGATGTGCTCAGCACTGGCCTCCTTCTGCTCCCACTGAGGTCAACAGAACGGCGCCTTCCCTCCCGCTCGCCATGGGAGCAGAGTTAGGCTGACGCTGAGTGCTCTGGACTACCCCATCCAGAGCGTCCCCTCCTCGCCAGGCTTTTGGCAGGCAGCAAGCCCCTGGAGCTGGCACGTACAGGAGAGCAGAAGTACAAAAGGTGGCTGGAGAACTCAGCTGGGAGGCAGCCGCCAGAGGAGCAGATGCCTCCTGTGAGCTCCCAAGCTGGAAGGCTGCTGCTGACCCCGAGGGAGCCGAGGACTGGCCAGGGCCATTTACAGACCCAAGCAGGGAGGAGCTGCAAGCTGTGAAAGTAGAATGAATTATATTGTAAAAATAAGAATGCATTAAAGAAATGTTGTATGTACCTTTAAGCAGAAATAAGAAATGTTGAAATACAGGTGCCAGGAAAAGAAACATTAGGCATAAACAATGGTGCTAATGGCGAAACATTAACAGAAGATTGGGAGTTGCAGCGCTGGATGTGCCTTGCAGGTGTGGACGGTTACTAATTGCAGCGCTGGAAAGCCTCTACCAGCGCTGCAACTTGCAAGTGTAGCCAAGCCCATAGTTAATAAGAAAATAAGATATGCATGCCTAGCCCAGGTAAACGTCTCTGATTCTGCTTCCTTTGTTATCTTGTTAAGTTCTCACCCTTTTATCTGTATAAATAAGATAGTTTGTGTCTTGCATGGGGCTCACATTATCTGGGTGCTATTAGTAGAGCGCTGTGCTAATAAAACAGAGTGGTCTGACAAACTGTGTGTCCTGAGTCTAACTTTGACAATTTGGAGGTTCCACCGAGATGGCAACCGTCTTCACTGGGGCTGTGTGATTCCTGACTGTTTTTTGTAGGACGACCGTGGCAGCTGGCACCTGGGCATTTGGCCCGAGCAGTCCTCCACCAGAACGGAAAGGCGCACAACCACAGTGAAGTCTACGCCATTGAACCTGTTGGTTCCCTCTCTGTTCTGGTAGGGATCCTGGGATCTGACATCAGGAATCTGGTCAGGTAATTATTTCTGTGTTTTGTGCGGACTGAGGACTGTCCTGTCTCTGTGTCTATCCATCCTCCTGTGGAGTGTTTGAGTCTGGGTGCCATCTCTGTCCAAGGATCGGCCAACCAAGGGGTTCCTGTCCCCGCGGTCTGAGTGAGTGGAATCTGCACAATCGCAGCTGCACCTCACTTTGGGTAAAACCCCTGGTGTGAAAGCAAGGGCGATTGAGACAGTAGCCTGTGGGCTCCTTTTGTATGTTGCACCGGGAATCGCTCTAAAGAACCCGAATTTCCTTCTTGTGCGATTGGTGTCTGAAGTCCTCCCGTATGGGTAACCAGACGTCTAAGTCGGGACAGTTCCCTAAACGAACGCTGGCTCATTTTATATATTTAGGATGGGTCCGGACTCCTGTACATTTCTGGAAAAATGGTCTAGGCTAACTCAGGGGGATTCCAAAACTCAGTGGCCACTGTTAAAATCTTGGAACAAAGACCGAGTGGACGTCTTAAAGAACAAACTCGGCCAACCGAAAACTAAATTGGCTAAAGAAGAGGTTAATTGTTTCATTCAGTGGTGGGAAGAGGCAAATCGTAGCTGGACAAAATCAAAACTCACCTCTCTCAAATATTCAAATAATAAGTTAAAAGCTTTATTAAAAGCCTCCTCTCCCACCACCAGACTGAGCGCTCCCCTTTACCCCGTTCTCAAAAAACCTCCACCCCGGATCGATCCAACCCCTTTAATACTCCCGTCTCATTGTAAAAAGGACAAAAAGCTCCTTGTTCTGTTCCCCTTTGTTGTCTGCTTCAAAAACTGATTCTTTAGTGTTCCACTACCAATTCAGCAAAGAGGGTGAGCTCCTCAACTAGCCCCCACCCTTCCTGGTCCCTTTCCTTAAACATTTCTTTCAAAATTGTGAAGTGACCACAATATCACTCACAAATGGTTCATTGGGGAAAAAAAAGCAAGATCGGGCCCAGAAAAGCAGGCAAGCAACAGATAAAGAAACTGAAAAACAGGTTGGAAGCCCTAAGGGCATAGTGTTGGCAGTAAGAAAAGCAGTAAGTGCAGGCATGAACCCCTGGAACAATACTTAAAATGGTGAAATCTGAGGTGATAAAGGTATCATTTTGGGAGATCCAGTGATTTAAGGAAAGAGAGTGAAAAGTTAACTCTACAGAGGCTGGAGAGAATTAAGCAATTAAACTTTGTGAAAATGTTAAAAAGGACCATGTTAAAGAGAGAGAATTCTTGGTTTCTTTGCAGCCATTCTGAAGGGAAAATGGGCCCTTTTCCAGAAGAATGCCTGTAAATAATCCAAATATATATACAGCTATGTAAAAACAAAGCAGTGTAAAGGAATGTTAAGGAAAAGAAAATGTGTATGTCTCTATTTGTCTGTGGAAAATACATGAAGTTCTAAGAATCTAAACCAGCACATCTGGTTTGTAAAACTCTTGTTTTGTAGGTGTAAGATACATTGGTTTTGTTTTTGTTTTTAATGACACTAAAAATTCATTTGACTCTTTTAATTTAAAGTTTCAAAACAGATAAACCTTTTTGCAAGACACAGGTAATTTGTGTTGTTTGGCTTTGGGATTTAGCATTTAACCCTTAAGGGGTAACTTGATTCTTTATAAAATGTAAAATGTTTTTAAATAAAGACCAAGTCATGGCTGCAATAGGGCAGTCAAAATCAGGAGAATAGGGAGAGATTCTGGGGTCTTTTTGTTTGTTTGGATAGGGTTTTTTTTTTGTAACGATAACAGATAAGAGCTGTAGTGAAAGAATAAGAAATTAACAGTGACCCTCTGAAGCAACAGCAGAGGTGAGGTGCACACAGGGCTGGCTCCAGACCCCAGCGTGCCAAGCAGGCGCGTGGGGCGGCATTGTCGGGGCAGGGCGGCATTTGGCTCCGGCGGACCTTCCGCAGTCATGGCTGCGGGAGGTCCACCGGAGCCCCGGGACGAGCGGACCTGCCGCAGGCATGACTGCGGAGGGTCCACTCTTCCCGCGGCTCCGCTTGAGCTCCCGCAGGCATGACTGCGGAGGCTGCGCTGGTCCCGCGGCTCAGACGGAGCTCCCGCAGGCATGCCTGCGGATGCTCCACCGGAGCCGCGGGAGCAGCGCACCCACCGCAGACACTTCTGCCCCGGCCACGGGACCGGGGAAGGGCGGCGAGCGCGCCGCCCTGCTTGGGGCAGTGTAATTTTTAGAGCCGCCCCTGGGTGCACAAAACAAAAAGAAGCAACATTAAAAACACTGAGCCTTAAAATGGCTCTGTGTAATCAGACTGTCACTTTGATAAGGGTACATGAAAACTCTTTAAAATCAAAAACAGTTACACCTTATGTAAAAATTGATATGGCTAATGTTTAAAAAAAAAAGTTGTAGTATAGAAGGAATGCGCTTTTTTCCTAGGACATATGCAGTGTATATTGTAGAAAGGGGTAAAAGAAATGCAAATGAAACGTGCTGCTGAATTAAAATCCTATTAGGGCTCCAAAAAGAGCCACAATAGATTGTGTTTTCTTTTTCAGATCTCTGTGTGTTTTGCAAGCAGGAGTTGAAAGTGGAAAGAAATCAAAATTCTGGTGGAAGTTGATTGTGTCCCTTTTAAGACAGAGTCTCTGAGCCCTGCTGATGGCTTTGAATCCAAAAGCCAAGCCTGTGTTGATGCAAATGACCTAACTGATAAAGTAAGGTGAAAACTGCCAGCACAAAAGAAATTGCCTAAATAAAAGACATGGTATAACAAGATATCTTTAATAGATATGATGCTAACGTTATTGTTAATATTAAACATTGAAATAAATGTAATGTTAGTAAGCACCCCTGTAACAATGTATAGTGTGTATGATTTTTGGGAAAATCCTTTAAGGTAATAAGGTAATGATGCTTCTCAGCTATTACCTGTGAATAAACTTAAAGCTTAACGCAGCAGGAAAAAACATTACAAACTTGGTCTGCTATATAAGAAGAAAAACTTGAGGTACACCCACCTCATGGATTTAATAACTAAACAATGGAATAATTTCCCCATAACCCTTAAAAAGTAGAAGCCATTAAAACCTGGCCTGTCTGTAGAACAAAAACGCACAGGAAAATATGGGGGTAATTCCTCTGTTTTGTCTGCAATCAGCAAGGGTATTTGTAAAAGAAAGGAATCTTTTAAGCGATAATCAATGCCAGCCTGAAAGGGGTAGAAAAATGTTATTTTTGTCTTTCAGAAAATCAGAAAAAGCTAATACCAGCTACAGAACAACCTATTACAAAAACAAATAAAAGTTAAAAAACATACTGCAATAGCTATGGAATGTACTGAAATGCAGATATTTAGAACATAAGATGTTTTGGGTAATATCAGAGAATATTAAGGTTTTGATACATCTGTTAAAGCAAAGAAAAAGATAATTGTTTAATACCTATCAATATAACTGGATGCAGTATGTCTCCAGTATGGTAAAACAAAACTTGTTAAGTGAAGAAATTGTTGTTAAAAATCGCACACCAACAGGCTCTGGAAGCAAAGATATGGAAAGTTAGCCCACTCCACCGATTGCACCTGGGATCCTTCTGGCTACCCCAGATCTCAAGCCAATGGGCTGGGGAGGAAGGGAAACTATTGGACACTAGAGGTTGTACCAAGTGGACTCCTCAAAAGTGAGTATGCTTATCCATGCCTTTTGCTCCAAAGCCCTGTAGTAAAGACATCTCACTAGGATCCTGTATGTGGGATAAAATTAATAATTAGACCAAAGTATTGTATAACGGGCAATGTGTGTGTTAATTCTTGGAAAGAAGTGTTTTAAAAGGATAAAAGTGTTAGCAACCCACCAGTAGACAAATGTACATGTAATATAAGTACTGTGTTTACCAATAATCACATTTACTATTTGCCACAACCAAAAAGTCTCAGCTTACTGTGCGCACTGATTTTGCTGAGTTCTCTATCAATCTTGGCATTGAATGGCAAACAGTTACCAATCATCTGTTTAAAAAAGGTAAAAAGGGAACATTGTTCCTAAAAACAAAAACAAACAAACAAAACAATGTGGACCATTCATATTATACACGCAAATGGGGACATGTTAAGAACTGCCACTGCAGAAAAACATAACAGCTTACCATTGGTATAACATATTTTCTGGATGGTCTCCCACAACTACTGGCATACTAATGTTACTACCCCTAATTGTTTTTGGTTTTAAATTGTATGTGTTTAATTAAAATGTTTAAAATGTGCTGGTGGATAAAACAAAGCTAAAGCCACAGGCCCAAATCACCTCCCACTATTTTCTATTACGTGGACTAAATAAGAAGTGACACTGGCGATTAATAATCTTAGTGTCAAAAGGGGGATATGTAGGAGCAGGATTTTATAATGTCCCATAAGAATTAAAGTATAATTTGATTTCATCCTGCTAGCCATCCTCTTTAAATAGCAGAAAGAAATGACGCTCTGGGACTATAAGATTCTGTTTTCCCATATGCATTACAAATTGGGCCCTCTCTAACTCTTTGTTTTAAGATTTAGGTAGTAAGAGACAGGATTCTCTATTGTCTCTATGGGTAGGTCCATACTTACCACGCGGGTCGGCGCGGTGAGTTCGACTTCTCGGAGTTTGAACTATCGCGTCTAATCAAGACACGATAGTTCGAACTCCCCACGCGCTCCGGTCGACTCCGGAACTCAACCTTGGAGCCACGGAGTTCGACCCCGCCGTGTCTGGACGGGTAAGTCAGTCGAACTAAGGTAGTTCGACTTCAGCTACGCTATTCGCGTAGCTGAAGTCGCGTACCTTACTTCGACACCCCCTCACCCCCCGTAGTGTAGACCAGACCTATGTTTAAGTAAATTAGAGAAACATTGAAGGCCTTGGTCTCAATGTAAATTGTCTTGGTTATTAACTGTAAAACTTAGCAAGGTTTAATGTGCAATGCCTTTTTGTTGGATATAAAATACTACTGTTTGTATTCTCAGTCTTTTTGTGTGAATGAGGAATGTCTGCATCAGGAAAAGATAAGGTGTGAAGGCCATGGTTATAGCCAGAGTCAAGGAAGAAGTAGTAAAGAGACTTAAAGAACATCAGAGAATCATCAGGCACTGCTTACTAGCCAGATAGCTGTTAAACTGTCTGGCATTGCAGAGTGGATACATGCTTCGCAGTGTAAGAATGCACCACCCCCAGTGAACCAATCATCACCTCGGGACCACGCAGAGTCAATTTTGACTCCAGAAGAAGATGTAGAGGAACAGCCTGCAATACCTTACATTCTACGCTCTCGTAAGGGTTGCCAGAAGCAGACGACGACCTAAAGCAAGGCCCAAGAAGAAGCAGTAGTGAGCCTAGCACCTGCTGCCTGGTGGATGTAAAACTGTGACTGCGGTTCCCTCAGTTGAGTTTATCAGAACCAGAAGGGCCCTGCCTCCAACATGCGCCTTTGGTGGCACCTGTTCCTCAGCTGCTGGTGTCTTAAGGTCTGGGGAATCCACAGTGACAATTCTTTTATCCAGCAGCAAGTGTGGATAGCTCAGACCCTTAATATTTCTAAATGCTGGGTCTGCAGCCACATCCCAGTCCACTCTCAGACTGGTGTTCCTGCCCTGGCTGAGATGTGCCCTCCCAGATATTCAAACAGAGAGAAATACTGACCTCTTCCCCGCCAAAAAAATTCCAAACTGACCAATACAAGAAACCATTCACAGGTGGTCAAGCTACGGATGAGATGAGCCCAGAGTAAGATCCCAGTTCCAACGTCACACATTTTGGGAGCATTTGAAGTTGTGTCTCTGGCTCCCAGCTCACTAACCAGCTGGACCAAGTAGAGGAAAGGTTCATAGATACGGATTGGTTTATCTGCATGGAAAGTATCTCAAAGTTGTGAGGAGAGAGAAGAATGGTTAGAACTGTGGCGGGGGAGTCTTTAGCACAATCCTGCTCTCTCGGTGGGTGAGGAAATGTATCTAGTCGCGCACAAAATTCTCTGCTACAGCTGTGCCTGGTTGCTCACACTTTTGCCCAAAGGAAACCTGTACTACTTATTAAAAGCTGACAAGTTTCCTGCCTTACTCTTTACTAGTTTTTCTCCTGATCTGAAATGAGAAGTGCTGACACTTGGATACACAGAGCAGAAGGTAGCATCCCATTCCACTGAATCCACAGCACTTTGCAAGTCTTTATAGCAACGCTCCTTTGGGCGTCGCAGCTGATGTTTCTCCAATTCTTATTGCACCTCTTGTGTTGGGGGTTTAAGAGACCGATTTTCTAGCAGTGTAAGAACAAGTCTATTGCAAGTCTCTGCTAAACTGAGGCAAGAACCCTTCCTTCTGATATCAGTAAGTTGTACGTAAAGTGTTGGTTTGATATTTAAGGCCTAAAATAGGCACCATTATTGACTAGATACTGGAAGGTAGGACTTCTGAGTTCTATTTCTAGCTCCGACATTGACTCATTGTGTGACACGGGGCAAGCTGATGCAGTTGAGAAAAAGGGTAACAACGTTCTGGGGTGTATTAACAGGAGTGTCATATGTAAGAGCAGGAGATAACTTCCGCTCTACTCAGCACTGGTGAGGACTCAGCTGGAGTATGGCACCCAGTTTTAGGCACTGCGTTTTAAGAAAGATGTGGATGAATTGGGGAGAGTCCAAAGGAGAGCAATAAAAATGATGAAAGGTTTAGAAAATGTGACCTACAAGGAAAAATTAAAAAATCTGGGCATGTTTAGTCCTGAGAAAGGATGACAAAGGGGGACCTGACAGTCTTCAAATATATGATGGGCCATTAAAGAGGAGATGGTGATGCACTCCTCTCCACATCCCCTGAAGGGAGGGCAAGAAGCAAATCTGAAGGAAGGGGAGATGTATGTTATACATTAGGAAAAACTTTCTAACTATAAGGATAGTTAAGCTCTGGAACGTGTTGTAGAATCCCTCTCATTGGTTGTTTTTAAGAACAGGTTGGACAAACACCTGTCAGGGATAAGAATATATGAATGGCCATACTGGGTCAGACCAAAGGGCCATCCAGCCCAGTATCCTGTCTTCCGACAGTGGCCAATGCCAGGTGCCCCAGAGGGAATGAACAGAGCAGGTAATCAAGTGATCCATTCCCAGGTTCTGTATGATCTAGGTTTACATGGTCCTGCCTCAGCACAAGGGCTGGCTAGCTCGGGGTTCCTTCCAGCCCAGCATTTCCATGGTAAGCCCATTTCACATCTCTGCGCATCAGTTTCCCCCATCAGCAAAATGGGATAACACTGAAGGACAGGCCAAGGCTTTGGGCACTAGCCTGGGACTCAGCAGACCTGGGTTCATTTCTCTACTTCTCTACAGACCATGAGTAAGTCATAAATGCCTTGTCTTTTCTCTGCTGAAAAAGGGGTTCCCCGCTCTTCTTTATGACAAGGTGACACCGGTGAGTTATCTTGGTGTCGGATCCTAAGAGGTGGTGAGGCACTTGGAGTGTTAACTGTGAGGTCGCCAAGTGAGGTCAGCACCGTACCCCCTATCTGTGGTTGGCCTTGCAGTAAATCTGAAGTGCCTTGGCTTCACTACATTTTTACAGCCAGCCAGAGAGCTAACACCATAGTGAAAGAAAGAGTCTATCAGTGAAGACACCCTTAGTCTCTCTGGGCAGCAGATCCCCAGCTGTGTAATGGGGATAGTAGCACTGCCATATCTTACAGGGGTGTTGTGAGGATAAATACATGCAATATTGGGAGTCCCTCAGATACTGTGGTGATGGGGGCCAGATAAGTACCTAAGATGAACACTGATCTGCTTTTTATAAGCCATTTTGAGATCCTTGGATTAAATAGGATTACGCAGGTGTTAGTATGATTACATAGCAATTTATAAGAGCAAGTTTAGGAAGAAAAGAGGTCTCTCTGTATCAGCACTTTCATTTCCAGTTACTGTAACTGAAGTATGTACCTAAATCATAAATCTATTGTCAGATTCTGCCTGAAAACGCCCTTGGACAGGATATTGGAAATTTCGCATGGTCTCAAATGTACAGATGACATGTTACCTAGCTCCCTCCTCATACACACACTGCCTAGGCACAAACAAAGAACTGACGCAGCTTTTCTTGGAAGATGATCTGTGTTACTGTAAGATGTTCAACTGCTCAATCAAGTAGAAGCTCCATAAAGAACTTTAGGAAGCGAGCATTTCGCTTTGGCCTCTTTTTGTTATAAAGAATGATTTTCAATGGCAATCGCAGCACAGCGAAGTTTGCATCCTGCACCATATGTGGCTTGACCATTTCTCTTTACTAAAAGCTATGTGTTGGCCTAAATTTGTTGCCATTCTCCCATCCTCCTCTCTCAAAGATTTGACTTGACTGTAGTTTACTAACTGCAGCTAAAACATCCTGTTGGTATTTACATGACCCATGTGAGCCTTTTCAATTTTAACTATACTATAACCAAACTTGCTTTCCCTTTTACATTAGCCAAAATTCCAGAGAGGTTACTTGGGGGGAAAAAGTAATTCAATCAACAGCATGAGATTGGCTATCAGATATTTTCCATAAAGCAAAATGTGTATTGCACTTGGCATCTGCTGCTGCAGCAAATTAAAATATCAGAGTGGAGCTTTAAAAAAGATAGTAATTATCCAACCATTCTATCTGGCTGTGCTTAGAGATGCATATTAGCTCTTGCATTGCAAAGTGCTGGTTAATTTGCAGCTGCAAAGCCATGGAACAGAACCAGGGTTTTGTTTTATAGACATAGTCCTCGTTCATACTCAAGGCACCCATAGCACGCATCAGATAAAAGATTGTGCAGGTGGCTCCCAAACTCCTGAGTGGCAAACGCTTTCCTATCATCTTTGTCCCATCACCACTAGGAGGCCACCGAGAGAGAGAGCAAGAGTGAGCAAGTGCAAGTCTGCTTGTGTTCTGAAAGGTAACAGATGGGCAGGAGGGGTCACCTGCTCAGCATCTCATCTGAAGGCTGGTGCCTCAACAAGATAGCAACACTCCCCTGGTGTCGCATTGTGTAGTCAGCACTGGACTGTGCAAGTCCACAATCCTCTGGCTGAGGGCTTGGCTACACTTGCAGATGTGCAGCACTAGGAGTTACAGCTGTCTTCATACAGCTGTGTAGGGAAAGCACTGGAGTGTGGCCACACTGACAGCTACCAGTGCTGCAGTGTGGCCGCATTTGCAGCGGTGTTGGGAGTGGTGAATTATGGGCAGCTATCCCAGCGTTCAAGTGGCTGAAACATGCTTTTCAAAAGAGGGGGGTTTGGTGGAGTGTGACAGGGAGCGTGGGGGGGGGGGAGAGAGAGAGAGAGAGAGAGGATTTTTGGAGCCGACACTGTCAGCTCCCTGCCTTGCAAATTCTGACCACGTCCCCGACCCCTCATTCACTCTTAAATGCAAATAGCCTGCAGACCAGATAAGCAACTGCTCCGACGGACTCCCTTCCCCCCGCCCCCGGCACCGTGCTGTTTCTTTCCTCAAGCAAACACTAGGCTGTGGACATTCATCCCCCTGCCTGCCTCATTCACAGCAAACAAGAGCTCTGTTTGTTTTTTAGATAAGCAGCTCCGGGAGCCCCGAGTTCACAACAAAACAAAGAGAGGCATCATAACAAAACAAAGAGAGTTCTTTAGTTAAAAGCATTATGGGAAAATTCTGGAGGTAAGTTACAGCGTAGTAAGATTACTCACTGTTTACACTGGCACCCCAGCGCTGCAGCACCAGCGCTGCAGTCGTTATTCCCCAGGCAGACGTGGAGTACAGCCAGCACTGTAGCCAGGGAGATACAGCGCTGTATGTGCCTTGCAAGCAGGGCCGGCTTTAGGCCAATTCCACCAATTCCCCCGAATCGGGCCCCGCGCCTAAGAGGGCCCCGCACCCAGTGAGAATCTCTTCCTTGGCTAGAGGCACCTTTTAAATTTTTACTCACCTGGCAGTGCTCCGGGTCTTCGGCGACACTTCGGCAGTGGGTCCTTCGCTTGCTCTGGGTCTTCAGCGGCACTTTGGCGGCGGGTCCTTCAGTGCCACCGAAGACCTGGAACGAGTGAAGGACCCGCCGCCGAAGACTCAGAGCACTGTCCAGTGAGTACAAGCCCCATGTATTTTTTACATTTTTTTTTATATATATAGTCATCCCTGCCGGGGCCCCATTGAAACAGTTCGAATTGGGCCCCGCACTTGCTAAAGCCGGCCCTGCTTGCAAGTGTGGACGGTGAGTGAGTTGCAGCGCTGTAAAGCCACCACCAGCGCTGCAACTCTCCAGTGTAGCCAAGCCCTGAGAGAGAGAGGGTATTAACAGGGCAGCAGCAATTCTTCGTTCACAGTTTCCCCTAAAGTCAATGGGAGTTCTCCGTTGCACCCCGAGGCCTCTAAATTACTGTGGTTCCAACTGCACTGAGCACTTTCAGAGCTCAAAGCTCCAAATAATAACTGGAGATGGGAGATCAAGCTGCAGTTCAGTTCCAGGTTTCAAACACCACCAAATGGACGGTGGCAGGGTTGGGGCTTTTAGTACACGCCCATCTCAAATAACAATCCTTTTCCCAAATGCAGCATCTTCCATCTTAGGCTGTGGCTACACTTAGCGCTTCAAAGTGCTGCCGCGGCAGCGCTTTGAAGCGCTAAGTGTAGTCAAAGCGCCAGCGCTGGGAGAAAGCTCTCCCAGCGCTGTCCGTACTCCACCTCCCTGTGGGAAATAACGGACAGCGCTGGGAGCCGTGCTCCCAGCGCTGGGGCTTTGACCACACTGGCGCTTTGCAGCGCCGCAATTTGCAGCGCTGGAGAGGGTGTGTTTTCACACCCTACTGCAGCGCTGCAAATTTGTAAGTGTAGCCAAGCCCTAAGGGTCTTGCAGTGCTTTAGAAACATCAGCCCTCCCCTCACCTCAGGGAGCAGCGCTTCATTTGTAATGGAAGAGGGGCCGGGGCTCAGGCAATTTTTTTTACATTCATAACTGATGCAGCAAGCCCAGAAGTGCTGGGGTTGTGAACTGCCAAGGAGCTGTGTGTTGTACCTGTTTGAAGGATGAAAAATACTGAGGCATAAAGGGACTGAAGTAGCCACTGGCTTTGGAAGCTCAGCTGGAGACACTGAAGGTCTGATGGGCAAAGAAGTGGAGCACCTAGAAATCAGGCCCAAGATTCCTCCAGCTGGACACCCAAAAAATCAGGGATCACGTTTAAAGATTTGGCAGTGGCTTGTCCCAGCTCACACAGCAAGTCAATGGAAGTTGTGGGAACAGAACCCAGGAGTCCTGTTGCCTCAGTCCCAGGCTCATACCACCAGACATGTGTCCGTCCCTGCTTTCTTAGGCTGTTTTTTTTCAGTACAGGATTCAGTCACTGGTGTAATCGCACACAGAGCAGCTATTAGAGAGTCTTGATCATATCAATGTTAGGTAAAAGAATCCCTCATTAAAGGGCTTTCATCCCCATTCTGGATCAAATTAATATTCATAGGCATACTCTGCACAGCCTTTAATCTGCCATTCTTTTATTTAAAACATATGGCACATTTAGTTGACATTTCAGACAACACAGTAACATTAAGTCTAAACCAACAACTGAGATGTTTTGGAAGTTTTTGTTGTTTGAGTTAAGTTTTATTTTCCCAAATGGCCAACAGTCTCTCAATTAAAAGACATTCTTTAGAATAAAAAGGGTCTCTGCTTTGAAAAGACAGCTAACGGCCCATCTCTTAGGAGTCAAACAAACAGCAGCTTTACAAATATTATGGCTTTGTTAGTGCACTTCTATGGCCCCTTTTGTCTGAATAACCCAAAGTGTTTTTAGAAACATTAGGTATCTTTCCCAGTGAGGTAGGGAAATAATGGATACATTATTGTATCCATCCTACAGATGGGTAAGATAAGGCACAGAGAGGTTAAGTGACTTGCCCAAGGTAACACACCTAGTCAGTGACAGAGCCAGGACCTCAATCCCCTAGTCAAGCCCCTCCCCTTGCCCATCCTCCCAAGCTGGTAAGAGACCCCACGAGTTCTAAGCTCAGGTCTCCCGCTCTAACTCTCTGACTGCAATTCCACCACAGGTGACAGAGCACGGACAAACTGCTATGCAGTGTGGATTACTATAGAGCCCAGGACAGGAGCAGGATCTTTTAAATTTCCCTAAGTAACTATTCCCTGTTCTCAAAGCAACTCATTAACATCAGCACTGGATTTCCTGTCACTGGAATCCAAGGATAATACAACCGAGGGGGCACTAAGAGTTCACTGCCAGGTAACCTCCTGCCTTGCCGGGCTGAGACGCTGCCTCCACAGTGCTCGATGAAGGGTTTACTGTTAGACTTTTCTTCTTGCTGTTTCACAGTTTGTTGGAAGGGTTTTTAAACTTGCAGAACTGGACGACACACCTGGCTCCTTCCAGAATGAGGTGAGATTTGCTTCTTCCAGAGTTCCAGCAGCACCAGAAAGCTCATCAAACACATCAGCTCTGAAGGCTAAGATGGCGGAAGAGCCTTAGGGAAGGAAGGGTGATCTTGTGGTTGGAGTATGGGATTGGGAGTATAGAGACTGAGCTTTTACTCCCAGTTCTGCCACAACTTCATGTGACGCCCCGGCAAAACCCCTCACCTATGCAAAGAAGGATAACACTGATCTACCTCACAAGAGCATTGTGAAGCTTAATTCATTATGTTCTGTAATGCACTCTGCATGAGCCTCAGATAAAAGGCTCTGCAGAACTGCCCAGACTTACAGCAAAGGACCTTCGTGCAGTAGAGACACAGGAATTGGAGAAGAGTCTCAGATCCCATTCATACTGCCAGGGAGACATTGCAGTCACCCAAACTAGCACCTGAAAAGAATAGGATTTATCACTCCAACCCTTGTGAAAAGCAATATGGGACCTTTCTTTATCACAAATAGCCAGAGAGCCTTCATTTTACATCCTATCTGAAAAAGAGCCAAGGTCTGTAATACGTTCAATACAGAGAGATCATTTTAGTCTGCTGACATCCTCGAACATAACATAACAAAATGGTTCACAGGTTTTGCACAGCTCAGGTACCGCAAATAGTACATTTTAGGACCGATGTTCGGCCCCTATTAGCACCTCCTTAGCTTACATGTAAAATAAAGACTTATAGAGCCAAATTTTTAAAGTGCTCACAATGGGTGCTGGGCTCTTTTGGAAATCTGGCACGAAAGGTAGGTTTAGATGAGCGTTTTAACGAGTTAGCCAAATCAGCGTCACAGGCAATAAATTAACAACTTCTGTGGACACCCCACAAAGGTTGCAGTTTACCATTAACATTTATGGAGTGTCCAGCCCCGAATGAACAAACACATTTGCCAATTAATCTGAGTCAACTATCCATTCACTCGAGCTATAAAACTCAAATGCAGAGATAACCTTAGTTGGGGGGGCGGGGGAGCTCAGCCTGTCCTGATTGTGGGAGCTGATCCCTTGGAAAATTAAGCCTACACAGAGCAGGGTTTTTTTTACCTCTTGCTTGAGGAGAACTAAAAAGAGGGGAAAAAAGAGTGCAACCTGGCATGAGAAGAGGCAGGGAGCAAACGCCACCAAACCACCCTGTGGGTTTTTTCCAATCACAAAACCTCAATTGAGCTTTCATTTCTCGAAGTTTTTACAGATTTCCTGCCAAACCCCAGGTTTCGCTACTCACTCTTATCTTCACTCTGGCAGCTGCTGACACACTGCTTGCCAGGGGAAATGTGAAATTGATCCCAGACAATTCCACAATCGCAGGACAAAAAAATCAATGCATTCATTCGTATTCTACATATATCAATGATGCTTAAAAGCTCCTTACATAAATGGGGGTAGGGGGGTGTGAAATGGAAACTCTGTAGCTGAAAACAACCAGCTCTTCAAAATCATAACTAAAAAAAAAAAGAACTCCTAAAACCTACCCAGGACGTAGATAGGACACACACAGTTTTTAGACTCTACTGCTAGAGTAAGCTCTACTATAATTCCAAGTCATAGATCATTCCCCTCCTCCTCCTCCCAGGGCGCTCTGGAATCTAATAGGCTAAGAAAAAATTAGATTTTGTTGATTTGATGCAAAATGAAAGGTAAAAATAAGGCAAGGAGAGATTGAACACACACCCACACCCCTAGAAGAATTCTGATCTTTAACATTACACTGTAGCATTTACAGAGTATTTTTAAAACAGTATCTGCTTCACCAGATTTTTGTATCCATGATTACAAGAAAAATAAGGTGACTGTATAAACAAAAAGCAACCTTTTCCACTGCATTCAAGCAAATGGAAAACACCAAGAAGAATCTTGTGTATTACCTATTTTATTTAACACACACAAATGATCTGCGGCAGTGAATTCACAAGTGCCCTACACGTAATGCATGCTTCTCACTACTTGGTATATTCAGCCACTGTATAAAAGAATTCCTGAAAACAGAAACCTTTAAAAAATCTTTATTTTTAAAACAGCACGTTCCAAAAAGAAGGTTGTGGAGTTGTACAACTCCTTCCCCCTCAGCAACACCTTATCCCTCATGTCTAAAGAGAAAAATGTACAGATGAGAAATTGTTTTCATATTATATGATGTCCCCCAAAATTTGTCATTGTTGGTTGCTTCCTCTGAGTATCAATAAAACAGCAATACTTGATTTGATCCCAAACAAGGTGAAGTCCAAAGCTTTCCCCCTTGGTATTAGCAGGTTTCTAACACACACCACACAATCCCAGTGAATATTTTAACTTCTTGAAAGTGTGGGACATAAGTTTTTGGTGTATTTTGGAGGAAGTTTTACAGAGAAAAACAATGTTTTATAATATCTTGCTCTTGTTCCTGTTAAAATTTCCAAGTAGTAAGGGTTCCACTTCTTCCCCGGTAGAGAATACCAGAGCTTAATGCATGTTGCCATCAAAATAGCTTCCTAATAGCCTAAATTTAATCTTAGTTCATTTATAAGCTCTCCTTTTAGAAACTATTAATTTTTTTCTTTTATTTTTGCAAACATATTTTATTCAATTAGTGTTCTCTCCTTTTTCTGCTGTTCCGTTCTTACATTAGAAATCCAGATCCCTGAAGCTCCAATTTCCAAGAACATATCAACTACCAATGGATGAAACAAAATCTAAACTGGGTCTTGAAAGGCATATTTTGTAATAGAATAATATCTTCTTCCACCTAAAAATATGTAGATGGTGTCTTCTGATTCAGTTATTTGAGAGAACAGGGTAGAATTATACCATGTTACATTCAAATTGAGAATATAATCTACAGGTTCTTATTTCTTCTAACCTTTTCTTTCTTGACGTGAACTGAAATGTTGCATGTGACATCATTGTTGGGTTAACCACTAATATACTAGATTTCTTCTATATAATGTTTTTCTGTAAACACAACAGACTTGAACATTGTGTTCTTTCAGTCTTTTAAATGAAGTTTATTGAAAAATGATATCTAACTTGTAAATCTAATCTCTATTTCATTACTTCCATATGTCTCTATTTTAATATTGAAGGAACAAATCATATTGTATTCTTTGGGTGAAAAAAAATGCATAACACAAAGATTATAAGCAAATATAAGATTTTGTCCCGTATGGGGACATGTACTAGTTGTTCATCAAACTAGTCAAATTCCTCCCCTGAAGAGCTTTGCTCTCTTTAGTATATATCACAAAGAGGTTCAGAATTTGATTTCATAAGGACTTTAGTACTTTACAAGGTATTTGCAGTAGCCATTATTAACCAAGATTGATATTCAATATGACTAGAAACTGAAACTAATATTCCTCTTTAAAAATGTAGTTTACATACATTTATGTAGATGTTGACTCCTGATACAGGGGGAAACTTCCAAAGGAATTCCTCAGCTCAGCTTTATTTTATAGTGAGGAGTGGGGCATGGGGGACCCAGGAATAGTTTGGTTCTTTTATGTAAATAACATTTTTCATTGTTTGTCCTTGCAGTTACTAACTCTGCTTACTAATTAGCCCTAGCCCCTGTTATAGCCATAATGCATGTTTTCTCCTACTTTTTCTATTGTTAGGGAAATATTATGAACACTGCTTTAACATGAAAACGATTGAAAATATATTTCTATTGTATGCTATTGTTAGACATCAGGTAATTTTTTAAATGAAAAAAAAATTAACATCTACCAACTTTTTAATACAAAACTAATATTTGTTCTTGAAGGTACTGTAAAGTACAACATCTGAAAAGTTTAAAGTATCATATAGACTAAAGTCTAAAGCTGTAGAAGACTAAAATATATAACTATTTTGATATTAACTGTTTTTGTTTTTTTCAGGATGAAGGTTGGTGCTAGTTAATGGCTTACAAATTAACAGACAATATTGGAAGACGAGAAAAGCTTCATACATTTGCACTGAATTTCGGTAGTGAAAATAGACCCCTCTCAGGCACTTTCACTACAACTTTTCTCCTTTGAACTGGACTTGTAATTGGAATCCACTGCATTTGAAAAAAGTAAAGGAAGTGGATCATCCCTTTTGTCTTTAAAAACTGGTTTCTGAAGCAAGCAAAGGCAGTTGGCAGCATCAAAATTACTTGCTGTTCTGTACACGCAGCTGGCTCCTTATTCTGCCTCTCCATAGTGCTAAATGTTTCATCTGTTAAAGAACGTGTTGGCCATCTGAGCGTGGCATAGTTTGGATTGTGGGTTTTAGCTGAAGGTGGCAAGAGAGCCTGTTGAGATGCCTGCTTACAGGCTTCCATCATGATGTGCGTAATATTAGTCTTTAAACCTAAATGTCAAGGTGCCAGACTCTAAATGGAATGGTGTGGATTCTCGATGTGACGTTTCTTCAGATTTAGTCTTCAGCTGCAGATGTTTGTTGAAGTGAGAATCTCTTCAGATAAATCCACCTTTCGTTCCCAGCTCTATAACTTCGGTTTCTTTTTACAAATTTGAGATATAGTGTCTCCCCTAAGAGAAAAGAGTGAATTTACGTGGGGTTCCAGAGATGTTCAGAATACTCGTCACTGAGTTTTTAATAAAATGTACTGAAAATAAGGCATCCAGTTTCTTTCCCACAATCAACTAGCACTTTATAAGAAGTAAGCAATGAGATCAAAAGTGTACTCCATAGCAAGTTCTCCAGTGGTTTAGTGACTAAATTAATGTTTGTTTAATTTAATGTTTTAATAATAAAATGTCTTTGGAGGTCTGAAAACAAGCTTTTTAAATTCAGGAAATGGCACTCTCTGCTGGTAAGATGGAGGTAATTGTAACCTCCATTATTATAATTTATTTTATAATTTAAAACATGTTTATATTTTTATAATCCCAGCTATGCTGAGTTTTGCATAAATCTTTCCACAGGTGGTGAAACTGTAACTGAAGGAATTTGTGGGATTTATAATGCCATCTTTAATAAAAGGAATACTGAATGAAGACTCTAGTATCCTCTTTTTTCCATAGTTGTTACTATAAACTGATTATTTACAAGTGATGTTGAAATCTAACCCTCTGTCGTGATCCAGTCACTAGCTGCTAGCAGAACAGAAGAAAATGTGTCCTTTTCCTCTTGCAAATAATCATCTTTCTTTTCTAGGGTACAGGGATTTTCCCTGACAAATGTAAAAGGGATGTCATTTTGTTGAATAATTCCTCTTTGTCCGGCCCGGGGTCCCACAGGATCTCTGTCAGGAGGAGATCCCACTGTAGCTGAGCTGCGGGCAATGCTCTGGCAACAACCTGCAGCCACAACTTCCCCCTGGACCCTGCCTCCTGTTACAGTGTGAACAAGCACTGGGAAGAGCAGCCGGAAGTGGTGCTGTGGTGCATTCCTTCTGCCTTAAATCCCTGATGTTCATCATAGGGTCACAGTCTAACAGGGACAAGAGCCTCTTGCTGGGGATGCATCTCCTGCTCTGGAGCAATATGGGAGGGAAGGGAGGGACTATGCATGCTTCCCATCCCAGTTCCCTGAGTCCACACTATTTCCCGTTCTCCTCCCCCCACATAATGGGGAAGATCAGGGACCCATCCATATACTAATTTTAAACTACACTTTGGTCCTATGCATTAGACCTCAGCTAGGGGTCCTGCTGATTTTTTTTTTTTTTTTTTTTTTTGGTAATGAAGCAGCAAAAAGGTTAATGTTGGACCTGTAAAAACAATCTCTTATTTCTAGTTAGGGAAAATGAGCCTTGCAGTCTGTCCCTAGGGGCACACTGAGGCTATTACGATCCAAGTGTCTCTCTCTAATCTGCTGGCTTTGGAATTAGGTTTCTCTGAAAGGCCAAGAAGGAATATTTAAGGAGCTTTGATGAGGTGTTTTGAAATGTGTAACTATTTAAGTATCTCCCTCATTTGGTCACAGATGAGACCTTCAAATGCAGGTTCCACAGAGAAGGAAATGACAAAAGGAAGGGAACATAAGACTGAGGAAGGATGCTTGTGTGGTATTTAAACTACAGGAAGAGTAGAGAGACACGGGTTTTTCCAACTCTGCTTTTGGCTCTACCACACATTGCGTTATTGATTTGTACTGCAGTAGCACCAAAGAGCTCCATTTGTGTACCAGGACTCCATTGTGCGAGGTGCAGCACAAACACCGAACAACAACCAGTCTGTTGTAGCTACGTCAATACCCACTGTCCAGTCAGTCTAGGTCAAAAGTTTTCAGCCTGTGGGTCCACAGATTGTCTAGGATTTCCAAAGGGGGCCGCATCTCCATTCCAAATTATTTAGGTGTCTGCAAATGGAAAAAGGTTTCACTGGTTTAGGTCACTGTATTACTGTATTTTCTGTTAGTGTATTTGATGTATGCTTGTTTCACTGCACTCCACGTCCCATTTTAAAGCTGGATTTGGTTCAAATGGCTCCTTAGGGACTGCACACCTGAGAAGTAGCTGCTTGTTTTAAATGGTGGTAGATGTTTCTTGAAGGCTGGATCCTGCAAGTGTGCTGAGCACCCTTCACAACAAGGAGTGGACAGTGCTTAGTACCTTGTGGGATGAGATTCTGCAAAAGTATTTTCCTGTTCAGCTGGGGTTATTGTGAAATTATACTGTTCTAGAATTCACCACCGCCCTTCACTTAAAGCTGCGAAGCAGGTAAGTGCATCTCACTGCTGAAAACTAACACCTATACATCAGGAATGTTTGCATTCTGGACCAAGGGACTTTACTACATACTGTTTTGTCTATGGATGTGTATGAGAAACACAGCACAAAGAGAGAGACAGAGCAGAAAACAAGACAGCCTGTGCAAGCAGTATCAGCTGGTAACACAACACTGAGAAAAGCTTAGAAAATGGAGGTTTTGGGGGTACTCTGCTAGCTGAAATAGGTTTGGTTTTGCGAGAGGGGAAAAACACACACAGTTTGCTTCCTCCTGGGTTGAAGGAAACAGGACTTTGTACGTTCTTGGTAAATAAACAAGATTGCACCAAAGGTACCAAACTTCCATTATCAATTTCTCCTCCCATTTGGAACAACCTACAGGACTCCAAATTTTGGCTAAACGCTCAGGTCAAACGGGATAACAATATTGACTCAAAACCAAGGTTGCTAAAGCTTTACGGTAGAAAAGAGACACAGCAGTACTATAATACTAGAGGTATTTAAGAAATAAACTAGGTATTCAAGTAAACACATTCCAGAAAGCTTGCACAGATACACCACAACATAGATTTATGGCATAAACCTATTCCTTGAAGATAGGGATGCAGTGACCCCTCCAAAGATAAGGACAGGATCACAGGACAATAGCTAGAGATGTTTTGTTTGAACCAGCAGGTACGGGGTGTAGGGTCAGTAACACATTGGTCACACATCAGGAGTGCAATATGTAACTTATTTGTATCAATGTAGAAAAGAGGAGTTATAGGAGCAACATCTTTGTCCAGTCTAGGGGGCAGCAGAATGTCCTGCTGCTGATTGAGCCAATTCCATAGGGACAGACATACCTGTGTTCGTATCCCTATAGCGTCTGCCGGGCGCTAGGACCGTGCCTTGTTGACAATAAACCCAGGGCCGCCCAGAGGATTCCGGGGGCCCGGGGTCTTCGGCGGCGGGGGGCCCTTCCGTTCCGGGACCCGCCTCCGAAGTGCCCCAAAGACCCATGGCGGGAACCCCCCGCTGCCGAATTACTGCCGAAGCGGGACCCGCCGCCGAAGTGCAGCCCAGTCTTCGGCGGTAATTCGGCGGCGGGGAGCTCCCGCCGCGGGTCTTCGGCGGCGGGTCCCAGAACGGAAGGGCCCCCCGCCGCTGAATTACCGCTGAAGACCGAGCTGAACTTCGGCGGCGGGTCCCGCTCCGTCTTCAGCGGTAATTCGCCAGCGGTGGGTCCTTCCGCCCCGGAGCGGAAGGACCCCCCGCCGGCGAAGACCGGAGGCGAAGCTCCTGCGCCCGGCCCCGCAAGAGTTTTCCGGGCCCCCCGGAGCGAGTGAGGGACCCCACTCCAGGGGCCCCGAAAAACTCTCGTGGGGGCCCCTGTGGGGCTCAGGGCCTGGGGCAAATTGCCCCTCTTGCCCCCCCCCTCTGGGCGGCCCTGAATAAACCTGGTTGAGTGACTTTTGCCTCTGAACCAGGTCTGTCATTTTTCTGGGCTGTTCTATCAAGGTCTGCTGAGCCAGGTACCTGCACAGAGCCGGGACAGCGTTCAGAGCACACATGCATGCCAGCTAACCAGAGGATGGTTGTGTAGATCATGCCCTGGTTCTCTCTTCTCCCCTGCCCTCTTGCAGTTCCCACTGCAGTGTCTGCTTCAATTATTTCAGGCTGTCAGCATTTTTCCTGGAGATGCCTGTGAGAGAAGGGAAATGGTAATGTCTAACAGTTAATAACTCAGCCAGACCTGAATGGAATTTCAAAGCCGAAAGGAAAAGGCGCCCCGGTGATCTTGGCACAGCTCCCCTCTTTCCCCCAGCACCTCCTGCCCATCGGCGGCCCTGATGATCAACTCTTCCCCTTCCCTCCCAGCACCTACTCTCTGCCGCAATCAGCTGTTTTGCGGCATACAGCCAGCTCTGGGAGGAAGATGGAGGAGCTGAGACAGGGCACACTCAGGGGAGGGGGCAGAATTAGGTGAGAAGAGGCAGAATGGGGGCAGAGCAGGGGGTTGAGCACCCCCCCCCCCAGGCCCAAAGGAAGCCGGTGCCTATGTCTTCTCCCCACACATTAATAAGATCCAGCGCCCTCTGTGTACGCCGTGCTGGAGCTTGTTTGTGGCCTTGAGTCTCCATGATCAGCTGTGCCGGTGAGCTCTCCATGCTGATCAAACAGAAAATGAAAATTCTAAAGTTCCCCGGGGCTTTAACGGGGATGTGGCTGTTTCCTGTGTACCTGGCTGACACGCAGTGAATTGAAAGTGCTCTCCAGAGCGGTCACAGTGGAGCACTGTGGGACACCTCCTGGAGACCAATTCATTTGAATTACACAGCGCACTGTTTACACTATTCCCATGTCGACCAGTGGATGTTGAATCAATTGCAATGCCTCTCACGAATGTGGAGTACAGAAGTCAACGTTACAGGCCACTTAGGTCAGCGGAAGGGACTCGGTAGTGTAGACTTGTTATTAAATCGACCTAATGCGGCCTATGCTGACCTAACTTTGTAGTGTAGACCAGGCCTTAGTCATCTGTCAAGCACCTAGCCTGTTTGGTTGTTATAAAATACCATTGTCTTCACTCTTTGTGACAACATTTACATTCATTTTGCAGAGAGTCAGTAACAACTGGAAAAATTAGTAAAGGTTTTGGTGCAATCCTGCAGTCTTTAAATAAGGACTGGGTATGTACTGACTAAACAGCCATCAAAGTCAGCAACTCTGCCTTAATTTAAGGATTGAGGAATGATTTCAGGTGTTGGCCTATTGTTTGGGATGAGGAACAGGTGGCTGGGCTAAGGGCCTGCTTTACTCTGGGAAGGATACCCAGAGCTTGGGGAAAACACGCTGAGGAAAACACACTGGTATTCAACCTCTTGGTTAACTATCACCCATGCCCCTCTCTTCTCCCAGGGGCTCATTACTGGAGTCAACTGACTGTTGAATTCCCCAGAAACAAAAGGGAAAGTTGTCATTTCAGTCAATATTTTCAGCTGTGTTCACCTTCACACAAGGCCTGGAGGGCTCAATATGGCTAATTGGGCCAATTAACTGCCCAGTCTGCACCTGGAGGAGACTGGGATTTAAGTAGATCAAGTGCAACTGGGTAGGGCCCCTATAAACCAGGAAGCCTAGCAACAGAAGGGGCTGGAAGGAGGGAGTCTTCAGTTGCTTTTTAGAAGAAGGAAAGTGTATTGGGAACTAGATGCCAGTAGTTTATGTTTATGCTTTGGGAGAAGGATGTGTGGCTTGGTAAGCCCAGAGAAAGGGGAGAGGCAGGTGCAGTGGTTTCCCCAGGAATTGAAATTAGGGGAGGTGTTCGAATTTACAGGGGGGGTGTCAGGACCAATGAGATATATAAAAGAGATATTAATAAAGTAAAATATTTTCTTAGGATTATGCAAATTTAACATAAGAATAATGCAAGTTACACCAAAACACATAACAGGTCTAGATTTCTCAAAAAATATACATTTTTAAAAAAAGTATTTAATTTAAATTGACTTTTGAAAAGTAAGCCATCATGGGGTAAGAGGAAAGTCCTCTCATGGATCAGTAACTGGTTAAAAGATGGGAAACAAAGGGTAGGAATAAATTATCAGTTTTCAGAATGGAGAGAGATAAATAGTGGTATCCCTGAGGGGTCGGTACTGGGACCAGTGCTGTTCAACATATTCATAAATGATCTGGAAACATGGGTAAACAGTGAGGTGGCAAAATTTGCAGATGATACAAAACTATTCAAGATAGTTAAGTCCCAGGCAGACTGCGGAGAGCTACAAAGGGCTCTCACAAAACTGGGTGACTGAGCAACAAAATGGCAAATTAAATTTAATGTTGATAAATGCAAAGTAATGCACATTGGAAAACAATCTCAACTATACATACAAAATGGAGGAGTCTGAATTAGCTGTTAACACTCGAGGAAGAGATCTTGGAGTCATTGTGGATAGATCTCTCTGAAAACTGTTGCTGCACATGGAGTGGATGTTTTCAGAGGGAATGAATAGAACAGGGAATCATCAAGTGATCCATCCCCTGTCGCCCACTCCCAGCTTCTGGCAAACAGGCTAGTGACACTCAGAGCATGGCGTTGCATCCCTCTCATCCTGGCTAATAGCCACAGATGGACCTGTTCTCCAGGAATTTATCTAGTTCTTTTTAAAATCCTGTTATAGTTTTGGTCTTCACAGCATCCCCTGGCAAAGAGTTCCCTGGGTTGACTTTATATTGTGTGAAGAAATACTTCCTTTTGTTTTTTAAAAATCTGCTGCCTATTAATTTCATTGGGTGACTGCTAGTTCTTGTGTTATGTGAAGGATTAAATAAAATTTCCTTATTCACTCTCTTCGCATCAGTCAAGATTTTGTAGACCTCTATCATATCCCCATTAGTCATCTCTTTTCGAAGCTGAAAATTCCTTTAATCTCTCCTCCTGTTTCATACCCCTCATCATTTTAGTTGCCCATCTCTGTACCTTTTCCAATTCCAATATATATATTTTTAGGATGGGTGACCAGATCTACACACACTATTCAAGGTGTGCACGTACCATGGATTTATATAGAGGCAATATGATATTTTCCTCTGGCAAAGAGTTCCACAGGTTGACTGTGTATTGTGTGAAGAAATACTTCCTTTTGTTTGTTTTAAACTTGCTGCCTATTAATTTCATTTGGTGACCCCTGGTTCTTGTGTTATGAGGAGTAAATAACACTTGCTTATTTACTTTCTCCACCAATTTTGATTTTATAGACCTCTATCATATCCTCCCTTAGTCATCTCTTTTCCAAACTGAAAAGTCTCAGTCTTATTAATCTCTCCTCATATGAAAGCCATTCCATACCCCTAATCATTTTTGTTGCCCTTTTCTTAACCTTTTCCAATTCCAATATATCTTTTTTTGAGATGGGGCGATCAGATCAGCACGCAGTATTCAAGATGTGTATGTACCATGGATTTATATAGAGCAATATAATATTTTCTGTCTTATTATCTATCCCTTTCTTAATTATTCCCAACGTTCTGTTAGCTTTTTTGACTGCCACTGCATATTGAGTGGATGTTTTCAGATAACTATCGACAATGACTCCAAGATCTCTGTATTGAGTGGTAACAGCTAATTTAGACTCCATCATTTTATATTTATAGCTGGGATTATGTTTTCCAATGTGTATTATTTTGCATGTATCAACACTGAATTTCATCTGCCATTTTGTTGCGCAGTCACCCAGTTTTGTGAGATCCCTTTGTAGCTCTTCAGTCTGGTCTTGAGTAGTTTTGTATCATCTGCAAATTTTGCCACCTCACTGTTTACCCCTTTTTCCAGATCATTAATTAATATGTTGAATAGTACTGGGCCCAATACAAACCCCTGGGGGACACCACTATTTGCCTCTCTCCATTTTGGAAAATGACAATTTATTCCTACCCTTTGTTTACTATCTTTTAAGCAGTTACCAATCCATGAGAAGACCTTCTGTCTTATCCCATGACAGCTTACTTTGCTTAAGTGCTTTTGGTGAGTGACTTTGTCCAAGGCTTTCTGAAAATCTAAGTACACTATATCCACAGGATCCCCCTTGTCCACATGCTTGTTGACCCCCCTCAAAGAATTCCAGTAGATTCATGAGGCATGGTTTCCCTTTACAAAAAACATATTGACTCTTCCACAACAAACTATGTTCATCTATGTGTCTGACAGTTCTTTACTACAGTTTCAACCAGTTTGCGTGGTACAGAAGTCAGGCTTACTGTCCTGTAATTGCCAGAATTGCCTCTGGAGCCCTTTTTAAAAGTTGGCGTCATATTAGCTATCCTCCAGTCATTTGGTACAGAAGCTGATTTAAATAATAGGTTACAAAGCACAGTTAGTAGTTCTGCAAGGTTCCAGTCATTGGGTACCAAAGCCAATTTAAAGGACAGGTTACAAACCTTAGTTAATAGTTCCGCAACTCAGCAAAATTAATGCTGAGTTACTTCCCTCCTTTTATTAAAAGTTTTTGCTACATTCAGACTCTGAGCTTGCGAGAGGGGAAGTATTGCCTCTTAGAGGTGCCCAGGGGGCGGTGTGTAATTGTCTTAAGTGACTAGGTGAGGGATCGAGCTAGGTTTTGTGTTGTATTGTTGAAAAGGAACCCCTAGATACTGAACCCGGCCCTTGTTGCTCCTGGCTTCACCTGGCAGAAGGGTTACAGTGGTATAAGTAACTGAGAGCTTACTGTGGGTGCCCTTGCTGGACCCCAGAGGGGAAATACAGGTGCAGTTGTCCTGAACTATGACATTGATTCTAGGAATTTACATGGAGTCTCTCAGTCTGCCGCTGATGTGCCCATGGCATCTAGCAACCTTCACCAACTACAGCATACAGGGAGGCTAATCTTATTTTGTTTTCCTTTTTATCCAGCCCTGTTGCTCCCTCATCAAGCAACTGCTGGAAGCAGAGTTTTCTAAATTCCTGGAAATTACTTTGTGTGTAATCACACTACAACATCCTCTGACCGCATGGAAAAATTATTTATCATAACACCCAGTGGCAAGGGGGCCACCTCCCCTCTGGAGGAGCAGCTGTATGGGGCCCCTTCATCCATGGCAGGACTCGTAGCAGGGCCTCCCACCCTTAGCAGCAGCAGAGATGGGGATCCCTTCTCCCCACTTGGAGAGTCAGGAGTGGCAGCTGGCTCCCTACGCCCCCACCCCCGTACTTATCTTCACAGGTAAGGTATATCTGCTTGGGTGGGTAGGTGACCAGGCCTGCTGCACTTACTGGATAGTGTTGGCGGGGAACCCCAGAGCGACGGATATGGGAGTCAAAATCCCATGGGGATGAGTGGGACAGTTCACACCTCTCAGAAATGTTGTTTCAGGCTGTCTGCAGAACCAGGCAGACACCCCTGAATCAGTTACACTTGGGCCACATTTTCAAAGTGTTAATTTGCTAGAAATTTATATCTTTTAAGGAAAGCTGAGATTCTGCCCTCATCGTGTGACTCCAGGAGCTGGGGCTCTAGCACAGCTCTATAGTGCTTATGCTTCAATCTGGCCAGGCTCCTTGGAATACTTTGCATAGAGAACAACTATATATTTGTTTAGCAGTGAGCTCCAAAACCAGCCCACCCACCTTAGGAAATACAAGCACACTGCACAGGGCCACTGTCATCACAAAGGGACTGGGGATTGCTTGGGCGGTCACCTTGGTGATTGTGGTTGGTAACCGTTGAATGGCTTGTGGGAATGTATAGACTCTCTGGTGCGTGGGTGTGGGGATGTATGTGATTAGACAAAATTCTGCATGTTGTTGCATGGCTTTACTATCTGTTTTTTGTTTTTGGTAGTTTTGAGCTGGATATTTGTCCTGAGTTACCCTAACTGTAACAAAGGTTTTTTCTTATGTGTTTGAATCAATATGTGATTCCGTGCTATTATTTTCACAGAGACCCTTTTCCAACTAGAGGACCTATATCCTGGAAAGCAATAACTGTGAAGAGGACCCAGGGGATCAATGTAGATAACCAGCTGTGCCATGAGCTTCCCGTGCAATGCATTGTGTTAGCCCCCTTTTGCTCCAGAGCTCGTGTTCAGTTAAGACACAACCTGATCAGTCTGTACCTCCTCAGAGTGAAGATGTCTGATCAAAGGCAGAATGAGATCCAAAAGAGGTGGAGGGAATTGAAGTTAAAAAAGTTCAAATTGAAAATATGACGCAACTTTTTAACACTGAAAATAATTAGCCACTGGGCTGTTGAATGTTACCAAAGGAGGTGATTAATCATCACTTAGAGTCTTCAGAGTCTGTATGTCTTTCGAAAAGGTATGATTTAATTCAGTGCTTCTCAGGGGGACCACCAAAGGCAATAGTTTCAAGGCATAGAAAATGTTATTACAAACTAAAGCAAATAAATTCTTGCTCCCCACTCACCCTTACAATTCAAGGTGTCTCTGCCAATCTCTCAAAACACACACAAATTCTGTGGGTAGATCAGTGTTATCACTGAATAATAAATAGTAAATAATGTTTACTATTACTTTCGCAAATGTGAGAGGTTGCAGAGAATTTTGACATTGAAGAAGTTTTCTCCCACCTGCAAAGCTTGAGAAACACTGATCAAATTCAACCACGTGTTATAGGAATTGCTGGGAGAAATCCTGTGACCTCTGTCACACAGAAGATCAGACCAGCGGAACATAATGGCCCATGCCATTCTTAAACTCTATGACTCTATTACAAGGGTTCCTTCTTGATAATGTCCATCTACACATTAGGGTTCACTTAGATTAACTTTCCATATGCCACTGTGCTGACTCTGCTGCACATTCTATTGCAATGGGATGCCTCATAAAACATGGGGGATATGAGGCCGCCCTGCTCCTGCTCTTCACTTGACCCATCTCCACTCATGGGACTGACCCTTGTGAGCCACCCACACAAAGATTTCTGGGGGATCAGGAAGAGGGGGCAGAGTGAAGCAGAGTCAAAGCTCCCCTCCAGCTGTGCCATCCCCAGAGGAAATGTATTAGTGCTGAGTTCCTTCCACTCTGAAAAGCTAAGTCCAGTCTGGACCAAGGCAGTTACTATGCAGGAAGGAGCTCACTGCAACTTTATTGGCTATCGGAACAGGAGATCATTAGCCCAAGTTTCACTGCAAATCACTTTATTGGAGCAGGTTAACAATAAATCACTCAGAGAAGCTAGCAGACTGGAAAACCTTCAACCCTTTCTTGGAAGCTGACATGAGCATGTTGGGATGGAAGAGGGAGGAAACACAGTGGGTTTGTGGAGCCACCTCCATGCTGGAGCTTACTGCTGGGTTGGTGCTATGCGCAATGTGCTCTGGTGCACCTCATGCTCGGTTCTTCTTCTCCCATCCTAGATAGTGATCAACTTGATCAACCTTGAGATGGCACTTTACGGCACAGATGACCAGCACTGTGTGAGGAGATCTCTTGGCCAGTGGCATACCATGATTTTTTCCCTGTTGGTGGGTGGCTCATTTATGCTGATACTGGGAGGTGCTGGAAGTTACTATCTCCACAAAGAACATGATCCCCTCCGCATCCCCTTTCCCACCCCACATGAAGCTGTAGAAATTGGAGATCTCACACTATCTCTAGGTTGTGGTGATAGAGGTTTGCTGACAATCTGTTTGGTTGACTCCTTCTGTTTCATCCATGTAGACATTCCTTTCAATCTGTCTCTAGGTGTCATGGAGATAAAGGGGTAGGATAGTCCCAAGGTCGGCTCAAACTCGTCTGGGGGCCCCTCTATGATCACATAATCATAGAAATGTAGAGCTCAGGGACCGCCAGAGGTCGTCTTATCCCAGGAGAAGGGATTGAAAGGAAAATAAATGGCAGACAGAGGCCAGCAGATCCCTGAATAAGCCTCCTAGTTAGAGCTGTGTGAAGGGTCCGGAAGGAAGGGAACACCCCAGAGGAAGCTGCCGATCAGGGAAAGCATGAAGGAGACTGGGAGGGCGAGGTCCGGGAGGAAGTTCTGGCATGGCCTTGGGGAACAAACAGCAGGATACCAGGCTATGAAGCACTGCACAGGATGAGCTGCGCTTTCTCAAATTCACTGATTCTGTGGTGTGTGGAGCAATGAAGTGCAAGCATGGGGAGAGCTCTAACTCTTCCCCTTCCTGTGGGGGCCTCTGATCAATGGCACCCCAGGATGGCAAGGTCTGCAGCCGATTGGAACTAGCACCAGCTTGTCATTGAAATTGATCGATTCATAGTTTAGAAGCTGTTCAGCTTTCCGGGCAACATAATTCAAGCCTCTTTCATCCGCACGGTCCACAATAGCCAGGCACCACTCTGCACCTTATGAGAAGACACTCGGTCACTGAAAGATCCCTTGCTCAGACTGGTTGCTTCTGTTACCACCTTGATCTCCCCGTCATAGTTGGCATGTTCATACAGGGTTATCTTGGGATTTTTCAGGTTTTCAATAATCAGCTTGAGAGAAGTGATCTTGTCATTCACCTCTTCATCAACAAACCTGTATTCACCTTCCTCAAACACCAGGAACTTGCCTAAATAATTAGGATGTTCATAGGCCACCCAGGGTTGGCCCGTGACCTTTACAGAGGAGACACAGTGGTCCACCCTATGGGCTTCAAATCAGCAATGTCAGAAGTGAATTCTTTGGATTTACCTTGGAAGTTTATATGCTCCTAAATGATGATCCCATTCATTTTGGTGGGTGTGGCAGGATCTTTGTGATTGGCTCTTGGAGCCGTAGCAGTGACATGGAGAGAGAACAGTGAACACTGCTTGGGAGGCAGTCCCTACTCAGTGGAGACTCTCTGTGCTGGGATGAAAAATCAGGAAATTAGCATCAATTGAAACAACAGATAAATACAGATGTTTAGCCAGCGGGAATAAGAGTAGGGTCTTTTCCCCACCAGCTGACTCCAAGGTCTATTGCCTGCTCCCAACCTGCAACTCCACAGCTTATGAAGAATTGCAGTCTGGGTCAATGGAAATGTTTTGTTTTGATAAAATGTAAACTTTTCTCTCCAATTTTGACTTTTTAATCTATTATTTTTATATTATTTTATTTTCTATTTAATTAGGGTAGAATATTTTTAAATTATAAAATAAAAGCAATAAAAGAGGTATCTGGTACTATATTTGGTCACTGGTATCATATAATTATAACAGGGTGGCTTGTTCTATGGGTTGCAGTGGTCTCTGTAGTGAGGCATCCTGGCTCCCCGCTGCCCCAGAGAGGGACGAGCCCCTGCGGATGCCAAAGTGGGCGGAGTCACTGGATCCTGTGCCCGCCCCCCCAGAGGTCAAGGCGCAGGGCAGGAAGTATAAAAGCCCAACCCCAGGGCTCAGAAGCTGCCTGGCCACCGGAGAGGCCAGACGCTGATGCCCTAGCTCCCGTTGGGGAGACTCCTGCTGCCTGTTACCAACCCGAGGAGTGGCCATACCTGCGGAGGCTGGACGCTGACCAGACAGCGGAAGAGCCAGTAAGCTGACCGGTACAAAGGGACCCAGAGGAGCCGCCCAGTTTCCCCCTCGCTCAGTATCCTGAGGAGCCCATGGTGTTGGACACCGTGGAAGACGCTGCTGAGACACAGGTACTGCTAGAGGGGGTTGTCGGAAGTAGCCCGGCGGCAGCCAACCCTAGTCTGGCTGTAGCACACCCAGAGCCAATGTCAGTGTGTTGTGGCCAGGATCCCCACTGACACAGCAGCAGGCTGCCGGCCGCTGTTAGGGCCCCGGGCTGGGACACAGTGGAGTGGGCGGGCCTGAGTCCCTCCTGCCACCCCACTCACGGGTGGCAGTCTCCCCATAGCCCCGACGCTCAGGACCTAGGGCCTGGGCTTAAATACTGAACTGTTTGCTCAGCCCCTGCCTGAGGGTCTGAGCCCTGAACTGTTGTTTGCTGCCCCACCCTGACCAAGGGCCTGGGCTTAAAATACTGAACTGTTTGCTCAGCCCTCCCCGGAGGGCCTGAGCTGCTGACTGTTTCCTACATCACCAGGCTAATCTGCCCACTCACCGGACTCGTGTAGTGAGGCGGCCTGGTTCCCAGCCGCCCCAGAGAGGGGCAACCCCGACAGCCGACGCTTACACGTGGTATCAGAAGTGGGGAGTCTCCGTCCAGGACCCTGATCCCTGTGAGGAGGGATCTAGGGGACTTGTCTGAAGCAACCATGGACATGGACAAGCTTATTAAATTTTTGGCAGAAAACCAACAGCAGCAGCAGGCGGCCCAGCTTCAGCAGCAGCAGCAGCAGCAGCAGCAGCAGCAGCAGGCCACCACCCAGCTCCAGCAGCAGCAGCAACTGGTCCAACAGCTTGGGACACAACAGCAGCAGCTGATTCTGGAACTGGGACGCCAGAACTGGGACCACCAGCAACAATATCTGCAGCAGTTGGAGACACTACTGCCCCGTCCCACGGAGCCCCAGCCTGCGGGCCTCCTGGGACAGCCCAGCAGAGCCCTGCCCATCCGATTAATGAAGATGAGTCCTGACAACGACCCAGAGGCCTTTCTCGTAACATTTGAACAGGTGGCAGTCATCGCCGGCTGGGCCCCAGACCAATGGGCTACCCTCCTGGCCCCGTACCTGACTGGGACCGCTCAAACGGTCTAGCGGGGCCTATCCACAGATGCGGCACAGGACTATAGTCAAGTAAAGGTGGCAATTTTAGATGCCCTGGATGTGAGTCCGGAAACCTTCCGGCAGCGGTTCCGGAGCCTGGCCTACCCTACAGGTGACCGGCCCCGGCTGGTAGCTCAGGAGCTAAGGGAGGTGTGCAAGTGGTGGCTGCAGCCCGAAGGACGAACTCCAGAGGAGCTCACCGAACAAATCGTGCTGGAACAGTTCATCCACATACTCCCACCGCGAGGAAGGGCCTGGGTCCTCCGCCATCGGCCTGAGACGCTAACCGCCGCCATCACCCTGATGGAGGATTTTCTAGCCTCTGAGACACCAGTGGGTCCAACTATCTGAGCAGCCCCACCAGGGTTGGGGCACCCTAACACAGAGAGGAGGGGGGAGCCCACCCGGATTGACTCGTGAGTTTCCTCCCAGGGTCTGGAGCCCCGATCCCGTCCGGCGGAAGCCCCAGTGTGACAAGCCCCAGCACCTTCTCCAGCTTCTCGAGGGATCAACTGGAGCCCTCCCCGGGGAGTGGCAGGAACAAGTCCACGGCCAGGATGGGCGGACCTTGGGCCCTGTTTTTTCTGTGGGGAGTATGGCCATTTACAACGGGACTGCACAGCGATGGAGTGCAACTTTGGCCAGGTCTGCTCAGAGGAAGCCTGTGCCCGACGTCCACAAGCCACCAAGATCACGGTGCCAGTGGTTGTTGAGGGTACCCAACGGTGGCCCTCATTGATTCAGGCTGTGACCAGACATTGATCCACCAAAATTTAGGCCCCCCAGGCTAACGCCCACCTGGGGATGATCCGGCTGCAGTGTATCCACAGGGACATATGGCCCTACCACAGTACTCGAGCCCAGCTAACAGTGGATGGGATCACCCGACTGATGGTGGTGGGTCTAGGCCCGTGCCTTGCATACCCAGTGATCCTCGGGTGGGACTGGCCAGAGTTCCCAGAAGTCCTCCGCGGCAACACCGGGGAATGCCCGAGGGTCACCCCGGTCTTGGAAGGAGACTTCCCCCCGACGCCGGGGAAGAGAAAGGGGAAGCATCAGACCCTACCGAACCGAGGGGAGAATATGAGGACTCTCCCCACGGAAGCTATTGGGGAGCCCTCACTTCACACCGACTTTTGCCGTGATCAAGGGGCCGATCCCACACTCAAGCGGGCGTATGAGCAGTTGGCCACTGTCGATGGCACCGTCATTGATCCACACTGGGCGGCCCAGTGGCTACACTTTGAACTGCGGCAGGAGCGCCTTTATCGGTTTGAGAGGGACCCCCACACGGGGGAGTCCCAGACCCAACTCCTCGTGCCCCAATGCCATCGGCGAGCCGTCATGAAACTAGCCCACGACGTCCCGGCGGCCGGACACCTGGGCCACGAGAAGACTCTGTCCCGGATATTGATGCGCTTCTTCTGGCCAGGCATACACTAGGAGGTGAGGAACTACTGTAAGTCCTGCCCGGACTGCCAGTTGGCTGCTCCTGCACAGACCCCACAAGGCTTCCCTGGTCCCCATGCTCTTGATCGAAACCCCCTTCGAGCGTGTGGCCATGGACCTGGTGAGGCCTCTCCCCAAAAGCATTGCTGGGTTTCAGTATATATTGGTCATGGTGGATTATGCTACCCGGTTCCCAGAGGCAATCCCCCTCCAAAATATCACGGCCCACACCATCGCAGGTGAGCTCGTGAAGGTCTTTGCCTGCATAGGCCTGCCCCGGGAGATTCTCACAGACCAGGGCACCAATTTAACTTCTTGGCTGTTACGGCAGGTGTGTGAGCTTCTGGGGATCAAGCAACTACGTATGTCAGTCTACCATCCCCAGACCGACGGGTTGGTCGAACAGTTTAACCGAACCCTCAAGGACATGTTACGTAAGTTTCCCCAAGAAGATCTCCACCGATGGGACCAGTTACTTCCACCTTTGCTCTTGGTGGTTCGGGAGGTGCCCCAGTCCTCTACAAAGTTTTCCCCGTTTGAATTGCTATATGCTCATCGCCCGCGGGGCCTGTTGGACCTGATGAGAGAAACATGGGAGCAAGCCCCGTCACCTGCCCAGGGCCTCTTAAAATACGTACCCCAGCTCCAGGAGCGCCTTACACAGGCTGGGGCCCTGGTGCGGGAGAATTTGAAGGTCTCCCAAGAAGCGCAGGCCCAGATCTACAACCAGGACGCATGGACTCGCGACTTCCAACCCGGAGATCGGGTTTTATTCCTCCTCCCCTCCAGCGAATCAAAGATTCTGGCCCAGTGGCAAGGTCCTTATGAGGTGGTCCGAAAGGTCAGGCCTGTCACGTATGAGATCAACCAGCCCGACCGGCGCAAAAAAACGCAATGGTACCATGTTCACCTTCTCAAACCCTGGCGGGAGCGAGAGAAACTCTTAATTAACCCATACCCGCTGGAACCCGAGCTGGGTCCCCAGGTAACACGTTCGGAGGACCCCGGAGGGCCCCAGCTTGGAGAGACACTGACTGAGGAACAACTCAAACAGACCCAGTGTCCTCTACAAGCATTCCCCCGCACTTTCACAACCCAACCAGGATACACAACCCTCATTCAGCATACAATTCAAACAGAGCCTGGGGTGATGATCCGGGGCACGACCAGGCCCTTGCCATATCATGTGCAACAGGTCATCGAAGAGGAAGTACAGGCCATGCTGGACTTGGGAGTCATCGAACCATCACAAAGCGAATGGCGCAGCCCGGTAGTGCTGGTACCGAAGCCCCGTGGCAACCAATGGTTCTGCATTGATTTCAGATGCGTCAATGCCATCTCAAAATTCGATGCGTATCCGATGCCCTGGGTAGATGAGCTGCTCGGTTGGTTAAGGGAGGCCCATTACATTACCACCCTTGATCTGAGTAAGGGATATTGGCAGTTCCCCCTCGAGCTGGCCTCCAGGGAGAAGACCACTTTTGCCACCCCTACCAGTCTGTATCAGTTTACTTGGATGCCCTTTGGCCTCCATGGGGCCCTTGCCATGTTTCAGCGGCTGATGGACTGCCTTCTCCAGCCCCATCAGGACTACGCTACCGCCTACCTGGATGATGTGGTTATATATAGCCGCCAATGGGATAACCACCTAGAGCAGGTAGCAGCAGTCCTGAGGTTCCTGTGGGCAGCCGGGTTAACCGCCAATCCAAAGAAGTGCCACATTGGCTGGCAAGAAATTATCTAGCTGCAGGGAAGCAGGCTGCAGTCACTCCCTGGGAGAAGGGAGGTGTGTTTGGGGATGCAGGGGAGTAGTCTGCCGTCAGTCCTCGAGAGGCGGGAGCTTGGGCTCGCAAACCCAGAGGGAGGGGGAGATAGAAGGTAGAGCTGCAAAGTAGGAAGGAGTCATGGGGCACAGCAACATGGTCTGGGAGTGAGCAGGCCACTGTTGCTAGAAATAGGGTCCCTGGACTGGAACCTGGAGTAGAGGGTGGCCTGGGTTCCCCTACCAGCCACTGAGGACGTGGCATAGGCCAAGCAAAGGACAATGGACTGCCTTGGATCATTTGCCCTGGAAGGGGAAACAAGCAAGTGACCTGGCTGGAGAAGCAAGTTAAGAAAAGGGAACACCCTGAGTTGCAGAGGGTGCGACAGGACAATGGGAAAGACACCACCAGAAGAAGCCACAATGCCTGGCCAGACCTAATCCCCAGAGTGAGCAGGAGGAGGCACCTCTTGCGGTGAGTGAACCCTGAGACAGAGCCACTGCTGTGAGGTGACTGGGACAGGCTCTGCAACCCCCCAGGGCAACCCCACCTCCCCAGGGAAGGACCGGACCTTCCCGCCTCAGGCCTCCCACACCAGCCTTTGTTACATTCTGGTGACCAATTTGGGGTCACAGTGCACAGGTAGAGAAAAGCTTCTTGTGAAAGTGGAATGAATTATATTGTAAAAATAAGAATGGATTAAAGAAATGTTGTATGTACCTTTAAGCAGAAATAAGAAATGTTGAAATACAGGTGCCAGGAAAAGAAACATTAGGCATAAACAATGGTGCTAATGGTGAAACTTTAATAGAAGATCGGTAATAGTTAGTAAGGAAATAAGATATGCATGCCTAGCCCAAGTAAACTTATCTGATTCTGCTTCCTTTGTTATCTTGTTGAGTTCTCACCCTTTTATCTGTATAAATAAGATAGTTTGTGTCTTGCATGGTGCTCACGTTATCTGGGTGTTATTAGCAGAGCTCTGTGCTAATAAAACAGAGTGGTCTGACAAACTGTGAGTCCTGAGTCTAACTTTGCAACCCCCCAGGGCAACCCCACCTCCCTAGGGAAGGACTGGACCTTCCCGCCTCAAGCCTCCCACACCACCCTTTGGTACATTCTGGTGAACCAATTTGGGGTCACAGTGCACAGGTTGAGAAAAGCTTCTCCACATGGAGACGAGAGGGAGAGAGAGAGAGCGAGCACATAAATCGAGTTCAGCTTTTGCATCCAGATGTTGAGCACTGGATATAAATTGACAGAAAATGCCTGTGAGCTCTGAGCAAATGTTGATGAGCGAGAGGTGGAGAGGCCATCTCAGGGCTCCTCCCACCAGGGACTGCGGGGGGGGAGGCAGAGCAAACCCCAATATCCACAAGGCTTTTTCTCCTTCAGACTGAGGTTTTGGATGAGGAGAAAGAGACTCTGCCCACCCCTCACCCCACCCTGATTTCCCACATGCTGGGGAGGAGGGAGGAGTGTACCCTTAACAGATACCCCCAGCTGCTCTCTCTTCCCCTCTGGGATTTTGGGAAAGAGTTGGCTGGGAAAGGATGGGGAAGCAGGGAGAAAGGGGACTGAAGAGCGAGGACACAACACAGACAGGAGGAGAAAAGAGGGGCTATGCGCAAGGGGGAAGAGATAGAGAGAAGAGATGAGAGAAAGGGAAGGAATGTGAGAGAATTGAGAAAGAGAGACAGGGTCATGATGAAAGCAGGGAGCGAAAGAAGAATGGATTTAGAGCCTGCAGAGTCTAGTGCATGGAGCACCTACAATGCTTGACTCTGAGCTGGTGGTACACAGCCACTGTACCAGACATCCAGCAGGGACTAGTGTGCCACAGGACTTAGAGAAACACCCTGCAGTGGAGTTGGCTACCATAGTTTGGAGCCAGTCCTGCAGACATGTAAGCAGCTGTGCAACTTTACTCACACAGATAGTTCCATTGGCTGCCTAGGGGCACGTGGTGCTTTGGTGTAAAGTGTTTGCATTTACTGGGCCAGATTCACGACCGGTGTAACACAATCTTACACACACAATAGAAGGATTTATGCTGATTTATTCTGGCACAAATTGGCAACGTTCCCTGTGGATAGGAGCTCTGAGGGGCACCAGGTTATAGCCGTATAAAGCAGCCATAATTCCACTGCTGTGTGATGAAAGGGGGCTGTAAAGCCCAGAAGTGGATGGTCCTGGCAGAGAATGGGGCCTGGCCAGGGTCTCCATCGTACATAGAGCTGATTGGGCATTTCCTATTGAAATGATTTTTGGACAATTTCTAAAATATCTAAATTTTTAATGGGAAATTTTCAATTTTGCTGAATTTTTTTTGGAAAATCAAAACAAAATGTTTCATTTCAGGGCTGTTCAACAGTACACTGCTTCCGCCCAGAGTGCCTTGATGGTTCATGGGAGTCACATTTCTGGTGCTTCGTGCCCCCGTTCTCTCCTATGACCTGGACCCTTACCCAGACCTCATTCCCATGATGCACTGTGGTCCCTCTCCTGACAGAGCCATATGGCGTCTCAGGGAGATGTATTCTTGGCAGGGAGCCTGCCCCATAGGGAAGAATGAAAGCATGAGGTACCCGAAACTACCTGTCCCATGAGGCAATAATCAAACGCAGTTCAATGTCAAACTGACTTGAAACAAAATGTTTCAACATTTTCTAAACAAATTCTTTTGTGAAAATTTTTGATGTTTTTCCAGTTTGGGACATAAACAAATGTCAAATTATTACAATTCCCTAAGAGCCAAATTCCTATTTTGTCTCAGCAGCATTTATGCAGTATACGCTCACCTCCTGTAGTGTGTGCTCTTCCTCCTCCTCCGCCTACGGGCCCCAATTCAGGAAACCTGTGAAGATTAGACTATTACAAAGCTGCCTGAATATGGATGTAAGAGCCTAACTTCAGGCACTCAGCTGAAATTTTTCATGTTAACCTCTATGCCTTAGTTTCCCCATCTGTTCAAGAGTAATATTAATACTTCCCTTGTTCTTCTTTGTGATGATTAAGCACTTAAGGATTGTAAAGCAAATCTAAAGGTCACCAGAGTTCACATAAAAACCTCCAGTGGCCAATACCCCACTCTCTCTCCCATCCCACCCCCATCTTATTGAGGCAATTGGCCATTACAAATGTTTTAATGTTGATGTGCAAAAAGTCCAGGACATGCAGGTTGCTCTTCTTCTTCAATAGAAGAACTAAAGATCACAAACATGCATTTCTCTTACTGTGAGCATTTCTTGCCTATAACATACTGTTATGCTGGAGGTCGGGTAGCTCCCACCAAGCAAAGGCCCTGTTTTGCGAACAGGGGCTGCTAACAGGGAGTTTCGCTAGGGAGCTTGGAAGGGCAGTGGGAAGGGAGTGGGAGTCCCTCGTCGGTCCTAACCCTTCCCCTGTAGTCCCCTTAAAACCTATAAACCAAACCACATTTCAAAACCCCTTTCTGTAAACCCCCTTCCATTAACTAGGAGACAATGCAGGCAGAAACCCAGCAGCAGAGTGGGGGCTATCCAGTTTATTGCACTGAGTGTTGCATGTATGATTACCTGCCCTTTGGGCGGGTGGCGTATGTGTGCAGTCGGTGCAAGGAGCTCCTGGCCCTCAGAGACCATGTACGGACTTTGGAGGCCAGGGTGGCGGAACTGGAGGAGCTAAGAGAGGCAGAGAGGTATGTTGATGAGGCTTTCTGGGACGCTGTAGAATTGTCCCACCTCCGCTCAGACAGCTCCTGCACTGTTGAGGAGGAAGAAAGGCCCAGGGAAGCAGAGCAGTCAATGGGAGCAGAGGGAAACCTTCCCATAGTTGGGACCCTCCTTCCAGATGGTGCTGGGGTTGCCTCTCGCACTGAGGTTACCTCTCTGGGGGAGGGAACTCCAGTTTCTAGGAAAAGGCAGGTGTTAGTAATGGGAGATTCGATTATTAGAAACATAGATTGCTGGGTTTGTGATGACTGGGAGAACCGTATGGTGACTTGCCTGCCTGGTGCGAAGGTTGCGGATCTCTCGAGGCATCTAGACAGACTTATGTGTAGTGCTGGGGAGGAGCTGGTGGTCGTGGTACATGTAGGTACCAATGATATAGGGAAGGGTAGGTGAGATGTCCTGGAAGCCAAATTTAGGCTGCTAGGGAAGAGACTGAAATCCAGGACCTTTATGGTGGCATTCTCAGAAATGCTCCCAGTTCCACACGCAGGGCCAGGTAGGCAGGCAGAGCTTCAGAGTCTCAATGCGAGGATGAGACGATGGTGTAGAGAGGAGGGGTTCACGTTCATTAGGAACTGGGGAAACTTCTGGGATGGGAGGAGCCTATACAGGAGAGATGGGCTCCACCTAAACCAAAGTGGAACCAGACTGCTGGCACTAAACATTAAAAAGGTTGTAGATCAGTTTTTAAACTAGGAGATGGGGGAAAGCCGACTGCTGCAGAGGAGCATGTGGATCGGACACAGACTTCTCTTAGGGGAGAGTCTGATGATAGAGAATCTCCAGGTTATAGTCAGGAGCAGAGGATGGAAGAGTATAACGTAGGGGCCGGGTCAGATGATAAACAGTCACATAAAAAAGAATCTGGCACATCAGAAAAGGGCAGACAAATAAACAGGGGCAAGTTTTTAAAGTGCTTGTACACAAATGCTAGAAGTCTAAATAATAAGATGGGTGAACTAGAGTGCCTGGTGATAAAGGAGGATATTGATATAATAGGCATCACAGAAACCTGGTGGACTGAAAGCAATCAATGGGACACAATCATTCCGGGGTACAAAATATATCGGAAGGACAGAACAGGTGGTGATATGATAGAGGTATATAAAATCATGAGTGATGTTGAGAAAGTGGATAAGGAAAAGTTATTTACTTATTCCCATAATACAAGAACTAGGGGTCACCAAATGAAATTAATAGGCAGCAGGTTTAAAACAAATAAAAGGAAGTTCTTCTTCATGCAGCGCACAGTCAACTTGTGGAACTCCTTACCTGAGGAGGTTGTGAAGGCTAGGACTATAACAATGTTTAAAAGGGAACTGGATAAATTCATGGTGGCTAGCCAGGATGGGTAAGAATGGTGTCCCTAGCCTCTGTTCGTCAGAGGATAGAGATGGATGGCAGGAGAGAGATCACTTGATCATTGCCTGTTAGGTTCACTCCCTCTGGGGCACCTGGCATTGGCCACTGTCGGTAGACAGATACTGGGCTAGATGGACCTTTGGTCTGACCTGGTATGTCCGTTCTTATGTTCTTATGTAAGTGTGTCTTTAATCTACAGGCAATCACACACCTCACTGAAGCTATGGGCATGGCACCCACCTTTCATTCAGGCTAAATAACATAGCAGTTAAATACCCATTTGTGTAATGACCACTGGAAAAATGGAAGCCACCACCCAAAGACTGGACTGGATGCAAACACAAGGGCTGGGGACTGATTTGTGAGGAGCTGTGTGTGTGTCTGTAAGTCAGAATCAGCCACAAAGCAGGGAAAGAGAGTTTTTCTTCATTCCTGTAGTATCTGCCACCTCTTCCTACAAACTAAATATTCCCTTCCCTTCCTATAGTATTTGGTGTGGTGTCCCCCTGTCAGAACCTGTGCTCTCAGAATCCACCTTCCCTAAATACAGAAGGTGCACTCTCACGCCTGGTGGTAGCAATAATATCTCCTCCCTACAAAATCATCTTAGGGGATGTGGTGAGCTCATGTGAACCACGCATACTAAACCCACAGACACTCTGTAATTCTTCTCTAGGTGCTCTCATCAGATTCCCAGACAAAGCATAATAACAAATAACAATTTCTACCTTGGCTTCTGGCTTCAGCTTCTGACACTTGGGAGCTCTCAATGCACCTTCGTATCCAGCTGCTGCTGCAGACAAGAGATACCCTCTCCAATCGCTTTTATACTTGAACATTGGCGGCTCACTACCACAATATTACGTAGCTGCCCAATAGGAGTTCACCACTTAGCTATCTATGTCCAGAAGCAACTGTGTGCCCCAGGATAATGCCATAAATGTTAACAACAATGTGATTGAAGCATTTCTTTTGAAATATTTATTCTGCAGAAAAGGACCTGGGGATTACAATGAATGAGAAACTGGATATGAGTCAGCAGTGTGCCCTTGTTGCCAAGAAGGCCAACGGCATATTGGGCTGTATTAGTAGGAGCATTGCCAGCAGATCGAGGGAAGTGATTATTCTCCTCTATTTGGCACTGATGAGGCCACACCTGGAGTATTGCATCCAGTTTTGGTCCCCCCACTACAGAAGGGATGTGGACAAATTGGAGAGAGTCCAGCAGAGGGCAACAAAAATGATTACGGGGGGCTGGGACACATGACTTATGAGGAGAGGCTGAAGCATCATAGAGAAAACATATTCATAGAATCATAGAATCATAGAATTCAAGATCAGAAGGGACCATTATGATCATCTAGTCTGACCTCCTGCAAGATGCAGGCCACATAAGCCGATCCACCCACTCCTTAAGCAAGCGACCCCTGCCCCATGCTTCAGAGGAAGGCGAAAAACCTCCAGGGCCACTGCCAATCTACCCTGGAGGAAAATTCCTTCCCGACCCCAAATATGGCGGTCAGCTGAACCCCGAGCATGCGGGCAAGACTCTCCAGCCAGACCCTCTGGAAAAAGGCTAACAATATCCTATCATTGACCCATTGTACTAATTACCAGTGTGGCACTTTATTGACCTATTGACTAAGCCCGTTATCCTATCATACCATCCCCTCCATAAACTTATCTAGCTTAATCTTAAAGTCATGGAGGTCCTTCGCCCCCACTGTTTCCTTTGGTAGGCTGTTCCAGAATTGCACTCCTCTGATGGTTAGAAACCTTCGTCTAATTTCAAGCCTAAATTTCCTGACTGACAATTTATATCCGTTTGTCCTCGTGTCCACATTAGCACTGAGCTGAAATAATTCCTCTCCTTCCCTGGTATTTATCCCTCTGATATATTTAAAGAGTGCAATCATATCTCCTCTTATCCTTCTTTTGGTTAAGGAAAACAAACTGAGCTCCTCAAGTCTCCTTTCATACGACAGGCTTTCCATTCCTCGGATCATTCTAGTGGCCCTTCTTTGTACCCGTTCCAGTTTGAATTCATCCTTCTTAAACATGGGAGACCAAAACTGCACACAATACTCCAAATGAGGTCTTACCAATGCCTTTTATAACGGGACTAGCACCTCCTTATCCCTACTAGAAATACCTCTCCTAATGTATCCCAAGACTGCATTAGCTTTTTTAACGGCCACATCACATTGCCTACTCATAGTCATCCTACGATCAACCAGGACTCCTAGGTCCTTCTCCTCCTCCGTTACTTCCAACTGGTGCGTCCCCAGCTTATAACTAAAGTTCTTGTTAGTCATCCCTAAATGCATAACCTTACACTTCTCACTATGGAATTTCATCCTGTTACTAATACTCCAGTTTACAAGGTCATCCAAATCTCCCTGGAGGATATCCCGATCCTTTTCCGAATTTGCAATACCTCCCAACTTGGTGTCATCTGCAAACTTTATCAGCCCACTCCTACTCTTGGTTCCCAGGTCAGCAATAAATAGATGGAATAAAATTGGACCCAAAACCGAACCTTGAGGAACTCAACTGGTAACGCCCCTCCAACCCGACAGTTCCCCCTTCAATACGACCCTCTGCAGTCTCCCCTTTAACCAGCTCCTTATCCACCTCTGGATTTTCATTTCGCTCCCCATCTTTTCCAATTTAACCAGTAATTCCTCATGCGGTACCGTATCAAACGCCTTACTGAAATCAAGATATATTAGATCCACTGCATTTCCCTTGTCTAAAAAATCTGTTACTTTCTCAAAGAAGGAGATCAGGTTGGTTTGGCACGATCTACCTTTCGTAAATCCATGCTGTAATTTGTCCCAGTTGCCATCGGCCTCATGCTCCGTAACCACTCTCTCCTTTAAAAAATTTTCCATGACTTTGCATACTACAGATGTTAAACTAACAGGCCTGTAGTTACCCGGGTCACTTTTTTTCCCCTTCTTGAATATAGGAACTATATTAGCTAATCTCCAGTCAAACGGTACAACCCCCGAGTTTAGAGATTTATTAAAAATCATCGCTAACGGGCTTGCAATTTCACTCGCCAATTCCCTTAATATTCTAGGATGAAGATTGTCCGGGCCCCCCGATTTACTTCCGTTTAGCCGTTCAAGTTTGGCTTCTACCTCAGATACCGTAATGTCTACCCCCATATCTACATTCCCATCAGTCCCTCTATCACTATTCCTTAGCCCTTCATTAGCCTCATTAAAGACCGAGGAAAAATATTTGTTCAGATATTGTGCCATTCCAAGATTATCCCTAATCTCCACTCCGTTTAAAGTTTTAAGCGGCCCCACTTCTTCCTTCTTGGTTTTCTTCCTATTTATATGGCTAAAAAACCTTTTGCTATTGGTTTTAATCCCCTTCGCTAGGTCCATCTCCACACGGCTTTTTGCCTTTCTCACTGCTTCCCTACACCCTCTGACCTCAATAAGGTAGGTTTCTTTGCTGATCCCTCCCATTTTCCACTCCTTGTACGCTTTCTGTTTTTTCTTAATCACCCCTCTAAGAATCACCCCTCATCCAGCTCGGTCTAAAACTGCTACCTACGAGCCGTTTTCCCTTTCTCGGGTTACATGCCTCTGACAACTCCTGCAACTTCAACCTGAAGTAACCCCAGGCATCATCTGCCTTTAGATCCCTAAATATGTTAGTGCAATAAACAGTTCACAACCACTGTGATAAATGAAAGGTGGGGTATTTCCCTTTTATGGACACCCAGCCAGCCAGTTAGCTATAAAATCTCTCTTAGTAGTTGTTCTCTACTTGCTTTACCTGTAAAGGGTTAAAAAGTCTCCCTGCGTAGGTAAAAGGAAGGGAGTGGGCACCTGACCCAAAGAGCCACTGGGAAGGCTAGTACTTTTTAAAATTGGGAAAAAAACTTTCCCTTTGTCTGTGTTGTTCTCCCAGAGAGCAGGGACAGGGCTGGAACTATGCTGTAAGAGCTTGTGCCAGTTATGAAAAATCATCAAATCATACCTAGAAACTATTCATTTGAAACCCCAGATATGTAAGTAGATCAGGAAATGTCTAAGAAGACGTGATTAGGTTTATCTCTTTATTTCTCCTCTGTGCTAAACACCAGGTGCTTTTGTTTTGCTTGTAACCTTTAAGATGGACCTCAAGAGAGCTTTCTTGATGCTTAATCATTTTTTTTAATCTAAAAAAAGCCTAAATTCCAGATGTATTTTCTTTCTTTTGTTTTTTAATAAATTTTATCTTTTTTAAGGACAAGATCCGATTTTTGTGTCCTAAAAGGTTTGTGCATACGTTGTTTAGTTAGCTGGTGGCAACAGTTGATTTCCTTTGTTTTCTTTCTGAGCTCTTCCCCGGAAGGGGGGTGAAAGGGCTTGAGGGTACCCCCCTTCCTGGGCTCTAAAAAGGGGGTTTTGCACTTGGATGGTGGCAGCATCTACCCATCCAAGGTCAGAGAGAAGCTGTACCCTTGGGAGTTTAATTCAAGCCTGGAGTGGCCAGTATTAATTTTTAGAATCCTTGCAGGCCTCCACCTTCTGCACTCAAGTGCCAGAGTGGGGAGTCAGCTTTGACACCCATGATTACCACACAATGCCTGACTACCACAAATGACCCTGGTAGGTTTCAAAGTCATGCATGTTCTCTCACAGGACCTGGTTCCCTTTGGCTTTGGGTCACAGACTCATGTCAGTTCTTGTATGGGGTGAGAGCTACCCCACCCCTCTTCCTTGGTCAGAATGGCCATTTTATATCGGTTTCATGTCTTTGTTTGCCAGACTCATGAACCAGGTCTTTCACATGTAGGTCACCAGTCTAAATCCAGCCTGACATGAAGACTTCAAGACCAGAAGAACCATCATGATCTAGTCTGACCTCCTGCAGAGCATTGGCCATAGAATCTCACTCACCCACTCCTACAAAAGGGCGGTAACCTCTGGCTGAGTTACTGAACTCCTCAACTCTTCATATAAAGATTTCAAGTTACAGAGACTCTACCAGATACTCTAGTTCAAACCAGAAAGTAACCTGTGGAAAGCCATTCCTGAACCTCACTCCTCTGAAGTTAAACCGCAATATGCAAATTCCCCTGGGGTCAAAGGCTTCTCAGGCTTATCAGCCTAAGGATTTGTTTAATTACACACAAGTGACTTTAATTGCCACAGCAAACTCCTGAACTCACCCATTAAGTCACGCAATTGCTAGCAATAAAGATAACTTTAATGATGTTGATTCTACAGAATTTAGTAGTTCATGATTCTAAAGCTCAGTTTACATGTTGTCAGTTCTTGATAGCTCAGCAATGCTTATATTCCTTCCGCTCAGTGGCTACATTGCTTGTCCTGTCTCAAGAATTTCTCCAGAATATTTTCAGTTTGCTGCACTTTTAAAATAGCAGAATCAGGGCCGGCTCCAGACCACAGCGCGCCCAGCACGCGCTTGGGGCGGCATCCTGTGGGAGGGCGGCAGGCGGCTCTGGTGGAGTCGCGGAACCAGTGGACCCTCCGCAGGCACATCTGCAGGAGGTCCACCAGAGCCGCTGGACCGGCGACCGCCAGAGCACCCCCCGCGGCGTGCCGCCCTGCTTGGGGCGGCGCAAATCCTAGAGCCGCCCCTGAGCAGAATGTATGTTCAAGTTCTTTTCCTGAAGCTGCTTACTAGTGAGGTTAATCTCAAAAAGGATATTATACCACAAAATGAGTGAAGTCACAAATTTGATCTTGGAAAGGCCATTTGCAAGAGCTTCATTTGAACATGCCACATTGCCAGATGATCCAGTAAAGGTAGTATCATCAGCAATTTCAGTTAGAGCATCATAAATATTTCCAAGTTCATAGCAAAGAAGCTTCAAAGCATCAATGCAACTCTCCCATCTTGTCTAACTAAGTGGTTTCACAGTCAGAGAATTCACATGGCGAGTCAGAATCTCCCAACGACATGTTGAGCCTGAGAAAAAATGCATGAACACATTGCACCAGATCAAAGAAACTGCTTGCCTCCAAACAGCATCTAACAGCATCATTGACAACCAAATTCAGAGAATGTTCACTGCAAGGAACGAAAAAGGCCCTAGGATTGATTTCCATCTTTCTCCTTTGCCCACCATTGTCTATACCCTTCATATTACTCCCATTATCATAGCCTTGGCCATGTAAGTTTTCAACGGATAATGACATTGTTTCAAGCTCTTGTAGAATAATTTCAGTCGTAAATGCTCCTATCCTCTCCTTCAGTGGTATGAAACCCAAAAACTGTTCCTTTATGAGCACTGCAACATTATCTTCATCTGCAGACTTTTCCATATCCACAAAATGAATGATCATTGTCATTTGTTCAACATGACTCACATCTGGTGTACAGTCCAGTATTATTGAAAAGTATTTTGCAGAATGGGCAGCTTCTACAATTTTCTTTTTAATGGCATTTGTTAGGATTTGAATCAGTTCATTCTGCATATTTTTTCCTAAGTAATGAACCTATGTTTCATAATCAGTTGTTTTACGTAGATGCTCCTTCATGACTGGATCAAACAAAGCTAGGTATTCAACAGATTTTAAAAAGTTTCCATTACCTGGAGCGTATAGTTTTTTATTTCTACCACAAGCATGGAATGCTAAATTTTGCCCACCGAGAACTCTCACTAAAGCAATCAGACGCTCTAATATTTGTTGCCAGTATTCTTCTTTTTCCTTGATCACACATAAATTGTCTTCATCAATAGTTTTTCCTTTTTTTCAATCGTAATTCAAGTTCTTTCCAATTTTAAAAACATTCTAAATGTTCTGTACTTCTTTCATGTGAAGAGAGACTTGAAGATACGTTTTCCAGTCCGTCGAATCATTTTCAGTAAGTGATGTACCAATTGCTTGATTTCTAAACAACTTGCAGCAAAAGCAAAACACAGAGTCCTTCAACACTAAATATTGTAACCAGTTTTGATGAATTTCTTCCCCATTAATGAGTTTCCTCTAGTAATGCTGAGCAGAGAATTTTCTTTTATTTCCATCCTTAGGGAAGGGAAATTCATGAACTTGTTCAGGTCCATGTTCCACAAAAATTTGCCGCACACTGTCGTCACATCTGGGCCATGAAGCTGGGTCCCCATACTGTAACTTGTTTGTAACTTCCTCAGCCTTTCTTCCTTCTTGTAGCGGGGTGGTTACCCGCTCCTGCCCTTCGATGTGGAAAACAGCCCAGGAGAGGGCTGTGGCTGGGGCAAGAAGCCTGGGCTGATTAGGAAAGGTAGGCTCAGCTGTGGCCAAGCCCCAGTCAGGCCCAGCTGGCCCCTATAAGAGGCTGGGAGCCAGGAACTCAACAGTCTCTCTCTGTTTGTAGAGGGAGATGGGCCTGGCTGCAGGGAACTAGAGGCAGGGTATGTGAGTGGAGCAGGGCTGGGGAAAGGCAGAGGAGCTGGGGAGCTCCAGCCTGGAAAGCCCCAGGGTGCAGCGTTGCAGAGGGCAGCCCAGGGGTAGGCCAAGGCAGCAGATTCAAACCCAACCTTGCCAGTGATGAGTAGGCTGATACTGCAGTTTGCCCCAGGGCACGGGGGCTAGACGATGACTGGCAGTAGCCTTATACTGAGGTGAGGTGGGGATAGTGGGTGGGGAGTACCCCGGGGAGGGGAGACCCTAAGACTGAGGGGTTACTGCCAGGGGGCAGCGCCCCAGATAACAGGGCACTGGGTCCGGGAGGGACATGGGGGCCAAGTGGCAGGCAGATCACCGGCCTGTAGAGGGCTCTCCAGGCTGGAAATCAAGCTAATTCCCAAGAACGGCCAGCAGGAGGCGCCACAGGGATGAGTGTGCTGCGCTTACACTTCTACTTCATTTACTGCAATTTCTGAAGTCTCTGAAGGTGAATAAATTTTCTCCACTTCCGTAACAGTCTGATACTGTGAGCTGCCTTCACCTAGAAGTAAATTTCCATCACCTTGAGTTTCCAAACTGCTTTTTTGTGGATGGGAGCTACCCTCAGGTCAAAGTAATATTCCTTCATTACTCCAGGAGAACACAGTAGCATCTCGCAAAAGCAGCTGTTCTAACCGTTTCCTCTCGTTGCCTTCTACGGATGCTTCTGTCAAGTAAGCTCACTAGTGCCATTCTGTGCCCTGTTCTGGTGTCCACAGTTCGAGAAGGATGTTGATAAATTGGGGAAGGTTCCGAGAAGAGCCACATGAATGAATAAAGGATTAGAAAACCTGCCTTCTAGTGCTAGACTCAAGGAGCTCTACCTAGTTAGCTTAACAAAGAGAAGGTTAAGGGGTGACTTGGTCAGAGTCTGTAAGTACCTGCACAGGGAACAAATATTTGACACTGGGCTCTTCAGGTAGCAGATAAAGGATTAACACAATCCAATGGTTGGGAGCTGAAGTTAGACACATTCAGACTGGAAATGAGGAGCAGACTTTTAAGAGTGAGGGTCATTAATCATTGGAACAATTTACCGAGGCTCAGGGTGATTCTCCCTCACTGGCCATTTTTAAATCAAGCCTGTATGTTTTTAAAAAGATCTACAGGAGTGCCAAATGAATTATTTTGGGGCAGTTCTATGGCCTGTGTTCTACAGGAGCTCAGACTAAAAAATCACCATGGTCCCTTCTGTCCCTGGAATCTATGAATCTAGCTCTTTTACTGACTGGATGCTCCACAGCTCCTGAGCTCTGCCCCTGTGAGAGGCCTGGAGACACCAGCGACACTGAACACTGTCCCCACACTCTGATTTTTCACTAGCTGAAACTCTGGATCAGTCACATTATCTGCTCTGACCCAGAACTCACCCGTTGGCCCCGCTTGCAACAGAGCTCTGCTAAACTGCGATCCTGATTGGATAGCCACAGCTTCAAACACTCCGACAGGATCACTGCACCAGAGCTTTCTCCTTGGGGGTTATGGCATGATGACCTGGCTTCCCCACACTGTATTGTGAGCCACCACCTGTCTTTCACGCTGCAGACATGGTAGAGGCCCCTCTAAAGCTTTGTCCACACTGCCGCTGGAGGTGTGAATGGCAGTTCATGTAGACACACCCAAGTTAGCTGTGCTCCAGCTAGCTCACTGAAAATAGTGTGGATGATGCAGCATGGGCTGCACAAGCCTGTCTGAACCTCTGGGTACATACAAGTATTGCTAGTCCGTGTCATTGCACTGTCACCGCTGTTGTTAGCAAGGTAGAGTACAGCTAGCACAGGTACGTCTACACACACTGCCATGCACATCTCTGACTCCAGTGTGGATGTACCCTGAGACCCCCAGAGTTTCCCCCAGGGTCCACATTTCCTCCTACCTACATTCGGCAGAGGTTTCTAAATATTGTCCAGTGGGAGCTAGATTTTTTTCTCTTATCTGCAGGGGCTGATTGTTAGTAGATACCATTTTAATTCCCACAATACTGAATTTTCTTTCCTTCAGCATTGGGTGTTGTCCGTGGATCAGACTTATTTCAGATTCTGAATCCAACAGCACTGTAGTTTTCCAGGCATCAGTGTCTCCAGACACATAGTAACAGGATTGTGGACAGCTGTTCCCATGGGCCAGTCTCATAGCTGCTGATGGCAGTCGATCAGCAACTTCTAGTTTCCCTGCTGTGACTTCCCTCTAATTGGGCAATTCTCTCCAATGGCCTTTGCCTCACCTGCAAATGTCACCTGGCCTGGGTCCCACACAGGTAACAAATATCAGAGGGGTAGCCGTGTTAGTCTGGATCTGTAAAAGCAGCAAAGAGTCCTATGGCACCTTTGTTTGCAATACTTCCCCTCTCACAAGCACAGAGTCGGAATGTAACAAAAACTTTTAATAAAAGAAGGGAAGTAATTCAGCATTAATTTGTGAAAACACCACTACTAGGGTTCATAAACACAAACAATGAGTAAAAGACCCACCCCCAAGTAAGTTGGGCAGTGTCCTTTTCTCCTCAGGTTCTTAAGTCTAGCAACCCAAAGTTCCTTTAATGAGCCCATCCCTTCTCTGTACCCCACCCACAGTTGCTGTCCTTGGCCAGTGCATCCCCCAGAGTTCAGAGGTTCATCACAGAGTTCACCTCCCACCCTGTGTGGAGGTGGGGGATGATGTTGCACTCCATGTGTTTTATGGAGATACGTTTATAAGTGTGAATATGATGTAACTGGAATATGCTTTATGCAAAAGGTCTCTTGTAAGGTATCATTACAAAGCTTATAATTTACTGAATATATTCATTCTATTTGTATGAATGTATCATTCTTGTATCTGAAACTAGAAATATGAAGTCTAACTCTGAGGCCCTATTGTAATTATGCAAAGTGGGGCCATTAATGGTGGTGTAAGATCTTGATGGCTCCTATTGACTAGGACAATTGACTGTAAATGGCTCTGTTTCCCAGCAAGCCTGCCTGTGTACATGTAGGCCAGCCTGTGGGTAATGAAAAACGAGGTCTTAGAGTGACATGTGACCATGTCACCCAATACTGGAAACCATCTTAAACCTGGTGCTTTTCCATTTAGAAAGAGCGGTGGGGTCCCAGAGAGACGAAGGATTTCCTCTTTGTGCCAAAGCTATAGAAAGGAGTCCCAGGATTGGGAAAAGGGGGGTCCCAGACATGCGGAAGCCCCTGCTTTTCACCTAAGATGCCTGATGGAACTTTCTAGGACTGTACCAGGGGAAAGGATTGGGCCCAGACTAGGAAGGAGTCTAGTCTGGGAAAGAAACTTATTCAAACATCTCTGAGGGCGAGATTTACCTATGATCAGTTTCTTAATGTATTTGGCTTAGCCTTGCAAGTTTTGTTTTATTTTGCTTGGTAACTTAATTTGTTCTGTCTGTTATTACTTGGAACCACTTAAATCCTACTTTTTATACTTAATACAATCACTTTTGTTAATTAGTAAACCCAGAGTAAGTAATTAATACCTGGCGGAGGAAACAGCTGTGTAGGTCTCCCAATCAGCATTATAGAGGGCGGACAATTTATGAGTTTACCTTGTATGAACTTTATTCAGAGTAAAACGGATTTATTGGGGGGTTGGATCCCGTTGGGAACTGGGTGTCTGGGTGCTGGAGATATGTGACTTGCTGAGCAGTTTTTGGTTAGAGTCTGCAGCTTTGCGGGCGTGGACCAGACCTGGGTCTGTGTTGGAGAAGATTAGCATGTCTGGCTGAACAAGCCAGGGTTCTGGAGCCCCAAGCTGGCAGGAAATATAGACTCAGAGGTAATATCTCACCACACAGCACCGAAGGGGGGTTAAAGAGGCACCTTACATGCTCCACTGCTCTGGCACTCGCTTGTCGCCCCAACGGCCAACTGCTGTGCCTCTGCCCTAGCCCTCTCCACCAGCCTCCCCACTTACTACTGGCCACTCCTCTCTACCAGCCACCCTGCTGGTCACTTGACAGGCCTCTCCTCCAGCTGCCCTGCTGGCCACGCCTCTGCACTAGCTGCCTGTCTGGCCACTTGCCAAGATGTCTTCAGCCCCCACCCACTTAGCACAGCTCTCAGTGATTTCAGCTATTAGAGGGGAAGCCTCACTGCTGGTGCACACTGGGAAGTCTCTTGCAATAGAGACACTGTCCCAAAGCACATCTAATACTTAGACCTAGGTGTCAGTGATTTCAGCTCCGCAGCATGTAACAAGACTGTCAGTTGAACCTAAATTAGCTCTTTTATTAGAGCGTGGAGAGAGGAAGGGTCAAATAGTGCCTAGGACCCTTAAACAGGGCCCACACCACTAGGTACAAGTATCTGTCCTCACCCTCTCTCAACTCATTGGGCTTTGGAACCCATGTCCCCTGCCTAGCTAGTGCTGTTCTGTTGAGGGTGAGTCCCTCCATCGGGGCACACCAGGTACAGTTCTGCTGCCCTTGGTTCACACAACAAGGATAACAACCCTTTATTACTCCTGCCCCAATAACAAGGAGACTGGGGATCCAACACCAGACACAAGTGATCACTTGGGCAAGAAATCCCATCCTGCTGAGCACCTAGACAGAATGGGTGTGTCCATTCAAATGAGATTAGCTTCTGAAGTCTTTTTCTACAGCTCCCCGTTAAATGTCAGAGGAGAGCTCATTCAGACTCTTCTTACACCAGTGCTAATATAAGGCGTAATAGACAAAAAGGAAGCAAAACAGAGGCCAAAGACTACTACAGCCATCACCTCTCTTGGGTAGAGACCGAAGTCTCTCTCTCTTCTGACCTGGTTCTATCCAGACTGGGCAGTTCCCTTCCTACACTTCGTTATTCCCATCAAGCCACACTGACTGAATGGCCAGCATCTGAACTTGACTTTCTCTTCAGAGGCTATGAACAGGCTAATTGCCAGAAGTTATAAGTTATGGCTTTCATAAGCAAGAAAACATATCCAAAACAAGAAAAGACCCTACACGCATGCTAATAATCTTGCCAGGGAACATTCCAGCTCCAACATGGGCACTGTCAGGTATCAATCCTTGAAACTATTCCCGGAAAGGATTGAGGTCCCCCTGGGACAGACGGTTTGCTGGATCAGAAAGAAGTCGGTGGGTCAATTTAAACTCAGGCTATTTATCCAGAAGTGTTTTCTTTATCTGTTGGTCTCTGGGAAATCCAGTTGGAACCAGTATATGAGAGCCTTTCCAGGTGCTGGTACCTCTCTGGAAGTGAGTGAATTTTCCTTCTCACCCTCCATTGTTCACCCTTCTCCAGGGAATTACATACAATTCCTGATACATAGACACAGTAACATGTCCCAAAGATATTGCAGGAACTTACAATATCTGTCAGACAGAACAAAAGCACTTTCAACTCATAAAAATATATATGAAAGATAACTTTGTAACAAGTGTAATAAAAAATCTGGAGAAACAATAGGTTGATATTTTGCTTAAGCATACAAAATGGTTGGCTCATGCCATTATCTTATTTTAAACGCTGAACTAATAGATTAATAAGAGGGATGAAAGATGCAAGAGCTGAAATGAAAAAGCTCAGAGACTCCACACTAACTCTGCCAAGAACTATAAATGTGTGCAAAGCTAGTGAACACCAACACACTCAAGTGCAGGGCATAAGTAGAGTGGACACAAAGATGATTCACCAAGTAGCACAAGGAAAGGATGAAAATACAAGGAACCATATACCAACATTTGTGCAAAAATGCTCAATTACAAAGCAGCAGAGATCAACAAAATGTAAAGGAAGCCCATGTGGAGAAAATCTTGATCATGGAAAATGCCCTTCATATGGGGGCAATAGTTGTGGCAAGAGGAATCACTATGCCAAAGCTTGCAGACAAGAAAAATAAAGAAAATACATGGCAACCCACCCTTGACTGGAGAGACACTCCCACAGAAGACATTAATAGCAGCCCAGTTCAGTGCTTGATTGCAAGACCATGTGTATCTTGGAGCTTTTAGACTCAGTGTTACTACAACCAGCAGTGGTCTAAGGAGTAATAGACAAAAAAGAAGCAAAACAAAGGCCAAAGCCTAGTACAGTCAACAAGCTAAAGACCTCCTAAAACTACGAATGGAGACACTGTCAGGATCAAACTATGTCCTCTGGACAAATCATGCACTTGGAACCAAGCTATGTGTGTTGAACAATAAATCCTCATTCATATAACGTAGCAGTGGATGGGCACACATTACATCCAAACCGCAAAGACCTACACCCACTCTGAACACAAGACAAAAGCACAGATGCAGCGGATGATAACCTATGCACTCTGCTGAGACCTGAGCAGCAGGACACAAAGAATATAAGCTAACAAGCAGGGGCGGCTCTAGCCATTTCGCCTCCCCAAGCACGGTGGCACGCAGCTGGACTTGCCTGCGGATGCTCCACCGAAGCCACGGAACCAGCGGACCCTCCACAGTTACGCCTGCGGGAGGTCCACTGGAGCCGCCTGCCGCCCTCCCGGTGACACGCAGAGCGCCCCCCGCAGCATGCCGCCCCAAGCACGTGCTTGGCGTGCTGGGGCCTGGAGCCACCCTTGCTAACAAGTGACCACTAGATGGTGGAACCAGGGTGACCAGATGTCCCTATTTTATAGGGACAGTCCCAATATTTGGGGCTTTTTCTCAAATAGGCACCTATTACCCTCCACCCCTTGTCCCAATTTTTCACACTTTCTATCTGGTCACCCTAGATGGAACAGATTTTCAATACACCACCGCACCAGAAGAACTAAATGTAAAGCAGCATCCCCAGGCCCCGGGCTGCAAAGATACGGGCAGAAGAAGGATTTTGGCTCTGGATGAAGATGTGCATAGTCTCCATTGCAGAGTACTGGAATCCCTCAGCTGTTAACAGACCTGCATGGTAAAGAGCAGCATTGCAGGGCTACAGGGCTGTCCTGATGCTCCCAGTGATTGAGTGGGTGCTCCCCACCCCCCACCAGTGAGAGACAACCCCAGCAGACAACCTGGGTGACTGGCACACCTCAGACTGAGAGACCACCTTTCCCCTCTCCCCAGCTGATGAAAGGAGCAAGGAGTCACTTGTGTGTAAATTAACAAGTCTTTGGGCTGATAAATCAGGGAAGTCTCACACCTGCAGGGGAATTTGCATATAATGGTTTGACAGTTCAGAGGAAAGTGGTTCAGGAACAGCCTTCCAAGGAGATTAGTGAGGGCAAATAAACTCACTTGTTTCAAGACTGAGCTTGATAAACTTATGGAGGGGATGGTATGAGGAAGTTGCCTACTCGTGCATATGGCCCATCTGCGTGCCCCCAGGATAATGTCATAAATGGTAACAACAATGTGATTGAAGCATTTATTTTGAAATATTAATTCTGCAGAAAAGGACCTGGGGATTACAAAGAATGAGAAACTGGATATGAGTCAGCAGTGTGCCCTTGTTGCCAAGAAGGCCAATGGCATATTGGGCTGTATTAGTAGGAGCATTGCCAGCAGATCAAGGGAAGTGATTATTCTCCTCTATTTGGCACTGATGAGGCCACACCTGGAGTATTGCATCCAGTTTTGGTCCCCCCACTACAGAAGGGATGTGGCCAAATTGGAGACAGTCCAGCAGAGGGCAACGAAAATGATTACGGGGCTGGGACACATGACTTATGAGGAGAGGCTGAAGGAATGAGGGTTATTTAGTCTGCAGAAGAGAAGATTGAAGGGGGGATTTCATAGCAGCCTTCAACTACCTGAAGGGGTCTTCCAAAGAGGATGGAGCTTGGCTGTTCTCAGTGGTGGCAGATGACAGAACAAGGAGCAATGATCTCAAGTTGCAGTGTGGGAAGTCTAGGTTGGATACTAGGAAACACTATATCACTAGGAGGGTGGTGAAGCATGGGAATGGGTTACATAGGGAGGTGGTGGAATCTCCATCCTTAGAGGTTTTAAGGTCAGGCTTGATAAAGCCCTGGCTGGGATGATTTAGTTGGTGTTGGTCCTGCTTTGAGCAGGGGATTGGACTAGATGACCTCCTGAGGTCTCTTCCAACCCTAACCTGCTATGATTCTAAGAGAGGCACTATGTAAAACAACAGGGGCCCCTCTTAGTCTGCGGAAGGATTGCAGGTGTGCCTGCTCAGAGGAGGGGCAAAATGAAATGATTGACAAGGGAAAGCTGGGGAAGACGAGCAAGCCTGACCAACAGGAAATGAAATTTCATTCCCTGGAAGCCCTAGAGGGAGGAGAAGCCATTTTGGGGGCAGTATGGAGCCAGCCACAGAAAGGGCAGGACTGGCTGTGCGGGGATCTAGAAGAACTCAGGCCTGTCCATCCAAATTCGTAAAGAGATTGGCCCAAAGGAGGTAACCTTGTGGATAGAGGGCATTGCATAGATTTATCTGTGGAGGATTGATTGTTTCAAATCAGTGCCACATTAAACAGAAGCAAATAAATAGGCAGACTGCATCTCCTCGAGAGCCAATCATTGAGCGATATTAACGTTGGTTGATTTTCCTACTTCCACCGTGTGTGTGTGTGTGTGTGTGTGTGTGTGTGTGTGTGTGTGTGTGCTGTGTTTGAGACTGTGGAACTGCTTCAGTCCCAGAGCTGTAGGACACAACAATCACGAAAAGCATTAGTGATTAACAAAAATAAGTACTCGAAAAAATACTGAGTGGCTTGATAAACGAGTGTAAATCAGTAAAAACTGAACTCCTTCTATGAAAAAAAATGGTAATTTATCAGCGAAAATCGGTAAAAACTGAAAACCTGGAACACTGCTTGTCATATACAGGAGGGCAGATGAGACAATGTGGTTTTATTTTCTGGCCTTAAGCTCTGTGACTCTATTCCCACAAGCAAATGCTGCAGCGTCTATTTCCCCAATGAAAAAATACTTTAAGCTCTTTATCATTTGTTCCTTAAGTTGCAGCTGAGATCTGCAGTGCATCATAGCCCCCTGCCTGATTAACAGCTCAATAAACTCTCCTGACCCGATCGAAAACCTGGCCATGTGAGTCATCATCAGACATCTTATGCCTTGAAAACATTCATTTTCCACATGAAGAGGGTTCTTCTTGTCTGGTGTTCACTCTGCCTTCTTCCTCTTTCGTAGTTTTGATATGAAGTAACCAGCAACCTCAAGGATTAAACAAAATTATAAGAAAAGTAGAGCAATCTTCACTGTCAGCAAAAACAAACTGAGAGAAAATTACTCACCAACCCCATACTAAGAACCTAAGAAGATAAGAACAGCCGTACTGGGTCAGGACCAATAGTCCATCTAGCCCAGTATTCTGTCTTCTGACAGTGGCCAATGCCAGGTGCTTCAGAGAAAATGAATAGAACAGGGAATCGTCACCTGTCGTTCACTCCCCGCTTCTGGCAAAGAAAGGCTAGAAGCACTCAGAGCGTGGGGTTGCATCCCTGACCATCTTGGCTAATAGCCATAGATGGATCTATTTTCCATGAACTTATCTAGTTCTTTTTTGAACCATGTTCTAGTTCTGGCCTCCACAACATCTCCTGGCAACAATTTCCACAGATTGACTGCGTGTTGTGTGAAGAAATACTTCCTTTTCTTTGTTTTAAACTTGCTGAATATTAATTTAATTGGGTGACCCCCTGATTCTTGTGTTATTTGAAGGAGTAAATAACACTTCTTTATTCACTTTCTCCACACCAAGATTTTATAGACCTCTATTATATCCTCTCTTAGTCATCTCTTACCCAAGCTAAAAAGTCCCAGTCTTTTTAATCTCTTCTCATACAGAAATTGTTCCATACCCCTACTCATTTTTGTTGCCCCTCTCTGTACCTTCTCCAATTCTAATATATCTTCGTTGAGATGGGGCGACCAGAACGGCACACGGTACTGGAGGTGTGGACATACCATGGATTTATATAGTGTCATTATGATAGTTTCTGTCTTATTATCTAGCCCTTTTCTAATGGTTCCTAACATTCTGTTAGGTTTTTTTAACACTGCTGCACATTGAGGAGATGTTTTCAGAGAACTATCCACAAAGACTCCAAGATCACTTCCTCGAATGGTAACAGCTTATTTAGACCCCATCCATCGTTTTGTAAATATAGTTGGAATTATGTTTTCCAATGTTATCAACACTGAATTTCATCTGCCATTTTGTTGCCCAGTCATCCAGATTTGTTATCAATTTATTTCAAAATCTCCTCTAGGGATACCTCAGTCTGGGACAGTTCCTCAGGTTTACCACCTAAAAAGAATGGTTAAAGGTGTGGGAATCTCCCTCACATCCTCTGCAATGAAGACTGAAGCAAATAATTCATTTAGTTTCTCTGCAATGACATTGCCTTGAGTGCTCCTTTGCCACTACGATTGTCCAGAAACCCCTTTTCTGCTTCTGAAGTACTTTTCAAAAATTTGCTGTTAATTTTTGGGTCTTTGGCTAGTTGCTTTTCAAATTCTTTTTTGGCCTGCCTAATTATACTTTTATATTTGACTTGTGAGAGTTTATGCTTCTTTCCATTTTCCTCAGTAGGATTTAACTTCCAATTTTTAAAGGATGCCTTTTTGCCTCTAACCACTTCTGGGAGACACTTTTTCTCTGTGTGTTTTCTGCCTACAATATTTGCTTTAACTGCCATTGGCACGTATTGGCAATTCCTCTTCACTGTCACAGATCCCACGCACATGGCCACCAGGTCACAGTTCCCAAGGTAACTACACCTGTGAGCCCTTTTTGGCTGGCTCAGGGCACCCCGCTAAGGTCTCAGGCTCTAGCTCTCACCTTTCACATGGTGCAACCCATATTTCTCTCCCTTTAGATCAGGGATTTAGGCAACGCCTCCTGCCCTTCATTGGGATCACCTGAAAAAGTCTGAGGTCATGTCTGCACTACAATACTGCAGCTACACTGCTGTAGCTATGCCACTGTAGCACTGTAGTGTAGATAGATCCTACTTACTCATTTTCCTATTCTTTGTTTGCCAGCCTTCTGAACCAGGTCTTTCACATGTAGGTCACCAGTCTGAATCCAGCCCAACTCAGAGATTTCAAGCCCAAAAGGCACCATCATAATTATCTAGTTTGATCTCCGGCACATCGCAGGCCACAGAACCTCGCCCATCCATTCCTGCAATAGGGCGGTAACCTCTGGCTGAGCTACTGAAGTCCTCAACCTTCATATAAAGTTTTCTAATTATAGAGAATCTACCTCTTATTCTAGTTCAAACCAGCAAGTGACCCATGCCCCATGGTGTGGAGGAAGGCGAAAACCCCCTAAGATGTCCGTCAATCTGACCTGGGGGAAGATTCCTTCTTGACCCCAAATATGGTGATCAGTTAGACCCTGAGCATAGAGATAAGACCAAGCAGCCAGACATGTGGGAAATAATTCTCTGTAGTAACGTAGAGCCCTTCCCACTTAGCATCCTCCCTCTGGCCATAGGAGATATTTGCTAATAGCAGTTGCAGAAGGGCCATATGCCATAGTAGGCAAGGTCATCAGACCATTCCCTCCATAAATTGGTCAAGCTTATTCTTGAAACAAGTACAAGGCACTGGTAAGACCTCATTTTGAATAATGTGTACAATTTTGATCACCTGTGTTCAAGAAAGATGAATTTAAACTGTGGGCACGGTGCAGGCTCCAGACATCTACTACCAAACATCAGTAACTGCAGCTGCAGGTGAGGAAGGGATGGGACTCAATGGACTTCCCTGCGCCCCCTCTGGCAGAGCTGTACTGCCAGCCCAGACTCTGTCCCCTGCCCCAGGCATGTCCCTTCAGCCACGCTCAGCCCAACTCCCATCCCTGGGAGGGAGAGGAAGGAGTTAATTTGAGTCGCCGCTGGTGGGAAGCGTTGGGAGGGAGAGGAAGGAGCAGATTGGGGGGTTGCTTGTGGGTGCTGAGCATCCACTAATTTTTTTCCATGGGTGCTCCATCCCCCTACATGCGCCTTTATTCTGTTGGCGCAAACACTGACCTCAGTGCTGCAGTACTTGCATCCATTTCATTCCTGTCTTTACTTTCCTTGAAAAATTCTAAGCACTGATTTTCTCGTTGGTTACAGGCATAATTGACCCCATTTTCCTTTTCCTTATCTATCTGTAACCATCAAGGAGCTTACCTAGGCTCCTGGGACTCTGTGCTGGCAGCTCAGGTTGAGGCACACTGTCCTGGTAGGAAGGGGAAGGCAAGGGCAAACTCAGAGTCTGCTCAGCAAGCAAGAGGGAAAGAGAGGCACTATGTAAAACAACAGGGGCCCCCCTTAGTCTGGGGAAGGATTGCAGGTGTGCCTGCTCAGAGGCGGGGCAGAGTGAAATGACTGACAGGGGAAAGCCTGGGAAGAAGAGCAAACCTGACCAACAGGGATTGAGATTCCCTTCCCTGGGAGCCCTAGAGGGAGGAGAAGCCATTTTGAGGGTAGCCTGTCCATCCAAATTCGTAAAGAGATTGGCACAAAGGAGTTAACTGGATGGATGGGGGCATTACTTGCATCTGAAGACGTGAGTATTCACCCACGAAAGCTCATGCTGCAGAACGTCTGTTAGTCTATAAGGTGCCACAGGATTCTTTGTTGCTTTTACAGATCCAGACTAACACGGCTACCCCTCTGATACTAAACATAAAAAAGACTTTGGAAGCTGGCAAATACAGACTTATGGTTAAACTTACAAGAAACTCTGCTATGTGAAAGTCTAAAGTTCAGTTAAGATACTCAAACAAACTAAACTTTGTCCCCTTAGCAATGCATGCCCATCTTCCCTTCCTATTTTGGGGGCTATTCTAATTTTGATCAAGGACTTTATTTAAAAATTATGGTTCTGGACATCTGCAGAGAAAACACTGTATTTGTGCAGCTTGTAGGTGGTACAGTAAAAGCTGTTTTATCTGTTATTTCTCCAACTGGAAAGCTCTATAAACTGGCATTTCTGATCTTCATTGAAATACTGGTTTATAGTCCGGTTGGCACAGGGGCTGCCAGGAGGTTGGAGCTGCAGGAGGAGGTGTGGAGGGCGGGCTGTGGGAGGGAGTTTGGGTGTGGGGGGGACTTATGGCAGCAGGTTGGGGTGTGAGAGGGGGTGCGGGGTGCCAGATTTGAGGGGTGTTCACCTTGGGCAGCTCCCCGCAAGCGGCAACCTGTCCTGCTGCTCCTAGGCGGAGGTGCGGGTGGCTCTGAGCACTGCCTCCACCCACAGGTGCCATCCCCGCAGCTCCCATTGGCCAATGGGAGCTGTGGAGGCAGCACTTGGGGTGAGGGCAGTGCACAGCGCTGCCTGCTGTGCTTCCACCTAGGAGCTGCTGGGACAGGTCGCCGTTTGTGGGGAGCCACCCGAGGTGAGTGCCCCCTGGATCCAGTACACTGCACCCCCTCCTATACCCCAACCCACTGCCCCAAGGCCCCTCACACACCTAAACTCCCTCTCTCTTTGTTAACCAGAATTTTTAACTTACTGGCACCCCCCATTCCCTCAACATGCCAGATAAAGCAGCTTTTACTGTATATTGAAAACACTGGTTTATGGCTGGATTTATGTCTCCATTATAGACACTCTAGCTCTGTCTGTAAAGACACCTGAGTAATTGCTTGGCCCAAGAAAGACTAGGGGACAGTTCTTCAAGATAATAAATGCTGCCAATTCCATTCAGGGCCAGGCCCTCTATGTGGAGTGGAGACCAAATGCCTTCAGGATGCCCTTTGTCTAACTGGAATTGGTAAAGGCAATTTTCTCTGAGGAGTCAGAACAACCACTGTGTGATTACAAGCCAAGCCTCTAATTTTAGTGGCTGTGGTAAGATGTTGGTTGTGTGTGTGTTCTCTCTTGCTCACTGTATTGGCTCTGGCCAGTCAGCCTGTACTGCAGGCTCTGATTAAACTTCCTAATAAATCCACAGACTTGGTTTTCAGTGAAGGAACTTGGTCAGGTTTATTGTCGACAAAGCACAGTGATAATGTCCCAGCTCAATGGTTACAAGTACACTAACACATGTATGTCTGTGACAACGGACCAGCTCAGTCAGTGGCGGGACTTTCCACTGTCCCGTCAGCTAGACAATGACACCCCCTCTGAGATGCCTCTTTATACCTCGATACAAATAAGTTATGTATTGTCCCTCTGAGGTGGCTAGCTACCACCCATCACCTTGTACATGTTGGTTCAATTAAAACATCTCTATCCGTCATCCTGACCTTATCGGTAAGAGGGGTCAGTATGTCCCTGTTTTTTTCAGGGAGCGTGCTTGTACCATACTTGGTCAAAGGGCGTTTTGGTACTGCCCTTCTGGAATGTGTTTGCGGGAGTGTTCTGTGCCTAGCGCTTCTTAGGAATGTGTGTTTCTGCAATAGCAGCCCTGTTCTTGCCAGGCTCTGTGAGCTTGCAAAGGCAGAGCCTGACTTCTGCCAATTTTGCTTTGTATCAGCAAAGCATGACCACTACTTTAGTTGAGGCCTCAGGCCTCATACCGGGCTGATACAAGGGCTTATGTCTCAGGCCCTCTTCCTACTACAGTGGTCACTAATGATATGAAACTGTTCTGAATAGGTAAGGCAGTCTGCGTTTTGCTACAGGGGAAACTTAAGGTTATTTGCATATTTTATCTGTGAAGTCTGCCAGACTTCCAAATATCTCGATTTCTTTTAAGATCTTAACTTTGCATTTCCTAGGTTTATAATTTTTGTCTGTTTTCTTAACTCTTTAATGTAGCAGACAAAGGCACAACAAGATCTAAAGGCTGGCAGCTGAAGCTAGATACATTGAAATTAGAACCAATTTTTAGAATTGAGGGTAATTAATCATTGGACCAAGTTACCAAGGGATGAGGCAGTGTCTTCATCACTGGCATCTTTAAATCAAGCCTGGATCACTCTCTCAAAGATATGCTGCAGCTCAGCCACAAGTTGTTGAGCTCAATGCAGTAATGGATAAAATGCTCTGGCCTGTGTTAGGCAAGAAATCGGTCTAGAGGATTATAATGGTCCCTGCAATGTTTAATGTATTCCCTATTTTAAAAAATGACACTAAAGTCTGCTGGAGAGGAGCAGTCCCTGCAGACTCTAGATGGAGCACAAGAGTGATTCCTCAGTCCCAAAGATTTTAGGAGGCTATCAGCGATAGCAACGCCCCCTTGCTCTGCCGGCCACAAAGTCTTCTATTAACCACAGTCCCCACCCACTGCCAGTGCCGGCTCCAGGTTTTCTGCCGCCCCAAGTGGCGCAAAAAAAAAAAAAAGACGCGGCAGTGCGATTGCGCCGCTTCATTCTTCAGTGGCAATTTGGCGGCTGGTCCCAGAGGGAGTGAGGGACCCACCGGCGAATTGCCGCCGAAGACCCGGACCTTCTGCCCCAATAGCGGCCGGAATGCCACCCCTTGGTATTGGCCGCCCCAAGCACCTGCTTCTTTAGCTGGTGCCTGGAGCTGGCCCTACCCACTGTCCTGCACAGGACAGCATACAGGGATCCTGACACTGCAGATCTCCCACAGCCTGCACAAGGGCACTTCAACTTCAAGGCTCTTCTCCTTCAGACAGCTGGGGTGGAGGAGGAAGAGGAGGAGTATGGGGACAGGCAACAGGGGGTCCAGCTGTGCCGAGAGCCAGGACCAGTTTTTGATTCCACCGCAGTCCAGCCAGTCCCTGCAGTCAAGCACAGGTGAACACAAAGCAGATGAAAGAAGTGTAAATAAATTTCCCATGACAATGATGGCACCCCCAACTTATCAGGACACAACTATTGAATTTTAATTAATATACTTGTATTAGAAGAAATAATGATCTGCTTCTCATTCCCCTCTACATTTAGGTGGGTGGGGACACATGGAGCAGTTTGTTTATGTACACAGGGATGTCCCTTGAATTTTCCTGAAAGATCTTGATGAAACTTTCACTGAGGTACTCTGCAAACTTTTCCCAAAGGTTTTTAGTGATGGCAGACTCATTTCTTCCTCTGCGGCAGGACACTTTCCCATGCCACTCAGCCATAGCACTGCACTACACGGACTAGCATTACATGGGCCTGGTGATTTGGGGATGCCAATACTAGAAGCCAAGGAAAAGCCTGGCCTGGACCAGTGCACAACCTCACTCTTTACCCCTCCCATGGGATACAAAAGAGGTGGTACCAAGACCCCACACTCACGGCCCTCCAAAACGGAATATAACCATAAATTGTACGGGGTGGGACCAGGGGTAATTTTGGACCTTCTCAGTGAAGAAAAAAAAAGTTTAAAAGTGAAAAACTGAGAGTCAGCAGGTTAACTGTTTCTGGGCAACTCCACGTGTTAACCTGCTCACTCTCCGTTTTTCACTTTTAAACTTTTTTTTTCCTTCACTGAGAAGGCCCAAAAATACGCCTGGTCCCACCCCATACAATTTGTCTCTTGCTTTTGTTTGCGAGCCAGGTGGATTACAGGAGTGCCCTTGCCCGCTGTAGTTAACTGTTTCTGGGCAACTCCACATGTTAACTACAGCGGGCAAGGGCACTCCTGTAATCCACCTGGCTTGCAAACAAAAGCAAGAGACACTGGGGGAACAAAGTCAGGGTTTTCAAGAGCAGGAAACAACCCCCATTCCTCTCCCAGAGCCAGGATAAAAAACCCTTAGGGTAAGGGTTCCCAACTGTTTGAACCTAGGGAGCCCTACTCTTTGCTCAGAGCTAACAATATCCTTTTCTTCTTCTTCTTCTCCTCCTCCTCAGTTTGCTTCATTTGCTGCTGTTAGACTGTACTTTAAAATAACTTCACAGGGTTAATTTCTTGCTTTCCACCCTACTCTCCTTTCGCATTTTTGTTTTTCTAACATTTTAATGGAGGGTACTTCGGATACTTATGTGAAATGGGGTTTGTTTGTTTTTTGGATAAAGCATGACAGAGATCTGCTACATTCCATTGAAATTTTTGGCCACCCTGGAAGACAAATGTTTTACTGCCTTTTTGAACAAACCCAGGGTAAAGGAACTGGAAGCACAGACTAAGGCAGCTGTGTTGCAGGGATTGTACCTGGTGGCTAAGTCATTTCAGGCAAAATGCAGCACCTTAAAGAATTGAATGCAGAAGTAAGTGATTTAAAGAAAGTGAGTGAAGAGTTAAAAGTAGTTTTTGCACAAATTAGTACTACAGAGTTTAGAGGGAAGTAAACAGTTGGGAGCTGTGGAAATGTTAAAGAGTAACAGTTGTGGTGTTAGAAGCAGGAAATTCTTGGTTTGATAATAAAATCCAGGTATGTAAATGTAATTATTTGTGCAACTGGGTACAGTCACATTGGGTGGAACCCTGGTAGTTAAATTATACAAGGGGTCAGGTGGCTACTACCACCACTATGTTTTGTCCCCAGGAGTCTTTACAGCTATTCTGTGGGAAAACTGACCCTTTTCCCACATAAATGGTGTGTAAATAATCTATTCAGGGAAATAATCTAATCTAAATTATTTTACTATTGGACTTTTTAATCAAATTCACTAAGGAATTTAAGGAGTTTCCATTAAAACTTGGCTGCCTCCGATTGTACAAGATGGGAATGTAATCTGGGTACAGTTGTGTAAAATAATTAAAGCAGTGCAAGGACTATTAGGCAAAAGAGAACTTTGTGTGTGTAAATATGTTGTGTAATTATGTAAGGTTTTAAGGACCTAAACCAACACTCATGGTTTCTAAAATCCTGTTGGGAGGTTTAAGAAAAATTCGGAACTTTTTGTTTTTTGGTAACAAATGGCAGCTAAGAACCAGGAAAAGAACAAAAAGTTAAAAGACAGCGTACCTCTGCAGCAAGGGCAAGGGTGGAATGTACAAAAGCAGGGCCGGCTCCAGACCCCAGCGTGCCAAGCGTGCACTTGGGGCGGCATTTTGCCAGGAGGGCGGCAGGCGGCTCCGGCGGACCTCCCGCAGAAATGCCTGCGGCGGGTCCGCTGGTCCCGCGACTCCGGTGGAGCATCCGCAGGCATGCCTGCGGGAGGTCCACCAGAGCCGCGGGACCAGCGGACCCTCTGCAGGCATGTCTGCAGGAGGTCCCCTGGAGCCGCGGGACCGGCGACCGCCAGAGAGCCCCCCCCCCCCCCGCAGCGTGCCGCCCTGCTTGGGGCGACGGAATTCCTAGAGCCGCCCCTGTACAAAAGAAGCAATGTCAGAAACACTGAGCCTTAGGGTGGCTCTGAGGAATCAAACTGTCACTTTAATAAGTATAAATTTAATGATAGTAAGCAACCCCATAACGATGCGTAATATGTATGATTTTTGGGGGGGAACTTTTAATCATGCTAAAAATGGTACATCTCTACCCCGATATAACACAACCCGATATAACACAAATTTGGATATAAGCCGGTAAAGCAGCACTCCGAGGGCGCAGGGCTGCGCACTCCAGCGGATCAAAGCAAGTTCAATATAATGCTGTTTCACCTATAACGCAGTAAGATTTTTTGGCTCCCAAGGACAGCGTTATATCGGGGTAGAGGTGGAATTACAAACAAATCTAATGTTCTAAGGTCCCATGGTAATGCTGCCTCTCAGCTATTGCCTGTGAATAAATTTTAACCTTGCCCATTATAAACCTGGTCTGCTCTACAAGAAGGGAAATTGAGGTACACAACCTCATGGATTTCATAAATGAACAATGGGATAATTCACCCTTTCCCTTAAGGGTAGAAGCCATTGAAACCAGGTCTGCCTATAGAACAAAACACAGGAAAGTGTGGAGGTAATTCTTCTGTTTTTCCTTCACTCAGCAAGAGTATTTTCAGCAATAATCTCCTCCCTGCTCCCTCCCCAGGGGGTAGAAAAATGTTCTTTTTGTTTTTCAGATTGCTATCATGGATCTCAGCAGGTGGTGGACTGGTGAGATGAACAAGGAGCAGCAAAGGTCAAAGTATGGTATAACCTGCCTGGAAAGCACGGTCTACCCAAAATGGGAGATCAAGTGATATACCAGATTCCAGGCGAACACCATCTATTCAGCATATTGGTAGGATCGCTGCCAGCAGATTGAGGGAAGAGATTATTCCCCTTTATTCAGCACTGGTGAGGCCACACCTGGAGAATTGTGTCCGGTTTTGGTCCCCCCAATTCAGAAGGGATGTGGACAAATTGGAGGGAGTCCAGCAGAGGGCAGCGAAAATTATTAGGGGGCTGGGTCACATGATTTATGAGGAGAGGCTAAGGGAACTGGGGTTATTTAGTCTGCAGAAAAGAAGAGTGGGGGGGGTTTCATAGCAGCCTTCAACTACCTGAAGTGGGGGGTTCCAAAGAGGATGGAGCTTGGCTGTTCTCAGTGGTGGCAGATGACAGAACAAGAAGCAATGATCTCAAGTTGCAGTGGGGAGGTCTAAGTTGGATATTAGGAAACACTATTTCACTAGGAGGATGGTGAAGCACTGGAATGGGTTACCTAGGGAGGTGGTGGAATCGCCATCCTTAGAGGTTTTTAAGGCCCAGCTTGACAAAGCCCTGGCTGGGGGGATTTAGTTGGTGTTGGTCCTGCTTTGAGCAGGGGATTGGACAAGATGGCCTCCTGAGGTCTCTTCCAACCCTAACATTCTATTATTCTATTCCCAATTCCTAAATGGAGGGGCCCTTACCTATCCCTTGACTGATTAGGGCCCAGCCTGCTGCTATTGGGAACAGAGAATGGAGGATGAGAAAGGGCGCAAATATAAAGGTCGGCAGTGCCTACCACAAAGCAGTAACTCTCCTTCTCTGAGGCTGTGGACCTTGGTTCACCACTGGATTTCAGACACACTTTAAATTCAAAATGCAAGCATACCTTTAGTTATGGATGTTGTGACGCTCTGTACCTCGGGGAAACACCCTACACCCCCATGTTCATCTTTATAAAATGATTGTGTGGTATCCAATGCAAAGTTTGTCATGCTGGGTGTCTTCAGAAGGCTCATGATGCACTGAGAATGGTTGTTACAGTGCTATTATAGGTTATAATTTCATGTATATAGTTATGTGGCTGCAAATGTATCCTCATGGTTTAAAGCAAGCCCAGGCAAAAACTCTCCAAGAACAAAGAGGCAGTTCACCCCTCATCAGGACAGGTACGGGACAAACCCAGCCCAGCCTCACAGGAACAAAGGATGCTGGCCTAGGCAACAACTAAAGGATCTGTTAGACTCTGAGTGAGTCACCCCACCTTCCTTTGGTCAGTTTGGGACTGCAGTATGGTAATGCTCACCTGACTCTGAAGGCTGGGGGTGGGGGGAAGAGCAAAGCCAAGCCAAGAGGGAAGAAAGGACATGATAAAAGGGAGAGACGTTTGTCATGCTCTCCCTCTCTCCCACCTACATCTACAGACACCATCACACCAAGCGACTGAAGCACTGATCAAAGGGACGAGCCTGGCTGAAGAGCAATCACCCAACCTGTGGTGAGAAGCATCTAAGTTTGTAAGGGCATTGAAAGTGTTAAGATCAGCTTAGAATGTGTTTTGCTTTTATTTCATTTGACCAAATCTGACTTATGTTTTGACTTATAATCACAACTAATCTGTTTGTTTATTCTACCTGAAGCTGTGTGTTTGGTTTGAAGCATGTCAGAGACTCCCCTTGGGATAACAAGCCTGGTACATATCAATTTTTTGGTAAATTGACGAACTCATATAAGTTTGCAGAGTCCAGCGGGTATAACTGAATACTGCAAGACAGAGGTTCCTAGGGTTGCGTCTGGGACCAGAGATATTGGCTAGTATCATTCGGTTGCATAATCCAAGGAGCAGCTCACATGCCAGAGGCTGTGCGTGAACAGCCCAGGAGTGGGGGTTCTCACAGCAGAGCAGGGTAAGGCTGGCTCCCAGAGTCAACGACTGGAGTGACTTAGCAGATCACTGGTCCAGACAACACCAGAGGGGAATGTCACAGATGTAAGCTAAGGGTTTTGAAAGGTCCAGCTCAGGTGAGGAAGTGCAAAACTGCACTTTCAGCTTTTTTTTTTTTTAATTATATGTTCAAATGACTTTCCTTCAGGAATTCCTCTGTACCCAAAGTGCATGAAACAAGTTGCAGCTCTTTGATCATTTGGGTGGGGGGAAAATAACTGTTGATGATATGCTGATTTACTGCAAAAATGATTGATGAGCTTTGGGGAACTAAAAAAAAAAGTTGTCACAGAAGCATCAGAAATATTTTGAGATGAACAAAGAGTCTAAGACCTCACTCGATGTAAACTGACATGCATAGGGGCCTGTCATTTTGCAAGATGATGGCCCAATGGCCTGTGCTTCGAAAACACTGTCTAAAACCACATAGCCGAGTGTTTATATTGAGAAGAAATGCTGGGAGTTGGTTTGCTTATGAGTAGTTTCATAAATATGTTTCTGAGTCAAATCAGTCAAAGCAGAAACATACCATGAACAGTCAGAACCACATTACAGCAACCCCTGTGCCAGAATACATACAACCTGGACTTCAGAACAGGAACATGATTTTAGCCAAAGTACAGATTACACGTGTAACATGTTTTATGCACCAAGGTCATGTGTCACAGCCACTCCTAAGAGTCTGTCCTATATGAAAAACAGAAAATATCTAGGGTGCCTCTTCATCACATTAACTCAGGTGACTAGCACCCACATAAGCCTACCCTGGGTGTGAGCAGCCACACTGCAAAGCTCCAACCAAATTACTGTGACCTCACTGGCACAGCATTCCCCCGTGTGTTTTGCTAAGACTCCTAGGGGAACATCCAAGGGCTCTTTGTGCTGCAGTAAGCTGAGCCACTCTATGATTTTTCCCAGTGAATTGTGGGAGAATGTCTACCCTTCTGGGCACACAGGGTGGAATCAGGACCGGCTCTACAGTTTTCGCCGTCCCAAGCAGCGCACCGAATTGCCGCCAGGACGGTGGGGGCAGTCCGTGCGCCCTTAGGGTGGCAGGCACGTTTCCGCGGCAGCAGCAATTCGGCGGCAGCTTCTATGTTTAGTTGAAGCCACTGCGGACAGCTAAATATAGAAGCTGCTGCTGAATTGCCGATACCGCGGAAACGCATGTGCCGCCCTAAGGGCAGACGGACTGCACCCGCCATCCATGGCAGCAATTCGGCGGGCTGCTTTGGGGCAAAACAACAGGGACTGCCACCCCTTGAAAATTGCTGCCCCAAGCACCAGCTTGGAATGCTGGTGCCTGGAGCCGACCCTGGGTGAAATTGTGGGAAGGCACTGGAGGACTATCAGCTTGTGAGTGATTTAGCCTGCATCATCCCCACTGCAAAGTGGGGAGGTTACAAGCTGGAGGGAGCATGGCACCCAGGCTCTAACCTTTATAGCCCCAGCTGGCCCAGCTAGTCCAGGGTTCAAAGTACCACTAAACAAGGGTGAGGGGGTTTTGCATGCGGACAGCAGAGGAGTTGGGGCAACAGCTGAGTAAGATCCTGGGTTAACTCTGCAGTGAAGACGTACCCCTAGACAAAACTAAGGAGCACAGTGGCTCATTGTTTCTTGAGGATATCCTGAATGCTACTGATAGGGTTTATGCATTGAAAAGTAAGAACCCACCTTAGTCATTGGCAATGAAAATCCCCCAGAGCAGCAAAGACAGACTCCAGGTGGCAGATCCACTGGTCTGGGAACAGAAAGTGGCTGTGTGATCAGAAACCCAGCAAGGCTCAGAGAGCAGCATTGATGAGTCCAGTCAGATTCAGAACAACCACTCTCCTCTGTCAAGGGGTTTGGATTGTTTATCTGGACCATCCAGTCTAGACATCCCCATCTGTGTTGTATGAATTAGTTTGTGACTGCTAGCTTTGTATGCTGTTGTGGGACCCTTCAGAGCGATTCCCCTTCCTCGCTGTGTGTGAGTGTTGGGGGAGGGGGGTGATGCATGGGCTGTAGTGGCTGCACTACAGATGCAAAAGCCCCTCCACTCCTAACAGGTGGGGGTAGGGAAATCATCATTTAGGTGATGAGACTTCTGATCTTGGAGCTGCGGGACCAAAGCTCAAGAGCCAGATGTGATAAATTTGAGCCCCAGCAGAGGGCAGTGGTTACTCTCTCACACATGTACAACCCATCAGAGCCTCAAACTGCTAACTCAGCCGTCTGGTTATGAGAGTCATTGCAGCCGCTGACTGATCCTTAGCTTGCCCCTGGTCGTAACTCAGAAAAGCCTGAGCTTTGTTTCAGAACCAGGCATTTTACTAAGAGAAACTGTGAAAGAACAAATCACAACAACAACAACTCAGGACGAAGCAACAATTCCCATCCCATATTTTTTCAGCTCCTGGAAACTGCAGAACGGCATCACAGTGAAGTACAGCAGATGTGGGTCTGTGCATAAGTATAACTCAACAGGAACAGGGCCGCCTGGGGGGGGCGGGGAAAGCGGGGCAAGTGGGGCAATTTGCCCCAGGCCCTGCAGAGGCCCTGTAAGCCTTGGCTGAGGCTATAGGTGCCTTTTTACTTACCCGGTGGCGGTCCAGGTCTTCAGCGGCATTTCTGTGGCGGGTCCTTCAGTGCTGCCGAAGACATGAAGCAAGTGAAGGACCCGCCGCCACCGCCGCCACAGACTTGGAGCGCCGCCCAGTGTGTATGTCCGCTCCCCCGCTTTGCCCCAGGCCCCCTGAATCCTAAATCATGTGACCCAGCCCCCTAATAATTTTTGCTGCCCTCCGCTGGACTCCCTCCACATCCCTTCTGTAGTGGGGGGACCAAAACCAGACACAATACTCCAGGTGTGGCCTCATCAGTGGTGAATAGAAGGGAATAATCTCTTCCCTCAATCTGCTGGCAGCGCTCCTACCACTATGCTGAATAGATGGTGTTCGCCTGGAATCTGGTATATCACTTGATCTCCCATTTGGAGTAGACCGTGCTCTCCAGGCAGGTCATACCATACTTTGACCTTTGCTGCTCCTTGTTCATCTCACCAGTCCACCACTTGCTGAGATCCATGATAGCTCTCTGAAAAACAAAAAAGAACATTTTTCTACCCCCTGGGGAGGGATGGGGGAGGAGATTATTGCTCTAAATACTCTTTCCTTTTAAAAATTCACTTGCTAAGTGAAGGAAAAACAGAAGAATTACCTCCACACTTTCCTGTGTTTTGTTCTATAGGCAGACCTGGTTTCAATGGCTTCTACCCTTAAGGGAAAGGGTGAATTATCCCATTGTTCATTTATGAAATCCATGAGGTTGTGCACCTCAGTTTCCCTTCTTGTACAGCAGACCAGGTTTATAATGGCCAAGGTTTAAATTTATTCACAGGCAATAGCTGATAGGCAGATTTACCATGGGACCTTAGAACATTAGATTTGTTTGTAATTCCACCTCTACCCCGATATAACGCTGTCCTTGGGAGCCAAAAAATCTTACTGCGTTATAGGTGAAACCGCATTATATTGAACTTGCTTTGATCCGCCGGAGTGCGCAGCCCCGCGCCCTCGCAGTGTTGCTTTACCGGCTTATATCCAAATTTGTGTTATATCGGGTTGCGTTATATCGGGGTAGAAATGTACCATTTTTAGCATGATTAAAAGTTCCCCCCCATAATCATACATATTACGCATTGTTATGGGGTTGCTTACTAGCATTAAATTTATACTTATTAAAGTGACAGTTTGATTCCTCAGAGCCACCCTAAGGCTCAGTGTTTCTGACATTGCTTCTATGTACATTCCACCCTTGCCCTTGCTGCGCTGTCTTTTAACTTTTTGTTCATTTCCTGGTTCTTAGCTGCCATTTGTTACCAAAAAACAAAAGATTCAGAATTTTTCTTAAACCTCCCAACAGGATTTTAGAAACCATGAGTGTTGGTTTAGGTCCTTTAAAACCTTACATAATTACACAACGTATTTACACACACAAAGTTCTCTTTTGCCTAATAGTCCTTGCACTGCTTTAATTATTTTACACAACTGTACCCAGATTACATTCCCATCTTGTACAATCGGAGGCAGCCAAGTTTTAATGGAAACTCCTTAAATTCCTTAGTGAATTTGATTAAAAAGTCCAATAGTAAAATAATTTAGATGAGATAATTTCTCTGAATGGATTATTTACACACCATTTATGTGGGAAAAGGGTCAGTTTCCCCACAGAATAGCTGTAAAGACTCCTGGGGACAAAACATAGTGGTGGTAGTAGCCACCTGACCCCTTGTATAATTTAACTACCAGGGTTCCACCCAATGTGACTGTACCCAGTTGCACAAATAATGACATTTACATACCTGGATTTTATTATCAAACCAAGAATTTCCTGCTTCTAACACCACAACTGTTACTCTTTAACATTTCCACAACTCCCAACTGTTTACTTCCCTCTAAACTCTGTAGTACTAATTTGTGCAAAAACTACTTTTAACTCTTCACTCACTTTCTTTAAATCACTTACTCCTGCATTCAATTCTTTAAGGTGGTGCATTTTGCCTGTAATGACTTAGCCATCAGGTACAATCCCTGCAACACAGCTGCCTTAGTCTGTGCTTCCAGTTCCTTTACCCTGGGTTTGTTCAAAAAGGCAGTAAAACATTTGTCTCCAGGGTGGCCAAAAATTTCAATGAAATATAGTAGACCTCTGTCATGCTTTACCCAAAAAAAAAAAAAAAAAAAAAAAAAACCACCCCATTTCACATAAGTATCCGAAGTACCCTCCATTAAAATGTTAGAAAAACAAAAATGTGAAAGGAGAGTAGGGTTCAAAGCAAGAAATTAACCCTGTGAAGTTATTTTAAAGTACAGTCTAACAGCAGCAAATGAAGCAAACTGAGGAGGAGGAGAAGAAGAAGAAAAAAAGGATATTGTTAGCTCTGATCAAAGAGTAGGGCTCCCTAGGTTCAAACAGTTGGGAACCCTTACCCTAAGGGTTTTTTATCCTGGCTCTGGGAGAAGCATGGGGGTTGTTTTCTGCTCTTGAAAACCCTGAATTTGTTCTCCCAGTGTCTCTTGCTTTTGTTTGCATGCCAGGTGGATTGCAGGAGTGCCCTTGCCCGCTGTAGTTTACACGTGGAGTTGCCCAGAAACAGTTAACTACAGCGGGCAAGGGCACTCTTGTAATCCACCTGGCTTGCAAACAAAAGCAAGAGACACTGGGGGAACAAATTGTACGGGGTGGGACCAGGGGTATTTTTGGGCCTCCTCAGTGAAGGAAAAAAAAGTTTTAAAAGTGAAAAACTGAGAGTGAGCAGGTTAACATGTGGAGTTGCCCAGAAACAGTTAACCTGCTCACTCTCAGTTTTTCACTTTTAAACTTTTTTTTTCTTCACTGAGAAGGCCCAAAATTACCCCTGGTCCCACCCTGTACAATTTATGGTTATGTTCCGTTTTGGAGGGCCGTGAGTGTGGGGTCTTGGTACCACCTCTTTTGTATCCCATGGGAGGGGTAAAGAGTGAGGTTGTGCACTGGTCCAGGCCAGGCTTTTCCTTGGCTTCTAGTATTTCTTATGCCTCACCACCGAACCCCTCTTGCCCCTCCTAACTGGTTGCTTGACTTTGGCTTGAGAGAGGAGCCAGGCAGCCTTCCCGTGTATGCTCCCACCTCCCCCAGTAACACGTTTAACTCATCTCTTTCCTCATTATGCTAACAAACTCATCCGGCTGGGCAGAAGCAACATTATGGTGTCTTGGTTCTTTATTCACACATATTAGTAAGGATAGAAGAGTATCAAAAATCAAACCCAAAATACCATCTCAGGTTAATAAACTGGCCTATATACTAACAGTGCCTATTAACTTTGTGGTGCTTGCTGTATGTTTATGATTATTACACTGTGTTTGTCACTAAGCCTATGGGTTGTGAGTGTACAAGACCATTAGTTTCACTGCCTGCAGGCATTACATACCATGCGTTGTGAACTAATAAAGATGAATAGTTTCCAAAATAAAGAGTTTTATTCAGTAACGAAAACCAAAACTCTGAAGAACATAGTAGTAAATACTTCTTAACTTCAAAAAATTTGGGAGTCATTAATAAATGAAAAAAGGGAAAGGAACATGGATGTCCATTGTACCTCCACATACATCAACGATCAGTGTTGGTAAAGCTGTGGTTGTCCATTCTATCCCCTGGCGTGGAGAGGTAGGGGTAGGTGTGCATGACCTGAGATCACGAGGAATGCTGAGGAGGGAGGGAGTAGGGAGGTGCTATGCTGCAGTTCTCCACTGACGGCAATGGCAGTCGAACCTAGGATTGTTGATCCTGGAGGTCCATAAGACTGTGCTGCATCTGATTTTGCTGTCAGAGAAGGTCCATTATGTCCTGGTGCAGCTCCCTCTCCCTTTTCTGTGCCTTCCTACTTGATACAGTCTGCAATGTTCACCCTCCAGGCCCTAGGTCTGATGGAACACTAGCTTGTAGGATCTCGCAGAACATGTCCTTCTGCATCCTCTTTTATTTCTTTCATATCTGGGTCAGTTGTAACATTGGTGTGGAGGGAGAACTTCTCCAGGCCTCAGTGGTTGCAGCTACAGATAAAGTACACAGAGTTACCATTGTCAGTATTGAATATGCAGAAAGTGAAACTTAAGATTCCGAAATCCTCCATCCCTAAAATGTTAACGACGTGCTTATTCACACTTCTGATTGGGAGTGCTTGTTCACAGCACCAGCCATGGTCAGTGTGACGCACCAAGGGTGAGGGAAATGGAGAGGGAATTAGTTGGTGGCATGAAACTATGGCTATAGGGCAATGCCACTGAGCTGGCACTATTTTCCACAGCGGTGGTGATTTTTGCTGATATCTCACTCCTGAGGGTAACAAAGGCAGAGAGATCACAGCTGCTGCTGGCATCCCCAAACCACCAGGCCCATGTAATGCTAGTCCGTGTACTGCAGTGCTATGGCTGAGTGGCATGGGAAAGTGTCCTACCGCAGAGGAAGAAATGAATCTGCCATCACTAAAAACCTTTGGGAAAAGTTTGCAGAGTACCTCAGTGAAAGTTTCATCAAGATCTTTCAGGAAAATTCAAGGGACATCCCTGTGTACATAAACAAACTGCTCCATGTGCCCCCACCCACCTAAATGTAGAGGGGAATGGGAAGCAGTTCATTATTTCTTCTAATACAAGTAAATTAATTAAAATTCAATAGTTGTGTCCTGATAAGTTGGGGGTGCCATCATTGTCATGGGAAATTTATTTACACTTCTTTCATCTGCTTTGTGTTCACCTGTGCTTGACTGCAGGGACTGGCTGGACTGTGGTGGAGTAAAAAACTGATCCTGGCTCTCGGCACAGCTGGACCTCCTGTCGCTTGTCCCCATACTCCTCCTCTTCCTCCTCCACCCCAGCTGACTGAAGGAGAAGAGCCTTGAAGTTGAAGTGCACTTGTGCAGGCTGTGGGAGATCTGCAGTGTCAGGATCCCTGTATGCTGTCCTGTGCAGGACAGTGGGCAGGGCCGGCTCCAGGCACCAGCTAAAGAAGCAGGTGCTTGGGGCGGCCAATACCAAGGGGTGGCATTCTGGACGCTATTGGGGCGGAAGGTCCGGGTCTTCGGCGGCAATTCGCCGGCGGGTCCCTCACCCCCTCTGGGTGCGAAGGACCAGCCGCCAAATTGCCGCTGAAGAATGAAGCGGCGCAATTGCACTGCTGCGGCTTTTTTTTTTTTGCGCCACTTGGGGAGGCAGAAAACCTGGAGCCGGCCCTGGCAGTGGATGGGGACTGTGGTTAATAGAAGACCTTGTGGCCAGCAGAGCAAGGGGGCGTTGCTATCGCTGATAGCCTCCTAAAATCTTCGGGACTGAGGAATCACTCTTGTGCACCATCTAGAGTCTGCAGGGACTGCTCCTCTCCAACAGATTTTAGTGTAATTTTTTAAAATAGGGAATACATTCCCCCCATTTAAACATTGCAGGGACCATTATAATCCTCTAGACTGATTTCCTACCTAACACAGGCCAGAGCATTTTATCCATTACTGCATTGAGCTCAACAACTTGTGGCTGAGCTACAGCATATCTTTGAGAGAGTGATCCAGGCTTGATTTAAAGACGCCAGTGATGAAGACCCTGCCTCATCCCTCGGTAACTTGGTCCAATGATTAATTACCCTCAATTCTAAAAATTGGTTCTAATTTCAATGTATCTAGCTTCAGCTTCCAGCCCTTGGATCTTGTTGTGTCTTTGTCTGCTACATTAAAGAGTTAAGAAAACAGACAAAAATTATAAACCTAGAAAATGCAAAGTTAAGATCTTAAAAGAAATCGAGATATTTGGAAGTCTGGCAGACTTCACAGATAAAATATGCAAATAACCTTAAGTTTCCCCTGTAGCAAAACGCAGACTGCCTTACCTATTCAGAACAGTTTCATATCACTAGTGACCACTGTAGTAGGAAGAGGGCCTGAGACATAAGCCCTTGTATCAGCCCGGTATGAGGCCTGAGGCCTCAACTAAAGTAGTGGTCATGCTTTGATGCAAAGCAAAATTGGCAGAAGTCAGGCTCTGCCTTTGCAAGCTCACAGAGCCTGGCCAGAACAGGGCTGCTATTGCAGAAACACACATTCCTAAGAAGCGCTAGGCACAGAACACTCCCACAAACACATTCCAGAAGGGCAGTACCAAAACGCCCTTTGACCAAGTATGGTACAAGCACGCTCCCCGAAGATAATTGGGACATGCTGACCCCTCTTACCGATAAGGTCAGGATGATGGATAGAGATATTTTAACTGAACCAACATGTACAAGGTGATGGGTGGTAGCTAGCCACCTCAGAGGGACAATACATAATTTGTTTGTATCGAGGTATAAAGAGGCATCTCAGAGGGGGGGGTCACTGTCTAGCTGACGGAACAGTGGAAAGTCCCGCCACTGACTGAGCTGGTCCGTTGTCACAGACATACACGTGTTAGTGTACTTGTAACCATTGAGCTGGGACATTATCACTGTGCTTTGTCGACAATAAACCTGACCAAGTTCCTTCACTGAAAACTAAGTCTGTGGATTTATTAGGAAGTTTAATCAGAGCCTGCAGTACAGGCTGACTGGCCAGAGCCAATAAAGCGAGCAAGAGAGAACACACACACAACCAACATCTTACTACAGCCACTAAAATTAGAGGCTTGGCTTGTAATCACACAGTGGTTGTTCTGACTCCTCAGAGAAAATTGCCTTTACCAATTCCAGTTAGACAAAGGGCATCCTGAAGGCATTTGGTCTCCACTCCACATAGAGGGCCTGACCCTGAACAGAATTGGCAGCATTTAGTATCTTGAAGAACTGTCCCCTAGTCTTTCTTGGGCCAAGCAATTACTCAGGTGTCTTTACATACAGAGCTAGAGTGTCTATAATGGAGACATAAATCCAGCCATAAACCAGTGCTTTCAGTATACAGTAAGAGCTGCTTTATCTGGCATGTTGAGGGAATTGGGGGTGACAGTAAGTTAAAAATGCTGGTTAACAAAGAGGGAGGGAGTTTAGGTGCGGGAGGGGCCTTGGGGTAGCGGGTTGGGGTATGGGAGGGGGTGCAGTGTACTGGATCCAGGGGGCACTCACCTCGGGTGGCTCCCCACAAACGGCGACCTGTCCCAGCAGCTCCTAGGTGGAAGCGCAGCAGGCAGCGCTGTGCACTGCCCTCACCCCAAGTGCTGCCTCCACAGCTCCCATTGGCTGGGAACTGTGGCCAATAGGAGCTGCGGGATGGAGGCAGCGCTCAGAGCCACCTGCACCTCCACCTAGGAGCAGCAGGACAGGTTGCCGCTTGTGGGGAGCTGCCCAAGGTGAACACCCCTCAAATCCGGCACCCCGCACCCCCTCTCACACTCCAACCTGCTGCCATAAGTCCCCTCCCACACCCAAACTCCCTCCCACAGCCCGCCCTCCACACCTCCTCCTGCAACTCCAACCTCCTGGCAGCCCCCTGTGCCAACCGGACTATAAACCAGAATTTCAATGAAGATCAGAAATGCCAGTTTATAGAGCTTTCCGGTTGGTGAAGTAACAGATAAAATAGCTTTTACTGTACCACCTACAAGCTGCACAAATACAGTGTTTTCTCTGCAGATTAGATGTCCAGAACCATAATTTTTAAATAAAGTCCTTGATCAAAATTAGAATAACCTCCAAAATAGGAAGGGAAGATGGGCATGCATTGCTAGGGGGACAAAGTTTAGTTTGTCTGGGTAACTTAACTGAACTTTAGACTTTCACATAGCAGAGTTTCTTGTAAGTTTAACCATAAGTCTGTATTTGCCAGCTTCCAAAGTCTTTTTTATGTTTGCCCTACTTGAAATACTGTGTTGCCCCTTTTAGGCCCAAGTAGTTAGCCAATATCTGGGACCTTGTTGGGTTGTTTCTGTTAGAAAGAGAAAGTGATGATGGAGTCTTTGGGGCAATCCAGTTTATTTTCAAAGAATGTACTCAAAGTTCTGTTTCCCTGAACACAATAGGAACAAACACCACCAGGCACTTTCCTTGCTTTGAAATCCAAATTTGCCTTTCCAGCCAGTACCAGGACCCAAAAGAAGCTCTGTGTCTCAGCTTCCTGCCAAGGTCATGCTCACCATTACTTTCTTCATAGTCTGCTGGCTTTTTGCATTCACAAACACAAACAGACCCACACAGCTGCAACAAATATCCTAGTCAGTTTTGTTGCCAAGCTGTTCCAGACAACGCTCTCAGCCCACATGGCTTAACTTCTGATTGGCCTTGCCATGCAGTCCATTGCCTTGAGTGGCAGCTTCTTATAGTTTCCAGCTATCACTACATAAAGGTGTATTTAATTGCTCCATCCATTTAGCTTAAAAGAAAGGTGCTTAGCACATGCATCAACTTTCAGATCTGTGATTGTCTATAGCTCAAAGACCCATTTGGTGACACTCATTAACACTTTCCAGCATATAAGTACACTCAACTCACTTACATGTGCCCACAAAATGAACTTCATGTTAATGGTTTTTGTGGGAACAGTGTTTAAATTTATGGATGGCGTGCTTGGTGTTTAAAAATTTTGGACATTCCAAGAGACTATGGCCAGAGATTGTAACCCAGGCCTTTTGGGGAATCTCCAGGAGCACAGAACATAGCGCTGTTACTGACTCCTGTAGTACAGCCTACAGCCTGGCCCACAGCAGTGCTGCTGTTCCAGCTTTGAATTACCCACACAAAGCTCTGCCAGTAACCCTCAGCTATATCTACACAGGGCTTTTGTGGGAGAGGTAGAGATTTTTTTTGGCTTCTTGCATTATCAACTAATTCTCTTCTAGGAACATAAGAACATAAAAATGGCCAAACTGGGTCAGACCAAAGCTCCATCTAGCCCAGTATCCTGTCTTCCAACAGTGGCAAACGCCAGGTGCCCCAGAGGAAATGAACGGAACAGGTAATCACCAACCGATATATCCCTTGTAAGCTTCTCTTGACACCTTAAAAACTGTTTCTTGGAGCAGCTAGTCCTAGAAACCAGACGAGGAGAGGCAATTCTTGATTTAGTCTTAAGTGGAGGACAGAATCTGATCCAAGAGGTAAATATACCTACCCCTGATGTGCCACATCAGTGGATGAGCTTGTATTTCTCTACCAGTCATTACATTAGCATGATCCATGAATTATTTATCTCCTAGATCATCCTGAGTATGTTGGTTCTAAAGCAGAAACTCTAAAGAGACTGGCACATAACCAAAATGACCACCAGATTCTGCACACCAAGGGAATGTTCAGTGTTGAAAACTTGGAATCACTGTGTGACACACAGAAAACTCCGGAGTTTTCTCCAACTACTGCCAACATGTTTGCAAATACAGATGTTTACCAGATCCTGAGAACCAAAATCTCAGCTGAACTGAGCACAAAAGCTGCAGGAGAAACATATGTCAAGAAAACTCAGCTGTTTCTGGAAATCCTTCCAACCATGAAACATGAGAAAACCAAAAAAGTGTTCAAAACCTTCAGGACAATGCTCGGGGAGAAATGGGAGATGACCGTGGCCCATAATCAGAACCCCAAAGGGTCTGGTACTTAAGATTCTTTTTGGAATGTCACCCAGCCGTTGCACCCCTTCCTCAAGGTGAATTTTGCAGCAGACTATGACCGTTATGCCAGAGTGTTTCAGCCATTTGCCACTAAAGATGACATTTCCAATCTGAAAGGGGAATCTACTACTTACATGAATTTGCCTAATTCTGACAATGTGAAACTGGATGTTTCCCAATGTTAATATTGCTGTCCGCCTATTTATTCGCTTGCATTTAATGTGGCACTGATTTGAAACAATTAATCCTCCACAGATAAAGATATGTAATGCCCCCATCCCTCCGGTGAACTCCTTTGTGCCAATCTCTTTACGAATTTGGATGGACAGGCTACCCTCAAAATGGCTTCTCCTCCCTCTAGGGCTCCCAGGGAAGGGAGTCTCAATCCCTGTTGGTCAGGTTTGCTCTTCTTCACAGGCTTTCCCCTGTCAGTCCTTTCACTCTGCCCCGCCCCTGAGCAGGCCCACCTGCAGTCCTTCCCCAGACTAAGGGGGGGCCCTGTTGTTTTACATAGTGCATCTCTTTCCCTCTTGCTTGCTGAGCAGACTCTGAGTTTTCCCTTGCCTTCCCCTTCCTACCAGGACAGTGTGCCTCAACCTGAGCTGCCAGCACAGAGTGCCAGGAGCCTAGGTAAGCTCCTTGAGGGTTACAGATAGATAAGGTAAAAAGGAAATATGGGGTCATCTATGCCTGTAACCAACGAGAAAATCAGTGCTTAGAATTTTTCAAGGAAAGTAAAGACAGGAATGAAGAGGATGCAAGTACTGCAGCACTGAGGTCAGTATTTGCGCTAACAGAATAAAGGCGCATGTGAGTGGGATCTGTGACAGTGAAATTGCCAATACGTGCCAATGGCAGTTAAAGCAAGTATTGTAGGCAGAAAACACACAGAGATAAAGTGTCTCCCAGAAGTGGTTAAAGGCAAAAAGGCATCCTTTAAAAATTGGAAGTTAAATCCTACTGAGGAAAATGGAAAGAAGCATAAACTCTCACAAGTCAAGGTTAAAAGTATAATTAGGCAGGCCAAAAAAGAATTTGAAAAGCAACTAGCCAAAGACCCAAAAATTAACAGCAATTTTTTTAAAACTAAATCAGAAGCAGAAAAGGGGTTTCTGGACAATCATAGTGGCAAAGGAGCACTCAAGGAAGGCAATGTCATTGCAGAGAAAGTAAATGAATTATTTGCTTCAGTCTTCATTGCAGAGGATGTGAGGGAGATTCCCACACCTTTAACCATTCTTTTTAGGTGGTAAACCTGAGGAACTGTCCCAGACTGAGGTATCCCTAGAGGAGATTTTGAAAGAAATTGATAACAAATCTGGATGACTGGGCAACAAAATGGCAGATGAAATTCAATGTTGATAACATTGGAAAACATAATTCCAACTACATTTACAAAATGGCGGATGGGGTCTAAATAAGCTGTTACCACTCAAGAAAGTGATCTTGGAGTCTTTGTGGATAGTTCTCTGAAAACATCTCCTCAGTGTGCAGCAGCATTAAAGAAACCTAACAGAATGTTAGGAACCATTAGAAAAGGGCTAGATAATAAGACAGAAACTATCATAATGACACTATATAAATCCATGGTACATCCACACCTCCAGTACCGTGTGCCGTTCTGGTCTCCCCATCTCAACGAAGATATATTAGAATTGGAGAAGGTACAGAGAGGGGCAACAAAAATGATTAGGGGTATGGAATAATTTCTGTATGAGGAGAGATTAAAAAAACTCGGACTTTTCATCTTGGGAAAGAGATGACTATCAAATCTTGGTGTGGAGAAAATGCATAGAGAAGTATTATTTACCCCTTCAAATAACATAAGAACCAGGTGGCCACCCAATGAAATTAATATTCAGAGGAAGTATTTCATCACACAACACACAGTCAATCTGTGGAACTTCTTGCCAGGGGATGTTGTGGAAGCCAGAACTATAACAGGGTTCAAAAAAGAACTAGATAAATTCATAGAGAATAGCTCCATCAATAGCTATTAGCCAAGATGGTCAGAGATACAACCCCATGCTCTGAGTAAGTCTAGCCTTTATTTGCCAGAAGCTGGGAGTGGACAACAGGGGATGGATCACTTGATGATTTCCTGTTCTATTCATTTTCTCTGAAGCACCTGGCATTGGCCCCTATCAGAAGATAGGATACTGGGCTAGATGGGCTATTGGTCCTGACCCAGTATGGCCGTTCTTATCTTCTTAGGTCCTTAGTATGGGGTTGGTGGGTAATTTTCTCTCTGTTTGTTTTTGCTGCCAGTGAAGATTGTGCTACTTTTCTTGTAATTTTGTTTAATCCTTGAGGTTGCCGGTTACTTCATATCAAAACTACGAAAGAGGAAGAAGGTAAAGTGAACACCAGACAAGAAGAACCCTCTTCATGTGTTAAGTGAATGTTTTTGAGCATAAGATGTCTGATGATGAAGCACATGGCCAGGTTTTCAATCAGCTCAGGACCTCCCACTCTGATGGTTAGAAACCATCTTTCAAATTTCTAACCTGAAATTGTTCATGGCCAGTTTATACCCATTTGTTTTTGTGCCAACATTAACTTTTTGCTTAAATAACTCTTCACCCTCCCTGGTGTTTACTCCCTAAGGTATTTATAGAGAGCAGTCATATCCTCTCTAAGCCTTCTTTTTGCCCAGACTAAACAAACCAACCTGTTTCAGTCGCTTCTCACACGATAGGCATGTCATTTCCCTGATCATCATTGTAGCTCTTCTCCACATCTGTTCCAGTTTAAATTCATCTTTCTTGAACACAGGTGATCAAAACTGTACACATTATTCAAAATGAGGTCTTACCAGTGCCTTGTACTTGTTCCAAGAATGAGCTTGACCAATTTATGGAGGGAATGGTATGATGATCTTGCCTACTATGGCATATGGCCCTTCTGCAACTGAGACAGGACGCTAAATGGGAAGGGCTCTGAGTTACTACAGAGAATTATTTCCCGCATGTCTGGCTGGTTGGTCTTACCTCTGTGCTCAGGGTCTAACTGATCACCATATTTGGGGTGAGCAAGGAATCTTCCCTCAGGTCAGATTGACAGACACCTTAGAGTTTTTTTGCCTTCCTCTGCACCATGGGGCATGGGTCAGTTGCTGGTTTGAACTAGAATAAGTGGTAGAGTCTCTATAATTAGAAATCTTTATATGAAGATTTGAGGACTACAGTAGCTTAGCCAGAGGTTACCGCCCTATTGCAGGAGTGGGTGGGCGAGATTCTGTGGCCTGCAATGTGCCGGAGATCAAACTAGATAATTATGATGGTGCCTTTTGGGCTTGAAATCTCTGAGTTGGGCTGGATTCAGACTGGTGACCTACATGTGAAAGACCTAGTTCAGAAGGCTGGCAAACAAAGAATAGGAAAATGAGTAAGTAGGGCCTATCTACACTACAGTGCTACAGTGGCATAGCTACAGCAGTGTAGCTGCAGTATTGTAGTGCAGACATGCCCTCCGACTTGTTTAGGTGATGCCAATGAAGGGCAGGAGGCGTTGCCTAAATCCCTGATCTGGAGGGAGAGAAATATGGGTTGCACCATGAGAAAGGTGAGAGCTAGAGCCTGAGACCTTAGTGGGGTGCCCTGAGCCAGCCACAAAGGGGTCGCAGGTGTAGTTACCTTGGGAACTGTGACCTGGTGGCCATGTGCGTGGGATCTGTGACAGTGAAGAGCAATTGCCAATACGTGCCAATGGCAGTTAAAGCAAGTATTGTAGGCAGAAAACACACAGAGATAAAGTGTCTCCCAGAAGTGGTTAGAGGCAAAAAGGCATCCTTTAAAAATTGGAAGTTAAATCCTACTGAGGAAAATGGAAAGAAGCATAAACTCTCACAAGTCAAGGTTAAAAGTATAATTAGGCAGGCCAAAAAAGAATTTGAAAAGCAACTAGCCAAAGACCCAAAAATTAACAGCAAATTTTTAAAAAGTACTTCAGAAGCAGAAAAGGGGTTTCTGGACAATCATAGTGGCAAAGGAGCACTCAAGGAAGACAATGTCATTGCAGAGAAAGTAAATGAATTATTTGCTTCAGTCTTCATTGCAGAGGATGTGAGGGAGATTCCCACACCTTTAACCATTCTTTTTTGGTGTTAAATCTGAGGAACTGTCCCAGACTGAGGTATCCCTAGAGGAGATTTTGAAAGAAATTGATAACAAATCTGGATGACTGGGCAACAAGATGAAATTCAATGTTGATAACATTGGAAAACATAATTCCAACTATATTTACAAAATGATGGATGGGGTCTAAATAAGCTGTTACCATTCAAGGAAGTGATCTTGGAGTTTTTGTGGATAGTTCTCCGAAAACATCTTCTCAATGTGCAACAGCATTAAAAAAACCTAACAGAATGTTAGGAACCATTAGAAAGGGGCTAGATAATAAGACAGAAACTATCATAATGACAATATATAAATCCATGGTATGTCCACACCTCCAGTACCGTGTGCAGTTCTGGTCGCCTCATCTCAACGAAGATATATTAGAATTGGAGAAGGTACAGAGAGGGGCAACAAAAATGATTAGGGGTATGGAACAATTTCTGTATGAGAAGAGATTAAAAAGACTGGGACTTTTCAGCTTGGGTAAGAGATGACTAAGAGAGGATATAATAGAGGTCTATAAAATCTTGGTGTGGAGAAAGTGAATAGAGAAGTGATATTTACTCCTTCAAATAACACAAGAACCAGGGGGGTCACCCAATGAAATTAATATTCAGCAAGTTTAAAACAAAGAAAAGGAAGTATTTCTTCACACAACACGCAGTCAATCTGTGGAAATTGTTGCCAGGAGATGTTGTGGAGGCCAGAACTATAACAGGTTCAAAAAAGAACTAGATAAGTTCATGGAAGATAGATCCATCAATGGCTATTAGCGAAGATGGTCAGGGATGCAAACCCACGATCTGAGTACTTCTAGCCTTTCTTTGCCAGAAGCGGGGAGTGGACGACAGGTGACGATTTCCTATTCTATTCATTTTCTCTGAAGCACCTGGCATTGGCCACTGTCAGAAGACAGAATACTGGGCTAGATGGACTATTGGTCCTGACCCAGTAGGGCCGTTCTTATCTTCTTAGGTTCTTAGTATGGGGTTGGTGGGTAATTTTCTCTCTGTTTGTTTTTGCTGACAGTGAAGATTGCTCTACTTTTCTTGTAATTTTGTTTAATCCTTGAGGTTGCCGGTTACTTCATATCAAAACTACGAAAGAGGAAGAAGGCAGAGTGAACGCCAGAAAAGAAGAACCCTCTTCATGTGTAAAATGAATGTTTTCGAGGCATAAGATGTCTTATGATGACTCACATGGCCAGGTTTTCGATCAGGTCAGGAGAGTTTATTGACCTGTTAATCAGGCAGGGGTTTATGATGCACCATAGATCTCAGCTGCAGCTAAAGGAACAAATGATAAAGGAGCCTAAAGTATTTTTTCATTGGGGAAATAGAAGCTGCAGCATTTGCTTGTGGGAATAGAGTCACAGAGCTTAAGGCCAGAAAAAAAAACCACATTGCCTCATCTGCCCTCCTGTATATGACAGGTTGTGTTCCAGGTTTTCAGTTTTTACCGATTTTCGCTGATAAATTACCATTTTTTTCATAGAAGAAATTCAGTTTTTACTGATTTACACTCGTTTATCAAGCCACTCAGTATTTTTTCGAGTACTTAGTTTTGTTAAACACTAACGCTTTTCGTGATTGTTGTGTCCTACAGGTCTGGGATTGAAGCAGTTCCACAGTCTCAAACACAGCGCACACACACACACACGGTGGAGATAGGAAAATCAACCAACGTTAATATCACTCAGTGATTGGCTCTCGAGGAAATGCTGTCTGCCTATTTATTTGCTTCTGTTTAATGTGGTGCTGATTTGAAACAATCAATCCTCCACAGATAAATCTATGCAATGCCCTCTATCCACCCGGTTACCTCCTTTGTGCCAATCTCTTTACGAATTTGGATGGACAGGCCTGGGTTCTTCTGGATCCCCGCACAGCCAGTCCTGCCCTTTTTGTGGCTGGCTCCATACTGCCCCAAAAATGGCTTCTCCTCCCTCTAGGGCTTCCAGGGAACGAAATTTCATTTCCTGTTGGTCAGGCTTGCTCATCTTCCCCAGCTTTCCCTTGTCAATCATTTCATTTTGCCCCTCCTCTGAGCAGGCACACCTGCAATCCTTCCTCAGACTAAGAGGGGCCCCTGTTGTTTTACGTAGCGCCTTTCTTAGAATCATAGCAGATTAGGGTTGGAAGAGACCTCAGGAGATCATCTAGTCCAATCCCCTGCTCAAAGCAGGGCCAACCCCAACTAAATCCTCCCAGCCAGGGCTTTGTCAAGCTGGGCCTTAAAAACCTCTAAGGATGGAGATTCCACCACCTCCCTATGTAACCCATTCCCATGCTTCACCACCCTCCTAGTGATATAGTGTTTCCTAGTATCCAACCTAGACCTCCCCCACTGCAACTTGAGACCATTGCTCCTTGTTCTGTCATCTGCCACCACTGAGAACTGCCAAGCTCCATCCTCTTTGGAACCCCCCTTCAGGTAGTTGAAGGCTGCTATGAAATCCCCCCCTTCAATCTTCTCTTCTGCAGACTAAATAACCCTCATTCCTTCAGCCTCTCCTTGTAAGTCATGTGTCCCAGCCCCGTAATCATTTTCGTTGCCCTCTGCTGGACTCTCTCCAATTTGTCCACATCCCTTCTGTAGTGGGGGGACCAAAACTGGATGCAATACTCCAGATGTGGCCTCATCAGTGCCGAATAGAGGAGAAAAATCACTTCCCTCGATCTGCTGGCAATGCTCCTACTAATGCAGCCCAATATGCCATTGGCCTTCTTGGCAACAAGGGCACACTGATGACTCATATCCAGTTTCTCATTCATTGTAATCCCCAGGTCCTTCTCCACCGGAGCCGCCTGCCACCCTCCTGGCGACCCGCAGAGCGCCCCCCGCGGCATGCTGCCCCAAGCACGTGCTTGGTGTGCTGGGGCCTGGAGCCACCCCTGCTAACAAGAGACCACTAGATGATGGAATCAGGGTGACCAGATGTCCCGATTTTATAGGGACAGTCCCGATATTTGGGGCTTTTTCTCGTATAGGCACCTATTACCCCCCACCCCTTGTCCCAATTTTTTACACTTTCTATCTGGTCACCCTAGATGGAACAGATTTTCAATACACCATCGCACCAGAAGAACTAAATGTAAAGCAGCATCCCCAGGCCCCAGCCTGGGAAGATATGGGCAGAAGAAGGAATTTGGCTCTGGAGAAGATGTGCATCTTCTCCATTGCAGAGTATTGGAATCCCTCAGCTGTTAACAGACCTGCATGGTAAAGAGCAGCATTGCAGGGGCACAGGGCTGTCCTGACTCTCCCAGTGATTGAGTGGGTGCTCCCCACCCCCCACCAGTGAGAGACAACCCCAGCAGACAACCTGGGTGACTGGCACACCTCAGACTGACAGACCACCTTTCCCCTCTCCCCAGCTGATGAAAGGAGCAGGGAGTCACTTGTGTGTAAATAAACAAATCTCTGGGCTGATCAATCAGGGAAGTCTCACACCGCAGGAGAATTTGCATATAATGGTTTGACAGTTCAGAGGAAAGTGGTTCAGGAACAGCCTTCCAAGGAGATTAGTGAGGGCAAATAAACTCACTTGTTTCAAGACTGAGCTTGATAAACTTATGGAGGGGATGGTATGAGGAAGTTGCCTACTCCGGCATATGGCCCATCTGCTTATAATGTGGGTGCACACATGGCTAAAAGACTTTATTCAAAGAGGGAATAACTGGCTAGGTACTAGTACTGTTGAAAAGGATCTGGGAGTTATAGTGAATCGCAAATTGAAGATGAATCAACAATGTGATGCAGATGTGGAAAGGTTTAAAAAACTGGCCATGTTTCGTCTCAGAAAAGAAGACTGGTGGCAAGGGGTGGGGGTGACGGCCTGATAACAGACTTCAAATATGCTAAGGGCTGTTATAAAGAGGACAATGACTCATTATTCTCCATGTCCACTGAAGATAAGACAAGAAGTAGTGGGTTTAATCTGCAGCAGGGGAGGTTTAGGTTTAGGAAATACTTTTAAACTATATGGGTGGTGAAGCTCTGGAATTAGCTTCCAATGGAGATTGTGGAATCCCCATCATGGGAGGTTTTAAGAACAGGTTGAACAAACAGCCCTCAGGGATGCTCTAGGTTTATTTGATCCTGTCCCAGATGAAAGAGGCTGTTTCCTGTGTAAGCAGCAAAGAGTCCTGTGGCACCTTATAGACTAACAGAAGTTTTGGAGCATGAGCTTTCGTGGGTGAATACCCACTTCGTCGGATGCATGGCTAGCCAACTACAAAACCAGTTTCTCCTCCCTTGGTTTTCACACCTCAACTGCTAGAAGAGGGCCTCATCCTCCCTGATTGAACTAACCTCGTTATCTCCAGTCTGCTTCTTGCTTGCATATATATACCTGCCCTTGGAAATTTCCACTACATGCATCCAACGAAGTGGGTATTCACCCACGAAAGCTCATGCTCCAAAACTTCTGTTAGTCTATAAGGTGCCATAGGACTCTTTGCTGCTTTTACAGATCCAGACTAACACGGCTACCCCTCTGATACTTGTTTCCTGTGTGGGACCCAGGCCAGATGACATTTGCAGGTGAGGCAAAGGCCATTGGAGAGAATTGCCCAATTAGAGGGAAGTCACAGCAGGGAAACTAGAAGTTGCTGATCGACTGCCATCAGCAGCTATGAGACTGGCCCATGGGAACAGCTGCCCACAATCCTGTTACTATGTGTCTGGAGACACTGATGCCTGGAAAACTACAGTGCTGTTGGATTCAGAATCTGAAATAAGTCTGATGCATGGACAACACCCACTGCTGAAGGAAAGAAAATTCAGTATTGTGGGAATTAAAATGGTATCTACTAACAATCAGCCCCTGCAGATAAGAGAAAAAATCTAGCTCCCACTGGACAATATTCAGAAACCTCTGCCAAATGTAAGTAGGAGGAAAAGTGGACCCTGGGGGAAACTCTGGGGGTCTCAGGGTACATCCACACTGGAGTCAGAGATGCGCATGGCAGCGTGTGTAGATGTACCTGTGCTAGCTGTACTCTACCTTGCTAATGTAACCCTTCTGCCCCTCTGAGTTGGCAGCAACAAGGGCCGGGTTCAGTATCCAGGGGTTCCGTTTCAATAACGCAATGCAAAACCGGCTCGAGCCCCCACCCAGTGACCTGGGACAATTACCTACCACCCCCCCGGGCGCCTCCAGGAGGCAATACTTCCCCACTCGCAAGCACGAAGTCTGAGTGTAGCAAAATCCTTTTAATAAAGGAGGAACAAACCAGAAGCAAAACCCCCCTCCAAGTACATTTGGCACTGTCCTTAGGGTCTTAAGTCCAATCACCCCAAAGTCCAACAACCCAAAAGTCTCAGTCTCTGGTCAGTGCCACCCCAGAGTTCAAAAGTTTATCTGCAGAGTTCCCTCCCCCCCCCAGGTGGAAATGGGGGGAGGGGTCGCACACACAGGGTGCTAAGGGACACCTTACGTGGGCCAGGGCCGACTGCCCCGCTTCTCCGTGGAGTTCTGCTGCAGCCTTCACCAGGACTGGCTCCACACCACCAGCTGTGCTGCTCCTCCAGCAGACCCGTGAACCACGTCAGCCGTCCCCCACAAACCGCTCCACACTGCTCACTGTTCCATGGGCTGCTCCAACGTGCTGCAGACTGCTCCACTCTGCCAGCTGCTTGGTGATAGATCTTCAGGCTCTCCCACTACTTAACACAGCACTCAGTGATTTCCGCTCAGTAAGCTTAGTTCTTTTAGTGACTTCAGCTCTTAGTGATTTCAACTTGTAGTAGGAGAGCCCCAGTGCCACATGGCCCAATGTGAATTCAGGTCAGCAACCTCTAGATAGACTCCTAAAGGATTCAAAATTAGCTCTGCTCTTTAACAGTGGAGAGAGGAGGAAGTGCAATTGGTGTTCCAGGCCCTCAAAGGGGCCCATACCATCAGGTACACACACCAGTCCCCACCCTCTCTCTCTTCACTGGGTTTTGGAACCCATGTCCCTTGGCTAGCAAGTACTATTTAATGTAGGTTGAGTCATTTCTGTCATAAAGCAGTCTCATAGTTCCTCATTCACATAATTAAGGTAACAGCCCCTTTTTTTCCTTCCTGCCCCAATAACAAAGAAATTGGGGATTCCACAGTGTGAAAATAACCATCCCATGCTGCTGTGTGTTATGCTAAGTGGAGTGGGTTTTCCAATGCAAATGCACATTCCTAAAATTCCTTTGCCCACTCCTCATAATGTACCACCAGATGTCAGGGTAGATCTCATCCTGACTCTGCTTACATCCTCCCCCCAGCCGAGAATTTGTCGTCCCGACAAATCACATTCCCTACTATACCAACTTACTGGTCCCCTCCAAAGGGCCTCAGATAGCCCACTTTAGCTTTCACAAACCTGTGTGCTAAATGTATTGGCTCCTCACTAATCACCCCAGGTGCATCGTAAGTTAGCCGTTTCACTGGTCTTATTACTCTGTCTCGCCTATGGAGAATCTCTGTTGCTGTGGTAGGGGGGACATCCTCTTGAGTGACGGATGGGGAGGTTTCCTGTGAGTTCCCCTCGGATACTGGCATAGGCCCCTGCATTTCTAGTTCTAACCGTGGAGGATCGAAGGTGCTTGGGACATCTTCCATCTGTATGTCGCCACTGTCCAATAATCTGTGTAAGTCATTACACGGGGGTTCCACCAGTGGCTCAGGAGTGTCAGGAATGGGCCTAAATACTTCTACCATGGGGTTTAGGGCGGAAGAGGAGGTAGTCTCTTTTGATTCAGCTGATCGAGACTGCAATCTTGTCTTCATACTAGGATACACCATGGTTGTGTCTTCCTCCTCAGACTCACTCTCAGATGTGCTGAGTAGGGGTAGGTTAGCTGCAGGAGACCGGCTGTCCACGTTGGGAGGTGGCTTTGGTACAGCACCTTCGTTCTGCCCAATTGCCCTGTTGTGGTCCATCTCATAAGGGCTGCCTACCATTCCCCACCGGGAGCAAAAGGTTTCTATGCACGGTCTTTGTCTGCCCTGGACCCTCTTCAGGTTTGATCTTGTAGACCGGCAGGTCTCCTAGCTTTTCCATCACCAAGTAAGGTATTGCTTTCCATCTGTCAGCTATCTTGTGTTTGCCAGCAATACCCAAATTTCGCAGCAGGACTCTGTCCCCTGGCTGGAGCTCTTGCAGACGTACTCTAGAATCATATCGATGTTTGTTGCGGTCTGCATTCTTCCGAGCTGCAGATGTAGCTAAGTGGTAAGCATCCCGCAGCTTTTCTCGTAGTCGGGATACATATTGCTGATGGGTTTCATAGCTATCGCCATCCTCTGATACACCAAAGCACAGGTCTATGGGTAATCTTGGTTCTCGCCCAAACATCAAGAGATATGGGGTGACTCCCGTAGCATCGTTCTTGGTGGCGTTGTAGGCGTGCACCAGAAATGCAACATGTTGGCTCCAGGTTGCCTTCTGCTCTGGCCGCAAAGTCCCTAACATATCTAACAGGGTTCGGTTGAACCTCTCTGGCTGAGGGTCACCCTGCGGGTGATAAGGCGTTGTCCTCGACTTTTTAATTCCTGCTATCCTCAGCACCTCCTTTAGAAGGTGACTCTCAAAGTCCCGCCCCTGATCCGAGTGTATCCGGGCTGGGAATCCATAAACTGAGAAATATTTTTCCCATAGTACTCGAGCGACAGTGGTGGCCTTCTGATCACGTGTGGGATATGCCTGCGCATATCGCGTGTAATGGTCGGTCACTACTAGAATGTTCCCAATATTCCTCTTGTCCACTTCTAAAGACAAGAAATCAATGCATACCAGCTCCAGAGGTTTATTGCTGGTGATGTTCTTCAGATATGCAGCCCTCGTGGGCAGAGTTTTCCTTTGAACACATCGAGCGCAGGTCTCACATTTTCTGCGAACATCTTCAGCCATCCGGGGCCAATAGAACCTACTGCGGGTAAGTTCCAGGGTCCTCTCCATCCCTAAATGTCCAAAGTCATCATGCAGGGCCCTCATGGCCAGGCCTCTGTACTCTTTCGGCAGCACTAGTTGGTTCCGTTGCCTTTGTAGAGGATCTGTGATCACGCGGTGTAGCACTCCCTGAATCAGTTTTAGCTTGGTCCATTCTCTCAATAGTAGTTTGCCCTCTGGGGTAGGTGGGACAACCGCAGCTGGGCCTCGCCCCTCCCTTTTGGCAAGTAGTGTATCACGAATGTCAATATCTTGCAGCTGGGCTTCCTGCCAGTCAGCCGCATTGAGCACGGGCAAGGGAGATTGGTCCAAAGCAATATAGTTCACCGAAGCAGAAGGCACGCATTCAGGGGGCAGGCCCAGAGCTTCAGCAACGCATCCATGAAGGCTCTCATGGGCCTCCGGCTCTCTGCGACTCACGCTGCAAATAGCTCTCACTCCATCCGTGGGTATCACAGCAACTCCTGGTGCTTGTGGACGCCTGGACAATGCATCTGCATCTACATTGCTTCTCCCTGATCGGTATTGAATGCTGAAGTCATAGCTAGCCAAAGCGGCCACCCATCTTTGCCCTGTAGCATCCAGTTTAGCACTTGTTAATACATAAGTCAGTGGGTTGTTGTCTGTCCACACCTGGAACTGAGCACCATACAAGTAGTCTCGAAATTTCTCAGTGATGGCCCATTTCAAGGCCAAGAACTCCAGCTTGTGAGTGGGATAGCGTGTTTCACTATCAGACAGTCCTCGGCTGGCAAAGGCTACAGGCTTACGCTTGCCTTCCACCTCCTGGTACAGTACTGCTCCCAGACCCTCCAAACTGGCATCAGTATGCAGGATGAATGGCTTGCTTGGGTCAGCAAAGACTAGGACAGGGGCATGAGTTAGGCAAGTAATGATTTCTCGAAAAGCCCTTTCACATCTCTCATTCCACCGTGGCCCAAAGGGTTCGAAGGGGCCATAGCGTCTGTGCACAGAAGGCCCTTTATTCTTGGTCTTAGATTTGTTCTTGCTGGACTGATATCCCCTGGTAAGATCATTGAGGGGTTTTACAATTGTAGCATAGTTTTTCACAAATCTACGGTAGTAGCCACTAAACCCAAGGAAAGTCTTGAGTTCTCTGTAGTTGCTTGGACGTGGCCATGTAGTGAGTGCTTCTATTTTATCAGGATCAGTACTCACACCCTCTTGGGACACGATGTGGCCCACATACTTCACCGAGGTCCTGCAGAACTGGCATTTGTCAATTGAAAGCTTCAAACCATAATCCTCCAACCTATCAAGCACTTTAAGAAGTCTTTCTTCATGCTCTTCCAAAGTTCTTCCAAACACAATCAAGTCATCCAAATAAACTAACACTTGCAGTAAATTCATGTCTCCCACAACTTTCTCCATAAGACGCTGAAATGTGGCAGGTGCTCCAGAAATCCCCTGGGGCATGCGTTCGAACTGATAAAACCCTAATGGGCAGATGAAGGCTGTCTTTTCCTTATCTTCTTCACCCAGAGGGATCTGGTAGTATCCACTCCGAAGATCCAACACAGAGAACCACTGGCTTCCCAGCAAACAGTCTAAAGCATCTTGGACTCGAGGCATTGTGTACTGGTCAACCACAGTACGGCGGTTTAGGGTGCGGTAGTCAATACACATCCGGATTTTCCCATTCTGTTACGGACCACCACAATGGGTGAGGCGTATGAGCTGCGGGACTCTGTAATGATGCCATTTGCAGCCAGCTCTTGAAGATGTTGTCGCACATCTTCCATCTCGGAGAGAGCAAGCCTCCTAGATCTCTCTCTGAAAGGTCGGAGTCATGTAGTCTGATGTTGTGCTCTACTCCTTTTGCACATCCCACATCCCACTCATGCAGTGAGAACACCTTGGGCCTTTCACAAAGTTTCCTCCTCAGGCGATCTTTCCACTCCTCCGACAATGGTGAATCTCCAAAGTCAAACTTTGCTGGGTCTATTGTTGGAACTTGAGACTCGCACTGGGGTTTCACAATTGATTCAGGCTCGAAGAGGTCTGCTATCTTTTGTCCTTGCTTCACAACAACATCTCGACTTGTTTCATTAGCAATCAGTATAGTCACCTTTTCCTGGGCTTCAGCAGGTAGGGTTATGACTCCACTGGGGACCAGCACTCCTTCCGGGAGCTCTCCTTCAACTGGCTGCTCTATCATTGCTAATGCCCCTTTACTGCCTTTCAGCCTGGTACTCATGACAAGTACCTCTTGCTCTGTCCTTGCAGGTACTACTAAGGGGGTTGTGCCCATGTACTTCAGTGCCCCAATTGGTAGCTCAGATGTCTCCTTTTTAGCACTCTCAATCTTCCTATAGGCTTCAGCACAAAGCGTATGGATCATCAGGGTACTCAGGTACTGGTCCCCAGCCCGTCGTCTGCAGTAATCCGCAAGCACCTTGAAGAGACTGGAGTTGGTCCCTATCAGCACAGACACATCAGAGGTCCCTTTAGGGTCAGGGCATATTAAGGCAGCTGTGTCTACCTCTTCCCTTACCCCAGCAACCTCCTCTGGGAATTCAAGGTGCACTATGACATACCCTTGATAGGGGTATTCATCCATGCTGAGGCCACACAGACCAATGCCAGTCAGTGGCTGTATAGGCAGGTGCCTAAGCATCTGTTGGTAGAATGACTGAAATATAATAGTCACTTGAGATCCAGTGTCAAGCACGGCTTTACACTCCGCCCCTTCAATCCTCACCATGACCTCTGCTCGAGGCCCTATCAGTCCTGCAGGGATCCCAGCTGGACGGTCTCTTCTGGGGGAATCTTCAAATCCTGTAGGCCTAGGTGGTCTCCGTTCCCAGACCTTCTGACAGCTACTGGGTCTCTCCCAACTGATCCTCAGCTTTTCATATACAAAGGAGGGGTTCTCTTCCTTATGGCAGTTAGCAGCACTGTGCCCATCCTGACCACACCGGTAGCAAAAGAATTGTCCTTTCCCCCTTCGCCGGGGTGCGATAGTGGCTCTAGATATTGACTTCTCCATTGTCACAGTCTGAGGCTCCTTATTCCTGGAAATCTTAGCTCGGTCAATGGTGCTTTGCAGCTCAGCTATCCGTTCCGTCAGGACCTGCATTTGTTGGGCAAGTTCCTCTGTGGTGCTCACCATCAGTACACTGGCCATTTGCAGTGGCGTTGTGCTGGCTGGTTCCAATGTTTGGGCTTCCCAACACTCGCTGGCAGCCTGCCTTTCTTCCTCTTCCCTGACCTCCTTTATCAGCTGGGAGTAACTTGGGGGATGATCCTGCCGTTCTCTTAGTCGGAGATGAAGTAGAATCGGGTTCTGATACTGAGTCCCTCTTACAACTTGAGCCAGTCTGGTCTGATCCATCTGCTCAGCAGTCACTGCTCCCCTCATAACAGCTCTCTGAAGTAGCCTCTCCAGCCTCTGTATATAGGCTGAAATTTTCTCACCCCTTTCCTGTCGGGAATCAAGGAATTTACAGTAACTGTCTTCAGGGCTCTCTACGCTCCCAAAGGTATTATCAAGGGCCTCCAGGCAGTCCTTCACACTGACCTCAGGGTCAATGAGCTTCAGGGTACGAAGTACATCTAATGCTGGGCCACTAAGGCTCTCTATTAGACACCTTCGCTTTTCTACATCAGGTACGGCCCACTCCCGCAGCATTTCAGTGGTATGCTCCAACCAGGGTTCAAACTCCTCTTCCCCAGCAAATAACCTTAACTTACGACAAGAGTTTGACGTAGCATAGGCCAACACAATCTTTTCCAATATATGCCCCAGTGCTTGTGCCCAATCATTGGCTGAAGCTGCCGTCCCTGAGCTAGAAGCTGCAGGACTGGGGCCCAACAAACCCGACATATTAGCCATTATACAAACAGTAATTCCCTCAAAATATAAAGACAATTGTTTCCCAATACAGTGGAACACTCAACAGGTGCTTGCGAGGGGTACTGACCTAGGGATCCCGGACGAGCCCCCAAAAATGTAACCCCAGTGACCTGGGACAATTACCTACCACCCCCCCGGGCGCCTCCAGGAGGCAATACTTCCCCACTCGCAAGCACGAAGTCTGAGTGTAGCAAAATCCTTTTAATAAAGGAGAAACAAACCAGAAGCAAAACCCCCCTCCAAGTACATTTGGCACTGTCCTTAGGGTCTTAAGTCCAATCACCCCAAAGTCCAACAACCCAAAAGTCTCAGTCTCTGGTCAGTGCCACCCCAGAGTTCAAAAGTTTATCTGCAGAGTTCCCTCCCCCCCCCAGGTGGAAATGGGGGGAGGGGTCGCACACACAGGGTGCTAAGGGACACCTTACGTGGGCCAGGGCCGACTGCCCCGCTTCTCCGTGGAGTTCTGCTGCAGCCTTCACCAGGACTGGCTCCACACCACCAGCTGTGCTGCTCCTCCAGCAGACCCGTGAACCACGTCAGCCGTCCCCCACAAACCGCTCCACACTGCTCACTGTTCCATGGGCTGCTCCAACGTGCTGCAGACTGCTCCACTCTGCCAGCTGCTTGGTGATAGATCTTCAGGCTCTCCCACTACTTAACACAGCACTCAGTGATTTCCGCTCAGTAAGCTTAGTTCTTTTAGTGACTTCAGCTCTTAGTGATTTCAACTTGTAGTAGGAGAGCCCCAGTGCCACATGGCCCAATGTGAATTCAGGTCAGCAACCTCTAGATAGACTCCTAAAGGATTCAAAATTAGCTCTGCTCTTTAACAGTGGAGAGAGGAGGAAGTGCAATTGGTGTTCCAGGCCCTCAAAAGGGGCCCATACCATCAGGTACACACACCAGTCCCCACCCTCTCTCTCTTCACTGGGTTTTGGAACCCATGTTCCTTGGCTAGCAAGTACTATTTAATGTAGGTTGAGTCATTTCTGTCATAAAGCAGTCTCATAGTTCCTCATTCACATAATTAAGGTAACAGCCCCTTTTTTTCCTTCCTGCCCCAATAACAAAGAAATTGGGGATTCCACAGTGTGAAAATAACCATCCCATGCTGCTGTGTGTTATGCTAAGTGGAGTGGGTTTTCCAATGCAAATGCACATTCCTAAAATTCCTTTGCCCACTCCTCATAATGTACCACCAGATGTCAGGGTAGATCTCATCCTGACTCTGCTTACACTAACAACAGCAGTGACGGGCCAATGACGCAGACTAGCAATACTTGTATGTACCCAGAGGTTCAGACAGGCTTGTGCAGCCCATTCTGCATCATCCACACTATTTTCAGTGAGCTAGCTGGAGCACAGCTAACTTGAGTGTGTCTACATGAGCTGCCATTCACACCTCCAGCTGCCGTGTCGACAAAGCCTTAGAGGGGCCTTTACCATGTCTGCAGCGTGAAAGACAGGTGGTGGCTCACAGTACAGTGTGGGGAAGCCAGGTCATTATGCCATAAACCCCAAGGAGAAAGCTCTGGTGCAGTGATTATGTCGGAGTGTTTGAAGCTGTGGCTATCCAATCAGGATCGCTGTTTAGCAGAGCTCTGTTTCAAGCGGGGCCAACGGGTGAGTTCTGGGTCAGAGCAGATAATGTGCCTGATCCAGATATTCAGCTAGTGAAAAATCAGACTGTGGGGACAGTGTTCAGTGTCGCTGGTGTCTCCAGGCCTCTCACGGGGCAGAGCTCAGGAGCTGTGGAGCATCCAGTCAGTAAAAGAGCTAGATTCATAGATTCCAAGGACAGAAGGGAACACAGGCCATAGAACTGCCCCAAAATAATTCCTTTGGCACTCCTGCAGATCTTTTCAAAAACATCCAGGCTTGATTTAAAAATGGCCAGTGAGGGAGAATCACCCTGAGCCTCGGTAAATTGTTCCAATGATTAATGACCCTCGCTGTTAAAAGTCTGCTCCTTATTTCCAGTCTGAATGTGTCTAACTTCAGCTCCCAGCCATTGGATTGTGTTAATCCTTTATCTGCCACCTGAAGAGCCCAGTGTCAAATATTTGTTCCCTGTGCAGGTACTTACAGACTCTGACCAAGTCACCCCTTAACCTTCTCTTTGTTAAGCTAACTAGATAGAGCTCCTTGAGTCTAGCACTAGAAGGCAGGTTTTCTAATCCTTTATTCATTTGTCTGGCTCTTCTCAGAACCTTCCCCAATTTATCAACATCCTTCTCAAACTGTGGACACCAGAACAGGGCACAGAATGGCACTAGTGAGCTTACTTGACAGAAGCATCCGTAGAAGGCAACGAGAGGAAACAGTTAGAACAGCTGCTCTTGGGAGATGCTATTGTGTTCTCCCGGAGTAATGAAGGTATATTACTTTGAGCTGAGGGTAGCTCCCATCCACAAAAAAGCAGTTTGGAAACTCAAGGTGATGGAAATTTACTTCTAGGTGAAGGCAGCTCACAGTATCAGACTGTTACGGAAGTGGAGAACATTTATTCACCTTCAGAGACTTCAGAAATTGAAGTAAATGAAGTAGAAGTGTAAGCGCAGCTCACTCAACCCTGTGGCACCTCCTGCTGGTCGTTCTTGGGGATTAGCTTGATTTCCAGCCTGGAGCGCCCTCTACAGGCTGGCCTCCGTGTCCCTCCCGGACCCAGTGCCCTGTTATCTGGGGTACTGCCCCATGGCAGTAACCCCTCAGTCTTAGGGTCTCCCCTCCCCGGGGTACTCCCCACCCACTATCCCCACCTCACCTCAGTATAAGGCTACTGCCAGTCATCGTCTAGCCCCCGTGCCCTGGGGCAAACTGCAGTATCAGCCTACTCATCACTGGCAAGGTTGGGTTTGAACCTGCTGCCTTGGCCTACCCCTGGGCTGCCCTCTGCAACGCTGCAGCTTGGGGCTTTCCAGGCTGGAGCTCCCCAGCTCCTCTGCCTTTCCCCAGCCCTGCTCCACTCACATACCCTGCCTCTAGTTCCCTGCAGCCAGGCCCATCTCCCTCTACAAACAGAGAGAGACTGTTGAGTTCCTGGCTCCCAGCCTCTTATAGGGGTCAGCTGGGCCTGACTGGGGCTTGGCCACAGCTGAGCCTACCCCCCTAATCAGCCCAGGCTTCTTGCCCCAGCCACAGCCCTCTCCTGGGCTGTTTTCCACCCCGAAGGGCAGGAGCGGGTAATCACCCCACTTCAAGAAGGAAGAAAGGCTGAGGAAGTTACAAGCAAGTTACAGTATGGGGACCCAACTTCATGGCCCAGATGTGACGACAATGTGCGGCAAATTCTTGTGGAACATGGACCCGAACAATTTCATGAATTTCCCTTCCCTAAGGATGGAAATAAAAGAAAATTCTCTGCTCAGCATTACTAGAGGAAACTCATTAATGGGGAAGAAATTCATCAAAACTGGTTACAATATTCAGGGTCGAAGGACTCTGTGTTTTGCTTTTGCTGCAAGTTGTTTAGAAATCAAGCAATTGGTACATCACTTACTGAAAATGATTCGACGGACTGGAAAACATATCTTCAATTCTCTCTTCATATGAAAGAATTACAGAACATTTAGAATGTTTTTAAAATTGGAAAGAACTTGAATTACGATTGAAAAAAAGGAAAAACTATTGATGAAGACAATTTATGTGTGATCAAGGAAAAAGAAGAATATTGGCAACAAATATTAGAGCGTCTGATTGCTTTAGTGAGAGTTCTCGGTGGGCAAAATTTAGCGTTCCACGCCCATGGTAGAAATGAAAAACTATACGCTCCAGGTAATGGAAACTTCTTAAAATTTGTTGAATACCTAGCTTTGTTTGATCCAGTCATGAAGGAGCATCTACGTAAAACAACTGATCGTGAAACATAGGTTCATTACTTAGGAAAAAATATGCAGAATGAACTGATTCAAATCCTAGCAAATGCCATTAAAAAGAAAATTGTAGAAGCTGGAAAATACTTTTCAATAATACTGGACTGTACACCAGATGTGAGTCATGTTGAACAAATGACGATGATCATTCATTTTATGGATATGGAAAAGTCTGCAGATGAAGATAATGCTGAAGTGCTCATAAAGGAACAGTTTTTGGGTTTCATACCACTGAAGGAGACGATTGGAGCATTTACGACTGAAACTATTCTACAAGAGCTTGAAACAATGTCATTATCCATTGAAAACTTACATGGCCAAGGCTATGATAATGGGAGTAATATGAAGGGTATAGACAATGGTGTGCAAAGGAGAAAGATGGAAATCAATCCTAGGGCCTTTTTCGTTCCTTGCACTGCACAGTCTCTGAATTTGGTTGTCAATGATGCTGCTAGATGCTGTTTGGAGGCAAGCAGTTTCTTTGATCTGGTGCAATGTGTTCATGCATTTTTTCTCAGGCTCAACATGTCGTTGGGAGATTCTGACTCACCATGTAAATTCTCTGACTGTGAAACCACTTAGTCAGACAAGATGGGAGAGTTGCATTGATGCTTTGAAGCTCCTTTGCTATGAACTTGGAAATATTTATGATGCTCTAATTGAAATTTCTGATGATACTACTCTTGCGAGATGCTACTGTGTTCTCCCAGAGTAATGAAGGGCTTGGGAGCTGTGATTGGTGGAACATCAGAACCTGTTTAAACCCTGGAGTGTTCCTGTGAGGCAGCCCCCAGCTTGGATTCCCCTGGCGTAAGGTAGCAGTGAAAGAGAAATTAAGTGGCATGCTGGAGGGTGTCCTGATTGAGTAATCTACATTACCTTGGGCTTCACCAGTTGTAATTGTGAAAAAGCCCAAAGTAGATTTGAGGATATGCACTGACTTAATTCACAGACTGTTCAAGATGGCTACCCACTTCCCCACACAGCAGGCGTACAGGATAAAATGTCAGAAGCAAAATAGTTCAGTAGTTTTGATTTGGTGTCTGGATAAGATCAGATTAAAGAGGCACCTGAGGACTAAGTAAAAACTGCCTGTGTGACACTCTCTGGACTGTTTCAGTTCTGCAGAAAGCCTTTCACACTCATTCAGCAAGAAAGTTTCAGAGGGGAGAAAATTATCTAATCCAAGTTTTGAGAACTAAAGATGACTTCATTTGTTTCCACAAAACATGGGGGGAACATCTGGCAGAAATGGAAAGGATTCAAAAGCAGTGAGTGTTCTCCATTGATCAGAATCATTTCAGGTATGAACACAACAAAACTGTGATTTTCCAACCATCAATATTTCCAGACACATAGTGACAGGTATGTGGGCAGCTCTACCCATGGGCCTTTCTCATAGTTGCTGATGGTGACCTTACTGCATCAACAACTTCTAGTTTCCCTTCTGTGGCTTCTCTCTGATTGGGCAATTCTCTCCAATGACCTTTGCCTCACCTGCAGAACCACACAGGAAATAGCCTCTTTCATCTGACCCAAGGGACACCTGCGAAGAGCTTGCCCCTGGGCCAGCTCCACTTTTTTCACCACTTTACTGTGACAGATGTGAGACCTGGGAAGCACAGAATCGTAGAACTGTAGGGATGAAAGGGAGAAGTCACTAAGTCCAGCCCCTAGCTCTGGGACAGGACCACATAAACCTAGAGGATTCCCAACAGGTGTTTGTCCAACTTGTTCTTAAAAACCTCCAGTGATGGGGATTCCACAACCTCCCTCGGAAGCCTGTTCCAGAGCTTAAACTACCCTTATAGTTAGAAAGATTTTTGTAATATCGAACGTAAATCTCCCCTGCAGCAGATTTAACCCACTATTTCTTATCTGACCTCCACTGCACATGGAGAACAATGGGTCAATGACCTCTTTAAACAGCCCTTACCATATTGGAAGCAGGAAGCCTATGTGTAGCAGGTCCCCCCTCGCTCTTCTTTTCTCAAGACTAAACATACCCAGTTGTTTAAACCTTTTCTCATAGCTCAGGTTTTCTAAACCTTTCATCATTTTTGTTGCTCTCATCTGGACTCTAATTTGTTCGCCTCTTTCCTAAAGTGTGGTGTCCAGAACTGGATATTGTACTCCAACTGAGGCCTCACCTGTGCCAAGTAGAGTGGGGAAATGATCTCCCATGTCTTACACAAGACTGTCCTGTAAATACACCCCAGATTTGAGCCTTTTTTGCAATTGCAGTCCATTGTCGACTCATCTTCAATTTGTGATTCACTATAACCTTTTCAGCAGTATAACCTTCTAGCTGGTTATTCCCCATTTTGTAGTTGTGCATTTGATTTGTCCTTCCTAAGTGAAGCACTTTGCACTTAACTTTATTGAATTTCATCTTGTTGAATTCAGACCAATTCTCCAATTTATCAAAGTTGTTTTGAATTCTAAACCTGTCCTCCAAAGTGTTTGCAACCCCTCCCAGCATGGTGTTGTCTTCAAATTTTATAAACATACACTCCATTATCCAAGTCAGTAATGAAAATATTGAATAGTATCAGACCCACAACTGACCCCTGCAGAACCCCAGTAGATGTGCCCTCCCAGTTTGACAGCACACCATTCATAATTACTCTGTGAGAATGGTCTCTCCACCAGCTGTGCACCCACCTTATAGTAATTATAGCATGAGGACTTGAAATATTGAAATGAGCCAGACTTGCCTGGACTTTTGTGACAATAAGTGGGAAATGTGTTTTCAGGGTCCTGGCTTGCTGAGTGGGTTCCCTGAGGACTTCCTGAGGAGTGGTTAATGGAAATTCCCCAACAACTGCTATGTAAAAACTCAGACTTTGAAGCTTCATCCCCAGAGAGGAGCCAATTGATGGGTCTTAGCTTTTCAGGGGGCCAGAGATCAAAGGCGTAAGCTATATACCAGGGGTGCCCAAACATACCAACCCTCCAGGCCACATACAATAATCTTGAGAAGTATGAGAGCCAGGTGCACCTGCCGGGGCTTGGGGCTTCAGTCCTACTCCCGCTGAAGCCCTGAGCCCTGGAAGGCGTGCCTGAAACCCCACTCCCCGCTGGGCAGAAGACCCAAACCCACCAGCCCACCTCAGGGCAGAAGCCCCGAGCTTCCCTCCCTCAGTCTGTTAGGCAGAGAATGGTCTGCGAGGGGAGAGGAGGGCTGCAAGCTGCAGTTTCACTGTAAAAGAACCGCATGCGGCTCATGAGCTGCGGTTGGGCCACCCCTGCTCCATACAGAAACAGATGAACTGTGCCAGGTTGTTCTTCCTGAAGTGAAACGTGACATGAACTTGTAGCGAAGGGAGTGAGTTGGGGGACAAATGTGCAGTTAACCCTTAAACTGTGACAATAGCAATCATTGCTTGAAGTGCTGCATCAGGTACAAAGGAGTCACCGCAAGACTGGGAATTAAACCGCTGAAATCTTTAAGGAACACCCAATTTCTGCTTCTACATTTTGAACTCTGCATGTAATCTGCTTCAGAGGTTGATCTAGGATGTTACCTTCCTTCACCAGCAGGTTATAAAGTTCCCCTGTTAAACGGTTTATAAACTGGCTTTTCACACAGGATTCTCTCACAGCTTCCAACCAGGCATAGTCACCTCTTTGCATTCCCAGTTCCAGATTCAGCCCAGAAGGTTCTGTTTCACTCAAGCCACTTCTCAGCCAGGGTGAGGCAGAGAAAGCCCCATCTAATAGTCTCCTCAATGCACACAAATAGCTCTGCAGGGGTTCCCCTCTCTGTCTCCTCCTGGCTGACGATTCCTTCTGTTTCCCAAACAGAAGTCATCTCCGGCCTCCTGCCCCAGGGCACCCTGCCTGCTTCACCCCAAATTCCTCATCTCCCGCCCAACCCCATGCCCCGCAACCCCTCCCACCTCCCAACCCTCTGTCCCAGCCCAGAGCCTGCATCAAGCACCAAACCCCCTCCCACATCTAGCACCCAAAATCCCCTCCCACAACCCCTCTTGCACCCCAAGTCCCATCCGAGCCCAGAGCCTGCATCCAGTACACAAACTCCCTCCCAGAGTCCTCACCCAAACTCTTTCTCAGAGCCTGCACCGCAACGCCCCCCACCCCACACCCAAACTCCCTTCCCGAGCCCGCACCCCACACCTCCTCTTGCACCAGCCCAGAGCCTGCACCCAGCACCCAAACTCTGTCCCAGAGCCCACACTCCTCCAGCACCCTAACTTCCTCCCAGAGCCTGCACCTCAAACCCCCTCCTGCACCCAAACTCCCTCCCAGGGCGGGGGCGGGATTTGAACCCATTCTGGGCATCATCAAAAATTATACCAACCTGCCACCCCTGGCTGCCACCAGTTGTAACAGCTGCTTATGGAATCACAGGGATTTTTTGGAACATTGCAAGTATCAATTCCAGCATACCACACAGGAGTAATACTTCATAGAATCATAGAAGATTAGGGTTGGGAGAGACCTCAGGAGGTCATCTAGTCCAACCCCCTGCTCAAAGCAGGACCAACCCCAATGAAATCATCCCAGGCAGGGCTTTGTCAAGCTGGGCCTTAAAAGCCTCTAAGGATGGAGATTCCACCGCAAACCTCAGTAACTCATTCCAGTGCTTCACCATCCTCCTAGTGAAAAAGTTTTTCCTAATATCCAAGCTAGAGATCCCCCACTGCAACTTGAGACCATTGCTCCTTTTCCTGTCATCTGCTACCACTGAGAACAGCCAAGCTCCATCCTCTTTGGAAACCACCCCCCCCCCCTTCAGGTAGTTGAAGGCTGCTATCAAATCCCCCCTCACTCTTCTCTTCTGCAGACTAAATAAGACCAGTTCCCTCAGCTTCTCCTCATAAGTCATGTGCCCCAGCCACCTAATCATTTTTGTTGCAATCTGCTGGACTCCAATTTGTCCACATCCTCTCTGTCACTCTTAGGATTCAGAGTGCAACTCATCTGTATATATGTTTGTTTGCTTTACCCTATAAATAACTCTCTCATTCCTTTTTCCTCCTAATAATCCTTTAAGTTAATTTATTACAGGATTGGCTACAGGCATTGTCTGTGGTTTGAGATCTAAGGCCTGGTCTACGCTAGAGGGAGGATCGATCTAAGTTATGCAACTTCAGCTACGTTATTCACGTAGCTGAAGTCGAAGTACTTAGATCGACTTACCGTAGTGTCTTCACCACGGTAAGTCAACTGCTGCCGCTCCCTCATCAACTTTGCCTGCGCCTCTTGCCGAGCTGGAGTACAGGAGTTGACGGGAGAACGTTCGAGGGTCAATTTATCATGACTAGATGCGATAAATCGACCCCTTCTGGATCGATCACTGCCCACCGATCCGGCAGGTAGTGAAGACATACATAAGAAACTTAAGAATGGCTGTACTGGGTCAGACCAAAGGGCCATCCATCCCAGTATGCTGTCTACCGACAGTGGCCAATGCCAGGTGCCCCAGAGGGAGTGAACCTAACAGGTAATGATCAAGTGATCTCTCTCCTGCCATCCATCACCACCCTCTGACAAACAGAGGCTATGGACACTGTTCCTTAACCTCCATGAATTTATCCAGTTCTCTTTTAAACCCTGTTCTAGTCCTAGACTTCACAACCTCCTCAGGCAAGGAGTTCCACAAGTTGACTCCGCACTGTGTGAAGAAAAACTTCCTTGTTGTAAAACTGCTGCCCATTAATTTCATTTGGTGGCCCCTAGTTCTTATATTATGGGAACAAGTAAATAACTTTTCCTTATTTACTTTCTCCACATCACTCATGATTTTATAGACCTCTATCATATCCCCTCTTAGTTTCCTCTTTAATCTCTCCTTATATAGGGCCCGTTCCAAACCCCTAATCATTTTAGTTGCCTTTCTCTAAACCTTTTCTAATGCCAGTATATCTTTTTTGAGATGAGGAGACCACTTCTGTACGCAGTATTCAAGATGTGGGCGTACCATGGATTTATGTAAGGGCAATAAAATATTCTCCATCTTATTCTCTGTCCCCTTTTTAATGATTCCGAACATCCTGTTTGCTTTTTTGACTGCCGGTGCACACTGTGTGGATGTCTTCAGAGAACTAGCCACGAAGACTCCAATTACTTATTCAGAACAAAACTATTACAGAGAAAGGAGATCATAAACCAATAAACTCTTCACGCCCATGCTTATCACGCACTACCACTCTGCCACGTAGGACCCCAGTAGGCTTCAAAGAAATTCAGGTTTTCTCACAGGACCTGGTTCTGTTTGGGTCACAATCTAATGTCAGATTTTGGATGGGGTGACAGCAGCCCCGTCCCCATTTCCTCAGTCAGTGGACCATTATATTATTTTCAGGTCTTTGTTTGACAGTCTCCTGAACCAGGGTTTTCACATGTAGGTCACCGGTCTGTATCCAGCCTGACTTGGAGACTTTAAGGCCAGACAGGACCAGCCTGAACATATGTACCTAGGGCCCTGGGTGGGCAGAGCTAGCCTGTCCTGCTGAGACCTCACGGCTGTTGTTACTTGCGTTAGCTTTGACCTAGCTAGCTCAAAGCGCGCTGCAGTCTGTTTACGCATACTGCAATCACAGCCCCGAGTTGCACTGCAGGGTGCTGGAACAGATTTTATAGTGGGGGTGCTAAGAGTCATTGAACCAAACTGTAAGCCCTGTATACAGGGCCAGTGCAAGACAGTTTCACGCCCTATGCAAAACTTCCACCTTGTGCCCCCCCTGGTCCCCCGCCCTGAGGCTACCCCCCCCCCGCGGCAGCTCCCCCCCTCCGCCCTGAGACACCCCCCTTGTGACTCCAGGGTGAGACTGTTTTAGGGATCCAGCAGCTCACATTTGTTACTGGCTTGGTGAAATCTAATTTTACAACATACCAGCAGTGTGGGCTGTCTGCCCTATTTTTGAAAGTCTGCCCTGAGGGAGGCAGCAAGAATGTGAGGCACTCCAGACAGCGCAACACCGTGCTCTAACCACTAGGCACAACCCCTGTTCTAACCACTAGGCTCAGCTGCCCAAGTCCCAGTCTCTGACACAGTCTAGATGGAGCATGATTGTTGCCTCTTTTGCCCTTCCCTTTAGGGAGTCATCTCCACAATTTCCACTGCCTGCTGGAGTTTCTGCCAGGGACCTTGAGATCCTGGACCCTCCTTTCTTTTCTGGTTCTCACACTACAGCAGTTCAGTGAGCTGGGCCTTTGTCAGCCCTGGACAGCTTACTTTTCTCACTGTGTATATCTCAGCCAGCTGAATTTTCTTCAGCTGCTTCATATTCATCTCTTCTGTTTATTCTTCCTTTTCCCTTTCCTGAACAGGCTGGGAGACACTTTTTCTTTGTGCTTTTTCCTCCTTCAATACTTGCTTTTTTTGCCGTTGGCACATATTGGCAATTCCTCTTCACTGTCACAGATCCCACACACACTGCCACCGGGTCACAGTTCCAGAGGTAACTACACCAGTGACTCCTTCATGGCTAGCTGGAAGGCACCCCACTTAGGTCTCAGGCCTCTAGCTGTCACCTTTCTCATGGCAGAACCCACATTCTTCGCATTCTAAATCAGCGATTTAGGGAACTCCTCCTGCCCTTCATTGGGGTCACTTGAACAGGTCTGAAGCATGTTTACACTACAGGAGTACAATGGCACAACTGTGGTGCTGCAGATACACTGCTGCAGCTACACAGCTATAGCGCTGTCGTGTAAATGGCGGAAGGGGCTTTCTGTCCATGTAGGTAATCCACCTCTCCAAGAGGCGGTAGCTGGGTAGATGGAAGAATCCTTTCGTCGAACTAGCTGCATCTACCCTGGGGGTCGGGTCAACCTAACTAGGCCACAGAGGGCACAAAATTTTTCACAGTCCTGAGCGATGAAGCTAGATTGACCTAAATTTTAGGTGTAGACCAGGCCTGAGTTTAGTCCAGCACCTGCCAACCTGCTGTCTGCATTTCCTGATTCATGCAAACACTTGACTGAGATTGACGTTGTCATGGTGGGTATGTGGTTATGATATAAAAATTGATAGATTTTTAAAATGAGGAGCAGGAAGCGGCAGTACTGATGACAGTGAGAATTCTAAGAAATTGAAATGACTGGAAAACACCCCCCCCCCAGTCAGTTCTGTGAAGAATATGTTGCTTTTGAATTCACATCTACAAATAGCAATCCACATGGACCTTTGTGTTTCCTTGAGGGAAAATCTCTATCCAATAACTGTATGAAGCCGGCGTATTTTCAACAACATTTGAAGATAAACACCCTGTGCATACAAGTGAGCCAGTAGAATTTTTTTAAAGAAAGTTTTCTGAGTCCAGACTTGCCAGCTAAAATGAAAAAAGCTTCAATTGTTTCTACAAAAGCACTCAAAGCTTCATACACTGTCTTCTTTCTTGTAGCAGACCAAAGAAGCTGCACCAAAGAGCCATGTAGGTAATTACTGACTGTAAGTTTGGCATGTGTGTTTTGTATAATATAATGCTGAACAGCAAGTACAAATGTGTGCATGCACCTTACCTATAAAACTAGTTTGAATGTATGCTTAGGGTGGTTTATACAAGATGGCTTGAATGTATGCTTAATTGTTTTGGGATGGGTTGATGTTGGTACTGTCCAGTGTGTGCGTTGAGGGGGATAAAAAGTGTAATCAACTATTTTACATAAAATAGTTTAAACTAAGCCTTCATTTTGTCTGCATGGGGTGTATTAGCCAATTTTACATTGTTAGATTTCTCTGAAGTTAGGCTGTCTGTATATGCATGCTTGGTATAAAATAATGCTGAAAAACAAGTATGAATGTGTGTGTGAATGGGTGACTTATCTATAAAACATGTAGTGAGGTGGTGTGGCCTCCCTCCAAGGCTAACAGGGAGGAACAACTCCCCACCCTCTGGTGGGCAGATCCAGGCCAGGCCCTCCCCTTGTGCTGGAAGCAGAGGGGCAGAACAGGAAGTATAAGAGGCAGGACCTCCAGCTCAGTTGAGCCAGAGCCAGGGAAGGAGCAAGACACCTCTGCCTTGCTACTGGTCCCTACACTAGGACTGAACTGTGCCAACCTCCTCCCCAAAAGCAGGACCCTGAGGAAGGGGAGCTGCATCGAGTACCCTGAGGAGTTGCTGAGACTGCCAGCTGCCGAATACCCAGGGGAGACTGAGCACCTAGAAGCAAAAAAGCCCTACAAACAGGTAAGGGTAGGAAGAAGCCCAGGGAAACCAGATATTAGTCCAGTTGTGTTGGCCATTCCTCACCACTGATAGGGCCCAGGTCCCTCTACCCCATGCTGTCAACCCTACCCCTGGGGTGGCTGCCTAACCACCTTAGGCCGGACGGCCTCTGTCTGATGTCTGCCGCACCCAGAGGGCTTGAGCCTGACTGTGTTTGCTGTCTGCCCTAGACAGGGAGATGGACTAAAGACTGCCAATTGCCCTGCCTTGCCCCAAGGGGCCAGGGCCCAACACTCTTTGCTGACACTTACCATGCTAATCCCCCGTCCTTTGGCTTCAGCTGCTAGGTGGCGCAGTGAGGCGGCGTGGCCTCCCTCCGTGGCTGAGAGGGAGGAACCTCTCTAAGTCACTACTAATAATCAGGGGCGGCTCTAAGAATTTGGCCGCCCCAAGCAGGGCAGCACGCTGCAGGGGGCGCGCTGCCGGGCGCCGGTCCCGCGGCTCCGCGGGACCTCTTGCAGCTGGTCCGCGGCTCCAGTGGACCTCCCGCAGGCATGACTGCGGAAGGTCCGCTGGAGCCGCCTGCCGCCCTGCCAGCAAAATGCCGCCCCACGCGCGTGCTTGGCGCGCTGGGGTCTAGAGCCGGCCCTGCTAATAATATACAGCTATTTTGAATGTGTGTTTCCAATGGTTTATCTATAAAATAGGACACAAGTTGGCTCAAATGCATGCTGAATTGTTTGGGAAATAGGGAAGAAGGGGGGTGGGCAGGTGTTGTGTTTGTGTGTTGTATGTTTTGCTAAAATAGTCTTTTAAATGTATCTGTCCTTCAAAAACTTTACTAAAATTAAGAGACCTCTGATACAGTGTAAGCCAATCGGTGTTAATTTCCAATAAATATAAAAGGCTGTGAAGAAATACATTATTTTGAGTAAACAAAATAAGGGAAATTGTTCTAAAGATTAGGAACTTCTTTCATTGGGGTCTATCTAACAGTTAGATCAGTGGTTCTCAAATTTTTGTACTGGTGACCCTTTTCACATAGCAATCCTCTGAGTGAGAACCCCCAAACTATAAACACTGCTTTATATATTTAACACCATTATAAATTCTGGAGGCAAAGCAGGGTTTGAGGTGGAGGCTGAAAGCTCATGACCCCCCCATGTAATAACCTCGCAACCCCGTGAGGGGTCCTGACTCCCGGTTTGAGAACCCCTGATTTAGACAAATGCTAAAGGAATTATGCAGAAAAAGAACACTTTATTCCTGGTTCAAAATTGAAAACAAAGACATTGCGAAATGTCCATGGGTTTTGTAAAAAGTTTGACAGAGACGTTTACCTGTATCCTTCTTTTGAAGACTGGGTCATACTTCTTCCAATAAAAACTACAACACAGGGAAGAAAAGGGGGGGGGGGGGCGGGAGGAGAGGTAAGAAGGCAGCAAATACCAGCGTTCTTAACTCTGTCCTTTAAACAGATAAAAAATCTTTCCACTTTGTAATAAACAATAGAGAAATAAAATAATTAAAATAAAAGGCCTGCTGCCTTTGCCCATCTAAGGATACTGAGAAAACCACATTTTAAGTTAAACAGGAATTGTTGCAATGAAAGCGAGGGAGAGTGTGTGGTGGTTTTAAGGCTAATGTTCAGATATACTTGGGCATAGCTCAGTGCTTACAATCACTTCCCTAAGCACAAGAATAGTCGCCCAGCCACTGCATATGTTTAAACTGGTGGTAAGTCCAGAAATTACCATCCCAGGCTGAACCAATTACCATAACTATGGGAATTGGGTGTTATTTGTTTTCTGCTTTTCTTCTGTCCACAGAGCACTTCACACATAGTGATATTTAACTATTAACTATAGTATTAACAATATTGCATTTTTTTTGTTTTGTTTATTTCTTCCCATCTCTCCCCTCCTCAAATCTGATGTTGGTAAACTCCACATATTAAAATCACATAAATATGTGACTATATAATATAAGAGGTCTGACTATTCTCTGATCACATTTGCTCTAGATCTTACTTGTCAAAGTTTTCCAACATGTCATCAGTGGGAGGCTGGTCGGAGACCTTCTCTGCGACCCCAGAAGTCCAAGGGATTGTTGACAAGGTGAGTGGCATGAGATGAAAGATGGACAACAGAAACAAATATAACAAAAGTGTATGTCTTTAAAGCAAGTTCCAGAGCCACTAGGGAATGAAGCTAAATCTTACTTTAAAATCTAGCATCCAGCACTAAAAATGGAAGCCCCCTTGGCTGATTGGAAGCATGTAATATGTGGCATGGAAAAATTGCTTAGGAAGTGACTGCACTGACTCTAGTCCAGAAAATTCTTATATTCAGATATGCCAAGGCCAGAAGGGACCATGTAGTTTGACATTCTGTATAACACAGGCATTGAACTTTTTAATCTTTTAATCCATTTAATGGGGCAATGTTAATTTTGTATCGTTCTAGTTTTTTAATCAAAAGGTCATGTGGTACCAAGTATAATGCCATGCAGAATTCTATTACATCAACAGTATTACCTTTTATCAACCAAATTTGTAATCTCATTAAAAAGATATCAAGTTAGTCTGACAGGATCTGTTTTCCATAAAGCCATGTTGATTGGCATTAAGTATATAATCCTCTTTTAATTCTTCGATATTGGCTGCTCCAATATCTTGCCTGAGAGTGATGTCAAACTGGCAGGCCTATAGATTATCAGGGTTGTAAGGGACCTCAGGAGGTCATCTAATCCAACCCGCTGCTCAAAGCAGGACTAATCTCCAGCTATTTTTTTTTGCCCCAGATTCCTATATTGCATCTTCAAGGATTGAATTTATAACCCTGGGTTAAGCAAGCTAATGCTCAAACCACTGAGCTATGCCTCCCCAAAGTTATCTTGGTTATCCCATTTATCCTTCTGAAATACTAGCACAACATTAGTTTTCTTCCAGTCTTCTGGGAGCTCTAGAGACAGTCACAGCTGTGGTGCAGATAGCAATATATGAACGACAGGAAGGTCTAGTGACCAGTACAGGCACCTGAAGCTGAGTCTACACTGCCTAATTAACTACCAGTGCAGGTCCACTGATAGTAGCTGTCAGGGTTCCCTCCCCACTCTGAACTCTGGGGTACAGATTTGGGGACCCGCATGAAAGACGCCCTAAACTTATTTCTACCAGCATAGGTTAAAAACTTCCCCAAGGCACAAATCTTTCCTTGTCCTTGGCTGAATACAAGTGTGTCATCGCACCCTGATCTGTACAGAACTGGCTGACAGGGCAGTAAAAATATCAGTGTTCTGCCTACACTGGTACTTGGGCTAGTGGAGCTGCACTGGCAGTGAACTGGAGGTCGCATTTGCTAATGCAGAGCAGGCCAGGGAGTCAGGCTTTCGTTCCTGGTGCCAGGGCTGGTTCTAGGGTCCCATTACCGGGGGGCAGAGGAGGGGAGTGGGTATTTCGGGGCTCCTGTAAACAAATAACCCTCTAGGAGTCCAGGGGCTAGTTGGATTCTTAGAAAACTTTGGATTTTAAGAGTTTAAGAATGTAGAAATTAGCTACTTTGTCAGTATTTTCCAGTGATTTATAACTTTGGCCTTTCTGATGATGATTTAGGGCCCTTTGAAGGTTATTTGGGCTGGAGGAAGGGGGTGAGGGGGAAATGTCCTGGGCCTGCCTGGCTCTGCTGTGGACTCGCTGTATGACCCTGGTCAAATCACTTCACCTCTTGGTGCTTCAGTTTCCTCAGCTGTAAAATGGAGTGAGGTGGGAGATAACACTTCCCTTCCTGACATGGGGACCGTTTAAATCATATTTGTAAGGCACATTGAGATTCTTCCTCGAAAGGCACTATCGACCTACAATATGTTACTGCTGTTGTGTGTATGCTCACTGTAGAAATGTAACAGATGGTCTCTGTCCAAAAAATCTGAGAATCCAAGTTTAAATGTGCACCCAGCATGTGTCAGAAATGAGGCCACAATTCTTAGTTTTCAGGGGACACATATATGGTGCAAAAGGTGAATCTTCAAATCAGATTTTGCTTTCATTCACACAAGGATCAATTGAGATTTTAAATGTACTCCCCTGTTAAGTGAGAGCAGAACATAGCCTTTGGAGGGCAGATATGTACGATGCCTGAACTACTTTCCGGAAAGTGTCATGTACTTGGAATGATTTAAAGCAACAATTCTTAGCCAGGGGTCTGGGGCCCCCTGGGGGGCTGCCTAAATAAACCAGAGGGCAGGACCAGCATTAGACTTGCTGGGGCTCAGGGCAGAAAGCCAAAACCCAAGCCCCACCACCCGGGGCTGAAGTCAAAGCCTGAGCACCTTAGCTTTGCAGGGCCCCTGTGGCCTTGGGTCCCAGGCAATTGGCCTGCTTGGCACCCCCTACCGCCAGCCCTGGCTCTTAATCTACTGGATATACAGAAAAACACTTGTTGCACCTGTGTGGGCTGTGGAATTTTTATAGCATGGAGGGGGTGGGGCCTCAGAAAGAAAAAGGTTGAGAACCCCTCATTTAAAGCACTCACCTGTTCAGTGATCTTTTAAAAATGTAAACAAAATTATTCATTGCTCTTTATTTTCTAAAAGGTGAAATATTTGTCTTGTGCTTAGATCTGTGTGTGCCTTGGAGAGGTAGATTTTGAATAGTATCTGGCATTTGTGAGTCAACTGGGAACTCCCTGGTATTCTTTAGCAACAAAGAGCATCTGACAACCAGACTGCTGACTAGAAGACTCGTGGTGGCTCTCACCACACCCTTCATGCACCTCTTTGTGGAAGGGAAAGTGGCTGCCAGCAGAAAAATGTCATTGTTGATTGGCTTAAATACATGAATTGCCTTTATTGACTACATGCTTTTAAAGAAATGGTCAAAGTTCCCAGTTAGCTAATGAATGAAGCACAATGGATTAGTGGTTGGTGCAGTGGGACTGGTAGTCATGAGACAGATGTGATTCCTGTGTCAGCCACAGACTCATTGTGTGGCTTGACTTTGGGGAAGTCACTTCAGCGCTTTCTGCCTCAGTTTCCCCATCTGCAATGCTGTCATTACATTGCATTTCATTGTAGTATCCAAATGCTTCTAGAAGAGGCTCCAAAGCAGACAATTAAAATCACAGCAAATGGAAATGATGCTTTGCCAAAAGCTCTTCTGAGAGGAAAGGATTTTAATCCTGATTTCCTCATTAAGTACAAGGCATTTTCATCTGGCAATCTAAAGCACGAATCCCAAGCAGAGATGGGCCCCTCTCTCTGGCCTGTCAGTCAGGTGCCTAAGTACCTTTATAGATCTGGGCCCTATGCTCTGCCCCTCTTCTCTCCATTTTACTTCCAGCTAGCTTAGATGGCTCCCCACTCTGCCTGCTGGCTTCTGGGAATCCCTTTCTTAGGCAATTAAGTGTCCCCATACAATACAGGGGGAACCTGGGTGCCTAACTGTGGGCTAAGAATTCCACTAGTCAGCAGGGTGCCTAAGATCCCTGGTGAAATCTAGCCCCAGCAGCCCTAGTCCTATCAATTTTCTTGTAGCATTGTTGATCCCTGAGCATTACCTTCATTTCTGCCCTAATCTTAGCTGAGTCCAGAAACAACAACCAACAATACAATTTTTTATCAGGAATATATTACATATTAAATCTCCTTGTCCTACATCTGTTAGCATGAACCAAGGGCTTCAAACTGTCCATTGGGGGACTAGGCAGCTGGCTGCTTGACCTCCCTCAAAGGGATGGGCCCCCTCCATAAATAACTGATGGGTAAATAGTGCTTGGAGGTTGGGAAGGTCATGAATGGCAGAGGTGGGGGATGGCAATTTATTTGTCTGAAACAAAGACAGCTGGCACTGAGGGAACACTTTATTCAACACTTCCAGAGAAGTGGAAAGCCTGGGGGAAGTGTGGTGCATCTGCTGAAAGCAGCAGAAAGGAAAGGTTCCATGGGAACTGGGAGAATAGTTAGTCAAGAGTGGGTGTATTGGGACTGTGAGAGGAGTGTAGTGATTGCAGCATTTGGGGTGAGAGTGGCAGCATGTGAAGCACTGGAACAGCTGCTCCAGCGTTGACACTGAAGCAGAAGATGCTGCATTAGTGTGGAAGAATAATGCAGAGGGGCCCCCAGTGAGTCATACCACAGAACTGAACTCTGACCAATTACCTCTACTGCATGAATGGATTAAGATATTAAGATAGTGAGGCCTGAGGACCCCAACCTTCTTTTGAACTTTCCCACAAAGGTTAAACTGAGAACTCCTCTGAGCTGTTTAGTGAGCCTAGGGAATTTGTCCTTTTCTAGCAGCCTTAGTAAATTAGTATTTCATTTGCGCTGTGTGTCAGAGCTTTTGGGACCCACTAGCTCTTGCAGTCTATGTGCCTTACATCTGAAGTTTCTTTAATGCTTTCCTCTGAGACACAGTACATCTGTATGTGAGAAGGGTTGATGTACCATAGCACTCCAATGACCCCATCTGGTGAGTGTGATCACAATAGTCTTAGGGAAAATTTTAAAAAGTCACTTGATTGTGACAGACATGACACTAACCTGCAATATCCTGGACAAACCATATTGAATTAAATTAGTATTATAGGAGTTCATTGAATTAAAAATTCAAAAAATTATCTATGATTGAGGGATTGTATGTAAATCCATGGGGGAGGGGAACCACAACCCTCTAGGAACTAAGAATAGTGTGGGGAGGTGAGGCAAATTCATTCAGATTTTAACACCTCCAGAGAGTTACCACCACCTGGAGAGATACTTGCATTTACTGGTTCCAAGGATTTTTAGATAAATAGTTAAACTGACTTGAGGCCTTTTTTCTGATCCAGCAAATAGACAGGACCTTCTGCCCAATCCTTGTGGAAAGGTTGGAAGGACTTAACCTACCAGAGCCCTAGGTTGGAGCTGGGGTGACCTCTGGTAAATTTTCTAGCATGTGTGTAGGTTTTTATTGTGTTAATGTTTCCTGTATACTGCTTTTACCTTAAGAATAAATGTGCTTGCTTAGAAAGAGTTGTGTGATAACCTGTCACTGCTGGCACTCCATGTTCAGAGCCTGTGGAGAGAAAGCAGCACAGACACTGGCCTGTTTAGGCAGTCTGGAGATATCACAGTGTAGATTAGGAAGCTGTGCAGCCTGAACTCCCTGGTCAGGAGGGAGAGAGACATGAATCTTTGCCCAAGACAGGTGATGGCTGAAAAGCTGGTGGACACAAGCGGGGAATGCAGGTGCAGTTGCCCTGAACTGTCACAGTGGTACTTAGCCTTTGAAAAGGTCATTGATAATGTCACTGTCAATTCACTGATGAGCCCCAAACTTCCCTTCCCGTCAGATGTATGTTACAATAGGAAACACTCTTCATGCCACATATTTTGAAGTACTGGCACTGAATACATTTTACAAATCCACAGTGTTTAAAGTTGTTCCCTGCATAAACACATCTACCCAAACCTGCCTCCAGAATGAGGGAGTCTTGCCTTTGCCAGCTGGGTGTTAGCTCCCTAACACAACCAGCCTGTCAACCACTCAGGCGCTCTCCTCTGGGCTATACCAGCCCTGCCATTGCCCTGCAGATTGAACATAGGTGCACCCCAGTCTCAGAGTCTCTTTGAAGTGTCCCTCCGTGGTATCCAGCCCCTGATCCCTGGACACCACAGAAATCCCAGTTCCTCCATTCCCAAAGGAACAGTGGACCCCAGGTTTACTAGATCACCGCACCTGTAGCACACCCAGCTACAGTTCACTTACAGTAAAACAAAAGAAAATTTGTTTAAGAAAGAACAGATTAAATGGAAACAAGTGAGAGTGATGGAAAGAAATGGTTCCATATTAACTGCAAACTAGGGCCTATTCTTAAGTTACCTTTCCTATCTAATAATGTAGATTCTTAGCCCACAGTTCAGTCTTTTGTTGCATTTGCTAGCCCCAAGGAGCCAGGACCCAATCTTTCATGAAGCACCCCTGCTTATCAAGGTGCCTCCTTAGTCAATGTATACAAAGCGTCTTTCTCCACCCTGTGATATACCAAATCAGTCTTTTGTCTTTATTCACCAAACAGGGCGATCCACTCAATGTTCTATCATTCCTTTTCACATTCAAGTGGTTTTGATGCTTAGTTTGTCTTCAATGTTTTTCCCATTGATTTTTCTGGGTTGCTGCCAAGGCAGACAATGAGTAATGCAATACATAATTGGCTAGCACAGAATGGGCAACAACTCCTTCCTGCTTGAATTGTCCATCACCGAGACATATTATTCCCTAGTCACTCACTTTCCCTCCAAGACCATAAAGGTATCATTTTCAATACAGTTACATTATTCCTTAAATATCACCTGTACACACATCTCATACTGATTATGAGTATTGAGAAGTTACAAGTTTTCAACAGAGACCTCATATGCTACCCTACATGGGTGCATACAATGAAAGTAGTGTGTTAGGTGTAGTGAGTTAGTCAGGTCTAGACAGGAGTTGCTTGTAGAGAACAGCGAACCATTTGCCAGTTGGCAGCAATGAGCCTCTGTGTCACAGTGACCAAATGTCATGTGATGGCAAACTGGAGGTGGTGCCTCCTTTAAGAGGGAGCTGGGCCAGACAGACTCTGAGGTCAGTAGATGGACAGGGGCTTTAGGGGAGATGTTTGCAGAAAGCAGGAGCGTCAGGTGAGAGGTATTTCAGGAAAAGCCAGGCAGCAATCCTAGTTTTTACAGGGCTGTGAAGCCTGGTTGCATGGAACTCTGGAGCCTAGGGAATAAGGCTGGAAGATCTGAGTTGAGTTGAATTGTTTCTTAATAAGCAAGGCCCAAAGAAGGGAAATGTTATAGGCTGACATGTCAGCCTATGTGCATTCTTTGAGAAGCTGAGAAGAAGAAACTGTGGCAGTAGACAAATGATGAGAAGGGAGTGTACTGACCTCATTATACCACCTAACCCTCTTTCTTTTTTTCTACAGGTGAAGCCACAGCTGGAAGAGAAAGACAATAAGCCATATCCAGTCCTTGTAGCCATAACATATAAAACTCAGGTGGTTGCTGGAACAAACTACTTAATTAAGGTCAGTACTCAGCAAAATCCCCCACTTCTTCCATCATTCCTTAAGTGTTCTAGTTGAAGAAGAATGTAAGTATAATTTTGAGTGCCTTGAAGCAAGATGCTCAAATAGTGAGCAAACATTGCAGGAAAAGATCCCAATATGACTTTTAATCAAGGTAGGGACTATCTCTCATCTGCTTCTGCAGTGCCCAGCCAGCACCTGTTGGGTGCTATTTTGCAAAGAATAGAAAAGATAAAGGAGCTTGTTTTGTGAATCTCATTTAAATCTTATCTTAGTATATATAAAGCATGAGTCAAACTCTTTCAGCTGTATATTGTAAAATTTTAGGATTGCCCAAGGAGAGGCTTGAATGGAGATCACTCTAACTGCATTCTCAACTCTCATCCTCAGAGCTGGCCTTAGCTGTTGTTTGGGCAGGCTGGCAAAACAATGGCTTTTCCTTCCTGCCGTCTCCGTGCCCTGAGAGGAAATAGAATCCTATTCACCATAATCAGCCCACTAGGCACAGGGCCGGCCTGGGGATTTTGGGGAGTGTTACTGAGAGGATTCTGTGGGTACACACCTCAAACTCTGAGAAATTTTAAATACAGTATGTGTGTGGGTTTGGGAAGAGTAGATCTTTAGGTCCCCACAACCTTCTTCTGCAGAAGTACAATCCAGCCTGTTGGTGTCACTAGGCATAAATCTAGGTAACTCGGGAGGATGGCTTTGGGCCTATGTGACCCAAAGTACCTTTATGTAAAGTGCTTTTGTTAGCCTTACTAAACTTTTGTAACCTCTTGTGTTATGTGCTGATTACTGGCAGCTGCAAGGCTGCTTGGCACTAGATGTAGCCAATACTAAATAAGATAGGCGGAAAGCAGATGCTGTAATTAAAGTTATATGTATGAGAACGTAGCCCACACAGTGGGAAAGTACAGATAACTGTTCACAGAAGAGGTACTAACGAGCTAAAGTGGTTTTTGCCAAGTATGATTTAACCTGCTTAGTGTAATGGCTACTTGCATGATGTATTTGCTATAGAAAATAGACGGGAGGGGGAAGAAGGGGGGGGTAAGGGAGAGGAGTGTGGGGGGTGATGGGAATGCTTAGCTGAAGTTATGTATAAAGAGAGAAAAACCGCTTGTATCTGTGTGCAGGATTTGAGAATGCTTTTTCTCCCTGGCACCTTTTTGAGCTCAAATAAACTTGGTTTGCTCCTCCACCCTGGTGTGTTAATTAGTGCGGCGCACATCAGGCAACGAACCCCCACTGTTGCTGTCCTCGGCCCTCTGTGCCGGCAACAAGCCCCATGTTCCTTTCAGTCTTAGTGATACGTTTACATTTTCCAAGGCTCTTTCTTAAGGGAAAGGGCTAGAAACTTTGTTTTAATCGTAGCGGAAATTTCCTCCCATCCCTAACATTTCCTCAAAACAGGTGGTCCTGTAGTCATAGGCTGCCTGGGGCCCAAAAGCCCAGTCTGCTCCTTCTCTCGGAGAAATGGTGTGTCTTTTTAGCTCTGTTATTGTGAGAAGGCCTTGTCGAAGGAGTTGGGTTTTCATTGTGCTCTGCACACTCCTGGCCCAGGTCTCATTCTGATCTCTTGTGGCAATGAGTTCAGTCATTTAGGACCATCTGTTAGGAATGTTCTGCCTCCTGCACCTGACATTTTCCCAATGCATTGCCAGTGAGAGCAGCTGTCTGAGGGACATGGATAGAGAGGGTTTCTAAGCTAGGAGGGCATTGCAGCCCCTAACTTCTAGGTGCTTAGTCACACACTGGAATTCACAAACCCTGAATTAAGTGTTCAGTCTCTGTACACAATGGATGGGGAAAGTTTGGAGCCTAAGAACAGGATCCACAACTGTCATTGAATTGTAAATCCCTTGCATACTATTCCCCTGCCAGTCAATGGTGGGTGATGGTCGTTCTACGCCTTCCTGGATGTTGGTAACCTCCTTTGTTGTGGTCCCTGGAGAACTAACATTGGGTGACTTCCAAACTCACAACATATTTCATTAACAACCATACAGCAAAATCTTATAACCTTATACACACTAGTGATATACATATTTCAACAGAACAATGGGTTTCAGGCTTTCAGCAGATCATGACCTTTCATATGATATCCTACACATGCTGTGTATGAAATATATCATAATTCTATGACAGTGGTGAATATGGGTGTTCCAGGGTTCTACTTTGAGGTGCAGAGTGACACAGGCACCTGTCTCTGCTTGGGAGTCAGAGCCTAGAAAAGGCAGAAGTGTTCAATAAATATTTATGTTCTGTATTTGGGGGGTGGGGGGGGGAACAGATGTCTCTACCTATGGTGATGATAACACTTTTCTATTCCACTAATATTTCTGGAGGATGATAAACAGAAGCTACTTAAGTTAGACATTTTCAAATTAGCAGTATCAAATAATGTGCATCTAAGAGTTTAAAAAGAGCTGGCTGAGGAGTTCACTGGACTGTTAATGTTGATTTTCAATAAGTCTTAGAGCACTGGGAAAGTTTCAGAAGACTGGAAGAAAGCTTAAGTGCCAATTTTTAAAATGGATAAATGGGATGACCTGGATAATTATAGACCTGTCAGCCTGACCTTGATCCTAGGGTGGGAGATGACCTCCTGAGGTCCCTTCCAACCCTGCTATTGTATGATTCTATGATTTTATGCATAAATAGGTAAATCTCAAGTAGGAGTGAGAGGCTATTTTGTGTCTATACTTGTCAGTGGTGTGACCCCTGTTGCAATACTGTGTCAAGTTCTGGTGCCCAGAATTCAAGAAGGATGTTGATAAATTGGAGAGGGTTGAGAGAAGAGTCACGAAAATGATTAAAGGATTAGAAAACATGCCTCATAGTGAGACTCAGAGCTCAGTCTATTCAGCTTAGCAAAGAGTAAGTTAAGGCAACAAAGAATCCTGTGGCACCTTATAGACTAACAGACGTTTTGCAGCATGAGCTTTCGTGGGTGAAAGTCCCTTGCATCCGAAGAAGTGGGTATTCACCCACGAAAGCTCATGCTGCAAAACGTCTGTTAGTCTATAAGGTGCCACAGGATTCTTTGTTGCTTTTACAGATCCAGACTAACACGGCTACCCCTCTGATACTTGAGTAAGTTAAGGGTTATTTTCATTACTTTCTGTAAGTGCCTGCATGGGGAAAAAACATTTAATAATGGGCTCTTCAATCTAGCAGAGAAAGGCATAACATGATCCAATGGCTGAGAGTGGAATCTAGACAAATTGAGACTGGAAATGAGAAGTATATTTTTAATGGTGAGAGTAATTAACCATTGGAACAATTTGCCAAGGGTCATGGTGGATTTCTCCAGAACTGAACATTTTTAGATCAAGATGTAATGTTTTGCTAAAAGACAAGGGGTGGCAGAAGTCTGACTTCCCACAAAAAAGCCAGAGGGGAAAGGAGAAGCAGGCTGACTTCCTTACAACCTTTATGCCAGTGGCTAGGGTACTTTGTTTGGGAGGTAGAAGACTCTGGTTCAATTCCTCTCCTTTGCCTGGGGCGGGAGAAGGGATTTGAAGATGGTCTCCACATCTCAGGCATGTGCCCTAGTGAGTTTGGGCCAGTGCATATTTAATTAGTTACAAGTGGAACAGCTTCAATAGGAGACTCAGAGAGCACCTCTGCCTCAGATTATCCTATAGCCCAGTGGTTAGAATATTCCTCCTACAGGTAGAAAACCCATGGCCAACTCCCTTTGGCTTGTCATGCAGTAGGGGGAACTGAATGGGGTCTCACATGGCCCAAGTGACACCACTGGGCTAAAGGTCATAAGGGAGGTTGTTCTCCTCCATATTTTGTGGCATCAGGTGTGCTCTGAGAACACCTACTGGATCAAGCCTTGCAGGTAAGCTAGCAGGACAGAGCCCAGTATGAGAATCCCGCTGGGGGTTAGGTGTGAGTGGGGTATCTAGGCTCCTGCTTGAGACACTAGTGATGTTCCCAGTGGCAGAAACTTAGGCAACTAGGGGACTTTTACAGCAAAAATTTAGGTGCTGAGCACCTAAATATAAGCACCTCCAGAGTTATGTGGCAGCTGAGTGCGGATTTTGTGAATATCAGTGGTGCTTAAATGTTGGGTGGTTCCATAAAAGAGAGACTTAAAAAAACAGGATTTTTTTTACAACAGGAGACAACTTGCAGGGGATGGGATTTGAATTTGTGTTTCTTACCTCCCAGCTGAGTGCCCTAAGCAGCAGGCAGTGGAGTCAATCTCTTTGTTTCTGGCCCACTGATTATTTCTACCCAGTGGAACAGCTTCAAAAAGCGAGACAGAGAAACCTCCTCTTGAATACCTCATAGCCCACTGGTCAGAGCACTCTCCTGAGAAGCAGGAAACACCAGATCAACTCCCTTCTGCACATCAAATGAAGATGATATTGAACCCAGGTTTTCCATATCCCACCGAGTTCCCCCAACCACTTGGACTAAAAGTTTTAAGATGGGAAAGAACCATCTGCTTCTCTGGACATTTTGTAAATCTATCTCCCCCACCCCCCAAATCAATACAAATCAATTTGGAAATATTGAAACAGTTTGTCAGCATTTCCAAAAAAATATGTTTTGATTTGAGAGACCATCAAAATTCACAAAAACTCACAAATAGTTTTGATAGATTTGAAACTGCATTTTTTTGGTGAATAAAATATTTGTCTGAAAAATCTTCACCCAGCCCCTAAAAGGGTGTTGGCTTACTTCACCCCAGCATTCAGCTTTCTTTGCTCCTGCCACAGTGTCTTTGCATTCAGCACTGGCCTTCCTAGGGCAAAAAGGGTTAACTCTTTCACTGCCAGTCTAGGCATGGCATCTGAGTGAAGTCAATGATCCTTTGCCTTAGGAAAAACTGATTGAAAACTTTTGGGTTTAACTATCAGATTTTTTGTAAATAAACCTCTTATTTATTTCTCACAGATCCCCATGGTTATGTGAAAAAGCAGAAGATGAAGGGGTTGAGTGAGAAGGATAATTTTGGGGTAGGAAGAATATGACCTAAATTCAGCCCAGGTATAAATAGGTGCAACTCCTGGAGAAACCAGGAAGTGACACGTTCTTATGGCAGAGTTGAATTTGGCCTTGTGAGTGCAGGGATAAAATTTCTATTTCTGCTGATCATTAGGAATACCCTAATTTAGACACAAAAGCCTGTTTCTGCTCACACATGTGATATGAAATGGGACAGTCTCTACAGACCAGGTTTAGGGTATTGAATGGTATCGTGTGTGATTTCATTTTTATTTTGCAGCTATTCATAGGTTCAGCACTGCATCTCCCCAAACATCCTTTCATTAGAATCTGCTTAGTCCATGGCTGTCCCATTCTCCTTGTCTTTCAGGTCTCTGTCAGCAACAGCACTGATGAGTGTGTACACTTGAAGGTGTTCCAAAGCCTTCCTCATGAAAAGAAGGGGCCCAGTCTTACCAGCTATGAGACTGGCAAAACCAAAAATGATCCATTGAAGCCATTTTGAATGAGATGCTTGGGATGGGCTCTTCTGTTGCTCTTTCTGCAGACTCCCAACTGATACCACCTGTGCCAATACATGAATGAAAATAAAATGAATCTGATTTTGAAAACTAAGTTTGTGTTTCCATGCTGCATGTAACAGAGAAGGTTTGTCTTGATTCCCGCAGTAAGTAATTGCTGCTAACTTATGACAGGCCTCCAAGGAAATGTGCTGGATCTATCCAAATACGAATGGTTCAGCGCTGCATCTCCCCAAAACATGCTTCCATTAGAATCTGCTTAGTCCATGAGCTTGACTGTTCCCTTTCTCCTGGTTTGCTGCTTCCTGCTAATAATACTACTCATGTAGAGAACTAGAAGAATTCTTCCGCTAACTCCACCTCAAGTAAATCTTTCACAACAAAGACATCACCCCCCGCAACTACCACATCCCCACCGATAGTCACAAGAAAAAAAGTCATCTGATTGGACACCCCACAGTGGAGAAAAGCACACACTAGATCATTACATCAATTGCTTCAGGAAAAAAAAAATCAACTGTGAAATCCTCAGACATGCATTACCTCAGGGGTGGCTAAACTTACTGACCCTCCAAGCCGCATACAACAATCTACAACCCCACAGGAGGTGCCTGCCAGGGCCCAGTGTTTCAGCCACACTCTGGTTGAAGCCCTGAGACTCCGCTCTCCCTGCTGCAAGACAGAGGTCCTGACCTCCTCCATCCCCCCAGTCTGGTAGGTGGAGAATGGGGGAAGCGGCCTCTGCAAGCTGCACGTTAACAGTGAAAGAGCCACATGTGACTCACAAGCCACAGTTTGCAGTGGATGTAATGCATGGGTGGCCAGTCTCTGTACCACCCAGGGGATAGTCCCTGAAATCCAACCACCAGATAATGATCAAACCAGTAGACAAAGGGGGCACTATTGTAGACCCTAATCATGATCAATAGACAAGTCTCTGACACCACCTACTATAAAGAACTAAAAAAAGACTCCACACCATAATTCACACAGGAACTTAAAGAAACTATCAAATCTTTTCCCAAATAACTCTTTTAACAAATAATGGGGGGGGGGTGTCTGCAGGGACACACAGGGGCAGATGTGCCTGACTGAATGGGAGAGGCTCGGGGTCAGTCAGGGTCTGCATGGGGGAAGGCTTGCCAACTCCGAACAATCCCCCCCACCAAGAATGTATTCCATACTTCTCCAACCCACACTTAAAAGCCCTCCAGGTTCACTCCCAGGCTCCCTCCCTCTCTCTCAGCTCGTCCATTACTCCTGACTCCTCCAAACTTTTGCACTGATTCTGAGGGATGTGGGAAATATGTTTCTGTAGTTTAGATGAATTATGTAAAGTTCTGTATTAATATGCTTAGTAAGGATTCTATTTGTCAAAAAAAAATTCCTGAATCTTTTTATTTGTCTGTATTGTTACAGACATATTCGCTGACAGGTATTCTGAAATAAACTACCAAAATAATTGAAACTGGCATGATTATATTGTGATATTTTGACAAATAATATATGCAGAATTTTAAAATACTATAAATTGCCAGTGTAGACAACCCCTATGTTAAGTATTCCAAGGAGCCCGGCCAGATTAAAACATAAACCCTGTTGGTTTGTGCCTAGAGCCCCAGCTCCTGGAGTCACATGATGAGGTCAGGAAGCTAGCGAACAGGAGCGGCTAACGGGGGAGGGAGGGGGTTGGGAGGGAGTTCTCCAGGTGAAGGAGGAGCAATTACGTGACTCTTGAGGTAAGTTTGTTGTCTGTAGTGTATGTGTTTGTGTTTGTGGTGTGCTTGTTGCTTGACTGAAATATATCCTGTGCTCTGTTTGTTTGGGGGACCGTGTGCTGACCATGCGTGTGCTGAGCCTAGCGGCCTGCTAGGCAAGGCTGAGAGCTTCTTAATGAGGCTTTGATCCCTAAGCCTTTTAGCACCCATCAACCCTTAACCAGGGGGCGGGGCTACTCAGGAAGACCAGGGCATTAAAAAGCCCATTCCTAAGTGACCAGAGGAGCCAGTGACCAGGAGTAGCTAACAGAGGAGTTTTGCGAGAGAGTTGTGAGGGGAATGTGTGTGTGTGGCGGGGGAGCACTAGATACACTTAACATTCTTTAAACTTAAAGCCAAATACCCCCCAGTTAAATATAAAACAACAACAAAGGAACGAGCTGCAGGAGGAAAAAGACAATGCAGGCAGAAGTCCAGCAACAGATTGGGGGCTATCCAGTTTATTGCACCCAATGCAGCATGTATGATTACCTGCCCTATTACTTACATTTTCTTTAACATGTAGTGCCACTTCCCCACCAATACGACCTGTTCTGTCCTTCCAATATTTGTTGTACTCTGGTATTACTGTGTCCCATTGATTATCCTCATTCCACCAAGTTTTTCTGATGCCTATTATATCAATATTCTCATTTAAAATGAGGCACTCTAGTTCACCCATCTTATTATTTAGACTTACAGCACTGGTATATAAGCACTTAAAAAACCTGTCATTTTTTAGTTGTCTGCCATTACATGATGTAATTGAATGGGACTCTTTTTCATTTGACTGTTTCCCATCAGATCCTACAGGTCTGTCTCATCTTATGCTGGGGTTAAGTTCTGTAGTCAGCGCGTAAAGCAAAAATCGTGTATAATCAAAATCACATTGAGTATAATGGCGGGCGGAATAGCCCACACTGCAGAAACAGTATTTAAATTGTTATTTTTCTCTTTTTTTTTTGTTTTTTTTGTCTGCTTTGGAGCCTCTTTGAGAAGAATTTGGATACTACAGTGACGTCCCACATAACAACAGCATTACAGATGGGAAACTGAGGCAGAGACTCCTAAAATGACTTCCCCAAAGTCAGGCCACACAATGAGTCTGTGGCTGACACAGGAATCGCATCTGTCTGATGACTAGCAGTTCCAGTGCGCTAATCACTGACCCATTGTGATTCCTAGTGAGCTAATGAATGAACTTTGACGAGTTCTTTAAAAACGTGTAATCAATGAAGTCAATAAATGTATTTTAGCCATTCAACAATGACATGTGTCTGTTGGCAGCCCGTCTGCCTTTCTATAAAGAGGTGCAGATGCAGGCTCTGTGGCACCCTTTGGTGCTGGCCCCCCGACTCTGGTGGGGTTGCAAGCACGGGCTTTGGTGCTGACTGCTCCACCAGTTCTGATCCTTGGGCTGGTTCTGGCTGGATCCCAGGAACAGGATTTACAACTGCTGCCATAGACTCTGGTCTGGAGTCTCGTTCCACCACCTCTGGCTGGGTTCCTGTAGGAGGCTCAGGAACAGAGTTAGGTGTGGAGGCCTGTTTAGCCTGGTTGCAGGTGACCATCAAAGGGAGATCCCCCCACACACTTCATTTATCACAGAAATTAATAGGCAGCAGGTATAAAACAAACAAAAAAAGTGCTATCTCACACAACGGATAGTCAGCCTGTGAAACTCATTACCAGGGGATGCAGTGAAGGCCAAAAGTAAAATCGGGTTCAAAAAAGAATGAGATAAGTTGCTGGAGAATAGGTCCATCAGTAGCTATCAGCCAAGATGGTCAGGGATGCAACCCCATGCTTTGAGCGTCCTTAGCCTCTGATTGCCAGAAACTCGGCATGGACAACAGGGGATGAATCACTTGATAATTGCCCTGTTCTGGTCATTTCCCTCTGAAGCACCTGGTACTGGCCACTATCAGAAGACAGGATTCTTGGCTAGATAGACCATTGTTCTGACCCAGTATGGTGGTTCTTCCTAGCCCACATTCAAAGAACCTTTTCCTTCCTCTTGTCTCTGAGGTCTCTCTAAAGATCGTCACTGTCCCTCTTCCACACACTCAGGAGTTAGTCCAGATTTTCCTTCTCAAGGTGAAACTGAGCCAGAGCACTACAGGCTACAGGCATGGGGAAGAGGGCTAATAAGAACCACAGTTGCCCTTGCCATCTTCACTAGCACTGTCTGCACTGGGAAGAGTAACAGTAGATCATAAATCTACTTCTGAGCTTCCTGTCCATTAACCCCGCTGCCTCACCAAAGGGGAATCTTCTCAGTATTGCAACCCCCACCAGTAACCAAAATTCTGGCCCAAATTCTAATAGTCACTATAACTACTCTTCATTATTCCTTGGTTCAGGCCATAGGTTTGCACCATGGTGCCCATCCTAGTGTTGTGCAGGATGGAATGTGCTGAGAGCCACGCAGTGAGGGACTGGAGTTGTGGGTGGGTGTGTGGGCCTCCCAGTGTGGCCACCAGAATGGAAGGGCTACAGAATCCCCAGGCATAATGTCTGGCCACAGGAGGGGTGCTGGAACAATTTGTACAGTGGGGGTGCTGAGAACCACTGAATATAACCCTGGATATAATGGAAACCACTTCCAGCCAGGGGATGTAGCAGCACCCCCAGCACGCATAGTTCCAGCTGGGCCTCAGGGAAGCTGGTGCAAAGGCAACCTGCATGTCCTTGCTGGGTCTCCTGGTTGTTTACTCCATGTCCCTCCTGTTAGAGCAAAGGTGATGTGGGCCAGGGCCCTGCAACAAGTCAGTGCCTCAGTTGTAAATATTCAGCTGGCTGCTCTGTCGTTTGGCTCAAGTCCGCTGTGCAACCCGTGGGCCTTGTTGTAATGAAGCCAAGTCATTAAGTGATGAACCAGCAAATTCTGTTCTGTCCCGCTTTCCAAATCCTCTGTTATCTGCTCACTGCTTCCTGTTTTCTACTAAACTCCCACTCTGTCTATGTGCTCAGCAAATACAAAGTGTTGGAAATCATCAATGGGAAGTTTTTCCATGGGAAAATGATGATTCATCAAAACCAAAATGTTCCCTGGTACTATGTAGATCTCAATGAAACATTCAATGGAAACCTGTCTGCTTTTTCTGCTAGCTCACTGCCTGCTTCCTGTGGCTTCTTACCATAGGGGCTGGTTGGAGCCTCTGCTCCCAGGGCTCCTCAGACAGCTCTGAGGGCATCTCTTGGTCCAGAATTCAGCCAACCCAGGAAGCCAAATGACTAGGGAGCCAGGCAGCCCCTGGACCAAGTAGTTAAATTCTGGCTTGATTCTCCACAAAGGGAATCTTCTCAGGCTTTCCTCCTTGTGAAAAATTTCAAATTTTTGACCGTATGTCTTCGCTCAGGACAAAAGAGATTTGTTTTGTTCAAAATAATTTCAAATTTTTTACAAGAAAGGGAGACTGTTTTTCAGCCACTACCACCAGTGGTCTGTGCTTAATGCCAGGCAGGACACAGCTTCTTTCCTCGACATGTGAAGGTTCAGGCTTGTCAATGAGACACTAAAAGCACCAGCATGGTGTGGAAAAGGGGTCCCACAAGCTTTATCCAGAGACATACCTCAATCCTGCCCTGCAGTCCCCCTGCTATTCCAGTCCTGGGTTCTCCACACAGCTCTGGCGTACCTGGTTCAGCAAGACAGGGTGCTGAAGTCCCAAACTGGCAGGGAAAGCAGGGGCAGAAGTAGTCTTGGCACAGAAGTTGACAGTTCCCAAGGGAGTTTCTGTGATCCAACCCATCACAAGTCCAATTCAATTACATCGTGTAATGGCAGAGAGCTAAAAGGAGACAAGTTTTTTAAGTGTTTATATAGCAGTGCTAGAATTCTAAATAATAAAATGCGTGAACTAGAGTGCCTTATATTCAATGGGGATATTGATATAAGAGGCACCACAGAAACTTGGTGGAATGAGGATAATCAATGGGATACAGTAACACCAGGGTACAAAATATACTGAAAGGACAGAACAGGTCGATGTTGGGGGAGTGGCATTATATGTGAAAGAAAGCGTAGAATTAAATGAAGTAAAAATTGTAAATGAATCAGATTGTACCATAGAATCTCTATGGATAGAAATTCCATGCTCTAATAATAAGAGTATAGCCGTAGGAATATATTACCGACCACCTTACCAGGATGGTGATTGTGACTGTGAAATGCCCAGGAAGATTAGAGGGGGTATTAAAATAAAATACTCAATAATAATAATGAGGGATTTCAATTATCCCCATATTGACTGGGTACATGTCACCTCAGGACAGGATGCTGAGATAAAGTTTCTTGACACCTTAAATGACTGCTTCTTGGAGCAGCTGGTCCTGGAACCCACCAAAGGAGAGGCAATTCTTGATTTAGTCCTAAGTGGAGCACAGGATCTGCTCCAAGAGATGAAGATAGCTGAACCGCTTGGTAATAGTGACCATAATATAATTAAATTTAATATCCCTGTGGCAGGAAAAACACCACAATGGCCCAACACCGTAGCATTTAATTTCAGAAAGGGGAACTACACAAAAATGAGGAGGTTAATTAAACAGAAATTAAAGGGTACAGTGCCAAAAGTGAAATCTCTGCAAGCTGTGTGAAAACTTTCTAAAGACGCTATAATAGACGCTCAACTTAACTGTATACCCCAAATTAAAAAACATAGTAAGAGAACCAAAAAAGAGCCACTGTGGCTAAACAATACAGTAAAGCAGCAATGAGAGGCAAAAAGGCATCCTTTAAAAAGTGGAAGTTAAATCCTAGTGATGAAAATAGTAAGGAGCATAAACACTGGCAAATGAAGTGTAAAAATACAATTAGGAAGGCCAAAGAAGAATTTGAGGAACAGTTAGCTAAAGACTCAAAAAGTAATAGCAATTAATTTTTTTAGTACATCAGAACCAGGAAGCCTGCCAAAAACCAGTGAGGCCACTAGACAATCGAGGTGCTAAAGAAGCAGTCAAGGACGATAAGGCCATTGCAGAGAAACTAAATGAATTTTTTGCATCAGTCTTCACGGCTGAGGATGTGAGGGAGAATCCCAAAACCTGAGCTATTCTTTTTAGGTGACAGACCTGAGGAACTGTCCCAGATTGAGGCATCATTAGAGGAGGTTTTGGAACAAATTGATAAATTAAACAGCAATAGGTCACCAGGACCAGATGATATTCACCCAAGAGTTCTGAAGGAACTCAAATGTGAAATTGCAGAATGTTGTATCAACCAGGCAAGGTACTAACAAACTTCAACAGGACTTTATTTTTACAGTGGAAACCTCTTTACCAAGCTGCTGCTGCACCCTCTGTAACTCTCACTCAGCCTCCTCAACTCCTCCCCCCTCCTTCCTGTTTCCTGTCCTTTCAGAATCCCAACAGCCAGTGCTCCCAGTTCTAATAATCACAAGCAGCATCTAAACACCACATTCCCTCCTCTCTTAAGAAACTTTCCCAATTAAAATAAACATTGTTGTTCTAACCACAGGAACAAATATGAAACAAGACACTATATTGTTGGCAGAAATATTACACTGAAACCCTATAGATACTACATAAGAAGCATTCCACACCCACCCATAAGAAAGTCAATAGATGTAAGGTCGCTTCTTCTGTATGATTTTAAGAGGAGTTGTGAATTTATGGTCCCCTTTGCATAAGATTCCAGGTTTTCGTATTCTAACGAAGGTACCACACTCAAACTTTGGTTCCTTAGCATCCCGCCGCTTGTCTGTGAAAGCTTTATACTTTGCTTGGTTCTGTTCAACTGTTTTTCTAATATCATCCTCGTCTGGAGCATCAGGTCGTGCCTTTAAGAATCCAGCAATGTTCAGTTTAGTATTCATGTGTTTCCCATGCAGTAACTCTGCGGGTGATCTTTGCGTTGTGGCATGTCGTGTAGCCTGGTATGCTTGTAAGAAATCAGTACTGAAGGGTATCCACAATTGCCCTTCCAGTTTAGCTGTTTGCAAACTTGTTGTGTATTTGGTTGTCATGGTTTTTGTTGCTATGGCAACTGAGTTAGATTATTATGGGTTAGCTCAGCCGGTTTCAACCGGCTGTGTGAGCTCTCTGTATATCTGTAAATAAAATGGAGGTTTTGGTTAGCTGCCTGCTCTCTGGCCTCAAGTGATTGCTTCCTACACCGGCTGCCCCAAGGATAGAACAAAACTCTCTTTCAAACTTCTGTTAAACAGTTCCATTTCTGTATTGGCTTGAGGGTAATATAGGGATGACCTTCTGTGTAAAATGTTCCTCTCTGCTAGAAGAGTTTCAAACTCCAGCGAAGTAATTGACTACCATTATCTGAAACCAATTCTTTGGGGTTATCTTCCCTGCTAAAAACTGAAGAGAGAAACTTAATTACTGTAGTAGAAGAGATTTGCAATGTAAACACTACGTCAGGCCATTTACTGAAATAGTCTGTTAAAGTGATGGCATAACGACAGTCAATTGGAGCAGTATCAAAGGCTCCTACAATGTCGATCGCCACTTTTTCCCATGCAGATTCAGGAAGAGGAACAGGCTGTAATGGAGGGGTACATGTCACTGCTATCTTATCATGCATTTGGCAAGTGACACAGGATTTTATGAGTGCTCCAGTTTGAGAGTCTATCCCTGGCCACCAATACAGTTCGCGTAGTCATCGTTTGGTTCTGATAATTCCTTGATGAGTATCATGTGCCAGGTGTATGAGTTTTGACTGTAATTCTTCTGACACAAGTAGCCGGTGTGTACCTCATAGCACACTGCCATCGAGCAAAGAAAGTTCATCCCGAACTCTAAAATAAGGCAGCAAACCTGGGTCAAGGTTTTTAGGGTTACTGGGTCACCTCTTTGTCAGAAATTCCCATAGTTTGGTTGAATTGGACACGCTGAACAAGCAGCTTGAAATTGTTCTCTTGTAACTGCAGTAAAAGTGCTTTTAATAAGTGCAACTACTACATCCTCATCCTCCGGTGGACCATCTGGTGAAGGCAAAGGCAGGTGAGAAAGGCAATCAGCTACTACGTTTTTGTTTCCAGGCTTATATTCCAATTCATAATTGAAAGACAGTAGTCTTGCAGACCATCTAGCAATATGATATCCTGCTCTTCCCAGTCCTTTTGTGGTGAGCAACGTCGTCAAAGGGCTGTGGTCTGTGTGCAACTTAAACATGCGGCCCCACAGGTAAGTTCTCCATTTTTCAGTAGCCCATACACAAGCAAGTGCTTCCTTTTTGACTGTAGAATATTTTCTCTCAGCATTACTTAGTGTCCTTGAAGCAAATGCAACAGTCCTCTCTGTGTTGTCCTCATGAAGTTGTGTGAGGACTGCCCCAAGTCCATAATCAGAAGCATCAGTAGTTACAATTGTGGGCAATGCGGGACTGAATAGTGCAAGTACTGGACTATGTACAATCAAGTCTTTCACGTTTTGAAACTAGCTTGTGCATCCGTTGTCCACACGAAGGTTGAACTTCTTGGTGTAATTCTCATAATGGTTCAATGACAGAAGCATAATTGGGAATGAATTTTGTACACCAGGAGGTAAGACCCAAGAAGGAATGTAAGGTTTGCAAATCTGTTGGAGGAGGAGCATTTGAAATTGCCAGGATATGATCTGGATCAGGTTTTAGTCCAGCCTGTGAAATTGTATGCTCCAGAAAGGAGAGTTCCGTTTGTCTAAATTTGCATTTGGACCTATTGAGCTTGAGGCCTGCTTTGCTGATGCAGTTTAGTACAGACTGTAGGTTATAGTCATGCTCCTCAGTAGTATTTCCAAACACTATAATATCATCCAAATAGCACTGAACTCCATGTTGATTCCTCAGAATCAATGACATCATTTTTTGGAAGGCACTTAGGGCTGATGTGAGACCATATGGAACACGTTTAAAACAAAATAGTCCCTCGTATGTAATAAATGCTTTGAGGTCTCTGCTATCTTCATGCAACATAACCTGGTGGTATGCACTCTGCAAATCAAGAGTAGAAAACATCTTTGCTCCACGAAGTTCTGCAAATACTTCTTCTATGTGAGGAAGAGGATGGCTGTCAATCACAATAGCTTTATTTGACTCCCTTAAGTCCACACAAAGGCGAATGCCTCCACCCTTCTGCTGCGTCACTACTATAGGTGAAACCCATTCTGAGGAGTTAATCTCTTCAATAATGTCCTTTTGAACAAGTTTTCTAAGTTCCTCTGAAACAGCTTCCCTGATTGAAAATGGTAAGCGCGGTCATTTCTGTCGTACAGGCATCATATTATTCCGCATTTTAACTTTATGCAGAAACCGATAAGCACAGCCGAGTTTCTCCTCAACCTGGTGTTGGGTCCCAGCTGAAACTGGTGTGTGTACCACAAGAGTGCTTTGCTGAGGAAGATCAATTCGTCCATTAACTACCCTGAGATTTAAAGCAGCCAATAAATCTCTGCCAGGGATAGGAGTGCCTTTGTGGACAATGTAGAACTCTGCAGTTACACAGCAATCACCAAAAGTAACTATTGCTGGCAGGCAGCCATGTACTGGAATATGTTTTTTCAAACAGTACACCACCTGAAGTTTGGGTTCTGTAAGAGGCACATCTTTAAAGTAATGCAAATAGATAGAATCAGGTAGTATAGATACTGATGAGCCAGTCTCCAATATTAGCTGAATAGAGTGTGATTTGCCTGAGGGTATGGCGGAAATGTTTACAGTGCACTTTATCTGTTCTGGAATATGTGCAGTAGTGATTTTGTCCACGCTCAGCATGGTAACATCTGCTATTGTAACTGCATGCACCTGTTGATTGAACTGACTACTGCGACATACTTTCGCAAAATGCCCAATCTTTTTGCAATGATTTCACTGAACTACTTTTGTTGGACTTCCTGAGTAGCTTGCAAGGTGTTGTGGGGATCCACAGCGAAAGCGTGCTTTTACTGTATTTTGAATTTGCTGATTCAGTAGCTTTTCATTAGTTTTCCTCTTGCAATTGTTTGTCTGCAGTGACAATGAACTTTTCTGCCAAGGAGTCACAGCCTGGACTGTGCCTCCTGTATCCATGCTCATTATTTTGGCTTCAGCTGTAGCTGACTCAATCTGACTAGCAATGGTTATTGCTTTTTCTAGTGTAAGTTGTGGTTCTAGAAGTAAGCATTCTCTTACACGAAGCATGATTGTTTTCTCAATGAACTGGTCTCTAATAATCTCATCTGCCATATTCCCAATGTCACAAGTTACAATCAGACTCCTCAGGGAAGCAGTATACTGCATTATAGTCTCCCCTGGTTTCTGCTCACGCTGACAAAATCTGTAGTGATTAGCTACTACATTCACTTTTTGCACAAAAAAGTTCTTTAAATTCAGTGAGTGCAGTCTCATATTTATCATCTGCAAGGAGAAAAGTGTAAAATATACGCTGCCTTTCTGCTCCAAGGCAGCGCATTAGCAGAGCAGCTTTCTTACTTCAGAAATCTCTGTAGCGCTGATTGCAAGCAGATAAGTCTCAAACATATGGATCCAGACAGTAAAAGTAATTGGAGGCTCACCTGGGCTTTGCAGAAAGGGTGCAGGTGGGTTCAGAGGCAGAAGATCCATCCTCGTTGCCAAAATGCTGTATCAACGACGTAAGGTGCTAACAAACTTCAACAGGACTTTATTTTTACAGTGGAAACCTCTTTACCAAGATGCTGCTGCACCTTCTGTAACTCTCACTGAGCCTCCTCAACTCCTCCCCCCTCCTTCCTCTTTCCTGTCCTTTCAGACTCCCAACAGCCAGTGCTCCCAGTTCTAATAATCACACGCAGCATTTAAACACCACACAGAACTACTAACTGTAGTCTGTAACCTATCATTTAAATCAGCTTCTGTACCAGATGACTGGAGGGTAGCTAATGTGACGCCAATTTTTAAAAAGGGCTCCATAGGTAATCCCGGCAATTACAGGCCTGTAAGCCTGATTTCAGTACTGGACAAACTGGTTGAAACTATAATAAAGAACAATATTGTCAGATATATAGAGGAACATAATTTGTTGAGGAAGAGTCAACATGGTTTTAGTAACGAGAAATCATGCCTCACCAATCTACTAGAATTATTTGAGGGGATCAACAAGCATGTGGACCAAGGGGATATATTGTGTTCTTAGATTTTCAGAAAGCCTTTGACAAGATCCCTCACCAAAGGCTCTTACGCAAAGTAAGCTGCCACAGGATAAGAGAGAAGGTGCTCTCATGGATTGGTAATTGGTTGAAAGGCAACAAGGGGTAGGTATAAATGGTCAGTTTTCAGAATAGAGAGAGGTAAATAGTGGTCTTACCCAGTGGTCTGTTCTGGGACCAGCCCTATTCAACATGTTCATAAATTATCAGGAAAAAGGGGTAAACGGTGAGATGGCAAAATCTGCAGATAAAACAAAACTACTCAAGCTAGTTAAGTCCAAAGCAGACTGAGAAGAGTTACACAAAACTGGGTGACTGGGCAACAAAATGGCAGATGAAGTTGAATGTTGATAAATGCAAAGTAGTGCACATTGGAAAACATAGTCTCAACTATACATATCAAAAGGTGGGGTCTAAATTAGTTGTTACCACTCAAAAAAGAGATCTTGGAGTCATTGTGGATAGTTCTTGGAAAACATTCACTCAGTGTGCAGCAGCAGTCAAAAAGCAAACAGAATGCTGGGAATAATTAAGAAAAGGATAGATAATAGGACAGAAAATATCATGTTGGTCTATATAAATCCATGGTACGCCCACATCTTGAATACTGTATGCAGATGTGGTCGCCCCATCTCAAAAAAGATATATTGGAATTAGAAAAGGTTCAGAAAAGGACAACAAAAATGATTAGGGGTATGGAACGGCTTCCATATGAGGAGAGATTAATGAGATTTGGACTTTTCAGCTTAGAAAAGAGACGACTAAGGGGAGATATGATTGAGTTCTATAAAATCATGACTAGTGTATAGAAAGTAGATAAGAAAGTGTTGTTTACATCTTCTCATAACACAAGAACTAGGAGGTCATCCAATGAAATGAATAGGCAGCAGGTTTAAAACAAATAAAAGGAAATATTTCTTCACACAACGCAAAGTCAACCTGTGGAACTCCTTGCCAGAGGATGTTTTGAAGGCCAAGACCATAACAGAGTTCAAAAAAAAGTTAAATAAATTAATGGAGGATAGGTCCATCAATGGCTATTAGGCATGATGGTCAGGATTGGTGTCCCTAGCCTCTGTTTGCCAGAAGCTGGGAATGAGTGACAGGGGATGGATCACTTGATGATTACCTGTTCTGTTCATTCCCTCTGGGGAACCTGGCACTAGCCACTGTCGGAAGACAGGATATTGGGCTAGATGGACCCTTGGTCTGACCCAGTAGGGCCATTCTTATGTTTTTCGAACTGCCCCCACCCCACCTCAGAAGCATCTGTTTGTAAAATAAATTCCTTGTTAAAGTCTGGGGCTATGAGTACGGGATCATTACAGAGGGCTGTCCAAAGGTCTGTGAATGCCCCCTCTGCTGCCTTGGTCCACTTCACCATGTTTGGACCTCTGGCTCTTACCAGATCCGATAGGGGACTTGCCCTAGTGGCAAAGTGGGGAATAAAACATCAGTAATACCCTACCACGCCCAGGAATGTGCAGACCTACTTCTTTCGGGTTAGTCGGGGCCAGTTTTGAATCGCCTCTAGCTTATTCACTTGGCGTTTTACTATGTCCCTTCCTACAATATACTCCAGGTACTTAGCCTCTGCTAGCCCTATGGTGCATTGAGAGGGATTAGCGGTGAGGCCAGCCCACCTTAAGGTGTGCAGTACTGCCTCAACTTTCTCCAAGTGGGTTCCTCAATCTGACATATGGATAATGACATCATCTAGGTATGCGACTGCATAACTAGTATGGGGGCAGAGCAGCTTATCCATGAGGTGCTGGAAGGTGGCCAGGGCCCCATGCAGCCTGAAAGGGAGGACGGTGTACTGGAATAGCCCCTCTGGAGTGGAGAACGCTGTCTTCTGTTTAGCTTCTTTGGTCAGGGGAATCTGCCAATAATCCTTTATCAAATCCAGGGTAGTCAGGAATTGGGCACTACCCAGTCGGTCAACCAGTTCATCGATGCGTGGTATGGGATATGCATTGAATTGGGATACTTCATTAAGTAAGCAAAAGTCATTATAGAATCTTGTGGAACCGTCAGGTTTGGTCACTAGTATGACTGGACTGGACCACTGACTGTGAGATTCTTCAATGACTCCTAATTCTAACATCTTCTTCACTTTGGCCTTGATCTCTTCTCTTTTGGCTACTGGGATTCAGTAGGGTCTCAAGGTTACCTTGCCTTTAGTGATCATGTGGATATGGGATAGGTCTCGGTCATCCGCCCCAGTTTCATAGAGAACACATCTCAGTTGCGGTTGATCATGTCGGCTGCCTCGACCTTTTGGTTAGGCATCAAGTCGGATGTTATCCTCAGTATCCTCATGTAGGTTATCCTCTTGGGGAAGAGCCTCCTGGGTGACTAAGCATGCTTCTCAGTTGTGCCAAAGTTTTAGAAGAGTGATATGGTAAATTTGCTCCAGTTTCTGGTGGCCTGGATGCCATACACTATAGTTCACCTCTGCCACGGCTTCGACCACTTTAAAGCGTCCCTGCCACTGGGCCAAAAGTTTACTCTCTGCTGTGGGCACCAGTACCATCACCCGTTCCCCCGATGGAACCATCAAACCTTTGCTTGGTGATTGTAATGGGTTCTCCAAGTGTTCCCGTACAATGGGCATAACTCGGGCTGTACAGTCTCTCATCTGCACTACATGTTTGACTATGGTCCTTCCAGGATTTGGCTCCTCTTCCCAGGCTTCTCTGGCTATATCCAATATATCCAAGGGGTAGCACCCATATAGTAGTTTGAACGGAGAGAAGCCTGTGGAGACTTGCGGGACCTCCCGGATGGCGAACACGAGGTAAGGCAGTAGGGTATCCCAACCTTTCCCATTCTGGTTCACCACTTTCCTGATAATGGCTTTGAGGGTCCTATTGAACCTTTCCACAAGGCCATCAGCTTGCTGGTGGTGTACAGAAGTCCATAGGGCTTCTACGTGGAGCAATTAACAGACATCTTTCATCAGCCAGGACAGAAAAGGTCTCTTGATCAGTCAATTTCTCCTTGAGTAGCCCAATGCAGGCAAAGATCTGTACTAGCTCCTTAGCTATTGTCTTGGAGGCAGTACTGCGTAGGGGGACGGCTTCTGGGTACCGGGTTGCACAGTCCAGGGCAACAATCATGTTAGTGGCCCCGAGCTGTCTTCTCTAGAGGCCCTATCAGATCCAAGGCTATTCTTTCAAAAGGTACCTCTATTATTGGAAGAGGTATCAAAGGGGTCCTCAAGTGTGGGCGAGGACTATGCAGCTGACACTCTGGACAGGAAATGCAGTACTGTCAGACATCTTTGTGTACTCATGGCCAGAAGAACCTCCACAGGATCCATGCCTGGGTTTTCTCTACCCCTAGGTGTCCTCCAAAAAGGTGACTGTGGGCGAGGCTCAATATGGCTTTTTGATGCTTTCGTGGCACCAGAAGTTGCTTCATCTCTTGCTCCTGCATTTGCACAATCAGGTACAGGAGATCTTTCTTCACCATAAAGTAAGGTCCCGGTCCCTGGACCTTCCCATCCACGGGTATCTCATCTGTCTCAGCCACCTCTCTCCTGGCGTTATCATATCTGGGGTCCTCTGCCTGGTCCTGCCAAAAAGTCTCTTTTCCAGGACTAATCTGCCTGAGCTCCCAGGTGCTGGCTTCTGCTTCTTCCAGCAGGGTGCCACCATCATGGCTGGGACCGGCTTCTGGCTTACCTTCTGCAGTGGTAGTTTCTCTGTCTGCTGCCCATGGCCATCTGCCTACTAGGGTGGTCTTCTGGCCCTGGGTGAGGATCTGGGTTCCCAAGGCTTTCATGGCCTTCCTCTCTTTTTTGGTCTTACGGGTCTTTCTGGGAGCTGGGAAGAGATCTTCAGAAATCCCAGAAAACATCAGGGGTTGACATTTCCCCGGTGACTAGTCACTGCTCTCAGAGTCCCCTCCTCCCTCCAGCGGAAGTAAATTATCAAACCCTGGATAGTCCCTCCCAACAACTACAGGATATGGGAGTTTAGGAACTATGCCCACTGTCACCTCAGTGAGTTTCCCCTGAACCTCCATCTCCACCAGGATGGTGAGGTAATGGCGCACAGCCACACGTACGCACATCACAGCTACATGTTTGGCCTGTAGCAGCTGGCTACTTTTTACCAACTTACCCAATATAGAATCATAGATTATTAGAGTTGGAAGGGACCTCAGGAGATCATCTAGTCCAACCCCCTGTTCAAAGCAGAACCAATCCCCAAATGGCCTCCCTCAAGGATCGAACTCACAACCTTAGGTTTAGTAGGCCAATGCTCAAACCACTGAGCTATCCCACATGTCAAGGAGCCACCCCCACTCTGAACTTTAGGGTACAGACGTGGGGACCTGCATGGATACTTCTAAGCTTAATTACAAGCTTAGATCCGGTAACACTGCCACTAGCCAGAATTCCAGTGTCCAGCACACTCCCTGTCCCCCCAAAACTTTCCCCTCCCTGGATAGCCTTGAGGCTTTTCCGCCAAGTCCCTGGTGATACCGATCCAACCCCTTGGATCTTAACACAAGGAGAAATTAACCATTCCCCACTACTTTCCCCCACAAACTCCTGGTGAGTCCAGACCTAATTCCATGGGATCTTAAAACAAGAAAGAAAAAAAATCAATCAGGTTCTTAAAAAGAAAACTTTTAATTAAAGAAAAAGAAAGGTAAAAATCATCTCTGTAAAATCAGGATGGAAAATATTTTACAGGGTACTTAGATTTATATAGCCCAGGAGAACCCCCTCTAGCCTTAGGTTCAAAGTTACAGCAAACAGAGGTAAAATCCTCTCAGCAAAAAGGAACATTTACAGGTTGAGAAAACAAACATAAGACTAACACGCCTTGCCTGTGCTACTTACAAGTTGAAACATGAGAGACTGATTCAGAGAGATTTGGAGAGCCTGGATTGATGTCTGGTCCTTCTTTGTCCCAAGAGCAAACAACCCCCAAAACAAAGAGCACAAACAAAAGACTTCCCTCCACCAAGATTTGAAAGTATCTTGTCCCCTTATTGGTCCTCTAGTCAGGTGTCAGCCAGGTTTACTGAGCTTCTTAACCTTTTACAGGTAAAAGAGACATTAACCCTTAACTATCTGTTTATGACAGAGGGTGATAGCACTCCCAGAGTCCACGAGCGCTGTAGTCTCTGCCCTGTTTATTCTCACCGGCCTGGTGTAGTTATGCAGGACTAATGTGACTCCTGCAAGGTGGATAAGGGAGCACGAGACCTCCTAATCATCCAACTTACATTGCATAGGCTCCTTGGTGCTGGGACACTGTGCTGCTGTGTGTCCCCACTTCCCACGTGCTTCTAGTCACTCCCCTATCATGTGGGTTAGGGGGTTTTACTCCCAGGATTCCCCCCATTCAGGCCATTCCCTTCTTTCTGGGTTCCCAGCTGGTTTTCAGCCCCCCCTCTTCCTTCCAGGGCTGGGGTTGGGTACTTGCCTCATAAGGGGCCTTCCTTGGTTAGTTGGGTCAATTCCCTGGCTGTCATCCGTCTTTCTACCAGCATGATCATTTCGTAATAGGTGGACGGATTGTTCTGGCCTACACAGTTGCACACATCTGATAGTAATCCCCGCATGTAATAGTTCATAACCAAAGTCTCCAAAATCCCCTCCGGGCTGCATGCCTCAGTCTGTAACCACTTCCACGCAAGGTGTATGAGGTTGAATAGCTTGGACCTCAGAGGTTTGTTCTCCTGGTATTTCCACTCCAGGAACCTCTGGGCCCATACTGCTGCCATCAACCCAATCATGCTAGGATCGCTGCCTTCAGCTGGGGATAGTCAGTGGCGTCCTCAGCAGGCAGACCAAAGTAGGCCTTCTGGGCCTCTCTGCACAAGAAAAGGGGCAAGAATGCTGTCCCACTGATCCAGGGGCCACACCTCACACTGAGCAGTCCTCTCGAATGAGAGGAGATATGCTTCTACATCATCTTCTGTCGTCATCTTTGTATACAACCAGTGGCCCTTGGGCTTTGCGTCCCTTCAGACCCCAGGGCCTGGGTGGTAATGATCTTCAGCTAGTCCACTACCTCCCACAGGAGGGCTTGATCTTGGGTCACCTGGCCCATTAATAATTGGTTGATTTCCTGTTGTAGCTGCACAGACTCCTGTTGTGCCATCGCCTGAACCCAGGTGGCCTCCTGCTGGGCCACTGTGGCTTGCACCAGAGCTCTCACCACCTCCTCCATTCTGGTACAAAACCAAACCCCAAAACCCCAGTGCACTTTTTTTTAACCTCTTTCTTCTGCCACACTGTGAACAATTGATTTCACTCCTGACACCAGTTGTGACAAAGCTCTGACCTTATCTCAGTGGGTCCCATGCTTCCAGGCAGATTATGGTAGCATCAGATGCTCACTGTGACCCTCCACATAGCCCTTCTCTCTCTAGAGGCAAAGGTCACAACCAAAGAGGGTGGAACTAGGTTGTTCGCAGTGGTGGCAGATGACAGAACAAGGAGCAATGGTCTCAAGTTGCAGTGGGGGAAGTTTAGGTTGGATATTAGGAAACACTATTTCATTAGGAGGGTGGTGAAGCACTGGAATGGGTTACCTAGGGAGGTGGTGGGATCTCCTTCCTTAGAGGTTTAAGGCCTGGCTTGACAAAGCCCTGGCTGGGAAGATTTAGTTGGTGTTGGTCCTGCTTTGAGCAAGGGGTTGGACTATATAACCTCCTGAGGTCTCTTCCAACCCTAATCCTCTATGATTCTATAAACGTATCAACATCATGTCTCAAAATATATAAAGTAAATTTCCTTAAATCAACAAGTCATATCTGTTTTCATTTGCTAGTCCATTTGTAAAAAGCTTAATTCAAAAATCTAAATCACTGGATTTTGTCTGTAATAAATTTTCATGCAGCATTTTTCTTACTTTGCCTCTGCAAATTTCACTGATTATCAATGGAAATATTTCAATAATTATTGATGGAAAGTGTAGCATGATCACATCTCTTTCTGAGCCACACAGCCCAATTCACCTCACACAGCCTCCAAACTGTATAACAGGGATCAGCAACCTTTCGGAAGTGGTGTGCCGAGTTTTAATTTATTCACTCTAATTTAAGGTTCTGCGTGCCAGTAATACATTTTAATGTTTTTAGAAGGTCTCTTTCTATAAGTCTATAATATATAACTAAACTATTGTTGTATGTAAAGTAAACAAAGTTTTTAAAAATGTTTAAGAAGCTTCATTTAAAATTAAATTAAAATGCAGAGCTCCCACGACCGGTGGCCAGGACCAGGGCAGTGAGAGTGCCACTGAAAATGAGCTTGCGTGCCGCCTTTGGCATCTGTGCCATAGGTTGCCTACCCCTGCTGTATAACAATCCTTTTGTCACCTCCTGATATGGCTCAAATACTTTTCCTAAACCTGAACCACAACCTGAAAATGTGCAAAAACAGCACCCTGATACAGTTAGCATAGTTAACTTATACTTTGAATCTACACCTATCCCTATATATTTTTAAACTTTTGATTTTGACTTAGAACATTCTAGTTTTCAAATGCTTTTTAAACCACCACATTCTAATGAGGCTCTTCTCTGATGAAATTGGTATGTATGTGCAATTTGAATTCTGTCTGAATACAATAATTAATGTTATAGAGGGAAACAGATTATGAAATCATTTTTGTACATCCGAATTGTAGTTATTACTGGACATCCCAATGTCTCCTTATAGCTCATATACCCAATGTCCATGTTTTCTTTATGTCCCTCCTTTGAACTTTTTCTGTCTTTTCCCTGTCTCTATTTTTAATATACAGAATATAGACTGAAGGCCAGATCTGGGCAGGTCCGACCCTAGGGGAGTGTGGGGCCCAGAACAAATCAACATGTATGGGCCCCCTCTTAATATTTTTATACAGGTAAAATCTGGTGTGGGGCGGAGACGCCAGTGCTGGGGGGGCAAGGGACGATGGACAGTCAGAGGGTGGCACCTGTTCTAGGGGCAAGGGAGCCACCTGTGCTGGGGGGTCCCAGAAAAGGGGGTGAAAGGGCACTGGATGGGGTCACCGTGGCGCTGGCATGTTCTGGTGGCGCTAGGTCTCTGGCAGCCGGTGTGGTGGCGGGTGGGTGAGCAAGAAAAAGAAATACAATGCGCACTTCCCACCAGTGGGTACTGGCCCAAACCCCGCTGCCGGCGCCAGGTCCTCCCCAACCCCCCAGGCCAGTCTGGCCCCCCCCAAGCTCCTAATGCCACATCCCAGACTTGGCCCCCCAGGCAACCCTAATCCCATTCTCCTGGGCCGGCCTATCACCACACACATAATATACTTATACTGAAGTGCAGGGCCCCCCAAAGCACAGGGCCCGGAGCAGTCGCCCCATGTGACGATGTGGTTCTGGCAGGACCCAACTGAGAGTGCCAATTTAGGACAAATCGCTTAAAACAGGGCAGTTACAGCCCTAGGCTGGGGTTTTTCCACCTCTAAGGCAAACCAAACCAGCCGGACAAAGAGGACCTTGGTCTCATCCCACTGGCTAACCACAAGTCACACAAGCAACTCCCTTAGACACTCCAGTTTCCCAGTATCACCACCAGTGCCACTCGTCCTGGGGATGAATGATTATGAAAAACAACACCCTGATAAAGGAAAAAGGTTCTCTCGATTCCAAAGAATCAAGCCCCAGACCCAGGTCAATATACAAATCAGATCTTACCCACAAATCACGTTGTTGCCAATCCTTTAGAATCTAAAATCTAAAGGTTTATTCATAAAAGGGAAAAGATACAGATGAGAGCTAGAATTGGTTAAATGGAATCAATTACATACAGTAATGGCAAAGTTCTTAGTTCAGACTTGTAGCAGTGATGGATTACACTGCAGGTTCAAATCAAGTCTCTGGAGTACATCCCCCGCTGGGATGGGTCATTCAGTCCTTTGTTCAGAGCTTCAGTTTGTAGCAAAGTCCCTCCAGAGGTAAGAAGCAGGATTGAAGACCAGATGGAGATGAGGCATCAGCCTTTTATAGTCTTTTCCAGGTGTAAGAAGACTTCTTTGTTCTTACTGTGGAAAATTACAGTAAAATGGAATCTGGAGTCACATGAGCAAGTCCCTGCATACTTTGCTGAGTCACACGGTGTTTCTGTCTTCTCTCAATGGGTCAATTGTATAGCTGATGGTCCTTAATGGGCCATCAAGCAGGCTAGGCAGAGCTAACACCAAATTGGGGTGTCACCCAGAAGCACAGAATAAGTTTGAAGTACAGACAGTATAGAGCTAATATTCATAACTTCAACTAAAAAATGACACATGCATACAGACAGCATAATCATAACCACCAACCTATAACCTGGTCTTAGACACCTTATATGACCCCCTTTACATAAGATTTGGTGCCACTACAGGACCTTGGTTGCAACCCTGTTCTATATGATCCCAGATTATATCAATAACGTCACACCCCAATTCACCATACCCAAGGGATGGCTCTGTCCATGGGGCTGTATAATCCCTCTCATTTCAGCAGATCACTTATCCTGCAGTAAATTCTTAACTTTTTAGCTAAGATCAAGTGTCACTGATTGCCATAACTGATTTGCCTTTGTCTGGGGAATGTATCTTACCTTGGCACAGAGGTAGTCCGGAATCAAGTGACTCACAGCTACCTTTAATTTCTAGTTGTCCCTGTAAAGGTACCACAGGAACTCCACCTTCTAGGGAATCTTTTCTACCAGCTGTTCACTAAACATGGCTATCTAGCACCTGATGGTAGAGAACACTTCAAAACTTGAATGATAATTCAAATAGAAGCTGTCTTCATAGAAGTTATCAATAGTAAAATCCTGTTAGATTTGGAGCTTGTCCATCTCTTCTCCGCTAATTCAGGTCTGTTCTCTAGCATATATTCCCAGATGCTTTGTGGTTTTTTCTAATATGATTTTGTTAGAATAAGTCAAATTCTCTCATCTTCATCCACATCACAAATGTCTTCTTTCTCCTTGGACTGGAGATGCTGTTTCTGAGTTTGTAGATGGGACGTGTGTAATCATTAATACATACAATGCCTGGCATCTTGGAGCTTCCACAGGGAAGGTAACTGCTGAATGTGCCACTGAGTCTGTAATGAATTGAGCCAATTATGACTCATCACAATCTCCTCACTACCTAAACTATGATCACAAATGGCTCATTTCTTTTAGGCAAAGTTTTCTCAAAGCTCTGATGCAAAATTGAACTAATGCTGGATAGAACATAACTGAGAGGGTGCCAAAGTCATTCCCAATCTGACAAGTTTTCATTATGGATTTTGTTCTTAGTGGGACAAATGCCATACCACAAAAAATTCCAGGCAAACAGCATTGCTATTGGCACCAGCTGGCTCCTCTGTTTTGGCACTCACAGCACCAGACTGAGAATCAAATGGACTGTGAAGAGTTAATTCTCTTTTTGTCCTAGGAATGTTCCTTTAATTAAGAATGAGGTAGATAGGGTGGGAGTAGTACTAGAGACTAGAGAAACTTTCAGTAATGCTACCTGTGTATTATCTGTGGAGAGCTCAAGGCTGGAGTATCAGAGGGTGCTAGAGGTTATAGCTGAGGTGCTTTGGAAGTTCATTCAGGAGTCCTGGAATAGGAATACCAGAGGATGCGGTAGATTAGGTCTGAGGTCTTGGCATTGCAATGTGAGGGGGACCCAAAGACTGCAGTATCTAGGCATCAGGGGCGGCTCTAGACCCCAGCGCGCCAAGCAGGCGCTTGGGGCGGCCGTTTCCCGGGGGGGCGGCATTTGGCTCCGGTTGAGCTCCCGCCGGCATGCCTGCGGCAGGTCCACCTTCGCCCGCACCGCGCGCACCTGCCCCAGCCACGACTGCGGCGGGTCCCGTCTTCCCGCGGCTCCGGTTGAGCTCCCGCAGGCATGACTGCGGCAGGTCCGCTGGTCCCAGGCTCCGGTGGACCTGCCGCAGGCATGCCGGCAGGAGCTCAACCAGAGCCGCGGGAAGAGGGGACCCGCCGCGGGACCGGGGAAGGGCGGCGCAGCGCTCCGCGCTGCTTGGGGCAGCCTACTTTCTAGAGCCGCCCCTGCTAGGCATGCTGCTGGAAGGCATTTATTGGCAGAACTGTGTGTAAAGCACAGCACTGGAACAGTAGAGGCTACTGCAGGACAGGATTGAGGTACAGCATCTGAGTCACTCCTATTCTCTTCCAGCGACATATAATAGTTAGGGCTCCTGAGAGCTGTAATGCCCTTGGTCTAATTTCAGTTATTGGATTTAACGTGCAAGTGCTGGGTGATGTGGTTGGCCAATGATCTACAGGAAGTCAGACTAGATGATATGAGAGCCTCTCCTGGCCTTATATTCTATGACTCTAGGAGGTACAGTACTTTGGTAGAACTATGTACAGGGCTTGCAATCTTGATGCAGTTTGCAGCTGATACATGTTGATGGCCAGTTTGATGGACTGGGCAGCTGGGTGCTGTGAGTACACTGAAGTACACTGGCCAAAATGTGTGTGGCAAAGAAGTGGAATGTCAGTGGCTGATGCAGTGCAGAACTGAGGTGCATTAGGAAAGCACAAGCATATGTGTGTGTGAATTTTCCAGGAATGTGGTAGCCAATGGTACCTCAGGTCAGGGTTCTGGTTTAAGAATGTGTTCTGACGTTTGCTAAATTTGGATTCAAAGCCACAAAGATCACATGTTAATTTGTGGTTTTGAAGCACATTTGCTAGAAATTTACATTTTTTAAGTGAAAGCTGAGATTCTGCCCTCATCATGTGACTCCAGGAGCTGGGGCTCTAGGCACAGCTCTATAGTGCTTATGCTTTAATCTGGCCAGGCTCCTTGGAATACTTTGCATAGAGAACAACTATATATTTGTTTAGCAGTAAGCTCCAAATCCAACCCGCCCACCATAGGAAATATAAAGCCACAACGTAATTTCCAGGAATTTAGAAATCTCTGCTTCCAGGAGTTGCTTGATGAGGGAGAACAGTGTGTGTGTTTGGAGGAAGGAATAAAGCTGCTATGTTGCATTGTCTTGGCTGTCTCTTGTGAAGTGCTTGAACACTGAACATGGCATCAGAAACGAGTCAGCTCCTGCAGGTCCGTGCAACCAGAAACAAAGACAAATAAACCCATCCAACCATGCAATAACAACAACAAAGAATTATAGAATCAGAGGACTGGAAGGACCTCAAAAGGTCTTCTAATCCATTCCACTGCACTCAAGGCAGGACCGAGCACTATCTAGACCATCCCTGACACGTATGTCCAATCAGTTCTTAAAAATCTCCAGTGATGTAGATTTCACAACATCCCTAGACAATTTTATTCCAGCACCTAACCACCCTGACAGTTAGGAAGTTTTTCCTAATGTCCAACCTAAACCTCCCTTGCTGCAATTTAGGCCCATTGCCTCTTGTCCTACCTCAGAGGTTAACGAGAACAATTTACCTCCCTCCTCCTTGTAACAACCTTTTATGTACTTGAAAACCCCTCTCACTCTTCTCTTGTCCAGGCTAAACATGCCCAATTTTTTCAATCTTCCCTCATAGGTCATGTTTTCTAGACCTGTCATCATTTGTTGCTCTTCTCTGGACTTTCTCCAGTTTTTCCAAGAGAAAACAGCAATCCTAACAGCATACCAGACCCCTGTCCCTGAGCAGAGGGACATGAAAGGGGATGTGTTTAGCAGCTTGGCTTTCTTTAGATCACAATGGACCAAGAGGCTCCATGTAAATTCCAAGAATCAGTGTCACAGTTCAGGACAACTGCACCTACGTTTCCCCTCTGGGGTCTGGACATCCACACTAAACTCCCAGTTCCTTATACCAGTGTAACCCTTCTGCCAGGTGAAGCCAGCAGCAACAAGGGCTGGGTTCAGTATCTAGGGCAGGGGTCGGCAACCTTTCAGAAGCGGAGTGCCGAGTCTTCATTTATTCACTCTAATTTAAGGTTTCACGTGCTGGTAGGGCTCCAGGGGAGGGGAGAAGGCGAGAGAGGGGCCAGCAGCTTGATGCGCTCGGCCCGGGAGCGCGGACCCCACAGGTTGCCGTGCCTGGAGAGTGGGGCCATTTGCCCACCCCTTGTGCATGGCTATGCTTCTGCTCCCTGCCCCCGCGGGGGGAGCAGAGGGCAGAGGAGAGCAGGATGGGCTGGGCAGGATTTTTAATGGCATGCTGGAGTCCTGGCAGGCTCCAGCATGCCATTAAAAATTGGCTCGCGTGCCGTCTTTGGCACACGTGCCATAGGTTGCCGACCCCTGATCTAGGGGTTCCTTTTCAACAGTACAACACAAAAGCAGTGTGAGCCCTAACCCAGTGACCTAGGACAATTACACACCACCCACTGGATGCCTCTAAGAGGCAATACTTACTCTGTCGCAAGCACAGAGTCTGAATGTAGCAAAAACTTTTAATAAACGGAGGAAAGTAACTCAGCATTAATTTGTGAAAACACCGCAACTAGGGTTCATAAACACAGACCATGAGCAAAAGACCCACTCACAAGTTGGGCAGTGGCCTTTTCCCCTCAGGTTCTTAAGTCTAGCAACCCAAAGTCCCTTTAATGTGCCCATCCTTTCTCTGTACCCCACCCACAGTTGCTGTCCTTGGCCAGTGCAGCCCCAGAGTTCAGAGGTTCATCACAGAGTTCACCTCCCACCTTGTGTGGAGGTGGGGAGTGACATTGCACTCCATATGTTTTATGGAAATATATTTATGAAGTGTGAATATGATGCAACTGGAATATGCTTTATGCAAAAAGTTTCTTGCAATGTATCATTACAAAGCTTATAATCTACTAAATATATTCATTCTAATTTGTATGAATGTATCATTCTTGTATCTGAAACTAGAAATATGAAGCATAACTCTGAGATCCTATTGTAATTATGCAAAGTGGGGCCATTAATGGTGGTGTAAGATCTTGACTAGGTCCCATTGACTAGGACAATTGACTGTAAATGGCTCTGTTTCCCAGCAAGCCTGCCTGTGTACATGTAGGCCAGTCCATGGGTTTGAAAAACGAGGTCTTACAGTGACATGTGACCATGTCACCCAATACTGGAATCCATCTTAAACCTGGTGCTTTTCCATTTAGAAAGAGGAGCAGGGACCCAGAGAGACAAAGGATTCCTGCCTTGTGCCAAAGCTATAAAAGAGGGTGGAGAAGGACAAGGGGTGGGGGGGTCCCAGTCATGAGAAAAGCCCTGTTTTTCACAAAAGATGCTGGCTGGAACAAACAAGGACTGTACCAGGGGAAAGGATTGGGCCCAGACTAGGAAGGAGTCTAGTCTGTGAAAGAAGCTTATTCAAACATCTCTGAGGGTGAGATTTACCTGTAATCAGTTTCTTACATTTTTTTGCTTGGTAACTTACTTTGTTCTGTCTGTTATTACTCTATGTGTCTGACAATTTTATTCTTTACTATTGTTTCAACTAATTTGCCCGGTACCGACGTTAGACTTACCGGTCTGTAATTGCCGGGATCACCCCTAGAGCCCTTTTTAAATATTGGCGTTACATTAGCTAACTTCCAGTCATTGGGTACCGAAGCCGATTTAAAGGACAGGTTACAAACCTTAGTTAATAGTTCCGCAACTTCACATTTGAGTTCTTTCAGAACTCTTGGGTGAATGCCATCTGGTCCCGGTGACTTGTTAATGTTGAGTTTATCAATTAATTCCAAAACCTCCTCTACTGATACTTCAGTCTGTGACAGTTCCTCAGATTTGTCACCTACAAAAGCCAGCTCAGGTTTGGGAATCTCCCTAACATCCTCAGCCGTGAAGACTGAAGCAAAGAATCCATTTAGTTTCTCCGCAATGACTTTATCATCTTTAAGCGCTCCTTTTGTATTTTCATCGTCAAGGGGCCCCACTGGTTGTTTAGCAGGCTTCCTGCTTCTGATGTACTTAAAAAACATTTTGTTATTACCTTTGGAGTTTTTGGCTAGCCGTTCTTCAAACTCCTCTTTGGCTTTTCTTATTACACTCTTGCACTTAAGTTGGCAGCGTTTGTGCTCCTTTCTATTTGCCTCACTAGGATTTGACTTACACTTTTTAAAGGAAGTCTTTTTATCTTTCACTGCTTCTTTTACATGGTGGTTAAGCCACGGTGGCTCTTTTTTAGTTCTTTTACTGTTTTTCTTAATTTGGGGTATACATTGAAGTTGGGCCTCTATTATGGTGTCTTTAAAAAGGGCCCACGCAACTTGCAGGGATTTCACTTTAGTCAATGTACCTTTTAACTTTTGTCTAACTAACCCCCTCATTTTTGTATAGTTCCCCCTTTTGAAATTAAAGGCCACAGTGTTGGGCAGTTGGGATGTTCTTCCCACCACAAGGATGTTGAATGCTATTGTATTATGGTCACTATTTCCAAGCGGTCCTGCTATAGTTACCTCTTGGACCAGCTCCTGCGCTCCACTCAAGATTAAATCTAGAGTCGCCTCGCCCCTTGTGGGTTCCCATACCAGCTGCTCCATGAAGCAGTCATTTAAAGTATCGAGAAATTTTATCTCTGCATTTCGTCCTGAAGTGAAATGTTCCCAGTCAATATAGGGATAATTGAAATCCCCCACTATTATTGGGTTCTTAATTTTGATAGCCTCTCTAATTTCCCTTAGCATTTCATCATCACTATTACTGTCCTGGTCAGGTGGTCGATAATAGATCCCTACTGTTATATTTTTACTAGAGCATGAAATTTCTATCCATAGAGACTCTATGGAACCTGTGGATTCGCTTAAGATTTTTACTTCATTTGAATCTACACTTTCTTTAACATATAGTGCCACTCCTCCCCCTGCACGGCCTGTTCTGTCCTTCCGATATATTTTGTACCCCGGAATGATTGTGTCCCATTGATTGCTCTCAGTCCACCAGGTTTCTGTGATGCCTATTATATCAATATCCTCCTTTATCACAAGGCACTCTAGTTCACCCATCTTATTATTTAGACTTCTGGCATTTGTGTACAAGCACTTTAAAAACTTGTCCCTGTTTATTAGCCTGCCTTTTTCTGATGTGCCAGATTCTTTTTTTATGTGACTGTTCATCATCTGATCCGGCCCTTACATTATATTTCTCATTCCTCTGCTCCTGACTATAACCTGGAGATTCTCTATCATCAGACTCTCCCCTAAGAGAAGTCTGTGTCCGATCCACACGCTCCTCTGCAGCAGTCGGCTTTCCCCTATCTCCTAGTTTAAAAACTGATCTACAACCTTTTTAATGTTTAGCGCCAGCAGTCTGGTTCCACTTTGGTTTAGGTGGAGCCCATCTCTCCTGTATAGGCTCCTCCCATCCCAGAAGTTTCCCCAGTTCCTAATGAACGTGAACCACTCCTCTCTACACCATCGTCTCATCCACGCATTGAGACTCTGAAGCTCTGCCTGCCTACCTGGCCCTGCGCGTGGAACTGGGAGCATTTCTGAAAATGCCACCATAGAGGACCTGGATTTCAGTCTCTTCCCTAGCAGCCTAAATTTGGCTTCCAGGACATCTCTCCTACTCTTCCCTATGTCATTGGTACCTACATGTACCACGACCACCGGCTCCTCCCCAGCACTACACATAAGTCTATCTAGATGCCTCGAGAGATCCGCAACCTTCGCACCAGGCAGGCAAGTCACCATACGGTTCTCCCGGTCATCACAGACCCAGCTATCTACATTTCTAATAATCGAATCTCCCATTACTAACACCTGCCTTTTCCTAGAAACTGGAGTTCCCTCCCCCTGAGAGGCAACCTCAGTGCGAGAGGCAACCCCAGCACCATCTGGAAGGAGGGTCCCAACTACGGGAAGGTTTCCCTCTGCTCCCATTGACTGCTCTACTTCCCTGGGCCCTTCTTCCTCCTCAACAGCACAGGAGCTGTCTAAGCGGAGGTGGGACAATTCTACAGTGTCCCGGAAAGCCTCATCAACATACCTCTCTGCCTCTCTCAGCTCCTCCAGTTCTGCCACCCTGGCCTCCAAAATCCGTACATGGTCTCTGAGGGCCAGGAGCTCCTTGCACCGACTGCACACATACGCCACCCGCCCACAGGGCAGGTAATCATACATGCTACACTCAGTGCAATAAACTGGATAGCCCCCACTCTGCTGCTGGGCTTCTGCCTGCATTGTCTCCTAGTTAGTGAAAGGCTGGTTTACAGAAAGTAGTTTCGGAATGTAGTTTGGTTTATAGGTTTTAGGATTTTAGGGGGGGCTACAGGGAAGGGGTTACGGCCGGCGAGGGACTCCCACTCCCTTCCCACTCCCCTTCTAAACTCCCTTGCGAAACTCCCTGTTAGCAGCCCCTGTTCGCAAAGCCCCCTGGTCGCTTGTGCGCGGCTTTATAAAGCCCTGGCCTGAGTGAATGCCCCACCCACTGATTAAGGCTCAGCCAATTACCAGAGGCTTCGAGCTTTCAAACCTGCCTCCAACTGCCAGCCAGAGCACACGGTCCCTCAAACAACCAAACAAACAAAGAAGGTGGCCTGGGTTCCCCTACCAGCCACTGAGGACATGGCATAGGCCAAGCAAAGGACAATGGACTGCCTTGGGCCTGGTCTACACTAGGACTTTAATTCGAATTTATCAGCGTTAATTCGAACTAACCGCTCAACCGTCCACACCAGGAAGCCATTTAATTCGAACTAGAGGGCTCTTTAGTTCGAATTTGGTACTCCACCCCGGCAGGTGGAGTAACGCTAAATTTGACATGGCTAGCTCGAATTAGGCTTGGTGTGGATGCTAATCGAACTTAGTAGCTCCGGGAGCTATCCCACAGTGCACCACTCTGTTGACGCTCTGGACAGCAGTCCAAGCTTGGATTCTCTGGCCAGCCACACAGGAAATGACCCGGGAAAATTTGAATTCATTTTCCTGTCTGGGCGGTTTGAATCTGACGTTCTGGTTGCACATCGGGGCGAGCTCCGCAGCACCTGCAACGATGCAGAGCTCTCCAGCAGAGGAGTCCGGGCAATCCCAGAATAGAAAGAGGTCCCCAGCATGGACTGACAGGGAAGTCATGGATCTGATCGCTGTGTGGGGTGAGGAGTCTGTGCTCTCGGAGCTGCGCTCCAGCAAGCGGAACGCGAAGACCTTCGAGAAGGTCTCGAAAGCCATGAAAGAGAAAGGATACAGCCGGGATGCGATGCAGTGCCGCGTGAAAGTGAAGGACCTAAGACAAGGGTATCAAAAAGTCAGAGCGGCAAACGGACGCTCCGGAGCCCAGCCCCAGACATGCCGCTTCTACGAGGCACTGCATGCCATTCTAGGTGGGTCTGCCACAACTGCCCCACCAGTGACGGTGGACTCCGAGGACGGAATAGTGTACCGGGACAGTTCCTCCTTGATGTTCGCCGATGGGGAAGATGAGGAAGGGTCTTTTGAGGACGGTGCAGGCGACAGCGAACCCACTCCCGCTTTCCCTGACAGCCAGGATCTCTTCATCACCCTCACAGAGATCCCCTACCAACCGTCCCCGCCCGTTAACCCGGACTCGGAATCAGGGGAAGGATCAGGCGGTAAGTGCAACACACGTATAAACATTTATTTTTTATAACATTGTTATAGAAAAAATAGAAACAGTATTTACCTATTCTAAATATTAAACTATAATATATATTAAACTATATGAAGAGAAGGTCCACACAAATGGACTTTAAAAAATTCTAAATATTTACAATTTAAAACATTCTAAATATTAAACTATAATATATATTAAACTATATGAACAGAAGGTCCACACAAATGGGGATAGAAAAATAGTCCTCTCGCGACATTTCCACGAAGGTGTCATTCAGTTCCTCGCAAAGCCTCCGCATGAGGTTCGTCGGAAGAGGTGCCTTGTTGGGCGCTCTGTGGAAGCAGACTCTTCCACGCCAGGACATCCAAATATAGAGTGGAACCATTGCCTCGACTAGCATTGCTGCATATGGTCCTGGTCTGTGCAGTGCGTCCCGTAACATGCGGTCTTTCTGGGCACGAGTGACCCGCCTCAGGGTGATCTCGTTCTGCAAATACTGCATCTAAGTAGGGCAATTAGTGTACTGTTACTATTGTGAATGGTAGACTTTTTCTTTGCATAAGAATGACCCTCGCTTAACAGGCACGTGTTGGAGGCCACAGAGAAAAAGCATACAGTGATCTTTCCCGTGCACTGGCGGGAGGGGCTGCAAAAGGCTCATCCTTTCTGCTTTGCACATTGCCTTTAGCAGGAAAGCACAGCTAACCACTAACTGATAAGCAGTATGTACTGTAAGGCTTACCAGGACTTTGTGCAAGAGGGATGCAGTTGTCTTTCCTCGCTTGTGCGCTCTTCAGTGCAATGGCGCCGCCAATGAGAGCGTATTCCGAAATCTCGGACTAGTTCTGAGATCTCCTGAGACTTGGTTCCCTCTTTGGTCTTGTTAACTGAAACTGACTAGACTGTGTTTACTGTTGGCAAACATGTATGTGTTCAAGGAAATCACCTACTTTTTCGCATCACACAGCTTCGGCTCTTTCCCGGACTGCCCCGGCATCCCCCTCGCAGAGGCTGGCTCAGATTAGACGCCGAAAGAAAAAGACTAGGGACGACATGTTCCAGGAACTGATGGCCTGCTCCAGAGCAGAGGCGGCAGAGCAGAGACAGTGGAGGGAGACCCTGTGTCAGCAGCATCGCACACACATGGAACGGGAGGATAGGTGGCGGCAGGAAGACCAGCAGGCGACTCAAACGCTGCTTGGTCTAATGAGGGAGCAAACGGACACGCTCCGGCGCCTTGTAGATGTTCTGCAAGACCGCAGGCAGGAGGAGAGAGCCCCCCTGCAGTGCATCTGCAACCGCCCTCCAACGCCAAGAAGTCCTGTCCCCCCCTCACCCAAAGTTACAAGAAGGAGGGGCAGTAGGGGCCGTGAGAACTGTCCCTGCACCGCAGCAGACCGCTAATGTTCGAGACACCTCTCGCGCTGTAAATTTGTACAAGTTCTTTCCTTACAGCATCAACCAGTCCCAACTCCAAGTTTAAACCCCCCACTGTGTACTACATTATTAAAAGCGGTTTGGTGTTACTCACTGTTTCCGTCACGTTTCTCATGTCAGAAGACTTTCTGTGGGTGTGGGGGGGGGGGAATTGTAATTGCAGTGCATAGCCCACAGTGCCATGGTACAGACTTGGGTGCAGGGTCAACTGCAGGGCACACACAGACTGCAGTCACTAGGCACCAGGGACAGTCTGTGTGGTGTATGCTGCCCCAGGTCTTTCCTTGATGTGTATGCTTGTCCAGGGTCCTGGTGCCTGCCATCCCCGAATGTAAAGGCAGGCTTCCCTTCACATGCACTTCGACCGTAGCCACGATCCTCCCCGGTGCCCTGAGCCCCAAAAAGAGCCCTCATCCAGGGGCAGATACTCACCCTTCCCCCACACCCCTCACCCCTTCCAACGCCCAAACCCACAGCCGTCATGTTAACCCCTATCCAAAGACGGCACCCCTCGCCCCTTCCTGCAAACCCACCCATTCCTGCAACCCTCCCCCTACATGCACAACCACCGTAAACCGTCCCCCACCCCACAGACCTATGTAGGAGCAGGAGACTGTCCGTCCTCTTTTGGACAAGCGGTCTGTACATCAGTGCACACCTTACCCAGCACAGAATGCTTCCATGTTTCAACCAAGAAACAGAAATGCAAAGTCAACGAAAGATTTATTATTAATTACTGAAACATGTCCTTAGTTTTAAAACGTCCTTTGGAAGTGGGGGAAACTTGGTTTGTGATCAGGCTCTCTTAAAATCAAGTGGACAGTCACAGGTTACCCTGCTCTGCGAAACTCGCTTTCAAAGCCTGCCTGATGCACATCGCTTCCCGCTGGGATATTCTCTCGGCACGGGTGTCTGGCTGATCGTAAACAGCAGCCAGGCGATTTGCCTCAACCTCCCAAGCGGCCAAAAAGGTCTCGCCCTTGCTCTCACATAGATTGTGGAGCACACAGCAAGCAGCAATAACTACGGGGATATTCTTTTCGCTGATGTCCGAGCGAGTCAGTAAGCTCCGCCATCTCCCCTTGAGACGTCCGAAAGCACACTCCACCACCATTCTGCACTTGCTCAGCCGGTAGTTGAAGAGTTCCTTCTCACTGTCCAAGGCGCCTGTATAGGGCTTCATGAGCCAGGGCATTAGCGGGTAGGCCGGGTCCCCGAGGATCACTGTAGGCATCTGCACATCCCCAACCGTTATTTTGTGGTCCGGGAAGAAAGTACCTGCCTGGAGGCATCTAAACAGACCAGAGTTCCTGAATACACGTGCGTCATGAACCTTGCCCGCCCACCCGACGTTGATGTTGGTAAAACGTCCCCTATGGTCCACCATTGAAAAGTAGCCCTTTCGGTTAATGTACTCGCTGGCCTGGTGGGCTGGTGCCAGGATAGGGATGTGAGTCCCATCTATAGCCCCACCGCAGTTTGGGAATCCCATCGCGGCGAAGCCATCTATGATGACCTGGACATTTCCGACAGTCACTACCTTTGAGAGCAGTTGCTCAACGATTGCGTGGGCTACTTGAATGACAGCAATCCCCACGGTAGATTTGCCCACGCCAAAGTGGTTCGCTACTTACCGATAGCTGTCTGGCGTGGCAAGTTTCCAGAGGGCTATGGCCACTCGCTTCTGCACACTCAGGGCTGCTCGCATCCTTGTGTCCTGGCGCTTCAGGGCAGGGGACAGCAAGTCACACAGTTCAAGGAAAGTGCCCTTACGCATCCTGAAGTTTTGCAGCCACTCTGTGTCATCCCAGACCTGCAGCACTATGCGGTCCCACCAGTCTGTGCTTGTTTCCCGGGCCCAGAATCGCCGTTCCACACCATGAACGTGACCCATTGCCACCATGATCTCCACTGCCCGGCGTACCCTGGTTTCTGAGAGGTCTGTGCCACTCTCCTCACCGCGCTGCCGGAGCCTCCTCGCCCGGTTTCTCAGCAGCTGACTGTGGAAGAGGTGGACGATAAGGTGCGAGGAGTTGACAACGGCCATAAGTGCAGCGATGATCGCAGCGGGCTCCATGCTCGCAGTGCTGTGGCGTCCGCGCTGTAACCGACCAGACAAGGGCGCGAACAGATTTCCCGCCGGCGCTTTCAAGGAAGAGAGGGAGGGCGTGATTGACGGTTCAATGATGACACTAACCCAAAACCACCCTCGACACATTTTTTCCCCCAGCAGGCATTGCGAGCTCTACCCAGCATTCCAATGGGCAGCGGGGACTGCGGGAACTGTGGGATAGCTTCCCACAGTGCACCGCTTCCAAAGTCGACGCTGGCCCCGTGAATGTGGACTCAGAAGTTCGAATTTGTGTATTTAGTATGGATACACAAATTTGACTTCATAAGGTCGAATCCACAAATTCGACTTAAGTAGATTTGAAATAGTCCTGTAGTGTAGACAAGGCCTTGGATCGTTTTCCCTGGAAGGGGAAACAAGCAAGTGACCTGGCTGGAGAAGCAAGTCAAGAAAAGGGAACACCCTGAGTTGCAGAGGGTACAACAGGACAATGGGAAAGACACAACACCAGAAGAGGCCACAACGCCTGGCCAGACCTAATCCCGAGAGTGAGCAGGAGAAGGCACCTCTTGCGGTGAGTGAACCCCGAGACAGAGCCACTGCTGTGAGGTGAATGGGACAGGCTCTGCAACCCCCCAGGGCAACCCCACCTCCCCAGGGAAGGACCAGACCTTTCCCACCTCAGGCCTCCCACACCAGCCTTTGGTACATTCTGGTGAACCAATCTGGGGTCACAGTGCACAGGTTGAGAAAAGCTTCTCCACATGGAGATGAGAGGGAGAGAGAGAGCGAGCACATAAATCAAGTTCAGCGTTTGCATCCAGATGTTGAGCACTGGATATAAATTGACAGAAAATTCCTGTGAGCTCTGAGCAAATGTTGATGAGCGAGAGGTGGAGAGGCCATCTCAGGGCTCCTCCCACCAGGGACTGGGAGGGGGAGGCAGAGCAAACCCCAGTATCCACAAGGCTTTTTCTCCTTCAGACTGAGGTTTTGGGTGAGGAGAAAGAGACTCTGCCCACCCCCGACACCCCCATCCCTGATTTCCCACATGCTGGGGAGGAGGGAGGAGTGTGCCCTTAACAGATACCCCCAGCTGCTCTCTCTTCCCCTCTGGGATTTTGGGAAAGAGTTGGCTGGGAAAGGATGGGGAAGCAGGGAGAAAGGGGACTGAAGAGCGAGGACACAACACAGACAGGAGGAGAAGAGAGGGGCTATGCGCAAGGGGGAAGAGCTAGAGAGAGAAGATGAGAGAAAGAGAAGGAATGCGAGAGAATCGAGAAAGAGAGACAGGGTCATGATGAAAGCAGGGAGCGAAAGAAGAATGGATTTAGAGCCTGCAGAGTCTAGTGCATGGAGCACCTACAATGCTTGACTCTGAGCTGATGGTACACAGCCACTGTACCAGACATACAGCAGGGACTAGTGTGCAACAGGACTTAGAGAAACACCCTGCAGTGGGGTTGGCTACCATAGTTTGGAGCCAGTCCTGCAGACATGTAAGCAGCTGCGCAACTTTACTCACACAGATAGTTCCATTGGCTGCCTAGGGGCGCGTGGTGCTTTGGTATAAAGTGTTTGCATTTACTGGGCCAGATTCACGACCGGTGTAACACAATCTTACACACACAATAGAAGGATTTATGCTGATTTATTCTGTCATAAATTAGCAACGTTCCGTATGGATAGGAGCTCTGAGGGGCACCAGGTTATAGCTGTATAAAGCAGCCATAATTCCACTGCTGTGTGATGAAAGGGGGCTGTAGAGCCCAGAAGTGGATGGTCCTGGCAGAGACTGGGGCCTGGCCAGGGTCTCCATTGAACATAGAGCTGATTGGGCGTTTCCTATTGAAATGATTTTTGGACAATTTCTAAAAACTCTAAATTTGTAATGGGAAATTTTCAATTTTGCTGAATTCGCGGGGGGGGGGTCAAAACAAAATGTTTCTTTTCAGGGTTGTTCAACAGTACACTGCTTCCGCCCAGAGTGCCTTGGTGGTTCATGGGAGTCATAGGTCAGGTGCTTCGTGCCCCCATTGCTTGCTTCTTTATCCCCTTCAACCCCTTTTATCTCACATCATCTCCTCCTGTCCCCACTTACCCTAACCAGCTTGTTCTGCATCCCGTCTTCCCTGCATTAACTCCTACAGATTGTATATTTATAAAACAAATGAATATCACATTACCATTTTAGTTAGACATGGAGGAGAGGGGAAATGAATGAAGATATGCTTAGCCCTGCCTCAGTGAGTGGGGAGGCACTAGATGACCTCTTGAGGTTTCTTCCATCCTGACAGTTCTATCATTCTATGAATAACCACACAGGGGCCCCCACAAGTGCTTGGCCAGATCTTGGAGACAGCTGCCCCATTATCTCTGCCAAGACACCATGGCATCCAAAGACATTGAAAGGAATGTCCACATGGATGAAAGAGAAGGAGTCAACCAAAGAGATTGTCAGCAAACTACATCACAACAAGCTCTAGCTTCTACAGCTCAAGGGGGTGGGAAAGATGATGGGGAGAAGTTCAGTTTCTTTGTGGAGACAAGAGCCTCTAACCCTTCCCAGGAGTTAAATGAGCCACCCGCTAATCGGGAAACTGTCAAGGTGCCTCTACTGGCCAAGATCTCTCCTCACACAGAGCTCATCATCCAGGCCCTGAGGTGCCATCTCAGTCTTTCTGGTGCTGATCACCCCCTAGGATGGGAAAAGGAGAACTGAACATGAGATGCACCAGAGCACATTGGGGTGTAGCACCCACCCATGCCACTCTAGACAAGGAGAGCAGCGGCTGGAACTCAGGTCTGCCATATACCAGGCCACATACACACACACGCTCTCTCTTTCCCCTCCCCAGACATTGAAACATTCTCCTGAATGGAAAACCAGCAGCTGGACATAATTCCATTGTTCTCTAAATGTTCAAAAGATTTAGGTTTTGTTTCAATGCAAAACAAAAACAGACTTTGAAACCTTGAAAGCACCTGTTAAATAGCTCTGATAATTCACCCTCACTGTCAAAACTGTGAGCTGTAATTCTAGTCTGAATTCATCTAGCATCAGCTACTGACTATTGCATCTTACTATGCTTTTCCTGCTCAATGGAAGCACTGTATAGTATGAGAAATCTCTTCCCCAGGGAGGAGTTTGCATCCTGTGATCCAGTTGTCCCAGATCATGAGGTAAATGCACCTTTGACCCTTACCTGACCTCACCAAGGACACCTCATATAAGTCTCTAGCTATTCCCATTCCTGGTGAAGGAACCTGCACTGCCCTCCCACCAGGTCAGGGATTTAGGCTGCAGTTCTGCCTGCAAGCCACTGTGGTCAACACTGAGTTAAGTTCAGCACCTGCCCTCCTGCTGCCTCTGAGGCAGTGACAGAGTTAACCAGTGACCGGCAGTGATTTCCCTACACCCCCCCTAGTTTTGTGAGCTAGTTACATACCAATTTAGTGACTGTTTGGAAATCTGAATTTAAACTGAAACATTAATACACACTTTAAAAGCTTATATAGTGTATGATAAAATATGTGTATCTGAAAAAGTATAATAGATTTGAAAAGTATGAACATAGACTAGCTTCCTTGCTTCCTTATACAGCTGTTTTTTATGGCAATGTCAGTGCATTCATTTTGGTGATGTTGGCCAACCTAATAATTTCAAATGCTGATTTGTAAGCAAAGTCTAAGGCTATGGCTACACTTGCACTTCAAAGCGCTGCCGCGGCAGCGCTTTGAAGCGCTAAGTGTAGTCAAAGCGCCAGCACTGTCCGTACTCCACCTCCCTGTGGGGAATAATGTACGGCGCTGGGGCTTTGACCACACTGGCGCTTTGCAGCGCCACAATTTGCAGCGCTGGAGAGGGTGTGTTTTCACACCCTGCTGCAGCGCTGCAAATTTGCAAGTGTAGCCATGGCCTAAATGAGCTCTTCCTGACAGCTAGTGATGAGCTGGGGGCTCAGGCTTCAGGGCCAGATTATATTTACATTCACACCTAATCTACCTAGGTATCCAGCAAACAGAGCTGTGTTGTCCCAGTGATAGATTTTGGCTGGGGTTGGATTACAAACCACTTGAATGTGGGGGGGAAAGGGATGAAATGTTGTTCTTATTGTATGAGTAAAGGGCAATAGAACTGTACTTAGCCTGTGATGATTTGAAGGCATCAAGAGAGAGGGTGGGGACCTGTCCCTCTCCACTGTTTAAAGACAGAGCTGATTAGGCTCCATAGATAGTCTTTTGTTCTGTTAAGTGACCACTGCAGTTGAAATTACTGACAATCAGGTCTAAGTGCTTAGTCCTGTTGTGGGGACAGTGTTCCTGTGGGTACAGTGTTTTTGTGTAAGAGACAGCCCAGACTGCACTAGCAGCGAGGTTCCCGCACTGAGAGCTCAGCTGAAATCACTGAGAGCTGGTGGAACCTCAAGAGACCAACTCGCAGAGGTCACAGTGGTAGGTGACAGCAGAAGGTGACTGTGCAGGGCCATTGGCAACAGAGTGGTGGAGTGAACGGTGGCACAACAAACAGCCGTGGCCAGAGCAAACTGTGCCTTTTTGTCCCCCACCTGGAAGGTGTACTCACGTGAAAGCACCTCTGAACTCTGAGTCTCCACTGACCAAGGACAACACCCGGGAGTGGAGTGGTGGAAGGAAAAGTGAGGGGCATGTTAAATAAACATTTGTTTGTTGGACTATATTTTAGTCACTTTGCTCCAGAATGCTGGATTTGTGACTGGGAATGGAAACTTATATAAATATGTTTCCCAGTAGGCCAAGATTTTTAAAATGCAGTATTTGCCAAGGTTGTTATCTCACATTGTTGCTATCTTGGGAGGTCATTATGTTGGGGAGTTTCTGTACTAAACATTTTTATTATGTAAGCAGAGTCAGGATGAGCCCCACCCTGACATCTGGTGGTAAATTATGGGGAGTGCGGAAAGTGTTGCATTGGTATTTTGGTTATTTGCATGGGCACTCCCACCCCACTTAGCATACCGCAAAGCAGCATGGGATGGTTACTTTCACAGCTGTGGGAGCCCCAATTTCGTTGTTATTGGGGCAGGAGGAATGAAATGTTGTCACCCTGATTGGGTAAATGGGGAACTACAAAATTGTCTTGTGATGGGGGGTTTCATTGTCAGCTGGATAGCGCTTGCTAGATGGGGCACATGGGTTCCAAAACCCATTGAAAGGAGAGAAGCTGGGGGCCAGCATCTGTACTTGGTGGTGCAGGCTCCTTGTATGAGCCAGAAGCACCAGTTCCCCCTGTGCCTCTCTCCACTGTGGAATGTCAGAGTTAACTTTTGATTCCCTTAAGAATCTAGATGCAGGTTACTGAGCTGAATTCACTGGTACTGGGGCTCCCCTACTATGAGCTGAAATCACTGAAGAGCTGGACTTGCTGAGCTGAGAGCACTGTGCTGATGAGTGGAGCTGAAATCATTGAAGAGCTGGACTTGCTGAGCTGAGAGCACTGTGCTGATGAGTGGAGCTGAAATCATTGATGAGCTGGACTTGCTGAGCTGAGAGCACTGTGCTGATGAGTGGGGGAGCCTGAAGCAATACTGGCAGAGCAGAGTGGAGCAGTTTGTGCAGCCACTGGGTGAGTGGAGCTGAGCAGCTCGTGAAGACGGCTGGAGCGGATCACAGGACAGCTGGTGGACCAGAGCAGCTGGCAGAGTGGAGCAGCCCACAGAGTAAGCGGAGCTGAGCTGTTTGCGGGGATGACTAGTAGAAGCAGAACCCCACGAAGAGGCAGGGCAGCTGGCCCCGAACCACGTAAGGTGCCCCTTTCTACCTAGGCTGGGGAGGGGGACCTCTGCAAAGAGACTCTTGAACTCTGGGCTGCCTGACCCGGGACAGAGACTTTTGAATTGTGGGACTTTTGGGACTGTGGGTGATTTAGGGGGGTTGCTGGACTCAAGGGCCCAGAGAGAAGGACACGGCCCAAGTTGCTGGGGTGGGTCTTTGCTCATGGTTTGACCTATGAACTCCAGTTGAGGTATTTTCCAAATTTCATGCTTGTTGTTGTTTATCTTATGTAATTAAACCTTTTCTGCTACACCAAGAGTCTGTGCTTGCGAGAGGGGAAGTATTGCCTCCTTGAGGTGCCCAGGGGTGTGTGTAAGATTTTCCCAGGTCACTGGGTGGGGGCTCGAGCTGGTCTGCATTACGTTGTGGGGAAGGGACCCCTAGGTATTGAACCTGGCCCTTGCTGCTATCATTTCAGCCTGGCAGAGGGGTTACAATTATAATTAATTTTTACATAAGAATGGTCATACTGGGTCAGACCCATGGTCCATCTAGCCCAGTACCCTGTCTTACAACAGTGGTCAAGGCCAGGTGCTTCAGAGGGAATGAACAGAACAGGGAATCATCAAGTGATCCATCCCCTGTTGCCCATTCCCAGCCTCTGGCAAACAGGCTAGGGACACTCAGAGCATGGCATTGCATCCCTCTCATCCTGGCTAATAGCCACAGATGAACCTGTTCTCCAGGAATTTATCTAGTTCTTTTTAAAATCCTGTTATAGTTTTGGTCTTCACAGCATCCCCTGGCAAAGAGTTCCCTGGGTTGACTTTATATTGTGTGAAGAAATACTTTCTTTTGTTTTTTTAAAATCTGCTGCCTATTAATTTCATTGGGTGACTGCTAGTTCTTGTGTTATGTGAAGAATTAAATAAAATGTCCTTATTCACTTTCTTCGCACCAGTCAAGATTTTGTAGACCTCTATCATATCCCCATTAGTCATCTCTTTTCTAAGCTGAAAATTCCCAGTCACTTTAATCTCTCCTCCTGTTTCATACCCCTCATCATTTTAGTTGCCCATCTCTGTACCTTTTCCAATTCCAATATATATTTTTTAGGATGAGTGACCAGATCTACACACACTATTCAAGGTGTGCACATACCATGGATTTATATAGAGGCAATATGATATTTTCTGTCTTATTATCTATCCCTTTCTTAATGATTCCCAACATTGTTTGCTTTTGTGACTGTTGCTGCACATGGAGTGGATGTTTTCAGAGAACTATCCACAATGACTCCAAGATCTCTTCCTTGAGTGTTAACAGCTAATTCAGATGCCATCATTTTGTATGTATAGCTGAGATTGCTTTCCAATGTGCATTACTTTGCATTTATCAACACTGAATTTAATTTGCCATTTTGTTGCCCAGTCACCCAGTTCTGTGAGATCCCTTTGTAGCTCTTCGCAGTCTGCCTGGGACTTAATTATCTTGAATAGTTTTGTATCATCTGCAAATTTTGCCACCTCACTGTTTACCCATTTTTCCAGATCATTTATGAATATGTTGAACAGCACTGGTCCCAGTACCGACCCCTCAGGGATACCACTATTTATCTCTCTCCATTCTGAAAACAGATAATTTATTCCTACCCTTTGTTTCCCATCTTTTAACCAGTTACTGATCCATGAGAGGACTTTCCTCTTACCCCATGATGGCTTACTTTTCAAAAGTCAATTTAAATTAAATACATTTTTTTAAAATTATATATTTTTTTAGAAATCTAGATCTGTTATGTGTTTTGGTGTAACTTGCATTTTCCTTATGTTAAATTTGCATTATCCTAACAAAACATTTACTTTGTTCACTTTCTTCACATCAGTCAAGATTTTATAGACCTTTAGCATATCCCCCCTTAGTCATCTCTTTTCTAAGCTGAATATTCCCAGTCATTTTAATTTCTTCTCCTATTTCATACCCCTAATCATTTTAGTTGCCCATCTCTGTACTTTGTGCATTTCCAGTATGTCTTTTTTGGGATGGGGTAACCAGATCCGCACACAGTATTCAAGGTGTACATGTGCCATGGATTTATATAGAGGCAATATGATATTTTCTGTCTTATTATCTATCACTTTCTTTAAAAAGCAAAGGTTTCAGAGTAGCAGCCATGTTAGTCTGTACTGCAAAAAGAACATAAGCTTTTGTGGGCTACATCCGATGAAGTGGACTGTAGCCCACGAAAGCTTATGCTCAAATAAATTTGTTAGTCTCTAAGGTGCCACAAGTGCTTCTGTTCTTTTTAAAAAAAGCAAACAGAATGTTGGGAATCACTGACTGCCGCTGCACGCTGAGTGGATGTTTTCAGAGAACTATCCACAATGACTGCAAGATCTTTCTTGAGTGTTAACAGCTAATTCAGACTCCTTCATTTTGTATGTATAGTTGAGATTGTTTTCCAATGTACATTACTTTGCATTTATCAACATTAAATTTCATCTGTCATTTTTGTTGCCCAGTCACCCAGTTTCATGAGATCCCTTTGTAATTCTTCACAGTCTGCCTGGGACTTACCTATCTTGAATAGTTTTGTATCATCTGCAAATTTTGCCACCTCACTGTTTACCCATTTTTCCAGATCATATATGAATATGTTGAACAGCACTGGTCCCAGTACTGACCCCTCAGGGATAACACTATTTTTCTCTCTCCATTCTGAAAACTGATAATTTATTCCTACCCTTTGTTTCCCATCTTTTAACCAGTTACTGATCCATGAGAGGACTTTCCTCTTACCCTATGATGGCTTACTTTTCAAAAGTCAATTTAAATTAAATACTTTTTTTAAAAATATATGTTTTTTTAGAAATCTAGACCTGTTATGTGTTTTGGTGTAACTTGCATTATTCTTATGTTAAATTTGCATAATCCTAACAAAACATTTACTTTATTCATATCTCTTTTATATATCTCATTGGTCCTGACACCCCCCCTGTAAATTCGAACACCCCCCCCCCCCTAATTTCAATTCCTGGGGAAACCACTGGTGTCCGGCCAGTCTTCACACAGAAGAGTGTTCTTTATTCAGAACAAAAGCATCATAGAGAAAATATATTGCAATAAACAGTTCACAACCACTGTGATAAATGAAAGGTGGGGTAGTTCCCTTTTATGGACACCCAGCCAGCCAGTTAGCTATAAAATCTCTCTTGGTAGTTGTTCTCTACTTGCTTTACCTGTAAAGGGTTAAAAAGTCTCCCTGCATAGGTAAAAGGAAGGGAGTGGGCACCTGACCCAAAGGGCCAATGGGAAGGCTAGAACTTTTTTAAATTGTGAAAAAAACTTTCCCTTTGTCTGTGTTGTTCTCCCAGAGAGTAGGGACAGGGCTGGAACTATGCTGTAAGAGCTTGTGCCAGGTAAGAAAAATCATCAAAATGTACCTAGAAACTATTCATTTGAAACCCCAGATATGTAAGGAGATCAGGAAATGTCTAAGAAGACGTGATTAGGTTTATCTCTTTATTTCTCCTCTGTGCTAAACACCAGGTGCTTTTGTTTTGCTTGTAACCTTTAAGATAGACCTCAAGAGAGTGTTCTTGATGCTTAAATTTTTTTTATCTAAAAAAAAGCCTAAATTCCAGATGTATTTTCTTTCTTTTGTTTTTTAATAAATTTTACTTTTTTAAGGACAAGATTGGATTTTTGTGTCCTAAAAGTTTGTGCATACGTTGTTCAATTAGCTGTTGGCAACGGCTGATTTCCTTTGTTTTCTTTCTGAGCTCTTCCCTGGAAGGGGGGTGAAAGGGCTTGAGGGTACCCCCCCTTCCTGGGCTCTAAAAAGGGGGTTTTGCACTTGGATGGTGGCAGCATCTATCTATCCAAAGTCAGAGAGAAGCTGTAACCTTGGGAGTTTAATTCAAGCCTGGAGTGGCCAGTACTAATTTTTAGAATCCTTGCAGGCCTCCACTTTGTGCACTCCAAGTGCCAGAGTAGGGAATCAGCCTTGACACCCATACTTACTACGCAATGCCTGACTACCACAAAGGACCCTGGTAGGTTTCAAAGTCATGCATGTTCTCTCACAGGACCTGGTTCCCTTTGGCTTTGGGTTACAGTCTCATGTAAGTTTTTGCATGGGGTGAGAGAGCTACCCCCTCCCATCTTCCTTGGTCAGAATGGCCATTTTATATCAGTTTCATGTCTTTGTTTGCCAGTCTCGTGAACCAGGTCTTTCACATATAGGTCACCAGTCTGAATCCAGCCTGACTTGGAGACTTCAAGACCAGAAGGGACCATCATGATCTAGTCTGACCTCCTGCAGAGCATTGGCCATAGAATCTAACTCACCCACTCCTACAAAAGGGCGGTAACCTCTGGCTGAGTTACTGAACTCCTCAACTCTTCATATAAAGATTTCAAGTTAGAGAGACTCTACCAGATACTCTAGTTCAAACCAGAAAGTAACCTGTGGAAAGCCATTCCTGAACCTCACTCATTGGACTCCAGGGGAGGGATAGCTCAGTGGTTTGAGCATTAGTCTGCTACACCCAGGGTTGTGAGCTCAATCCTTGAGGGGGCCAGTTAGGGATTTGGGAATTGGTCCTGCTTTGAGCAGGGGGTTGGATTAGATGACCTTCTAACCCTCATCTTCTATGAAGTCAAACCACAATATGCAAATTCCCCTGGGGTGAGAGGCTTATCAGCCTAAGGATTTGTTTAATTACACACAAGTGACTTTAATTGCACAGCAAACTCCTGAACTCACCCATTAAGTCATGCAATCACTAGCAATAAAGATAACTTTAATGATGTTGATTCTACAGAATTTAGTAATTCATGATTCTAAAGCTCAGTTCACATGTTGTCAGTTCTTGATAGCTCAGCAATGCTTATATTCCTTCCACCCAGTCGCTGCATTGCTTGTCCTGTCTCAAGAATTCCTCTAGAATATTTTCAGTTTGCTGCAGTTTTTAAATAGCATCATGTATGTTCAAGTTCTTTTCCTGAAGCTGCTTACTAATGAGGTTAATCTCAAAAAGGATATTATACCACAAAATGAGTGAAGTCACAAATTTGATCTTGGAAAGGCCATTTGCAAGAGCTTCTGCATCTGAACATGCCACATTGCCAGTAAAGGTAGTATCATCAGAAATTTCAATTAGGGCATCATAAATATTTCCAAGTTCATAGCAAAGAGGCTTCAAAGCATCAATGCAACTCTCCCATCTTGTCTGACTAAGTGGTTTCACAGTTAGAGAATTCACATGGCGAGTCAGAATCTCCCAATGACATGTTGAGCCTGAGAAAAAACACATGAACACATTGCACCAGGTCAAAGAAACTGCTTGCCTCCAAACAGCATCAAGCAGCATCATTGACAACCAAATTCAGAGAATGTTCACTGCAAAGAATGAAAAAGGCCCTAGGATTGATTTCCATCTTTCTCCTTTACACACCATTGTCTTTACCCTTCATATTACTCCCATTATCACAGCCTTGGCCATGTAAGTTTTCAATGGATAATGACATTGTTTCAAGCTCTTGTAGAATAGTTTCAGTCGTAAATGCTCCAATTGTCTCTGTAACAGGCCGGTGTGGCTCCCCTCCTCCCCAGGGAGGGTTGAGCCCCGGACACCGGAAGGGGCGGGGCTACAGAGCAGTGAGCCCGCCCCTCAGAGGGTCAGGCGGCGACCCGGAAGCATAAAAGCCAGCCACCCAAGCTCAGTCAGAGCCCAGCCGCCGCAGGGAGCAGACGTGCCACCGGGAGCTCGCGACTGGGAACCCTCCAGGACCCAAGGCAGCTGTCCAGATTGGCCGGAGCTTCCCCGTGCCCGCTACGAGGAGGAATCACCGGAGCTCCCCCGTGACCGGTACTGGCAGGAGCCGCTGGAATTCCCCCGCGCCCGCTACGAGGAGGAGCCATTGGAGCCTCCCCGTCCCTGCTGTTACCCGGAGGAGCCACCTGAGCACGTCTGGCCGGACTTCCCCGAGGAGCTGCCAGACCTGCCACCAAGCCCTGGTCGAGAGGAGCCCATGCTCGTTGACTGGCCTGGAACCGGTGACACGGACGAGGTAGGCCCTGAGGGGGAAACTGGAAGTAGCCCAGGGGTAGCCGACCCCAGTCAGGCTGCAGACACAGACGTGCCGATGTCAGTGTGTTGGGGTCAGGACCCCACCGACCCACAGCGGTGATAGCCGCTGTTAGGGCCCCGGGCTGGGACGCAGTGGAGTGGGTGGGTCTGCGTCCCCCCTGCCACCCCACTCACGGGTGGCAGTTTTCCCCCTCACCCAACGCTCAGGTGTAAGCTTGCTGCTCAGTCCCTGCACCAGCGGGCCTGAGCCCTGATTGTTTGTTGCCCTGCCCTGATCCAGGGCCTGGGCCTATACTCAAACTGTTACTGCTCAGCCCCTGCACCAGAGGGCCTGAGCTCCTGGTACTGTTACTGCTCAGCCCCTGCACCAGAGGGCCTGAGCTCCTGGTACTGTTGTCGCCCCGCCCTAACCTAGGGCCTGGGCCCCTATACTAAACTTTTGTACTGTTTACTGCTCAGCCCCTGCACCAAAGGGCCTGAGCTTATTGTACTGTTTTCTGCTCAGCCCCTGCACCAAAGTGCCTGGGCCTTCCTGAACTGTTCATATTGTTGCTCAGCCTTGCAGCAGAAGGCCTGAGGCCTAACTGTCTTTTTGTACTGTTGCTCAGCCTTGAAGAGACAGGGCAGGAGCCGAGAAAGAACCACAGGCCGGTGTGGCTCTCCTCCTCCCCAGGGAGGGTTGAGCCCTGGACGCACACGTTTACAGTCTCCTTCAGTGGTACAAAACCCAAAAAATGTTCCTTTATGCGCACTTCAACATTGTCTTCATCTGCAGACTTTTCCATATCCACAAAACAAATGATCATCGTCATTTGTTTCACATGACTCACATCTGGTGTACAGTCCAGTATTATTGAAAAGTATTTTGCAGAATGGGCAGCTTCTACAATTCTTTTTAATGGCATTTGTTAGGATTTGAATCAGTTCATTCTGCATATTTTTTCCTAAGTAATGAACCTATGTTCATGATCAGTTGTTTTACGTAGATGCTCCTTCATGACTGGATCAAACAAAGCTAGGTATTCAACAAATTTTAAAAAGTTTCCATTACCTGGAGCGTATAGTTTTTCATTTCTACCACAAGCATGGAATGCTAAATTTTGCCCACCGAGAACTCTCACTAAAGCAATCAGACGCTCTAATATTTGTTGCCAATATTCTTCTTTTTCCTTGATCACACATAAACTATCATCAATAGTTTTTCCTTTTTTTCAATAATAAATTCAAGTTCTTTCCAATTTTAAAAACATTCTAAATGTTCTGTACTTCTTTCATGTGAAGAGAGACTTGAAGATATGTTTTCCAGTCCGTCGAATCATTTTCAGTAAGTGATGTACCAATTGCTTGATTTCTAAACAACTTGCAGCAGAAGCAAAACACAGAGTCCTTCGACACTGAATATTGCAGCCAGTTTTGATGAATTTCTTCCCCATTAATGAGTTTCCTCTAGTAATGCTGAGCAGAGAATTTTCTTTTATTTCCATCCTTAGGGAAGGGAAATTCATGAAATTGTTCGGGTCCATGTTCCACAAGAATTTGCTGCACATTGTCGTCACATCTGGGCCATGAAGCTGGGTCCCCATACTGTAACTTGTTTGTAACTTCCTCAGCCTTTCTTCCTTCTTGTAGCGGGATGGTTACCCACTCCTGCCCTTCGATGTGGAAAACAGCCCAGGAGAGGGCTGGGGCTGGGGCAAGAAGCCTGGGCTGATTGGGGAAAGTAGGCTCAGCTGTGGCCAACCCCCCAATCTGGCCCAGCTGGCCCCTGTAAGAGGCTGGGAGCCAGGAACTCAACAGTCTCTCTCTGTTTGTAGAGGGAGATGGGCCTGGCTGCAGGGAGCTAGAGGCAGGGTATGTGAGTGGAGCAGGGCTGGGGAAAGGCAGAGGAGCTGGGGAGCTCCAGCCTGGAAAGCCCCAGGCTGCAGCATTGCAGAGGGCAGCCCAGGGGTAGGCCAAGGCAGCAGGTTCAAACCCAACCTTGCCAGTAATGAGTAGGTTGATACTGCAGTCTGCCCCAGGGCGTGGGGGCTAGACGATGACTGGCAGTAGCCTTATACTGAGGTGAGGTGGGGATAGTGGGTGGGGAGTACCCCGGGGAGGGGAGACCCTAAGACTGAGGGGTTCCTGCCAGGGGGCAGTGCCCCAGATAACAGGGCACTGGGTCCGGGAGGGACACGGGGGCCAAGTGGCAGGCAGATCACCGGCCTGTAGAGGGCGCTCCAGGCTGGAAATCAAGCTAATTCCCAAGGACAACCAGCAGGAGGTGCCACAGGGTTGAGTGTGCTGCGCTTACACTTCTACTTCATTTACTTCAATTTCTGAAGTCTCTGAAGGTGAATAAATTTTCTCCACTTCCGTAACAGTCTGATACTGTGAGCTGCCTTCACCTAGAAGTAAATTTCCATCACCTTGAGTTTCCAAACTGCTTTTTTGTGGATGGGAGCTACCCTCAGCTCAAAGTAATATACCTTCATTACTCCTGGAGAACACAATAGCATCTCGCCAGAGCAGCTATTCTAATAGTTTCCTCTCATTGCCTTCTACGGATGCTTCTGTCAAGTCAGCCCACTAGTGCCATTCTGTGCCCTGTTCTGGTGTCCACAGTTCGAGAAGGATGTTGATAAATTGGGGAAGGTTCCGAGAAGAGCCACACGAATGAATAAAGGATTAGAAAACCTGCCTTCTAGTGCTAGACTCAAGGAGTTTAACCTAGTTAGCCTAACAAAGAGAAGGTTAAGGGGTTACTTAGTCTCAGTCTGTAAGTACCTGCACAGGGAACAAATATTTGACACTGGGCTCTTCAGGCAGCAGCCAAAGGCTTAACACAATCCAATGGCTGGGAGCTGAAGTTAGACACATTCAGACTGGAAATAAGGGGCAGACTTTTAACAGTGAGGGTCATTAATCATTGGAACAATTTACTGAGGTTCAGGGTGATTCTTCCTCACTGGCCATTTTTAAATCAAGCCTGTATGTTTTTAAAAGATCTGCAGGAGTGCCAAAGGAATTATTTTGGGGCAGTTCTATGGCCCGTGTTCTACAGGAGCTCAGACTAGAAGATCACCATGGTCCCTTCTGTCCCTGGAATCTATGAATCTAGCTCTTTTACTGACTGGGCTGCCCTACAGCTCCTGAGCTCTGCCCCTGTGAGAGGCCTGGAGACACCAGCGACACTGAACACTGTCCCCACAGTCTGATTTTTCACTAGCTGAATATCTGGATCAGTCACATTATCTGCTCTGACCCAGAACTCACCCGTTGGCCCCGCTTGAAACAGAGCTCTGCTAAACAGCGATCCTGACTGGACAGCCACAGCTTCAAACACTCCGACAGGATCACTGCACCAGAGCTTTCTCCTTGGGGTTATGACCTGGCTTCACTGTATTGTGAGCCACCACCTGCCTTTCACGCTGCAGACATGGTAAAGGGCCCTCTAAGGTTTGTCAACACTGCAGCTGGGCGTGTGAATGGCAGCTCATGTAGAGACACCCAAGTTAGCTGTGCTCCAGCTAGCTCACTGAAAATAGTGTGGATGATGCAGAATGGGCTGCACAAGCCTGTCTGAACCTCTGGGTACATACAAGTATTGCTAGTCCACATCATTGCACCATCACCGCTGTTGTTAGCAAGGTAGAGTACAGCTAGCACAGGTACGTCTACACACGCTGCCATGCGCATCTCTGACTCCAGTGTGGATGTACCCTGAGACCCCCAGAGTTTCCCCCAGGGTCCACATTTCCTCCTACCTACATTCGGCAGAGGTTTCTGAATATTGTCCAGTGGGAGCTAGATTTTTTCTCTTATCTGCAGGGGCTGATTGTTAGTAGACACCATTTTAATTCTCACAATACTGAATTTTCTTTCTTTCAGCAGTGGGTGTTGTCTGTGAATCAGACATTTCAGATTCTGAATCCAACAGCACTGTAGTTTTCCAGGCATCAGTGTCTCCAGACACATAGTAACAGGGATGTAGGCAGCTGTTCCCATGGGCCAGTCTCATAGCTGCTGATGGCAGTCGATCAGCAACTTCTAGTTTCCCTGCTGTGACTTCCCTCTGATTGGGCAATTCTCTCCAATAGCCTTTGCCGCACCTGCAAATGTCATCTGGTCTGGGTCCCACACAGGAAACAGCCTCTTTCATCTGGGACAGGACCGAATAAACCTAAAGCATCCCTGACAGGTGCTTGTCCAACCTGTTCTTAAAACCTCCCATGATGGGGATTCCACAAGCTCCATTGGAAGCTTATTCCAGAGCTTAACCATCCATATAGTTTAAAAGTATTTCCTCATAGCTAACCTAAATCTCCCCTGCTGCAAATTAAACCCACTACTTCTTGGGAGCATCCACTCAATCACTGGGAGAGTCAGGATGGACCTGTCCCCCTGCCATGCTGCTCTTAACCATGCAGGTCTATTAACAGCTGAGGGGTCCCAAGCCTCTGCAATGGAGAATCTGCATGTCTTCCCCAGAGCCAAATCCCTGGCTCCTTGGAATAATTTGCATAGAGAACAACTATATATTTGTTTAGCAGTGAGTTCCAAATCCAACCCACCCACCTTAGGAAATACAAGCGCACTGCACAGGGCCACTGTCATCACAAAGGGACTGGGGATTGCGTGGGCGGTCACCTTGGTGATTGTGTTTGGTAACAGTTGAATGGCTTGTGGGGATGTATAGGCTCTCTGGTGCATGGGTGTGGGGATGTATGTGATTAGACAAAATTCTGCATGTTGTTGCATGGCTTTACTATCTGTTTTTTGTTTTTGGTAGTTTTGAGCTAGATATTTGTCCTGAGTTACCTTAACTGTAACAAAGGTTTTTTCTTATGTGTTTGAATCAATATGTGATTCCGTGCTATTATTTTCACAGAGACCCTTTTCCAACTAGAGGACCTATATCCTGGAAAGCAATAACTGTGAAGAGGACCCAGGGGATCAACGTAGATAACCAACTGTGCCATGAGCGTCCCGTGCAATGCATTGTGTTAGCCCCTTTTGCCACAGAGCTCGTTCAGTTAAGACACAACCTGATCAGTCTGTACCTCCTCGGAGTGAAGATGTCTGATCAAAAGCAGAATGAGATCCAAAAGAGGTGGAGGGAATTGAAGTTAAAAAAATTCAAATTGAAAATATAATGCAACTTTTTAACACTGAGAATAATTAGCCACTAGGCTGTTGAATGTTATGAAGGGATGTGATTAATCATCACTTAGAGACTTCAAACAGAGTCTGTATGTCTTTTGAAAAGGTATGGTTTAGTTTAGTGTTTCTCAGGGGGACCACCAAAGGCAATGGTTTCAAGGCATAGAAAATGTTATTACAAACTAAAGCAAATAAATTCTTGCTCCCCACTCACCCTTACACTTCAAGGTGTCTCTGCCAACCTCTCAAAACACACACAAATTCTGGGGGTAGATCAGTGTTATCATTGAATAATAAATAGTAAATAATGTTCACTATTACTTTCGTAAATGTGAGAGGTTGCAGAGAATTTTGACATTGAAGAAGTTGTCTCCCACCTGCAAAGTTTGAGAAAAACTGATCAAATTCAACCACGTGTTATAGGAATTGCTGGGAGAAATCCTGTGACCAGAGGAACATAATGGCCCATTCTTAAACTCATGCCATTCTTAAACTCTATGACTCTATTACAAGGGTTCCTTCTTGATAATGTAACACATTAGAGTTCAGTTAGATTAACTTTCCATATGCCACTGTGCTGACTCTGCTGCACATTCTGTTGCAATGGGATGCTTCATAAAACATGGGGGATATGAGGCCGCCCTGCTCCTGCTCTTCACCTGACCCAGCTCCACTCATGGGACCCTTGTGAGCCACCCACACAAAGATTTCTGGGGGATCAGGAAGAGGGGGCAGAGTGAAGCAGAGTCACAGCTCCCCTCCAGCTGTGCCATCCCCAGAGGAAATGTGTTAGTGCTGAGTTCCTTCTGCTCTGAAAAGCTAAGTCCAGTCTGGACCAAGGCAGTTACTATGCAGGAAGAAGCTCTCCTGGGGACTGCAACTTTACTGGCTATCGGAACAGGAGATCATTAGTACAAGTTTCACAGCAAATCACTTTATTGGAGCAGGTTAACAATAAATCACTCAGAGAAGCTAGCAGACTGGAAACCCTTCAACCCTTTCTTGGAAGCCGACATGAGCATGTTGGGATGGAAGCGGTTGGAAACACAGTGGGTTTGTGGAGCCACCTCCATGCTGGAGCTTACTCCTGGGTTGGTGCTATGCGTAATGTGCTCTGGTGCACCTCATGCTCGGTTCTTCTTCTCCCATCCGAGATAGTGATCAACTCAATCAACCTTGAGATGGCACTTTAGAGCACAGATGACCAGCACTGTGTGAGGAGATCTCTTGGCCAGTGGCACACCATGATTTTTTCCCTGTTGGTGGGTGGCTCATTTATCCCCTGCTGATACTGGGAGGTGCTGGAAGTTACTATCTCCACAAAGAACATGATCCCCTCCCCATCCCCTTTCCCACCCCATGTGAAGCTGTAGAAATTGGAGATCTCACACTGTCTTAGGCTGTGGTGATAGAGGTTTGCTGATGATCTGTTTGGTTGACTCCTTCTGTTTCACCCATGTGGACACTCCTTTCAATCTGTCTCTAGGTGTCATGGAGATAAAGGGGCAGGATAGTCCCAAGGTCGGCTCAAACTCCTCTGGGGGCCCCTCTATGAGCACAGAATCATAGAAATGTAGAGCTCAGGGACCTCCAGAGGTCATCTTATCCCAGGAGAAGGGATTGAAAGGAAAATAAATGGCAGAAAGAGGCCAGAAGATCCCTAAATAAGCCTCCTAGTTAGAGCTGTGTGAAGGGTCCGGAGGGAAGGGAACACCCCAGAGGAAGCTGACGATCAGGGAGAGCATGAAGGAGACTGGGAGGGCGAGGTCCGAGAGAAAGTTCTGGCATGGCTTTGGGGGACAAACAGCAGGATACCAGGCTATGAAGCACTGCACAGGATGAGCTGCGCTTTCCCAAATTCACTGATTCTGTGGTGTGTGGAGCAATGAAGTGCAAGCATGGGCAGAGCTCTAACTCTGCCCCTTCCTGTGGGGGCATCTGATTGATGGCACCCCAGGATGGCAAGGTCTGCAGCCCATTGGAACTAGCACCAGCCAGCTCTCAGGGGACGCAGAAATGAAAGCTTGTCATTGAAATTGATCGATTCATAGTTTGGAAGCTGTTCACCTTTCCGGGCAACATAATTCAAGCCGCTTCCATCCTCACATTCGCACAATAGCCAAGCACCGCTCTGCACCATATGGGAAGACACTCGGTCATTGAAAGATCCCTTGCTCAGACTGGTTGCTTCTTTTACCACCTTGATTTCCCCTTCATAGTTGATATGTTCATACAGGGTGATCTTGGGATTCTTCAGGTCTTCAGTAATCAGCTTGAGAGAAGTGATCTTGTCATTCATATCTTCACCAACAAAGCTGTATTCACCTTCCTCAAACACCAGGAACTTGCCTGAATAATTAGGATTCTCATAGGCCACCCAGGGTTGGCCAGTGACCTTTACAGAAGAGACACAGTGGCCCCACTCTACGGGCTTCAAGTCAGCAATGTCAGAAATGAATTCTTTGGATTTACCTTGGAAGTTTATATGCTCATAAATGATGATCCCATTCATTTTGGTGGGTGTGGCAGGATCTTTGTGATTGGTTCTTGGAGCTGAAGCAGTGACTGAGAAGCTGTGGAGAGAGAACACAGCTTGGGAAGCAGCCCCTACTCAGTAGAGAATCTCTGTGAGGGGATGAAACATCAGGAAATTAGCATTTCATTTGAAACAACAGATAAATACACAAACGATTGAACAAAATGGGTGGGAGATGGGCAACTGCAAAGAGGGAATGGGCAAAGTCCTTCCTCAAACATTTAGCCAGCGGGAATAAGAGTAGGGTCTTTTTCCCCACCAGCTGACTCCAAGGTCTATTGTCTTCTCCCAACCTGCAACTCCACAGCTTATGAAGAATTGCAGTCTAGGTCAATGGAAATGTTTTGTTTTGATAAAATTGACATTTTTCACTCCAATTTTGAATTTTTTAATATATTATTTTTATATTATTTTATTTTCTATTTAATTAGGGTAGAATATTTTAAAATTATAAAATAAAAGCAATAAAAGAGGTAACTGGTACTGTATTTGGTCGCTGGTATCATATAATTATAACAGGGTGGCTTGTCCCACGGGTTGCAGTGATCCCCAAAGAAAGGATAATATCTCAGGGAGGAGGGGCTGTGCCCAGCTTAAGCCTGGGGGGAGGATTTCTTTTGTGTTTGTTTGAGAAATTTGTTAAGTTAATAACGCTACTAAAAAGACAGAGGCCCCAGAAGGGTTGTGTTGAAAGAGAGACCATGTGGAGTTTGCTGAAGGAGCCCAGAAAAAGGGGGAAACAAGGCACTGCAGAGGCACTCCTGGCCACAAGCAGATGCCCGGGTGGCAGTTGACCCCCTTTCTATAATATAATTAAAGTTAATATATAATACGTTTCAAAATGAAAAATCATTTCAAAATTAATTGGAGTCGCAAAATTGTGGTAACCAAAGTGTTGCAAAAACCTGTGCCTCAACTGGAGCTTTGTGGGCGCCACATTTCAGGAAAGATGTAAACAAATTGGAAAAAGTGCAGAGAAGAGCAACAAAAATGATCACAGGTCTAGAAAACGTGACCTATGAGGGAAGATTGGAAAAATTGGGTTTGTTTAGTCTGGAGAAGAGAAGACTGAGAGGGGACATGATAACCGTTTTCAATGACATAGAAGGTTGTTACAAGGAGGAGAGTGAAAAATTCTTCTCATTAACCACTAAGGAGAAGACAAGAAGCAATGGGCTTAAATTGCAGGAAGGGAGGTTTAGGTTGGATATTAGGAAAATCTTCCTAATTGTCAGGGTGGTTAATTACCTAGGGAAGTGGTGGATTCAACCATCACCCAAGGTTTTTAAGAACAGGTTAGACTAACACCAGTCAGGAATGGTCTAGTTATTACTTCATCCTGACTTGAGTGCAAGGGACTGGACTAGAAGACTTATTGAGATCCCATCCAGTCCTACACGTCTGTGATTCCAGTAAGACTGAACCAGAATGTTTAAAGCTCACTGAAAAGCTTTGGTTCAAATTTCATCAAAAACAACACATTCCTGCAGAATGCTTCGATTTCGATGAATCAGCATTTTCTAGCAGAAAAAATGTTCTTTCCAAATACTTTTTGACCAGTTCTCATCTCTGTAAAGGTCTCAGAGCATGAAGCAAAGGTCTCCTCCAGTGCAGAGAAGCTCACAGGTCTGGCAGCAGCACTGGCTCCACATCAGTGGGTCTCAATCTTTTTTGGCTCAGGAGCCATTTGTAAACCTGGATGGCCGGTCACAACCCAGTAAATAGCCTTAGTGCAAACACATCTGGCTTACTAAATATTTCTCATCCACAATATACAATATATACACAGATATAATAAGTACTAAGTACATGGCGAGCACCATAACAGCAGCTCCTGTGATTCCTGTCCTGTGGGGTGGCTGGGCTTGGCTCCCCATTCAGTGCATTGTGACCTCTGGGGATGCCGTACTGCTCAGGTTGGGCCCAGTCCCACCCCCTCCGTATTTTTGTGTGCAGCATTGTGACCTGGCACATGTGGCTCAGCCCCACTCACTGAAATTTGGCCCCTCACGACAGAGGGGTGGCTGGGTCAAAGCAGAGCAGCATGGCAACCCCAGAGCAGGAAGCCAAGCCCAGTGAGGCCCATGGGACTGTAGCTACAGGAGTCTGTGAAGATGTGTATTCCCCACACTTGCCTTGAGAGGTCTGATCAATCAGTTAAGCAGTGAGCAGGGGAGAGATTTAGGCTGCGAAGGGGCCACTAACTGGAAGCAGGCTCAGTTGAACAGGAACAAGCGAAGCCTGTATAAAGCCCGGAAACAGAGAGCAGAAATAGGGCTGCAGGGAAGCAGGCTGCAGTCACTCCCTGGGAGAAGGGAGGTGTGTTTGGGGATGCAGGGGAGTAGTCTGCCCTCAGTCCCCGAGAGGCGGGAGCTTGGGCTCGCAAACCCAGAGGGAGGGGGAGATAGAAGGTAGAGCTGCGAAGTAGGAAGGAGTCCAGGGGCACAGCAACATGGTCTGGGAGTGAGCAGGCCACTGTTGCTAGAGATAGGGTCCCTGGACTGGAACCTGGAGTAGAGGGTGGCCTGGGTTCCCCTACCAGCCACTGAGGACGTGGCATAGGCCAAGCAAAGGACAATGGACTGCCTTGGATCGTTTGCCTTGGAAGGGGAAACAAGCAAGTGACCTGGCTGGAGAAGCAAGTCAAGAAAAGGGAACACCCTGAGTTGCAGAGGGTACGACAGGACAATGGGAAAGACACCACCAGAAGAGGCCACAACACCTGGCCAGACCTAATCCCCAGAGTGAGCAGGAGGAGGCACCTCTTGCGGTGAGTGAACCCCAAGACAGAGCCACTGCTGTGAGGTGAATGGGACAGGCTCTGCAACCCCCCAGGGCAACCCCACCTCCCTAGGGAGAGACCGGACCTTTCCCCACTCAGGCCTCCCACACCAGCCTTTGGTACATTCTGGTGACCAATCTGGGGTCACAGTGCACAGGTTGAGAAAAGCTTCTCCACATGGAGACAAGCGGGAGAGAGAGAGAGCGAGCACATAAATCGAGTTCAGCGTTTGCATCCAGATGTTGAACACTGGATATAAATTGACAGAAAATGCCTGTGAGCTCTGAGCAAATGTTAATGAGCGAGAGGTGGAGAGGCCATCTCAGGGCTCCTCCCACCAGGGACTGGGAGGGGGAGGCAGAGCAAACCCCAGTATCCACAAGGCTTTTTCTCCTTCAGACTGAAGTTTTGGATGAGGAGAAAGAGACTCTGCCCACCCCCGACCCCAGCATGCGGGAAATCAGGGATGGGGGTGAGGAGGGAGGAGTGTACCCTTAACAGATACCCCCAGCTGCTCTCTCTTCCCGCTGGGATGTTTGGGAAAGAGTTGGCTGGGAAAGGATGGGGAAGCAGGGAGAAAGGGGACTGAAGAGCGAGGACACAACACAGACAGGAGGAGAAGAGAGGGGCTATGCGCAAGGGGGAAGAGCTAGAGAGAGAAGATGAGAGAAAGGGAAGGAATGTGAGAGAATCGAGAAAGAGAGACAGGGTCATGATGAAAGCAGGGAGCGAAAGAAGAATGGATTTAGAGCCTGCAGAGTCTAGTGCATGGAGCACCTACAATACTTGACTCTGAGCTGGTGGTACACAGCCACTGTACCAGACATCCAGCAGGGACTAGTGTGCAACAGGACTTAGAGAAACACCCTGCAGTGGGGTTGGCTACCATAGTTTGGAGCCAGTCCTGCAGACATGTAAGCAGCTGTGCAACTTTACTCACACAGATAGTTCCATTGGCTGCCTAGGGGCACGTGGTGCTTTGGTGTAAAGTGTTTGCATTTACTGGGCCAGATTCACCACCGGTGTAACACAATCTTACACACACAATAGAAGGATTTATGCTGATTTATTCTGGCATGCAATGTTCCCTGTGGATAGGAGCTCTGAGGGGCACCAGGTTATATCTGTATAAAGCAGCCATAATTCCACTGCTGTGTGATGAAAGGGGGCTGTACAGCCCAGAAGTGGATGGTCCTGGCAGGGAATGGGGCCTGGCCAGGGTCTCCATCGTACATAGAGCTGATTGGGCATTTCCTGTTGAAATGATTTTTGGACAATTTCTAAAATATCTAAATTTTTAATGGGAAATTTTCAATTTTGCTGAATTTTTTTTTGGAAAATCAAAACAAAATGTTTCATTTCAGGGCTGTTCAACAGTACACTGCTTCCGCCCAGAGTGCCTTGATGGTTCATGGGAGTCACATTTCTGGTGCTTCGTGCCCCCGTTCTCTCCTATGACCTGGACCCTTACCCAGACCTCATTCCCATGATGCACTGTGGTCCCTCTCCTGACAGAGCCATATGGCGCCTCAGGGAGATGTATTCTTGGCAGGGAACCTGCCCCATAGGGAAGAATGAAAGCATGAGGTACCCAAAACTACCTGTCCCATGAGGCAATAAGCAAATGCAGTTCAATGTCAAACTGACTTGAAACAAAATGTTTCAACATTTACTAAACAAATTCTTTTGTGAAAATTTTTGATATTTTTCCAGTTTGGGACATAAACAAATGTCAAATTATTACAATTCCCTATGAGCCAAATTCCTATTTTGTCTCAGCTGCATTTATGCAGTATACGCTCACCTCCTGTAGTGTGTACTCTTCCTCCTCCTCCGCCTGCGGGCCCCAATTCAGGAAACCTGTGAAGATTAGACTATTACAAAGCTGCCTGAATATGGATGTAAGAGCCTAACTTCAGGCACTCAACTGAAATTTTTCATGTTAACCTCCGTGCCTTAGTTTCCCCATCTGTACAAGAGTAATATTAATACTTCCCTTGTTCTTCTTTGTGATGATTAAGCACTTAAGGATTGTAAAGCAAAGCTAAAGGTCACCAGAGTTCACATAAAAACCTCCAGTGGCCAATACCCCACTCTCTCTCCCACCCCACCCCCATCTTATTGAGGCAATTGGCCATTGCAAATGTTTTAATGTTGATGTGCAAAAAGCCCAGCACATGCAGGTTGCTCCTTCTTCAACAGAAGAACTAAAGATCACAAACATGCATTTCTCTTACTGTGAGCATTTCTTGCCTATAACATACTGTTATGCTGGAGGTCGGGTGGCTCCCACCAAGCATGTCTTTAATCTACAGGCAATCACACACCTCACTGAAGCTATGGGCATGGCACCCACCTTTCATTCAGGCTAAATAACATAGCAGTTAAATACCCATTTGTTTAATGACCACTGGAAAAATGGAAGCCACCACCCAAAGACTAGACTGGATGCAAACACAAGGGCTGGGGACTGATTTGTGAGGAGCTGTGTGTGTGTCTGTAAGTCAGAATCAGCCACAAAGCAGGGAAAGAGAGTTTTTCTTCATTCCTGTAGTATCTGCCACCTCTTCCTACAAACTAAATATTCCCTCCCCTTCCTATAGTATTTGGTGTGGTCTCCCACTGTCAGAACCTGTGCTCTCAGAATCCACCTTCCCTAAATACAGGAGGTGCACTCTCACGCCTGGTGGTAGCAATAACATCTCCTCCCTACAATATCATCTTAGGGGATGTGGTGAGCTCATGTGAACCACGCATACTAAACCCACAGACACTCTGTAATTCTTCTCTAGGTGCTCTCATCAGATTCCCAGACAAAGCATAATAACAAATAACAATTTCTACCTTGGCTTCTGGCTTCAGCTTCTGACACTTGGGAGCTCTCAATGCACCTTCGTATCCAGCTGCTGCTGCAGACAAGAGATACCCTCTCCAATCGCTTTTATACTTGAACATTGGCTGCTCACTATCACAATATTACGTAGCTGCCCAATAGGAGTTCACCACTTAGCTATCTATGTCCAGAAGCAACTGAGTGCCCCCAGGATAATGCCATAAATGGTAACAACAATGTGATTGAAGCATTTCTTTTGAAATATTTATTCTGCAGAAAAGGACCTGGGGATTACAATGAATGAGAAGCTGGATATGAGTCAGCAGTGTGCCCTTGTTGCCAAGAAGGTCAACGGCATATTGGGCTGTATTAGTAGGGGCATTGCCAGCAGATCGAGGGAAGTGATTATTCTCCTCTATTTGGCACTGATGAGGCTACACCTGGAGTATTGCATCCAGTTTTGGTCCCCCCACTACAGAAGGGATGTGGACAAATTGGAGACAGTCCAGCAGAGGGCAACAAAAATGATTACGGGGCTGGGACACATGATTTATGAGGAGAGGCTGAAGGAATGAGGGTTATTTAGTCTGCAGAAGAGAAGATTGAAGGGGGGGATTTCATAGCAGCCTTCAACTACCTGAAGCGGGGTTCCAAAGAGGATGGAGCTTGGCTGTTCTCAGTGGTGGCAGATGACAGAACAAGGAGCAATGGTCCCAAGTTGCAGTGCGGGAGGGGTTTAGGTTGGATATTAGGAAACACTATATCACTAGGAGGGTGGTGAAGCATGGGAATGGGTTACATAGGGAGGTGGTGGAATCTCCATCCTTAGAGGTTTTAAGGCCCGGCTTGACAAAGCCCTGGCTGGGATGATTTAGTTGGTGTTGGTCCTGCTTTGAGCAGGGGATTGGACTAGATGACCTCCTGAGGTCTCTTCCAACCCTAATCTGCTATGATTCCAAGGGTAGGTCTACACTTACCTGCCGGGTCGACGGGCGGCGTTCGACTTCTCGGAGTTCAAACTATCGCGTCTAATCTAGATGCGATAGTTCGAACTCCGGACGCGCTCCCATCGACTCCGGAACTCCACCACCACGAACGGCGGTGGCGGAGTCGACGGGGGAGCCGCAGACTTCGTTCCCGCGGCGTCTAGATGGGTGAGTAGCCCGAACTAAGGTACTTCGACTTCAGCTACGCTATTCGCGTAGCTGAAGTCGCGTACCTTAGTTCGACCCCCCCCCTTAGTGTAGACCAGGCCCAAGAGAGGCTCTATGTAAAACAACAGGTGCCCCTCTTAGTCTGGGGAAGGATTGCAGGTGTGCCTGCTCAGAGGAGGGGCAAAATGAAATGATTGACAAGGAAAAGCTGGGGAAGAAGAGCAAGCCTGACCAACGGGAAATGAAATTTCGTTTCCTGGAAGCCCTAGAGAGAGGAGAAGCCATTTTTGGGGCAGTATGGATCCAGCCACAGAAAGGGCAGGACTGGCTGTGCGGGGATCCAGAAGAACCCAGGTCTGTCCATCCAAACTTGTAAAGAGATTGGCACAAAGGAGGTAACCGGGTGGATAGAGGGCATTGCATAGATTTATCTGTGGAGGATTGATTGTTTCAAATCAGCGCCACATTAAACAGAAGCAAATAAATAGGCAGACAGCATCTCCTCAAGAGCCAATCATTGAGCTATATTAACGTTGGTTGATTTTCCTACCTCCACCGTGTGTGTGTGTGTGTGCGCTGTGTTTGAGACTGTGGAACTGCTTCAATCCCAGAGCTGTAGGACACAACAATCACGAAAAGCGTTAGTGTTTAACAAAAATAAGTACTCAAAAAAATACTGAGTGGCTTGATAAACGAGTGTAAATCAGTAAAAACTGAACTCCTTCTTTGAAAAAAATGGTAATTTATCAGCGAAAATCGGTAAAAACTGAAAACCTGGAACACAACCTGTCATATACAGGAGGGCAGATGAGACAATGTGGTTTTCTTTTCTGGCCTTCAGCTCTGTAACTCTATTCCCACAAGCAAATGCTGCAGTGTCTATTTCCCCAATGAAAAAATACTTTAGGCTCCTTTATCATTTGTTCCTTTAGCTGCAGCTGAGATCTATGGTGCATCATAAACCCCTGCCTGATTAACAGGTCAATAAACTCTCCTGACCTGATCGAAAACCTGGCCATGTGAGTCATCATAAGACATCTTACGCCTTGAAAACATTCATTTTACACATGAAGAGGGTTCTTCTTTTCTGGTGTTCACTCTGCCTTCTTCCTCTTTTGTAGTTTTGATATGAAGTAACAGGCAACCTCAAGGATTAAACAAAATTACAAGAAAAGTAGAGCAATCTTCACTGTCAGCAAAAACAAACTGAGAGAAAATTACCCACCAACCCCATACTAAGAACCTAAGAAGATAAGAACGGCCCTACTGGGTCAGGAACAATAGTCCATCTAGCCCAGCATTCTGTATTCTGACAGTGGCCAATGCCAGGTGCTTCAGAGAAAATGAATAGAACAGGAAATCATCACCTGTCGTCCACTCCCCGCTTCTGGCAAAGAAAGGCTAGAAGTACTCAGAGCGTGGGGTTGCATCCCTGACCATCTTGGCTAATAGCCATTGTTGGATCTATCTTCCATGAACTTAGCTAGTTCTTTTTTGAACCCTGTTATAGTTCTGGCCTCCACAACATCTCCTGGCAACAATTTCCACAGATTGACTGCGTGTTGTGTGAAGAAATACTTCCTTTTCTTTGTTTTAAACTTGCTGAATATTAATTTTATTGGGTGACCCCCTGGTTCTTGTGTTATTTGAAGGAGTAAATAACACTTCTCTATTCACTTTCTCCACACCAAGATTTTATAGACCTCTATAATATCCTCTCTTAGTCATCTCTTTCCCAAGCTGAAAAGTCCCAGTCTTTTTAATCTCTTCTCATACAGAAATTGTTCCATACCCCTAATCATTTTTGTTGCCCCCTCTGTACCTTCTCCAATTCTAATATATCTTCGTTGAGATGAGGCGACCAGAACTGCACACGGTACTGGAGGTGTGGACGTACCATGGATTTATATAGTGTCATTATGATAGTTTCTGTCTTATTATCTAGCCCTTTTCTAATGGTTCCTAACATTCTGTTAGGTTTTTTTAACACTGCTGCACATTGAGGAGATGTTTTCAGAGAACTATCCACAAAGACTCCAAGATCACTTCCTTGAATGGTAACAGCTTATTTAGACCCCATCCATCATTTTGTAAATATAGTTGGAATTATGTTTTCCAATGTTATCAACATTGAATTTCATCTGCCATTTTGTTGCCCAGTCATCCAGATTTGTTATCAATTTATTTCAAAATCTCCTCTAGGGATACCTCAGTCTGGGACAGTTCCTCAGGTTTACCACCTAAAAAGAATGGTTAAAGGTGTGGGAATCTCCCTCACGTCCTCTGCAATGAAGACTGAAGCAAATAATTCATTTAGTTTCTCTGCAACGACATTGTCTTCCTTGAGTGCTCCTTTGCCACTACGATTGTCCAGTAGCCCAACTTTTCTGCTTCTGGTGTACTTTTTAAAAATTTGCTGTTAATTTTTGGGTCTTTGGCTAGTTGCTTTTCAAATTCTTTTTTGGCCTGCCTAATTATACTTTTACACTTGACTTGTGAGAGTTTATGCTTCTTTCCATTTTCCTCAGTAGGATTTAACTTCCAATTTTTAAAGGATGCCTTTTTGCCTCTAACCACTTCTGGGAGACACTTTTTCTCTGTGTGTTTTCTGCCTACAATACTTGCTTTAACTGCCATTGGCACGTATTGGCAATTCCTCTTCACTGTCACAGATCCCACGCACATGGTCACCAGGTCACAGTTCCTTAGGTAACTACACCTGCGACCCCTCTGTGGCTGGCTCAGGGCACCCCACTAAGGTCTCAGGCTCTAGCTCTCACCCTTCACATGGTGCAACCCATATTTCTCTCCCTCCAGATCAGGGATTTAGGCAACGCCTCCTGCCCTTCATTGGGATCACCTGAACAAGTCGGAGGGCATGTCTGCACTACAATACTGCAGCTACACTGCTGTAGCTATGCCACTGTAGCACTGTAGTGTAGATAGGTCCTACTTACTCATTTTCCTATTCTTTGTTTGCCAGCCTTCTGAACTAGGTCTTTCACATGTAGGTCACCAGTCTGAATCCAGCCCAACTCAGAGATTTCAAGCCCAAAAGGCACCATCATAATTATCTAGTCTGATCTCCGACACATTGCAGGCCACAGAACCTCACCCACTCACTCCTGCAATGGGGCAGTAACCTCTGGCTGAGCTACTGTAGTCCTCAAATCTTCATATAAAGATTTCTAATTATAGAGACTCTACCACTTATTCTAGTTCAAACCAGCAAGTGACCCATGCCCCATGGTGCGGAGGAAGGCGAAAACCCCCTAAGATGTCCGTCAATCTGACCTGGGGGAAGATTCCTTCCTGACCCCAAATATGGTGATCAGTTAGACCCTGAGCATAGAGATAAGACCAACCAGCCAGACATGCGGGAAATAATTCTCTGCAGTAACTCAGAGCCCTTCCCAATTAGCGTCCTCCCTCTGGCCATAGGAGATATTTGCTAATAGCAGTTGCAGTAGGGCCATATGCCATAGTAGGCAAGGTCATCAGACCATTCCCTCCATGAATTGGTCAAGCTTATTCTTGAAACAAGTACAAGGCACTGGTAAGACCTCATTTTGAATAATGTGTACAATTTTGATCACCTGTGTTCAAAAAAGATGAATTTAAACTGTGGGCACGGTGCAGGCTCCAGACATCTACTACCAAACATCAGTAACTGCAGCTGCAGGTGAGGAAGGGATGGGACTCAATGGACTTCCCTGCACCCCCTCTGGCAGAGCTGTGCTGCCAGCCCAGACTCTGTCCCCTGCCCCAGGCATGTCCCTTCAGCCACGCTCAGCCCAACTCCCATCCCTGGGAGGGAGGGGAAGGAGTTAATTGGAGTCCCCGCTGGCGGGAAGCGTTGGGAGGGAGAGGGAGGAGCAGATTGGGGGGTTGCTTGTGGGTGCTGAGCATCCACTAATTTTTTTCCATGGGTGCTCCATCCCCCTACATGCGCCTTTATTCTGTTAGCGCAAACACTGACCTCAGTGCTGCAGTACTTGCCTCCATTTCATTCCTGTCTTTACTTTCCTTGAAAAATTCTAAGCACTGATTTTTCTCGTTGGTTACAGGCATAGATGACCCCATGTTTCCTTTTTACCTTATCTATCTGTAACCCTCAAGGAGCTTACCTAGGCTCCTGGGACTCTGTGCTGGCAGCTCAGGTTGAGGCACACTGTCCTGGTAGGAAGGGGAAGGCAAGGGCAAACTCAGAGTCTGCTCAGCAAGCAAGAGAGAAAGAGATGCACTATGTAAAACAACAGGGGCCCCTCTCAGTCTGGGGAAGGATTGCAGGTGTGCCTGCTCACAGGCGGGGCAGAGTGAAAGGACTGACAGGGGAAAGACTGGGAAGAAGAGCAAACCTGACCAACAGGGATTGAGATTCCCTCCCTGGGAGCCCAAGAGGGAGGAGAAGCCATTTTGAGGGTAGCCTGTCCATCCAAATTCGTAAAGAGATTGGCACAAAGGAGTTTACCGGATGGATGGGGGCATTACATAGCTTTAACTGTGGAGGATTAATTGTTTCAAATCAGTGCCACATTAAATGCAAGCAAATAAATAGGCGGACAGCATCTCTTTGAGAGCACATCATTGTGCAATATTAACACTGGGAAACATCCAGTTTCACATTGTCAGAATTAGGCAAATTCATGTAAGTAGTAGATTCCCCTTTCAGATTGGTAATGTCATCTTTAGTGGCAAATGGCTGAAACACTCTGGCATAACGGTCATAGTCTGCTGCAAAATTCACCTTGAGGAAGGGGTGCAACAGCTGGGTGACATTCCAAAAAGAATCTTAAGTACCAAACCCTTTGGGGTTCTGATTATGGGCCACGGTCATCTCCCATTTCTCCCCGAGCATTGTCCTGAAGGTTTTGAACACTTTTTTGGTTCTCATGTTTCATGGTTGGAAGGATTTCCAGAAACAGCTGAGTTTTCTTGACATATGTTTCTCCTGCAGCTTTTGTGCTCAGTTCAGCTGAGATTTTGGTTCTCAGGATCTGGTAAACATCTGTATTTGCAAACATGTTGGCAGTAGCGGGAGAAAACTCCAGAGTTTTCTGTGTGTCACACAGTGATTCCAAGTTTTCAACATTGAACATTCCCTTGATGTGCAGAATCTGGCGGTCATTTTGGTTATTTGCTAGTCTCTTTAGACTTTCTGCTTTAGAACCAACAAACTCAGGATGATCTAGGAGATAAATAGCACTGCACTACACGGACTAGCATTACATGGGCCTGGTGATTTGGGGATGCCAGCAGCAGCTGTGATCTCTCTGCCTTTGTTACCCTCAGGAGTGAGATATCAGCAAAAACCACCACCGCTGTGGAAAATAGCGCCAGCTCAGTGGCATTGCCCTATAGCCATAGTTTCATGCCACCAACTAATTCCCTCTCCATTTCCCTCACCCTTGGTGCATCACACTGACCATGGCTGGTGCTGTGAACAAGCACTCCCAATCAGAAGTGCGAATAATCATGTTGTTAACACTTTAGGGACAGGGGATTTCGGAATCTTAAGTTTCACTTTCTGCATATACTATACTGACAATGGTAACTCTGTGTACTTTATCTGTAGCTGCAACCCCCTCCGCACCAGTGTAACAACTGACCCAGATATGAAGGAAATAAAAGAGGATGCAGAAGGACATGTTCTGCAAGATCCTACAAGCCAGTGCTCCATCAGACCTAGGGCCTGGAGGGTGAACATTGCAGACTGTATCAAGTAGGAAGGCACAGAAAAGGGAGAGGGAGCTGCACCAGGACACAATGGACCTTCTCTGACAGCAAAATCAGATGCAGCACAGTCTATGGACCTCCAGGATCAACAATCCCAGGCTCAACTGCCATTGCCGTCAGTGGAGAACTGCAGCATAGCACCTCCCTCCTCAGCATTCCTCATGGTCTCAGGTCATGCACACCTATCCCTGCCTCTCCACACCAGGGGATAGCATGGACAACCACAGCTTCACCTACACTGATGGTTGATGTATGTGGAGGTACAATGGACATCCATGTTCCTTTCCCTTTTTTTATTTATTAATGACTCCCAAATTTTTTGAAGTTAAAATGTATTTACTATTATGTTCTTCAGATTTTTGGTTTTCATTACTGAATAAAACTCTTTATTTTGGAAACTATTCATCTTTATTAGTTCACAACACATGGTATATAATGCCTGCAGGCAGTGAAACTAATGGTCTTGTACTCTCACAACCCATAGGCTTAGTGACAAACATAGTGTAATAATCATAAATGTACAGCAAGCACCACAAAATTAATAGGCACTGTTAGTATATAGGCCTGTTTATTAACCTGAGACGGTATTTTGGGTTTGATTTTTGATACTCTTCTATCCTTACTAATATGTGTTGTGGCAAATTGCCGGTACTGTTATGCTGGTGTAGTGAGGCGGCCTGGCCCACAGGGGCCCCAGAGGGCGAAGAGCCCAGCCGGAGGCCGGACTGGGCGGAGCCATGGGGCTCTGGGCCCACCCCGGAAAGGGGCAAGCCCCGACCCGGAAGTACAAAGGCAGGCCCTCCGGGCTCAGTGAGACCCCGGCGGTCAGCGAGGCCGGACGTCCACGACCGAGCTCTCGCTGGGGAGGCCACAGAAGGCAGCGGCCGAGCCAGCCTGCCCTGCTCCCGCTCCCCAGAGGGGGACTGGCCGAGCCAGCCCGTGGCCACCAACCCCAAGGATCCGCTGCGCCCCCCCGTGCACCCGTACCCCGAGGAGCCGATGGTGGTGGAACCCCCTGCCAAAGCCACGACGACTCAGGTACCCGAGGAGGGGGTAACTAGAAGTAGCCCAGGGGTAGCCGACCCCAGTCAGGCTGCGGACACACCTGAGCCCATGTCAGTGTGTTGCGGCCTGGATCCCCACTGACAGCAGCGAGTCTTTGCACTGCTAAAGCCCCAGGCTGGGACGCAGTGGAGTGGGAGGGCCTGCGTCCCACCCCCCGCCACCCACTCCTTGGGTGGCAGACTGCCCCCTCCCCTTGGCCTGAGTGGGAGTTATAGACTTACCCTGAACTGCGGCCCTGCCCTGCCTGAGGGTCTGAGCCTTGTACCTGTGTTTGCTGCCCCACCCTGAGCTAGGGCCCGGGCTTTGTGGATGCCTAGATGGTACTACCCATGTGTAGCGAGGCGGCTTGGTCCCCAGGCGCCCAGCGGGCAAAGAGCGACCCCTCCGCCGACAGGCAGACCCTTACACGTGGCACCTGACCAGGGACCCTTGCCCAGATATGTGGGCACGGGCCCTCGACCCCTCTGAGAGGGGACCTGGGGGGGAGCGAACACCCCCCCCCCCCGAGACATGGATCTGTCTCAGCTCTTCGCCTTCCTGACCGAAAGCCAGGAGCGCCAGCAGGCGGCCCAGCTCCAGCAACAGCAAGAGCAGCAGGCCGCCCAGTGCCAGCAACAGCAGCAGCTGGTTGAACAGCTAGGAGCTCAGCAGCACCAGCTGATGCAAGATCTGGCCACGCAGCATCAGGTCTTCCAGAGGGAATGCCTCCAAAAGCTGGCCATGGCACTGTCCCAGCCTGCGGAGCCCCAGCCGGAGGGCTCCGAGGGGGCACCGCGGCCGAACCCACCAATCCGGCTGACCAAGATGAGTCCCAGTGACGACCCAGAAGCCTTCCTGGTAACGTTTGAGCGGGTCGCCATCGTCGCGAGGTGGGCCCCACACCAATGGGCTTCCCTCTTGGCCCCGTACTTGACAGGGACCGCCCAGACTGTCTATCGGGGCCTGTCCATGGAGGCCGCCCAAGATTACCACCAAGTAAAGGCGGCAATTCTGGATGCCCTGGACGTGAGCCCAGAGACCTTCCGCCAGTGGTTTAGGGGCCTGACTTACCCCACTGGGGCCCGACCCCGGATGGTGGCCCAGGAACTAAGAGAGACGTGAAAGCGGTGGCTGCAGTCCGAGACCCGAATGCCGGAGGAGCTCATGGAGCAAATTGTATTGGAACAATTCCTCCATATACTCCCGCCCCGGGGAAGAGCCTGGGTCCTCCGCCATCGGCCCTCGACGCTGGCGGCTGCCGTCACCTTAATGGAGAACTTTCTGGCGGCAGAGGCGTCTGTGGCCCCGACCCCCCGAGTCTCCAACCCCGGGGTGGGTCACCCCAACCCTGAGAGGAGGCTGCCCCGCTTGCCCCGGACAGATTCCTGAGGGCCCCCCCGGGGCCCGAGCCCCGAGGCTGACCCACGGAGGCTGTGGTGCGACCAGCGGCCCCCTCACCCTCTGTAAGGCAGGGGGCTACCCGTGGCTCTCCCGGGAGGGCCGCAGGAATACGTCCCCAGCCAGGTCGAGCTGATCTGGGACCCTGCTTCTCCTGCGGGGAGTATGGACACCTACACTGGGACTGCCCGACGATGGAGTGCCACTTCGGCCAGGTTTACTCCGGGGAAGGCCACGGCCGACGTCCCCCTGCCGCTAAAAATCACAGTGCCCGTGGTCCTGGAGGGGTCCCCAATGGTGGCTCTCGTCGACTCCGGCTGTGGTCAGACGCTGGTCCGCCAGGGCTTGGGACCCCAGGCCAACCCCCACCTGGGGACGATCAGGCTGCAGTGCATCCACGGGGATATTCGGCCGTACCCCAGTGCTCAGGCCCAGCTAATGGTAGAAGGAGTCACCCGACTGATGGTAGTGGGCCTTGCTCCACGCCTGGCGTACCCGGTGATCCTGGGCCGTGACTGGCCCGAGTTTTCGGAAGTCCTCCGCTGCCGCCCTGGGGAACGCCCGAGGATCACTCCGGCCTGGGGAGGAGAACCCCCAGAAGCCGGAGCAGACCAGGAAGAAATGTCCAACCCCCCCGAGTAGCTGGACGAGTCAGGGGCTCCCCCTCAGAGACACTGGAGGGCCCCCCACTTCAGACGGACTTCTGCCGCGACCAGCGGGCGGACCCCAGTCTCAAGCGGGCGTATGAACAGGTGGCCATTGTCGACGGCGCCGTCATAGATTCTCACCAGGCCACCCAATGGCCCCACTTCGAGTTATGGCAGGAGCGCCTGTACCGGGTGGAGAAGGACCCCCGGACAGGGGAGCTTCAGACTCAGCTCCTCGTTCCTCAGTGTCATTGACGAGCCGTCATGAAGCTAGCCCATGACGTCCCAGCGGCTGGACACCTCGGCCATGAGAAGACGTTGTCCCGGATTCTAACACGCTTCTTTTGGCCCGGCGTACATCAGGAGGTGCGGACTTACTGCCGGTCCTGCCCTGACTGCCAGTTGGCTGCACCGGCCGAGACACCTAAGGCGCCTTTGGTTCCCATGCCATTAATCGAGACCCCCTTCGAGCGGGTGGCTATGGACCTGGTGGGCCCGCTCCCCAAAAGCACGGCCGGCTTTCAGTATATTCTGGTCCTGCTGGACTATGCTACCCGGTTTCCCGAGGCCATACCCCTCTGGACTATCACGGCCTGTAGCATCGCCGGTGAGCTCATGAAAATCTTTGCCCGCGTCGGTTTGCCCCGAGAAATTCTTACGGACCAGGGCACCAACTTCACCGCTCGGCTGTTATGGCAGGTGTGTGAAATCTTGGGGATTAAGCAGCTGCGTACGTCCGTTTGCCATCCTCAGACCGACGGGCTGGTCGAACGCTTTAATCGGACCCTTAAGAGCATGCTACGGAAGTTTCCCCCAGACGAGCTCCGACGCTGGGACCAGTTACTGCCACCACTGCTCCTGGCAATCCGGGAGGTCCCGCAGTCTTCCATGAAATTCTCCCCGTTTGAGTTACTATATGGTCGATGACCCCAAGGCCTCCTGGATCTGATGCGAGAGACATGGGAGCAAGCCCCATCCCCTGCCCAGGGCCTCTTGAAATACGTACTGCAGCTTCAGGAGCGCCTGGCACAGGCGGGGGCCCTAGCCCGTGAGAATTTGAAAGACGCCCAGGAGTCTCAGGCGCCGGCCTACAATCACGGAGCACAGACTCGCGATTTCCAACCCGGGGACCGGGTTCTGCTCCTCCTCCCGTCTAGCGAATCAAAGATCCTGGCCCGGTGGCAAGGACTGTACGAGGTGATCCGGCAGGTCGGGCCTGTCATGTATGAGATCTACCAGCCCGATCGACGTAAAAAGAAACAACGCTACCACGTGAACCTTCTGAAACTGTGGCGAGAGCGGGAGGGGCTGTTAATTAACCCCTACTCGCCGGATCCCTAGCTGGGGCCCCAGGTGACAGAGCCAGTGGACCCTGAAGGCCCCCAGCTCGGACCAACACTGACGATGGAACAACTCAAATAGACCCAGTGTCTGCGGTTGGCATTCCCCCGCACCTTCACAACCCACCCGGGGTGCACCACCCTCGTCCAGCACACTGTTCAGACGGAGCCGGGGGGGGTGGTCCGAGGGGCAGCCCGGCCTTTGCCCTACCACATGCGGCAAGCTGTCAACGAAGAGGTACGGGCCATGCTGGACTTAGGGGTCATCGAACCAGCACAGAGTGAATGGCGCAGCCCCATAGTCCTAGTACCCAAACCGGATGGCAGCAGACGGTTATGCATCGACTACAGGCGCATCAACGCTATCTTGAAATTCGACGCATACCCAATGCCCCGAGTAGATGAGTTGCTCGGCCGGTTGGGAGAGGCCGGGTACATCACTACTCTTGATCTGAGCAAGGGGTATTGGCAGAGTCCCTTCGAACCGGCCTGCAGGGAGAAGACCACTTTCGCCACCCCTACAGGCCTGTATCAGTTCACCCGAATGCCCTTCAGCCTCCATGGGGCCCCGGCTACGTTTCAGCGGCTGATGGACCACCTCCTCCAGCCCCATCAGGACTACGCCGCTGCATACCTGGACGACGTGGTCGTTTATAGCCGTCACTGGGAGGACCACCTCAACTGGGTAGCCGCGGTCCTCAGGTCCCTGCAGGCTGCCGGGTTGACCGCCAACCCAAAGAAGTGCCATATTGGGTGGCAAGAAACAACCTACTTGGGGTATACATCAGGAATGGGCTGGTAAAACCCCTCGTGGGGAAGGTTCAGGCTATTGCAACCTGCCCCCCTGCCAACTACAAAGCGCCAGGTACGCCAGTTCCTGGGGCTGGCCAGCTATTATCGGCGGTTCATCCCCCAGTTCGCGACCATCGCGGCCCCCTTGACGGAATTGCTGGCCAAGAACAGCCCACAACAGATATAGTGGACCCAAGAGTGCAACGCGGCATTCCAGACCCTCAAGGCCAGTCTCTGCCGCGAACCCGTGCTCCGCAGCCCTGATTTTGACCGGGTCTTCATCCTCCAGACGGACGCCTCAGAGGCGGGACTCGGCGCGGTCCTCTCTCAAGAAATTGATGGGACCGAACACCCAGTCATCTATATCAGCAGGAAGCTGTTCCCCAGGGAGAAGAACTACGCGGTGGTGGAGAAAGAGGGCCTCATTATAAAATGGGCGTGCGACGCCTTACAGTATTATCTTCTCGGAGCCCCTTTCACGCTGGTCACAGACCACACCACGTTCCAGTGGTTGGCCTGGATGAAAGACCACAACATGCGACTGCAGAGGTGGTACCTAGTGCTACAGCCTTACGCCTTTACGGTCCTCCATAGAGCCGGGAAGGATCACGCGAATGCGGACTTTCTTTCCCGGCTGGGAGGCATGAATGGGTCCGGCCTCGCCACATGGGAGCCGGACTTGCGTGGGGTGTAGTGAGGCAGCCTGGCCCACAGGGGCCCCAGAGGGCGAAGAGCCCAGCCGGAGGCCGGACTGGGCGGAGCCACGGGGCAAGCCCCGACCTGGAAGTACAAAGGCGGGCCCTCCAGACTCAGTGAGGCGCCAGCGGTCAGTGAGGCCGGACATCCACGACCAAGCTCCTGCTGGGGAGGCCACAGAAGGCAGCGGCCGAGCCAGCCTCCCCTGCTCCCGCTTCCCAGAGGGGGACTGGCCTAGCCTCCCCCGCTCCCGCTCCCCAGAGGGGGACTGGCCTAGCCTCCCCCGCTCCCGCTCCCCAGAGGGGGACTGGCCGAGCCTCCCCCGCTCCCGCTACCCAGAGGGGGACTGGCCGAGCCTCCCCCGCTTCCGCTCCCCCGAGGGGGACTGGCCGAGCCTCCCCCGCTTCCGCTCCCCAGAGGGGGACTGGCCGAGCCTACCCCGTTCCCACTACCCCAAGGGGGACTGGCCGAGCCTACCCCGTTCCCGCTACCCCGAGGAAGAGTCGAGCCGGACCGTGGCCACCACCCCGAGGATCCGCTGCGCCCCCCATGCACCCGTACCCCGAGGAGCCGATGGTGGTGGACCCCTCTGCTGAAGCCACGACGACTCAGGTACCCGAGGAGGGGGGAACTAGAAGTAGCCCGGGGGTAGCTGACCCCAGTCAGGCTGCCGACACTGACATGGGCTTGGGTGTGTGTTGTGGCCTGGATCCCCACTGACAGCAGCAAGTCTTTGCGCTGCTAGAGCTCCGGGCTGGGACACAGTGGAGTAGGAGGGCCTGCGTCCCCCCTGCCACTCACTCCTTGGGTGGCAGACTGCCCCATCCCCTTGGCCTGAGTGGGCTTTATAGACTTACCCTGAACTGCGGCCCAGCCCTGCCTGAGGGTCTGAGCCTTGTACCTGTGTTTGCTGCCCCGCCCTGAGCTAGGGCCCGGGCTTTGTGGATGCCTAGACGGTACTACCCATGTGTAGCGAGGCGGCCTGGTCCCCAGGCGCCCAGCGGGCGAAGAGCGACCCCTCCGCCGACAGGCAGACCCTTACAGCTGGGTCTCGTGCTTTCTCTTCTTTGGGGAAGGTTCAGGGCGCCATTGCTTGCCTCTGAACTGGTATTTTTAATTACCCCACTAGTGTCCTTGAGGAGTGGAGTGGAGAGGGAAGGACCTGGGCCCGCCCTCTTCTCTAGGTCCCAACCCAGGGGCCCTGAGGTTAGTGGTGAACCACTTGTACTGGTGGTTCCTTCCCCTGGGTTACTTCCCTCTCCTGCCCTTCAGCTTGTGGAGGGGCTTCTTGCCTTCCTTCTACACAAGCCAGGTGCCCCTTACCTAGGGTTTTTGGACTTCTCAGACCACAGCACTCTTCCAACTTTCCTTTTGTCTCTCTTGAAAACTGTTCTCTGCTTCAACTCCTTCAAATCTCTCTCTGCTCCAACCAAACCTTCCTGCACCAACAACCCACACTGTCTGACTGAAGCAGGGGGTTTATATCATGTGACTGACTGCTGGAGCTCTAATTGGCTTCAGGTGCTCTAGTTAATCTATAGCAAACCTTCCTCCCCTTGTAGGGAATAAGGCTCCCTGCTAACACTCTCCTGCTGCCCTCTGGCCATGCTGTATCACAGTGTGAATAAAGAACCAAGACACCATAATGTTGCTTCTGCCCAGCCGGATGAGTTTGTTAGTATAATGAGAAAAGAGATAAGGAATAGAGTTAAACGTGTTACTGGGTATGGTGGGACCATACACTGGAAGGCTGCCTGGCTCCTCTCTCAAGCCAAAGTCAAGCAACCAGTTAGGAGGGGCAAGAGGGGTTCGGTGGTGAGGCTTAAGAAATACTAGAAGCCAAGGAAAAGCCTGGCCTTGACCAGTACACAACCTCACTCTTTACCCCTCCCATGGGATACAAAAGAGATGGTACCAAGACCCCACACTCACGGCCCTCCAAAATGGAACATAACCATAAATTGTACGGGGTGGGACCAGGGGTAATTTTGGGCCTTCTCAGTGAAGAAAAAAAAAATTAAAAGTGAAAAACTGAGAGTGAGCAGGTTAACTGTTTCTGGGCAACTCCACGTGTTAACCTGCTCACTCTCAGTTTTTCACTTTTAAACTTTTTTTTTCTTCACTGAGAAGGCCCAAAAATACCCCTGGTCCCACCCTGTACAATTTGCTCCCCCAGTGTCTCTTGCTTTTGTTTGCAAGCCAGGTGGATTACAGGAGTGCCCTTGCCCGCTGTAGTTAACTGTTTCTGGGCAACTCCACGTGTTAACTACAGCGGGCAAGGGCACTCCTGTAATCCACCTGGCTTGCAAACAAAAGCAAGAGACACTGGTGGAACAAATTGTACGGGGTGGGACCAGGTGGGACCAGGGGTGTGCACTGCAGGTATATTTGGGCCTTCTCAATGAAGAAAAAAAAAGTTTAAAAGTGAAAAACTGAGAGTGAGCAGGTTAACGCGTGGAGTTGCCCAGAAACAGTTAACTACAGCGGGCAAGGGCACTCCTGTAATCCACCTGGCATGCAAACAAAAGTAAGAGACACTGGGGGAACAAATTCAGGGTTTTCAAGAGCAGGAAACAACCCCCATTCTTCTCCCAGAGCCAGGATACAAAACCCTTAGGGTAAGGATTCCCAACTGTTTGAACCTAGGGAGACCTACTCTTTGCTCAGAGCTAACAATATCCATTTTTTCTTCTTCTCCTCCTCCTCAGTTTGCTTCATTTGCTGCTGTTAGACTGTACTTTAAAATAACTTCACAGGGTTAATTTCTTGCTTTCCACCCTACTCTCCTTTTGCATTTTTGTTTTTCTAATGTTTTAATGGAGGGTACTTCGGATACTTATGTGAAATGGAGAGGGGTTTTTTTGGGGGGTGGGGGATAAAGCATGACAGAGGTCTACTATATTTCATTGAAATTTTTGGCCACCCTGGAGACAAATGTTTTACTGCCTTTTTGAACAAACCCAAGGTAAAGGAACTGGAAGCACAGACTAAGGCAGCTGTGTTGCAGGGATTGTACCTGGTGGCTAAGTCATTACAGGCAAAATGCAGCACCTTAAAGAATTGAATGCAGAAGTAAGTGATTTAAAGAAAGTGAGTGAAGAGTTAAAAGTAGTTTTTGCACAAATTAGTACTACAGAGTTTAGAGGGAAGTAAACATTTGGGAGCTGTGGAAATGTTAAAGAGTAACAGTTGTGGTGTTAGAAGCAGGAAATTCTTGGTTTGATAATAAAATCCAGGTATGTAAATGTAATTATTTGTGCAACTGGGTACAGTCACATTGGGTGGAACCTTGGTAGTTAAATTATACAAGGGGTCAGGTGGCTACTACCACCACTATGTTTTGTCCCCAGGAGTCTTTACAGCTATTCTGTGGGGAAACTGACCCTTTTCCCACATAAATGGTGTGTAAATAATCCATTCAGAGAAATAATCTAATCTAAATTATTTTACTATTGGACTTTTTAATCAAATTCACTAAGGAATTTAAGGAGTTTCCATTAAAACTTGGCTGCCTCCGATTGTACAAGATGGGAATGTAATCTGGGTACAGTTGTGTAAAATAATTAAAGCAGTGCAAGGGCTATTAGGCAAAAGAGAACTTTGTGTGTGTAAATACGTTGTGTAATTATGTAAGGTTTTAAGGACCTAAACCAACTCTCATGGTTTCTAAAATCCTGTTGGGAGGTTTAAGAAAAATTCTGAACCTTTTGTTTTTTGGTAACAAATGGCAGCTAAGAACCAGGAAATTAACAAAAAGTTAAAAGACAGCGTACCTCTGCAGCAAGGGCAAGGGTGGAATGTACAAAAGAAGCAATGTCAGAAACACTGAGCCTTAGGGTGGCTCTGAGGAATCAAACTGTCACTTTAATAAGTATAAATTTAATGCTAGTAAGTAACCCCGTAACAATGCGTAATATGTATGATTTTGGGGGGGAACTTTTAAGCATGCTAAAAATGGTACATTTCTACCCCGATATAACGCAACCCGATATAACACAAATTTGGATATAAGCCGGTAAAGCAGCACTGCGAGGGCGCGGGGCTGCGCACTTCGGTGGATCAAAGCAAGTTCAATATAATGCGGTTTCACCTATAACGCAGTAAGATTTTTTGGCTCCCAAGGACAGCGTTATATCGGGGTAGAGGTGGAATTACAAACAAACCTAATGTTCTAAGGTCCCACGGTAATACTGCCTCTCAGCTATTGCCTGTGAATAAATTTAAACCTTGGCCATTATAAACCTGGTCTGCTGTACAAGAAGGGAAATTGAGGTACACAACCTCATGGATTTCATAAATGAACAATGGGATAATTCACCCTTTCCCTTAAGGGTAGAAGCCATTGAAACCAGGTCTGCCTATAGAACAAAACACAGGAAAGTGTGGAGGTAATTCTTCTGTTTTTCCTTCACTCAGCAAGTGAATTTTTAAAAGGAAAGAGTATTTAGAGCAATAATCTCCTCCCCCATCCCTCCCCAGGGGGTAGAAAAATGTTCTTTTTGTTTTTCAGAGAGCTATCATGGATCTCAGCAGGTGGTGGACTGGTGAGAGGAACAAGGAGCAGCAAAGGTCAAAGTATGGTATGACCTGCCTGGAGAGCACGGTCTACCCAAAATGGGAGATCAAGTGATATACCAGATTCCAGGCGAACACCATCTATTCAGCATATTGGTAGGAGCGCTGCCAGCAGATTGAGGGAAGAGATTATTCCCCTTTATTCAGCACTGGTGAGGCCACACCTGGAGAATTGTGTCCGGTTTTGGTCCCCCCACTACAAAAGGGATGTGGACAAATTGGAGGGAGTCCAGCGGAGGGCAGCGAAAATTATTAGGGGGCTGGGTCACATGATTTATGAGCATGAGCTTTCGTGGGTGAATGCCCACTTCGTCGGATGCAACGTCTGTTAGTCTATAAGGTGCCACAGGATTCTTTGCTGCTTTTACAGAACCAGACTAACACGGCTACCTCTCTGATACATGATTTATGAGGAGAGGCTAAGGGAACTGGGGTTATTTAGTCTGCAGAAAAGAAGAGTGAGAGGGGATTTGATAGCAGCCTTCAACTACCTGAAGGGGGGGGGGGTTCCAAAGAGGATGGAGCTTGACTGTTCTCAGTGGTGGCAGATGACAGAACAAGAAGCAATGATCTCAAGTTGCAGTGGGGAGGTCTAAGTTGGATATTAGGAAACACTATTTCACTAGGAGGATGGTGAAGCACTGGAATGAGTTACCTAGGGAGGTGGTGGAATCGCCATCCTTAGAAGTTTTTAAGGTCCAGCTTAACAAAGCCCTGGCTGGGAGGATTTAGTTGGTGTTGGTCCTGCTTTGAGCAGGGGATTGGACAAGATGGCCTCCTGAGGTCTCTTCCAACCCTAACATTCTATTATTCTATTCCCAGCTCCTAAATGGAGGGGCCCTTACCTACTCCTTGACTGATTAGGGCCCAGCCTGCTGCTATTGGGAACAGAGAATGGAAGATGACAAAGGGCGCAAATATAAAGGTCGGCAGTGCCTACCACAAAGCAGTAACTCTCCTTCTCTGAGGCTGTGGACCTTGGTTCACCACTGGATTTCAGACACTTTAAATTCAAAATGCAAGCATACCTTTAGTTATGGATGTTGTGACGCTCTGTACCTCGGGGAAACACCCTACGCCCCCATGTTCATCTTTATAAAATGATTGTGTGGTATCCAATGCAAAGTTTGTCATGTTGGGTGTCTTCAGAAGGCTCATGATGCACTGAGCATGGTTGTTACAGTGATATTATAGGTAATTTCATGTATATAGTTATGTGGCTGCAAATGTATCCTCATGGTTTAAAGCAAGCCCAGGCAAAAACTCTCTAAGAACAAAGAGGCAGTTCACCCCTCATCAGAGCAGGTACGGGACAAACCCAGCCCAGCCTCACAGGAACAAAGGATGCTGGCCTAGGCAACAACTAAAGGATCTGTTAGACTCTGAGTGAGTCACCCCACCTTCCTTTGGTCAGTTTGGGACTGCAGTATGGTAATGCTCACCTGACTCTGAAGGCTGGGGGTGGGGGGAAGAGCAAAGCCAAGCCAAGAGGGAAGAAAGGACATGATAAAAGGGAGAGACGTTTGTCATGCTCTCCCTCTCTCCCACCTACATCTACAGACACCATCACACCAAGCGACTGAAGCACTGATCAAAGGGAAGAGCCTGGCTGAAGAGCAATCACCCAACCTGTGGTGAGAAGCATCTAAGTTTGTAAGGGCATTGAAAGTGTTAAGATCAGCTTAGAATGTGTTTTGCTTTTATTTCATTTGACCAAATCTGACTTATTATGTTTTGACTTATAATCACAACTAATCTGTTTGTTTTATTCTACCTGAAGCAGTGTGTTTGGTTTGAAGCATGTCAGAGACTCCCCTTGGGATAACAAGCCTGGTACATATCAATTTTTTTGTTAAATTGATGAACTCATATAAGCTTGCAGAGTCCAGCGGGCATAACTGGATACTGCAAGATGGAGGTTCCTAGGGTTGCGTCTGGGACTGGCGATACTGGCTAGTGTCATTCGGTTGCACAATCCAAGGAGCAGCTCACATGCCCGAGGCTGTGCGTGAACAGCCCAGGAGTGGGGGTTCTCACAGCAGAGCAGGGTAAGGCTGGCTCCCAGAGTCAACGATTGGAGTGACTTAGCAGATCACTGGTCCAGACAACACCAGAGGGAAATGTCACAGATGTAAGCGAAGGGTTTTGAAAGGTCCAGCTCAGGTGAGGAAGTGCAAAACTGCATGTAGATGGGTTGGACTCACCCCTGCGGCACCTCATGCTGGTGACTCTGGGGAATTAGCTCTTTCCAGCCCTGGAGCGCCCTCTGCAGGCCGGTGATCCACCTGTTTGCTACTGGCTCTGTGTCCCTCCCAGGACCCCAGTGCCCCTTTAACCTGGGGTGCTGCCCCCAGCAGTAACCCCTTTTCTCTCTGGGTTTCCCCTGCCTCGGGAACCCCCCACCCTACTATCCCCACTTCGCCTCAGTAGTGGCTACTGCCCAGTCTCTATCTAGCCCCTGTTCACTGGGGCAGACTGCAGTATCCAGTACTCATCATCAGCAAAGGGGGTTTGGACCTGCTGCCTTTGCTTACCCCTAGGTTGCCCCTTGCAACCCCCAGTACCTATAGCCCTCTGCTAGGCCGCAGCCTGGGGTTTTCTAGGCTGGAGCTTCCCCAGCTCCTCAGCCTTTCCCCAGCCCTGCTTCCCTCTAGGTACCTTGTTTAGCTACTAAGCAGCCAAGCCCATCTCTCTCTGAAGGCAGAGAGAGACTGTCCGTCTTCTGGTGTCCCTGCCTTCTTATAAGGCCCTGTTGCTCTGTTTGGGGCATGGCCCCCAGCTGCAGCCACTTCCCCAATCAGCTCAGCCTTGAGAGCCACTGCTCTCAAGCCCTGCCAGGCCACTTTTTAAACCCCTTCACAGCAGGAGCAGGGTCCACCCTGCTACACTGCACCTTCAGCTTTTTTTTTTTTTAATTATATGTTCAAATGACTTTCCTTCAGGAATTCCTCTGTACCCAAAGTGCATGAAACAAGTTGCAGCTCTTTGATCATTTGGGTGGGGTGATATTAACTGTTGATGATATGCTGATTTACTGCAAAAATGATTGATGAGCTTTGGGGAACTAAAAAAAAAGTTGTCACAGAAGCATCAGAAATATTTTGAGATGAACAAAGTCTAAGACCTCACTCGATGTAAATTGACATGCATAGGGGCCTGTCATTTTGCAAGATGATGGCCCAATGGCATGTGCTTCCAAAATACTGTCTAAAACTCCATAGCCCAGTGTTTATATTGAGAAGAAATGCTGGGAGTTGGTTTGCTTATGAGTAGTTTCATAAATATGTTTCTCAGCCAAATCAGTCAAAGTAGAAACATACCATGAACAGTCAGAACCACATTACAGCAACCCCTGTGCCAGAGTACATACAACCTGGACTTCAGAACAGGAACATGATTTTAGCCAAAGTACAGATTACACGTGTAACATGCTTTATGCACCAAGGTCATGTGTCTCAGCCACTCCTAAGAGTCTGTCCTATATGAAAAACAGAAAATATCTAGGGTGCATCTTCCTCACATTAACTCAGGTGACTAGCACCCACATAAGCCTACCCTGGGTGTGAGCAGCCACACTGCAAAGCTCCAACCAAATTACTGTGACCTCACTGGCACAGCATTCCCCTGTGTGTTTTGCTAAGGCCTGGTCTACACTGGGGGGGGGAGGCGGTCGAACTAAGGTACGCAAGTTCAGTTACACGAATAGCGTAGCTGAACTCGAACTACCTTAGTTCGAACTACTCACCCGTCCAGACACCGCGGGATCAAAGTCCGCGGCCCCCCCATCGACTCCGCCACCGCCGTTCGCGGTGGTGGAGTTCTGGAGTCAACGGGAGCGCGTTCGGAGTTCGAGATATCGCGTCTAGATGAGACGCGATATCTCGAACTCCGAGAAGTCGAACGCTACCCGCCGACCCGGGCGGGTAGTATAGACGTAGCCTAAGACTCCTAGGGGAACATCCAAGGGCTCTTTGTGCTGCAGTAAGCTGAGCCACTCTATGATTTTTCCCAGTGAATTGTGGGAGAATGTCTGCCCTTCTGGGCACACAGGGTGGAATTGTGGGATGGCACTGGAGGACTATCAGCTTGTGAGTGATTTAGCCTGCATCATCCCCACTGCAAAGTGCAGGGGTTACAAGCTGGAGGGAGCATGGCACACAGGCTCTAACCTTTATAGCCCCAGCTACTCCAGGATTCAAAGTACCACTAAACAAGGGTGAGGGGGTTTTGCATGCGGACAGCAGAGGAGTTGGGGCAACAGCTGAGTAAGATCCTGGGTTAACTCTGCAGTGAAGATGTAACCCTAGACAAAACTAAGGAGCACAGTGGCTCATTGTTTCTTGAGGATACCCTGAATGCTATGCATTGGAAAGTAAGAACCCACCTTAGTCACTGGCAATGAAAATCCCCCAGAGCAGCAAAGACAGACTCCAGGTGGCAGATCCACTGGTCTGGGAACAAAAAGTGGCTGTGTGATCAGAAACTCAGCAAGGCTCAGAGAGCAGCATTGATGAGTCCAGTCAGATTCAGAACAACCCCTCTCCTCTGTCAAGGGGTTTGGATTGTTTATCTGGACCATCCAGTCTAGATATCCCCATCTGTGTTGTATGAATTAGTTTGTGACTGCTAGCTTTGTCTGCCATTGTGGGACCCTTCAGAGCGATTCCCCTTCCTTGCTGTGTGTGAGTGTTGGGGGAGAGGGGTGATGCATGGGCTGTAGTGGCTGCACTACAGATGCAAAAGCCCCTCCACTCCTAACAGGTGGGGGTAGGGAAATCATCATTTAGGTTATGAGACTTCTGATCTTGGAGCTGCGGGACCAAAGCTCAAGAGCCAGATGTGATAACTTTGAGCCCCAGCAGAGGGCAGCGGTTACTCTCACACATGTACAACCCATCAGAGCCTCAAACTGCGAACTCTGCCGTCTTGTTTTAAGGGTCATTGCAGCCGCTGACTGATCCTTAGCTTGCCCCTGGTCATAACTCAGAAAAGCCTGAGTTTTGTTTCAGAATCAGGCATTTTACTAAGGGAAACGATGAAAGAACAAATCACAACAACAACAACTCAGGACAAAGTAACAATTCCCATCCCATATTTTTTCAGCTCCTGGAAACTGCAGAACGGCATCACAGGGAAGTACCGCAGATGTGGGTCTGTGCATAAGTATAACTCAACAGGAATAGGGCCGCCCGGGGGGCGAGCGGGGCAATTTGCCCCGTGCCCCGCAGGGGCCCTGTAAGCCCTGGCTGAGAATCCCTTTCGTGGCTATAGGCACCTTTTTACTTACCCGGTGGCAATCCAGGTCTTCAGCGGCATTTTAGTCACTCTGGGTCTTCGGTGGCATTTCGGCAGCAGGTCCTTCAGTGCTGCTGAAGACGTGAAGCAACTGAAGGACCCGCCGCCGCCACAGACTCGGAGCACCGCCCAGTGTGTATGTCCACTCCCCTGCTTTGCCCCAGGCCCCCTGAATCCTCTAGATGGCCCTGAACAGGAATATTGGGTGATGCAGATAAAAGTGACCTCTCAGATCCCTGCAGACCTCCCTAGTGGGTACTGAAAAACCAGCACTGCAGTAGCCTGTGGAGGCACAGAGCTATACCACATGACAATGGCTTTAGCTGATATTTTTCCATTCTCTCTAAACAGTGTTCCACTCAGGGAAGCTATGTTATTGGATACATGTATACGTCAGAGTCCCTGCCCAGAATGGGGGCTAAAAGGGCAGCTTTCCACAGGCTCCACATTGGACAGGGCCTCCAAACCCATGGAATTTGAATGACCTGGCACGCAGGATGACGGCACCACTCAGGTCTGGCCCATCTGTGCCTCCATCATGATGGAGCAGTGGCCCGAACCTGAGTGTTGCTTTGCAACCTGATGCATGGGGTCAATGCCTGGAGCAGGGCCCAGCCCCATAGGATAGGAGCTGCTGCTGCAGAGTGGGTGTGAGGCAGGATCAGTCTCCAACTCCTCCCCCCTCTTACCAGGGCTGCTTTCATCTCCACGGTAATTTTTTTGGAAGGGTGGGGGGGGGGGCCTCAGTTTCAGATTTTGCCCCAGGCCTCCAAAAACCACTGTGCAGCCCTAATCAGATGCTAGGGTCTGCTTCAGTTATGCCACTGTGAGCCGGGAGTCAGTGCATGCAAGGAATGCTGGATTCACACTAGTGTCACCGAGAGCAAAATATGGCCAAAGCTCTCTCCAAAGACCACACCAAGTTTTTAAAAATTGGAAAAGATCCCCTATTTCGTGTTATTAGCAATGCTTCAGCCCAAGGATAAACACTAAATAGCTTTTCAGTGTCTCCCTCTCTGTCCTTTTTGTGGTGCCAACAGAATGTGAGGCACCATGTAGCTAGGTGCTGTAATGTGCTGTGTGTATAACTGGGAATGTCTCTGAAGATTGTCACCCTCAGGATATTAGCACAGGACTCCTGGAGTCCTGAGTCAAGATGGTTGGAATTTTTAAATGGGAAATGTTGTTTGTGGCATGGGGAGTTTTTGTTGTTGTTGATGGCGGTAGTGATGATTTGGTTTGGTTTTCTTTGTGGGGGAGGGGGAGAGTTGTTCAAAGCGGGAAACTTTTATAAAAAGCTTCTGATTGATTAGAAAACTCTGAACAAACCCATGCACCTCTCTAACTTCTGAAAAGTTGCTGAGTGGCAAAAGGAAAATCAGAAAGACATTAAAAAACAAAAGAAAACCAAACCCTGGACATTCAGTGACCAAAAAAAAAAAAAAAAAAAAAAGTGAGAGAAGAAAAACAAATTACAAAAATAAACAAAACCCTAATGTTGAAATTAAAACAAACAAAAATGTTTTCCAAAAATCCTTAAACAAAGGAAAACTCCTTGAAGGAATTTCCATTCCAAACCAGATTTTGAAAATTTTCATAAAACCTTCTCTTATCCTGGCTTTCATTTTTAAAGAGTACATCCCTAGCCCTTTGCCTTGCAAAGATAGACATCCACGATAAATCAGTCCCCAAGGTGGCTTGTTGGCAGGGAAACAGGTGCTGGTGCTGGATATTCCTGCTGAATCCATTGCTATCTTAGCATCAAACTCTGTTTGAGTGGAAAAGTCACTGATTTTAAAGCTGTGGGTGACAGATGCCTCATACCCATTTCTGCTGGGGCAGGGCAGGAGGTTTGCATCACCTGACAGTTTGATCCCCATGTAACCCTTGCTGCCCACTCCCCAGTTGGAGTGGGCAGCGAGGAGGGCTGGGTTCAGTATCTAGGGAGTTCCTTTTCAACAGTATAACCAAAACCAGCTCAAGCCCCCAGAGGCACCTCAAAGAGGCAATTCTTCCCCTCTCGCAAGCACAGAGTCAGAGGTAGAAAAAGTTTCTTTACTAAAAGTAACCTAGCATTAATCTGAGAAAACAGCACTAGCGTATTCATAAACATTAAAGCATGAGCAAGACACCTTCCCTGGAGTACCCTGGGCAGTGTTCTTTGCTTCAGGTTCTTGAGTCTAACACCCAAGTTCTTGTTGTGTATCCCTCCCCCAAGACCCACTCACAGTTGTTGTGCCTGGTCAGCACAGACCCAGAGTTCATAGGTACATCTGTGTGAATTCTCCTGCTGCCATGAGCGGGGTGGGGTGGGGTAAATGCCTCCATGCTCACTCCACTGTCTGAGCTCTGCCAGCTTGCTGCTCCCTCCAACTGCCTACTTGCTGCTCCTTACAGCCACCCCCAGCTCACTGTTCCCACCAGCAGCCACCTGCCAGTCAGTCTGAGTGATTTAACTCTGTGCAGGAAACACAGTCCTGCTACAAGTGATTTCAGAAGGTAGTGGGTTATCTCAATTGATTGTTCACAGTCAGATTGACAACTGGTTTCAGCTCTGAGTGAACAGTTAAAACAAAGAGGTTCCTAATGAAGCCTATTTAGATTGAACAGTGGGGAGGACCCTGGCTAACATACCAGCCCCCACCCCTCTTACTTTCACAGGTCTCTGACATTCAAGCCCCTGGCTTAATGAGGTTCTTTCAACTGAGGACAGTTGGGACAGTTTCAGCACAGTCCTGCTTTCCTGTATTCCTACAATAATTACAACATTGGTAACCATATTTCACTACCCCTGCATTCAGTACTAAGGTCATTTGTACCCAACATCAGCCAACCCTGATCACTTTGGCAACAGTGCATCTGCTGGATATTAGGCACAGCAGGTGCAAACTATTTACATAAACACACTGAAGTCTCTCCCTCTCCCAGCTGGCTGTCAGAGAAGCATTCATTTAGCCCCTGCTTACATCCTCCTCTTGGCCAAGAATTTGTCATCCTGGCAAATCACACTCCAGGTTAGATCAGCTACATGAGTTCTCCTCAAAGGGTCTGAGGAAACCCACTATGGCTGCCACAAGCCAGTGAGCTGAGTGTGTCATTTCCTCACTAACCACTGCAGTGACTAGCCTCTCACTAGTCCCTAGCAACTCCCTGCCAGAGTTGCTACATTTCCCTGAGCCACTTCCCCACAGCTCTCCTGCTTCTCTTCTTCACCCTTACCTTAGGGCTCCCTTATCAATAGCTTGACAGTCTCTTCATTAACCAGCCCTTCAGCTACACTTCCTATCCTCTGGCTCTCCTCAGCCTGACTGGAGTGAGCCCTATTATAGTATCAAAAGGGCCTTAATTAGAGTCAGGTTTTCACATTACCTTAATGACCTCACCTGATGCTTAGCAGGTTAATTGGAGTCAGGTGTTCTCATTAGCCTGGAGCAGCCCCTACTCTGGTCAGTCAGGGAACAGAAAACTTCTTCTCCAGAGGCCAGTAGATTGGCCCTCAACTCCTCTTCCGTAGTTCTCTGGCTTGGAAGGAGGTGGGAAGTTCACTAGACCCTGGGATCTTGTTACTCCAGCTACTCCCCTGGCCAGGCCAGGCACCCCCCAACTCTTCTCTGCTACCTAGCTGCTGGATTGCCTCCCCCCCTCACACCACCCCCGGTTGTTGCTGCTCCTGCCGCAGCCCCTTTGGGGGAGGACCTGATGGCCTGCTCCCCAGAGGAGGGGAGTGAGGGACCCCAGTCCCAGCTGTTGCTACTGCTGCTGTGGATGCCACCACTACCACCTGTCAGGGGTCCTTCCTGCCTGGGCATACACCCAGGTGGTGGCAACCCCCCCGCCTGCTGCTACATCATCTCTCCTGGCCATCGCCTCTGCTGCCATCTCTAGCAGCCGGGGCCCCTTCCCCACCTTGACCAGGAAGCATGGCATCCGTTAGCTCCTGGTGCCCGCCTCGCCCCACGTGGAGACCATCATGGCAGCATCCAAAATGTAGGGGAAGGTCGTCTTCTTCCAGACTTCGGAGGCCACTGCCCAGGAGGTGATGGAGAACGGCCTGGCGGTGGGGAGCGTGTTCGTCCCCCTGGAGCTGCTGGAGGACCTGGGTGCCCAGTTGGTCCTGACCACCGTCCCTCCCTACTAATGCCGCCCTGTTACCCCCTCTCTGCCCTGGGGAAACTGATCTCTGTTGTTAGCCCTCTCCCGCTGGGCTGCAAAGACCTCGCCCTCCATCACGTCCTCTCGTTCCGCCGGTAGGTGCAGCTTCAACTGCCACCAGCAGCACGTGATGGAGAGGCGCTCGAGGAATCCTTTCTAATCCCCTACCAGGGGGCCCGTTACCAGGTGCATTACTCTAAGGTGCTACCTCTGCCGGGCGATGGGGCACATCAGGAGGGACTGCCCCTTGGCCCGGCATGGAGGAGCGTCCAGGACCCCCAAGCCCTGGCAGGGTGCCGGCCCTCTGCCAGCAGGCCTCAATTTGGCCAACCTCGCCCTGTCCCCCATGCTCTCTCCCCCTAACTGCTGCTTCCACTCCCGCCTCCGAGGAACCCCTGAACTCTTCCACCAGCCCGGCCGCGGATGGCCCCCCGCTAATGGCTGCTGAGCCTATTGAGGTGACGGCCAGTGCCACATGGCCGGGACCTGAGTCATCAGGGGCATCCCTCGCTGATGCAGAGCAGCCGGCCTCCTTCCCTGGTGGGGGCCCCACTGCTGTTTCCCCACCTATCAATGCCATAGCCACAACACCCGCCTTGAAGCGCGAGCCTAGTATCATCGAGAGCCTCATTCCCACTCCATGGACCCCTGAGCCTGACCAAGAGGTGCCATACCCCGGTAGCTCGGCTGCTGGGGACCCCGGTCCCAAATCTGCCCCTCTCCCCAACCCTGCTCCTGACCCCTGCCCTGCCCCGTTGGCCCCCGGTCCCCTCCCCTCCACCTCCCGTGCTGCTCTTGCTGCCCCTCGGGCCGTCTCCTTCCCTTTCCCAGAGGATGACCCCCAGGGTGCGGCCTTCGTGTTCCCTTGTCCCGACCCCATAGGGGCTGCTATTTTCCCTCCGCCGCCTCCCACTGAGCTGGGGTCTGAGGAGGGCTGTGTGGTGTTGGCACATTGGGCACCACGCTGGGGGGTCCACCCCCTGTCTGCCCGTCTTGGTAGGCCATGGGGCTTCGACAGGGGCCCCACTAGAGGACAGCCAGGGGGCTGTTACCCCACCCCCTGATAGGCTGTGAGAGTTTCTCCAGGTCGCCCGTGGGTCCCAGAACAACTTGCAGCTCACTCTCCAGCTCTGGGGGGACTTTTATCAAATCCTCCAGGCCATAAGGGCCATTCTGGAAGAGGGTAAAGGGAGGCAGACCCTGCCAGAAAGGAACCCCCCCCCAACCCTCCCCATGGCACCTACGATCTTCGCAACATTAAACACCCTGGACTGTAGGATGGGTCTCCACAGGTGCCAGGTGCTTTCCTTCCTATGGGGAGGGAGCGTTACTCTGTGGTTTTCCTGCAGCAGACCCATACAGTTCCAGCCACTGAAGCAAGTTGGCAGCTGGAGTTGGGGGACAGGGTCTATTTTAGCCACCTCAGCACCACTTTGGCTGGGGTGGCTACACTGTTCTCCTACAACCTGAGTTGCTGGGGATTGCCAAGGCTGTGCTGGGCCGCCTGCTGCACCTCCGGGTCCGCATAGACAGGCTAGTGGTCAACCTCATCAATGTTTATGCCCTGACATCGGGCCCGGAGCAGCTGTGTTTCTATCAGCAGACGTCCACCTTCCTCGGCTCCTTGGATCCTCGTGAGTGACTGGTCCTGGGTGAGGACTTTAACACCACCCTCGAGAAGCGGGACCGCTCGGGGACCGAGCAGTGCCTGGCTGCCACGGACATCCTCCGGGAGATTGTCAACCATCACTCTCTGGTGGACATCTGGCGCGACCACCACCCAGACGACGTCTCAACATTGACCTTCGTGCGGGTGGAGGCCCATTGGTCGCACCACTTCCGGGTGGACTGCATTTACTTCTCAAGCTGCCACCGTTCACGGACCCACTCCTCCAGCATCCAGCTGGCCCCATTCTCAGACCACCACCTAGCAACTGTGACAGCCTCTCTCTGCACAGAGAGACTGGGCCGGCCTATTGGTACTTTAATAACAGCCTGTTGGAGGATGTGGGCTTCATGGCGTCCTTCCAGGAGTTCTCGCTGGCTTGGTGAGGGCTAAGGTGCACCTTTCCCTTGGTGCAGTGGTGGTGGAACATGGGGAAGGTGCATGCCCAGCTCTTCTGCCGTGACTACACCTGGGGCACCAGCCGACTGAGAGATGCGACGATAGAGCAATTGGAACAGGAGGTCTTAGAGCTGGAGAGGCATTTGGCCACCAGCCCCGAGGATCCATCCCTCTGAGGAGCGTGCTAGGAAAAGCAGGAGGCACTTTGGGCCCTCGAGGACCATCGGGCCCAGGATGCCTTTGTTCGATCCCGCATCCGTCTCCTTCGGGAGATGGATCGTGGCTCCCGTTTCTTCTATGCCCTGGAGAAAAAGAGGGGGGCCAAGAAGCATGCCACCTGCCTCCTGGTGGAGGATGGCACCCCCCTCACAGATCCAGCAGAGATGTGCAGGAGGGCCAGGGCCTTCTACGCAGGCCTTTTCTCCCCAGATCAGACCGATCCTAACGCTTGCAGAGTGCTCTCGGACAGATTTCTGATGGTCAGTGCGTGCAACCGAGACCAGCTAGAGCTGCCTCTCACTCTGGCCAAGTTATCGGAAGCTCTCCGTCGCATGCCCACCAATAAATCTCTGGGCATGGACGGGCTGACTGTGGAGTTCTACCATGTCTTTTGAGATGTCCTTGGCCCAGACTTAGTCATTGTCTGGGCTGAGTCCTTGCAGAGCCGGGTCCTCCGTCTTTCATGCAGGCAAGATGTGCTCGCCTTATTGCCGAAGAAGAGGGACCTCCGCAACTTACAGAATTGGTGTCTCATCTTGTTCCTCAGCACAGACTACAAAATCGTAGCCAAGGCCATCTCACTGAGGCTAGGGTCCATGCTGGCAGACGTGGTCCACCCAGACCAGACCTACATCGTCCTGGGCCGCACTATATTCGATAATCTGTATCTGGTCCGGGACCTCTTGGAGCTCGAGTGTAGGGATGGTCTGTCATTTGCCCTCCTATCCCTGGATCAGCAGAAGGCATTCGACAGGGTGGACCACAGATATCTCCTGAGCATCTCCTGAGTGCCTGCCCACTTCCTGGATACCAACAGGACTACTTTGTTGTACCCAACTGCCCTGGGTCTATTGCATAAATCAACTGCTGAATTTGAAGAGTTACAAAAGGATCTCACAAAACTGGGTGAGCGCATGACAAATGGTAGATGAAATTTTAATGATAAATGCAAAGTAATGCTCATTGGAAAATATAATCCTCCAAAATGATGGTGTCTAAATTAGCTGAGTCATCATGAATAGTTCTCTTCACACATCTCCTCAGTGTGCAGCAGCAGTCAAAAAAGCTAGCAGATTGTTAGGAACCATTAGGAAAGGGATAGATAAGACAGGAAATATCATAATGCCACACTATAAATCCATGTTATGCCCACGCCTTGAATACTGTGTGCAGTTCTCATCACCCAATCTCAAAAAAGATATTGGAAAACCTACAGAGAAGGGCTATGGAACACAGGGCCGGCTCCAGACCCCAGCGCGCCAAGCGCCTGCTTGGGGCGGCAAGCCGTGGGGGGGCACTCTGCCTGTCGCCGGGAGGGCGGCAGGCGGCTCAGGTGGACCTCCCGCAGGCGTGCCTGCGGAGGGTCCGCTGGTCCCGCGGCTCTGGTGGACCTCCCGTAGGCACGTCTGCAGGAGGTTCACCGGAGCCGTGGGACCGGCGACCACCAGAGCACCCCCCGCGGCGTGCCGCCCTGCTTGGGGCAGCGATATTCCTAGAGCCGCCCCTGATGGAACAGCTTCCACACAAGGAGAGGTCAAAAAGACAGAGAGTGTTCAGTTTAGAAAAGAGAAGATTTAAGGAGTGATGATAGAAGTCTATAAAATCACGAGTGGTGTGGAGAAAGTGACTAGGGAAGTGTTATTTACCCCTTCACACAACACATGAATTGGGGGTCACCCAATGAAATTAATAGGCAGCAGGTTTAAAACAAACATAAGGAACTACTTCACAAAAGGCATAGTGAATCTCTGGACCTCATTGCCAGGGGATGGTGTGAAGGCCAAAACTATAACTGGTGTTCAAAAAAGAATTACATAAGTTCCTGGAGGATAGGTCCATCAATGAGGTGAACTCCACTGCTGCCATGTCCCTCACCCCCTCTGATAGGTCCATCAATGGCTATTAGCCAAAATGGTCAGGGATGCAACCCCATGCTCGGGGTGTCCCTAATCCTGCGACTGTCAGAAGCTGGGAGTGGACCACCAAGGATGGATCACTTGATAATTACCCTGTTCTGTTCATTCCCCTTCCCACTCACCCCCGTCCATCCCCTCAAGTGACTCTTTAAGTATTTAGCTACCTTAAATAGCTAGATCTTCTTTCTGGACTGCCAAAATATCGCCTCAGGGAATAACTATTATGGGGAATTTAATGACCATGGAAAAGTCTTCTGCTGCCAATGGGCTTGTATTAATCACTGCTAAACAGGTTACCATGCCATCTCTTTATACACATAAGGATTGTAAGACAGCATCAGCATCTTTTCACTGCATTATGTCATACATTTTTCCTTGTTAAAAGGCATCCTGAATAAAGTTTCCACCTCCACAGTACATTTCCCTAGACAATATCTAACTTTGAAGTTAAAATCAGCTCACTCTGCAACACCCCAATCTGCTCTGACATTCAGCCTTGCAGATGTAAAACACAGATTAACAGGTTATCACTGTAAACTGCAAAGTATTGTGTGTAGTGGAGGTAGTCAAGAAATGTGACAGTTATAGCTCATTTCAAAGCTAAAAATTCCAGCTTTCCTGAGTGAAGGTGATAGTTCTTTTAGGCTGCAGTTAGTATTTTTGATCCATAACTAACTATTTTTTTTCTTTCTCCCTTTGTATTAATTTAATGTAGAAGTGAGTTAGAATGATGGAGTAGTAGAATTACTCACTTAAGGTGAACAGTGAAACATGAACTGTAAAGGTGAAACATATCTAAAATATACACATAACTTTAAAAATGTTTTCTTTAACATTTTTAAGAATAATTCTTGAAAGAGAATCTATGTTTTATAACTAAAAATAATCTTGTTTGGGGATAAACGTGAGGCAATCTTAAATCTCTCCTGCTGAGGGAAAAAAATGAATCAATCTCAGCTAGGGACTATTTGCAATACACTATCACCATCTACTGGACAAAAAAAGTTAAACTACAGAATTCTGACCCAATTTCCTACCTGCCAATGATATCTGAGAGTGGGTGTCTCCGGGCTGGTCTACACTAAGGGGAAAAATCGATATAAGATACGCAACTTCAGCTACGTGAATAACGTAGCTGAAGTCGAAGTATCTTATATCGATAACTTACCCGTCCTCACGGCGCGGGATCGATGTCCGGGGCTCTCCATGTCGACGCCGCCACCGCCGTTCGCGGCGGTGGAGTTCCGGAATCGATAGAAGCGCGTTCGGGGATCGATATATCGCGTCTAGATGAGACGCGATATATCGATCCCTGAAAAATCGATCGCTACCCGCCGATACGGCGGGTAGTGTAGACATAGCCTCCATCTCCTATGTCCTAGGCTTACTTATAAAAGGGGACAGCCCAGACATGTTTCTTTCACTTGCTCACCTACTCTCTCTGGACATCAAGTAATAAAATGAAGAGCAGAACAGCCAGACCCCACTTATCCTAGAGAACTTGGGAGTCAGTAGCATTTTGGTGAGAGCTTTAAAGTTGCCTTTTGGTTCAGTTTTGTTAAAATATAGTTGACAGCTATTTCTTTCAATCTTTCAGTTACTAAGTTAAGATATTTGGGAATTCAGCTTTAAAATAAGTAAACGTAGTAGGGTATTTTAAAATTAACCATTGGAACAATTTGCCAAGGGATGTGGTGGATTCTCCATCCCTTGAGGTCTTTAAATTAAGATGAGAAGTCTCTCTAAAAAATATGTTCTAACTCAAGGGGTCTCAAACATATTTGGGGAAACAGCCAAATTCCATCTTTAATTCTGGTCTGTAGGCTAACTATATATACCCGCTGGCGATGTGTGGTGGAATGGCCCGACAGCAGACGGAGGTTTGCACAGAAATCAAGCAACGAATATTGCCTTTATTTACTAAGTAGGTATTCATAATTATTTCTTCAGTGCTTTATTGTCAAATTACCACCTAGAGAAGAAACCTGCTTCCCTTTGGGCCACTGCTATCTCTGCCCTCTTTGTCTCTTCCTTCTCATCCTCCTTTCTCGATTCCTCTCCCCCTTCCTCATCTCTGAAGAAGTGGGGTTTTTACTCATGAAACCTTATGCCCAAATAAATCTGTTAGTCTTTAAGGTGCCACCGGACTCCTCATTGTTTTTGTGGATACAGACTAACACAGCTACCCCTCTGATTCTTGATTCCTCATCTCTGTCAATCTCCTCTGTTCTTTTCTCTGTATTTCCTTCCCAGCTGCTGCTCCCAGTTCCTATCCCAGTGAACTCCACACCAACCCCCATTCCCGAGCATAACTGATCAGGGGTTCAATAGTTAATGTTGATAATGAATAAGCATTATTTAAAGTTGGTACTTCAGTTGAGTTAAGAGGAGGTGAGGAATTTCACTGCAAGTCATTGATTCAGGCTGACTGCAGAAGCAAGGCAGCCATCACTGCATCAGTTACATGTGTTTCATATTTAGAAGGTTATCTCTGCAGCTAAGAGAGCTAGAAATTTAGGGGCTTTTAATGAAAGCTAAGATTCTGGATAATCTAAATAAATCATGTGAGCCACATAAATACATCACAGGGGCTGGATCTGGCCTGTGTGTTTGACACCTCTGCTCTAGCTCAACCACAAGGTATGGTCTTGATACAGGAATCACTGCATAAAATTCTCGCTCCTGTGTTATACAGGAGGACAGACTAGATGATCAGTGTGGTCCCTTCTGGTTTTGAAATCCATGAATATTAATTTATTTCCAGTTTGAGCCTGGTTGAACAGGGCAGACAGCAGAAAGATGAAATCCTGTTAATTTTTTTTACTTTATTAACATAAGGTCTTGCCCAGGACTGAGCCCAAAATTTTCATCTTTCCTAGTTTCATAAAATAAATGTATATGTATGGATGTGTTTGTACCTGAGTTTCTTTTAAAAGTACAGTAAAAACAACATGTCAGTTGGCAACTGTCAGTTTGTTCAAGAATTAAACTGTACATTACTTTTTATATACTACTTTTGTACGAAATTGTAATACTTTACAATGGTCAAACAAATTACAGGATTTTTTTTTCATTGCTATGGCCATACCATAATTTTTGTATAATCAAAGAAAAACTTTGATCTGTTTCTTTCTCCCAAACTTGTTTATACTTGGAAGGATTCGATTTTTATTGGTTAATGTCAGTAAACATTGATTTCACCGTACACACACAACCACTGGAAAAATATTTCCATTGGTAATAGAAATATACAGCTAGACAAAATAAGAAAAATGTGGCTTGAGAACTTAAAGTCAATTTAGACTTTTGAATTAGGCTTATTACAAATGAACTAATGAATGAATAGTGACAAATACAATTCCTTGATTTGATTTTTACTGTGTATCCTTTGACATGTGAAGTTGATCATTTACAAAATAGTTTATAAAACTTTAACTTTTTGAATCTCAATGTCTATTGTCATTAAATAATTGCCTGACTCATTCATAATGTCACACATCTGTGAAAATTTAAATTGATAAAAATCTAAAAAAAATAGTTGTGGTATCCTCTTGCACTGAGGATACTGGTGCAGGGGAGAGAATTCCATTTATTAGGAAGAGACCTCCAGAACCTCTCTCCGACATGTACCAACAGCATGGGTTCCTCCCAGCACTACACACAAGACTATCTAGATGTCTTGAGAGATCCGCAACCTTCACACCAGGCAGGCAAGTCACAACATCATCTGGAAGGAGGGTCCCAACTATGGGATCATTTCCCTCTGCTCCAGCTGGACGTTCTCCTTCCCTGAGAATTTCATCCTCCTCAACAGCACAGAGGCTGTCAGACTAGGGGTGGGACCATTCTACGGTGTCCTGGAAAGACTCATCTATGTACCTCTCTGTCTCCCTCAGCTCCTCCAGTTCGGCCATTCTGGTCTCCAAAGCCTGTACACGGCCTCTGAGGACCAGGAGCTCCTTGCATCGAATGCACACATACACCACCTGCCCATAGGGCAGATAAGCATACATGCTGCATTGGGTGCAATAAACTGGATAACCCCCACTCTGTTGCTGGACTTCTGCCTGCATTGTCTTTTTCCTCCTGCAGCTCCTTCCTTTGTTGTTGTTTTGTATTTAACAGGTGGTGTTTGGCTTTAAGTTTAAAGAATGTTAAGTGTATCTAGTGCCCCTCCTCCAACCATTCCCCTCACAACTCTCTTGCAAAACTCCGCTGTTAGCTGCTCCTGGTTGCTAGCTCCTCTGGTCAATAAGGAGTGGGCTTTTTAATGTCCTGGTCTTCCTGAGTAGCCCTGCCCCCTAGTTAAGGGTTGATGGGTGCTAAAGGGCTTAGGGATCAAAGCCTTGTTAAGAAGCTCTCAGCCATGCCTAGCAGGCCACTAGGCTCAGCACATACATGGTCAGCACACGGTCCCCCAAACAAACAGAGCACAGGATATATTTCAGTCAAGCAACAAGCACAAGGACCAATAAGAAAAGAAGATATTTTCAAATCTGGGGGGGAGAGAGGTTTTGTTTCTTCTCCCTTTGTTTGTTCCCTCTTGGACGAGAGAGGGACCAGGCAGGAAAAAACATATCCTAAAAACCTGCCTGAAATGAGTATCTAAGATTACAAAAATTGTAAGTAAAGGCAAAGAAATGTGTTAAAGTATCTTTCGTTTTAGCTTGTGGATTTTACCTATGCTAAGGGGTAGTTTTATTCCTGTTTTTTTGTAACTGAGAAGTTGACTTGAGTCCAGAGGGGAGTCCTCTGCATCCTGATTTTGCAGGTGTGATTCTTTTACTTTTTTCTTTATAATAAAGTTCTTCTTTTAAGAACCTGATTGATTTTTAGTGTCCTAAAAACCAAAGGGTTTGGTCTGTGCTCACTTTGTTAACCTGTTGGTTGATATATTATTCTCAAGCTTCTCCAGGAAAGGGGGCAAAGGGGCTTGGGGGGATATTTTGAGGGGATAGACTCCAAGTGGCCCCTCCTTGAATTTTTGTTTAAATCACTTGGAGGTGGCAGCAATAGCGTCCAAGGACAAGGAAAGGAATTTGTGCCTTGGGGACGTTTTTAACCTAAGCTTGTGGAATATAAGCTTAGAGGGTCTTTCATGCAAGTCCCCACATCTGTACCCCAGAGTTCAGAGAGGGGAGGAAACCTTGACAATCAGTGTCAAAGGTTTTATGGGGAATTCACAATACTCTGGATGCAGAGAAGGAAATGATTCCAGGATCAATGTTTCTACAAGGTAGCCTACTCCTTATCTGCCCTTGCTCATGCAAGTCTTGGTAAAAATCTGGGGTCTTGAGGTCAAGAAAAATTACTACAAAAATGATGCATGAAATATAGTGTGACAATCAGTTAGCTACTGTTGTTAGATCATAGAATCATAGACTTTAAGATCAGAAGGGACCATTATGATCATCTAGTCTGACCTCCTGCACAACACAGGCCACAGAATCTCACCCACCCACTCCTGTATAAAACCTGTGTCTGAGCAATTGAAGTCCTCAAATCATAGTTTAAAGACTTCAAGATACAGAGAATCTTCCAGCAAGTGACCCATGCCCCATGCTGCAGAGGACGGCAAAAAAAACCCCAGGGCCTCTGCCAATCTGCCCTGGAGGGAAATTCCTTCCCGACCCCAAATATGGCGATCAGGTAAACCCTGAGCATGTGAGCAAGATGTTCAGCTGCATGTGTGTGTTCTCCCTGTATGCTGCTCCAGCTCTCCACAGACAGCCGGCACAGCAGACCTTGAGCAAACTGCCCAATGACCACAAGATCCGTTAAGATACGAAGGTGCCAGGCCAGGTTTATTGTCAACAAAGCATGGTAATAGCCCATGGCAGACTCTCCGAGAATACTAAGGGTATGTCTACACTACAAGAGTAGTTCGATTTAACTTAGGTCGAATTTGTGGATTCGACCTTATGAATTCGAATTTGTGTATCCACACTAAGGACACTAATTCGACTTTGTGAGTCCACACTAACGGGGCAAGCGTCGACATTGGAAGCGGTGCATTCTGGGCAGCTATCCCACAGTTCCCGCAGTCCCCGCTTCCCATTGGAATGCTGGGTAGAGCCCCCAATGCCTGCTGGGGGAAAAATGTGTCGAGGGTGGTTTTGGGTAACTGTCGTCATTCAACCGTCACTCCCGCCCTCTCTCCCTGAAAGCGCCGGCGGGAAATCTGTTACCGCACTTTTCTGGTCAGTGACAGCACGGACGCCACAGCACTGCGAGCATGGAGCCCGCTGCGATCATCGCTGCACTTATGGCCGTTGTCAACTCCTCGCACCTTATCGTCCACCTCTTCCACAGTCAGCTGCTGAGAAATCGGGCGAGGAGGCTCCGGCAGCGCGGTGAGGACATGAAGTGTCAGAGTGGCACAGACCTCTCAGAAAGCACGGGATCCCGCGCCGCGGAGATCATGGTGGCAATGGGTCACGTTCATGCTATGGGACGGCGATTCTGGGCCCGGGAAACAAGCACGGACTGGTGGGACTGCATAGTGCTGCAGGTCTGGGATGAATCACAGTGGCTGTGAAACTTCAGGATGCGTAAGGGCACTTTCCTTGAACTGTGTGACTTGCTGGCCCCTGCCCTGAAGCGCCAGGACACCCGGATGCGAGCAGCCCTGACTGTGCAGAAGCGAGTGGCCATAGCCCTGTGGAAACTTGCAACGCCAGACAGCTACCGGTCAGTAGTGAACCACTTTGGCGTGGGCAAATCTACCGTGGGGGTTGCTGTGATGCAAGTAGCCCACGCAATCGTTGACCTACTGCTCTCAAAGATAGTGACCCTAGGAAACGTCCAGGTCGTCATAGATGGCTTCGCCGCGATGGGATTCCCAAACTGCGGTGGGGCTATAGATGGCACTCACATCCCTATCCTGGGACCGGCCCACCAGGCCAGCCAGTATATTAACCGAAAGGGCTACTTTTCAATGGTGCTGCAAGCACTGGTGGACCATAGGGGACGTTTTACCAACATCTATGTCGGGTGGCAGGGCAAGGTTCATGACACGCGTGTTTTCAGGAACTCTTGTCTGTTTAGACGCCTGCAGGAAGGTAGTTTCTTCCCGGACCACAAAATAAGTGTTGGGGATGTGGAGATGCCTACAGTGATCCTCAGGGACCCAGCCTACCCGCTAATGCCCTGGCTCATGAAGCCCTATACAGGCGCCCTGGACAGTGACAAGGAGCTCTTCAACTACCGGCTGAGCAAGTGCAGAATGGTGGTGGACTGTGCTTTCGGACGTCTCAAGGGGAGATGGAGGAGCTTACTCACTCGCTCGGATCTCAGCGAAACCAATATCCCCATTGTTATTGCAGCTTGCTGTGTGCTCCACAATCTCTGTGAGAGCAAGGGGGAGACCTTTATGGCGGGATGGGAGGTTGAGGCAAATCGCCTGGCTGCTGATTACGCTCAGCCAGACACCCATGCCATTAGAAGAGCCCAGCGGGAAGCGCTGTGCATCCGGGAGGCTTTGAAAGCTAGGTTCCTCAGAGAGCAGGGTAACCTATGACTGTCCAGTCTCTTTACAGAGAAGCTGAACCTGCCCCTGTTTCACTTACTATTCACTTTTTTCAGCGGTTACATACCCCGTTCACCAGGTTTCCCCCCTTCCAAGAGACGTTTAAAAATAAAGTTATTGGAACATTTTTAATTCACAAAGTTTTCTTTACTAACGAATTTGCGTTAAAGGGTTCAAACAGGGACGCAGACTGTGGTGGGTATGGTGTGCAGTGATATACAGACCGCTTCTACACTCGAGGACTGACAGGCTCCTGCTCCTACAGCGGTCTCTGGGGGGAGGACGGTTACAGGAGGGTGTGCAGGAAGGGGTGGGTTTGCAGGAAGGGGTGAGGGGTGTGTGGGAAGGGTGAGTAGGTGTAGGGGGATGATGGCTCTGGCTGGGGCTCAGGGCATCGGAGAGGTTCATGGCTAGGGTGGAAGGGCATGGTAAGGTCAGCCTGCCTTGCCATTTGTGGATGCCAGGCGCTCAGACCCTGGGGCAGCATACACCTCCCAGACTGACCTGGGGCAGCAGACACCTCCCACAGTGACCCGGGGCAGCAGACACCTCCCAGAGTGACCCGGGTGCCTAGTGACTGCAATCTGTGTGTGACCTGCTGTTGATCCTGCCCCCATGTCTGTACCCTGGTAATGGTGGCTGTCCTATGCAATTAACAAACCCCTATCTCCCCTTCACACAAAGTCTTCTGCAAAGAAACTTGACGGAAACAGTAATGAACAGCAAACTATTTTTAATACTCAACTACACAGTTGGGGGATGAAACTGGGATTTGGGATCGGGTGAGCCAGGAAGGGAAGCAATTCTCATACTTTAGGGAATGAGAGCTGTTTGGTACATGAGCGCTCTGCTGGGGTGGAGTGACAGTTTTCACGGCCCCTAGCGCCCCTCCTTCTTGTTATTTTGGGTGAGGGGGGAACAGGACTTTGTGGCGGGGGAGGGCGGTTGCAGATACAGTTCAGGGGGGCTCTCTGCTCCTGCCTGCGGTCCTGCAGAACATCCACAAGGCGCCGGAGCGTGTCCGTTTGCTCCCTCATTAGTCCAAGCAGCGTTTGAGTCGCCTGCTGGTCTTCCTGCCGCCACCTGTCCTCCCGTTCGCTGTGTGAGCGCTGCTGCTGAGAGAAGGTCTCCCTCCACTGGCTCTGCTGGGCTGCCTCGGCTCTGGAGCAGGCCATCAGTTCAGCGAACATCTCGTCCCGAGTCTTTTTCTTTCGCCGCCTAATCTGCGCCAGCCTCTGTGAGGGGGATGCCGGGGCAGTTCGGGAAAGAGCCGCAGCTGTGTGATGGGAAAAAGGAAGTGATTTCCTTGCAAAGATACATGTTTGCGAACACTGAACACAGTCTACTCAGTTTCTGTGAACAAGACCATACAGGGCACCTATCTCATGTGCTCTCAGGACAAGTTCGAATTTTCGGCTTTCGCTTTCATTGCCTGGGGTCTTGCACTGGAGATCGGACAAGCGGGGCAGGACAGCAGAATCCGTGCAGCAGCCAGGCCTGGTAAGCCGTAAACTTTAGGCTGCTTAACAGTTAATGGATAGCAGTGCCCTCCTGCTGCAGGCAATCTGCAAAGCATAAAGTCTGACCCTGTTCCAGCCCCTCGCAGCTGTCCCCAGGAAAGATCCCTGTATGCTTTCCCTCTGCAGCCTCCACCACATGGCTGTTAAACAACGGTCATTGTTATGCAAAGGAAAAGTCAAGCATTCACAATAGTAACATTACAGTAATTCCCCTAATTAGATGGAGCAGTCGCCGAGCGAGATCACCCTGAGGCGGGTCACTAGGAGAGACAGAGAGCGCATGCTGCGTGAATCCCTGCACAGACCAGGGCCCTATGCTGCCATGCTGGTCAAGGCAATGCTCCCACTGTACCTCAGGATGGCCTGGCGCGGAAGAGTGTGCTTCCACGGAGCACCCAATAAGGCACCTCTCCCCAGGAACCTCCTGCGGAGGCTTTTCGAGTACCTCTTCGAGAGCTTCGTGGAACTGTCCCAAGAGGATTTCTGTTCGATCCCTATATGTATTGACCTTCTTTTCATATAGTTTTTATTCCTGTTTTTTAAAAAATAAATGTTTACATGTTTATAGCACTTACCGACTGATCCTTCCCTGATTCAGAGTCCGGTTAACGGCCGGGAGGGTTGGTAGGGGATCTCTGTGAGGCTGATGAAGAGATCCTGGCTGTCGGGGAAAGCAGTATTGTAAGCGCTGTCGCCTGCCTCGTCCTCCACAAACCCTTCCTCATCTTCCCCATCCGCGAACATCGCAGAGAAACTGCCCGTCGACACTATCCCATCCTCAGAGTCCACGGTCACTGGTGGGGCAGTGGTGGCAGACCCACCGAGAATGGCATGCAGTGCCTCGTAGAAGCGGCATGTCTGGGGCTGGGCTCCGGAGCGTCCGTTTGCCGCTTTGATTTTTTGGTAGCCTTGTCTCAGGTCCTTGATTTTCACACGGCACTGCGTTGCATCCCGGCTGTATCCTCTGAGTGCCATGGCTTTGGAGACCTTCTCATAGGTCTTTGCATTCCGTTTTTTGGAGCGCAGCTCCGAAAACACAGACTCATCACCCCACACAGTGATCAGATCCAAGACTTCCCGGTCAGTCCATGCTGGGGCCCTCTTTCTACTCTGAGATTGCATGGACTCCTCTGCTGGAGAGCTCTGCAACTCTGCCAGTGCTGCTTAGCTCGCCCCCATGTCCAACCAGGAATTGAGATTCAAAATGGCCAGACAGGAAAAGGAATTCAAATTTTCCCGGGGCTTTTCCTGTATGGCTGATCAGAACATCTGAGCTCGGACTGCTGTCCAGAGCGTCAACACAGTGGTGCACTGTGGGATAGCTCCCGGAGCTACTAAGGTCGATTTCCGTCCACACATAGGCTAACTCGACATAGCCATGTCGAATTTAGCGCTACTCCCCTCGTCGGGGTGGAGTACCGAATTCGAATTAAAGAGCCCTCTAGGTCGAACTAATTAGCTTCCTAGTGTGGACGGTTGCACGGTTAAATCGAATTAATGCTGCTAAATTCGACATAAACTCCTAGTGTAGACCAGGCCTAAGACATGTATGCCTGTGATAATGGATGCAGCTCAGTGAATGGCGAGACTTTCCAGCTGAGGAGGGGAATGGACAAAGATACTCCCTCTGAGATAAATCTTTATACCCTGATACAAACAAGTTACATACTGCCTATAACATAGTTACTACCCTTTGACGTGGCTACTTATCACCCATCACCTTGTACATGCTGGTTCAATGAAAACATCTCTATTATGTACTATCATCCTGACCTTATCTTTTAGGAGGGGTCAGTGTGTTCCTGTTAACCTTGGGGAATGTTTTTGTACCATCCTTGATATCAGGATGCTCGGGTATCATTCTTCAGAAATGTTTTGGTACCACTTGATACCAGGATGTGTTTGCATGAGTACTTTGTGACTTGCACTTCTTAGGAATGTGTATTTCTGCAATATCAGCCCTGTTCTTGCCAAATTCTGTGAGCAGATCCTGCTTCATACCAGGCCTCTGATACAAGGGCTTATGTCTCAGGCTCTCTTCTTCATACACCTACTATGGATTTAACCAAGGGATTCTGTTAAATTTCCTTGGATAGAGAGTCACAGAAGAAGTCTGCATCCATTACTGATTTTGTACTTTTTAAATTTAAAGTACTACCTTTCTAATTAATTAATGCAAGAGCCACATTCCAGAGGCTGGTTAATCAGGTATTACATGGGCTCAAAGACTTTGCTATCAGCTACGTTGATATCACTATATTTAGCGACACCAGGGAGGAGCACAAAGCACAGGTGGAGAAGGTACTGAGAAGCCTCATGGAGGCAGGCCTCACACTCAAGGTGTCAAAGTGTAGAATGGGGGCAGCAAAGATCCCTCACTTGGGCCATTGGGTGGCAGAGGTACACATACCTAGCAGATGTGCTACCTAGTGACAGGCAAACTGAGTAAGTCGCAAGTTACAAGGCTCAAACTCCACTTTCTAGAACAGTTCGTGAAGGTGTCATCAGATCCTGAGGAGGTCCTGCATTTGCTATTCCATTCCAACCTAACAGCCAAGGCTGAGGTGGCCTGGTCCAGCCTACTTTGAATGTAATTGCTCATGTGGGCCTTGCTATTAGATCCCTGTGGCCCTGTGAGGCCTCTTGCATGCTCCCATTTCAACCCAGTATTTCCCCACACCATGACCTTGTTCTGGGTTGACAAAGAGCATAAAGCCATGCTGGGGTTCTGGTCAAGGGCCACTTCATCAGCAGAATTGGGCCTGGGGTGAGATCCCTTGGCATCCTGGCTCCATCAATGCAATGGGGAGGGACAGGCATAGATGGTGCTGGCGGAGGGAGACTGTCAGCAGAATACTATGCTGGTTATTGTTGTTACCAGCCATGGGAAGGACATAGAGCAGGGTGCTGGCCTGTGGGAGATAGTTGAAGGCAAACTTGCAGGGTGATGATGGATGATGATGAACAGGGGCGGCTCTAGGCATTTTGCCACCCCAAGCATGGCAGGCAGGCTCCCTTCGGCGGCTTGCCTGTTGTGGGTCCGCTGGTCCTGCGGCTTCACCTGCGGGAGGTCCACTGAAGCCGCGGGACCAGCAGACCCTCCACAGGCAAGCCGCCAAAGAGAGCCTGCCTGCCGCCCTCGCAGCGACCAGCAGAGCGCCCCCCGCGGCTTGCCTCCCCAAGCACGCGCTTGGCATGCTGGGGCCTGGAGCTGCCTCTGATGATGAAGTGGAGATAGATATCGACTGTGAAGATGGCGGTGGCACAGATCAGATTCTGTTGTGCTGGAGGCGACGGGAGGTGCCGGTCGATGTCCCAGGAGAGTGCGCGACTGGGTGACATGCTGCTTTTCAGTGATGCCGACCCTGACCAGAAACCTCGTGTGCACAACCTGAGGACTTGCACCTGACTGACAAGTGAATTCCAGACAGCAGGAACAATCCTCACCCTGCTCTTCTGGGATAGGGATGGAGAGTGATGGTGGCTGTGAACTGGCCTGCTCCATGTTGGCCTTCTTGGTTATAGCTGTGGCAACTGCTCAGTGGACTGTGCTTCTCTTTGCCAGCATGGGTTCATTTCTTCCCCATCCCACAATTCTGAGAGGGGTTTAATATCAGTGGTATCCAAGGGAAAGAGTCAAGTCAACGTTATCTAAAAATCCAACCAACTTTGTGTCTAGTGCCCAGATCCTCAAAAGTATCCAGGCCTCTAACTCCCACTGACTTCCTAAATACCTGTGAGAATCTGGGCCTGGGGCCCTAACACAGCAATGCCTCCATGAGCGATGGCAACACCAGTGTCCCTCTCAAACCCCACCCACCTGCAGCTCACCTAACAGGGGAGAGGAGGATGTGGAAAAAACTAATGTACTCAATGCTTTTTTTGCCTCTGTCTTCACGAACAAGGTCAGCTCCCAGACTACTGCACTGGGCAGCACAGCATGGGGAGGAGGTGACCAGCCTTCTGTGGAGAAAAAAGTGGTTCAGGACTATTTTAAAAAGCTAGACGAGCACAAGTCCATGGGGCCGGATGCACTGCATCCGAGGGTGCTAAAGGAGTTGGCGGATGTGATTGCAGAGCCATTGGCCATTATCTTTGAAAACGTACGGCAATTTGCGGAGGTCCCAGATGACTGGAAAAAGGCTAATGTAGTGCCCATCTTTAAAAAAGGGAAGACGGAGGATCTGGAGAACTACAGGCCAGTCAGCCTCACCTCAGTCCCTGGAAAAATCATGGAGCAGGTCCTCAAGGAATCAATTCTGAAGCACTTAGAGGAGAGGAAAGTGATCAGGAACAGTCAGCATGGATTCACCAAGGGCAAGTCATGCCTGATTAACATAATTGCCTTTTATGATGAGATAACTGGCTCTGTGGATGAGGGGAAAGCAGTGGACGTGTTATTCCTTGACTTTAGCAAAACTTTTGATACGATGTCCCGCAGTATTCTTGCCAGCAAGTTAAAGAAATATGGGCTGGATGAATGGACTATAAGGTGGATAGAAAGCTGGATAAATCGTCGGGCTCAATGGGTAGTGATCAATGGCTCCATGTCTAGTTGGCAGCCAGTATCAAGTGGAGTGCCCCAAGGGTCGGTCCTGGGGCTAGTTTTGTTCAATATCTTCATTAATGCTCTGGAGGATGGCATGGGCTGCATCCTCAGCAAGTTTGCAGATGATACTAAACTGGGAGGAGTGGTGGATATGCTGGAGGGTAGAGATAGGATACAGAGGGACCTAGACAAATTAGAGGATTGGGCCAAAAGAAATCTGATGAGGTTCAACAAGGACAAGTGCAGAGTCCTGCACTTAGGATGGAAGAATCCCATGCACTGCTACAGACTAGGGACCGAATGGCTAGGCAGCAGTTCTGCAGAAAAGGACCTAGGGGTTACAGTGGACAAGAAGCTGGATATGAGTCAACAGTGTGCCCTTGTTGCCAAGAAGGTTAATGGCATTTTGGGATGTATAAGTAAGGGCATTGCCAGCAGATTGAGGGACATGATCATTCCACTCTATTCAACATTGCTGAGGCCTCATCTGGAGTACTGTGTCCAGTTTTGGGCTCCACACTACAAAAGGGATGTGGAAAAATTGGAACAATTCCAGAGGAGGGCAAGAAAAATTGTTAGGGAGCTGGAGCACATGATTTATGAGGAGAGGCTGAGGAAACTGGGATTGTTAAGTCTGCAGAAGAGAAGAATGAGGGGGGATTTGATAGCTGCTTTCAGCTACCTGAAAGGGGGTTCCAAAGAGGATGGATTTAGACTGTTCTCAGTGGTGGCAGATGACAGAACAAGGAGTAATGGTCTCAAGTTGCAGTGTGGGAAGGGTTTAGGTTGGATATTAGGAAAAACTTTTTCACTCGGAGGGTGGTGAAGCACTGGAATTGGTTATCTAGGAAGGTGGTGGAATCTCCTTCCTTAGAGGTTTTTAAGGTCAGCCTTGACAAAGCCCTGGCTGGGATGATTTAGTTGGGAATTGGTCCTGCTTTGAGCAGGGGGTTGGACCAGATGACTTCGTGAGGTCCCTTCCAACCCTGATATTCTATGATTCTAAGCCCACCACAGTATGTTATGTGTCATTCTTTAGCTACAAACCAAGATGTAGATTCCAGATCTAGGGCTCGGGGTCTTGAAACAGACAACTGCTTAGGATATAAGACAGCATGTTTGAATGTGTAGGTGGTGGCGGGATCCCTGGAAGCATCAGGGAGATCATAAATACCTCAGTGCCGTTTACATACTGGTATATTGACGTCACTCTGAGCATCAGTTTGCACATCCACATAAGCTGCAGGCGTGTTTGCTTGGGGACACAAAATAATGTGTTTACTGCACTGACTGAGAGAATTTTCCAACCCGCAAATGGGAAATTTACACTATAGCAACAATTCCCACAATTGTATTTGGGCATTTTGAGCTTGTATGTTAGAAGAGACATTGTCAACTTTTAATTTATGTTTATAGCCTTGTTGTAGCCAAGTTGCCCCAGGATATGAGAGAGACAAAATAGATGAAGTTATATCTTTTAATGGACCAACTTCTGTTGATGGATGGTACAAGCTTTCAAGCTAATGAGTCAAGGGAAAGAAAAAAATCAGTGTCTAATCTAAATACAAATTGGGACCATTATTATTAAGCATAAAAGTAATGCATGTCTTAGGGGGCCACTTGAAATGAAGTGGGCAATAAAGGTTAGACTGTTATATAAAAGGAGTTTGAAGTGGGCCATTAAGAGTTAGCAGGCAGGTGCTCTTACAAATTGTTGTAACGAGCCATGAAATTAACAACCTTATTAAATCCACGGTCTTTAGCTTCTAGCAACATTATAAGGTATTGTGCAGGTCTCCTTTGAGAACGAGTTTTGAAAGATCAGATATGAAGTGATCACTTGGTGAAAAGTGTTCGCCTAGAGGTGATATAGTAGCTTTCTCTATTATACTCCTGGGGGTATTCTGTGCCAGAAAATTAAAAATTCTGCGCACAGTATTTTATAATTCTGCATATATTATTTGTCAAAATATCACAATATAATCATACCAGTTTCAATTATTTTGGTAGTTTATTTCAGAATACCTGTCAGCGAGTGTGTCTGTAACAATACAGACAAATAAAAAGATTCAGGAATTTTTTTTGACAAATAGAATCCTTACTAAGCATATTAATGCAGAACATTAAATAATTCATTTAAACTACAGAAACGTATTTCCTACACCCCTCAGAAGCAGTGCAAAGGGTTGTGGGAGTCAGGGGTAATGGATATGCTGAGAGAGAGGGAAGGAACCTGGGAGTGAACCTGGAGGGCTTTTAGATGTGACTGGGAGAAGTATGGAATAGTTTATTTTGGGGGTGAGCACATCTCCCCTGTCCTCTCTCATTCAGTCAGGCACATCTGCCCCTGTCCCTGTGTGTCCCTGCACCCCACCTCACCCACCCCCATTATTTGTTAAGAGTTATTTGGGAAAAGATTTGATAGTTTCTTTAAATTCCTGTGTGAATTATAGAGTGGAGTATTTTTTAGTTCTTTATAGTAGGTGGTGTCAGAGACTTGTCTATTGATCTCGTTAACAGTTATCATTATTAGGGTCTACAATAGTGCCCCCTTTGTCTACTGATTTAATCGTTATTTGGTGGTTGGATTTCAAGGACTATCCCCTGGGTTGTACAGAGACTGCAGTGGATGTAATGCAGGGGGGGCTAAACTGTGGCTTATGAGTCGCATGTGGCTTTTTTACTGTTAAATTGCAGCTCGCAGAGCCCCCCATGTCCCCCCCATTCTCCCCTTACCAGACTGGGTGGGGGGAGCTCAGGACCTCTGCCTTGTAGCAGGGAGTGGGGGGGGTCTCAGGGCTACAGCCAGAGCGTGGCTGAAACACTGGGCCCTGGCAGGCACCTCCTGTGAGGTTGTAGATTGCTGAATGCGGCTTGGAGGGTCAGTAAGTTTGGCCACCCCTGAGGTAATGCATGTCTGAGGATTTCACAGTTGATTTTTTTTCCTGAAGCAATTGATGTAAGGATCCGCTGTGTGCTTTTCTCCACTGTGGGGTGTCCAATCAGAGGACTTTTTTTCTTGTTACTGTCGGTGGAGATGTGGTAGTTGCGGGGGGTGGTGTCTTTGTTGTGAAAGATTTACTTGAGGTGGAGTTAGCGGAAGAATTCTTCTAGTTCTCTACATGAGTAGTATTATTAGCAGGAAGCAGCAAACCAGGAGAAATTGGACAGTCAAGCTCATGGACTAAGCAGATTCTAATGGAAGCATGTTTTGGGGAGATGCAGTGCTGAACCATTCGTGTTTGGATAGATCCAGCACATTTCCTTGGAGGCCTGTCATAAGTTAGCAGCAATTACTTACTGCTGGAATCAAGACAAACCTTCTCTGTTACATGCAGCATGGAAACACAAACTTAGTTTTCAAAATCAGATTCATTTTATTTTCATTCATGTATTGGCACAGGCAGTATCAGTTGGGAGTCTGCAGAAAGAGCAACAGAAGAGCCCATCCCAAGCATCTCATTCAAAATAGCTCAGTGGATCATTTTTGGTTTTGCCAGTCTCATAGCTGGTAAGACTGGGCCCCTCGTTCTCATGAGGAAGGCTTTGGAACACCTTCAAGTGTACACACTCATCAGTGCTGTTGCTGACAGAGACCTGAAAGACAAGGAGAACGGGACAGCCATGGACTAAGCAGATTCTAATGAAAGGATGTTTGGGGAGATGCAGTGCTGAACCTATGAATAGCTGCAAAATAAAAATGAAATCACACACAATACCATTCAATACCCTAAACCTGGTCTGTAGAGACTGTCCCATTTCATATCACATGTGTGAGAAGAAACAGGCTTGTGTGTCTAAATTAGGGTGTTCCTGATGATCAGCAGAAATAGAAATTTTATCCCTGCACTCACAAGGCCAAATTCAACTCTGCCATAAGAACGTGTCACTTCCTGGTTTCTCCAGGAGTTGCACCTATTTATACCTGGGCTGAATTTAGGTCATATTCTTCCTAATCCAAAATTATCCTTCCCACTCAACCCCTTCATCTTCTGCTTTTTCACATAACCTTGGGGATCTGAGTGAAGTAAATAAGACTTTCCTTTCCAAAAAATCTGACAGTTAAACCCAAAAGTTTTCAATCAGTTTTTCCTAAGGCAAAGTCTCCTTGACTTCACTCAGATCCCAGGCCTAAACTGGCAGTGAAAGAGTTAACCCTTTTTGCAGAAGGCCAGGGCTGTATACAAAGACACTGGGGTGGGGAGCAAAGAAAGCTGAATGATGAGGTGAAGTAAGCCAACACCTTCACTGGGGCTGGGTGAATATTTTTCAGACAAATATTTTATTCACCAAAAAAAATGCAGTTTCAAATCTACCAAAACTATTTGTGAGTTTTTGTGAATTTTGATGGTCTCTCAAATCAAAAAATATTTTTTTGGAAATGCTGACAAATTGTTTCAATATTTCCAAATTGATTTGTATTATTTGGGGGGTGGGGGAGATAGATTTACAAAATGGCCGGAGAAGGAGATGGTTCTTTCCCACCTTAAAACTTTTAGTCCAAGTGATTGGGGGAACTCGGTGGGATATGGAAGACCTGGGTTCAATATCATCCTCATTTGATATGCAGAAGGGAGTTGATTTGGGGTCTCCTGCTTCTCAGGAGAGTGCTCTGACCAGTGGGCTATGAGGTATTCAAGAGGAGGTTTCTCAGTCTCACTTTTTGAAGCTGTTCCACTGGGTAGAAATAATCAGTGGGCCAGAAACAAAGATTGACTCCACTGCCTGCTGCTTAGGGCACTCAGATGGGAGGTAAGAAACACAAATTCAAATCCCATCCCCTGCAAGTTGTCTCCTGTTGTAAAAAAAATCCTGTTTTTTTTAAGTCTCTCTTTTATGGAACCACCCAACATTTAAGCACCACTGATATTCACAAAATCCGCACTCAGCTGCCACGTAACTCTGGAGGTGCCTATATTCCCTCAACACCTAAATTTTTGCTGTAAAAGTCCCCTAGTTACCTAAGTTTCTGCCACTGGGCACATCACTAGTGTCTCAAGCAGGTGCCTAGATACCCCACTCACACCTAACCCCCAGCGGGATTCTCATACTAGGCTTTGTCCTGCTAGCTTACCTGCAGGGCCTGATCCAGTAGCTGTGCTCAGAGCAAACCTGACGCCACAAAATATGGAGGAGATCAACCTCCCTTATGACCTTTAGCCCAGTGGTGTCACCTGGGCCATGTGAGACCCCATTCAGTTCCCCTTTCTGCATGACAAGCCAAAGGGAGTTGGCCATGGGTCTTCTACCTGTCAGAGGAATATTCTAACCACTGGGCTATAGGATAATCTGAGGCAGAGGCGCTCTCTGAGTCTCCTATTGAAACTTTTTCACTTGTAACTAATTAAATATGCACTGGCCCAAACAGAGAGCGAGTGACTCTGTAGTTCAGTAACTAGGGCACATGCCTGAGATGTGGAGACCATCTTCAAATCCCTTCTCCCCACCAGGCAAAGGAGGGGAATTGAACCAGAGTCTCCTACCTCCCAAACAAAGTACCCTAGCCACTGGCATAAAGATTGTAAGGAAGTCAGCCTATTTCTCCTTTCCCCTCTGGCTTTTTTGTGGGAAGTCAGACTTCTGCCACCCCTTGTCTTGCAAGAAATAGCTCAGGCACCTGATGCCAGGAGAAGGCTTTTTCATAGATTAATAGTTTTTAAGGCCAGAAGGGACAATTATGATTATCTGGTCTATAAAACACAGGCCACAGAACTCCCCCCAGATAATTCCTAGAGTAGATCTTTTAGCAAAACATCACATCTTGATCTAAAAATGTTCAGTTCTGGAGAAATCCACCATGACCCATGGCAAATTGTTCCAATGGTTAATTACTCGCACCATTAAAAATATACTTCTCATTTCCAGTCTCAATTTGTCTAGATTCAGCTCTCAGCCACTGGATCATGTTATGCCTTTCTCTGCTAGACTGAAGAGCCCATTATTAAATGTTTTCTCCCCATGCAGGTACTTACAGAAAGTAATGAAGATGACCCTTAACTTACTCTTTGCTAAGCTGAATAGACTGAGCTCTGAGTCTCACTATGAAGCATGTTTTCTAATCCTTTAATCATTTTCGTGACTCTTATCTCAACCCACTCCAATTTATCAACATCCTTCTTGAATTCTGGGCACCAGAACTTGACACAGTATTCCAACAGGGGTCACACCAGCTGAACACGGGGAAGACAAAGCCTTGAACTGAGGAGTCTAGTCCCAGGCTTAAAGGGGAAGCCTGTGTATTAAGAACTTAACAGCTAGTGGGGTGAGAAAACTGCTTGATCCAAATACTGCCTAGTCTAATAAAAGATTTAGACTGTGTGATTACCTTTTATTTTCTTTGGTAACTATCTCTGACCTTTTATGCCTAACACTTATAATCACTTAAAATCTATCTTTCTGTAGTTAATAACTCTGTTTTATATTTTACCTAAAGCAGTGTGTTTTGGTTGAAGTGCTTGTGAAATCTCAGCTCAGTTTACAAAGGCTAGTGTGTGTTCTCTCCACATCAAGGGAGGGGCAGACTGGATAATAAACTTACACTGATCAAATTTCTGACCAGTAAAAGACGGTATAGTTCTGAGCTGCAAGGCTGGGGGCTTGGGAGATTTGCTGGTGCCTTTCTCTGTTGATTCGCGAGAGGCTCAGGGAGCATTCACGCAATTTAGCTGGGTGTGGGGCTCCATGTCCTCTTGTGCTGAGTGATAACAGTGCCTGGAGGGGTTTGCTGCTTGTCAGTACCAAAGCATTGTGAGAGACAGCCCACGCTAGAGAGTGATACCCCAGTTCCAGGTTGTACTCAGGGGATCCCATCACAGTGCCTAACTCCAGATTGGAGTTAGATACCCAAGTTCCTTTGAGGGGAAGCACTCAGGACAGACACCATTCTCCTCAGTATTTCCCATTGGCTAGCTTAAGCATCTCCTCATTCAGTGCGCATGCTGTTGTGGATCCTGTCCTTAGGCTCCAAACTTTCCCCATCCGTTGTGTACAGAGCCTGAACACTTAATTCAGGGTTTGTGAATTCCAGTGGCTGACTAAGCAAGTAGAAGTTAGGGGCTGCAATGCCCTCCTAGCTTAGAAATCGTCTCTATCCATGTCCCTCAGACAGCTGCTCCCACTGGCAATTCATTGGGAAAATATCAGGTGCAGGAGGCAGAACATTCCTAACAGATGGCTATAAATGACTGGACTCATTGCCACAGGAGATCAGAATGAGACGTGGGCCAGGAGTGTGCAGAGCACAATGAAAACCCAACTCCTTCGACAAGGCCTTCTCACAATAACAGAGCTAAAAAGACCCACCATTTCTCCGAGAGAAGGAGCAGACTGGGCTTTTGGGCCCCAGGCAGCCTATGACTACAGGACTGCCTGTTTTGAGGAAACATTAGGGAAAGGAGGAAATTTCCGCTACGATTAAAAAAAAGTTTCTAGCCCTTTCCCTTAAGAAAGAGCCTTGGAAAATGTAAGGGGATCACTAGGACTGAAAGGAACATGAGGCTGGATTGTACTTCTGCAGAAGAAGGTTGTGGGGACCTAAAGATCTACTCCTCCCAAACCCACACACATACTGTATTTAAAATTGCTCAGAGTTTGAGGTGTGTACTCACAGAATCCTCTCAGTAACACTCCCCAAAATCCCCAGGCCGGCCCTGTGCCTAGTGGGCTGATAATGGTGAATAGGATTCTATTTCCTCTCAGGGCACGGAGACGAGGGCAGGAAGGAAAAGCCATTGTTTTGCCAGCCTGCTCAAACAACAGCTAAGGCCAGCTCTGAGGATGACAGTTGAGAAAGCAGTTGGAGAGTCTTGAATGAAGATTGCTTTCTGGGCAATCCTAAAATTTTACGATATACAGCTGTAAGGGGGAGGGATAGCTCAGCTGTAGGAGCGTGACTCATGCTTTATATATACTAAGATAAGATTTAAATGAGATTCACAAAAGAAGCTGTTTATCTTTTCTATTTTTGTAGCAAAATAGCACCCAACAGGTGCTGGCTGGGCACTGCAGAAGCAGATGAGAGATAGTCCCTACCTTGATTAAAAGTCATATTGGGATCTTTTCCTGCAATGTTTGCTCACTATTTGAGCATCTTGCTTCAAGGCACTTGAAATTATACTTACATTCTTCTTCAACTAGAACACTTAAGGAATGAGGGAAGAAGTGGGGGATTTTGTTGAGTACTGACCTTAATTAAGTAGTTTGTTCCAGCAACCACCTGACTTTTATACGTTATGGCTACAAAGACTGGATATGGCTTCTTGTCTTTCTCTTCCAGCTGTGGCTTCACCTGTAGAAAAAAAGAAAGAGGGTTAGGTGGTGTAATGGGGTCAGTACACCCCCTTCTCATCATTTGTCTACTGCCTCAGTTTCTTCTTCTCAGCTTCTCAAAGAATGCACATAGGCTGACATGTCACATGTACAAGGCACATAGGCTGACATTCCCTCCTTTGGGCCTTGCTTATTAACAAACAATTCAACTCAATTCAGATCTTCCAGCCTTATTCCCTAGGCTCCACAATTCCTTGCAGCCAGGCTTCACAGCCAGGGCCGGCTCCAGACCCCAGCGCGCCAAGCACGCACTTGGGGCGGCATTTTGCCGGCAGGGCGGCAGGCGGCTCCGGTGGACCTTCCGCAGTCATGCCTGCGGGAGGTCCACCGGAGCCATGGACCAGCGGACCTCCTGCAGGCATGACTGCGGAAGCTCCACCGGAGCCGTGGGACCGGCGACCAGCAGCGCGCCCCCTGCGGCATGCCACCATGCTTGGGGCGGCCGGATTCCTAGAGCCGCCCCTGTTCACAGCCCTGTGAAAACTAGGATTGCTGCCTGGCCTTTCCTGAAATACCTCTCGCCTGATGCTCCTGCTTTCTGCAAACATCTCCCACAAAACCCCTCTCCATCCACTGACCTCAGAGTCTGTCTGGCCCAGCTCCCTCTTAAAGGAGGCACCACCTCCAGTTTGCCATCACATGACATTTGGTCACTGTGATACAGAGGCCCATTGCTGCCAACTGGCAAAGGGTTCGCTGTTCTCTACAAGCAACTCCTATTTAGACTTGACTAACTCACTACACCTAACACACTACTTTCATGGTATGCACCCATAAAGGGCAGCATGTGAGGTCTCTGTTGAAAACGTATAACTTGTCAATATCCATTATCAGTGTGAGATGTGTGTATGGGTGATATTTAAGGAATAATGTAACTGTATTGAAAATGATACCTTTATGGTCTTGGAGGGAAAGTGAGTGACTAGAGAATAATATGTCTTGGCAGGGCCACCCAGAGTGGGGGGCAAGTGGAGCAATTTGCCCCAGGCCCCAGGCCCTGCAGCAGCCCCCATGAGAAGGGCTGAGGTTCATCCCCGCCATCCCCCCGGCACCTCAGTGCGTACGTCCAGGAGTGTCCCTGACAGTGCTGCAGCCGTGTGCCTCCGGCGGGGCCTGAGCTCCTCCCGCTCAGAGCAGCGTGTTAAGGGGGCGGGGCTGCGAGCTCCGGGCCGAGCGGCAGGAGCTCTGGTCCCACTGGAGCTCACAGCCCCGCCCCCTTACCACACGGCTCTGAGCGGGGAGGAGCTCAGGCCCCGCCGGAGGCACGCGGCTGCAGCGCTGTCCAGGGATGCTCCTGGACGCACACGCTGAGGCTCCGGGAGAGGGGGTAAGCGGCCGCAGCCGGGGCTGGGGGGTTGGATAAGGGGCAGGGAGTCCCGGGGACTGAAGAGTCCTTTTACCTCTGTACTACAGTTACACTGTTGAGGTTTGCACCAATGTAGCTAATGCCCAGTCAGTGTTTCCATCACAATCAAGGTTTTAATTAGAGTGTTAATAGAATTTCTCTGCCTTGAAATTTGGTATGAAAAGATATAGGGACTAGATAGCCATGGAGCTTGCTGGATTTGCCTTTTCATCTCTTGAGATCCAGGACCAGCTACTGCACAGGAGTGCATTCTTGGGGGATTATTAATGTTGCAACAGAACCTAGAGATCTTATATAAGATCAGGGCCCCATGATGCTAGGCACTGTACAGACACCCTGCCCCACAACACTTCTTATCTGAATGGACAAGACCAACAAAGAAAGATTTATTTCCATTTTAGAGATGAGGAACTGAGGCCTGGGCTATAAAATGACTTGCCTCAGGTGAGACAGAAAGTCTGTGACAGCCAGAATTGAGCACACATCGCACAAACTCCAAACTGGCTCCTTAACCACAAACCCCTGCTTTCTTTCTGAGGGCTCTCTGTTAATATTCCAAATCCAAAACAAAGCTGAGGTGCTTTTCCCTGCCACTGCAGACATTTACTCTCTCTCTGCATGTGATAAAGCATCGCTGCCAGAGATGACTCAACTCTGGGGCTCATAAAATATTTCTCAAGATCAAATACTTTGCTTGTGGAATGGAGCAGATTGGGCCAAGCATTTGGAGTTTAAACACAGCAACCCACCCAGTCCTAGAACCTAGAGCTGGTCACAAATATTCTGGTGAAGTGTTTCTTAGAAGTTTTGCATTTGTTGAAATACAAGTGTTTTGTGGAGTTGGTTTGGTTTCAGTTAAACCTGCCTGGTTTTCTGCCAGGTCACCTGCTTGGCTCCTAACAACCCACCTGCCAGACTGGCTCAGAATCCAGGGCTCCATCCTCCCTATTGAAATCCCCTGCAAAATAGAATTTCCTTCTCCACACAGCTCATTCTGCTTAAAAAAAAATCCAAAACTTTTGAACAACCTCAGCTTGTGACCAACGCCTGAGCCCATCCAATCAGAGATTTTTCCAGGTTTCTGATACTCTGCTGGCTTCCTTGATTCATATCCGTCTCCATAACTTTGGGTTCATTTAGGTTAGAACATAAGAACATACCGACAGTGGCCAATGCCAAGTACCCCAGAGGGAGTGAACCTAACAGGTAATGATCAAGTGATCTCGCTCCTGCCATCCATCTCCACCCCTGACAAACAGAGACTAGGGACTAATAGCCATTTAAGATGTGAGGCACATGGACTGCAAGAGCTAGTGGGTCCCAAAAGCTCTGACACACAGCGCAAATGAAATACTAATTTACTAAGGCTGCTAGAAAAGGACAAATTCCCTAGGCTCACTAAACAGCTCAGAGTAGTTCTCAGTTTAACCTTTGTGGGAAAGTTCAAAAGAAGGCTGGGGTCCTCAGGCCTCACTATCTTAATATCTTAATCCATTCATGCAGTAGAGGTAATTGGTCAGAGTTCAGTTCTGTGGTATGACTCACTGGGGGCCCCTCTGCATTACTCTTCCACACTAATGCAGCATCTTCTGCTTGAGTGTCAATGCTAGAGCAGCTGTTCCAGTGCTTCACATGCTGCCACTCTCACCCCAAATGCTGCAATCACTATGCTCCTCCCACAATCCCAATACACCCACTCTTGACTAATTACTCTCCCAGTTCCCATGGAACCTTTCCTTTCTGCTGCCCTCAGCAGATTCACCACACTTCCCCCAGGCTTTCCACTTCTCTGGAAGTGTTGAATTAAGTGTTCCCTCAGTGCCAGCTGTCCTTGTTTCAGACAAATAAACTGCTGTCCCCCACCTCTGCCATTCATGACCTTCCCAACCTCCAAGCACTATTTACCCATCAGTTATTTATGGAGAGGGCCCATCCCTTTGAGGGAGGTCAAGCAGCCAGCTGCCTAATCCCCCAATGGACAGTTTGAAGCCCTTGGTTCATGCTAACAGATGTAGGACAAGGAGATTTAATATGTAATATATTCCTGATAAAAAATTGTATTGTTGGTTGTTGTTTCTGGACTCAGCTAAGATTAGGGCAGAAATTAAGGTAATGCTCAGGGATCAACAATGCTACAAGAAAACCTCCCCAAAATTGATAGGACTAGGGCTGCTGGGGCTAGATTTCACCAGGGATCTTAGGCACCCTGCTGACTAGTGGAATTCTTAGCCCTCAGTTAGGCACCCAGGTTCCCCCTGTATTGTATGGGGACACTTAATTGCCTCAGAAAGGGATTCCCAGAAGCCAGCAGGCAGAGTGGGGAGCCATCTAAGCTAGCTGGAAGTAAAATGGAGAGAAGAGGGGCAGGGCATAGGGCCCAGATCTATAAAGGTACTTAGGCACCTGACTGACAGGCCAGAGAAAGGGGCCCATCTCTGCTAGGAATTCGTGCTTTAGATTGCCAGATGAAAATGCCTTGTACTTAATGAGGAAATCAGGATTAAAATCCTTTCCTCTCAGAAGAGCTTTTGGCAAAGCATCATTTCCATTTGCTGTGATTTTAATTGTCTGCTTTGGAGCCTCTTCTAGAAGCATTTGGATACTACAATGAAATGAAATGTAATGACAGCATTGCAGATGGGGAAACTGAGGCAGAAAGCGCAGAAGTGACTTCCCCAAAGTCAAGCCACACAACGAGTCTGTGGCTGACACAGGAATCACATCTGTCTCATGACTACCAGTCCCACTGCACCAACCACTAATCCATTGTGCTTCATTCATTAGCTAACTGGGAACTTTGACCATTTCTTTAAAAGCATGTAGTCAATAAAGGCAATTCATGTATTTAAGCCAATCAACAATGACATTTTTCTGCTGTCAGCCACTTTCCCTTCCACAAAGAGGTGCACGAAGGGTGGGGTGAGAGCCACCACGAGTCTTCTAGTCAGCAGTCTGGTTGTCAGATGCTCTTTATTGCTAAAGAATACCAGGGAGTTCCCAGTTGACTCACAAATGCCAGATACTATTCAAAATCTACCTCTCCAAGGCACACACAGATCTAAGCGCAAGACAGAAGTTTCACCTTTTAGAAAATAAAGAGCAATGAATAATTTTGTTTACATTTTTAAAAGATCACTGAACAGGTGAGTGCTTTAAATGAGGGGTTCTCAACCTTTTTCTTTCTGAGGCCCCACCCCCTCCATGCTATAAAAATTCCACAGCCCACACAGGTGCAACAAGTGTTTTTCTGTATATCCAGTAGATTAAGAGCCAGGGCTGGTGGTAGGGGGTGGCAAGCAGGGCAATTGCCTGGGACCCCAGACCACAGGGGCCCTGCAAAGCTAAGGTGCTCAGGCTTTGACTTCAGTCCCGGGTGGTGGGGCTTGGGTTTTGCTTCTGCCCTGGGCTCCAGCAAATCTAATGCTGGTCCTGCCCTCTGGTTTATTTAGGCAGTCCCCCCAGGGGGCCCCAGACCCCTGGTTGAGAATTGTTGCTTTAAATCATTCCAAGTACATGACACTTTCCTGAAAGTAGTTCAAGTATCGTACATATCTGCCCTCCAAAGGCTAGAGTCTGTTCTCACTTAACAGGGGAGTAAATTTAAAACCTCAGTTGACCCCTGTGTGAATGAAAGCAAAATCTGATTTGAAGATTCACCTTTTGCACCATATATGTGTCCCCTGAAAACTAAGAATTGTGGCCTCATTTCTGACATATGCTGGGTGCACATTTAAACTTGGATTCTCAGATATTTTGGACAGAGACCATCCGTTACATTTCTACAGTGAGCATACACACAACAGCAGTAATATTTTGTAGGTCTATAGTGTCTTTCGAGGAAGAATCTCAATGTGCCTTACAAATATGAATTAAACAGTCCCCATGTCAGGAAGGGAAGTGTTATCCCCCGCTCCCTCCCTCCATTTTACAGCTGAGGAAATTGAAGCACTAAGGGCTTGGCTACACTTACAAATTTGCAGTGCTGCAACAGGGTGTGAAAACACACCCTCTCCAGTGCTGCAAATTGCGGCGCTGCAAAGCGCCAGTGTGGTCAAAGCCCCAGCACTGGGAGTGCAGCTCGTTATTCCCCACAGGGAGGTGGAGTACGGACAGCGCTAGGAGAGCTCTCTCCCAGCGCTAGCCCTTTGACTACACTTAGCGCTTCAAAGCGCTGCCGCAGCAGCGCTTTGAAGTGTAAGTGTAGCCAAAGCCTAAGAGGTGAAGTGATTTGACCAGGGTCACACAGTGAGTCCACAGCAGAGCCAGGCAGGCCCAAGACATTTCCCCCTCTCCCGCTCCCTCCAGCCCAAATAACCTTCAAGGGGGCCTAAATCATTGTCAGAAAGGCCAAAGTTATAAATCACAGGAAAATACTGACAAAGTAGCTAATTTCTACTTTCTTAAAATCCAAGATTTTCCAGGAATCCAACTAGCCCCTGGACTCCTAGGATATTTGTTTATAGGACCCCTGAAATACCCACTTCCCTCCTCTGCCCCCCGGTAATGGGACCCTAGAACCGGCCCTGGCACCAGGAACAAAAGCCTGACTCCCTGGCCTGCTCTGCATTAGCAAATGGGACCTCCAGTTCACTGCCAGTGCAGCTCCACTAGCCCAAGTACCAGTGTAGGCAGAACACTGATATTTTTACTGCCCTGTCAGCCAGTTCTGTACAGATCAGAGTGCAATAGCACACTTATAAAGACACCTAGAACCCTGTCTGCACAGGTACTTCTACCACTGCTACTATCAGTGGAACTGCTCTGGTAGTTAATTAGGCAGGGTAGACTCTGCTTCAGATGCCAGTACTGACCATTAGAGCTTTCTTTCTTTCCTATATTTCTAGCTGTGCCACAGATGTCTCTGAATGTCTCTAGAGCTCCCAGAAGACTGGAAAGCAGAGGGTCAGAAGACTGGAAGAAAAGTAATGTTGTGCCAATATTTTAAAAGGATAAATGGGATAACCCAGTAATTATAGGCCTGCCAGTCTGACATCAATCTTGGGCAAGATATTGGAGCAGCTGATATGGGACTCGATTAATAAAGAATTAAAGGAGGATAATATACTTAATGCCAATCAATGAGGCTTTATGGAAAACAGATCCTGCCATACTGACTTGATATCTTTTTTTGATGAGATTATGAATTTGGTTGATAAATGTAATAGCATTGATGTAATCAACCTAGACTTCTGTACCACACTTTACTTGATATCGCATGACATTTTAATTAAAAAACTAGAACCATACAAAATTAACATGGCCACATTAAATGAATTAAAAGATTGAAAAGTTCTATGCCTGTGCTATACAGGATGTGAAACTAGATGGTCCCTTCTGGCCTTGGCAGATACAAATCTAAGAATTTCCTGGACCGGAGTCAATGCAGTCACTTCTTAAGCAATTTTTCCATGCCACATACTGCATGCTTCTAATCAACTAGTTTCTGTTTTGCATCTTTCATTGGCTGCAACTCACCTGGTCAGCAATCTCTTGGACTTCTGGAGTCGCGGGCTTGGTCTCGGTAAAGCCTCCAGGAATCATAGTGGCAAATAACTTCTTAGGATGTTTGGAAACTCTGACAAGCAAAAACTAGAGCAAATGTGACCAAGAACAGTAAGACATCTGGTATTATAGACTCACTCAGTCATGTGACTTGTATATGTGGAGTTTACCATTGTCAGGCTTGTGAGGGGAGAGGAGGGAAGAAAGGAACGGAACAAAAAATAAGATAATATAATATTGTCAATCGTAAGAGAAAGAATACTTTAATATCATTATGTGTATAGTGCTCTATGGACACCAGAAAAGCAGAAAACAAATTACTCCCTGACCCCTATTCATTATGGTAGTTTGTTCAGGCTGGTCTGGCAATTTCTTGACTTACCACCAGTTTCAACACCTCTAATGGGGATGTGACTCTCTTTGTGTTTAGGGAGGGGATTGTAAACACTGAGCTACACCCAAATATTTCCCAATGTTAGCCTTAAAATTACCACACATTCTTCCCTGATTTCATTGCAGGAATTCCTGTTTAACTTGAAATGCGGTTTTCTAATTATCCCTAAAGAGTGCAAAGGCAGCAGGCCTTTTATTTTTATTTTAATTCTCTATTATTTATTACAAATCTGAAAGGTTTTCTAACAGTTGAAAGATCAGAGATAAGAATGCTGGCACATGCTGCCACCTTAACCCCTTCTTTCCCTTGTGTTTTAGCTTTTATGTGAAGAAATATGACCCACCCTCTAAAAGGAGCATGCATGTAGATTTCTTTATCAAACTTTTTACAAAACCTATGTACATTTCGCAATTAGTCTTGTTTTTAATTTTGCACCACGAATAAAATTTCCTTTTTCTACATTATTCCTTTAGCATTTGTCTTTAAAAACTGGCACATAGAGTCCAATGAAAGATGTACCTAATCTTTAGAACAATTTCACTTATTCCTACTTAAAGTAATGTTGTTCTTCACTGTCTTTTGTATTTATTGGAAATAGGCACCTATTGGCTTAAATTGTATTAGAGGCTCTTAATTTTAGTAAAGTTTTTGAAGGACAGATAAACTTAAAAGATTTCAGCAAAACATACAACACACAAACATACACAGCACCATTCACGCCTCCGCACCCGACCCTGCTCTATTCCCAAAGCAATTTAGGATACATTCAAGCCAACTTGTGAACTATAAGACCATTTCATAAATAAACCATTGTAAAGATACATTCAAAATAGTTCTATATTGTTATATGGATAAGTCACCCACACACATGCACATGTTCATACTTGTTTTTCAGCATTATTTTATACCAGACATGCATGTATACACAGCCTAACTTAAAAGAAATCTAACAATGTAAAATTGGTTAATACTCCCGACTGTAGGCAAAATGACGATTTAGTATGAACTATTTTATGTAAAACGGTTGATTAGTTTTGAGATAAGGATGCTGCTAGTTCCCTTCAACACACAATACCAACATCCACTCATCTCTCCTCTTTCCCAAAACAATTAAGCATACATTCAAGCCATCTTGTATAGATAAACTGCTATAAGCATATACTCAAGCTAGTTTTGTAGATCAGACACACACACATTTATACTTGTTTTTCAGCATTCACACACACACACACACACCTGTACCTTACAGCGTATGAGTATCTACATGGGGAACAAATAGTTGACAATTGGCTCGTCATCCTACCAGAGAAAAGAATAAAATGATCCAATGGCTGGATATTGAAGCTAGATAAATTCAGACCGGAAATAAGGCATACATTTTTAACAATGAGTAATTTGCCATTGCAACAGTTTACCAAGGGTTGTGGTGCATTCTCCATCACTGGCAATTTTTAAATCAAGATTGGATATTTTCCTAAGAGATCTGCTCTAGGAATTATTTTGAGGAAGTTTATGGCCTGCGTTACATAGGAGGTCAGACTAGATTATCACAGTGGTCCTTTCTAGCCTTGGAATTTATGAATGTAAAGGAAATCTAACAGTGTAAACTTGGTTAATGCACGCATTGTAGCTGATCTATAGATTATGTATTAATTAGGGCTGTCAATTGATTAAAAAAATTAATCATGAGTAATCACACTGTTAAACTGTAATAGAATACCATTTATTTAAATAGTTTTGGATCTATTCTACATTTTCAAATATACTGATTTCAGTTACCACACAGAATACAAAGTGTAGAGTGCTCACTTTATATTTATTTTTATTACAAATATTTGCACTGTAAAAAACAAAAAGAAATAGTATTTTTCAATTAAAACTTTAGAGCCTACAAGTCCACTCTGTCCTATTTCTTATTCAGCCAATTGCTCAGACAAACAAGTTTGTTTACATTTGCAGGAGATAATGCTTCCTGATTCTTGTTTACAGTATCACCTGAAAGTGAGAACAGGCATTCACATGGCACTGTTGTAACCGGCAATGCAAAGTATTTATGTGCCAGATGCACTAAAGATTCATATGTCCCTTCATGCTTCAACCACCATTACAGAGGACATGTATCAATGCTGATAACGGGTTCTGCTCCATAACCATCCAAAGCGGTGTGGACTGACACATTCATTTTCATTATGTGAGTCAGATGGCACCAGCAGAAAGGTCGGTTTTCTTTTTTGGTGGCTTGGGTTCTGTAGTTTCTGCATCAAAGTGTTGCTCTTTTAAGACATTTGAAAGCATGCTCCACACTTCCTCCCTCTCAGATTTTGGAAGGCACTTCAGATGCTTAAACCTTGGGTCAATCAAGTGATATAGCTATCTTTAAAATTCTCACATTGGTACCTTCTTTGCATTTTGTCAAATCTGCAGTGAAAGTGTTCTTAAAATGAACATGTAGTGAGTCATCATCCAAGACTGCTATAACATGAAATATATGGCAGAATGCGGGTAAAATAGAGCTGGGGATATACAATTCTCCCCCAAGGAGTTCAGTCAGAAATTTAATTAATGCATTATTTTTTTAATGAGCATCATCAGGATGGAAGCATGTCCTCTGGAATGGTGGCAGAAGCATGAAGAAGCATATGAATGGCATAACTGGCACGTAAATACTGTGGAGGAAAATAGCCTAAGGCCTAAACTTTGGTCAAGTGAATTGTATGTATGGTCAGGTGAACTGTATGTGTGGCCTGGAGGAAGGGGGGTGGGGAGTAAAAGGAGAAGGGTAGGCAGAAATCATAAAAGCAGAACTAACTGTAGTAATTATAAAAGTAGAATTAACCTTTGTAACAGACTATGATTAATAGATGCCAGGGGACAGAGCAAGAAACCGCAAAGGGCAAATGTAAGGAAAAACAGAAAAGGCTTGCTTTGCTTTATTCCTTATATGGATATAAAACTTTAAGGAGGTATATGTAATTTTTGTGGTTTTATCCTATATAATCTCTCACATTTTATCTGTCGGGGGGGTTTGGCTGCCTTGGCTGACTCCCCCATGCATGCATGTTTGATTGATCAATAAAGGAGCCTCAGGCTGTCTAATCCAAAATCAACCATGTGGTCAATTTTCCACAACAATTTGGGGGCTTGTCCGGGATCCCCAGAAGACTCTCCCAGACCGGAGGACTGCGGGCAATCTCCCACCAGACCCAGGGCCCATCTGAAAGGTAAAGAGACCTTTTGAAATCTCTATCGTGGGTTTCTGGTGGAGGATTTGCCTGTAGGCTCAGAGTTGGGTGAGTTGCACTCTGGATATGAAGCTTTTGCTGACAGACACGCCTGACACCCTTTTGTTTTGTCTGATTCTGGTTTTGGTTCCCCGGGAAGAGCTACTGGGTGGCTAGATAGGTCGTGGATAGACCTCTGTTCTGTGTGCCAGTGTGTTGTGAAGGTTGTTTTGTGTCTGTCATAGGTTCGGGGCTGGAACCCCCCCCCCCAGGAGAAAGGGCCACTACGGACCCCAGGGAAAGGCCCCGGAGTGGCCCTAAGGTTAAGGTTGGCCAAAGCTCCCACCAGCAATAGGCCAGTGGTGGAGGGGCCGTAAAACTAGCCGCCAGTAATTGGGACTAAAGGCCAGTAGTTGTGTGCCGGCACTTGTGACTAATGAGTGAGGGTCGCAGGGTCCCCTTCCCTCGTTTCCTGCCTGGAGCCCTAGGCTCCCTCCCCCACTCAGAGAGAGGGGGAGCCCCAGGAAACCGCCCGGCCCCGGAGGCAATAGGGTACGCAGCACCGTTCTCTTGAAGACTGGCCGGTGCTCTTTGCCGAAAGGGGTGTGTGTGGGGACCACACCTTTATGTCCAACCCTTCTGGTATGAATGCTGGTATGCTAGATTAAGGGTTACGCCTCATCCGATGGTGACAGGAGGCGAAAGGGCACACGGTAAATGTTGTATGTTTTGTCCACTGTGCTAGCCAATGTGTTAAGTGTTTTGCCTTTAGCCCTTTGTGGGTGCCTGTCAGTTGGGTTGTGTTTGTCCGTCAGGTATCCATAATGGGGGCAGAGGAATCTAAGCAGATTCCCATGCCAGAGAAGGGTACTCCTGCCGCGTACATGTACTCAAATTATGGTCCCTCAACCTGTAAATTTTTAAACAAGTGCAACTGGTGCACTAGTGGTAACCCTAGCCTGCAGTTCTGCCCAGACAGAACTGGGCAGGGAAGGGCTGCCTAGCCCCCACAGGCCCCAAAGACAAGAAATATAAACCATCCTAAGTATCAAAAGCCCTTACATGTACCCCTCAGACAGTGTCTCCTTCTATTGGAGAAATGGTTCCCCTTGTGCCCTCCGGGCATTGGCGCTTGGTGTCTGTGCATGCACCTTGGTCTCCCACAGAATTGTATAATTTAATTAAATTAATTAAATTTAATTAATTTAATTTTAAAAAATTCCGAAAATAAAAGAAGACCCTGTTAAATTCCAAGAATTAAAAACTGTCATGCACTGATACAACTCTACCTGGGCAGACTTAAACCAACTCCTGGGGGGAGTCCTGCCCAGGAAAATATTAAATTGCCTTTATCAGGCAGCCTATGGAGGACCCAGGCCACGACCAGGACACAATAAATAGGATTAGAAACAGGCTGTGGAAAGCAGTTCTTGCAGTCTGCCCAAAGAAAGCAAATTGGGCCAAAATTAGCATCTCTAAACAAAGTAAAAACAAGAATTTAAATAAAACCCAACACTATCACCGCCACACTGAAACTAAGTTAATGACCCTCTAACTCCAGGGCATGCAGGGACCCTGCAATAGCTGCCCATTGCAGGGGAGAGGGGAAAGGCCAAACCAAGGTCCCCACCATCCACTTTCCCAGGGTCCCAGTGATGGCGTGTGTCACTATTGCAAATGCCACTGGAAAAGGGAATGTCCCTACCGCCCTGGCCGCTCCACAAGTGGCAAGGGTGGGCAACGTTCTTGTGCCCCAACCCATCTCTTCACCTTTGACCATTTCTGTCGGTCCTCTAACTATCATGTTTTCCTCCTCAGTCCTTGTTCACTGGTTAACCTTCTGGGAAAAGACTTGCTGTGTAAATTAAATTGTATAATCTGCTGTATCCCAGATGGTGTGTCTCCGGATGTGCCTGATCCTGCTCACAATAAGGTCCTGGCAGTTTATAGGAGAAAACCAACCCCAGCCCTTCCTCGCTGCAACAGAAACTGCTGGTTAAGGTCTCTCCCTCCCTGTGGGCTTTGTGAGCCTATCATGCCAACCAGGTTGGGTGCATTGGGTCTGCCCAACCCCTTAAGATTCACCTAAACCCAGCAAGACCCCTTCCCAAGGTGCAGCAGTAGCCTCTATCAAAACAGGCCAAGGGAAAATCCAACCTGTTATTACCTCCTGCATTCAGCAAGAAGTCATTATTCCTATGATCAGTAAGTGTAACGGCCTCATTTTATAGTGCTGTTAATACGGCTGTTCTCCCTATCTTTCCCGTTCTCCCTAACCCTGCTATTATCCTTTCTTACAATGCACCGGTGCTGACGGGATGTTACCGCCTAAAGGAAAGATAGTATTAAGTCTGAACATAAAGAATTAAGGTTATTGTTAAATAAAATGTATCTAAATGTAAAAAAATGTGTATGTATATAAATGTGTGGATAAATAAATAAAAGGGGGGTTAGTCGAAAGCCCACCCTCCTTGTTAAATTGGTAGTGAAACAATGCCTGTGCCCATGGAAAAAATAATGCAACAAGGAAAAAAGGATCGGGCCCAGACAAACAGGCAACCACAGATTGAAGAAGTTGAAAGAAAAAAAAGTGAAAGGTTAACTCTGTAGTTACTGGAAGGAATTAAGCAGTAAAACTTTGTGTATATATATATAAAAAAAATGTTATAAAGGAAAAATCTTGGTTTCTTTGCAGCCATTCCTTGAGGAATGTCTGTAAATAATCCAGGCAAAAGGTTATTTAAGTGAAATCATTTGACTAAGAAAAAGTTAGTCAAATTTGTTAAAGAGCACTCCTGATGTGTACAACCTTTGTTTTATAAGTTTAAAATAAATTGATGTTGTTTTGGGGTTATAAAACCAAAGAATACTTTTGCCAAACAAAAGAAACTAGTACTGTTTAATTTTGATATTTAGCATTTAATCCTTAAGGTGACTTAATGCTTTATAAGATTTAAATTGTTGTTTTTTAATTAAAAAAAAAACAAAGTTGTGGCTGCAGCAGGGCAGTCAAAGCCAGGAGAATGGAAAAAGATTTAAATCTGTTTTGGTAACAAATAGCAAATAAAAGCTGTAATCAGTGCCCCACACCAAGCCTTAAGGTGGCTCTGAGTAATCAACGGTCACTTTCCCAAAGGGGAGCCAAAGTGGATTGTGTTTTCCTTTTCAAATCAACGTGTGTGCTTATCTCTAAATACTAAGTGATATTTTATAAAAGTACCTCAAAGGTAACAACAACTTTTGTTTGTTAGTACCCTGAGATACATTTTGGATCCTAAACAAACAGCAGCAACTAACCATGAAATCTGAAGGAATGCTATGTGGTGGAAGGGCAGGCAAAACCCATTGTCTGGATTGCACAGCCACACTGGTGCAAAAGTTCAAGCCCAAATTTGAGTGAGTGGCATTGTAACTTTGTGCACAAGGTTGCAGCATCACTCAAATTTGCGGTAACTACAAAAAGTTAGTGTGCTTTAAAAGTTGAAGTTTCCCCAACAAAACTGTGGCCTGTGATTTTCTTACAGCCTTAACTATTTGTTGGAGCTTTATAAGGAATGTGGCGGTATTCCTAGCTCATAGAGCTGGAAGGAATCTTGAAAGGTCATTGAGTCCAGTCCCCTGTCTTTGCAGCAGGACCAAGTACTGTCCCTGACAGATCTGTGCCCCAGATCCCTACAATGGGCTTAGCAGGCCAGTGATCAAACCACTGAACTATCCCTCCCCCCATAAGAGAATCCAATATTTTTGAAATACTGCTAAGAGGAAGGAAATTTCCCACATTTCACCCTGTGTGCTCAGAAGGACAAACAAGTTCTCCCACAATTCACTGGTAAAGAATCAGAGTGGCTCACTGCAGCATAAAGAACTATGGGATATGCTAGAAACTCTAGCATCACATACACAGGAGTGAAGCACCAGTAAAGACCAATCATTCAGGGAGGGCTTTGCAATGAGGCTGTTCACTATCAGGCGAGGCTAACCCAGGTGTGGATCATTCAGGCTAACTCTGCAGTGAAGACATAACCACACTGTGCTCAGGGTTGCACTTTGATCCAGGGAGTGCTTGTTGCTGGTATATTGAGAGCAGAATTTCAATAGTCGATTAAACTTTTCAAATTTCTGTGACTGTGGTTACATAAACAATTGCATTTTTCCATTTGGTTAAAATTAGACTGCATTTTATATGGCTGCGTACACTTTGAGAACTTATGTTTTAAGAAGTGCACTGGCTCTTTCATTGTATTATAGCTACTCACAGAACCTTTAAACAAAAGATAAATTTAACAGAATATTCACCTGTAATTGTGTGGTAAACTGTGAACTGCCTGGCTTCATAGCTGTGGTATTATCTTGTACAATGTGTCCTAATATTTATGGGTTCTAGGAAATTACTTTCTGGCCATGAGTAAACACTTAGATATAAATAGCACCAATGAACTACTTTATTACATTGGTGTTTTCATTTAATGAATAGTTTCAAGTCAGGAACAAATTACAAAAAATAAAAAGTTATAAAGTATCTAAAATATTTTTTTTAAAAAACAACTGGAAGCTGTTATCTCAATAGAAATCAGAGCCAAAGCTGACAGATTTGATACTCATTTACAGACCACCACAGATTAAAACAGTCAGAAAGAACTCACTGATACCTTGTCTTACCATTCTGTTCTTTTTACTATAGTTTCAATCAGTTTGCCTGGTACGGAAATTAGGCTTACTGGCCTGTAATTGCCAGGATCACCTCTGGTGCCCTTTTTAAAAATTGGCATCACATTAGCTTTCCTCCAGTCATTTGGTACATCCTGTCCTGAGGTGACATGTATCCAGTCAATATGGGTGTGACATTATGCCTCATATTCTTCAGAGAAATATTGTTATGATATGAATATGGCATAACTAACATATGTTTTATGCAAGATGGGTCATGTGAGGTATCATTGGAAAGGTTATGATTTACTGGATATGATTATCCCAATTGAAAGCATGTATCATTTCTGTATCTGAAGTTAGGAATATGGACTGTGTATCAATTACAAAAGTGCTTGCATCTGGGGAACCCCACTAGACAATAGGCAATCAGCCTGGGTGGGCCATTAGGAAGGACAATAGGACTTTGAAGATAGTAATCTCCCACCTTCCTGAAAAGCTTCCTGGGATGCTGCTTTAACACTGCAAGATCATGTGATCATGTCACCTGGTACAGGATACCATCCTGAGCTGCTGGTATCTTTCCACTGGAAGGGGATGAGCATCAAACTAGGAAACAAAGGGTTCCCGCCATATGTATTTCCTATTTAAGGCTGGGGAGTGAGTTAATCTTGGTTCTTCTCCAGTACCTCCTCGCCCAAGAAGGAAGACTGCTGAAAACACCTGAAGAAACAAAGCAATTGAGCTGGGGAAGCATTAGGAGGGTAGGGACTGAGCCCAGGTGAGAAAGATCTTGCCTGTGAAAGGAATACCTGGAGATTTAAACTGCAAGCCATGCAGTTTACCTTCAAGAAACTCCGCAACCTGCTTAAAACAACATTTAGGGTGAAAAGTTATTATTTGTAGCCAGTATTCTTTAGTATATTAAGCTTAGTTTGTGTGTTTTGTTTTATTTGCTCAGTAATCTGCTTTGTTGTTTGTTACCCCTTATAATCACTTAAAATCTACCTTTTGTAGTTAATAAACTTGTTTTTTGTTTATTCTAAAACCCAATTTGTGCTATTCATAACTGGGGGAGGGGGCAAAAAGCTGTGCATATCTTCCTCCACATTGGGGGGGGAGGGGGAGCAGTGAATTTCATGAGCTTACGCTGTATAGATCTCTGTACAGTACAAGGCCATATAATTTTTGGTTTACACTCCAGAGGATGTGTGCACCTGAGTGCTGGGCAATTCCCAAGCTGATTCTTCCCACACAGAGTCTGCAATCAGCTCTGTGTGATGCTACAGCTGGGTGTGTCCCTACCTGTATGTGCAGCAGGACAGGGTGAGGGAGCCCAAGCTGGTGGAATGGGTGGGCTCAATGAGACTCCAGTACATCACATGGCACCCCAGAAGAGGGGGGGTCCAACCCATCACAATGGGGATAGTTGAAATCCCCCATTATTACTGAGTTTTTTTTATTTGTATACCCTCTCTAATCTCCCTGAGCATTTCACAGTCACCATCCTGGTCGGGTGGTCGGTAGGCTATCCCTACTGCTATATTCTTATTCTTCAAGCATGGAATTACTATCCATAGAGATACTATTGTACAGTTTGGTTGATTTAAGATTTTTACTTAATTTGACTCTACACTTTCTTTCACATACAGTGCCACTCCCCCACCAGCATGACCTGCTCTGTCCTTCTAATATATTTTGTACTCTGGTATTACTGTGTCCCATTGATTAACCTCATTCCACCAAGTTTCTGTGATACCTATTATAGCAAAGTCCTCATTTAATATGAGGCACTCTAGGTTTTTTTTATTATAATTATTTAAGTTTTTAATAATTTTAATTTTTAGGTATTTTTCTACAGATAATGTTACAATTTCAAGGTCTCATATCATTTAGTCTACCAGAGCTAAAAAACAATGTCTTATGTCTTTGTAAAGGTGGTGGTTGCGATGCTGGAAGGCTAAGCGCAAACTCTCTGAACACTTACAAGTATGGAAACCAGTCATACTTACCTGTGATTTTACACAGGGCCGCCCGGGGGGGGGGGAGGGGGCAAGTGGGGCAATTTGCCCCAGGTCTTGCAGGGGCCCCCACAAGCAGGAGCATAACTAGCGGGAGCGGGGGGGGGCACTGCTCCCCCACTGAGCACATTCCCCCAAAGTGACGCTTTAGTAGGAATTTGTATTAAGGTAGAAAGGTCCGGGGTTTTTCCCCCGTCCCCTTTCTCCCCCGCAGAGTGTGGCACTGCTGATTGGCCACTGGGGCCTGCTTGAGCCACTCCTATTGGGCCTCTAGCAGCCTCAGCACTGCTGTGGGGGGAGGGGCTGTGCGCTGGCACGTGTTTAACTTGGGCTCCAGAGGACACCAGTGGCTTGAGGTGCGTGGTGGTAAGAGGCGTCCCGAGGGCCAGTTAGGGAGCAGGGGGAGGGTTGGATGGTTCGGGGGGGGGGGGACTTTCTGGAGGGTGGGGCGAGGTGCTGGGGCAGTCAGGGAGCAAGTGGGGAGGACAACTGAGCCTCTTTCCAACAGCAAAACACAAGCATATAAAAGCAGCCTTCAATGTGAAGTACTATCAGAGAGCCCGGGCAGCCTGCACAGCACCCAGCCTGCTTGCCTAAGCTGTATTATTAATACATTTCATTTGGAAGATGCATCCCGGGTGATTTAAAGGCCCCAAACACTGCTGAAAGAGCTGGGACAGTTGCAAGCTTTCTCTGCTGGGCTTTTCATCTGGGTCATACAATGCAAACCTGCTTGAGGCATTGCACAAAAGGATTTGGGAGCAGTTAGCAGTTCTGTGTGGTTAAGAGATTTTCATTTCCTGGGCCCTGCTACCCAATGCCACAGGGCCCCACAGGGGAGACTGAGTGAGTAGCCCCACTTGTCCTCTGCAGTCCCCTTCCTGCTGCTTTCCCTGTGTTTACAAGGGTCTTATTAACATGCTACATCCGAACGCCCCTCACCCAGGCCTTCCCTCCAGAGACACAGCCTCCTGGCTTCTCCTCCTTCCTCACTTTCTCCTTCTCTCCGTCTCTGTGGTTTTTCTCCGTGCCCCGTCCCTTGTCTGCACTCCCTCTCCCCCCCATGCCCTGTATTAAGCATGTCTCTGCCTCTCTTGTTTATGGGCTCTGTACTAAAATAGCAGAAGCAGAGCTATTGTTGTGCTCTCTGCTACGTCTGTTTGGATCAGACTCTAAAATCAAGCACTCCCTTTGACAGCAGTATCCCTCTGCCTGCTCGCAAAGGCTTCTGGCTAAACACTAAATCCAGGTGCTAGGGCAGAAGCAACTACCCATGTACCCTCAATGGCAGGAGTTGTGTGTGGTCCCTTGCTCCATGCCCCCCCCCCACACACACTTTGGACTATGGAGTGTGTCTTGGTGTATATTGGGGGTCTTGTCAGGGGGCGGGGAGCAGTTGGATAGGTGTGGGAGTCCTGGCAGTGTGTCTGGGGGCAGGGGTGTGGATAAGGGGCAGGGCAGTCAGGGGACAGGTAGGAGGTAGGATCCTAGGGGGCAGCTAGGGTGGGGGGGTCTCAGGAGGGGGCAGTCAGGGGACAAAGAACAGGTAGGTTTAGGTAAGGGGTAGGGTCCCAGGATGGGGCAGTCAGGGGACAAGGAGCGGGGGGGGGGGTTGTTGGAGGTTCTGAGGGGGGGCAGGAAGTGGGAAGAAGTGGATTACTAATTAGTAATTTGATATGTCAGGTGGCACCTTTTTTTATGTGTTCGCTCCCCCTGATGTTAGAACCTGACTACGCCACTGCCCACAAGAATATAGTATTCTATAGTATTACAGCTTTTTTTTTTATAGAAGGGGCCCCCGAAATTGCTTTGCCCCAGGCCCCCTGAATCCTCTGGGTGGCCTTGATTTTACAGACCTTTATCATATCCCCCCTTAGTCATCTGTTTCCTAAGATGAACAGCCCTAATTTTTTTAATCTCTCCTCATACGTAAGTCTCTCCATACCTTTAATATCTTTGTTGTCCTTCTCTGAATCTTTGCCAGTTCCACCATATCCTTTTTTAGATGAGGTAATGACAACTGGACACAGTATACAAGGTATGGGTACAGCATGGATTTTATATAGTGACATTATGATATTGTTCCTGCTGATGTGTCTGTTCTTGTCTTCTAATTTGCATCCATTCTTCATTCCTAGCTTCTTCTCCCTCACATTCTAGTGTGACTTCTGTGCTATTCATCCTGCTTTTCCCCCGTCTCCAGGGCACAGCCATTCTCCACCCACCTGCCAGCCCAGCCCAGGGCAAATCTGCCTGGAAGACCCTCGAGAAGGCAACCAGATAACTTCATGTGCCTCCTTTGGGTTTACATAGTGATTCGAGCCAATCAGAGAGGCTGAACATCTCCCATCAGGACTGTGGCAGGACCTACTCACTCCTGCCTCTGCTTGAGTCCACAAACAGCTCAGAGACCTTTATGCTAGTAAAACACCCAGTGCAGTTTGTTTACAATGTTGGTTCCCACCACCCTTGTACACTATAAACTAGTTTGGTTTATTGGGCTTTGCGCATTCCAACAACAAAAAAAAGTTAGTATCATATTAGTTAAACCACAATACTGTCCTCACTCAAAAATGCAGGAACGTGCTCTATTGCCAAATTACTAGCATGCAAATACTTTTCTGCTGCTTTCATTACAGTCAGGGCTGTCAATTAATCACATTTAACTCACACGATTAACTCAAAAAAATTAATCACGATTAAAAAAATTTATCACAATTAACCACACTTTTAGTCAAAAGAATACCAACTGAAATTTATTTAAATATTGGTGGATAGTTTTCTACATTTTCAAATATGTAGGTTTCAATTACAACACAGAATGTATTGTGTACAGAAGTGTGCAATGCTCACTTTATATTATTTTTATTACAAATATTTGCAGTGTAAAATGATAAACAAAAGAAATAGTATTTTTCAATTCACCTCATACAAGTACTGTAGTGCAATTTCTTTATCATGAAAATGCAACTTACAGATGTAGATTGTTTGTTACATAACTGCACTAAAAAATGAAACAATGTACAACTTGAGAGCCTACAAGTCCACTCAGTCCTACTTATTCAACCAATTGCTCAGACAAACAAGTTTGTTTAGATTTATGGGCGCTAAACTGCCCACTTATTATTTACAATGTCACCTGAATGCGAGAACAGGTGTTCACAAGGCACTTTTGTAGCCGGCACTGCAAGGTATTTACGTGCCAGATATGCAAAACATTTATACGCCCCTCCATGCTTAAACCACCATTTCAGAGGACATACTTCCATCCTGATGATGCTCATTTTAAAAAAAGCAACAAAGAATCCTGTGGCACCTTATAGACTAACAGACGTTTTGCATCCGAAGAAGTGGGTATTCACCCACGAAAGCTCATGCTGCAAAACGTCTGTTAGTCTATAAGGTGCCACAGGATTCTTTGTTGCTTTTACAGATCCAGACTAACACGGCTACCCCTCTGATATTTTAAAAAAATGCACTAATTAAATTTGAGACTGAACTTCTTGGGGGAAAACTGCAGGTCTCCTGATGTTTTACCCGCATTCTGCCATATTTCATGTTATAGCAGTCTCAGATGATGACCCAGCACATGTTCATTTTAAGAACATTTTCAGTGCAGATCTGACAAAACACAAAGGTACCAATGTGAGATTTCTAAAGCTAGCTACAGCACTTGACCCATGAATCTGAAGTGCCTTTCAAAATTTGAGAGAGACTAGGTATTGAACATGGTTTAAGAAGAGTTAAAAAAGCAACGTTCCGATGTGGAAACTACAGAACCCAAACCACCAAAAAAGAAAATCAACCTTCTGCTGGTGACATCTGATTCAGATAATGAAAATGAATGTGCATCAGTCCACACCGCTTTGGATCGTTATTGAGCAGAAGCTGTTATCAGCATAGACACATGTCCTCTGGAATGGTGGTTGAAACATGGAGGGACTCATGAATCTTTAGTGCATCTGGCACATAAATATCTTGCAACGCCAGCTACAACAGTATCATGAGAATGCCTGTTCTTATTTTCAGGTGACATTGTAAACAAGAAGTCAGCAGCATTATCACCTGCAAATGTAAACAAACTTGTTTGAGCAATTGGCTGAACAAGAAGTAGGACTGAGTGGATTTGTAGGCTCTTAAGTTTTACATTTTTTTTTTTAATCTATATTTGAGTCCAGTTATTTTTTGTACATAATTCTACATTTGTAAGTTCAACTTTCATGATAAAGAGATTGCACTACAGTACTTGTATTAGGTGAATTGAAAAATACTATTTCTTTTGTTGTTGTTTTTTTACAGTGCAAATATGTGTAATCAAAAATAATATAAAGTGAGCACTGTATACTTTATATTCTGTGTTGTAATTGAAATCAATATATTTGAAAATGTAGAAAATATCCAAAACTATTTAAATAAATGGTATTCTATTAACAGTGCATTTAGTTACAATTAATTTTTAATCACACGATTAATCACAATTTTTTTAATCGCTTGAGAGCCCTAATTAAAATCTTTATTCTTTCTGCTTGTGCAGTTTATTACTTCTACCATAAATACCACAAATTTCTTTCTCTCTTCAAGAAATCTGTCTCTCTCTATTTCTCTTATATTATATAGCATATCTTTTGTGACATTATATTGTAGTAAAGGTACCTTCCCTTACTGGTTTTCTCCTCCTTCCTCACTTGTCTCTTTAAATATTTTTTTAGCAGCTTTTAGCTTTTGTGTAAGTCAAGATATCGTGTTGATAATTCTTGTTCTTCGTAGCTCCCTAGCCTGTTTAGGTACCACGTATCCCCCTCCATACACTGTACTGTGTTATCCCCACAGCTGATACATTTTAGCTCTGCTCTTTCTAGTTTTCATATGAATGCTCCCCTCCACATTTACCACCACACCTTGTTTTACCTCTACATACATTTGTCACATATCCAAACTTTTGACACTCCTAAAATCTCAAAGGGAGTGGAATACATTGTTTAGATGTTATTTTCACAGCTGTGAGTGGTTTACCCCCCTCCCCCACCTCAAATTAATTGCTTACTGAACAACACCTGGTCCCCCTCTATAGTTTTTTTTATTATTATTATTTAATCTTCAGTCATTTCCAGTGACTTCTCGTTTCCATCATACATTTGGGTGGCTGGCAATCTTTTATTTTTCCTAGTATTTTAATGTTCAGCAGTTTTTCAACCAGTTCTTTACTGGCACACTGTACCAACAAATCTCCACCCTGTAATCTTCTAGCTCTTAATATTGCCCCACTACTTCTGCTAAATCATTTCAACTATCTTCAAGGAATTAGTCACCTATTTTTACTTCCTTATTCAGTGATTTGGCACTGGCAGTATTGTGGTTTCCCACCCTACTCTTTGTTCCTGCTGATGTGTCTGTTCTTGTCTTCTAATTTGCATCCATTCTTCATTCCTAGCTTCTTCTCCCACACATTCTAGAGTGACTTCTGTGCTATTCATCCTGCTTTTCCCCCCGTCTCCAGGGCACAGCCATTCTCCACCCACCTGCCAGCCCAGCCCAGGGCAAATCTGCCTGGAAGACCCTCGAGGAGGCAACCAGATAACTTCATGTGCCTCCTTTGGGTTTACATAGTGATTCGAGCCAATCAGAGAGGCTGAACATCTCCTCCCATCAGGACTGTGGCAGGACCTACTCACTCCTGCCTCTGCTTGAGTCCACAAACAGCTCAGAGACCTTTATGCTAGTAAAACACCCAGTGCAGTTTGTTTACAATGTTGGTTCCCACCACCCTTATACACTATACAGCCGTACTCCTACAGTCATACGGAGCTCTCGGCTCCTGAGGCAAGCAAGGAAGAGCAATCCCTCTCACTTCCTTCCTGAGCCCTTTTGTATCCTCTGCCTAATGGCTTAATTAGCCTTCCAGCTCCCCTCCACCCACCAATTAGGCACAGCTCATCTTTCAAGCAAAGTTTAGGTACTAAACACTATGGCCAGTTTCACTGATACCACAAATAAGCACATTTAAAGTCTACAGCTGCAGTTCTTCTCTCACCAACTCCTACCACACTGGTGTGCTCATCAAACTGGTTTCAAAGATGCTCCAGAAAGGGGGTTTGGCATTAATACTTTCATCAGTGATCACTGTTAAAATGGCATAGGTGAAAAAGGATTTGGGTGTCTCATTCCTGTCCCCATCACAAAGCCATCATGCAGTTTATTCCATTTAGCAATGTCTGCTCAAAAAGAAACCCAGAACTGCATTAGGAGATATTATAGATCCAGGTTCAGGAAGCAAGGAATTATATATAGGGGGTCTGCCGGTCAGGAATGAAGTGTACTGGCAAAGCTGTGTCTGTGTATAACCTTACAGCACTATCGCCTGTGGTAAATGGTTCAAGACAAAGCCATTAGTTTCCTACTTTCATAAGCACTAAACTCATTCAAACTATAAAGTTTATATTTTTTTGACCATGTCAGGTCACACTCAAGGGTAGACTAGATTTATCCACCATGCTAAAGGTGAAACCAGTAATACAGGAAGACCTTCCTGGTGCACAACAGAGGGAGCAATTCTCTATTACCTCTTCCCCTTCTAGAGCTCCTGTGGGTTGGGGCACTCAAGAAAGTGGTAGTATCTCATTCCATCTGAAATTTTTTTAATAGTTATAAAATGTATTAGTTTTTTCACATTTTGTACAAAATAGGAGTTGGTTTCTCTTAATTAGGAGAATCAGCTGAATGTGAGATTTTAATTAGATGAGTCTGAAAACAAAATGAGACTGGGTTCTCCTGTTCTGAAAAGGTCCCTCACAGCTTGCTCCATGTCTCTTCAGCTTTGCTCTCATGATTGTAGAACAACTTCAGGGGAAGCACCCTTGTATCACTGGCTCTTTGGAGGCTTGTAGTGAATTCTGCAGCGCTCGTTAAATACCTAGGAGACCAAAATAAAAAGGGAGTCATTCCTTGTAATAAGCCTCCTCAACACAACAGAAGCTGGGGCCAGGACTGTAAATTCTCCTTTTCTACAGCGCACATGTCAAAACTATGACTGACGACTGACCTTGCAGCATTAATGATTGTCACTACTCTCTGAGAGCTGTGGCCTATTCACCTTCCCTGCAGGTCAGTATTCCAACACTTGCAGCCTGGTACTAAGAGACTGCATAGTACAAGAGGTGCTCATTTTCAGATGAGACAAAACTAAGATCCTAACAATTTGTGGTCACTAGCCTGTGGCATGTTTCACAAGAGGAAAAGCATTGTGTACTACATTCTGTCAGTCTAAATTCACGTGGGCAGTTTAACTGAATACAACTATTCTTTACTTTCTGAGCTAATCTGTTGTGTTGCATCACTGTGTTGCTCAACAGATGCCATGTTGCACACCAGAGGTGGGGCATTACAGTGGAGGGTGAAATGCAGACTACATTTATGGGTCACACCAGTTTGTAAAAGCTTTGTAGAGGTATTGTATAGTTTGCAATCAATTCAATGTTTTTGGATAAAAATAATTGACTACTTGATAGCAGTCTGCCCTTCAGGTGCACATACTAGCACTACTAGCCCTTGCAGCACTCACCTTCAGCAACATGCTTGGCTAAAATCTGGTAAATAGAACTAGTAACCTCAGATTCAGACTCAATACCTCTTCCTGCAATAATATGGTTTATCATTGGGATATCTTAAGTAATAACCAGACCTGACTCTTACTTTTTAAGATCTGAGGCTGTCTACACACTGCCACTTTCAGCGCTAAAACTTTAGTCATTCAGGAGTGTGAAAAAACACCCCGAGTGACAAAAGTTTTAGCGCTGAAAACCGCCAGTCTAGACTGCGCTTTGTCACTGCGAGCACAAAGCTACCACCCCTCGTTTGCGGTGGTTATTTTTTATTGCCAGGAGAGCTCTCCCCCAGCGTGACTACACCACCCATGTCACAGAGCTGCTGTGGTAGCGCTGCTGCAGCTGCGCTGTAACGTGGGCAGCGTAGACATACCCTAAAATAGCATGAGCTGTAATGCATGCGTCACACATTCTTACCACCAACTAGAATGTTAAGGTATTTAGTGTTCAGCCAATTACAGCTCATTTTATAGAGGTACTTAAAACTCTTTTAGAGTTGTCCCTTTCCACAACCCCATGTTCTCTGGATTGAGCTCCTAGTGGGGGGAAAGGATCTTTAGGGCCTGCCACCAACCTCAGCAAAAAAACTAAGTTTGCAAAGTGCACAGCTTCAGATTCTACTTTCAAAGTTCTGTTCAATACCTGCTCCGCCTGATAAGAGATTTTAACATGCAGCTCCCACCTCTCAGGTGAGTGCTCTCATCCCCTCCCATTTTGTGTGCAGTTCAGCGTGCTCTGAGAACACCTACCAGATTGGGCCATGCAGGCAAGACAGGCAGGGTAATGCCTAGTTTCACCTGGTTTGAGGATCCTGCTGGGGCTTCAGCATGAGATAGGCGCCTGGGCACCAAGACTGAGGCAGCCGTGTACATGCCCAGAGGAAGAAACTTCAAGTCCCTGACGCACCTAACGGCAGAAATGTAGGCTCTGAGAGATTTTTAGGTGATTCCAGGGTTAGGTGGCAGCTTAGCAGGGGTTTTCAGTGGCACCTAAATATTGGACTTAGGCACCTACGTTTCTTTGTGCATGTAGCCCTTGATGGCTAGATGGGTGGTATAAACCAGATTCAACTCTACTAGTAGAGACTCCCATAAAACAGCACTCTTTTTCTGCTAAGCCACACCAACTTTCCAAGTTCCCCAGAGACATAGTATTCATTTCTCAGTAACTCCCAATTTGAGGCGAATGAGCTACGGATAATTAATCCGAACAGCAGCTTTCACTCAGTTAAAAATAATTACACTGCTGTGACAATGCTGTGCCTACTATTGGTTTCAGAGTTCTATTTTGTTTCACAGTTAGCTTTCCATTTATATGAATGGGAGCAATTCATACCTCCCTCAGAGATATCATTTCAGGCTGTCAGCAAACTGAGGCACAGATCAATGTATTGGGTAGAACTGTTGAAATACTTTGAATGACGTTTGTCAAATGCAACTTGAAAAAAAATTAAAGTTGTCAATAAAAAAAGTTATCAAAATGGCTTGTTTACAGGAAACAAAAATTCAATGACCATTTTGGTAATTTTTTTTTAGACAAAAGCATAAAACACTTCTGAAAAAATATTTTGAAGTGAAAACAATTTCACTTTAAAAAAAAACCAAACCAACCCTATTTTGCAACCAGCTCTAGTACTGGTTAGTGTTAATTTGCATTTTGAAGTTTCCTTTTCTGCCATAAGGGCTACATACTTTTTTTTTTAAATGACAGTTTCAATTCTGGTGCACAATTTAACAGACACTTACGAAACTGGGCAATTAGGCAGCTATTTGTAATGTTGCACAACTGCATAAGATTAACAGTCTCTAATTCAATCAATGGGTTCAAAGCATTTTACAAGACCACAGTACTTTTTCCCAGAGAGACTAAGGCAGAAGGAAATTAGATTTACTCAGTCATACAGCAAGACACTGGCAGCAGTGGGGATAAAATCCCAGAGTCCTGGTTACTTATTCCTTACTCTCATCTGCACCAAACAAGAGAAAATCCATACCTTTTTTATCTATCTTGTGCTGTGCATCCCTCTTTTTTACATCTTGGGAGTTTCAGAATTTAAAAATGAGATAAAACTCTTACTGGTAATAGCTTACTTAGACAGGATGTTTGGAACAGAGCAGACAGCATAATGCATCCTGGCCTGATATCAGTATTAGCTGTCTCAAAAATCAATCTCCTTTCTTTAGGGAATACTGGAATGAAGTATGAGGCTGGATTAGTTGACAAAGAAAGCTTCCTACCCCATTTGAAACTAGAAGAAGATCTTAGAAGTGAGATGCCCAGAAGTTCTAGTACTTGGCTTTAAAATGATCTTGGTGCTAGATTAACAACTCCAGAAACTGAAGGACTATTTTCCACAAAACTGGTATAGTACGGGCAGCAGAACTTCCCTCCTACACAGTGCCTCACTGCACCAGGGTGATTCCATCTTGAGACGCAGAAGCTCCTTCCAGAGGTAGAAGGGAGTTCAGTCTTCCTGGCCCACTCAGTCCTAGGTATCTCCAACTGAGATGGCTCACAAGAAGGCCAAATAATGCCAAATGTGGTGGTGTTTGTGAAACAGATACTCATCCCCCAAGAGCTACACTGAGGTACACCAGCTCACTTCACAGAAACCGCCAAACATAGGGAAAACATCTTTAGGGTTCTTTATCTGTAAATTAATGACTGCAGAGGGGGGAGGTGAAAGTGTGGACCTGGAGCCAGTTTCCTAGAACTGCCTACTTTATTTCTCCCCTCATCCCCTATTCACCCCTCCATAACAATCCAATGCATTATGGTCACACATCAGTTTAAACAGATAACATCACAGACTTAATAAAACGACTGTTCTGTACCTTCCAGCTTCTGTCGTTTACTACTTCTTCCACATTCAACTCAGACTGCATCAGCTTCAACTGCAAGAAGTGTGAGAGAAGACAGACACCATTCAGAGTCAGATATTAAGAACAGGCCCCCACAGTCACACAATGTGACCCTAAAAACCCCTCAACGTTAACTGGCAAAGGGTTCACTGTTCTGTAACAGTGACTCCTGACAAATTCAGTACACCTAGCACACTGCTTTCATAATATCGATCTATAAAAAATGTCATATGAGGGCTTCAATAAAAGTTGGGGTCATGCTGGTCATTAGTATCAGTGTGAGATGTATGCCTAAATACCGTGTACGTACACACACACCCCTACCTATAAATACACACCCACAGACATGTTCCCAAAGATGTCTGAATCAAGGTAAGGCTGACAAACACGTTTCTGCCAGACAAAGGATGCATATTCAATTGTCTACCTCTCGGTACACATGTACAGTCAGCACTGTAAGCCAACACAACAGAAGCCCTGTTTTCGTACGAAGTCCACACCAAGGAATACCCTGGGGGTCATCCTGACTCTGGGGACAAAACATGAATTTTGAGGGATACAAGGAGAAGGCAAAAAGCCAGCTCTTTATTCTGTACCTGAGGAAGTAACTGGCCAGTCTGATTACATTCATGAAAATGGGATCCTAATCTGCCCTGGCTGGAAGCACTGCAAAGGACATTTAGGCAAGATAAGATGGCTTTTATGCAGATGGTTATGCTGTTTAAGTTTAGTTGCTAGAAAGCGTGTACATATTTTTTTATATATAACCTTCCTCTTTCTATTATATAGGAACTGATCCTCAGATGACTCGAACAAACTGGTATTGTGATAAATATGGGGGGGGGGCTCCCTTTTATGAACACCCAGCAAGCAGCTGCTCTCTAATTGCTCTACCTATAAAGGGTTAAAAAGTCTCTGCTATGCATTGGTAAAAGGAAGTGAATGGGCACCTGGCCAAAAGAGCCAATGGGAAGGCTGGAACTTTTTAAAATTGAAACAAGACTCCACTTTTATTTGTCTGTTGTTGTTCTGGGGGAGAGACAGACAGGGAGAAGTTATGCTGTGAGAAGTTTGGGCCAGGTATGAAAAACCATCTCTATCATACCTAGAAACTACTCATCTAAAACCCCAGATATGTAAATAGATCAGGAAATGTCTAGGAAGACGCAATTAGGTTTATCCCTTTTATTTCTTTATGGCTTGTGGATTCCTGTGTGCTAACCCCAAGTGCTTTTGTTTTGCTTGTAACCTTTAAGCTGGACCTCAAAAGAGCTATTTTTGATGCTTAATCCTTGTAGTTTGTTTTTTTAAATCCAGCAAAAGCCTAAATTCACAGATGTATTTTCTCCTTTAACTAAATTTACCTTTTTTAAGAACAAAATTGCATTTGTGTCTCTTAAGAGGTTTGTACATATGTTGTTTAATTAGCTGGTGGCAACAGCTGATTTCCCCCTTCTTTCTCAGTTCTTTCCTGGAGGGGAGATGAAAGGGCTTGAGGATACCCCACAGGAAGGAATTCCCAAGTGCACCTTCCTGGGTTCTTAAAGGGGTTTTGCATGTGGGTGGTGGCAGCAACTACCAATCCAAGGTCAGAGAAAAACTGTAACCTTGGGAGTTTAATACAAGCCTGGAGTGGCCAGTATTAATTTTTAGAATATTTGCTGGCCCCCACCTTCTGCATTCAGAGTGCCAGAGTGGGGAATCAGCCTTGACAGGTCTGTACACCATCCCTTGAGGATAGCAAACCTGGTATTCCTGTAAGTAGCCAGAGACAGGGGCTGGATATCACAGGGGAACTCTTCAAAGGAGCTCAGGAACCGAGATGCACCTATTGTTAGCCTGCAAAGCAATGAGGGCTAGCATTGCCCCGAGGAGATTGTTTGGGTGGCTAATAGGCTGGTGTTCTCAGGGAGCAGACACCGAGTTAAACATCAGCATCTCTCTCTCTGGACACAGTGAGGTAGCAAGGTGACTCTCAGTCCTGGGCACCCCAAGTTACACATACCATCACTTAAGAAGAGCAGCACCGTGTAGCTCGAAAGCTTGTCTCTCACCAACAGAAGCTGATCCAATAAAAAAAATATTAGTGCACCCACCTTGTCTCTAATAGAGTCTAGTAAATTTAAAAATCTCAAATTCTATTTTTTTAAATCAGTTTTTACCACCCTGGAGCAAACTAAAGTTGCACAGGCCATGTTAATTTTGGTGTTTCCTAATTTTGCATGATCAAGCTCCCCAGCCGTAATATTCTTTGTGTGTAATTTCTAGATCGTTTAGAAGGATTTTCTTTTTTCTAGTGCGTGGCACCATACTGACTCCTCCACATGTCATCAGCAGGGTCTGAACCTAGGTCCTATAAATCCATAGCACAGAGCACCACCACTCGAGCTAAAGGAGTGCCACTAATAACATTAATATTAGTAGACCAGCCACAAGAGGCAGAGGAAAACACTTTGCCACTGGCTTATACATCTGTTTTCCACACAGAAGAATCTTGGGGATCAGGATACCTGGCTCTGGAAGGGAGTTTGCTCTAGCAGTTAGACAGCAGAGATTTGGCACACTTACTCTGAAAGGCAGTGTGACTAAATTAACGTGTCTTGGGTCTGTGCAATTAGAGATGCTGTTTTACCCCCAGCTCTGCCAGAAGTGACCTTGGGCAACAACTCAGTTGCTTCCCTTGTAAAACGGGAGATAAGACTCCCTCACAGGACAGAGGTATGCCGCCTTACTCAACAAAAAGGGTCAAAGAATACACAATTAATACCACTCAGAGTTGGTACTAGAACACATGCTCTACCCCAGTGATCAAAGGCAGTGTTCAAAATTTAGTGTTACAAAGAAAAATGCCACTGAAATGAGAGTGGGGCTTTGCTTCACTCAGCCAACAAGCTCAGCACAGTTAAAGGCATGCACAAACTTGGATTTTCAAAACCTAATGACTTGGCCCTACCAGGGTTTATTTTCATGGGAACAGCTTGGCCCTACCCCAGCACTAGGATTTCCTGCTAAATTTTGAGTCCCTGTCTCAAATTATAGGGGGCATTCTAGCTCTTCGAGGAAATGGTTAGAAAAAATTATTAGCAAACCTCTTTATTTTTCCCTAACCTTATCTGTAGAAGTAGCTGAGTAATTTTTCCTGAAATTTTCTGAAAGAAAAAACACTCAGTCTGAGGCAGAGAAAAAAAATTTCAGCCCCATCACTTAAAAAGTTTGGCAAAATTATACTAAAACTTCTAGAATAAAAAGAGGTCTAACTACATGTATTATCAGCTCTGTCTATAACAGAAATTAGAGGGACTGCTTTCCAGAATTGGACACTGCCTTTAGGAGTCCTATCCAAAGAGTAATGTTGTATAAATGGTCAAATGGAGCTGCAAGAAGTAGCTTTCCAAAGACACACTTAGAAGACGTGCAGCTGAAGCTGCCTTATATCTAGTGAAAAGTAATATCTTGGCAGTGAACATTTATTCTCTAGATTTGAACTACATGCTACAAGCACTCTAGGCAGCTTGAGCAAAGATTTGTCCTGGTTAGATGATAACCAAGTGTCCTCAACATCCAGACTACATAAATTTGTTTCTTCTGATAATTTGAGAAAAACCTATAGGTGAATGAATAGACTGGCTGAAATGCAAATCACAGATCTTTTTTATACTGGCATGCTAATTTTTTTTTTTTTTTAACAACTTGTTAACATTATGAAAAATTTATGTGGGAGTCAGCCATAAGGCTCAAACACTTCAAGCTGATGTTGCAGGTACTGGTCAACATTTTCGAAAATGGGTCCCTGAAGCTGGGCTTTACATCTTTATTTAGATACCAAGAGACCCGATTTTTAAAAGCGCTAAACATTTCAGTGGGAGACTCAACAATTTTACAAATCAGATCTCTTGCTTCAGTCTAAGGATTTAAAGGTGGAGATTTTCTAAGGCACAAATGGGAGTTAAGTGCCAAACTCCCACCGAAAAGTCAATGGGACTTTGGCACCAAGCTGCCATTTGTGCCCTAGCAAAAGCTCTCCTGAAGAGCCTAACTTTAAACTCTGATTTTTCAAGAATCTTATCATTCCTCCTTAAAGATTATGGGTATTACAAACATTATGTCCAAGGATCAAACAGATTCCCCTTTTAAGTACTTAATTCAAATCCCAAGGTGGCTGTTCATGAACAGGTGGAAACACATGAAAATATTTTATACAGTAGAACCTCAGGAGTTAGAAACACCAGAGTTACAAACTGACCGGTCAACCCCCCACGTCATTTGGAACTGGAAATATGCAATCAGGCAGCAGCAGAGATCAAAAAAAGTAAATACAGCACAGTACAGTGTTAGACATACACTACTAAAGAAATAAAGAAAAAGTTTTAAAAAAGATTTCACAAGATAAAGGAAACTGTTTCTGTGCTAGTTTCATTTAAATTCAGATGGTTAAAAGCAGCATTTTTCTTCTGCATAGTAAAGTCAATGTTCAGTTGTAAACTTTTGAAAGAACAACCATAACGTTTTGTTCAGAGTTATGAATAACCTCCCTTCCCCAGGTGCTCATATTGGATGTTCTTCTAAAAGGAACGCTCTACGAATTATGTTGGGGAAGGTTCTATGGCCTATATCACACGAGGAGAAGGTGTCAAACTAGATGATCACAATGGTCCCTTCTGACCTCAATCTATGAAAAGTCTTTTGAAGTAAGATGTACAAATACAGGTATTCTTGAATGCTGATGTGACTGCCAGATGAACTTTCACATTACTCAAAAAAATTCCAGACTGTTCAAGATGTACCTAATTATCTAGAATTAATAACATGGTGGACTGATAAGTCTTCACAAAACACCCATTCAGAAAATTTTTACCATTTCAAAAGTATAAATCATCTATTTAAGGAGAACTAAGTTGCACTTCCAAGGAATAATTGCTGTCCAAGTTGCTTTAAAAGCCAACATCCACACTGCCAGGCTCAATGATTTCAGATCTAAATGGAAGACTTCTCCTTGATCTTGGATAGTAGATAAGGAAGGACAGATAACAAGCACCAGAGATTCCAATGCTAGAGCCAAAACTTAAAATTGACATGCCCAAGTTGGAATAATCAGTAGACTGTGGGTCTAGTCTTCCTGAGGATCCTGGGAATAAGAGCCACTAGAGGAAAAGCACATTGACTGACCCCAGGCCAGAGAAGTGCCATTCACCAGAATCCAGATCCCTGCTCCCTCTGGAACAGGATTTCAGATATACCTCTACCCCAATATAACGTGATCCTCGGGAGCCAAAAATCCCTACTGCATTATTGGTGAAACCCTGTTATATCGTGGTAGTGGCAGCAGGGCTCCAGCGGTGATTTAAAGAGCCCAGGGCTCCGGCCGTGGGGAGCCCCGGGCCCTTTAAATCACCACCCGAGCCCCACTGTCAGAGCCCCGGGGTAGCAGCAGCAGGGCTCTGACAGTGATTTAAAGGGCCCGGGGCTCTGACTGCTGCGGGGAGCCCTTGGCCCTTTAAAGCACCGCCCGAGCCCTGCTGCCGGGGACCCGGGGTTACCGTGCTATATGCGAACCCATGTTATATCGGGTCATGTTATATCAGGGTAGAGGTGTACTCTGAGACAGATAGAGCAATTTCCTGCAATATCCTGTAAAAACCATATTTAATTAAGTTTAAGCATCTTAGGAGTTCATTGTAGTTAAAATGCAAATGTTTGTGTATTATTATGGAATTGTACACAACATCTCTCAAGAGGAGACATCGCTAATGTAAACCTTGGGAAGTGTTAAGAGCTACAAAAGACTATTTGAAACACTGTGCTAGACTAACTTAAGTGGGATTCCTAGGAAATACCTAGGAGGTGAGGAAGGAAACGTCTCACGTCTCACCTCTGGACCCATCGTATCTGCCATAGAGAGACAAAGGTTTACGGACAATTCACCCCTCTTCAAGCTATTGTTTACTAGGGAACACTTTTGTCAGTGACACATTGAGTAACATTTGGTTGCTTGGGAAACAGATGCTGGCCCTTTAACCCAAGGACCATGAATTCAAATCCTCTCCTCAGAAGATTAGTGAGCTGTGACAATTAGCACTTCCCTTCTTGTTGCCTGGGGACACAATGGGACTTCTTTTGGAAGTGTGATTGGTGTATGAATTTTGAGGAAGTGCAACACCACAGAAGTGTACCTCCAGCACTATCTACACATCAGCCCAAGTCCTGCCCCAGAAGAGTTTGGCAGGCTGTGGCAGTACTGTGCTGGGATATGAAACCCAGTATGGCTGATACAGGAGGAACTTGCTGTCATGTTGACAAGGACACCAGAGAGGTCAATGTAAGAGTCCTGGCTAAGACAAATCAGTTATGGGCCAAAGAAGGCTCAGTGAACTCCTGCCAGGCACCACTAGGAACAACAGATCCAGCCTGCATCAAGAACTAATAGGTGCACTCAGTGCATGCCACAGGCACACTGTGCTGAAAATGGAGCAGGGAACTGAGAAAGTTATGCTCTTGTGCAGGACACAGGCACACAGCACTGAGATGGATCAGGCAGGGAAGAGAACACCCATTGAGATCAATAGGGCACTTCACCCCTCTGCAAGCCTCAAATGCTGTAGAGACGTATGCAAAACCTGTTCCCCCCATGCTAGTCTCTGAAATGGAGTAGGGATTCTGGAGGTCCCCTTCCCTTCCCAGGCTACCTCCAAGTTGGTGTACGTGTTCCTCACAGTTGATCAGCTACAGCTTTCTCCCTCTGTGGCCCCTCCAGTACTACTGGTTGTATGAGGTGCCTGAAGGAAGGCACAGCTGGTACCTGAGAGGTGGTGACGTGTAGCCCCAAAGCTTTCCCATCATGCCCCCACCACTACCCTACCTCCTCACAAAACCAGGAACATTAATAAAAACTTGGTTAAAGGGGAGGTTACAATTGCCAGGCAGTGCCCGAGACACTTCAAACTGACACCGCCAAAATTCAGGAAGTGTTATTTTGTCCAGAGTGCATTAGAAAAGAAGGAATTGTACAGTTATAGTAATGCTTTCCATATCACACACAACCTTAACTCTGCCCCTTGAGTGATAGCAACAGAAATGTACCGTTACTTCGCCCAGTCTAATGAAAACTGCTAGTTTCTCAGCACCTCACACAAACCCCAATATCAGCACTCCTGTTTATACACTTCCATCCTCACTGAATTTTTGCAGCACCATTGACTCAGGGACCTAGGGGTAGGTTGGCAGACCTCACTAGCAACAATAGTTTGAGCTCTTGTTAACAATCTGAGTGAGGGGTTGGTAGGGCCACCTCTCTGAAGCACCCCTTGTGGCAGAGATCAAGGGGGCAGATGGAGGTCCTGAAATGTTAATTAAATTGTGTATTGCCATATTTGCTAGTGTTTCCATTTTGTTTATTTCCCTGATTCTCCAAGATCTTCATTTTCAGCAGGCACAAGTTTTGAAAGCTTATGAGTAGAACCCCACCAAATTCACGGCCACGAAAAACGCGTCACAGACCATGAAATCTGGTCTCCCTGAGTGAAATCTGGTCTTTGGTGTGCTTTTACTCTATACTATACAGATTTCATGGGGGAGACCAGCGTTTCTTAAACTGGAGGTCCTGACCCAAAAGGGAGTTGCAGGTGGGTCGCAAGGGTGTGGGTTTTTTGTTTTTTTTTGTTTTTTTGGGGGGGAGGGGTCACATTATTTCCACCCTTACTTCTGCACTTCCTTCAAAGTTGGGCAAAGAGTGGCGGCTGTTGGCCAGGTGCCCAGCTTTGAAGGCAGCGCCCTCCAGCAGCACAGAAATAAGGGCGGCAATACCATCTCCAGCTGCCCCAGCTCTGAAGGCAGCACTATCGCCAGCAGCATCACAGAAGTAAGAGTAGCAGTACTACAAACCCCTGCCCGCCCCCTTTTTGGGTCAGGGTCCCTACAATTACAACACCGTGACATGAAATTTATGATTTTTAAAATCCTGTGACTGTGAAATTGACCAAAATGGACCATGAATTTGGCAAGGCCCTAGTTATAAGGCCCTGTCAGGACATCTTTAACAAAGGCTTGCTTCTCTTCTTTTTTTAAGTGGGTGACATTAACTGCCTGTTAATGGCTGTTATTTGATTAAGACCATAGTCTATGATTTGGTGAATTAATTGTATTTGTTTTACCTGTTGTCACAACAGATTATAGATTAAAAGCGTGGACAGTTCTGTCTTGTGGACTGAAGGAAGTCCTCTCACCAACCAAGCCAACAAGTAGCCAAACTTGAGTTGTATGAGCTAGAATTCAGTACAGGATGACAGATCTTCACAATGGAAATAATCAATTAGCTGAAACACCAACCCTCCCCTTCTCCCTGAATGAATACCAGGAAGTGCTACCACTCACCTTTGTCTGCTCTTGCCTGAGCTGCTTTAATAATGCTACATCATCCTGGGCCTTCTCCCTCTCTTCTCGGAGAGTTTTTACTACATTGGAAGTCTGAGCAATACAGCTTTTGATTATTTTCTCTCTGCTGGCATGAGCCTCCCTCAGCTAATTGGAGAAGAAAAAAAGTAGTCAGATTAACTAGTTCAATGGCCCATGGGAAGAGAAAGCCTCTAAATTACAAAAACAAGTTTTAAAATAATCAGGCTGTGTTGAGTCTCACAGTACCGCTACAATAACAACTCTCCTTGTTGGTAGAGCAGTCTTTCCACAACTGCTCTCCTATACTCCTGCCTATGGAACAGGTCCGCATTTCCATACACCAAAAGGAGAGAATACCCCATCTTTCTCTCAGAAATGGATCCCACTCCCCACAAACTGGCAGCTGCATAGAACATCTTATTTCCAATTCTAAGGTAGATGGGGGAATTGAATTGCAATAGTATAACTATATTGGTCTTTCTATGCTGGCGCATGCTATCAGGGGCTCACATTGCAGGGTACACAGCAACCTATGGAGCAGGTGCTAGAAGAGCACAACACTAGCAGGGAAAGACACAATAAAGATACTAAAGTGATTCCAATTGCTTTCTTTAAAAAACAAAACAAAACAACTCTCGGATATAATATTCCCACTCAGTACCAACAATTGAAATTCCTCAATGCTTACAGGAAGTCACTGAAACAAAGTGGATTGAAGGTGGGACAAGAGACAGGTGGGCTACACCATTATACAAAGGCAACAGGTCACATCTTTCAAAGAGGCTGCTTCTCATTCCCTATTGCTTTGTTGTTTCCTTAGGTCAGGTCTATGCTACAAACTTACATCAGTATACATCCACATCATTGAGTGACATAGTTATACTGACCTAACCCCCAGTGTAGACAGCGATATGTCAACGGTAGAATTTCTCCTGCCAACAAGATTACTGCCTCTCATGGAGGTGGATTATCTACACTGACAGCGGAAGCTCTCCCATCGGCATAGTAGAGTCTTCACTAAAGTGCTACAGTGGGGCTGCTTGTACATGTACACAAGCCTTTACTTTGTGCTAAGCCTGATTCCCACCCACATCCTGCCACCTTATAGGCTCAACTGCTCCAGGAAGGAGTTTCTATGATATAAAAGTTTCAAATCTGGTGGCTGCTGTTATACTCTTTAGAATCAATTATCTGTGATCCCATAAGAATCAGTTTTGACTCTTTAATCTATATCCTGGCAAGCAATGTTGTTCAGAATACCTAATAACTGAATTTAACAAATAGTATCAGAGAGAGAAAAAAAGTGAAGACCTTAACTTTATAGAAGTAGACTGCTTTGAAAATACTGCAGAAATGTGTTAGTCCAGCTATTTAGATGGAGTAATGGATGAGCTATCTAACACATTCAACCACACTTCTCCAGTTAAAAACTATAGAAATGACCTAAGGTCAGTAGTACATCCTGTAGGAATGCTACAGTGAAGCAAAAAAACCCTATGCATATGGGTATCTGTCGTAAAGAAGCCATTACGTGTGTGAGGAGAGGCTATATAAAAAGTCAAGTAGGCCAGTCGTGGATGCATATTGGAGCATCTGCTGCGCCAGCAATTTGTAACAAGCTGGGGAACGGGTGTTCTTGTGTTTCTGGACACTACATTTAATAAAGCATCAGGAATTGGTTGAAAAAGGCTATAATGGAATAGGTACACTTACAGACTGGTAGAGCTCTTTACAGGTTTGGTTGGCATCGACTTTCCCTGCAAAGGAAGCTGTTGGAAGCGTAGTGTTTAATTCATGGACTATTCTGTCATCAATTGTCCGCATCACCCTGAGCAATTCCTGTATGTAAAAATAAAAAACCTTGCTTATACCATACTCCTCACGTAGCTGGAGTTGCATAGCTTAAATCATCTTATCACGGTAGTGTAGACATGGTCTTCGAGAGACAAGGTGAATGAGGTAATATCGTTTCTAATATCTTCAGGTCTCATAGCTCTGTGTGGCTCAAAAGTTTCTCTCTCTCTCACCAACAGAAGTTGGTCCAATAAAAGATATTACCTCACCCACCTTGTCACTGTAATATCCTGGGACTGACAAGGCTACAACAACTGTGGACACATCAGACAATACACAGTTCCATATCTTCTAGGGCCTGCCCAAAGCTCAGATACCATCTCCCAAGTGGTCTACACTTAGTTGGTTAGGTGGAAGGGAGGCAGGGTTTGCAACATTTCTAGACCAGCAAGACCCTTAAGACAGATACATTTACACTGGCAAAGAACTGCTTTGGCCAGCATTGCTTATTTTGCATAGGAGACTGGCATAAGCTATACTAGCAAAACAAGCTTTTTGCTAGTATACATTGCATCTACACTAGGAGAGTTAGGTGAAGACAATGGCCCAAGCGTCCACCTGGCACCTCAGACTCCTTCCTTTAGAATCTTCTCCACCCTCCACAACCAATCTGCAATTTTCACCACCCCCGACTCCTCCCCCACAAGCAGAAAGCCCCAAGCCCCACTGGATACTTACCTCCCCACCTCACCTCAACTTTGGGAACAGGGCCACCAAGAGGATTCAGGGGGCCTGGGGTCTTCAGCGGCGGGGGGCACCTGCCGCCGAATTGCCGCCGAAGACCCGGCACTTCAGTGGCGGGTCCTGGGGCAGAAGGACCCCCTGACGCCGAATTGCCGCCGAAGACCTGGCACTTCAGTGGCGGGTCCTGGGGCGGAAGGACCCCCCGACGCGGGTCTTCGGGGCACTTCGGCGGCGGGTCCTGGAGCAGAAGGACCCCCCGGCGCCGAAGACCCGGAGTGGAAGAAGCTCCAGAGGCCCAGGCCCCACGAGAGATTTCCAGGGCCCCCGGAGCAAGTGAAGGACCCCACTCCAGGGGCCCCTGCGGTGCCCGGAGCAAATTGCCCCACTTGCCCCGGGCGGCCCTGTTCGGGAAACACCCCTTGCTCTTGCCTGGCTGCATGGGAGGAGGGACCTTGTCCCCCACGCTCCCCGCTGGGGGGGGGGGGGAGGGGCGCCCGCCTGCCTCGTTTCCCCGGCTCTGCGCGGGGAGGCGGGAGCTCGCGCCCCAGTGTCAGGCAGGGTCCTGGGAGGGCCCCGCCGCTCCCTCGGCCCCGCGCGGCCGGCGGCCGGTGGGGGGCGGGGAAGAGGCCGTTTGCCCCCCGGCTCCGCGCGGGGCCGATCCGGCTGCTCCAACCCGCTCCCGCCGCCTCCCGCCACCCGCAGGGCCCGGCTGACACCCGGCGCGGCGCCCGGCCACGGAGCGGCCCCAGCGGACCCGGCTCGTACCTGGAACTCGGCAAAGTCCTCGCAGGAGCGGACTCCGCTGGGCGCCGCCATATTGGAGAGGCCGCGGACCCCGACGCCGGCCAATCAGCGCGGGTGACGCGTGGAGCGTCTGACGGGATTGGCTGGCAGCGCTCGAGGCCGGCCTCGGCAGAGCGCGCGGGGCGGGGCGGGGCGGGACGCGGGAGGAGCACAGGGCGAGTTAGGCCGCGTTGAGCTCCGCTGCTGGCTGGGCTGCGCCAGTGTCAGTGACGGGGGAAAGGGGCGCGCATGGGAACTAGGCTGCGGGGGGCTGCGGGTGTCATTCCGCCTTTCTAGGAGCGAAGCCTGGTGCTTACAAGTGCCGGTGGCCACAGCGCTCCCCGTTGCCGCTGCCAGGGTAGCTGCAGGAGCCGTGCCACTCGTGGGAAACTTAACCAAAAAGTCCCAGGGTGGGCACAGCCGCGTGCCACGCTCCTGCAAACTGCTCTGCGCAGGGCACCCCTGTGAAGCCCCATTGAAGGACACTTTGTATTATGGTGATCACTGCTTAGAGCAAAGCCCTCACACTATAAGCGCTTTTATTTTTCCCCATGGTGCTCCACCTCTGCTCAGCCCAAGGCCCTGCCCCCACTCCGCCCCTTTCCCCGAGGCCCCACCCTGCCCCTGCTCCACCCCCTCCTCTGAAGCGTTCCTGGCCCTCCATCTCCCCCAAGTGCAGGGGTTCTCAAACTGGGGGTTGTGAGGTTATTACGTGGGGGGGTCATGAGCTGTCAGCCTCCACCCCAAACCCCACTTGCCCCCAACATTTACAATGCTGTTAAACTAAAAACACTTTTTAATATATTTATAAGGGGGTCACACTCAGGCTTGCTGTGTGAAAGGGGTCACCAGTGCAAAAGTTTGAGAACCACTGCCCAAGCATTTCCAGCAAATCCACAGATATCTGCTTCATAGTCGCGCATGTGGATACAGATATCCATGGATCGTTTTTGTGGATAGTGGATCAGATGCGAATACAACCACACAGAGCTATACCTGCCAGTGTCCCCACCATGGTCTAGTAGCATTGGCCATGCTCCCAGTCTGCCGACTCCTGGGCAGCAGGGCCCACCCCTAGCTGTGGTGATTGGGGCAGAGGTGCCCTACCTTCTACCCCACTGTGCTGTCGTCGCTCACGAGCTCTCAGGAGCAGCACATGATGCGCTGCCCTTTCCCCCCAACCCGTCTCTGCTCCGCCCCTTCTTGAGACCCCACCCCTGCACCGCCCCTTACACCCAGTCCCTGCCCTCGCGCCACTTCTTCTCTGCAAGACCCCACTCCTTACGCGCTCATCTCCGCTTCCTCCCACCCTCTCAGTTACTAGCCATTGTGAGACGGCTTGCTGCTGCGTATGAGGATATACATAAAAGACGGCTAGTGGGTCGGATTGCATGTTGATTCTGGTGGATGCAAATCCACATTTTTGTATCTACGCAGGGCTCTACTGGTGGGTGCTGAGCACTCACTGTTTTTTTCCATGGGTGCTTAAGCCCCTGAGCACCCACAGATTCAGCGCCTATGCATCACACCGTCTTTGAGTAGTACTTTGTTCCATGTGTCCATACTGATCCATAAGGAATACAAGAATTGAGGGTGTATTGTAACAAAAGAGGGGGAGGGGTTGGGGGAATTCAAACATCTCCCCTGCAGCTCTTCACACATCTCTTAATAGTTTGTATAATATATATAAATGTATAGAAACCTGCCTGATGTTTTAGTGGGTGCAGTCTACATTCCTGATCCTTCAAACACGTTTATGCAGATGGCTACTCCTTTGTGGCCCTGCATCTTTGCAAGGGGTATGCTGCAACACGCATTGCAAATATATAGCACAAAGGGAATTTACATACACCGGTGAAAGCAGCGCTCTGAGAGGTGGGGAAAGGGTGACAGTTTTTGAGAAAATAAAATGTAAGGGGCTGGAGGCTCAGAGGACTGACAACAGGATACAGAGGTGTCAGGCAATAGTGAATGAAAGTCTCTCCCTTCTGACCTGGGAGAACGGGGGACTGGATTCTCTGTCATTTCAGCACCAGGGGCTGGACTGCAGCAGGTTTGTTTAGTGCAGTGGTTTTCAACCTTTTTTCATTTGTGGACCCCTAAAAATTTTTGAATGGAGGTGTGGACCCCTTTGGAAATCTTAGATATAGTCTGCAGATACCCAGGGGTCCTTGGACCACAGGTTGAAAACCACTGGTTTAGGCTATGTCTACACTACAGGTTATATCAGTATAACTTACATGGCTCCGGAGTGTTAATAAACCATCCCCTTGAGTGATGTAAGTTATACCAACATAAGCACTGGTGTGGACAGCGTTGTGTCGGCGGGAGAGCTTCTCCTGCCAACATAGCTACGGCTGCTCATTGAGGATGGATTAATTAAGTTGACTGGAGAGCTCTCTCCCATCTGTGTCACTGTAAGCTCTCTCATGTAGACATAGCCTAAATGTGGAAGAAGGGGGCTAGCCTTCTCCCTCCTTATATCTCTCCCCTCCTACCCAGTTGTTGCTGGTAGGTGGAGCTAGGGAGGAACTGTGGCCAGGGAGCAGTTTGTGCCACTACATCGTGTAATGTTTCAAACTGCTCCCTACACAATTTGTCCACAAGATACCAAGCAGTGATGGATGGGGACACTCACATCACAATTAGCTCTTACCTTTCTCCATCCTCTGCTAGTCAGGGTGGCAAGTTGTGACAAATGAGAGCACGCCTCTTACATTTCCCCATCTCCTTGGTCCAAGGGGTTGTAAAATTGTGACAGATGGGAGTACTCCCAGCACAGTTTGCTATTCCCCATCCTCTGGTCAACAGGGTAGCAAGTTGTGATAGATGGGGACATCCCCATCACATCTTCTACCATTGTGAAACCTCTATTTTAAATCTGGACACAAATAATGGTATTTTTATCATTTGAAAAAGCACTCTACAGAGTTAAACCTGAGGGTTATTGTATGTAGAACCCTGAATGAAGGAGTTATCTCTTTTGTGACATTCTATACCTTGGGGGAGCATCCTGGAACCCCCATATTCCTCATTTTCATATAATCATGATCTTACATATAAAGCATGCCCTGTAAGGTATCAGGAGAAAACTTATGATCTTCTGAAAGTCATTTCTCTATCCATACATGTGTATAATTAATGCATATGAAGTTATGAGAATTGTGTTGTATGGTTGTCACTAAAACAAAAAAAAAGTTGGGGAACCAGACAGATATTAGCTCCCCAGCAAGGAAAGTAACCAACACCCAGGTGGAGTATCAATCAATCCATCAACAACCATTGTCCAGCAAAGGAGCTACAATGCAATGACTCAACTGCATGAGGCCACACTAGGAGAATTGCTCAACTTTGCCTGGAGACAGCAATGCCCCCAGACATGCCTGGACTTGTTTTTTCCAAGCACATGAACTAAGGATATAAAACAGACAGAGTGGCCACATGCTTGGCCTTCTCCTGCCCCCACCTATGCTGCAAGCAGCTAAGACACTGAGAAGAAGACATGACACCAACAGAGGAGTTTGGCCCAGATTTCAAGGGTGAAATCTGTATACTAAGGACTGCAATATCCAGTGGGGTGAGAAAAACTGCTTAATCTAGTTGTTGCCCAGTCTAATAGGATTGAGAGCTTAGCCTGCATGGTTATATTTTATTTCTTTTGGTAACTAACTCTGACTTTTTGCCTATCACTTAATATCACTTAAAATCTAACTTTTATAGCCAATACATTTGTTTAATTGTTTATCTTTACCAATGACTTTGTATGAAGTGTGGGCAAATCTGCTCGGGTTTGCAAAGGCTGTTTCAAAGTATATCCACTTTCCATTGAAGAAGTGGTGAACCAATTAATAAATCTGCATTGCTCATCTTCATCAGTTCAAGATGGTATATTCCTGAGGTACAGTGCTCAGAGAGCTGAGTGCGGGGGTTGGCTCTGGTGCCTTTCTCCGTGTGATTCATGAGTGGCTCTGGGAGCATTCATGCAATATAGCTGGCTGTGGGGCTCCACATGCTGTTGTGCTGAGTGATAACAGCACCTGGAGGGGTTTGCTGCTGGTCACTAGTGAGGCATTGTGAGAGACAGCCCAGGCTGGAGAGAGTTCAGGGGGGCACAGCGGTCCCACAGTCCCAGGCTGCAACCCGGGGATCCCGTAACATCTTTATTAGTCTTTTTCCTTTGTAAAATCCAGTTTCTATGGTAAACCAACATATAATGCACACAAAACATTGAAAATAGTGTAAAGTGTTGTAGACAGTATTTGGAATACTTACGAATACCATTTACTCACAGGAAGTTAGGCAGAAAATCTACCATTGTTCTTTATACAGACTCCCCCCACCCCTCCCCCTTGTTACCGCTACACATATTGAACAAGTTCCCAACACAAAATTTGCACTTTTGTACTTTGGCACACATATATGAGTACATTGCTCTCTAATCTTATTACAGAGACATTTTCTCAGGCCTTTTCCTCACTACTAAAACAGACGTGCCTTATCCTCACTGTGTTTTTATCTCAGAATAGCTCCTGCATTTTAGTTACCCTGAAGTTAAAAGAAAACCCCAACTTTTTTAGCAGTAAGGAAAAGGCCTCAGGACTAGATTCTCAAAGGGACATAGGCATTGTGGTGCCGAGCATCACAATGCCTAATTTTCAGGGACTTAGAAAATCAGTGGAACACCACTGAAATTTACAAAGCCTAAATTAGGCACCTAGGCTTAGGCTCCCTATGCAATGAATGGGAATAGACAGGCACCTTAGAATGGGATTAACAAAAACCAGCATACTAGCCTAAACTAACCAATGGGAAATGCTGATATAAGGGGTATGTCATAAACTCTTCCCCCTCACAGAATTCAGCACCTAAATCTGAACTGCCTAAGGGTGCTTGTCTCCACTAACAATTCACAACTAGGAATCTCTCTCCTGGAGTCAGGCAGTTTAGAGGCCTACATTTTCACTTGTGAGAATATTAGGCCACAGGAGGAGGCGATGGTGTAGTGCCCACCTTATAATTTATAGTCCAATGGTTAGAGCCTTAACCTAGGATGTGGGAGACCCCTGTTCACATTCTTTCTCCCCCTCTACCAGCGAGGGGGAATGAACCGTGGTCTCCCAAATCCCAGGTGAGTGCTCTAACCACTGCACTAAAAATTATAAAATAGGCAATAACACTGCCACCACTACCACCTCTTCTGGACAGATTTTGCATGGGAACTGATCCATTCAGTAGGCAGCCCCCGAGTATGCCTGCCAGATTAGGCCTTGCATGCAGGATAGGCATTTGTCCACCTATCTTCCCTCGATTGTTAATCACACTGGGGCTTAGGCGGGAGATAAGCATCCAGATACCTAGAGTGAGGCAGCAGTGCACATGTTCAGAGGCAGCAATTTAGGCACCTAGGGAACTTTTGCACTGAAAACGTAGGCACTGAGTGAGTTTGGGCACCTACAGGATTCATTGGGAGTTTTGTGAATTCCAGTGGAGCTTAGAAGTGGGATGTAGGCACCTCAATCTATAGGTGCCTATATGTACCTGTAAATCTAATCCAAGTCTCTGTAATGTGGCCATAATATGTAGTATATGTATTGGGCTTCTTCAGATCTTGATAAGAATGTCAGTGACCTCTTTTTATTCAAAACACTTCTCAGTGTTGTCAGCAAACCCATCCCTCACAGCAGATGTGCATGCGCTTTCATTGATATCACGACTATCTTAAGCAGATATATTGTTAAAATTCCCCGAGGCGTGACTGGCTGAGCTATCAGGTCAGTAAATGGGATGTGACAGTGCAGGTGGCTTGCCTACAATGAAAGCTTCAGAAACAAATACAGAGCATGTCTAGTAACTGTTATACCCTATTTCTGGATGTTTCTGGATCAGGGGATTAGCCCCGTACTTTGCACATGTGCTGAGACACAACATCTCAATGTTTCAAGTGAGCTGAAAATAATTTTATTACAGCCTATCAGACCTTTCTGTATATTGCAATCATGGACTCATTCTTACTTCCATCATAATGTAGAAAGGTGTAAGAGACAATGCTGTGTTTGTAAATTAAATTTTCCTGGGAGCACATAGTTAGTAAACGATAAGGTTCATATCATGTGTGGTTAGCAAGCAAGTATAAGCTGAGATTTGAGGAATCTTTACAGTTTGAAGCACCAAAAATGTGGATCAGTTGATTCATTCTAATGGGACAAGAGTGCCACCAGTCTAGATCTGTTGTTCATAGAAGGGATCACTGTACAAGTAGGACAATAACCTCCGTGGGCCCAGCAGGATCTACCATGATACTATCAGGTCTTCATTCTCTTGGTCATGACAAATGCCTTGACCAGTGCAGGGCAGAGAGAAGAAGCGAGATCAGCTTAAATTTGTTGACTGAAATAACGCAAGGCTCTGGTGTTTGCAGCCAGACCAAAGGCAAAATGGAAAAACTCAGTCTGCAAAGTTCTTACAGTGCTAACTGCTGCAGATTAGTTAACAGATAAGAAATGGACTTTATCAAGGTTTGTAAAGACTGACTAATGTAAACAAAATATATTGGGAAAACTACTCTCAGAAACAGAATCATAAACAAGGAATGTAAATTGCTTTATGCTGACTAATAGATGCATTCATCTCACAAGCAAAATGTATGAATCAAATTAAGGAATTTGGTTGTTGTAGCTATAAATGTGTTTAAAAAGGAGATATTATGTAACCAGAATAAGAAAGTGACTAGTAATGGATAATAAGTATAGTACATTATATTTAGAATTCTTTATATTCATGCTGAAATTATACTATAATTAGGTGCTGTATCTTTGCATAACTCTTGCTCTATATACCGCAGGAGAGTACAATGCTTGAGAAATACACTCAACCCTCCAGTCTTTAGGTATTCTGCTATGCTTGGCTGCTGTAGATCTTCCATCTTGCAAATATGTGTGGAGCCAGATTAAGTCTATAAGGTTTATAGTGTAAGCCAATATGATATACAATATTATATACAATATCACATGTTTTTGTATACCTATTAATTTTATTCATATTAAGCTCTTCCAAAATGCTTTTGCTTACATTAAACTGTGTAATCAAGGGAAGATGTGAAGAATTGTCATCTCAGTGTTAATTATAAGAACATTCCAAAGAACAAGGACAATACAATGTTGCTGATGCTTAGTTAACATGCCCTCTGTACCAAGCTATAACCGGTGAAGGATGTCTCTAAGGTTTTGCTGGTTTCTGGAATATGCTCAAAAACAGGATAATAAACTAATTACAAACTGCAGGGGCTGTGGAAGCCTAGCAAAAAGTCTTCAAAATATGTCAAAGGTAATAGATAAGAAGGATAAGAAATAATGCAAAGAAATGGTGAAACCCTCAACACTAGTATATATGGAGGCAGAGTGAAGCTCAGATTGAGTCAGTTGGCCAGCAGCCCAACTGTCTCCCAGATCAGTGGTAACATATTGTTCTTCCTTTCTCCTTGTTGTTTTAATCTTTGACTAATAATCTTTATTAATAAAGTTGATTAGGCCTATTTATTTGACAACTCTTGTTATCAAATTAAATCAAACCTGTATCAAATTTTAACCATAAACCATGTATTGAAATTTTGTCATGCCAAAATTGATACCTGTAAAATGCTGTGGAGGCTTTGCTGCTCAGGGCAACACTCAGGAGAGTTAAGATGAGTGCTCCATTGCTTTCTTCCTTCTCTTTGGATCTAAAAAAATCAAATGTGGGTTACACTTGGACTGTACAAAAATGTTCAAGACAGGTCAAAAGCTTGATGATTTACAGTGTTTTGGGAAAGGATTCCTGCAGTCTTCTATGGTTGCCCTGACTGCCATTGTCAAAACTATAAGTCACTTACTTTTGAATGAGTGCATCCACATGGGCTTTAGGAGTTGTAACTTATGTGCATTACCTTTACACACTCCCTGTGCCTATGTAGACAAACCCTTAGTAAGTAAAGGGGAGGGAATAAAGACATTTGGAGTGGGGTGGGGGGGTTGCAGAGATTCAAATGCAAATAACTCTGATGGCAAAGGAACAGTATTACTGACACAATCAGTGTCAGAGTTGTCGGACAATTATGACGTATTTAACATCTAAGTCAGCATTACAATCTGTGTCCTCAATGCTGAGAAAATGTATGTTGTTACCATGGTGTAGGGTCGCCAGATGTCCTGATTTTATAGAGAGAGTTCCGATATTCTAGGCTTTGTCTTATATAGGCGCCTATTACCCGCCCCATCCCCTGTCCTGATTTTTCACACTTGCTATTTGGTCACCCTACCATGAAATAACTAACATGCATTAGCTCTCCCACTGTAAAACCACAGTGGGGACAAGGCACTTTAGTTTCACTAAAAGGCAAACTAGGTGAGCTCATCACTATGCCCCTCCCCCCGATCAATGCAAAGGAGTAATAGAATAATTCGTTTTTTTAAAAATCTTTGATTTTGGCTGTACAAAACAGTAAACTTGTCAGAATGAAGAACATCACTTAACTGTGGTGGTCAATCTATTTTGCGGTTGTACATCTATGATTAGTAAATATTACAGTAGAAGTTTACCTTTGAAAAAGATTTCATATAAGAAAGGCTCCTTAGGGCCAGATTGCTAAAGGTATTTAGGTCACTAGTGGGATTTTCAAAAAAATCGAGGTGCTTTCAACCTTTAAAAATGTGGCCTTTAGTGAATATATGAGAATCAAGTTCTATACAGGGGCAGCTCCAGGCACCAGCACGCCAAGCGCGTGCCTGGGGCGGCAAGCCACGGGGGGCGCTCTGCCGGTCGCCGCAAGGGCGGCAGGCAGGGTGCCTTCGGCGGCATGCCTGCGGAGGGTCTGCTGGTCCCGCGGCTTCGGCGGACCTCCCACAGGCGTGCCGCCGAATCCGCGGGACCGGGGACCTCCTGCAGGCAAGCCACCAAAGGCAGCCTGCCTGCCGTGCTTGGGGCGGCAAAATACCTAGAGCCACCCCTGGTTCTATACACAAGTGGCAACATGAAAAAGCACTAGCGGGGTACATAGAAAGGCAAAATAACACTTGACAAAGGAAATTCCATTTGCAGATCAAAGGAAACTGAAGAAGTTTTGACACCAACCCAGGAAATCAGTTAGCCTTGAAATCATATGATCCAAAAGAACCGAACTTGTATGATAAAAAAAAATTAAATGTAAATTACAAAATTGCAATAAAATAAAATAAAAACAGGAAGTTTTGTACTAGAAACGTGAGGTGATTGCTGAAGCTACTAGCAACTATTAATATTTGTAATAATTATCTGCTACTAAAACAGAAATAGCTGTTAGTAGCTTCAGCAGTCACATCTCAGTGTTTTTAGTATAACATTGTATTTTTATTGTGATTTTGTAATGTACAATTTTTAATTCCAAATGTTTATTCCTTTTTCTTTTCATCTCTCTGCACAATGTCAGCAGAGTTAAATGAAGAAGCGTTAACAGTAATAAAAATGACATTTTAAAAAGTAAATAATGTAAAGGCATGAAATTGTATTTTCAGTGGATTACAAGAAAAAGGCAGTCCAATTCAGGCAATCAGAAGAGCAGGTAAGCTAAATTTGTGAACTAGGTGGCTTCATGCAGATATATAGACTGAAAGGGAGCCTTTTAAACTCTAAAACTAGAGCCCTGCGCAGTTACAAAAATGTGGATCCGCATCCAATCCACATCCACCAGAACCAACCCGTGATCTGATCCACAAGCTGTCTTTTACCTGTGCCTACACCCGCAGCAGCAAGCCTTCTCACAAGGGCTAGCGAGGCGGGGGGCAGGGGAAGCGGAGATGAGCGAGCAGGGGCAGCATAGGGGCTTAGGGGCAGGGTCACAAGGAGAAGAGGTGGCATGGGGTGGGGGGCTGGGGGGAAGGGCCAGTGCATTGTGTGCTGCTCCCGGGGACACGCGAGCGACAGCAGCAGCATGTGCATCACAGCGGGGTAGAGGGGTGGGGTGCTGGAGCCATGCCCACTCCAATCCCCATGGCCGAGGGTGGGCCCTGCTGCCCAGGAGCCAGTGGGCCGGGAGTGCGGCTGGTGCTGCCAGGCTGGGCCATGGAGGGGAAGCTGGTGCTGCCTGAGGGGCCTGAACCACTGGACAGGAAGCAGCACAGCAAGCGGGTGCTAGATGCCCCAACCCCAGCCTCCTTCCCAGCCTCAGCCACTTGCTGCTGGCCACCAGCCCTGAGTGCGCCGTACCCCCCCACTCCCTGGCTGCCTGAACTAGATGCTGCAGGACAGGTGCCGTCACTGAGTAGCACCCTGCATGGTTGTATATGCATTCGATCCACTATCCACAAAAATGGTCTGCAGATGCAAAAACCACTTAGGGCAATTATATACTTTTTAAGGAGGTGCATGTAAAATATCTCACCAAATTTCATCTCTATTACCAGCACAATCTCTCATTTCAGATAGAGAAGCAAAGCAGGACATGGTGCATTTACAAACCCAGCCCTGGGAAGCAGGTGCTGAGATGCACCCTCCTGAGAGAGGGAAAGCAAAGCCCCTCTGCCACCTGCACCCTGTTTCTGTAACCAGTACCCATGGCCAAAGGGCTGGAACTAGGGATGCTACCGCACCCCCTGGCTTGAAGTGGTTCCCACCTGTGATGTTGCACTCCACATGTTTTATGGAAATATGCTTATGAGTGTAAATATAATGTAACTGGAATATGTTTTATGCAAAAGGTCTCTTGTAAAGTATCATTACAAAGCTTATAATCTGTTGAGTGTGTTCATCCTATTTGTATGAATGTATCATTCTTGTATCTGAAGCTATAAATATGAAGTATTACTCTGAAGTCCTATTGTAACTATGCAAAGTGTGGGTCATTAATGGTGGCTTGGAATCTTGATGGGTCCCCTTAACTATGACAATTGGTTGTAAATGGCTCTGTTTACTTATAAGCCTTCCTGTGTTTGTAAAGAATGGAGGCCTGGGGTCTCACAGGATATGTGACCATGTCACCTGGTACTGGAATCCATCTTAAACCTGGTGCTTTTCCATTTAGAAGAAGGGGTGGGAATCCAGAGAGACAAAAGATTCCCACCTTGTGCCAAAGCTATAAAAGCGGGTGGAACAGAACAAATGGGGTTGCCCATCATGAGAAATCCCCTAGTTACCACCTGAGCTGGAGCTAACAAGAACTGTACCGGAGAAAGGATTGGTCCCAGGCTAGGAAGGAGTCCAGTCTGTGAAAGAAGTTTATTGGAACGTCTCTGAGGCTGAGATTTACCTGTATCCAGTTTCTTAAATATATTAGGCTTAGCCTGGCATGTTTTGTTTTATTTTGCTTGGTAACTTACTTTGTTCTGTCTGTTGTTACTTGAAACCACTTAAATCCTACTTTTTATACTTAATACAATCACTTTTGTTTATTAGTAAACCCAGAGTAAGTGATTAATACCTGGAGGAGCAAACAGCAGTGCATATCTCTCCATCAGTTTTTTAGAGGATGGACAATTTATGAGTTTACCCTGTATAAGATTTATACAGAGTAAAACGGATTTATCTGGGGTTTGGATCCCATTGGAAGCTGGGTGTCTGGATGCTGGAGATAGGAGTACTTGCTGAGCAGTTTTTGTTTAAAGTCTGCTGCTTTGGGGGTGTGGACCAGACCTGGGTCTGTGTTGCAGCAGACTGGTGTGTCTGGCTCAGCAAGGCAGGGTTCTGGAGTCCCAAGCTGGCAGGGAAAATGGGCTCAGAGGCAGTTTCAGCACATCATATAACAGTCCCAAGGGGGTCTCTGTGACCGAACCCATCATACCACCATTATATATAAGGTTTACAGTTTGATTCATTGACTTTCAACTCCCATGACCATGGCTCACCCCACCTGTGGAAAGTTTTATCCCCTCTGCCACCACCGCCTCTTTCCCAGCTCCTTCCTAGGGCTTCCAACCCTCCCATTTTCACCAAGAGTCTCACATAAGAACATAAGAACATAAGAAAGGCCGTACCGGGTCAGACCAAAGGTCCATCTAGCCCAGTATCTGTCTACCGACAGTGGCCAATGCCAGGTGCCCCTGAGGGAGTGAACCTAACAGGCAATGATCAAGTGATCTCTCTCCTGCCATCCATCTCCATCCTCTGACGAACAGAGGCTAGGGACACCATTCTTACCCATCCTGGTTAATAGCCATTTATGGACTTAGCCACCATGAATTTATCCAGTCCCCTTTTAAACATTGTTATAGTCCTAGACTTCACAACCTCCTCAGGTAAGGAGTTCCACGGAATCAGGTCCTATCTCCCGGAGGCCACTGAAGCCAGACTGGGAGATTTTAGGCTGCTAAAAGTCTGGGAACTGAGGCCAATGGAAGCTACGGGGGCGGCTCTTGCAGGCCCAGGCAGTGCGTGAAGTCATCCCCCCATGCCAGGGCCACAGGCCCGCAGGGACATGCCGGCTGCTTCTGGGAGCAGCGTGGGACCAGGACAGGCAGGAAGCCTGACCTAGCTCAGCTGTGACAGTGCCTGGGAGAAAAACGCCTCCAGTCAGCAGCCCTCACCCATCACCCCCTCCTGCACCCAAACTCCCTCCCAGTCCCAGAGCCTGCACCCCTCACGCGCTCCACCCCCCAGCCGGGCGCAAGGGAGGGTGGGGGGACGGAGCGAGCAGGGCAGGGGCTCGGGGAACAGGCAGGAAGGGGTGGGGGCAGTGCAAGGGTATTTGGGGATGTGTGATTGGCCACCTAGGCTGGCAACCCTACTCCTGCCCCTGCAACTGATTCGCCCCGCAGCCCCGGGCCCTCCTGCCTCCCGCGGCTGGACTCCCCCGCGCTCCCACCCGGCCCCCAGCGCAGACTCCGCCCCCACCGCGGGGAAGGGGAGGGGAGAGGCGGGGCAGCGCCGGGGACGCTACTGCGCATGTTCGCTCAGGGACGGCAAAGCCGCAAATCGTCCCGGGAGGGGCTCGGCGCGGAGTGACCCTGTCCCCGGCCCGTAGCCGTGGCTGGTTAGTGACACTGACGCGTCTTTGACCCGACCCGACCCGGTCCCGCCCGAGAGACTCGGCCCCGCAGCGAGGGAGGTTGGACGCGCCCGGGTCAGCGCCATGTGGGCCGCCGCCGCCGCCGCCGGTGAGTCAGTCGGTGCGGGCGGGGGAGGGGCGGCGCGGCGCCTGGGGAGCGATGGCGCAGAGGAGCGCGGCCGGGCAGTGGGGCCGGGCCGGGCCGGGCGCAGCGCGATGATCCAGTGGTGACCCGGGGCGGCGGGGGCCCGGCACCGCATTGGGGGGCGGCCCGTGCGGCCCAGGGGCCCAGGCTGGGCGTTGGCACCTGGGCGCGAGGGGGAGCCGGGCTCAAGGGAGCAGGTGGCTCTTTTAGTTCCAGGCTTCGTTGCCTGACGGCGCCTGTCGCTCAGTTTGATGCGTTCAGACTTCGTGGGCCCATGTTATAGTCAGGCCAGAGGCTCCCTTGAACGAGGGTCTGAGAAGCCAACTCTGCCAAGTGTACTTCGGCTCAGAGAGTGGTGGAGACGAGTAACATCCCTTCCGTCTTCTCGGTCTAGCTTCGTTCCGTGGGGTGTCACCTCTCCTCCTTAATTTGTTTCCTGGTTGCACAGTCTAGCAAATGTTGCACCCCCCCTGCCGTGCCCCAGTTTCTGACTCCCTGATCCATTGTCCGTTGCTGCTTCCAAAGTGTCAGATGATGTTAGACCAGCCCTAAATCTCAGTCATAGGAAGTGGTGAAACTCAGGAATTAATAACAATTTTTAAAACGTCCCTGCTAGTAATAAGATATTTTGTAGTGTGTGCTTCAATGTAACATTTAAAATCTCAGTGTGGTTAAAGGACTGGAAATGAAAATGTGACCTGCACTCTTCAGAGGTAAAAATCTGCCCCTCATTTTCACCAGTTCTCCTATTTTGATGACTGCAACGAAAGTTCATCCTACTAACAGCTTATTCTCTTGATTTGTGGCATAGATCAGGGGATCCCTAACTTTTTGCCTGCATAAGCCCTTACTTACAAAATGGGGTTGCCTTTACTTAAAATGCTGCAGCAGCACAGTTTGCACCCCTGCAAGGAAGACACTACCTTTAATGACAGGAAGGTTTCTCCTGTTGGTGTAGCTATTCCATCACCCTGAGAGAGGGCAGCTAGGTCCACAGGAGAATTCTCCTGTTAATCTAGTGCTGTCTACATCGAGGGTTAGGTAGGTTTAACTGCGTCACTTAGACATGGATTTCTCACACACATGAGCAAATTTCCTAGCATAGACCTGCCCTACTTGTTTCTTGTGACCCCAGTCAGCAACAAAACAACTTAATTACCAAAGAATTTACACATTAAGTATGTTTAGCGTGCTCTAATGTGACACATGCACTTGCATGTTGCAACACAGCTTCTTGAAGTCCAGCAGTGATATAGATATTGCACATCTAATCTCTGATGTGACACCAGTGGTAGATTGGTACCAAAACTTGATAGACAGAAGTGCGCTGAATTCAGCTTCACACACATTTGTTCTGGCAAATGACATCCTCAGTATCAAGGTGCATGTTGAGATATTCAGGATATTCATTCTTGGAAGTGAACCAGAACTTCAGGAGAGAAAGTTGGGTGTAAGTTAGATCACAGGAAATTTCAATGAGCTGTTCAGGTTTCAGTTGCTGGCAAATCCATGGCATCAGGCTTGAACTGAAATAGGTTTTGCACCCAGTCATATTCTCACATCTAAGTCCTAGTCCATAACCACAAGACTATTCTTCACCAGTGTATGAAGCTTTTGCCTATAGGACCCTCACTAAAGTGTCCTAACAACAGTACACAAATTTAACCCTGTGATTTCAGACTTTAACTCTCTAGCTTTTGATCTTTAATGTTACTGCAGCTTTCTTTTCTGCTTTGTTCAAAAGCAATATTGCCAAACCAAAGCATTCAGTAATTATGAATTAAGCCTCAGAAATAATGAAATTTACTTACAATCATGAGATGAAAACTACATTTTGGGTTCTTATTTGCTTTCTAGTTTTTGAACCTTCAAGGTAAACTTGGGTCATCAGTTTCAAGCTCTCTGTAACTGGGAAGGCTAAAAATTTCTTTTTTTTTTTTTTTTTAAAATGTGAAAGCTGAGATTCCATGTAATCACTTGACTCCACGGGTTAGGGTTTTAAGAAAAACACCAAATACTGTGAGGCTTGGTAACACGTACAGCAGTGTGAGCTAAAATTCCAGGCACAGTGGCCTTAAAGGACTTGCAAAGAAGGGAATAGGATTGTGTCCTTTTGTGCTTCTTTATGAAGGCTTGAAAAGGTTGTGGTGTTTTTTTGTTTGTTTTTTGTTTGTTTTGTTTTTTAAAGTTTGGAGGGGTTTTTCTGCTTGTTTTTTACATTAGATGTTCAGGTTCTGTCGTGGCTGGAAGGAGTTGTGTCTAGAGGACTAGTGAAAGGTGACATCACAAGAGCCAAAAGAATGAAAGTCATGCTGCCTTTTATTTTTTTGGCCACACTTAACATTTTGGAGGGGGTTTGTTTTCCCTTCCCCCTCTTAACACTTGTTTAAATTTAGTGACTAACATTTTGGGTCAACAAAGCCTTTTTTAAAGATTCAGCACCCTTACCCTTTCACTTAAGGAGTCACAGTTCACAATAAACATTCCTGAGTCCTCCCAGAGATCTTACAGCAAAACCAGGGAAGTTTAGATTTAACATTCCAGGTAATTCTAAGGTTTAAAATAAAAGAACTGGGGGGGACACACCCTACTTGCTAATCCAGCATAAGGGGTAAAAAGGGCACAAGCCTCACTTTTTTTTTTAAAGGTGCCTTGCAAAGGATTTTTAGCACCTGAATTTTCCTCATTATAACTTTTCTAACAGTTTATAGATTTTTAAGGCTGGAAGGAACTGTTGTGATCATCTGCTCTGACCTCCTGTATAGCACAGGCCATAGAACTTCCCTAAAATAATTCCTATTTTTTTTATAGATGTGGATTTTCTTCTGTTACACAATAAGGCAGCTGTCTCAATACTGTAAACTTCTGCTTTGCTATTGCTACCTCTGCCTCAAGTTTCTGACTTAGTTTTGGAGTATGACAAGCCTGGTGAAAACCTGGTGCACTTCCTTTAAACAGCATTGCCTGGATTGAACGTGAGGCATCTGAAAGCTTTAACTGTATGCAATCATGATACACAGGGTCAGTGCTTAGGAAATTGTTTCCATGGTGCAGTTTTGTATAAGGTTATGATCAATTTCAGGTGAAGTGTTGCTATGTCAAACTTTCTTTTCTTCTCAGTCTGTTAAACTCCAGAGTTTTGTCCCACTTTAAACATTAGTTTTATTTTTTTTTCTAATTTCCTCGTGTAAACACATGTGCTTGCATATGTGTTCATGTATTTTTTTTTTAAAAATCTATCTCAGTGTAATGGATAACCAGGTCTACTGTAATTAAAGTTTAGAAGAGTTTTCTATTTAAAGCTCAACTCTTCTAAGTACTCTAAAATCTGCATGGTTACTCAGATTGCTTTTAATTTTTTTGAGTTACCTTTGGATTGTGTTGAGCCCATTACTGCCCCTTTCTTCTGTTTTCTAGGCAGAGCTACTAAGATGTTGGAAAGGAATTTTTCCTCAATTCTAAGGCCAACTAAAGGAATGGATCTGAAGATCAAGAGAGGTTTTTGCAGTAAATCACAGGAGGGGAGCAAACAAAAGCCTGAAGTAGGGGGTAAGCTTTTTTCTCTGAAATTCAAAGGTATCAGTGTTATTATTAGAGTAGCTGTCAGACTGAGGAACAGGTATAAAGAACTGCTAAACAATCAAGAACATGTGTCTTACATTTATATAGCACATTCATTCTAAAGGATACTCTTCACAATGTGATTTATGTGTCAACCAAGTGTACAAACTATACCTAGGGATCATTATCACTCTGAAATGCAGCTATCCCTGGGAAGGAATGTGGTAGTTCAAAAGGTCACAGCAATGCCAGCCAACAAGAAAGTGAAAAAGATTTCTTGCACAACGAAAACTTCACCAGGTATTTAGGTAGCCAGAAAGTCCTGAGTAAGAATTTAGTCAAATGCAAGGCCCTGCTCTTTTGAAAAGGACTTAAGTTTTCCCTTCCATTCAAAAGACAGAACATTAAACTTAGATGTCAAATCCAAGACCGTCTGTATTCCTAATCAAAGGAGAGATTATTTTTTTTTCTTTTTAGGGATAGCTTTCTATTCTTAGTAGGTTAAGAGGAGTTCTTGTTTGTTTGTTTATGCATTCAGAATCTCCTAGTTGCATTCTATAACTAACCACTTCCTTCCCACAGTTGGTCTGTTTTTTATATTTGAGAGTTGTGATAGTGTTGGGAATTCCTTAGCAGAGCCCTTCCCACAGCAGGCAGTGATCCACTAGAAGTATGCTGCCTCTGCACTGCAGGATCATTTTGAGTTTGCCACTGACCTAGTTCATCCTTAAAGATGGGATTCCTTTTCCTTTCAAGTCAGTGGTAGGTCGGGTGTCAGATTATATTTTTTAAGATTAGAATGGACAGTGTTGATTTCTACTGGACCTGCTGTGCAACAGACCAATTATTGGCTTGACTGTCAGTGCCAATGGGTAAAAAGTAGGGCTGTCAAGTGATTAAAAAAATTAATCGTGCAATTAATTGCACTATTAATAGAATACCATTTATTTAAATATTTTTGGGTGTTTTCTAAATTTTCTAATATATTTATTTCAGTTACCACACAGAATACAAATTGTACAGTGCCCACATTATTTTTTATTACAAATATTTGCACAGTAAAAAAACAAAAATAGTATTTTTCAATTCACCTAATGCAAATAATGTAGTGCAATCTCTTTGTCATGAAAGTTGAATTTACAAGTTTACATTTACAGGACATAATGCTGCCTGCTTCTTATTTACAATGTCACCAGAAAGTGAGAACAGACATTTGCATGGCACTTTTGTAGCCAGCATTGCAAGGTATTTACATGCCAGATATGCTAAACATTTGTATGCCCCCTTCATGCTTCAACCACCATTCCAGAGGACATGCTACTATGCTGATGAAGCTTGTTAAAAAAAAGTGTTGATTAAATTTGTGATTGAATTCATTGGTGGAGAATTGTCTGTCTCCTGCTCTGTTTGCCATATATTTCATGTTATAGCAGTCTCAGATGATGACCCAGCACATGTTGTTCGTTTTAAGAACACTTTCACTGCAGATTTGACAAAACGTAAAGAAAATACCAATTTGAGATTTCTAAAGATAGCTACAGCACTCAACCCAAGGTTTAAGAATCTGAAGTGCCTTCCAAAATCTGAGAGGGATGAGGTGTGGAGCATGCTTTGAGAAGTTTTAAAAGAGCAGCGCTCTGATGCGGAAACTACAGAATTGAACCACCAAAAAAGAAAATCAATTTTCTATTGGTGGCATCTGACTCAGATGATGAAAATGAACATGCATTAGTCCACACTGTTTTGGATTGTTGTTGAGCAGAACCCATCATTGACATGGACACACATCCTCTGGAAGGGTGGTTGAAGCGTGAAGGGACATCTGAATCCTTAGTGCATCTGGCACATAAATATCTTGCGATGCCGGCTACAAAAGTGCCATGCAACGCCTGTTCTCACTTTCAGGTGACACTGTAAACAAGAAATCAGAAGCATTATCTCCTGCAGATGTAAACAGACTTGTTTGTCTTAGCAATTGGCTGAACAAGAAGTAGGACTGAGTGGACTTCTAGGCTCTAAAGTTTTACGTGTGTGTGTGTGTTTTTAGTGCAGTTATATAATTTGTAAGTTGCACTTTCATGATAAAGAGATTTCAGTACAGTACTTGTAGTAGGTGAATTGAAAAATACCATATCATTTTTACAGTGCAAATATATAATAAAAATGTGTGCACTGTACACTTTGCCTTTTGTGTAGTGATTAAAATCAATATATTTGAAAGTGTAGAAAAACATTCAAAAATATGTTTAACAGGACAATTAATCGCGATTAATTTTTTTGAGTTAATCATGTGGGTCAACTGCAATTAATTGACAGCCCTAGGTAAAAAAGGGTTTCTTAAATATGAGGTATTAGCCACTTTTGGGTTGAAAACAAAGCAGAAATTGCCCCCTTTTGCTTGTGTATGGATTGGGGGAATGAGTTTGGAAGAGAGAGGCATTGAGGGTTTGATCCTGTGCCCACTGAAGTCAACAACAAAGCTCTTGTCAACTTCACTGGCTTGGCATATGGTCCTGAGACCTATAGTATTCTTAGGAAGAGCTCTTTATGTCGCAAGGTAAGATAAAGGCTTATGCTCCATGGCAAATTGGACTTGTATTCTGTGATGCTCTGGTGTGGCAGACAGGAAATTCTGTAGCAGTTTCATTTTAACATTTTTAAAATGAGGGTTTTAATTAAATACAAAAATAATCAGTACAGCCGCTGATATTGATATTAAATTTCCTCCTAAGGCAAGAGAGAGTGAGATTCAGGGTGGATTGATTTAGAGCAAATCAGTTTAAATCACCAATTTTAATAATGATTTAAATCACCAAGCAGAAAATTGATTGAAATAATAATTTTCTAACATGTTTTGCATTAACATTTTAGTTATTTCCTAATGAAATGTTGATTCTTATTGGTTGGCAACCATTACAACATGTTGATTTGCGACCAGATCTACTCTTTGCATTACATTTGATGCTTCTTTTGGTAGGAGGCTACACTAGATCTATTCACATTTATTTAAGCAATTAGCTTAACTTCTGTTTATTTAATTCTTAATTTTTACTTTTTAATATTGCATTTCTTTATTAGGTGGTGAATTTTTATTTGTGATTTTGTGTCAAGCTGTATTTGGATAGAAATTCAAATTCAGTTAAAATGCACAAAACAGCATTTTACCTTTTATTTAATAACTAAAAAAGACTACCTTAAACTTTTTTTCTTAGGTATTCACCACAAAGATTGTGTTTTGTTTTTGTTCTTTTTTTTTACTTAAATGTTCAGTAAATCTATTAAATAGTTTAGGTAGATAATTTTATCTGTAGTTAGTAAACTGAACTAATTTGTTTCTGGTCGCCATGTCCTTTGAGATTTTAGAACTAGTAGATTTCATCCTCACACCTAGTTTTTATTCATAGATTAGAAGAGGAAAAACAAGCTTTCCTGCTTTTTCATCTCTCAAGTTGTTTCTTACCTTTGAATGAACTAATCATTGAACTGAACTAGTGGAGTGAAATGAAAATAGTCTCACTGCTCCTGCAGAAGAGGTTATTACTGTCAAAAGCTGGTTTTAGCACTTCAGCAAACTCTGGTTCCCTCTGTTTAGGCACTGAGTTTCACTAGTTCAGTGGGCTGACTTGAAAACTTTGGCAGCAAACATGTACTGCTTAATATTTTTGGTAGCTATTTCAAATGATTTTAATAGATTATAATAAGTTTAAACTTTAAATCTGAAATTGACAACTTATGTTAATTTTAAATAGGTTTACTTTTTTTATAAACCTTCTCTAATTTAAATTTAAAAAATCTAATTTAAATAATCATTTAAAAAAATTGTTAATCCACCTGCGGTAGTTTGTAGCTGTCGGATGTTTCCATCCCTCTAATGTTCCTGTTACAATGATTAGCAGTGACATTGTTGGTGATTAAAACAGTTTATATATAGGTTTCATAGTTAGCAACTCATTGAGATAAACGTGGGCAGCTCACAGGTCTTGTGTAATATTTTGTGGCTGCTTGCTGATAGAGGATGACAAAATGCATTAGTTATTCCTGGTTCAAGTTTCCAAGGTTGTCTTCACAAATATGAGGGCTAGAAACATAAGACCCTATTATCTACTTTTTCACATTCTTTTGTAGTAATTTCTAGCTGTGCAAAATAGATATAAAATGCTACCAGGTTAGAAGGAAGGGAGAGCTCAGTGGTTTGAGCATTGGCCTGCTAAACCCAGGGTTGGGAGCTCAATCCTTGAGGGGGCCACCTAGGGGTCTGGGGGCAAAAATCAGTACTTGGTCCTGCTAGTGAAGGCAGGGGGCTGGACTCAATGACCTTTCAAGGTCCCTTCCAGTTCTAGGAGATGGGTATATCTCCAATTACCATTATTTTTATATTTAGAATGGTAGTATATGACACTTAGCCAGTATGTTACAGTAGTGCAGTATTTCTCAGACTCTTGAAAGCTGAGCCTGCCTTCAGGAAAACAAAACCAATCTCATCCTCTTCACTCCCACCATATATTGCTAAAATTGAAAACATTGGTGGCCATTACAATATACTTCCTCTCCTTACATGTTTGGAAAAACAGTGAAATAGTTAACCAAATATTGGCTTCTAAATTGTTGTCATTGGCATATGAGCACCTGTTCAAATGACTAAAGCGGTTCACGTCTGAGGTTTTCTACAAACTCAGGCAGACTTTTGTGCAGTGGTTACATTTGAATCACACTTTAAAAGGTTTTCTTCTTAACCATAGCAACTGGAGACTTATTTTATTTTAATGAAAGCTGAATCTCTGGAGCCCAATTGCCACAGCTAGTCCTTCAACATGAATTCACTAAGGGCAAGTCATGCCTGACCAACCTGATTGCCTTCTATGATGAGATAACTGGCTCTGTGGATATGGGGAAAATGGTGGATGTGATATATCTTGACTTTAGCAAAGCTTTTTGATACGGTCTCACACAGTATTCTTGCCAGCAAGTTAAAGAAGTATGGATTGGATGAATGGACCATAAGGTGGATAGAAAGCTGGCTAGATCGTCGGGCTCCACCGGTAGTGATCAATGGCTCAATGTCTAGTTGGCAGCCAGTATCAAGCGGAGTGCCCCAGGGATCTGTCCTGGGGCTGGTTTTGTTCAACATCTTCTTCTTCTTTAATGATCCAGATGATGGGATGGATTTCACCCTCAGCAAGTTTACGGATGACACTAAGCTGTGGGGAGAGGTAGATATGCTGGAGGGTAGGGATAGGGTCCAGAGTGACCTAGACAAATTGGAATATTGGGCTAAAAGATATCAGATGAGGTTCAACAAGGACAAGTGCAGAGTCCTGAACTTAGGAAGGAAGAATCCCATGCACTGCTACAGGCTGGTGACCGACTGGCTAAGCAGCAGTTCTGCAGAAATGGACCTGGGGATTACAGTGGATGAGAAGCTGGACATGAGCCAACAGTGTGCCGTTGTTGCCAAAAAGACGAACGGCATATTGGGCTGTATTAGTAGGAGCATTGCCAGCAGATTGAGGGAAGTGATTATTCCCCTCTAGTCGACACTGGTGAGGCCACATCTGGAGTATTGTCCAGTTTTGGGCCCCCCACTACAGAAAGGATGTGAACAAATTGGAGAGAGTCCAGTGGAGGGCAATGAAAATGATTAGGGGGTTAGGGCACATGACTTAGGAGGAGAGGCTGAGGGAACTGGGCTTATTTAGTCTGCAGAAGAGAAGAGTGCTATCAAATCCCCGCTCAGTCTTCAACTACCTGAAAGGGGGTTTCCAAAGAGGGTGGAGCTCAGCTGTTCTCAGTGATGGCAGATGACAGAACAAGGAGCAGTGGTCTCAAGTTGCAGTAGGGGAGGTCTAGCTTGGATATTAGGAAACACTGTTTCACTTGGAGAGTGGTAAAGCACTGGAATGGGTTACCTGGGGAGGTGGTGGAATCTCCTTCCTTAGAGGTTTTTAAGGTCAGGCTTGATAAAGCCCTGGCTGGGATGATTTAGTTGATGTTGGTCCTGCTTTGAGCAGGGGGTTGGACTAGATGACCTCCTGAGGTCTCTTCCAACCCTAATCTTCTATGATTCATGCCCAGCAGTTTAGGAAATACTATCCTATTGTAACATAGCTAATACACGCTTTCTGCCGGTGTAACTTATGATAAAAGATGCAAGGCAGTGGAGAACCAGTCCCACAATATTTTTTTTTTAAATGAATACTTTGATTCTAGAGAATGATTCTGTGAAAGATGTGGGTTCTGAGGCACATTCTGTGCCTTCAGAATTGCAGAGTACATGGGGCCCTGGGTAAAGTTCTGTCACCTTAAGCTTGGTTCAGTTCCACATGCCCTTACAGCTTCTCTAGGAGTGCTCATGTGATATTTCTGCTCCCTCTTTAGTTACAGCAGAGCTCATGCCTACAGATTTGGATTGCTCACCCTGCCAGTTTCATTAAGCTATGATTATTCTGTATATTGTATCTTCTCTTCCATATTTGCTATAGGGCATTCCACCTTCAAAGTGCCAGGACACAAGCCCTCAGACTGGGAAAAGAAGGTTCTGATGTGGTCAGGTCGTTTCAAAAAAGTAGATGATATACCAGAGACTGTCTCGTAAGTGCCGATCCTGAAATTATAAGTACACTAATGTATGCCTACTGAGAAACAAGTTACTGAATGAAAGTATACAGGACTGAGTATCTGTTCTGCAGAAGTGTGACATCAGGAACATGATATCATTGAAATCTAACACTGCTGTGATCTCCATATCCTGATGTAGAGGGCATGCAGTTGCTTAGATTAGCCCCCTCATGATTCTCCCAAAAGGAAGACGAGTAAGTAGAAGTCATTGCAATAAAGGAGACCCTGAACCAGCTATTTTTGTCCTAAATTTTTTTAAACCCTAGTATGAATAAAAATATTTTCCTGATTATTTTTTTAATGTCAATGAAAAGTGTTTTTTGTTTGTTTCATGAAAAATACATCATTCAGTAATTATTGAAACAAGACACTTAATATAAACCATATGATCATAAATAATATTTATTATCATCAATTATAGCCCTGAGGGGAGAGAACTCAATCTCCGTTGGGATTTAAACTAAGCAAATAGTAGATTAGGCCTCTAATGACAATAAAACTTTGTCAAAATTTCTCTGCAGCAAGTCTAGCACAGTGTTAGCACTGAGGCTAGTCTGTGAGAACCAGAAAGTAAACTGACCATTTTAGACTCTCTGTCCATGCAGGATGAAATGTAAATCATACTTAAAAAAAACTTCTTTGAATAGTTACACCTGGCGTTGTTAATGTAGATAAGGACTTTTCTTTTTTAAATGAATTATGTTGACAATATCTATTTAAAATCCTTTTGTAAAAGTGAACCCCACATGAATTACTTTGCACCATTTTGGGAATGTGATGGGGCCTGTGGGACCGCTGTGCCCCCCTGAACTCTCTCCAGCCTGGGCTGTCTCTCACAATGCCTTGCTAGTGACCAGCATCAAATCCCTCCAGGTGCTGTGATCACTCAGCACAACAGCATGTGGAGCCCCACACCCAGCTAGTTTGCATGAATGCTCCCAGAGCCACTCATGAATCACACGGAGAAAGGCACCAGACCCAAATCCTCCCACCATTGTATCTCAGGAATATACTGTCTTGCACTGCCCAAAAGACAAGTAATGCAGATTTATTAATTGCTTCACCACTTCATCAATGGAAAGTGGATATATACCAGCCATTGCTGAGTCTCCAGGAAAGGTTGAGCAATTCCCCTGGTGTGGCCTTATGTAGGTGAGTCATTGCATTGTAGCTCCCTTGCTGGACAATGGTGGTTGATTGATACCCCACCGGGGTGTTTGGTTACTTTCCTTGCGGTTGTCTCTGGGGAGCTTAATATCTGGCTGATTCCATAACTTACAGCATGTTTTAATGCAGGAGTGGGCAAACTTCTTGGCCTGCGGGCCACATCTGGGTATGGAAATTGTATGGCGGGCCATGAATGCTCACAAAATTGGGGTTGGGGCACAGGAGGGGGTGGGGGTGTGGGCTTTGGGGTGGGGCCAGAAATGAGGACTTCAGGGTACGGGAGGGGGCTCTGGGCTGGGGCTGTAGGGTGGGGGCTCCGGCTGGGGGTGCAGGCTCTGTGGTGGGGCTGGGGATGAGGGATTTGGGGTTCAGGAGGGTGCGCCGGGCTGGGATCGAGGGGTTTGGAGGGTGGGAGGGGGGTCAGAGCTGGGGCTGGCAGTTGTGTGGGGGAGAATCAAAGAGGCAAGGTCTGGGCAAGCTGTTCCTGGAAACAGTGACATGTGCCTTCTCCGGCTCCTACGCAGAGGCGTGGCCAGGTGCCTCTGTGTGCTGCCCCGTCCGCAGGCACCGCCCCTGCAGCTCCCATTGGCTGCAGTTCCTAGCCAATGCGAGCTGTGGGGGCGGCGCTTGGGGCAAAGGCAGCGCACAAAGCTAGACTTTGCTACATTTAAACCAATCCATCTGAAATTTCACAGGCATGAATTTATACCAAGATAGAATTTCTGTGGAAATACTGAGTCAAATTGGAGAAAACAATTGATGCTCAAAGTGTGGTGACTTCATTTTTCTAATTTTGTAGTGTTGTGTTTTTTGGGGGGGGGAACAGTGAAATGAAATATAGGTTGGCCCAGAAGTTTCAGATTTGGACTACTGTCATTTTGTGGTAGAATGGAGCTATTGACAAATTCTGGACTGTAGGATGTTGGAATTATTATTTTGAATGGTTTTTCTTTCAAATTATGAGCATTACAGTGTTCCTAACACCAGTGACTTATGAGCAGTTGTCTGTACCTGTGTGCCTCCTAAACAATGCACAAGTGTCATGTGCTATTTAGGGGGCATGCAGGTGGTATACTATATGTACTTAAGTACACTATATCAACTGGATCATCCTTGTCCACATGCTTGTTGACACCTGCAAAGAATTCTAATAGAATTCCTTACATCTCTCAGTGCAAGGCAAATTTTCCACTCCTCCGTTCCTTCTTGTGCCTCTTCTCTGAACTCCAATTTTTCATATTTTTTTTTAAAGTGTGTACACCAAAACTAGACACAGTATTCCAGTGGTGGTCTTGCACTAGTATTCTATGCAGAGGTAACCTCCCTATTCCACTGAGTCTTTTTTCTGAGTCACTGCTTTTCAAAGGTATGTCTACACTGTGGAGTCTATACTGGCATCGCTGTGTCAGCCTAACTATGCCAGCACAACCCCCTACTATAGGTGCAGCCTACATCGACAGAGTTTTTTTCTGTCTGTGTAGGAACATCACCTACCCAAACTACGGTAACTTCACTGATTGAAGCCTTCTCCTGGTGACATAGTTGCACCTACGCAGGGAGTTTTGTCAGCATAGCTGAAAAGCGAGGGTGTGGGTTTGGTTTGGTTTGTTTTTCCACACCTTTGAGTGACATAGCTGTACCAACCTAACTTAAGTATAGACCAATCCTGAGATAAATATCCCATCCAGAAAGTAAGGGGTACATTCTTTGTTCAGAAATGTATTTAGCTGTATTAAAATTCATGCTCTCTGTTTTGGCCCAGTGTACTTCAGGATCCAGATTGTTCTGTTTAAGTGACCTGCTGTTATCATTATTTACCGCCTCAGAATCGTGCTGTCTGCATACTTTATCAGCACTGATTTTATATTTTCTTCCAGGTCACTCCTAAAACATACTAAATAGCACTGACTTAGGCACCCACCATAGGAGAAAAAATTACTGGGTATTAAAGGACTCTTTATGGTAGTGGAGAAAAGCATAACAAGAAGCACTGGCTGGAAGCTGAAGCCAGACAAATCAAATCAGAAATAAGGCATGTACTTTTAACAGTGAGGCTGATTAATCTCTTGAACAAAAAGAAGCAGCAGATTCTCCATCTCTTGATGTGTTCATATCAAGACTTGCTGCATTTCTGGAAGATATGCTTTAACCAAACACAAGTTATAGGGCTCAATACAGGAGTAACTGGGTGAAATGTAATGGTCTGTGGTAAAGAAGTTGAGACTAAATGATCTAGTGGTGGACCTTAAGTTCTATGAATTTGATCACTGTGAGACCACACTAGAAACACTTGCAGTTGATGATTCTTCACTATCAGTTAGAAAATAAATATAGCATATTTTTAATGGATTTAAAACTGGCTGTTATGCCAAATTTTTAAAATCAGAATGTCATGCAGTCAAATGCCTTACAGAAGTCCAAATATACAACATCAGCACAGTTACCTTCATCAGCCAAATTTGTAATCTTAAAAAATTACATAAATTTCATTTGACAAGACCTATCTGCCACCATCAACCATGTTGGTTGGCATTAAGTATATTACCATCTTTTAGTTCTTTGACTGTCTCAGATCAGCTGTTCCATTATTTTGGCTGGGATTGATATCATGCTAACAGGCCTATAACTACCTGGTTGGTGCCATTTACCATTTTTAGCATGATATTTGCTTTCTTCCACTCATCTGTAACTTCTCCAGTATGACTCTTTAAAAAAACAAAACAAAACAAAACCCCTCGTTTCTGGAGTATTAGCGTTTTATTGGAGAGAGATCGTTTTCTGAACTTTATAGGTTAGTTTAAAAGGTTATCTTTATTAAATTCTGTAGGTCTCTGTTTATAGAAAATATACCTTCAAATTTTGTCCCATGGAGGCCCATGTAGCATCTGTATCCTTAATACCAACACTGCTCACTTTTGCAGGGGTCCACTGTAACTGAAATACTAAATTTCAGTTGTACGATCTTTAATGTTTAGCCCAACCTGAGACCACTGATTTGTTGATAATTGAATTTGAAGTATTTACAACAAATCCTTTAATTCTTCTACTTTGCCCTCCATAGAGGGCATTTAGAAGATCAAGATGACTGAAGCTGGCCTTGTAGGGAACTCTACCTCCTTAAGAGTTAACAGTAGGCCAGGCTGCAAATGTCCAGAAGCAACTGATATAGCTGCAGATGTTGGGCGTATCTAGATAAGATGTACTGAAATTTGCAAGAACATCTCTACAGGGCAAAACTTGCAGGGTATAAACAATCCTCCTTCTTCAATTAAACCCTCTTGAGAACTGTTCCAGAAGACAGTAGGAAGTGAAGTTTTAGACTTCTGCCAAGAGCTGCTCAAATTTTTATAGGGGCATAAATTGCCGGTGGAGACCGCTGATAACGAAATCTGTATTTTAAAACTGTTTCTAATTGCAGCTAGCATTTCCAAACCCAGTGCTGGAGGAAGCCATCTTGCTGAAAAAGTTTAATTTATAGTGCAAAGTGTTTAAGCTCAATGAAAAAAAATATAAACCAGTTTTGATGCACCCCCACCCCCAAAGGCTCAACTCTTTCATAGTTTAATCTTGCTTTTTACCCTGCACGCTTTCAGGATGTGCCCAAACTAGGGAAAAAAAGGTGGTTTTACCATATGTTAACATGGTAAAATCCTAATGTGGAAAAGGCAGTTTGTAGTTTTTACATGGATTAGCAGGTTGAGGTAAGCACCAGGAGAAGCTAGTGATAAGAAAACACTTTTCCCCCTTCTTCCCCTTACTGAAGACAAGATTTAACTGTCAGGCAGAGCAAAAGGGATATGCTATTCCAGTGATCTGAAAACACAGCATTGTCTAGTGATTAGAGCAACGGACTGCGTGTCAGGAAACCTGGGTTCTGTTCTCAACTTTGCTAATGATTCGTTCTGTGATCTTGGGCAAGCTACCTCCCTCTGCCTGTAAGATGGGGATAGTGTTTTGGGAGGTGCTGATGAAAGGCCTGATACAAATACTAGTTTCTTGACAATAGATTGCATGGATTCTTGTTTATCAGCATGATGAGATCAATAGATTAGAAGCTACAGTCTCTGATAATTTTGGTCTCCCTTTGCTTCATGAGGTTTGAGTTGTTGGATGCTGCTCGAAATAAATTGCGAGTGAAGATCAGCTACCTGATGATTGCCCTGACAGTCCTGGGATGCATCGTGATGGTCATTGAAGGAAAGCGGGTGAGTACAGTACTGGATAGTTGGCTGGAGCTGAACCTTATCTCACAATCCTCAGATCTCTCAGATCAGTAATGAAGTAATAACAAATACTATTTAAAGCAATAAACAAATATTAAATTGAAGACTCTACCACTCCCGCAAAACTCACCCAACACCAAAATGCACCCTTCCAGGAGAGACAGAGAGCTACATTTCTTATAAATGCAGCGGTTGTGCCTCTGTGGGAATGTGCACACTTCTACTTTATCCCTTCATGTGTGTGTACTTCGCTGAGGTAGCGCTCCTGGAAGTGCATACACAGGAGGTGAGATGCTGTGCAACTTCTGTTGTTACAACTTCATTGGGATTTGAGGATGCCATTCACTTCCTGGAAGTGGGTCCATAATAAGAGGTACTGTAGTGTGTTCTCTGGTATCTCCAAGAAGTCATCCTGAGAGGAGTTTAGGGATGAGGACCCTCCCAATAGATAAATGGGGCAGAAGAGGGTGGTGGTCTCAGTCATTTAGATGCTGCAGTGACGAGGTTGGTTCTTTATAATACATTTAAAATGTCATCCCTTCAGATTTCTCTGGAGGGTCCATTGTATTTTGGGAGGAAACATAAACAATCTGGGACATTCGATTTAATCCTACAGTCAAATAATACTATTTAGAGAGGATGTGGGGCCTGGCCACAGAATAGGAAGGCCCAAATTTAAGTTGCTGTGTATGGGCAAAGGGTCTTGCTCCTAAGCTGGCCCAGCATGTGCATTCTCTGAAGTGCACAAAACCAGAGTAGAATATTCCACTGTGCATGCTCAGGATACCATTTGCAGGTGTTGCTAAGTTTGGAGAAAGCCATAATTAAAACTATAGATATCAAGTCTCATTCTTAGTGAAGACTATTGATATTGTAAAATGTCAAAGTTCAGCTGTGTCTGAAGTATCCTCCACCTCGAAGTCAAAAGGTGTACAACATATTTGCATATTGGGTAAAGTATATGTTGGTTTCAACTTCTCTGAACTAAAAAATGACTGAAGGGATTTTCCTTAGACTTTCCAAAAACAAATTCACTTTCTGGAAGAGACCAATGCAGTAAGCCCCCAGAGTTATGAGTTATTACTGTTTAAGAATTACCCAGGCATCAAGGCTGCTTAGAAAAATTAAGACAGAGGACTGAGAGGATAGCTGCTTTCAGCTATCTGAAAGGGGGTTCCAAAGAGGATGGATCTAGACTGTTCTCAGTGGTGGCAGATGACAGAATAAGGAGCAATGGTCTCAAGTTGCAGTGGGGGAGGTTTAGGTTGGATATTAGGAAAAACTTTTTCACTAGGAGGGTGGTGAAGCACTGGAATGGGTTACCTAGGGAGGTGGTGGAATCTCCATCCTTAGAGGTTTTTAAGGTCAGGCTTGACAAAGCCCTGGCTAGGATGATTTGGTTGCTGTTGGTCCTGCTTTGAGCAGGGGATTGGACTAGATGACCTCCTGAGGTCCTTTCCAACCCTGATTTTTCTATGATTTTGTGATCTATGATGATGCCATGTGCAATAGTGGAAACATAGGGAACTTGATGGTATCTAATATTATGATTAAATGAAGTTATATGTATAAAAGGGACATTGTAAAATATTGTCAACTTTACTTCTGGAGGATTTCTGCACCAAAAAAATTAAAATATTGTGTACAGAATTTTTAAAATTCTGCAAATTGTATTTGTCAAAATAACACCATATAATCATGCTAGTATCAATTAGTTTGGTAATTTATTTCAAAATACCTGTTAGCAAGTACGTGTGCAACAATGCAGACACAGAAATAAATGTCTCCCGGAGAGTTAAAGAAACCCCTGTGACAACCCAGTTCCTGCTTCTCTGGCCCTTCCCCACCAGAGCCCAGCCAGGGAGGGGAGTAGAGGATAGATGGACTCCCACCCCCAGAGGGCAGTAAATAAAAGGACCTTAAACCAAATAGTATGTTTTTTATAAGGACACTTGATCACAGAGTTAAATAATCAGAAGTGTAACTTTGATTAATAGTGCTGAGCTGAGTCGAGTCTGTGCCACATATTCCAGCAACCCACTATTGTTGTTATAACAAAGAGAACAGAAATGATTAACTTAAATAGCTGTTCTGGCCTGCCGAAGAACAACCATTCTTGAAGTGACTTTACTTCAGTGATTCAAGAGAATGATTAAAGGATTAAAAACCATGCCATATAGGTTAGTGATGGACTCAGAGAACTAATTTTTTGTAGCTTAACGGAGACAACATTAAGGGGGGACTTGACTGCAGTTTTTTAGTATTTAAATGGGGAACAAATATTTAATAATGGGCTCTTCAATCTAGCACAGAAAGGTATAACATTATCCGATTGCTGGAAGTTGAAGCTAGAGAAATTCAGACTGGAAATAAGATGTAAATTTTTAAGTGAGAGTAATTCACGATTGAAACTATTTCATAGATTCCAAGGCTGCAAGGGGCCATCGTGATCACCTAGTCTGACCTCCTGCATAACATAGGCCATAGAACTTCTCCAAAATAGTTCCTAAAGCAGAACTTCTAGAAAACACATCCAGTCTTGATTTAAAAATTGTCAGTGATGGAGAATCCACCATGACCCTTGGTAAGTTGTTGCAGTGATGCGATGACAATTTACACTAGTTGAGGATCTGCCCCCAAATATTTGACATCAACAGTCCTGGCAAAAACCTTCGTTTTCTAAGGCTGGTCTTTAAATAGAAACAAACAGTTGTTGAAGGAAATGTAGATATTTCTGTCTTCCCTTTAATTCAGTCACTGCTTTTCTTCCTCTCTCAGAGCTGAAAACTAAAGTGTATAGTAAGCTGTTTCTGTAGCTCTCCTGTCACTCAGATGTTTTATACATAAGAGCTTCATGATTTGCAGTGCAGACAACATGCTAAATCCTATTATGGGTGTATGCAAAAATGCTGAGGTTTTTATTTCTAAAAACAACTGATATTTTAGTTACTCATGTTTTTTAAGAAACTTTTCATAGAATCATAGAAGATTTAAGGTTGGAAGAGACCTCAGGAGATCATCTAGTCTAACCCCCTGCTCAAAGCAGGACCAACTCCAACTAAATATCCCAGCCAGAGCTTTGTCAAGCCGGGCCTTAAACCTCTAAGCATGAAGATTCCACCACCTCCCTAGGTAACCCATTCCAGTGCTTCACCATCCTCCTAGTGAAATAGTTTTTACCTAATATCCAACCAAGACCTCCCACACTGCAACTTGAGACCATTATTCCTTGTTCTGTCATCTGCCACCACTGAGAACAGCCGAGCTCCATCCTCTTTAGAACCTCCTTTCCGGTAGCTGAAGACTGCTATCAAATCCCTGCTCACTTTTCTCTTCTGTAGACTAAGCCCAGTTCCCTCAGCCTCTCCTCCTAAGTCATGTACCCCAGCCCCCTAATCATTTTCATTGCCCTACATTGGACTCTCTCCAATTTGTCCACATCCTTTCCATAGTGGGGGGCCCAAAACTGGACGCAGTACTCCAGATGTGGTCTCACCAGTGCCAAATAAAGGAGAATAATCACTTCCCTCCTTTTGATCATTCTGTCAGAAATATTCCCATTACCCAGAGTGCTTTGGATGGATCTCTGTCAATAACAAATGTGTATGATGTTAGTAGATCCAGTAATGTTATTCCTAAACTGTTATTTCAGAGCAGCACTGATGAAAATAGTCTGAGAGAAAATATCATTGAGTGTATTAGCATTATTATTAATTATGGAACCTACAGGGCTCAATTAATCAGATCCCCATTGAGTGTGCAAAATCACACTAAAAGCCATTCCCTTCCCTGCATAGCTTGCATCCTACATTCATGAGGGGAAAAGCTCCACTTTCTGGGAAGTAGGACTAGTCGGGGTGTGATCCAAAATTTAATTAGTTTTGGCTTCAGGAAGTATTCATAAACCAGTCCCACTTACTAATCTATTGTATATATGAAAATATTCAGTGAACTTAGCAGTTCTGTGGAGTACTTGTGAAGTGTCCAGTGTTGGTATTTACCAAGGATCGTGGTGGATTCTCAATCACTGCCTATTTTAAAATTAAGATTGGAAGTTTTGTAAAAGATCTGCTCAAGGAATTATTTTGGGGCAGTTTTATGGCTTGTATTACACAGACTAGATGATCACAATGGCCCTTTCTGGCTTTGGAATGGGCGAATACATTGTAAAATGAACTGTGAAACACGTTTAAAGAGCATCAAAGAATATGGAGCGACTTTGTATAATTTATCCAAACACTAAACTAGACACTTCAGCAGCTAGCAGAGTGTTGATGGAGAAACTGAAACTTGAGCAAGCTCAACTGCAGAGATGGACAAGGGATGCACCACAAAGGGATTCATGGGAAGTGAGTGGTGGCTATGTTAATGACCAAAGCAAACCACTCTGTGTTCAAGGTCTGTCCCAAGATAGTTGTATCAAAAGCTATACCCTAACTTATCTTATATAAGCTGGGCTGACAAGATGTGTTGAACAAAAATACTAGAAAATTCCAGCTCCAGTTGCAAGAACTCAAAAGGTGGTGTCTTGGTCCCTGGCTGGATGGTGAGAGGATTCTTGATTTTGGTTGGATATTTTGAATCTTTGAAAGAAGTATTGGTCATTGTCTGACTGGTCCATGTCAGGACCTCCAAGAAGATGAACTAAGTTGGATCACCCAGCAGAAATAGGATAAAACTGCTTGTTTCCTTCAGCACATCACTTCCCAAGACCCAAAGTCACCAGGAAAGGAGAAAACTGAGGTCCTCAATTGGCCAGCTGGGAGTCCTTCTGGTGACAATGGGTATCTATCTCAGATAGGCACTTTTAAGTGTCTCTCTTTTCCAGCAATTTGAGTTGCCCACTATGGCACCAGAAAGAACTGTAGTTATGTCTGCCCTTCACTTACCTGTGATTGCTGTGAATAGTAACTGAGCTGAAACATATATACACACACACACTTTTTTAATTGGATGACTGCTCAAATCAGTTAATTTACCACTTCCTGAAATTGGGTACCTAATTAGTAAGGAAGTATATGTGCTGTTGTGATTTAAAGATTGTCAGAGTTACAGTGTATGTCCTTGTTTTGCAACAGGTTCCAATCAAGATTGATGTAAAGTAGCTTTTAAACTGAATAAGTTCCTGTTAACTAAGATTGTAGGACACTGTACCTTTGTCTACCATATTTAAAGGATTCATAGTGCCTTTCAACTTCTAGGTGCATACAGACATAAAACAGACCAACGTACAAGCCTCTTAAACTGCCTCAATCTATACAGTCTTCATAAATGTTTGTTACGTAGTTAGGAGCGTTAGTCAGATCCTGGAACTAATATCCTTCATTGGTAAGTAGGTTAAAAGGGTTGACTACTAATAGATCTATCGGGATGGAGACCTTGGTGAATTGGCAAGGAAGTAATTGACCAAATTACCTTTGACTTTTGCTTTGACTCCCCACACCATGTTAGCAACACCGGAGTTGATAACCAATTGGCACAAGTGAGGCCCTATTCTGAGGCGCTCTTTTTCAAAAATCTAACCAAAGTCACCTTCCCACAATAGAAAATAACACTTATACTCACTATCGTGGTTGTGAGATTTAATTCTGAAAACCTAAGTGTTTATTTTCACCAATTTTCTAGCTTGTTAGCTAAATTTATAGTTCAATAGTCATTTTATATCCCCTACTGAGGGAAGCAATAGGCGGCCTGTGGCCCAAATCTGTATCGCCAGGTGCTTTTCAGTGGACCGCGGAGGCAGAGGCGATGCACGGGCAGGGCACCTGGGGTCGCGATTACTCTGGATGCCTCTGAAGGATACGCCCAGAAGGTAGGAGGCAGCACGCCCCTGGCAGCTGTACTCTCTGTGTCCGTGCAGCCCGGGGAGGGAGGAAGAAGCAGAGTGGCAGGCTGAGCACCTCGCCCCTACAGGGGGATGTTTTGCCTTCCCTTCTGCTGGAGTGCTAGGGCTGCTGCTTGCTTTACAGACCGTCTGCAGGTGAGAGGCGATGCTGGGACTCCAGCAGCAGGGAAGGCAAAGCAGCCCCATGTGGGGGTGGGGGGGGAACTCAACCAGCCACCTTGCTACTTCCTCCCTCCCCATACTGCATGGGCATAGAGTGTGCTGCTGGCAAGAGGAGTGCTGCCTCCTTGCTTCTGGGTGTCCTGAAAAATCAGGGGGCCCCATGACTCCCCAGAAACTCATTTGTGCCCCCCCCCCCCCCGCCACAGCTACGTGTTGCCTCTGCGCGTGAGCTGGGGCTGGAGCCGTGTTTGTGTGTCTGGGGCTTAATGGGAGCACACACCCAGCCTCGTCCCCCTGCTCCTTCCCCCCCCATCCTCAAGCAGTCCCCGGAGCCCACCCTCCCCAACCTCATGCTTCCCCAACTGTGAACAGTCCCCAGAGGGCCCCCGACCTCATGTCCTCCCAGCCTCTCATACCCAGTGCCCTCTCCAGCCACTCCGCCCCCACTGGCCTCTTTCCCTCCCCAGTCCACCTCCAGTCACCTACTTGTGCCACATCTTGTCCTCCCCACATCTCCCAAGGGCTGCTGTCTGGAGTTGTCTTGCTGGTTCCTGCTACCTGGAACCTCCTTCCTCCCCCTCTGCTGTCCCAGCCCCCAAAGGGGCATCACACTGCTAGCTGGATCATAGTCCAGCAGCTTCACTTCCTGGCTTTGAGCTCAGAAATATTCACATACTGACACCCTGCTTTGCTGACCAGATCCCAGCCCATACCCATTCCTCTCCCCCTCCCCCCATCTCTGCTACTTGACTCAATTGGGGGCACGGAAGAATTATTGGGGGGGGGGGCAAATCAGCAATGCTAGGAAGCGCAGATCAGCCCTGTGAGTCCCATTTTCAGTTTAGGGAAATACTTTCTGGGCAGGGAGCTGGCAGGTCATGGGGAAGCTTGGGAGGGCAATCGGGGGCTAGGGGAGGGGAGCTGGGTGTGGGAGGTCTGGACCTTGACTATACCATGACCAATAAATTTGGACCTTGACAAAAAAATAGACTACCGCTGTCCTGTACTATTAGTTACTTCTGTTAACAATACTCAGTAAAACGCTCCAAAAATTAAAATTCAACTTCCATAGAATCTCAGGGTTGGAAGGGACCTCAGGAGGTCATCTAGTCCAACCCCCTGCTCAAAGCAGGGTCAATCCCCAACTAAATCATCCCAGCCAGGGCTTTGTCAAGCCGGGCCTTAAAGCTTTCAGGTCAGGTTCTTTAGTTAAGCAATTAAAATTAAAAGATCCCTAAGAAAGGTGGTTCAGATATGCTTACACCAGCCAAAGGCAGTTTCAACCCTAGAGGTGGAAGTTTGGGAGAGTTATGAGTGAGTGGGAAGGGCGGGATTAGAATGTAAGCCGTTCTTAACTATAGCAGCAGTTGCTACTGGAATATGGTCTATCTACCTTTACTTTTTTTCGAAATTCTCCTGGCTTTTGAGGAAGAGAGAAATTTACTACCATTGAATAGAAAAGGGGAAAGCATCTGCCAGAGCCATCAGTCTATTGGCTTAATTCAGCCCCAAGGAAATAATGAACTTAAACCAAAAGAATTCCAGGATTTTGTGCCTTGAGAATTTATTTTAACCCCCAAGTTCTGCCTAGCATTAAAGCCAACATGTTACAAAAGAGCATCTAGGCATGAGAGCTGTTTCTCTGTAAGGGAGCATTCTTCAGATACATAGCTCAGACTACCAGATGGTTTGCTCATTGCTAGTTCAAACTGCATCTCTACAGTACTGTCTAAGTAACATGTTCACTCTCCCTTTATGATACTATTGTAGGCTGTCGGAAGGCATGAATCTCTTGCAACCCAAAACATGGAAAGAAAAGCTCGCTGGAGAGAGGACATTGCTCAGAGTGCATCTGCCAAACCCTAGGATTGGGAGGAGACCTGGGGAGGAGGATACAAAGCTTATACTTTCTTCATTGATGAGAGAGGGGTAGATTATTCATTGTTTGCTTTTACATTATGGTCCTCTGCTCTTATGCTTTAGGAAAGACAAATAAATTATTTTGTAGTAATACTAAAAATCTGTCTTGACTTTTTTTTTGGGCTACCACCAAAATGCCTGTTCTGAACAGCTTAGAAGAACAAGGAAAGTGCTAAAACTGAGCAGATGCTGTAGTTGCTTTTCATGCAGAATGTTCAGTGCTTCTATTTCCTCATTGTAGTAATACAATGTCCTTCTCAGATGGACTTGCTTTACTCTACTCCCCTAGTATCATAACCAAGTACAGATACAGGTTTTCATCTCTTACAGGCAGAGATTCTTTCCTACAATCTGTGTGTTCCAGCTGTTCCTCTAAAACAGAGCTGGGCAAACTACAGCCTGCGGGACCGTCCTGCCCTGCCCTTGAGCTCCCAGCCGGGGAGGCTTGCCCTAGCCCCTCCCCTGCTGTTCTCCTCCCTCTCCCCGCGCAAGTTCTGCTCTCAAAGCACCAACTCTCTCGTCCTCTTCTGGAGGAGTTAGAGGAAGGGCTTGATGGCAGAGGCATACAGCGAGCAGCCTGCATGCTCCTCTTGACTGAGGGCAACTGGTTTGGTCAAGGCCCGGCTAAGCTCAGTCAGATACTGCAGAGGCATGCAGCACCTGGAGAAACCCCATAAAGCAAACACTGAAGCTGAACACCTGCAGAATGCCCAGGAAATACCGGCGATTCACCCTGTCAAACATGTCTCCTCATCCAGGGGCAGGATGGCAAATGACAGATAATCTTTACATGCCATATGAAGAGGATCCTGGGACTGATACAGATTCTTGACTATGGCCTGCCTGGGACAGCGTAGTTCTGGTCAGGGTGGATCATGTCCGTCATCACAGACCCCAGCCATAGCAAGATGGCTTTTACTATGACATTATAGTCCATTCTGAGGTGTGATAGTGGGTGCCAATTCCTTAGGTTGCAGAGGTCCCCCTTTTTGAGCAGCAAAGCAAGTACAGCAGGGGTGGGCAAAAGCCCGGGGGCCACATGTGGTCCTTCAGACATTTTAATCCAGCCCTCAAGCACCCGCTGGAGAGCAGAGTCTGGGGCTTGCCCCACTCCATGTGTACCATGGCTCCACGCAGCTCCTGGAAGCAGTGGCATATCTCCCTTCTGGCTCCTACATATATGGGCAGTCAAGGGGCTCTGCACTCTACCCCTGTCCCAAGGGCCGCCCCCACAGCTCTCATTGGCCGGGAACCATGGCTAATGGGAGCTGCAGGGGCAGCACCAGCAGATGGGGTAGCATGCAGAGCTGCCTGGTCACACCTCCATGTAGGAGCCGGAGGAGGGACATGCCCCTGCTTCTAGGAGCTGCTTGAGTAAGCAGCAGCGGGAGCCTGCACCCCTACCCCAGCCCCGATTTCCCCCTCCTGCCTTCTGAATCCCTTAGTCCCAGCCTGGAGCACCCTCCTGCACCCCAAACCCTCATCCCCAGTGCCTGCACCCCCAACCACAGCCCTGACCCCCTCCCACAACCCAATTCCCAGTTCTGTGAGCATTCATGGCCTGCCATACAATTTCCATGCTCAGATGTGGCCCTCGGGCCAAAAAGTTTGCCCACCCCTGAAGTACAGCCAGCTTATATGACGGGGATCACTCTGTTCCCCAAAGACTGCACCTAGATGGTGGTGATGTCCAGGCAGAGGATGTCCTAGAATGTGTATTAGAACTCCACACTCAGCCCATCAATACCCAGAGATTTGTTGGTGGCCATCAGAAGGAGGGCTTCTGAGAACTCGACCAGCATGAGAAAATTCTCTAGCCAATCTTAGTCACCCATGCTGACTGTAGAGAATTCATTCCACAGGACCCCACAAAGATCATTGTCAGTCAGGTCCAGGGTGAAGTGGCTGGTGTAGAAAGCCCTGGCCCTTTCCTGCTTCTCGGCTGGATCCTTAAGAGGGGTGCTGTCCTTTGCCAAGAGACACGTGATGTGCTTTTTGGCACCCTTCTTTCTCACCAGGGCATAGAAGGAGTGAGAACTGCACTCCATCTCCTAAAGGAGCTGGATGCAGGATCAAACAACACTGCCCAGAGCATGATAGTCATTGAGGGCCTGAAGTTCATCCCACTTCTCCTGACACTCTCTGAAGGATAGGTCCCTGGAGTGAGAGGCTAAGTGCCTGTCCAGCTCCCAAACCTCCTGCTCCAATTGCTCCATAACTACACCCTTCTGTTGACTGCCCCGAGTGTAGTCACAGCAGGAGAGCTTGGCACTTATTTCCCCACATCCCAGCACCTCCACCCCAAGGGAAAGATATGTCTCTGCCCCTGCCTGGCCAGCCAGAACTCATGGAAGGATGCCACGAAGCCCCTGTCCAACAGGCTGTTACTGAAATGCTAGTAGGCCAGTCCCAGCCTCTCAGGTGTTAATGAGCCCATAATGGCCACCAAGTGGTGGTCCAAAAATGGCCTAGGCCTGACACTGAAGGAGGGGGCCTATAAGACATTAAACCTGGAAACAAAAGCAGTCCAGCTGGGAGTGCCACAATCAAGTGTACTCCACCTGGACATAAGTGATAGTTGCCTGGATGATAGACATGGCAGATGTCCACCAGGGAGTGATGGTCAACAATCTCCTTGACATTTGTGGTAGCCTGGCATTTCTCTTTCCTACTGCAGTCCTGCATGTTCAGGACAGTGTTCAAGTCCCCACTCAGGACAAGGGACTTGTGAGGATCCAAGGTGCTGGGGAAGGTAGACATCTGCAGATAGAACCATACCCACTCTAGGCCTGGCATCATGGCATATATGTGAACAAAGAAGAGGATCACCCCTCCACACAGATCTGGAGGTTTCTAAATAAGGGACTCTGATTGGTTTTGATAGTTTGTTTTGCATAATTAATTTCAATTTTAAAGTGCATTATACCTCATTTTATAGACTCATAGACATTAAGGTCAGAAGGGACCATTATGATAATCTAGTCTGACCTCCTGCGCAACACAGGCCACAGAATCTCACCCATCCACTCCTGTAACAAACCCCTAACCTATGTCTGAGTTACTGAAGTCCTCAAATTGTGGTTTAAAGACCTCAAGGTGCAGCGAATCCTCCAACAAGTGACCTGTGCCCCATGCTGCAGAGGAAGGGGAAGACCCCCCGCAGGGCCTCTGCCAATCTGCCCTGGAGGAAAATTTCTTCCCAACCCCAAATATGGCGATCAGTTAAACCCTGAGCATGTGGGCAAGACTCACCAGCCAGCACCCAGGAAAGAATTCTCTGTAGAACTCAGATCCCACCCCATCTAACATCCCATCATAGACCACTGGGCATACTTACCTGCTGATAATCAAAGACCAATTAATTGCCAAAAATAGGCTATTCCTTTATACCATCCCTTCCATAAACTTATCAAGCTTGGTCTTGAAGCCAGATGTGTCTTTTGCCCCCACTGCTCCCCTTGGAAGGCTGTTCCAGAACTTCACTCCTCTGATGGTTAGAAACTTTCATCTAATTTCAGGTCTAAACTTCCTAGTGTCCAATTTATTCTTGTGTCCACATTAATTCCTCTCCCTCCTAATATTTATCCCTCTGATATATTTATAAAGAGCAATCATATCTCCCTTCAACCTTCTTTTGGGTTAGGCTAAACAAGCCAAGCTCTTTGAGTCTCCTTGCATAAGACAGGTTTTCCATTCCTTGGATAATCCTAGTAGCCCATCTCTGAACCTGTTCCAGTTTGAATTCATCCTTCTTAAACATGGGAGACCAGAACTGCACACAGTATTCCAGATGAGGTCTCACCAGTGCCTTATATAACGGTACTAACACCTCCTTATCTTTGCTGGAAATACCTCACCTGATGAGTCCCAAGACCGCATTAGCTTTTTTAACATCCGTATTACATTGGTGGCGCATAGTCATCCTGTGATCAACCAATACTCCGAGGTCCTTCTCCTCCTCTGTTACTTCCAACTGATGTGTCCCCAATTTATAACCAAAATTCCTGTTATTAATCCCTAAATGCATGACCTTGCACTTTTCACTATTAAATTTCATCCTATTACTATTATTCCAGTTTACAAGGTCATCCAGATCTTCCTGTATGATATCCTGGTCCTTCTCTGTATTAGCAATACCTCCCAGCTTTGTGTCATCCGCAAACTTTATTAGCACATTCCCACTTTTTGTGCCAAGGACAGTAATAAAAAGATTAAGTAAGATTGGTCCCAAAACCAATCCCTAGTAACCTCCCTCCAGCCTGACAGTTCACCTTTCAGTATGACCCGGTGTAGTCTCCCCTTTAACCAGTTCCTTATCCACCTTTCAATTTTCATATTGAGCCCCATCTTTTCCAGTTTAGCTAATAATCCCCCCTGTGGAACCATATCAAATGCCTTACTGAAATCGAGGTAAATTAGATCTACTTCATTTCCTTTGTCTAAAAAAATCTGTTACCTTCTCAAAGAAGGAGATCAGGTTGGTTTGGCACGATCCACCTTTTGTAAAACCATGTATTTTGTCCCAATTACCATTGACCTCAATGTCCTTAACTACTTTAAGTATCAGAGGAGTAGCCAGGGGTGAGCTGGAGCCGGTTCGCACGGGTTCGCGCGAACCCGTTGTTAAATTTAGAAGCAGTTTTAGAACCTCTTGTTAACTAGCTTCCCTGCGAGGGAAGCTTTGATGGGCTCTGCCTGGGAAGCCTGTAATTCCTCCTCCCGGCCACCGGGGGGGCGCTGCGCTGTGCTGCGAGAGCCATGTGAGCTGCCTCCTGGCCCTGTTGCTGCTCCTGCTCTTTGGACCTCTGGCCCTGGGGCTCCTGCTGCTGCCTGGTGAGTCCCCGGCTGCTCCCAGCCCCCCCCCCCCCCGTGTGAGTGTCTGCGCCCCTCCCCCGCCTTCCCTGCCCCCAGCCACCCCCCTGCCCACAGCCGCCCGCAGCCACCCCCTGCCCACAGCCACCCGCAGCCCGCCCGTCTGCATCACCTGCCCACAGCCAGCCCGTGTCACTCCCTGCCTCCAGCTAGCCCTGCCCCACGCCCCTATCTGCAGCCAGCCCCACATCCACTGGTGCCCTGCAGTTCCCAGGGCAGTAACCCTGCACACCTGCTTTAATGAGGGGGGGGGGCAGGGAGCAGCTGGGACCCACACATGTGCACACCCTAGAGTGACCAGACAGCAAGTGTGAAAAATCGGGACGGGGGTGAGGGGTAATAGGAGCCTATATAAGAAAAAGACCCAAAAATTGAGACTGTCCCTGATCACCACCCACACATGTGAAACGGAGCTCATTTCTAGTTCAGCCCCATCTTTTTAAAAAAGAATTTAGGTAGGGTTAAAATACATCTGTATTTTCCTGGACATGTCAGGCTTTTCGGTTCTTAATCACCTCCTGGGAAAATATGGACGTATGGTAACCCTATTGGTACAAAAAATACATGCTGTCGCACATCCCTTAAATCAGAACTTTTTATAGGGAACCCGTTGTTAAGATTTTGGCAGCTCATCACTGGGAGTAGCCATGGATCTGTAAAAGCAGCAAAGAGTCCTGTGGCACCTTATAGACTAACAGACGTATTGGAGCATGAGCTTTCGTGCATCCGACGAAGTGGGTATTCACACACGAAAGCTCATGCTCCAATACATCTGTTAGTCCATAAGGTGCCACAGGACTCTTTGCTGCTTTTACTTAACTACTTTCTCCTTCACATTTTTTTCCAAGACCTTGCATACTACAGATGTCAAACTAACAGGCCTATAGTTACCCGGATCACTTTTTTCCCCCCCTTTCTTAAAAATAGGAACTATGTTAGCAGTTCTCCAGTCGTATGGTACAACCCCTGATTGATTAAAAGTCCTTGCTAATGGGCTTGCAATTTCATGTGCCAGTTCCTTTAATCTTCTTGGCTAAAGATGATCTGGGCCCCCCGATTTTGTCCCATTAAGCTGTTCAAGTTTGGCTTCTACCTCAGATGTGGTAATATCTATCTCCATAGCTTCATTCCCATTTGTCATCCAAGGTTGTCCCCTATAACCATTTCTTCTATGAGGTCCTCACTACTCACCAAAACCAAATCTAAAATGGCATCCCCCCTTGTTGGTTCTTCAACTACTCGGTGAAGGAATCCATCAGCTATCGCACCCAGGAAAGTCTGAGCCCTATTATTATTACTAGCACTTGTCCTCCAGTCCATATCTGGGAAGTTAGTCTCCCATGATCACACAATTCCCCTTAGTGTTTACTTCATTAAAGAGGTCTCTATCCATATCCAGATCGGATCCTGGCGGTCTGTAGCACACCCCAAGCACTATCTCAGGGTAGGCTCTAGTAGCTTTCTTTCCCAATGTGATTTTTGCTGAGACAGACTCTGTCTTATCCATTCCATCCCTTCTTATTTCTTTACAGTTAACCTCATCATTGATATACAATGCTACTCCACCACCTTTGCCTTTATTTCTGTCTTTCCTAAACAGCACATAGCCTTCAATACCTGTACTCCAGTTATGACTACTATTCCACCATGTTTCTGTTATCCCTATAATATCTGGTTTCACTTCCTGAACCAGTAGCTCTAGTTCCTCCATTTTGTTACCTGGGCTCCTCGCATTAGTGTACAAACATCTTAATTTTTGCCGTTTGGCTTCACTGACATTCTTTACCCAATTAGGCACAGACATTCTACCACCAGTATCACCGATTAGACTGGTTTCTACACTACCCTTCCTCCTTATGTCCATTCTCCTACCCACGGCTGTATCCTCTCTTACTTAGTTTTCTTCCCTCTCAATGTTAAATTCCGGCGTGGAGATTACCTGGACATCTCCCAACCATCTCCCCCAAATTCCTAGTTTAAAGCTCTCTTAATCAGTTGTGTCAGCCTCCATCCTAGAAGTCTATTTCCCTCCCTACTGAGGTGAAGTCTATCCCGAGAGAACAGTCCTCTGTCCATGAATGCTTCCCAGTGGCCATACATCCCAAAGCCCTCCTTATAGCACCACTGTCTGAGCCATCTGTTGATTGCCATAATCTTGTCACAGCTTTGTTGCCCTTCTCTAGGAACAGGCAGAATCCCACTGAAGATCACCTGAGCCTCGATTTCCTTAAGTGTCTTCCCCAGCCTGGCATAGTCTCCCTTGATACGTTCCAGCAAGTATATAGCTGTATCATTCGTTCCCACATGAAGGATAATCAGCAGATTCTTTCCCGCTCCCGTTAGGATCCTTTTCAGCCTCAGGTCCACATCCCGTATCTTAGCACCTGGCAGACAGCACACCCTTCTGTTCTCTGGATCAGATCTAGTTACAGGCCTGTCTATTCCTCTCAGTAAGGAGTCCCCAATCACGTAGACCTGCCTTTTCCTGGTGATGGTGCAATTCTCCGGTCTATCCCCTCTGGCTGCAAGTTGTCTTGATTTCTATTGTCCCTTGCAATCCTCCGCAACCCATCCCGTATCCTCCTGGGGCTCATATTTGGTGTTATCTCCATTGACTCTTCCCCTCTTCATATAGGACTAGCTGCTCTTCTCTTCTTCATTGCCCTCTCACCTTCAGCAACCACCTGCTGTGCCCCTTCTTCATTTTCGAACTCTGCAAACCTGTTCCTGAGCTCTATTTCTCCTTCACTAGCCCGTCTTTTCCTCTGCCTGGTTCTCTTAGTCACATGCTTCCACCGTCCACTTTCCTCACCCAACAGTCTCCCCTCAGAATTCTTTGGTCCTGCTTCCGTCTGCAAGTCTGAGCTTTTCCCTTCAGCCTCCTCATGTCTTTGCTCCATCATCCACTCGAACTCCCCTTCTAAACTCAACCAGAGTTTCCATCTGCATCTCCAATCCTCTGATCTTTTCTTCCATCAGCTCTATCAGGCGGCACTTCATGCAGATTAAACTCTTTTCAGGTACCTCCTCCAGGATCACATACGTGCCGCAGCTTTCACATCCAGTCATCTTCATTGTGTCTTTCACTGCTGCCTCTGTATCGGTCATAGCCTTCCCACCTAAAACCTGTTAGTCCAGGAAACACAAACCAAACCACCACCACCCACAGCAAAACAAACCCCCAACGGGCGCCAGAACACCGGCAGACCACCACCCACTCCCTTCACTAGCCTGTCAGTTCCTCTGCCTGGCTCTTTTAGTCTCCCCGACAAACTCCCTTTGTGAACTCCCACTGAAACTCCCCTGTTTACACCTCTGTTTGCTGGCTCCTGTGCTACTGCAGCTGACTATGCCGCTGCCTGACTGGCTGGCTACCTTTATAGGACCCCTAAGCAGAGAAGCCCCGCCCCCTAATCAGGGGGCAGCTTCTCTCCCAGAACACTGCCCCAACCAGCCTCCACACATATAACTACAAAATACAATACACAAAATACAAAAACCTTCTCCTCCAACAGAGCTCCCACTGAAACTCCCCTGTATACAGCTCTGTTTGCTGGCTCCTGTGCCGCTGCAGCTGTCAATGCCGCTTTAACTTTTTTGTTTATGAATCTTAGTTAATAAGTTCCTAAAGTTTTCCATGAAACTTAACAAACCAAGGTCTCTGGATACCAAACCCCAAACCTTGTTTAAAACTATTTCATGTTGGACAGTTTCAGAGTCATGTTAACACCTTTAACTCTTTAGGCCTATATAATTTCATCTACATTTATACATTTTTGGTGTCACTGGGAGGGCTTAAAGATTTAATATATACTCGGCCATTGGTTTGCTTAGCAAACAGAACAAATGGATGATTTCAGAGTTGGCTTGAAAGCAAAGGTTGAAAATTATTGGGAATTCAAAGAGTGACACACTTTTTCCTATCAGTGCTACAAGGATTTACTTTCATTTTGTTTGACACTTTTTAATATTTCCTTATTTAAATAGTGTTTTATTTCCTCTTCCCCTTTTTATTTATGATCTGTGGGGGGTTGTCCCTTGTGTTTTGACTTAGAATGTTGTTGTACCATTTGCTTTCTTGAGGTCAGTAATATTTGTAATCCAGTGTCTTTTCCAGAAAGACGTCTCAAAAGAGCAAAGTAAGTGATGGAACTCCTCCTGCTGCTCCAGAAGTCCAGGGAGATATGATTTCTTTACCATCAGGTGTAACCCCTTTAAAAGATTATTCAAATTGTTCAAGCAGTTTTAGTTCTGAGGCTGTTCACCCCTTATAGTAGCTAATTCAGGTGGATGGGACAAATATGGATTTGTTGGAGAAGGAGTGTATATGAGAGTGTTCCCAGAGATGCAGATTCTGTTGAGGTACAGCTTGCACATAAACAAAAGTTAGATTTGTTTGAGAGTAATTATGCAATTTTGCAAAAGTACTGGTTGTATAAAAAGGAGAAACAGTTTGCTGTTTGTGCAAGGTTTGGCAGCTAATACATGTTCATCAGCCTAATGCATAGAGGTCAGTTACACCGTCCAGTTCCTAAGAAACAGCTTGTATTACAGAATTGTAGGTTGAGAGGAAGAGTAGGTATGCTTCAAACAGAACTAGGAAGGATGTTGAGGGAAAAGGGTGAGGAATTGGCTTTTTTTAAGGGGATTTTGAAGGTGGCACAGGAAGGACTGGCCAAAAGAAACTCTGAGTACATTAATTTGGCGTCTCAAATGAATGTGCTGAAAAAGGAAGGAGAGAATGTGACTCATGGACTCCTTCGTGCCAAGAGGCAGAGAGCACAAGGTACATAGGGTTTTGCAGGGATCCCCTGGGTGAGAAATATTCATAAGAGTTCATCAAAGGCTGGCATGTGAGGTCTGTACTGAGACACAGTAGCTCATTGATCCTCATAATCACTGCAAAATGTATGCATGTCTGGATAATATTTAAGCAGTTGCATATCTATATGGAAAATTATATTCTTATTAGATGACATACCTCAGAAATGTTCCTTTCAGGCAGGAGGTAACATGTCTGGCAATTTGGGTATTGTATGCCTATCTGCATACTAAGTCAGTTGCAAAATGAAAGATTGTGAAAACAAAAAAACCCACCAAAATGATGAAACAAACAACAGGGGGCATCCTGTTTATGAATAAGACAAAGGTTAGAACTAATATTTCTTGGGGGAGGGGGTGGCAAAGAAACAAATTCTTCATCTGGGAGTCAAGCTGACAATGTACTTGTCTCATGAGCAGAGGATCACAGCAAGCCTGGCTGTAAAGCACTGCTGGGATTTTGGGTGAGCAATATTCTACAATACACGAGAATATCTTGTTAATGAAGTCTAGGCTCTAGAACATGTGTTGGGATTTTGTTTTATATGTAACCATTTGTATCCAATACTTCTACTTCCTACTGCTTGAATCTCAGTGCTTTGTCCACCCAATTTAGGCTTAATCAGTTTTTGCCTTTATTTATACAACTTCAGATAGAATTACTGTCACTTATAATATCCAAACATACATGTATGGAAGACAATAACCACAGACAAGATGGAATTGGTAAGTGGCCCAAGTTACCACATTCCAGGGCACCAGCAAGTCCTCCTAGAATTCTTGATGATTGTCATCTCCTCTGATCCTTCAGTCCCATCCTTTGGTTTCTGGTCTGGTGTTTCTTTAACTTGGGCCGTCTTCATTTGGATCTTTTATATATTTTTATGTTACAGATTGGATAAAAGTTACTTAATCAGCTTTTAGCTGAACACCCCTTTCTTTTTAATGTAACCTGGACATTACGCATGCACAAGCCTCATTACCCAACTTCTGCACTTTTGCTGCTGGCTTTGCAGTTTCTGAATCACATTGTTTTAAGTCACCCTGTTCCTGCACATTCCCAGAAAAAAGGGATTTTATACTTATCATTATATGCTTGTGTACCTCATTTAGCTTCCAACATGATGCATTATTTATCGTGCCAGTAACATTATTATTTTAAACAAGTCAGCAATTTATATCAAAGATGAAGTTCCAAGCACGCATTCAAGCCAGACAAGACCTCGGCCTAAGTGTTACCTCACTTAAACTCATTCACTATCCATAATTACAAACCATTAAAATAGAACTAACAATGCTTTCAGTCTTACCATTAGCAACCCTTCATTTTTGTTTCAGTATATGACTGGGTAACAGGGTTCCCACTCAGCACTAGCATGCCTCCTTGCATCTTGGTCTGGGACGGTAGCTCTCACTGCATCAGGTGCCCCCTTGGTACGCGTTGCTTGCTCTAGTCTTCTGGTCCTCTGGCTAGGTCACCATTTATCCCACCCTTTCTGGAGTTACAAAGTCAAACAGCACAACTGTCCAAATGCTGTCTCCAGACAGTGTTCTGTCCCACCTAGGTGGTCTATGCCACTCTACCAGTGGGTGGCAGGGAAACCCAGGCCCATCCAACACACCAGGTTCCAGCACAGGGTCCCCCAATCAGCAATCCAGGTCTGCTCAGTCCCAGTCCTGTTGCTGTTTCCCTGGCCTCCTTCCTACTCAGCCTATCATCTTGCTTGTTTTAGATTTACTACTGGAGCTTATTCTATGGCTGCTTCACCCCTCCTAGCTTCTTGCCAAACTCCTTATGAAAGGGTAGGATCCCAGGGCTTACTCATCCCCTAGATTTCTTCCTTATTCCCAATGGCCTCCCTTCTCTCAGGGAATGACTGTATCCTCCTTCCACTGCAGCTCCCTCTGTTTCAACCTCCTGGCTTTACTGTGCTGTCCAAGCCCATTTCCAGCTGGGCTTCACTTTTAATTAACATTGGCCCTCCCTCTTTCAGGTGACACCAGGTAATCTAATTGGCCTCTCAGGCCTTTGTTAACCCTATTGGGGCTGGTGTGGGGTGTACACCCCATCATATTATGCTATTCTGTTCTACCCTTTAATCTATTAAGGAGAGTTTTGGAGAGCATGCTATGATTGTTTAATGCCAACATTGCTTTTATCTTCTGCAAACATAGGTTGGTCAAAGCTCTTTTTCATTCAAAGTCCAGTTCTATTTGTGAATCATTACAAAAAAACCTGACCTGAAGAAGAGCTCTGTGTAGCTCAAAAGCTTGTCTTATTCACCAACAGAAGCTGGTCCAATAAAAGATATTACCTTACCCACCTTGTCTCTATTACAAAAAAAGTCATTTCAAATTTTGCTGTGTTACGTTTTGAAGGGTGCCTCAATTTTAGGGCTTTAATATTCAGTTGTTTTTAATGTACCCCAACAAGGTGGATTGGATTGGACCTGTGCCAATATCCGAACAGGAAAACAAATATTTATTTGTCTTTTTACAAAATGGGTGGAGTGCTTTGCAGCCCCCAGTGAAACTTTTGTCATCACATTTCTTTTGGTAAATAATGTTTTTACCTGGTAGAGATCGCCCTTGACACAGGCGCTGACTCTGTGGGTGCTAAAAAAAAAAAAAAAAGGGTGTTGCTCAATATCCACCAGCAGCCCCAGTGATCAGCGCCTGCCCATCCCTCCCAGCACCTCCTGTGCACCGCTGATCAATTGTTCAGCAGCATGCAGGAGGTGCTGAGGAGGAGGAGGAAAGAATGAGGGTGGAGTGCACTTGGGAAAGAAGCAGGGCAGGAAGAGGTGGGGCAGGGTGGGTTCTTGGGGGAGGGGTGGAGTGGCAGTGAGGCCAGGGGGAAGCACCTCCAGCACATTAGAAAGTCGGCACCTCTGGCCCTTCAGTATAGAATCTAACAGAGGTTCCATATTGCATTAAGTAACACTTCTAATAAAATGACTCAAGGGTTATTTACCCAAGAGGGCCCAAATGGAGAAAATCAAAAGTTTAACAGAGAATTTAATGAGGCAAACGAGCACCAGCATTGAAAATGTAGAACGCAACTGAATACCATCATACCGAGTATTGGCTGAGATGATAAAGTAAATAGTAAAGATACTACCAAGAAAATAGGCCTTGAGCAATAGGTGTAGCCTCCAGGGTAGAAAATGTGACAACCATTTATGTTAATAAAGAAAATTAGAAATTGCAAGTATTGTCAGCATACCTTATGTTGAGCCTGGAAATATTTACTTGCTCCAAATAGTTCATAATGTGGGAATATGGCAAGGTCCTACATATTAAGATGGTTACCCCTGGCATGGATGCTCATAATATAATGTATGGAGATATACCTATCTCATAGAACTGGAGGGGACCCCAAAAGGTCATTGAGTCCAGCCCCCTGCCTTCACTAGCAGGACCAAATACTGATTTTGCCCCAGATCCCTAAGTGGCCCCCTCAAGGATTGAACTCACAACCCTGGGTTTATCCCATTGTGAAGATATGAATAACACAGAGGATTATTTAGTTCCTGATTTGGAAGCATGTAGGCAACTAAATCCAGTGGACTGGATATAGGAGGGTGATCCATGTGTGGGTAATTCAAATGATTCATTATGTGGTCTTAGTTTCCAAGCAACAGTTGAAAAGAGTGGAACGAGTTTGGCTAAAGCTCTTGAAGGAGAGCAAGTAGTGGGCTCTCGTCTGGTTAAATGGTGGCTAATTAGCACAACCTTTAAGTAGATGAGTATGAAAAACAAAGTAAAGGGTGTAAGTAGTAACATTTCCTTGCCATATGAAGTGTGTCTGATTACTTCCAAAGGGATTCTTGCTCTACCTTGGGAAAAAGGATTTTGTATTTCTTGGAGCATAAACCAAGGAAAGGTAAGCTGCAACTTCCTGATATTTATAAGGGGCAAAAGGTACCAATAAGCTCTGAACTACACACTTTGCTAGGTTCAAAGGATTCAAAGTACTTATGGAGTCTGAGCAGATCAAATTTGGGGCACAAGACTTACAGACCCTAAGTCACGATTATTTTTATTATTGGGGTATGGCTGCTGCTATTCTAACTGTAGTTAACACTTATGATTGTGAGATTGATTATTGTATTTCGGGTATATTTGGTTAGAGAAATTAGCGCAAAGTTCACACAGGAGACAACAACAAATACTCCAACATTCCCTTCAATCCTAGCATCTTTGACACCTTCAACCTTGAGATGCCCAAGATTATGTGGAGCATCTCCAGGAGCTGTGATTTATCCAGCATATATACCATGAATATCCAATGTCTATGGCCTATCCTTATCTTTTACCTTCATAGGAGGCCCTGGATCCCCTTCAAGCATCTCAAGTCTTTATGGATCTATATAGTCAGATGCTTCTGGTCCACCTAGGGTAAACTATCGCCAGGGACCATCCTACCTGCCCTTGGGCTCCCAGCCAGGAAGGCTTGCCCCTGGCCCCTCCCCTGCTCTCCCCCCTCCCCCATAGCCTCAGCTCTCTGTGCTGCCAGCCCTCTGGGCAGCACGGCTGCGAGAGCCGCCAGCCTGTCCTGGTGCTCTGAGCGGCATGGTAAAGGGGTGGGGAGCAGGGGGTTTGGATAAGGGGCAGGGGGTCCTGGTGGGCAGTCAGGGGACAGGAAGCAGGTGGCAGTTGGATAGGCATGGGAATCCCAGGGGGCCTGTCTGGGGGTGGGGCTGTGGACTGGGGGTGGGGCAGTCAGGGGACAGGGAGGAGGGAGGTTGGACAAGGGGAGAGTTTCGGGGTGGTTAGGGGTGAGGGGTCCAGGGAGGGGGTGGTCAGGGGACAAGGAACAGGGGGTTTGGATGGGTCAGGGGTTCTGAGGGGGGCAGTCAGGGTGGGAAGTGGGAGGGACCGGATAGGGAGCAGGGGCCAGGCTGTTTGGGGAGGCACAGCCTTCCCTACCTGGCCCTCCATACAGTTTCAGAACCCCGATGTGGACCTCAGGCCAGAAAGTTTGCCCACCTGACCTAGGGCCTCCCTGTTCATTGGAAACCTGCACATTCTAAAGCCAAAAAGAGCAAAACCCCACATGTGGCCTGGATCTTCAGGCTCCCAAGGTTCATAGTTTCAATCTACCCTTATGGGAACACTACCTACAGAGCAATAATTCAATGAGTTGACAAGAAATTATGGGTGTGCTGCAACCTGGGTTTAAGGGTTTTACTTTGTTTCTCTTTTACAAAACCCTGCAATAAAAGTGTCTAAAATAGTTTACCCTTAAGACATGATAAATGAATTTGATTTGATGTTCTACGTACAATCAACATTTAATTGTACCAGCCTAATGTATGTAAAACCAAGGTGCCTACCTTCAGCTGAGGATATAAAGTTTATTTTATTGTTTTTCTGAAACAAGTAGTCATACCAATACGTTTTCTTGTATCAGACAAAAATAATGCACAGCCAATTTTAGTTTACAGACAATTAATGTTAACGTAGAAGATGTTACCATTTTATATTTACATTATTCTAGTCCTGCTTGGATTCTAGAATTTCAAACAAAGGCTGGGCCATAGGGCTGTCCTTATGTTCCTCCTCTGAACTGTTGCTGATTTAGTGTTGTTTTTGCAGGCACCTGAGCATCAGCACAGGTAAAGTAAACTCCATGTTTCTCATGGGGGTAGTGAAGGAATCCATGTTTCCAGATGTGGCCTTCAAACAAGATAGCCTCTCTCCTACTGTGATGGCTTCCAGGGCAGTGTTACTCAACAACCAATGGTTAAGACCTGGGAAAGTGGGTTTCTGGCCTAGATACTGGGTTTGGCTGATGGGAGGCCCCCTCAATACACCCCAACAAAATCCCTTATCTGGACCTACAACTCTAAATCAAGACTGATTGAGGGGAGCACAGACCATCTGCAGAACGCTATTTCATATCCATCTTGCTCTTTGGTCCATAGCGAGGCTCAGGGTCACATTTACCTTAAGGAGTAAAATATTCATCCACAACACATGCCCCATAACCCAGTCTGGCTGAAGGTGGCAGGTGTCTTCCAGAACTATATACTGTGGAAGAACTAAAGGCTTGAACCATGCTGCCTATATCAGGCATGAATCCAGGAGCCCTATGCCTATGGCCACATATACAGCCGGAGTGTACTATCCTTCCAGGACCCAGGCATTTGAGAGAGAAAATACTGTCCTATTGCTAAAGTTGCCATAGAGTCCCCCCGGAAAACCCATTCCAGATGGCACTGACGGACCCTTGTGCTGGTCCTGGAACAGATTAAATGGCACAGAAGGTCTTAAAAAGATGCGAGCTGGAGGGCCCGTGCTCCAGCAAGGAGATAGGATGCTGGCTGAAGCTTGTGGGTAGTTTTGAGTCCCCCTCACCTTCTGTCCCTGCCAGCCAACCACCCACCACAACCACTGCCGCCTTTGCTGCTCCTTCCTTGCTTGGATCAAGCAGGGGCCTAGTTTCCTGCCAGGTTCCACAGCAGCTTTTAGTGTCTGGAGGAGAAAATGCAGCTCCCGCCTGTAGCTCAGTCAAGTGTGTGACAGGCTGAGCTGCAGGGATGAGGACAGTTACCAGATGTGTGACATTTGGCAGCCCTGCGTTCTCCCTTCTGTGAAGTGGGGCCCAGCTTAAAGCATCGAGACTGTTAGAAGGTGAGCAATAGTAGCAAGGCCAAAGAGTGAGGCAGAGCTGAAATAAGACCATAGGCTGATGAAGGTACTTGCATGAGGATCTCAAACGGGAGTACCTCCATTTACAGGTGGATAAAGAGAGGTGCAAACAGGTAAAGTAACTTCCCCAAGGCTACACATACTACATGATAGAACTGGGAACAGAACCCAAGAGTCCTGACTCTCCATGCACTAGACTATGTTGCCGCCCATTAAAAATGGATCCCTTTCTGCTCTGAATTCACATATCCACTGGCATAAGTAACAGAAACACTAGCCAGGTTCCTTACATAGAAAGGCAAGCCACTCAGTTTAAATGGACTTTGTTTTAATTCACTTATTTAGAGGCAACTGTCATTATTTCCTTAGGGTGGCGGGGGGAAGGGCAAGGATATACAACAATGCACCACATTGTTTTCACTAGCCTGGGGGAGAAAACACACACAGTATGTGTGTATGTGCGTGTGTGTATACATACAGAATAATACATCTATATATACACAATATATATACACACACACACTTTGCCTAGACTTGTTTACAAAATATGTAGCATTTTCATACCATCCAAAAAAAAGTACATGATTTTAAACAAATTCTATAGAAATGACATGTTATTGGTAATTTACATTTAAAATCTAGCACAAAAATTCCAAATGACAAAACAAGATTTTGTTACTAATCAGTGCTTCTAGAAAGAGAAACAGTTCAAGTTACCCTTCAAGAAAGAGAAACAATTATTTATCATATGATGTAAAGGCAACACAGAGGGGTTTTGTTTTGTTTTTAAATTAATCACCTAATTTAACCTTTAAAATTACAAAGAATTGAAGTCAATTTACAGGTCAAGTGCAGTAAACCAAATGTTCCTTGAGCACAAAGCAGCACTAGAGAAAGTAACAGGGAAGGTGGAGGCTGATTGGATTCGAAAGGGAGGCAACAGGTGGCTTTCTTCAATGCCCTCACAGATCAGTTTCCATCCTAAAGCACAGGTTTTAAAGAAGGGGTCACAGAGTTAATGCTTAGGCCTTTCAGCAGTTTGATAAATGCTTTTTTTAAACCTGTACCCTGTGAGTGGTTGAAGCTCTTGCAGGGGCTTGTCATTGAATGAAGCCATAAGAAGGATCTTGTAGACAGTTCTGCCAATAGGATTTACCACAAATGCATGACACTGCAGTAGGGGCAACTTTTGAAACGTTTACTCTGGGGAAAAGGTGTATTCCAAAAGGTCCCAAATGGCTTGAGAGAATGCAGCCCAATGAATCCATTACATTCAGAAATTGAATTGCCACCTTTGCATTAGATGCTTGTGATCCAAGCAGGCTGCAGAGTCAAAGGGGCTGACTACAGCTGTAAATTACAGCAGTCACGCACTCAGCAATGCCTTACAAGTGTGGCCTACAGGAACCATGTATTCCATGCTAATTCATCTGGGGCCATGAGAGTAGTGAGGGGAAAATGGAAAGATGGGATGTAGTATCACAGTATATTTGTTAAACAGACCTTGATCAGGAGGTTTCTATTTTATGGGGTGGGCTGGTATTTTAAACAGGAAGCTCTACGTCATGAGACTGCAAGTAGTCAGGAGACCTATCACTACAGAGTCTTCCTCACGCTGACAGTTTAGCACGCTAAGATTTTACATCAAAAGGTAATTTACAGAACAGAAACCAGTTCAAGTTAAGCTGAATAGAAAAATGTAAAAGCTGGATGAGTGGGTAGAGATATATCATCTGTGACTAAGCTAGTGAGGACCAGAATCAGAAGCATGAAGTTAGGAAGCGTTCCACTTTAACAAAGAGGCCACATTGTGTTAGGGATGGGGCAATGTGGTAGTTTCTCCATTTTAGAAGCCAGTTACAAAAGTCGCTTTTAGGGAGGTGATAAGACTGACCTACTCACAAGTCCTTTTTGGGTTGAGAGGAGAGAATGAGAGAGTCCAGATCTTCGAAGTGGCCTGTGGAGTCCAGATGGGAGCTCAGTTTTGTAACGGGACAGGTTCAGTTGTGTTCAATGTGCCTAGTAACTAGGAAGCATGTCCACTGGAAGCTGTAGTTGCAGGGGACAGAGTTTACTCCAATATCTGTGAAGCGTTCCATACGCCAATGCCCAGGCTGGCACATAAAGCAAAGTAATTAATCTGACACATTTTATGTCAGGACTGAATGCAGCTCAGAAAGGCATCCAAGGAGGCACCCAAGGAAGAATATGGGAAGGGAACTCAGGTAGATGGGGACAGTAAGGGGTTATGGAATCACTCCAAGGGTGACTCAAGGCTTTACATGAGGACTGTCTGGGTGGAGGAACAGATAGCATGGGGCACCTCAGAGCTGGAAGCCCTCCATGGGAGCCTCACACTGCTGGAAGATGTACTGCTGCTGGCTGAGATCTACTTGTGGGGCAATACTGCTGTCCTCGTCCTCTGACCCAAAGTAGTGCTCAATCAGATCAAAGGCCTTCTGATAGATATCCTGGTTCTCATGGCTCTGCAAGAATTCAATCTTATCCAGGCCTATATGGGAAAGAAGCAAACAAAAAGCACAGGTCAATCCAGGACAGACACACATGCTCTCCCCATCCCACCTGCTAGAGCAGGGGTAGGCAAACTTTTTGGCCTGAGGGCCGCATCGGGTTTCATAAATTGTATGGAAGGCCGGTTAGGGGAGAGAGTCGTGGCCCCCCCCCAACCCCTGCTGCCCCATCCAACCCCTCCTCTAATTCCTGACACACACCCCCAGGACCCCTGCCCCATCCAACCACCCCTTCTCCCTGTCCCCTGATTGCCCCCTACAGCCTCATCCAACCCCTCCTCCTTCCTGACTGCCCCCCCAGGACCCATGTCCCCATTCAACCCCCTGTTCCCCCCGACCCCATATCCACACCTCCTGACCACCACCCCAAACTCCCCTGCCCTCTAACGCCCCTGCTCCGTGCCCCCTTACCACGCTGCCTGGAGCACCGGTGGCTGGCAGTGCTACAGCCGCGCCATCGCGCAGCACAGAGCAGTTGGTCAGGCCAGGTTCTGCAGCTGTGCTGCCCCAGGAGCTCACAGCCGTGCCAGCGGTGGAGCAAGCAAGCTGAGGCTGCGGGGGAGGGAGAGAGCGGGGGAGGGGCCGGGGCTAGCCTCCTGATGGTTCTGCGGGCCAGATGTGGCCCCGGGCTGTAGTTTGCCCACCTCTGCGCTAGAGAGAACAAGCTTCTGCACCTCCAGAAAGAGCTCCATTGCAGAAGCTCTTCTCTCTTCCACCACAACCAAAAAGACCAGGTTCTGTTACATAGGTTCTTTGTTTCCCATTGCACAACCAGATCACGAGATAAAGCTCTGAGGATCTGAATAGCAAAGCCTGGAAACATTTTCATGATTAGACTGTGTCGCGAGTATGCTTGCTGTAGTAGTGTTCACACAGTGCTTCTGTGTGCTGGACCCATTACTCTGCATGTATAATGCAGCTGAACTACTGCAAACAGTGTTTAAAGTGACTTGAAAAAAAGTGTGTGTGGGTCTGTCACCTTCTCACCTGCCTGTCCTCCAGCTCAGCAATTAATTCTGTTAACCAACCCCCAAATCAAGGCTGTCCCCACATCAATTCTGCTCCCTCCATTCCCCCACTCATCAGTTCTGCCCCAAACAGCCCCACCTCTGCTCCTCCTGGGTACTTCACTTCCCTTCTCCCACTTCCCAGACCAGGAGAGGAACTGAGGATCTGTCCCGTCATTCACAGGAGAGGGGGGAGAAGGGAGAAGAGCTGCTGGGCTCTTTCTGCTTCTTCCTCCTCTCCTGTGAGAATGGTATTGGTTCCAGAGGAAAACTCTGGCTATTTTCTGCAGTAGGTCTAATTAGCTGCTCTTCCCCAGGAACTGGGCACGTAGGGAAAGCAGCTAAGCAGAGGGACAGTTCCCCAGGGCAGTATTAAAAATGTGCACTGCACACAGAGGCATGACAAAATCAGGCCTGGTAGTCTGGAAGCCACTACAGCATTTTCAGAAGCACTGTCTGCAGACAGATAAGAATCTGTAACATCAAGCGGGCAAAACAGGATACCAAACATCAAAGTCCTGGACCAGTACTGCATGATTAGTGTTGAATCCCTAATCTTACAGGCACGGCTTTGCTGGGCTGGTCACCTTGTGGATGGATATGTGATCCCCCAAAGCCATATTTTATGGACAGTTAAAAAAGGGAGCACGTATACTGGCAGGCCAATGTAAAAACAATATAAGGACACTCTCAAAGTTCATCTAAAAATTGCCCAAGTTAATCCAAACAGATGAGAAGCTGCTGCCAGATCAGGATGAGAATAGCAGAACAGAAAAAGGCAAAGAGAAGCGTGAGCAAAGAAAGCAGACTGTGGCAAACCTGTGTGGCCACATCTGCCTGATGTGTGGATATATCTGTGGAGCCCTCATTTGTATGACTGTAAACCAAAGACACACTGAAACAAACTGACTCTCATACGTTGACTAGGACAGGTGACTCCACCTGTGTCCAATTCTGGGCACCACACTTCAAGAGAAATGTGGACTAACTGGAGAGCAACAGAACGATAAAAGGTTTAGAAAACTTGGCCTATGGGGAAAGGTTAAAAAACCTGGGCACGTTTAGTTGATGAAAGAAGTCTGAGTGGGGACCTGATAACAGTCTTCAAATATGTTAAGAGTTGTTAAAAAGAGGATGGGAATCGGCTATTCTCTATGTCCACTGAAGGTAGCAGAAGCAGCAATGGGATTAATCTGCAGCAAGGGAGATTTAGGTTAGATATTAGGAAAAACTTTCTAACTAGAAGGGTAGTTCAGATCTGGAACAGGCTTCCAAGGGAGGCTGTGGAATCCCCGGCACTAGAGGTTTTTAAGTACAGGTGGATAATCTGTCAGGGATGGCCTAGGTTTACTTGGTCCTGTCTCAATGCAGGGGGCTGGACTTGATGATTTGTCAAGTTCCCTTTCAGCCCTATATTTCTACAATTCTATAAGATGATACCCCCCCGCCCCCCTCTCTGAGTACTGCCTTTCCCTAAGTAGGCCACAGTCCAGCTATTGTTTAAGAAATTATTGCTCAACACAACTGAGCTCTCCAGCTATCACTCAGTATTTAATATCCCAGTTTAATTTATCTTAGCATTTTATAGAGTCCATCACCATAGTACCTAAGCACTACTAAGAAGTAAGCTGAGAAGCTCAGCAAAGATTGCCTCCAACTTCATCTACATGCTATTAATATCCTGGACCATTACCAGTCAGGCCTCGGGCAAAAAAAGATACCGATGATGGCAGATTGAAGAGGATCAAGGATAAGGGCCAGATATGCACATTCATATGGCTCGACCTCTTCATAGCAATTAATATAGTTGTCTATGGAATCCTGCTGTTCAGTCTCAGAAATATGGCAGGGATTAGTGGAACTGCATGTGATGTGTTCCACTGTTTCTCTTTGGTTACATCCAGACTGTCCTGATGGGCATCAACTCCTTCAACTTCAAATCGCTCACCTGTGGGATTCAGCATTTAATGCCAAGAGGCAGGGAAACAGCATGAAGTAAAATGCCAGAAATACACAGATGACACTCAGATTCTCAGAGACTTGCCAGGAACTAAAAGACAGGCACTGCACTGGAAACCAATTAGAACAGTACTAATGTGGAGACAAAACAAACCTGCAGATGCCCTTAACATTGGATTAACACAATTAATGTGGATATACCGAACCATCTGTGATCAATCTGGTTCAATTAGAATGGTCCAAATTCTCTAAACCCAATTCTGACAATCCAGAAACCCAATGGAGGCAACTCCAAACTTGTCAGATGGAAGTAGTACTAAGCCCTGGCTGGTACGGAAATGGATTGCCCAGTAGAGTAAAAGGTTAAGGAACTTTTCTCCCAACACCAAACTTGAGGCACCAAAACTACCCATTTATGTCACCAGGAAGGCGTCCAGGAATACTAAATATTGGCTAAATACTGGAAAATATGGATCCTTTCCCCCACCACTGACAGCTATTGTGAGTGTGCCCATATTATTTTCCAAGATCCTCAGAAAAGAGAATAGGCTAAAAGAAAAATATCACATACTGGAAGTGACTGTGTTCCAGGCAGAAAGAGGGCCCTTTTCCAGGAAGCACAATAGTGCTTCATGCATCCTCCAAGCTATCTAGGGTGCTTTGCACCCTGTCTATCAGCACCCTCAGGTCATTCGGATCAAAGCCTACTCTCCTCACTAGTATCAGACTCAGAGGAGTGGGGTGAGTTCTCCATCCTCTAAGGACATGCCTTTGTCCCTTTGGAGAGTTGGCATTTCAATGTTTTTGAGGATGTTTTAGACATCCTGTTAGGGAGTACAGAGGAATCTAAAGGGAAAGGAGATTCAAGGCAGAAAATGTAGAATGCACCAAGTCAGAGCAGAAGGCTGGATGGAAGAGGGACCTTGACCTCATGCAATTGATGAAAGAGACATGGAATGAAGGGCCTCATTGAAGTACATAAACACCTTAAATCTGATAAGGAGGTAAGGGGGCGCACAGTAGTAGAATCATATCAGGGTAGGAAGGGACTTCAGGAGATCATCTAGTCCAGTGGTCCCCAACCTTTTTGTCTGGTGGGCACCAGACGATGGACCGTGGCGGCGGCGACACCTCTCGATGATGTCACTTGTCGGCGGCAAGTGGCGTCGAGAGGCATCGCCGCCAAAATGCCCCAAAAATGCGACAGCGACGCCTCTCGATGACGCCACTTGCCAACAAGCGACGTCAAGAGGCGTTGCCACCAAAATGCCGCAGAAATTTGGCGGCATTTCGGCGGTTGCTCGACCACCGGCCAGGACGCGGGCACATTTAGATGCCCCCGCGAGCACAGCATTGAGGACCCCTGATCTAGTCCAACCCCCTGCTCAAAGCAGGACCAATCCCCAACTAAATCATCCCAGCCAGGGCTTTGTCAAGCCTGACCGTAAAAACCTCTAAGGAAGGAGATTCCTTAGAATCTTAGACCCACCTCCCTAGGTAACCCATTCCAGTGCTTCACCACCCTTCTAGTGAAAACGTTTTTCCTAATATCCAACTTAAACCTCCCCCACTGCAACCTGAGACCATTACTCCTTGTTCTGTCATCTGCTACCACTGAGAACAGTCTAGAGCCATCCTCACTGGAACCCCCTTTCAGGTAGTTGAAAGCAGCTATCAAACCCCCCTTCATTCTTCTCTTCTGCAGACTAAATAATCCCAGTTCCCTCAGCTTCTCCTCATAAGTCATGTGCTCCAGCCCCCTAATCATTTTTGTAGCCCTCCGCTGGACTCTTTCCTATTTTTTTACCTCCTTCTTGTATTGTGGCACCTAAAACTGGACATAGTACTCCAGATGAGGCCTCACCAATGCCGAATAGAGGGGAATGATCACGTTCCTCGATCTGCTGGCAATGCTCCTACTTATACAGCCCAAAATGCCATTAGACCTTCTTGGCAACAAGGGCACACTGTTGACTCATATCCAGCTTCTCGTCCACTGTAACCCCTAGGTCCTTTTCTGCAGAACTACTGCCTAGCTGCTCGGTCCCCAGCCTGTAGCAGTACATAGGATTCTCCCATCCTAAGTGCAGGACTCTGCTCTTGTCCTTGTTGAACCTCATCAGATTTATTTTACCCCATCCTTTGTCTAGGTACCTCTGTATCCTATCCCTACCCTCCAGCGTATTTACCACGCCTCCCAGTTTAGTGTCATCTGCAAACTTGCTGAGGCTGCAGTCCACGCCATCCTCCAGATCATTAAATGAATATATTGAACAAAACTGGCCCCAAGACCGACCCTTGTGGCACTGCGCTTGATACCGGCTGCCAACTAGACATGGAGCCATTGATCACTACCCGTTGAACCCGATGATCTGGCCAGCTTTCTATCCACCTTATGGTCCATTCAGCCAGCCCATGCTACTTTAACTTTCTAGCAAGGATACTGTGGGAGTCTGTATCAAAAGCTTTGCTAAAGTCAAGGAATAACACATCTACTGCTTCCCCTTCATCCACAGAGCCAGTTATCTTAACATAGAAGGCAATTAGGTTAGTCAAGCATGACTTGCCCTTGGTGAATCCATGCTGACTGTTCCTGATCACCTTCCTTTCCTCTAAGTGCTGCAAAATTGATTCCTTGAGGACCTGATCCATGATTTTTCCAGGGACTGGAAGTTGCTGTAGTTCCCTGGATCCTCCTCCTCCCCCCCCTTTTTTTTTACCCCACTGTCCCTCTAAGCCTGAGGGAATAGGAAGAAAACTAGAATATCTGGCACTGCCTGAACGAAGGCACATGGAAAAGAAGGGTGTATGGACTGGACTCCTCATTGTTTTTGTGGAAAAGGAGGGTGTATGGAAGGACCCAAAAGCAGAGAGCTGGTATTAAAGGCCAGGTAATTTACAGGCCCTCCCCATCCCTGCCCTCCCACAACTGTAGGAGACAGTCACACCCCAGAATCTCTCTCACAATTGCCCAGGGGGTGAGGAATCAGTTGCAGACAAGAGATGTCTGGACCTGAGCTAGAAGGTACCAGGATCCCCCAATATGGAAGACAGCTGAAGGGTGGCAGAGGCAGAGACTAAGCCACACTGAATCTACGGAGCTGTTACTACAGCACCAGGATCAAGTGGTATCAGCACCCATCAGGAACCCCCAATAAGAGCAGCAGATCATAAGCTATGCTATAAGAAAGGCAGGAAGTTGTTTTTCTGCCTGGATTTCACAGATCAAAAGTGGGGAAAGGAGGAGGTTAGAACAAATGAAAGAGGCCCTGTAACTGTAGGATTAAATAAGCAGAGCAGAGATCCTGAACTGTGTCTGCTCTGAAGGAAAAATATTGCTGTTGAGTGCCACCAACAAAACTCGTAGGTTATGTCTACCCAAGACATGAAGCCCAGATCTGTGGGACCCAGGCTTGTGGGCTTGTGTTTCCAAGCCCGTGCTTGAGCATTCGCATTCGGGCCTCATAACCATGCTGGAGCATCCATAATGCACATGACCTGACTCAGAACTTCAGCTTCTGTAAGCATATACCATCGTAACCCCAGGCTCCTGTGCCCTCATCAGCCTAAGATGTTCTGTGTTTTTTTCTATAATGGGTTGTGGAAGAACTTGTCTGCCCATCCTGCGGGAGTTCGCTGGAAGTGTTTTGGGTGGTTTTAGCCCAGGAACGCATCCAGACAAGCCATTTTGTGTCTGCACTCTTCCTACAGCCTGAAGCCATCATGGATTCCACCCAGGTGGAAGAACTTCTCTATCTCATGCTCTCAGTCCTATTTTGAGATACAGGCAAAGCATCTGCAAGATGCTGATGGACATTTCAGTGGCAGGTTTTGAGCTGTGGAAGGCACCTCTCGTAGGAGGATACTGACATGCCAGCCCCAAGCCAGCTGATGCTGCTCACGTCTGCTTTTGCCTTAGCTGTAGACTCCCTCTGCATAGACTGGCACTTCTGGAGCAGAGCCACCAGCACAGACGGGTGGGGTCACATTGTCATGCAGACCTGGGATGACCAGTAGTGGGTCCAGAACTTTTGGATGAAAAAGCGGACATTTCTGGAGGTTTGCGATCAGCTTGTCTCTGCCCTCCAGCACAAGGACACCCACATACGGGCAGCCATGCTAGACCAGGTCACTATAGCCATCTGGAAGCTGGTTATCCCAGACTGCTCCAGTTTCATGGCTAACCAGTTTGGAGTTGGCAAATCATCTGTGGGGATCACTGAGAGTCCATCAGGCGTGTGATTTACCCAAAGGCAGTGGGCATAAGAAACATTCCTGAAATAATTGCTGGTTTTCAGAGAACGGGGTTTTCAAACTGATGGGGCCACTGATGGGATTCATGTGCCTATAGTTTGCCCACTGCAAGGAGCGCTATGCCACAAAGGATACTACTCCACCATTATGCAGGTTGACCACAGGGGCAGATTCATGGACACTAACATGGGATGCACTAGCAGGGTGCATGATGCCAGGGTGTTCCAGAGATCGGGACTTTACCTTAATGGAGAAACTAGGATATTATTCCCACCAAATAACATTGTTATAAATAAAATTACTGTCCCCACTGTTATTCTAGGGAAGCTTGCTTACCCTTTGTTGCCATGGCTTATAAAGCCCTGCCCAAATTTCAGAGGATCTGGCAAAAAAAAGGTTTAATTGCACACTCAATTGCTGTAGGTTGGTGATAGAATGTGCATTTGACAGACTGAAATCCCATTGGTGCTGCCTCCAAAATAATTTGGGGGCCAATGTCATTAATCCAGTCTGCATTATTGTGGCTTGCTGTGCCCTACACTGTTGGAAGACAGGATACCGGGCTAGACGGACCATTGGCCTGACCCAGTATTGCCATTCTTATGCTATAATATTTGGGAGGAGAAGGGGGAACGTTTTTGCCAGGAGTGGACTCAGGACATTTCAGAATATCTGAAATGGTATATACAGCCGACAGTGCACCTGTCATGACTGGTGCTGGATCCAGATGCACAATGGAAATCAGGGAGGTTTTATGCACCCACATAATTCATGAGGGGGAATGAAATGCCATATGAAGTTGTGCATGTGATTTTTTGTAAATATGTAGGTACTGTGTATCATGAATTCTGTAAAGACGTTTATGAAGTGTATGAAGGTATGTTATGCATTTTATCAAACTGGCACTGTACTGCCATGCACAGTTTATGAATTATTGTAATGACAATTTGTAAATTTTTATTATGAAACTTTGACATTGGCTATGAGATGACATACATTAAAGTTTGTGCCCCTGCTTTCATTGCATATAATAAAATTTGTTCTGGTCGTTTTACGTGCAAATCCAACATTTTATTTCATGCAGGTATTTAAATGTTGCAACAATCAGTAATGCAGACCAGCTGCCATTATGGTGTGCAGCACAATAGTATAACCTAACTTTGACCCTAAAAAAACCCACTCAGAAGGTCCATCTTGGCCTTTCTGGAACATTTTGGATGTGCAAGATGCACCTGAACAGGAGAGGATGAGTGCACAGGGTGCATCAGTCTGTTCAATGTGCCAGTGTTTGCCTGTGACATGCTCCAGTCCCCTCCTGAATTGTCTAACTCTAAAGGATGGGAGCTCTGCAGGGATCGATAGTGGTAAGGGGACTCAGGCTGTGGGTCTGCAGCAGAAGACACTGGTTGGTAGTGGAGCCTGCAGTCTGGTAGCCATCAGCTGCAGTAAGTACTTGAACATCTACTTCTGCTGCGCTCTATCTTCCTTTCTCAACCGGCCATCATGCTCCATGAATCTGTCTGCCATTCTCTCCTTGCACTGGGCAGCCTCTCTCTCTGTCTTTCCACCCTGGAATAATCTTTATCTTTTTGGTAGTCGAGCTGGATCTCCTGGACCTGGATCCGCTGATTCTTTTTTACTGAGCAAGTCTCCTATCTGCTCATCTTCGGCTCTTTCTCTTCCCCTGCTATAGGTGGTCTGCAGACCCAGGCTCCTGGTGCCTGTGGCATTGAAAGGAGAAAGACAGAACATTATTTTCTGAGCATGGTAAAAAAAAATACATTTCACAGTTTATTAAAGGAACTACTACTTTCATTCGGTCAAAAGATGCATACTTTTAAATCAATGGGCTGTATTCTACTCTATTTACACAACACACTGTCCACTTCAGAAATCCTTTGGAACAGCAATGAAAACCAGAAGACATCATGTTAAGACACACATACAAAATTCAATTCTAATTACTTCTATATCCCCCTTTTTGGGGGGAGGGTAGAGTCTATGAAGGGAAGTTTGGGGCAGGGCAGGAGGGGAGACGACTTATGAGTGATCTAGTTACAAGCAATGATTGTTCAATCCTGTCAGGCAGGGCAACCTCTGGAGGTCACTGATAGCCATCAGTGCTAAGGAACTATTTCAGCTTCTAGTGACTAAATACCACATTGCAGAATGGAGCGGGGTCCTCATGACTTATAGAGCGGGACCTAAAAAGTATGCCCTATCCTGGAACGTAACAGACTGTCTGGGGTTCCTCTTCCATGAGAAGTCTACTTTCATCACCAGCCAGAAATGGTGAAAATTTGTGATAAAAAAAAACAAGACACTGAATTTGCATGAAGATGCAGTACAGCCTCCTTGTTAGCACCTTGTATCCATACAAACACCCGACTCACTGCCATTCATTGGGAATCCTAAGACTGACATGCTCTGCTGTAGTTTAGACTCATGTGTTAAAGCCCGCAATGAACCAAACACACACCACAGTTTTGTTTGGACTCGTAACAGCCCAGTTTTTTGGGAATCAATTCACAGGCATCTGGGAATAGTTTGTTCACGGACGATTTATAAAATGCACTGTACTGCACGGGAGGGGTATGTGAGGCTGTGAACTGTGGCGCACCAACCCATATACATACACCAATCAGTGAGTAACTAGTAAAAATTTCATAACTGGTTGTGTCCTTTTGCTGCGTTCATTTTGAATCCAATGTGGCAGTGGGGAGAAGGTGGGTGGACCCTAAGTGGAATGGCATGAGTCCCATCCTGAATGAAATGCACAGAAATCCTGGGTTGTATTAATAATTGAATAGGCTCATAAGCTGGAAATCCTTCCCTATCATATACTAATAAAAACAAACATGGCAGCAGAAACTTACCAGGCTCCGGCGCTTGTTCTGATGCCAGGTCTGCAGGGTACTGCTCCACAAGGCTGTCCCTGAAAAGGTCCTCTGAGTATGGACACACACACACACACATGCTGTAGCTACTCCAGCACCATGGCTTCTTCGGTTACGGGTCTCAGCTCCAGCATGACTTCTTGCTCTTTATCTGGCAGCTTGCTCTCTTCAGGTGGTCCCTGTAACATGGGGGTTATAAGGTCGCCATTGTCACTCAGCAGTGTCATGTACCACTGGGACTCAGTGCAGTTCCCAGTACATGGTCAAATTCCTTGTAAAAGGGACAGGAAGACAGGGGAATTCCCAGAATTGTCATTAGCATTCTTGACTTTCTGGTAGTCTGCCTCAGCCTCTTGATCCACCTTCTGCATTGATCTGCCGTCCAGTCGATCTCCAATGCTGCCAGTCGCTCGTATATTGTTTTATATACATGGTTATTTCTCATGCTCTTACCGAAGTCAAATGTCTTGCTTGCCTCACGTCAGAGGTTAACTAGAATCCGTCTGCATTCCTCTGGCCAGCTAGCCTTGCACTTGATGCAGGACTTCATCTTGCTGCTGGCCCCAGCAAATACACATGAGTTCTCACTGTGTTTGTTGCTTCCGGGTGAGCAGTCCACATGGAAATGAAGGTTAAACACTGAGCAGCTGTTTTTAAACCAGGAAGTTGCGTCCGGTTCCTGGGAAGTGAGTTTGGAATTGAAGGGTTGGAAAATAAAGCACCAGGTGATTCACGGATAGTGTTGGCGGACTCTCCAGAGACGTCTGGCGACCCAGACTTGAGCTGCGTCCACAATGCAAAATGCTTGGGCTCTGAACCACATCACAGTGGGATTCGGGCTCTGACCCCACCCCCTTCTCCCCTCCTCCCCAGCAGTGTCCACTGGACTGAGTCAAGAAGGGTTACTGGCTCAAGCCAAACTAATTTCTGCGTGGACGGAAGGGGGGCTTAGCTTTGAATCTAAGTCTGAGACCTAACTTAGTATGCTGTATAGACGTACCCATAATTGGCACAAACAGAGTAAAAAGTAAATGTGCATATACCGCTGTGACAGAATGTATCCGTGTCCACACCCTACACACTATAGTAATAATCTTTGTATAAGATGGGTCTTTACCATCTGAAAACTCATAATTTGCTGGTCAATATTGTCCTGATAAAACGTGCGGCAACAGTGTATATGAAGTTATAAGATTTCCCCGTACAATGTTAACAACACATATTCCAAACTAAGACTGGTAAACAGGACTGTCTCAAACAAGAGAATGTGTGTTCTGCTTAATTTACATTTAAGCAGTAAACAGAGTCATCAAGCAGGAAGGGAGTTCAAACAGATGGGAAAACTTGCAGGGAATATCCTTACACATAGACACAGTCTTCTGAATCTCAGCTGAAAATGTTTTCCAAGATGGGGACTGACACTATAAGCAGGAGGAATAAATGCCCCAAGGGACCCCCTTCTCTCTTTCTATCCATCAATTCACCACATGAGAAGAAGGGACAAAAGGAAGCACTCATTAAACAGAAGAAGGGGTCCTGATCTATGAAGTTTGGCCTGTAAGACTGCTGAGAGAGCATGTGATGAGAAAAACTTTGCTTTGAATTTAACAGTTTGTTAAGTTAGGCACTAGTTTTGTTTTACCTTTATTTTTCTTGTAACCATTTCTGACTTATGCCTCATTACTTGTATTCACTTCAAATCTCTCTCTCTCTGTAGTTAATAAACTTATTTTACTGTTTTATCTAATCATATATGTTTAAATTGAAGTGTCTGATGAACTATGTGGCATAATGAACTGGCATATTATCATCTTAAAGAACTAATGGATTTAAAATACTTGTATTGTCTAGGAGTGGGTGGGGCAGTATAGGACATATATTTCTGGGACGGGAATCTAAGATTGGGAGTGAGTTGGGGTCACCCTGTACTATATCCAAGACTGGTAAGAGTCAAGGTGGGGCTGGCTGGCTGCAGCTCACACACAGACATAGCTGGGAGTGACTTACATGCTGAATGCTGTTTGTGATCAGTCCAGACTGGAAGCTACAGCAGCAAAGCAGTGTAAAGGGCACCCAAGGTAAGAGGGCAGGAGTGAGACTCCTCATTATTATAGATTGTACCATGGCTATGTCACAACTTCCTCCACACTGTATGTGGGCAGAGCTAAACCAGGAGATGGAGCACACTGATGGATGGACACTTGTCTAGGAACAGTTCTTTTTCAGGGGGTTATGACGAATGATGATAATGAAATACTCAAAAGCACAGCGCTCCTGATTACTGCCATAACACCTATCCTCTACAGAGATTATGCTCTTACCATATGCTTCTTCAATAAGAGCACAGTAGGGATTAATGCCAGTGCCACTGCGCTTGGCTTCCTGCTCTCCGAGCCTCAGGATGTTCTCCAGCCCATTCAGTGCCACCTGCACAATCTTTGAGTCCATTACTGTAAGGAGGTCACAAAGCGGTTTGATACATCCCAGTTCTACTAAGTATCTGAAAAACACCATACACAAACATGGTCAATCATTTGGATTAAGGTAACCTGTGTAATTTATGAGGCCATACTGTCCAGTGTTTAGTGTAGAGGACTGAGAACCAAAATAACTTGGTAAGACACTAACTCACTTGGGTAAACTATCATCTATGTGGGCCTCCACCAGCTCAGCTTTAAAAACGTAGAAACCACGAGACTGCATTTGAGCAGGGTTTGTTCATGTACATAAACCAAGAAGAGCAATGTACCAGGGATTGGCTGGCTCAGGGATTGGAAATGGGCCTTTGAACTATTCTTCTTTAGTTCTTTATTGGAAGTTGCTACATTCGGATTGTGATGGCCTCTGTGAAATGAGCTGGAAGGTGAAGGTGAAAGGAGAGATATTTCTGTTACAAGCACCAGCCTCACAATTGGTTCTCTCGTGGGCACTCTCAGCCAAGGCCAAGGATTGAATGGACAATTCATAACTGAATTCACCTCTAGAAGTGGTCTCTGACCACTCCAGAGGAGTGAGATACATTGGAAAGAGACAGCATAGGGAAATTGGGCATTTCAACTGTCTGTTCTCAAGAAAGAGGCTTTCCAGCTCCAGGGTTCTTAGTATGGTATCTTTCACATAAACATTACATCCATTTAAACATGCAGAGCAATTTTCACTGCTACTTACTTGATCTGTTCAGCAGAACCTCCAGATGTTGCATTTGTTATTGCCCAAGCAGCTTCTTTCCTTGTCCGAAATTCAGCTGTTTGCAAAATATTGATGAGGGCTGGGAAAATGTGGGCATCTATGACGGTCTGCAAAAGGAAATGACATACAAGTTAAGTGTGTCAACTACAAATAGAAATACAACAAAATCATCCATTGGGACGGAGGAAGGATTAAATTTAATCACACAGAAACAGAAAAAGAACTTAAGGGTTACTAGGGCACCACATGTTTTGCATTTTCTAGGAATCCAACACAGCATGACCCATCATTGAGGCAGGAGCCCTTGCTTCATTCCATACACATATTAGAGACTATTTTCACCTAACCCTATGAACTAAATCTGGAATTCTACTCAACTTTAAAAACAAACAAACAAAAAAAAACAAGTACACCCAAATCCAGTGCTGAGGGATGGAAAAACTCAGCCTTAGCTCAGACTTTTCAGTCTGGAATCCTTCATGTCAGAGTCTTCCCAGTGGGAATGTTCCCCATCTCTACAACAGCTGGAGGCAGATCAGATCTTTGGCTCTGAGCATGGGCTTAGGAGTGTCCCTCAGGCAGAACTCTCTAGAATGATAGCTTTCAACGAAGGGAAATACTAAGCACATACATGTTATAAAGTCTTATTCAAGTGAAACCATTTGCAGTATGGCCTTGACAAGAAATTTAAATATTTTCTCTAGGAACACACACTTCCCTTTCAAAATTACTTAACACATGAGCAATAATCAGAAAAACTCTGGACATAATGCAGTCATACAAGGGAGCCTGACAAAAGATTCTAGAAAGAAAATTCACAAAGAAAGTGATATTTTTCATTCTCCATCCTTGCCACATCAGACAGCCTTCATAGTGGATAGCAGAAAGCAGTAAAATCATCCATTGGGATGGAGGAAGGATTAAATTTAACCACACAGAAATAGAAAAAGAATGTAAGGGTTACTAGGGCACCACATTCCATAACACCCTTTTACCAATCCCTGCATCTGTGAAGGAGAGAATGGAGATGGAAGACCATACAGTGGTCCTGCAGATTTCACTGTAAGATCTCTCTGCCCATGATACCATTGCTCTTTTCGTGAAGCGAATAGCAACATTCTTGAAAATGTTTTGCATCAATACGGATGCAAAAACGGTTAGTAACATTATAAACTTGCCTTCACTGAATTTTATGATATTTTCAATTATGTTTATTGAAATTATGCTTAAATTATGCCAGCTCATATGCCCATGTTTTTATTTGGTTGCTTCTGCGATGTAAAAGGGTATAAACTAATGAAAGAAATTTTAGGAATCCTTTGTTTTCTGTCATTGAGGGTATGTCTACACTCCTGTTCCATCCTGTTGGAGACCACGGGATTGTACTCAGGGCATCTCCATGGCTACACTTTATTTTTAGTGCACTAGACCAATTAGAGCTAGTGCGAGTATGTCTCCTTGAGCTGAGAATTACAACAAGTTTGAAGTGTAGACCTACCCAGACATATCTTGAGTAGCAGGCATATACCTAAGGCTTTGAAAGTATCAAAGATGAAAACTCTCTAGAAAAAAAAATCTGTATTTGTGACCTCCAATTCCATTTACACAGACGTTGGAATGCAACTTTACAACTTCAGTTTTGCTTCTAACATATATATTATATTAAAAAAAACATACATATAAATAACTGTAATTTGTACCTTGCACAGAATATTTGATAGGAGTCTAACTGCAAACTATAAAGGTAATTGCTACAAATAATAAGGTATACATAGAGGAGCAATCTACTGTTTAAAAAAAAAAAAGGTCTTAAAACCAGGACACATTTTTTTCCTTGTTTGAAAACATCCTAAAATATTTATGTTTTAGAACGAGATCTGCATATGAAAATAAGCCAAAGATTTTTTTATTTTTATTTAAGGTACCCCAAAAAGAAGAAGTGGTGTGCCAGGTGTATTACCAAAGCCATAAAACATAAGGCTAAGGGCCTCCATTGCTTTCTAAACTCTCCATCCCCTTCCCTCCTCTCGGCAAAGAGAAAAATCTTAGTTTCGTTTAAAAACACATCTCACTAACATGTATTCCTAGAAATTCTTATTAAAATTAACTTTTTATAAACACTTAATCATTAAAAGAATGAAGACTTTAAGGGGAAAAATTATAGTTGGGAAATGTTTAATAGAAGTTATTACTTAACTCATGATTCCATTTAAAAGTGAAAACTTCTCTTTATTCTCCAAAATATTTAAAATAGAACAAGCTTTTAAGTTATTTGTAAATATTCTGTGTTTAAATGCAAGCATTTTATACAACAGTTCCCTGATATCACTGCTAAGTGAACAGTGTGATACAGCAGTGCCAGGGAGCAGTGCGAGTGCGGTCCTATTGGGTTCCGGGAAGTGGACGGGCTCAAGTCTGCCCATTGTTGCAGGACCCTTCCCAAGCCTTAGGGGAGGATCCATAAGTTCTAAGAACTGAAATTACCCTGGAGGTGAAAGGGGGGCCGGGGGGGGGGGGGGACAAAAATGTAATGGGGCAGGTATGAAGGGTCAAAAAAGGGTACCTGAAGGGGACACCAAACAGAGAACCCCAGACAGCGCTCACTGCTCCTCGAAGGTGTCAAGGGAGCCGGCAGACACCATCCAGAGGAACTCTACAAAAGGGGCAGGCATCAGGGATGGGGTTGAACCACGCCAAGTACACGCCTGTGCTCACAGCTCCGTGGAGGAGCCACCAACTAATATCCCCTTGGGCCTTGGGACTAGGGTAGAATATAGGCTGGCCCACTGGGGTTCCTCACCCTCAACAAGTGGCAGTAGATCCCGCCACTTCATATTGGGGCAGGACACGAGGGAGAGGAAATGAAGGATGTGTATCACGAGCATGTACAGATGTTTCCTCGGCACGGTCCGGAAGCGAACTGGCTGCAAATCGTGCAGCTAGCTCGCAGTGAACAGGTGGGATGGTCGGGGCGGGAGGTCTCACGGGGAAGGAGCCTGATTAAAAGGTCCAGAGGGCGTGGAGTGTATGGTGGACAGGGAGAAGCCTCCCACAGGACCCAGTCGAAGTAAACCCGAGCAGTGAGCAGTAAGGCTGCCCTCACCACCCTTTGTACTCCACAGGGCGTATTTCAGGAGGAGAGCCCCATGCACTGAGCGAGTGTCAGGGGATCCACCCAGTCTCCCTGGTCGTAGTCCAAGAGGTCTCCGACTTTGGTGACTTCTGCCAGGACAAACCTCTGGTGCACCGAGGGGGAGTCGGCCACCTGCACACAAAGTTGGAGATTGCGTAGCAGGGGCTCTGTGAGGAGATCCGCCCCCTCAGTAGCTGCCACAGACCTGATCGCCAAAACCAGCTTCCAGGCCTGTAGGAGGTCCTGGTATTAGACTGGCAGCCCAGAGAGGTCTTGCGGAAGACCTTTCCCATGGAGATAAAGGAGCTGCCGGTCATATCGGAGCCCTCGGAGGTGGTGGAGGAAGATGTGCACCAACATGCTCCAAGCCGGACTACCTGCACCATAGAGGAGTCTCTGCAGGGCCAGGAGGCGGAAGACATGGATCTGCATGCGCAAGCATGTCGGGCCCTGTCTTCCCTCCTCCAGGGGGAGATGGAGAACCCCCACAGAGACCCAGTGCAGTCCTGGCCAAAAGAACTCCAGAACCAGCTTCTGGATAACAGCCAGGAAACCCAGGGCTGGGACCAGGATATTGACCCGGTGCCAGAGCATGTACAGGAATAGCTGGTTGAGCAACAGTGCCCTCCCCTACAGGAAGAGGCACCAGAGTTGTCCCATCCACGTCGCCAGCCGCTCAGACACCCTGCCCTCCAACCCTAGCCAGTTCTCCAGCGGAGAAGGATATGTGGGCAGAAAGGTAAATGCCAGGATAGAGCAGTGGACCCGCGCTCCACTGGATGGCTTGAAGCGCAGGTGGAAAGGCGCTCGCCTGCCACCCGTCCCCGACCACCAGGCCAGAGGTCTTGACCCAGTTGACTCGGGCGAAGAAGGCTGCCGAGTAGATAGCCTGGCAGGTCTCCACCAGATCCAGGTCGCCTGGGTTTCGGACCACGAGCACGTCATCGGCATATGCCAACAGGACTAGCCGCAACTCTGGCTCATGGAGCACCAACCCCGTCAACCTCCGATGGAGAAGATACAGGAAAGGCTCGATTGCCAGAGCATACAGCTGGCCTGACAGCGGACACCCCTGATTCATCTTGCGCCCAAAACTGACTGGCTCGGTCAGGGTCCAGTTGAGCCTGACCAGACACTCCACGGAGGCATACAGCACGTGGAGAAAACCTACAAACTGGGGCCCAAAACCGAACACCTGCAGCATGCCCAGGAGACACCCATGGTCCACCCTTTCGAACTCCTTCTCCTGATCCAGAGACAGAAGGGCAAATGACAGACCATCCCCACACCCGAACTCCAAGAGATCCCACACCAATTACAGATTGTCAAAGATGATACGGCCCGGGACGGTGTAGGTCTGGTCGGGGTGGACCACATCCGCCATCACGGACCCCAGCTGCAGCGAGATGGCCTTCGCTATGACCTTATAGTCCATGCTGAGGAGCGAGATGGGATGCCGGTTGCAAAGATTCCCCTCCGTCGGAAGCAAGGTGAGCACGACTCGCCTACACGACTAAGGGAGGACCCCGCTCCCCAAGGACTCGGCCTGTGGGAGAGTGGTCAAGGGGAGATATATAAGCCCTAGACTAATTAAGGCATGGTTCCCTGTAGACTAGGGAAGGTTACTACAGGTTAATTGGAGCACCTGTAGCTAATGAAGACCCTGCCAGCAACCTAATAAACCCCCCCTGCTTCAGGCAGACAAGGTGGTGCAAGGAAGGAGAGAAGACTGGAGTTTGGAAGTGTGTTGCTAAGAACTGAAAGATCAGAGAGGAAGGGAGGACAGGGAGACTCCCTCTCCCAGCGTCAAGGATCGAGGGTAACCCTACCCAAGGGGGAAGAGGGTAAGAAACTTGCAGGGATTGAGGGGGGCTGGGGCTCAGAGTGAGGAGCAAACCCAGACCGCTTCCCCACTTCCCTCCTCTACCACCTTCCCAGGCCACTAGCTTGGCCCTCAGCTCCCCAAGAGCAGGGGCAAGGGGTGGTATCCTAGCCCCCCTGCCAAGAAAAGTGCGAGACCCACCATACCAACATTGGCCATTTTGTCACAACAGCTACATGTAGAAATATAGAATCAAATAACCTTGCTGTAACTACTTACTAATATAAATTGCCATTTTAATATGATTTACATTTATATGAGTTAAAATATTTCCCAAACACAGAAACCACCACCTTTTCAAGGAACTTTTCTTCTTAAAGACCCTTCCCTGTTAACCATAAGTTTAAAGACTTAGGCTTGTCTACACATAAAATGCTGCAGTGGTGCAACTGCACTGCTACAGTTGAGCCATGATAGTGCTTCAGTGAAGATGCTACCTATAGCGACAGGAAAAGCCCTCCCATCAGCAGAGGTACTCCACCTCCCCAAGGGGTGGTAGCTAGGTTAATGGGAGAATTCTCCCATTGACCTAGCACTGTCTATACAGGGATTAAGTTGTTTTTCCAGGTAGCTGATTCCCAGATTAAGGGCCTGCCCTGAAGTTAAATAAATAATATAAATAATAATTGGAGATATACCTATCTCCTAGAACTGGAAAGGACCTTGAAAGGTCATCGAGTCCAGCCCCCTGCCTTCATTAGCAGGACCAAGTACTGATTTTTGCCCCAGATCCCTACGAGGCCCCCTCAAGGATTGAGCTCACAACCCTGGGTTTAGCAGGCCAATGCTCAAACCACTGAGCTATCCCTCCCCCCTAAAAAGAGGTCTCTTCACAATTTTTTGAAAACCACGTATTAACAGGATGTGATTCTGTGTAATGCCTATTTAGTACTGGAAAAAAAATCTGTTTAATGTTATCAAAACAAAGGGAGCTTACTACTTCTGCCATCTTGCCCAGTTGAGAGACAGAGTGATGTAAAAGCTGCAATTTCTGCAGCATGGAAGTTGGTTGAGGTGGTCATGGAGCACTGCTATCTAGCCATCAAAAAGGACAAGTCATTGGACAAACTCCCACCATGTAAGGACAGTTTTGAAGAGCATGTCATAAGAACATCTTGGTAAACAAAGATTTGGTTGTCTTTGCACATAAATTAACTAGATATTGGATCACCATTATAATATGAATGGAAAAATGTGGATGATGAACTACTTCTGGCATTCTTGAAGCTTCAACAAGACCTTATTTGTTCCTGTACCAGGAAGAGGTCACTACATAATCAACTGTGTCTGTAGTTCAAACTATCTTCCCTGCACGGAGCTGTATACATGCGAAGACAATGAAAACTGTGGTAACCCACACACTCTCGACAAAGATTATGTTGATGAACAAGTTGATTATAATGATGTTGACTAGCAATGTCACCAGTGCTTACTACATTATGTACATATCTGTACAAAATTATTAGATTTTGTTTTACCCTTTATATTGTTGTGATGCGTTGAGATGACAGAAACCCAATTTTAGGTCTTGAAATAATACACAGACCCTTACACTTACAGAAATAAATACAAATACATTTCAAAGCAGTCATTTTAATATGTTCACGATGTCATTGTTTATTCCGGTTTGTATGGTAACGGCTCTACACCATACCTCATCTTAACATAGGCAGCTTTCAAATGCTGTATGATGTGCATGTATGTAGAGAGGATATGTTAAGTCAACCACATTGGTGGTGTTTTCCTATATGATTCAAATGCCGTATTGTAGCTGTGTCGATCCTAGGATATAAGAGACAAAAGGTGGGCGAGGGAATATAAAAGATATTATAATAAAAGAGATTATCTCACCCACCTAGTCTCTCTCATATGATTCAGAGTTAAAGTTGCATTACAGATGTAAGTTTAACAAGAGTTTTAAGCCTTGATTTTGTAAGAAGGTCACTGACATAGCAAAAATTAAATCAAAATGTAAATAGAGTATGATTTGAATTTTTCATGGTGATTTGATAAAAATGAACTGGCAGAATAATAAGAGTTCAAAAATCACCCTTTCTGGCAATTTTTCAAATGGATTGTCTCATTTAATCTTTCTCCACATTGTTGCCACCTATATATAATTGATATGGTTGAAACCAGCACATGAAGAACATGCATCTATAGAGCATTTAATAAACTTTTAGAAAAAATGGAAAATACGTGCACAAAGCCAAACCCATCATATATGACAACATATCTGCCATGGTGCAAATCCTCTGCCACTATTGAGAAACAGAGGGAGAGGCTGACCAAAATGGAAGCTTAGCTTTTCTTGCGCTGGGAAAGAGGATAACAGGAGTTCATATCTCAGCTCTTCTAATTGCTATTTATCTGACAGACACTTCATTACCCTTATGTAAGAAACTGAACCCTGGTCAACCCTTTTTGGCAGCAAGCTCCAACCTGCCACCCAGTGACCTGCAAATTTTCATCAGAATAGGAGATAAACGCTGACAGAGGACCCCAGCCCTGGAATCCAATTGGCAAAATGTTGGGGTCCTTATTGGTTCACAGCTTCTATATAAACCCAGCACAGAAACACAAAGTGGTCTCCCTGCTTCAGACTGCTACCTCTGATACTTGCTCCTACTATTTGCTGCTGATGTCCTGATAACCTGCCCCTGCCTTCTTCCTGACACCTGACTCTGGTTTGCTCTCTGGCCTGTCTCGGGCTCTGATCTCCTGGTAACCTGACTCTTTCCCTCACAGGACCCAGCCCCTTTTCCATGGCACTGGTACAGGGCCATGAGGAATGTGTGGCTCACAAAATCCTGGACACTCAACATAAATGTGGCAGGCTCTTGTACCTTGTTGACTTGGAGGTGTATGGTCCTGAGGAGCATAACCGGGAACCTGCAGAAAATGTACATGCCCCAATGCTTGTACAAACATCCCATAGGAAGCACCCCAAAAAGCCTGGTCCCACATCGCCATGAGAGTGCCCATTGGGGAGAGGGTGATGTCAGGAACTGCAGGTCTTGAATCCTGGTTGACGGGACTCTTTGGTGCTAATAAGCTCCAACCTGCCACCCAGTGACCTGCTAACTGTTGTCAGAGTAGAAGACCCCAGTCCCTGAATCCAATTGACAGAGTACTGGGGGTCCTCATTGGTTCACAGCTTCTATATAAACTAGGGCTGTCAAGCGATTAAAAAAAATTAATCACACTGTTAAACAATAATACAATACCATTTATTTAAATAGTTCTGGGTATTTTCTATATTTTAAAATATATTGATTTCAATTACAACACAGAATACAAAGTGTCGAGTGCTCACTTTATACTTATTTTTTATTACACCTTTACCTTTGTTTCGGTCTTTCCTAAACAGCACATACCCTTCCATACCTGTACTCCAGTCATGGCTACCGTTCCACCATGTTTCAGTTATTCCTATGATATCCGGTTTCAATTCTCGGACCAGGAGCTCCAGTTCCTCCATTTTGTTACCTAAGCTTCTCGCATTGGTGAATAAAGTCCACTCAGTCCAACTTCTTACTCAGTCAACCACTCAAACAAACAACTTTGTTTACATTTGCAGGAGATAATGCTGCCCACTTATTTACAATATCACTTGAAAGTGAGAACAGGGATTTGCATGGCATTGTTGTAGCCGGCACTGCAAGATATTTATGTGCCAGATGCACTAAAGATTCATATGTCCCTTCATGCTTCAATCACCATTCCAGAGGACATGCGTCCATGCTGATCACGGATTCTGCTCGATAACCATCCAAAGCCGTGTGGACTGACATATGTTCATTTTCTTCATCCGAGTCAGATGCCACCAGCAGAAAGTTGATTTTCTTTTTTGGTGGTTCGGGTTCTGTAGTTTCCACATCAGGGTGCTGCTCTTTTAAGACTTCTGAAAGCATGCTCTACACCTCCATCCCTCTCAGATTTTGGAAGGCACTTCATATTCTTAAACCTTGGGTCGAGTGACGTAGCCTATCTTTAGGCATCTCACATTGGTACCTTCTTTGCGTTTTGTCAAATCTGCAGTGAAAGTGTTCTTAAAACGAACAACATGTGCTGGGTCATCATCCAAGACTGCTAGAACATGAAATATATGGCAGAATGCGGGTAAAACAGAATAGGAGACATAATTCTCCCCCAAGGAGTTCAGGCACAAATTTAATTAATGCATTATTTTTTTAACGCGCATCATCAGCATGGAAACATGTCCTCTGGAACCGTGGCCAAGGCATTAAGGGGCATACGAATGTTTAGCATATCTGGCACGTAAATACCTGGCAATGCTGGCTACAAAAGTGCCATGTGAATGCCTGTTCTCACTTTCAGGTGACATTGTAAATAAGAAGCAGGCAGCATTATCTCCCATAAACATAAACAAACTTGTTTGTCTGAGCGACTGGCTGAACAAGAAGTAGGACTGAGTGGACCTGTAGGCGCTAAAATTTTACGTTGTTTTGTTTTTGAGTGCAGTTATGCAACAAAAAAAAATCTACATTTGCAAGCTGCACTTTCACGATAAAGAGATTGCACTACAGTACTTGTGCGAGGTGAACTGAAGAATACCATTCTTTTGTTTGCCATTTTTACAGTGCAAATATATGTAATAAAAAATAGTGTGCACTGTCTACTCTGCATTTTGTGTTGTAACTGAAGTCAATATATTTGAAAATGTAAAAAAACATCCAAAATATTTAATATATTTCAATTAGTATTCTATTTTTTTTAACAGTGTGATTAAAACTGTGATTAACTGCAATTACATTTTTTTGAGTTAATCGTGTGAGTTAACTGCGATTAATCAACAGCCCTAATATAAACCCAGAAGAGAAACACAAAGTTGTCTGCACAACAAGATTCTCCCTGCTTCAGACTGCTTCCCTTGCAATATCTGCTCCTACTGATTGCTGCTGATCTCCTGGTAATCTGACTTTGCCTGCCTCCTGATCTTGGTTTGCCCTCTGGCCTGTCTCAGACTTTGACCTCCTGATGTAGGATCCAGCCTGACTCCTGCTCTGACCACTAGGTCAGACTGCCCACATCCTAGTCTTGACACCTTATTATTCACTAGGCCTATGAACCCCAATCCATTTTAAAAAGTAAATTACTAAAAAACGTATGCAAGATCACTACAGGTGGCCAGGAATAGAACCCAGGCCTGTAAACATGACAAATGTGATCACTGCACTGTACTGCCTTTCAGACTGAATGAACAAGTTTTAGTTACCACATTTCAAACCACACTCCTGTCCAGGAGCCAGGAATACAATCCAGGGTTCCTGATCATCAGTATTCTACCACTGACTAGAAAAAGTTGTATAACCCACTAAGGAAGTATATATCAAATGCTCCATTGGCTGTCTACTCATGTAGTTCAAGCAGTAAGTGTGTATGCTAGGGAATGGAAAGTGAAGGGATTCAAATCCTGGTACTTGCCTATGTGGGGCCTGTTATGGTTGCATGTGATTCACACAGTGAGAAGACCTCACACAGGTTTTGTACTTAACTGTGACTACTGATGACCCACGGCTTTGCCGCTCACATCTGTGATTACATGGTAAATCTGAGTGATGGTTGGCAAGTGTGTGTGTGTTGCACTGGGAGATGTGTTGAGTTGTGTCCGGTGCTGGCAGCAGGATTGTGCTGAGAAATTTATATTGAATTGCGTGGGTGGTGAATAAGGGGTATACTGCCCTGGGAGGCTAAAGTGTGTTTGGGATTATTGTATCTGCTTGTTGTGTGCGTGGTTGTGCTGATTTGTTTCAGGGTGGGAGGGAGGTGCTGCAAAGGGAGATGTGCTGATTTGTGGGTGGGTGGCCATTATAGGTGTGGCAGTTGGGTTAAGTAATCCATCATCTGTGCAATCTCCCTCATACAACCAATGAAACTGTTGCATGCAAATTAGCTACAGAGTAAGAACAGTGATTGGTTGCGTTCTCTGATATCACAATCAGACTCTTGGCATGGCACAGATATAACATGCTTTACTATAACTGTACACTGCAAAAGTATAATTCATGAAGTCAAAATGGCAAAGAACTTAAAATTGGGATGGTAATAGAGCACAAAACCCAGTGATGATTCAACCTGGTGATATTCTGAACAGAAAGAGCCCTCAAACATTCTTGTAGCTGTTTCCATCCTTCACATTGCCTCTATAGGCATAATAGTCGTCAGTGTGACAAAGAGTGACATTCCTGGAATCTTATTATATTATCTGTAAACTATGGTGCAAGAATCCCCAAATTTCACATTTCAGTTATTTGTTGCACATTTTACTTGTGTAACCCATGGGTCAAATTGTATGTTGTGTTGCTCCTGCTGTGGGCCCCTCCATGCCCAATTCAGAATATGAGTCTTATTACTCTTGGATTGATAGCCTTGTTCTTTAGCACAACTTAAAAATTGTGCTTTTAAATTCTGGTGGTCCTTGGTTCAATTTCCAAGGTCGAACAAGATGGCATTTGATACATTGACGCGTGTCACATACGGAGGGTTGACAGGTATGCTTTCATGGTGGCAGGGATGGAGTACCTAGAGGAAGGTGGAACGGAGTACATAGACCTGCTGGTGGAATGCAGGTACTCTGCTGCTGCTGCAGCCGCACCTAGCTGTATCCAGTTTCCAGAAGTCCAATGAGAAGCTATGGTGTGTTTCAGGATGTGTGTGGTGACAGATTGACAGGTTATGTCACCACTGATATATATATAGGGTTGCTCTTGGTATACTTACTTTCCATAATTTTTGAATGGGAATAAAAGTTTATAGAAACGTTTATCGAGGCATGTTATAGCCTCTCATACCCTTCAGAAGGGTCGACAGTCAGGATTGGCTTCAGCAGCGCAGTTTCTCCTTCTGATTCCCAGGCAGGTGCAGCTCCCCTTCTCCCTGACTCTGGGGAACTATCCACTGAGGTACACCTAAAGCTGCATAAAAATTAAGAAATTAACAAACACAAACTATGCTTAATGACAGATTAGGTTGCATCTGGACACACCCCATCCACTGAAAACTTTAAAAGCATGGAAATAAAAAGGGGAAAAATTCTTGCATTCCTTTCCATCTTCATATTGCCTACAATATTGTTGATAATACATCAGAACACTCCAAAAGGCATTCACTTCCCATCTCCAACATAAGACTTAACTGTGACCTCATATGCTGTTATATCAATTATACATATAGGTGCATATGACTCTCACATTTCATGCATTTTGGAAGTTATTTACCTTAACACTGATGAAGTCAATGCTAAGGTTTTTTGATAGAGTGTTAGTTTGATGAAGTTGGTATAGGTATTGATTTTTGGTATCTTTTCAAACTGGGAAGTGAAAGCCTTTGGAGTGTGTTACTGACAGTGTTGTAGGCAACATGAAAGTGGACACGAATGCAGGAGTCTTTCCTCTTAACTTCGTATTTCCATGCTTTAAAGAATTTGGATGGATGGGATGTGTTCTGATGTCATCTTAACTGTCACTGAATGTAGTTTTTGTTTGTTAATTAATATGGTTGAGGTAAAGCTGCTGGATGTTGGGTTTACTGAAACATTTAATTCTCTACTCAGTGTGCAACAGCAGAGAAGATTGCCAAAATATCCTGGTTTGCATTAAGAGAGGGATTACTTAAGATATTAGTCACCTGTGAAATCACACGTAAATTTGTACCAGTGCAGTTTAACCTGGTACACTGGTAATAAAGATCTCCAGCACAACAAAGGTGCATTCAGTTACTCGACTTTGTGAAAAATTCTCTTTTTAGCCTAAAAATTTCTAGGCCTGGTTTTTGCCCAAGGATGAATTTTTTTGCAAAGTTTGCCCAAGAGTGAAATCCCATTAAGAACAAAGAAAATGAATAGGAACATTTTTACAATCTTTTCTTTAAAAATCAGGTCAGCAGTGTTTGCCTGAAACCCCCATCTCTATAAGCAGGTATTCTTGCTGGGAAAGAGTTATGTGAGTTTTGTTAATGGTGCAGTTAGCTCATTATCACATCTGGATATAAAGTGAGGCTGGAGTAGCTCTAGGTTGGACCCATCGTGTAGGCTGAGCAGCCCTGTGGAAGGAAGTATTTGAGCAAATAAACTTAGGGGGTGACGAGGAGGAGGTGTGTAATGGATTTTCAGTTTCACTGAGTTATTTTTGTGAATAAAACCAAATCCCAAGAAGGGAATAATTTTAACTCACCACAGGTTGTGAGGGCTGTTTAAATCAAGCTGGAAAAGGGACAATTCTGTCTTATCTCTGAATTTTGATTTTAGGACAGCCTTCACAATGGGGTATTTCCTGTCTCCATGACAACCACAGGCAGACCAGATCTTTGCTTGGAGCCTGGCCTATGGCTGTCCTTCAGGAAGATCTCTCCAGAACGACAGCCTCCAAAGCTAAAAAATGTTTACTATAATAAAACTCAACTGAAACCATTTGCAGTAAAAGCACTGACATGAAATTTAGGGATTTGGTAAAGAAACACACATCCTTTTCAAATATAACAAGTAAGCAATAGCCAAAACCAACAAACCAAATTAATCAACCAAAAAACCATTCACGCTCTGGACATAATGCAATCCTCCGAGGAAGGTTCAGGCTGACAGAAGGTCTTAGCATGAAGATTCACAGATAAGACAGAATTTTTTGCTTTCTCAGTCCCCTCCACATAAGACTAAGACAGTCTTCACCCTGTGCCCTAACACCCTTCTACCAAACACTACATCAAGGGTGAGGATGTTGATGTTACAGCATCAGAAGAAGTATGGATATGGAAGACCCTGAAGTAGCCTTACAGACCTCCTCATAAAATGCGTGTGATTACTCTGCAACACCCCCCACCCCAATTGCTGCTTTTTGCAGAGTCCCTTCCAACCCTGATATTCTATGTCCACTGGGCGTGATGCTTTCAGTGAGAAGAGGAAGAGATCTGCCAACTGTGAAGCTGAAAGGTGGATATTAGGATACGTAGATCAAGAATCTGCATATTGCCAGAGGACCAATATGTGTGACGAACCTCAGAATTCTGTTATGTGACAGTTATGAGAGATTCTCACAAGTTTCTTATAATGCAATATGACTGCAGTGATTAACTTGTCTTTCCCATGCTCAAACCATCATGTAAAAATACTAGAATATCCTTTGTCTGATATGGATTCCCCGTAATATCATCTAAACTCAAGTGATACATAGACATTATTTGTGAATTTCCTCAGAGATGCTAGGAAGGTGTTTATCATCTTCTTAAAGTAAGTGACTGTGGTTCCTTATTCTCAGCTTCCCTGATAATGGGTTGGACAACACTGGATATTGGTTTAGGATATGTCCCTGTTGCACTATGTTTTTTCGTTACATGTTGAGAGTTTGAGAGGAGGTTCGAGTTAAAAGATAGGGGATCACAGCCTCTGCTTTTGCATGTCTTCCTCACATCTCATATCACACCTCTTCTGGTTTTCCAATTGGACCTGAATGCAAATAGCAATAGGTTTCCAGCCTGGTCTGGGAGGCACCTAAAGGCTAGATGATGTAGAGTGTATTCCCTCGTGTCTTGCTGAGCCAGCTGAACCTGTCTTTCCTTCCTGATATAGAACCCTGGGTAATCGACTGTGAGCTTTTGCCAAGGACATGAATAAGACAGTGCTGAAGGTTTCTGTCTTTCTTAACAGCGATATACACACCGCTATTCTGAAGAATCATCTGCTGGAAATGGAGACATGAAGTTGATGGTCCAGATCATGAGACAGATTGTACTCAACCTGGAGTACATGCCTAACCTGGGCTGTAATTGGCCCTTCCACTTATTCACTCAAAGCCATATGTCTGAATTTTTTTCACAATGGCCGCTGGACCCAACATAATATGAGAAGGTTGTCCAAACAAGGGTAGATATGTATTCACTTCACTTGAAGGGAGGGACAAAATGGCAATTTGTGAATATCCATGTAGAAGTTGAGTACCTCCTTTCTGAACATTTTGAAAAATGCTTCTTGTAACAGAAGCTAAGTTATCTATGGTGACTCGCCCTGATTAGATGTTCAGTAGATCACCAGGAGGTGTATTTTCGTATTCTTATTGCTGTAATAATGGATTCTTGTGCATTGTCCAAAATATCTGTCTCTGTATGGAACTAGTTCTGTTGTTTCAATGTCTAGGAGATGGACTATTGCACTCTCCAGCCTGTGATGACATGAATGGTTTTGCTGATGTGTTGGTTTACTTTAACTTACTTTGGGGAAAAGGTAAGCTTGTCCCTCAGAAAATGAGCTAGTTCTACTGAATAGTCTTCGCTAGTTATCTCAAGTACCTGAAGTGGTTTACTTTCAGGTGAGGGCCCACCCTGAAGTGCCTCTCATGGGGGGAAGGGGAGAGGAAATCTGCTCAGACTTGGGAAACTCCAAACAAAAGAAGCTTTTGAGGTTGGATGGATTTCCAGAGAATCAGACTCCTGCTCTTCCTATTACCAGGAAAGGCAGCAATGGCATCCTCCTACCATGTAATCTCTATGCAAGAACCTGGAGGAGCAGTGGCTTCAAACACCTGCTGAGATAAGACAGTCTGAAGATTCTCTCTCACTGAAAGGGGAGACAGACTTATTCCCTTGCCCAAAGCCTCAGTGTCTGCTTTGTCTCTATACTCTCCTCAAAGAGCTTACCAACAAAAAACTGAGAAAGGTATCAGATTTTAGCTTGCAATTCCATTTTCTTCAGGCAGAGCCACAGGCCCCTAAGATGTGCCTTTGGTAATTTTGAATGTACAGCAAACTGGAGTCAGGTAAAGCACCAGTCCCGAAAATGCTGCTTAGGAAATCTAGTTTAAAACAGAGTTTATGTAGGTTTTTTTTTTTGCTGATGCTCACAATGGGCTCCTTATTGACTACTGCAGGCAAAATTCTCAGGATTCAAAATACTGCATCCATGTTTAGTCTGAGTGATCTTATTCTCCTCTGTAGGTTTGCTGGGAATACTCCTTCAGCTGATCTGACTACGGAAGCCATAGCAGGCTTCTGGCCTGGTCTCAGAGGAGGGAGCTTCCATGCAATCTGCTCAACTGTCTCAGCACGGACCTCATCCACATACAGCCTACCATCAGCTGCTGTCTGCCATTTCTGATGCGGGAGAAGCTGAAAGTGCTGTCCTTCAAACTGTCCTCAGAAAGAAAGGTGTTTCCACCCCCACTCCTACTTTCTTTTGAGGGCAACTACACCTGTATTTCCCCCTAGTGGTTCAGCAAGAGCATCCACTCTCAGGGTCCCCTGGCTGCCACCTCTCATGGGTTGAGACCCACATCTCTCTCCATTCTGTTTAGAGTCGTCCCTGTCTTCTCTTTGTTATTCCCAGCAAAAGATAGTCTGCCTAAACAGGCCTGTTTGTTTCTCCCCTCAGATATGGTACACGGTGTAATTGCCAACAGTTATAAATTACCACCCAGCACTTCCTATGCAAGCCTATTTTATTCTTAAGGTAAAAACCATTACAGAGAAAACATTAAAATAATAACCTATACGCATACTAATAAACTTACCAGAGATCACCTCAATTGCCTCCAACATGTGCTCTTCAAGGTGAGTCTTTCAAACACAAAAGCAACCCCTTTTGTGGTCAACACGTCCATAGAATCATAGAATATTAGGGTTGGAAGAGACCTCAGGAGGTCATCTAGATCAACCCCCTGCTCAAAGCAGGACCAACACCAACTAAATCATCCCAGACAGGGCTTTGACAAGGCGGGCCTTAAAAACATCTAAGGATGGAGAGTCCAGAACAGACTCAGCTCAGAACTAGCATACCCATGAAAAGTTTAGTCTACCTTTATACAGTTCAGGGATCTCTGATCTGGAGTTTCCAAGAGCAGATAATCAGTATATAATGGGTTCTTCTCCTCAGGGATAGCTTCAAAAGGCCTCCTAGGAAACCCACTTCACACATATTGTCCCAAACAGTCCTCTGAGGTTCCTAACATTTACATTAGTCATGTCCCTAGAAAAGTTGCATACAATCCTACAATAACACAAACAACTGTATTTTTAATACAATGGACCCCAGAGGTATTAACCTAATTGAATAAAGTGTAATTTAAGTCAATAAAGTTTATTCAGGATACTGCAGGAAATTGCCATCTGTCACAGGCAGTTTTGAGACAAAAACCTCAAAGCCAATGAGGAAACTTGAGACGTGTAGTTTAAAATATTTTTTAAATCCTGTGAAAGTTCTGCTACAAAGTGAGACTTGCAGTCTGTTACAAGTGCAGATTGGAGGCAGACAATTCTGGAGAGTTCTTCCTGAGGGACAACCCTAACCCCAGGCTCAAAGCCACCAAAATCACCAGCATAAACACAACTATGCTGACAGAAGAGTGCATCTGTTCACCATAGCTGATGTTGTTTGAGAATGTAGTATTATTGTGCCAGCAGGACTTATCCTCCTATTGGTATATGCTGCAATCACATTGGGGGGTGGGGCTGTCTCTATACCAGCATAGCTATGGCTCTGGCACCACAGCCTCTGTAGTGTAGACATGGCCTTTAAATGAAATTTGTTCCTACACTGTAGCACTGAAGACAGCATGGTAAAAGATAGTTACCTTTTCCGTAACTGGTGTTCTTCGAGATATGTTGCTCATGTCTATTCCACAATAGGTGTGCGTGCTCGTCACATGCACCGGTGTCAGAAGTTTTCCCCCTAGCAGTACCTGTAGGGGAGTGCCTCTAGCGACCCCTAGAGTGGTGCCTCCATGGTGCAGTATAAGGGGCGCTGCGTGCTCCCCCCACCCTCAGTTCCTTCTTGCCAGACAACTCCAACAGAGTGGAAGGAGGGCAGGATGTGGAATAGACATGAGCAACACATCTCGAAGAACACCAGTTACGGAAAAGCTGAATGTCTCTCTCTCTTTTGGTCCAAGACTTGAATGACTTGCAAATTTTGCAGCGATTGCCGAGATGGGTTTCACCCAAACAGTGTAAACAGTCCACGTGCGGATCACTCACTGACACTGGTCATCTACAAGTGTTGCATGACTTAAAACCCGGGGCACGGGGCATGCCAGGGAGAAGTCCTCAGCTTGAGAATCAGTGCTCTTCAATATCTTGGTAAAAACTGTTTTTGATTTTAATTGAGCTTGATAGGCTAAAACGAGGTACAATGGTCGTTGGAATGAATTTTGAGGGAATGTAGACAAGAAGAAATTAAGCAAGTATTTGACAGAGTGGATTTCCAGAGTAGGAGGTGAAGTAAAGAACTGTTTGTGTGTTTAACCAAAATTTGGCTGTTGGGAGTATCTAACCACACTGGGTGTTGAGGGGATGAGATCACAGGGGATTGGTGGTTTTTGTGTTGTTTGTTTGCTGATCGGGCTTTCCCCCAGATTTTTGGTAGCAATGTTGTTTTCTTGCATTTAACAGCATTTTGCTTTCTTCTGGCATAAAACTTTTCCTCTGGTCTCAAGTGTCTGAATTTGAAAAAAAAACTTTAAAATCTTTTAAGCTAACAAATTCCATAGCAGAGATGGCAGCATTGTTAAAGCCTTCCACAAATACAGGCTGGTCATATATAAACTATAATTGCAATGCCATCTGATGGGCATTCCTCCTAGACTGAAGGACAAAGATCACTAAAGGAACATAGCTGGGTGGGTTACCTGGATTTGTGCTCTGTTTCCAGCTGTAATGTTGGATATTGTCCAACATGCCTCCTTTTTGATAGACTCCTTAGGGCTGCTCAGCAAGTGCAATAAACTCTGCAGAGCTAAGCAATTCAGAATTACCTGAAGAGAGAGAGAGAGAGAGAAACACCTTAGACTGTGTCCAGAATACACAGCCATCTGACACAGGTAATCCTTAAAAGGAAAATACCATCACCAACATTTACCTAGCACTTTTCATGAGATGTTCCCAGAATGTTTCACAAAATAGTAATTAATCCTCCTTCATTTTATGGACAGGCAAACTGATGCACAGAAAAATTAAGTGATTCAGTGCAGGGACCATGTGTTCAATATGTATTTATACAGCACCTAGCACAATGTGAGGCCCTGGATCCAAATGTGGCCCTAATGAACATGAAGGAGGTTTTGTTTTTTGTTTTTATTGGTTTTCTTTTTGCACTGAGACTCCTTAAACAGACAGACTCTGCATTTCTTTGGCTCTCTAGTTCCCTGCCTCACTGTCACAGCCTGTGAGGCCTGGTCCACACTGTAACTGACTCCTGGATTCCAGTTGTGAACACCAAGATTCCCCCTGGAATGGATTTCTGTGACCGAGTTATATACGAAAGAAGCTGGTTGTTAAATACAACGTTAACATAACCCTCAGATACGGGCTATAAACAATGCATTTTAACAATTAGAAAGATCACACAACTGGCTGAAGCACTACTTCTGTTAAACTGAAACACAGTGTTTCTGGTTGCTATTAACCGGTCTTCCTACCCAAACTCAGTGTTATGAAACTGAAGAAGATATATCAAAATGATGTATTCTCATACACAATATGTCATCAGTGAACTAATGAACTAATTACTGGGTTAGGAAAAGACAGTTACCTTTTCCGTAACTGGTGTTCGAGATGTGTTGCTCATGTCTATTCCACAGTAGGTGTGCGTGCTCACCACATGCACCAGTGCCAGAAGTTTTTCCCCTAGCAGTACCCGGGGGAGGGAGGGCCGCAACCCCTGGAGTGGCGCCTGCCTGGCGCGGTATAAGGGGAGCTGCGCGCTCTCCCCACCCTCAGTTCCTTTTTGCCAGACAGCTACGGCAGTGGGGGAGGAGGGCGGGATGTGGAATAGACATGAGCAACACACCTCGAAGAACACCAATTACGGAAAAGGTAACTGTCTTTTCTTCTTCGAGTGATTGCTCATGTGCATTCCACAGTAGGTGATTCCAAGCTATATCTGTTGGAGGAGGGTAGGAGTTCACAAGTTCCCGGGATGGAGTACCACCCTGCTGAACCCGGCGTCATCCCTGGTTTGGGAGTCTATCACATACTGCAAGGTAAACGCGTAAACTGAAGACCACGTGGCGGCCTTACGAATGTCCTGTATAGGGACGTGAGCCACGAAGGCAGCCGACGAGGCCTGCGCCTGCATCAAGTATGTCCTCACAATGGGCAGCGGCGGGACACCCGCCAGCTCATAACAGGAGCAGATGCACAAAGTGATCCGGTTGGAAAGCCGCTGAGTGGAAATCGGCTGGCCCCTCGCGCGCTTAGCTGAGGCAACAAACAGTTGTGAGGACTTTCTAAACGGCTTGGTTCGCTCGAGGTAGAAAGCCAGAGCCCGCCGCACATTGAGCGTGTGGAGACAGCACTCCTCACTAGTCGCGTGAGGCTTGGGGCAGAGGACTGGTAGAAAAATGTCCTGACTCATGTGGTAGGCAGAGACCTCCTTTGGAAGGAACGCGGGGTGTGGGCGGAGCTGGACCTTGTCCTTATGAAAGCCTGTATACGGCGGCTTGGAGGTCAGGGCCTTGAGCTCCGGGCCCCACCTGGCTGACGTGATAGCAACGAGGAAGGCCATGTTTCACGAGAGGTGAGACCAGGAACACGTGGCTAATGGTTCAAATGGGGGTGCCCCATAAGACAAGCCAGCACCAGATTCAGGTCCCATTGCGGACCAGGGGCTTAGAATATGGGTAAGGGTTTGGACCGGCTTTAAGGAACTGGCTGGTCATAGCATGGGAGAACACAGTGTGTCCCTGCACTGGGGGATGGAAGGCCGATATGGCCGCCAGGTGCACCGACTGACGAAGGTGCCAGGCCCTGGGCCCTCAGGCAGAGGAGGTAATCAAGGATAAGCTGGATCGGGGTGGCTGGTGGGGACACACCTTGGTCCATCATCCACCTAGAAAACCGAGACCACTTCGCCATGTAGGAGCAGTGAGTGGAAGGCCGTCTACTTTCGAGGAGGACGCACTGAACCTGTGCTGAGCATGCCCTTTCCTCGCCACATAGCCACTGAGCAGCCACGCTATGAGGTGAAAAGCTACCAGGTAGGGGTGGAGGAGGCTGCTCTGGTCCTGAGAGAGCAGGTCCAGGCAGAGCGGCAATGGCCACGTCTGAGCCACCGCCAGGCCCGAGAGGGTCCCGTACCAGTGCTGCCTAGGCCACGCTGGGGCAATGAGGAGGACCCTGGCTTTGTCAGTCTTTATTTTCTCCAGGACCCTGCTGATCAGCGGGAGCGGGGGAAAGGTGTAGAGAAGCTGGCCTGATCAGGACAGGATAAAGGCATCAGAGATAGCGCCCCTTCCTAGGCCCCCCGGAGCAGAACCGAGGGCACTGTCGGTTCTGCCGGGTCACGAACAGGTCCACCTGGGGAGTTCCCCACCTTTGGAAGAGCTGGTGGACCACTTCCGGGTGTAGAGACCACTCGTGCTGAGAGCAGAAGTCCCGGCTCAAGCGATCCGCCCTCACGTTCTGGGCGCCCAGCAGGTGAAAGGCTTTTAGGTGGATGTCGTGGACTATACAGAAGTCATACAGGCTGAGGGCTTCATGGCAGAGGATCAGGCCCCGCCTTGCCTGTTGATATAGAACATCAAAGCTGTGTTGTCCGTGAGAACCCTGACTACCTTGCCCTTCGGGTGCAAGCGGAAGGCCATACACGCCAGCCACACTGCCCTGAGTTCCTTAACGTTTATGTGAAGGGTCAGGTCTTGTGGAGACCACAGGCATTGGGTCTGAAAATTCCCCACATGGGCCCCCCAGTCCAGGTCCGACGCATCGGACACCAGCTCCAACGACAGGGACCTGTCCCTGAACAGGACCCCTTGGAACATTTTGCTTGGTGCAGACCACAACCGCAGGGAGGTGATCACCGAGTTCGGCACAGTGAGGACCTTGTCTATTCTGTCCGTGGCCTGGGAGAACTGCAAGGCCAGCCAAAGCTGGAGGGGCCTCATCCTGAGTCTGGTGTGGCAGACCACATACGTGCATGCCAACAAGTGACCTAGCAGCTGCAGGCAAGTCCTGGCTGTCATCACCGGGAACCTTGTGATTGAGTCGATGAGCCCTGTCAGGGTCTCAAACCTGTCTGGGGGGAGAGAGGACCTGGCTGACATTGTGTCCAGGAATGCCCCGATAAACTCTATGCATTGGACCGGGACTAATGTGGACTTGGTGGTGTTTACCAACAGGCCCAGGGTGGTGCATGTGGACAGGAGTGCCACATGATCCCTCACCTGTGATCAGGAAGTACCCTTGACCAGCCAGTCATCCAGATAGGGGAATATCTGGACCCCCTGGTGCCTGAGGTAGGCCGCTACCCTTAGAGAACCCAGGCTGGGGGGCAGGCCAATACTGCCTTTGCGGGCGCTTTTTATAGTCCCACTGCTTCTTCTGGGCAGTCTTGTATTTAGGGAGGGCTGCCTGGGCGGGAGCCTGCTGCAGCTTGAACTTGGATTTTGCTGGAGCAGGGACATAGAAGCCCACGGTCTGGAGGGTTGTGTGCAGGAGTCTTTCATGCTGTGCAGCCTTGTGTCTGTCTCCTCCGCAAACAGCGCCTTCCCGTCGAAAGGGAGATCCTGCATGGACGATTGCGCGTCGCTGGACAGCCCAGAGAGCAGGAGCCATGACACTTGTCTCATGGACACCATCAAGGCTACTGACTGTGCAGCCATGTCTGCTGCATCCAAAGCGGCCTGCAGGGATGCCCTTGTGGCCGCTGCCCTTTCCTCCACGAGCACCTTGAACCAGGGATACAGCCCGTGGCTTCGATCTGTCCGGCCCCACAACCAACATTGCATCGGGCGGCAGGACCCCGGCTGCCAGGAGCCTGCGGCAGGAATCCCAGAGCAGTGGCAGGCTGAGCAGTTCAGCCTGCTGCTGTCCCTGCCGCGGGCTCCTGCCAGCCTGGGTTCCTTCACCCAGGCCAGCCGTGGGTGCTGGGTGAGGTCAGTGGTGGGACCCCGGCTGCCAGGAGCCCGTGGTGGGAACCCCAGAGCGGCAGTGGAACTTCATGATGTCACTGCATTCCTGCCAGGGTCGCAGAGCCAATGAGCACACAGTAGGTAGGTTAGTAGCGGCAGAAGGAACCGGATGTGTGATGAGTCGTTGTTTCCCTCAGTTTTTGTCTTTAGCGCGTGTCAGACTAGTGACACACACATATTCGTTGTGTTTAAGTCCATTGCTATTGGGGCGATTATGTCGGGAAAAGGACAGAAGAGAAAGGTTGATTCTGAATGTCACGTGTTTAAAGAACAATGGAGTGTGGACTATTTTGTTATTGAATCAGGCAGTAAAGCATTGTGTTTAATATGTAATGAAACTATTGCAGTGCTAAAAGAAAACAACATTCATAGATATTATGAAACCAAGCACTTGTCGAACTATTCTCAATTTACGGGAAAGCTACGTTCAGATAAATTAGAATCCATGAAACGTGGCTTATCGTCACAACAGTTTATATTTAAGAACAAAACCGAGAACGAAGCTGCAACAAGAGCTAGCTTCCGAGTGGCACACCTATTAGCAAAATGAGGAAAACCATTTACTGATGGTGAGCTAGTTAAAATATGTATGATTCAAGCTGCCGAAAAAATATGCCCAGAAAAAGTAGATTTATTTAAGACAATTAGTCTTTTGGCGAACACAGTTGCTCGCAGAATCAAGGACCTTGGCAGCAATATAATTTTCCAGCTGAATGAAAAGGCTAAGAAGTTTGAGTGGTTTTCCCTCGCATTTGACGAGTCAACTGATGCTTCCGATACTTCGCAGCTGCTGTTGTTTATTCGTGGTGTTGGTAGTCATTTTGAAGTTACGGAAGTACTAGGTTCTGTGTATAGTATGGAACAACCACAGGTGAAGAGATTTTCAAAGAAGTTGAAGTCACTTTCTCAATACAACCAGCAATGGAAACAACTGAAGTGCATTACAACCAATGGAGGTAGAAACGTGCAGTTCAAAAAAACGTTTGGTTGGACAAATCTACAAAACTTGTGAAAGTGTGGGCTGTCCCAAGCCTAAGATTTTTCATTGCATTCTTCATCAGCAAGCATTGTGCAGGAAATATTTGAATTTGTCATGTGTTATGCAACCCACAGTTTCAACCGTGAATTTCATTCACTCACATGGACTTAACCATCGTCAGTTCCAAGCATTTCTGGTGGAAACAGAATCAGAATATCACGATTTGCCCTACCACATTTCAGTTCGATGGAAAGATTTTTGTCGTGATTTTTTTTATCTTAAAACTGAAATTGAAATGTTCTTAAATAAAAAAACCCGACCTCTACCTTTATTCACAAACATTGAATGGCTTTGGAAATTAGCTTTTTTCGTAGATTTGACCAAGCACATGAATGACTTCAACATTAGACTACAAGGGGAAAACGGTCTTATCTGTGACACGTACACCCAGGTGAAATCATTTAGGCAAAAACTAGTTCTTTTTGAGTCCCAACTGATGAGGGACTGCTTTGCTCATTTTACATGTTGTGAAAAGTTCAACCAAGAAACTGAATCACTATTCCCAACTAGGTTTCCACAAGAAATCATTTCTGATCTGAAACTACAGTTCCAGGAGCATTTCTCTGACCTTGATGTGAATGCAGGAGAAATATGGATCTTCCAAAACCCATTTGATTGCGATCTTGAAAAACTGCCACCTGAACTTCAAATTGAAGTGATTGACCTGCAATCCAATGACTTGTTTAAGGACAAATATAAGGAAGGAAATCTGGTAGAGTTCTGTAAATGCCTGCCAAGTGATCAATATGCTCATGTAAAAAACTCTGTCCATGGATTAATGTCAGTGTTTGTCACTACTTATGTGTGTGAAAAAACATTTTCAATGATGAAATATGTGAAATCCAACTACAGATCGACCTTGTCTGATTAACATTTACAATCAATTTTGATGATAGGGAACACTAACTTTGAACCACAGCTAAATGCAATCTTGTCAGGAAAATATCAGTACCATACTTCTCACTAATCCTAAAATAATATTTCTTTTTTTTAACCATTTTGCATATATTTAATTTTTCCAGTCACTTCGGCCCACAAAGCCCCTTCAAAAATCTAATATGGCCCTTGTCTCAAAGTTTGAAGACCGCTGCCTTAGACTCTTTTCTATCGCGCTCCCGAAGGGAGTCCTCGAACTTGGGAAGGGATCCCCAAAGACTAACTTCGTAGCGACCCAGGAGAGCCTGATGGTTTGCTACTCTTAGCTGGAAGCTTGACGACGAATAAACTTTTCTCCTGAAAGCATCCAGCCTCTGAGAGTCTTTGTTCTTAAGGATCAGGGCTGGCTGCCCCTGCCGCTCCCTGTGGCCACTCCCTGTGGTTGTTCGCCTCAAGGAGTTGGGCGCTGGGTGGGTATACAAATTTTCGTGCCCCTTAGTGGGTACAAAGTACTTGCGCTCCACCTTCTTAGAAATGGGAACCAACGAGGCTGGTGTTTGCCACGGGGCATTTGAAATTCTGCCAACCCTTCATGGAGCAGCAAGGCCACCCTGACCAGTGCCAAGGAGGACAGCACATTGAACACGGAGTCTGAGGGCTCCTCCATCACCTCTGCCTGGAGGTGGAGGCTCCTGCCACCCTTTTTAAGAGCTCTTGCTGGGCCCAGTAGTCCTCCTGTGAGACAGAGGGGGGCGGGGCTGCAATCAGCTCCTCCGGACAGGGCGAGGAGGCTGGAGCGGTGCTTTGGGTGTCAGCCGGCATCGGAGGATCCACCACCTGGTCAGACTCTGGGCACGGCACCAAGGATATGGGTCCCACCGACTCCTTTCTTGGTGGTCTACGGATGGAGGCTGATGGTGCTTCTGACGCCTCGGCCACCAAGCGAGTCCCCACGGGGGGCTGTGCTGGGGGCTATGGTGCCCACTGGTACCACTGGGCCAGCCACGACGCTCAGTGCCACTGTGCACTTGCTGAGGCACTGGTGGGGTTGGCTGATCGGGCTGGCTAGCCTGGCCTGTAGACAGGTGACTGTAAGCGGAGGCCCGGCTGGGCCTAGCTTCTGTCCCAGACTTCCCTCGGTGCCGTTGCAAAGAGGGAGTCTTTCCCGTCCTCTTGGCGTGCCCCGTGGAAGGGGAATGGTGCTGACTAGTTGGAAGGTCTCCGCGTTCCAACACCGTGGTGCTGGGTACCAGTTTGGAGTGGCATGCTGGGGTCAGGGCCAGTGCTGACTCCATCAGGATGGTCCAGAGTCTAACGTCCCTTTCTTTTTTAGTCTGGGGCTTGAACGACTTGCAGATGTTGCACCTTTTGTTGATATGGGTTTCTCCCAAGCAGTGCAGACAGTCTGTGTGCGGGTCACTCCTTGGCACAGAACGCCTGCAAGAGTCATGGGGCATGCCCCAGCCCAGGCTCACTAACTAACTAAACTTAACTGAAAAGCTAACCGGCTACAGGTACTACTGAACTAACAACAGTTCTTCTGGGGACAAGCTGCAGCAAAGCTGGAGCTGAGTAGCTCCGACTCACCTCCACTGGTGGCAAGAAGGAACTGAGGGTGGAGGGAGCGCGTAGCTCCCCTTATACTGCACCTGGCAGGCGCCACTCCAGGAGTCGCAGGGGGCGCTCCCCCCCATGGGTACTGCTAGGCGAAAAACTTCCGGCAACAATGCACGTGGCAAGCACGCACACCTACTGTGGAAGACACATGAGCAATCACTCGAAGAAGAACGTGGGTTTCAGCTTTGGCACAGACCACAAAAAAAAAAAAGGAATTTAGTGCTTTCAACCTAGAATTTGGAGGACATTAGGCCACATCATAGAACCACCACAAAATTCAGCATAACAGGAAAGTTTTTGCTTGGGACAGAACTAAAACAGGAATACTCAGAAGGTGCTGCAGGTCAAGACTGACCAGCATCTGCATACCTGTATAGGAACCCAGGATTGGAACAGCATGGTCAGGACTGAATGCAGTGATGGAGGTTTGCATGAAAGCGTGAAAAAACACATGTTCTGCTGCAATCAGTTCCCTGTTTGAGCTCCAAAAATGACAGTTTTTAATAAAAGGAAAACGTCGAGGCTTGTGACTCCATAAATTACCCCCGCTAACTAAGAGAAAGGAAGATGGTATTACAAGACAGTAATAGCAGAAGCTATACCTGGGTCTGGATATCATCCCCTGTCACAATGTTCCCGACTGCTCGTAAGGCAGGAGATACCACTTTGTAGTCACTGTGCCTACAAGTCAAAGCAAAGACTTAGATTAAGCAGCCCAAAAGTATCTGCACCTCCACCCTTTAGTCAGGACCCACTGCCACCTTGCTAGACCTAGGAGAATTCTCCTGCCAACTTTGACTGAAATTACTGAATTTGTTTTAGAGTTAGAGGCAAGCTAAAATGCATTTTGATTTGAAACTAGTAGCTTTTAAATGTCTGACACTTAACTAGAGCACAGGCTTTAGACAAAACACAACAACTAACACATTGGCCATGATTTTTAAAAGTAAGTGCTTCAACTTCGACTCTTAATTCTAAACTCTAAAGGCACCTGAAAAAATGGCCTGGTTTTCAAAGAACACCAGGCTCCTCTCATTGACTTGGAATCCCAACTAAGTTCTTGGCCATTGCTGTCTAATCCACTGCAATGTAGGAATATGATGATGAAACATAGCTCTCAGAGGTTATAATCTAATACATATAAATTTGGTGAAGAATAATTCGCTGTGGTAGGGTGTAAACGGGTCGGACTCACCCCCACGGCACCTCCTGCTGGTGATTCCGGGAATTAGCTCTGTCCAGCGCTGGAGCACCCTCTGCAGGCCGGTGATCCGCCTGTTTACTATTGGCCCCGTGTCCCTCCCAGGACCCCGGTGCCCCTTTGACTGGGTCTCCCCCTCCCAGGGGAACCCCCACCCCACTATCTCCATTTTGCCTCAGTAGTGGCTATTGCCAGTCATTATCTAGCCCCACACTCTGGGGCAGACTGCAGTATCAGCCTACTCATCACGGGCAAAGGGGTTTGGACCTGCTGCCTTGGCCTACCCCTGGGTTGCCCCTTGCAACCCCCCAGTACCTTTTAGCCCTATGCTAGGCCGCAGCCTGGGGTTTTCTAGGCTGGAGCTTCCCCAGCTCCTCAGCCTTTCCCCAGCCCTGCTTCACCCTAGGTACCTTGTTTAGCTACTAAGCAGCCAGGCCCATCTCTCTCTGAAGGCAGAGAGAGATTTGTTTTCCTTAACCAAAAGAAGGATAAGAGGAGATATGATTGCACTCTTTAAATATATCAGAGGGATAAATACCAGGGAAGGAGAGGAATTATTTCAGCTCAGTGCTAATGTGGACACGAGGACAAACGGATATAAATTGTCAGTCAGGAAATTTAGGCTTGAAATTAGACGAAGGTTTCTAACCATCAGAGGAGTGCAATTCTGGAACAGCCTTCCGAAGGAAACAGTGGGGGCGAAGGACCTCCATGACTTTAAGATTAAGCTAGATAAGTTTATGGAGGAGATAGTATGATAGGATAACGGGCTTAGTCAATAGGTCAATTAAGTGCCACACTGGTAATTAGTACAATGGGTCAATGATAGGATATTGTTAGCCTTTTTCCAGAGGGTATGGCTGGAGAGTCTTGCCCGCATGCTCGGGGTTCAGCTGACCGCCATATTTGGGGTCGGGAAGGAATTTTCCTCCAGGGTAGATTGGCAGTGGCCCTGATGGTGTCACTTGAATGGATATCCATCCATCATAGGACCTAATCACATCAGACACGCCATCAGGGGCTCATACACCTGCACATCTACCAACGTGATATATGCCATCATGTGCCAGCAATGCCCCTCTGCCATGTACATTGGCCAAACCGGACAGTCTCTACGCAAAAGAATAAATGGACACAAATCTGACATCAGGAATCATAACATTCAAAAACCAGTGGGAGAACACTTCAACCTCTCTAACCACTCAGTGACAGACTTGAAGGTGGCAATTTTGCAACAAAAAAACTTCAAAAACAGACTCCAAAGAGAAACTGCTGAACTTGAATTAATATGCAAACTAGATACTATTAACTGTGGGTTAAACAAAGACTGGGAATGGTTGGGTCATTACACCAATTGAATCTATTTCCCTATGTTAAGTTCTCCTCACACCTTCTATGGGCCATCTTAATTATCACTTCAAAAAGTTTTTTTCCTCCTGCTAACGATAGCTCATCTCAATTGATTAGACTCTGCCTGTTGGTATGCATACTTCCACCTTTTCATGTTCTCTGTATGTATAGATATCCCCTGTCTGTGTGTTCCATTCTATGCATCCGAAGAACTGAGCTGTAGCTCACGAAAGCTCATGCTTAAATAAATTTGTTAGTCTTTAAGGTGCCACAAGTACTCCGGTTTTTTTTGCGGATACAGACTAACACGGCTGCTACTCTGAAACCTGTCATTTTTAAAGCAGTTTATAATTAATTATTCTATACCCTAAATCGAATGCATCTATTGCTTCCATAGGAGGTGATTTTGCTTTGTTTCTTTTCCTGACCCGCATGTTCCTTTTCAAAGACACACTATTGGTTCAGTTCAATTTTGGTATGTACCATGACTGGAAATCAAGTTACTGTATCAACTTTTAGGTCCATTCTTAAGGAACAAGTTATACTTGTTTTTCCAGAAGTTTCACAGACTATTTTTTATATTTATGATTGATCAATGGTACCATCTTACTGAAGATCAAACTGAGAAAAAGTAGAAATGGTACTGTTTCCTCTAATGATAAGATGGACATTAAAAATAAAATAGTAAGTAGCATCTTTTTCAGTGATTTTCTCTCATACTGCATTTTTAATAAAGGATTATTAGTTTCTGTTTATTACTGGGTTATCCTCTAGCCATTTTAGTCAGAGAGTTGTACATTTTAGCAAGAGAGATGTCTATTTTCTTATTTCTTTACTGCTCTTTCTTTATACAATTTGTAGGGCTTTGTATTAATGCAGTCATGTCTCGAGGTTGGAGAATGGACTAAGATGTGTATGGACTGAATTTGTTTAAGTCCCATTTTTGTAACTTCTGTATAAAATAAACTGTTGTACCAAATTTCAGTTTTAACGGGACCTTAAAAAGCTATTCTTCAAAATCAAGTTCTTTCTTTTTTAAATATATTGTTTATACTCTAGAAACTGTTTATACTCAGTATGAAAGACTAAAAGTTTTTCTGAAAATTTGAGCATATATTTGTAAACTTGGATGCCTAATACCAGGCTCCTAAGTCCATATACAAGTACCAAAATAAAATGTCAAAGTGTATAGAAGTGCTGATCACCCACAATTCCCATTAAAGTCAAAGGGAGCTGCAGGGAGTCTGCATTTCAGAAAAAATCAGTCCACTTTTACTCAGTGGTCTGAACATGATTTAGAAGTCTAATTTTGGGCACCAAGGATTGAAAATGTTGATCCCAATTTTTAACCCCTTCGTTCTGAAGTTGATTTCAAATCCCAATCCCCTCAATTCTCCTATGCCCCAATTTATTGCACAATAAAAGTAGCAACAAAGTCTGAGAATTGCTCTTGGTCTGTAGTCCTCAAGTTCACCCACTTGCTATTGATGGCTCTTCAGCAGCAGCCTTTGAGAAGAGCAGGGACTGTACAAGAGGTGAACAAGCTAGTTTTAAGCCAGGAAACTGACTGTTTAACCCTACCGTTACAGAAATTCTACCTAACCTTACTATTGTAGAAAGCTGAGCTGTGAGGAAGGTGTAAAGAGATAACAGTGAGTAATACATTTGTTTAAAGTGAAGTTCTTACATCAGCAGCTCGACAAGTCTTCTGCACACTCCTGCATCAATTACAGCTTGGATTTTATCATTAGGTCCATCAGACAAATATGACAGGGCCCAGCAGGCATCAGCTAGCACATCTGTGTCATTGACAAAGAGCAGCCAGGACAGCACACTCAGACAGGGTGCAACCTACATTAAGTAGAAAAAGCAGATGTATGAACAGTGGAAATCAAAGGGCCAAGACAGCTGGTAGAAGCATTCTAAAAGCAAGTATTGCTTTTGACTACTGAGCAGTAGAATATGGAGGTACTCATTCTAGAAAACTTGGAGAACCTAAATATTTCCAAGCAGTGTCCAATCTACATGGGGAAGCAGGAGTGAATTCTGCTTCAACCTCAGAAGTGCAGACGTGGTCAGACATGCAGCACACGTCATCACACGAGAAACTGGGAACATCAGTGTGACATTCCGAATCAGTTATATGCTTTCCAGCCCCTGCACAAGTTGCAGCTATTATCACTAGTGCCCCACAATGCTTTGTCAGGCCCTGGTCTATCCAGCAGCAAAGTCACCAGCTTAGTATGAGTGTCCCATCCACTTTCAGACCTGTGCCATAAGTAAAATGGCATAAGCTCAAAGCAGTGTGGCATTAGGGAGAGGTCTTAAATACATCCATGCAGAATCCCACAACTTCCTGTTAGACTAAGCAACTCAGCAACCATCCTGCCTGTATCACTTGTGGCAGTGCCCTATGAAGCCCTGCCAATACTGATTGCTCCTCCTGGTTCAAACTAGATGCATGCTGTGTACATACCATTTGTTCCTATGAGCGCACAGTAAATGCCAGACTTTGCTCAGTGTAAATAGGTATGGCATAGTATTGAAGACATAATGGGTAGGATTGCAGACAGCTTGTTCAATACTTCCCATTCCACCAACACCTCCCGATGTGTGTCAAACACTCATATAATTGGTGCTCTGATCTCCAGAAGACTGCAAGTCTTCATTCCATGTACTAGGTTAGCAGGACTAGTTTAGAAACTGATTTTTTCATAAAATATCTTTCTCTGAAAAATACTAACCATTCAAAACACCCACTTCTATCGGTTGTCTAAGAGGTGGACCTGGAGGTACCATTTTAGTTCCTTGTAGAGAGTTGTCCACATCACAAAAAAACACCATCTCAGTTGGTGCTAATTCACACACACACACCCATCCACCCCATTGATAGTCTCAGCAAGAGAGGGCAAAGAGTAACTGGGTCATGAAAAATGAACTCCCTCTCTTTTCTAGAGGTAGTGTCCATGTTATAGGTGAGACAATGTTGGCAAGGGCAGTACACATGAGAGAAACTTGCACTGCAGCTGACTATATACTGGACCTGATTCTATGAATCAAGAATTTTACTTCCCAAGCTGTCAATCTAAGCACATTTCAACAGCACTAAGCACACTCAAAAACAAGCCTGATTTGTAAGAAGTCTGTTCAAACAGAAATTTTGAAAGTCCCAAATGTTTCTGCTTCTTCGTACTAAACATCACAATGCCTTTCTTTCTTCCTTATTTATGGACACCATCTCACTAGCTCTCAAATCCTTGATTTCTTTAACACATTTCTTACCTTGGCAAACTCTGGAGGAGGATTCTTCCCTCTGCAGAGGTTCGATAGAGCCCACACAGCATTTCGGGTCATGGTGAGACGGTTCTGTTTTGAAAGTAATCTGAACATTAAAAACAAAACAGTCAAGGTCTTGACTTCTAAACTCAGTCCAAGAGCAAAGCACATTGTAGTGCTGTTATTTCAGATGCATGAACCATTTAAGGTGGCCCAAAGTCCATCAAAGAAAGTTTACATTAAACATCTGTCACTGGTGAAATAAGAATCAGGGACACACGCACCCGCCTGCAGAGCCACTCCCTGTGGATTTTGCTAGTCCAGTGGCATTTTTGATGTGTCAAAGATGATGTTTGACAAAAAAACCCTGCTATTTCGTTAAAGATCAGGATCTCCATGAAAGTTTTCAATTGATTTAGGAGCTCTGCTCAACTGACAATGTTTTTATAGAGAACAGGATCTTTGAGAAAAGCAACAGCAATTGTGTCAAAGATCTTGTTCTTCCTGAAACAGTTCTGCTGGCTCAATAGCTCTACCACTCCTAAAATAATCTAAACAATTACATAGCTATCCTGGTCTTTGTGAAAGTAACAACTACTATGCTTTTTAACTGGCTGAATAGTTTCATGAAAGCAGATCTTTGACAGAGCTTGAGCCAGCTAAAAAAGTTCACAAAGAACATGAACTGCAACTAAACCACTACTTTGACAAACAGGATCTTCATGAAAGTGGAATCTGTTTTCATTAAAACAAGTAATTGTTGTGTCAAAGCTTCATTTTTAATCTATCAGCACTATTCATGGTAACTAAATCCTCATGTGTAATGGTTAGCTGGGGGAGGAGACGATGTGTTTCCTTTTCAAAGAGGAAAACATATGTGGCTTGGCCTAGGCTTTCCCAAATACAAAAGAATAGTAACTGTGGTTCTTCGAGACGTGTGGTCATTCCACTCTTAGTGTGTATATACCCAGATTGCTCTGAATCATTGATCTGTCCTCTTCATTATTTTCCATTCCCCCAGTTTTGGGTCATCTGCAAACTTTATCAATGATGATTTTATGTTTTCTTCCAGGTCATTGACAAAACAAACTAAATAGCATAGGGCCAAGAACTGATTCTGGTGGGACTCCATTGGAAACATCTGCTTGATGACAACTCCTCATTTATAATTACATTTTGAGAGCTGGATGGTGAGATAATATCTTTTAGTGGACCAATTTCCATTGGTGAAAGAGACCAACATGGCTACAACAACACTGCAAACATTTTGAGATCTATCAGTTAGCCAGTTTTTAACCCATTTAATGTGTGCCATGTTAATTTTACACCGTTCAAGATTTTTAATCAAAATATAAAATGGTTCCAAGTCAAAAGCCTTACAGAAGTTTAAGTATATTACATCAATACTACTATCTTTATCAAGCAATTTTTTAATTTCATCAAAAAAGATATCAAGTTAGTTTGAAAAGATCCATTTCCCATAAATCCATGTTGATTTGCATTATATCACCTGCCATTAACTCCTTATTAATCAAGTTCCTTATCAGCCACATGCATCTGATGAAGTGGGTATTCACCCACGAAAGCTTATGTTCTAATACTTCTGTTTGTCTATAAGGTGCCACAGGACTCTGTCGCTTTTTACAGATCCAGACTAACACGGCTACCCCTCTGATACTAATCCCAGAGATGCACAGCTTCCTGGCTGAGGAGAGAGGGATCTGGCACCCCTTGCCTGTTGATGTAGTGCACTGCTGTGGAGTTGTCCATAAACTCTCACATAATTACATCCTGGAGGAGGAGAAGGAGGAAAGTTCTGCATGCTAGTCAGATAGCCTTGAGTTCCTGAATGTTTGTGTGTAGGATAGCCTCCTGAGGAGACCACTTCACTTGAATCTTCAGGTGGCTGAAATGTGCTCCCTACCCCTAGGTGGATTCATCTATAAATAGAGTCTTCGCTGGTAGAAGCACTAAAAAAGATACTCTGCTGTGCGCCTGGGTTAGATCTCTCCACCAATCTATTGAGGACAGGACTTTGAGGGATCATGACCACCCTGTTCACACTGTTCCTGTTTAGCAAATACATTCATCTCAATCACCCTTGCAAGGGCTGTTGAAGGTGAAGCCTGGCATGCTGGGTGGCATATGTTGCATTTTGACATGTGCTCAGATGTCTGAGGCAGGACCTCAGCAGTGTGCTGGGATGAGTCTGGAGTTAGTTGATGAGATAGAACATCATAGATAGATTGAAATCTCTCGAGGGAGGTACACTCTTGCCAAGCTGGAATCTAATAGCTCCATGATAAACTCTATATTTTGACCCAGGATCAGTGTGGATTTTTCCCTGTTGATACTGAGTCCCAGCATGGTGAAGAGGCTTAGTATCCTCTGAAGTGAGTCAGTCACTTGTCGGGGGGTAGAGGGAAATTTTCCCCAAGCTAGCCAGTCTTCTAAGTAGGGATTCACCTGGGTTAATTGTCTTCTTAGATGGGTATCCACCACAGTTATGACATTGGTGAACACCTGTGGAGCCATGGAGACACCAAAGAGTAGGATTCTGTTGGTAGTCTGATGTCCCTGTGAGAAACTTCAGATACTTACTGTCCCTGGATGTGTTGAGATGTAAAAGTAGGCAGGGTCTGAAGATGAAGAGCCAGGAACCAGTCAATGGAATCCAGGGAGGGGATCCCTATTCAGAAGGGTATCCAAGAAATGAGGGATTCAGATATTAAGACAACTGAAACAGAGGATGGATCTCCAACCTTTTTCTCCTTTGAGATGAGGTGGTTACTTAACTGTAGCTGGAGGTTCTTCAAGGTGTGTGGTCCCTATCTGTATTCCACTGAGGGTTTATGCATGTATGCCATGTGTCCAGAGCTGGATAATTTGAAAGTAGTAGTAGCATCCATTGGTCTACGCATGCATCCTAGCTTTGTCTCATGGTTTTGTCCAACGCGGACAAACCACATCTCCAGTTCCTTCTTCACCACTAATTGAACAGATCCAAAGCAGAGGGGAAGGAGGATGGGAAATGGAATATAGATATGGACCACACATCTCAAAGAACCTCCAGTTACATGCAAGTAACCTCTTCTTCTTCTTCTCGTGATAGTCCCTATTCCTCTGAGGACGATTAACAAGCAGCACCTAATTTGGAGGAAGGTGTGAGAAAGAGGATGGAATGGTTGAGCGGAGGACAGCTGCACCGAATGAGGCATGTTGCAGAGTCCTGCACCAAGGTGTAGTGAAGGTATGAATTGAACCTTGCCTTATATGTCTGGAAGCAACACATTGTGGAAAGTGACTGCAGTCAACACCTGGGCTCTTGTGGAATGGGCTCTCACCCCAAGGGGTGGAGGCAGTCCTGACAACTGATAGCATAGTGTAATGCACCCTGAAGCCCACTTGGAGATTCTGTGTGGAGATAGCCTGCCCCTTAATCCTCTCACTTATAGCAATAAACAATCTAGGGGATTTCCTGATTGGTCTCGTCCTTTGCAGGTAGAAGGCCAAGGCCCTGTGGATGTTGAGGAAGTGAAGGCTCAGCTCCTCTGCTGAGGCATGAGGCTTTGGAAAAGAAAAAGATGTTACTCACCTTCTTGTAACTGTTGTTCTTTGAGAAGTGTTATTCACGTCCATTCCAATTAGTTGTGCGCATGCCATGTGCACAGTCGTCGGAAACTTTTTCCCTTAGCAGCTCCCATCGGGTCGGCCAGGGAGCCCCCTGGAGTGCAGCACTCAATATATGACCCTACCGACCTGACTCCCCTTCAGTTCCTTCTTGCTGGCTACTCCCACAGAGGGGAAGGAAGGTGGGTATTGGAATGGACATGAACACCACCTCTCGAAGAACAAGTTACAAGAAGGTGAGTAAGTCTTTTCTTCTTTGAGTGATTGTTCATGTCAATTCCAATTAGGGGACTCCCAAGGTCTCTCACGGGGGTGGGGTCAGAGTTAAGGAATCACTGACTAGAGCACTGCTCTACCAAGAGCTGCTTTGTCCCTAGCATGCTGTGAGATGGCATAGTGGGTGGCAAAGGTGCGCACTGAGTACCAGATCGCCGCTCTGCAGATCTCTTGGATGGGCATCTGGGCCAGAAAAGTGGTGGAAGAGGCCTGAGCCCTTGTCGAGTGGGCCATTATAGCTGGGGCTGGAACTTTTGCAAGGTCATAGCAGGTACGGGTACAGTCCGTAATCCAGGAAGAGATGCGCTGAGAGGAGACCAGAAGTCCCTTCATCTGGTCCAGCACCACTACAAACAGAGTGAGCAGAATTACCTCTGCCTTGTCCTTGAGGATCTTGAGGAGAACCTGGTGGACAAGTGGTATCGGAGGGAAGGCATATAGTAGACGGGTCCCCCAGTGCATCATGAACGCATGAGAGATTGATCCCAGGCCATATTTTTGGAAGGAGCAAAATGTTGGACACTTCCTGTTACTCATTGTGGTGAATAGGTCTACCTGGGGAAACCCCCACCATTGGAAGATGGAGCGGATTATGTCCTTCCAGATAAACCACTCATGACTGCGGAACGACCTGCTGAGGTGGCGTGCAAGCTCGTTGCATGCTCCTGGGATATAGGACACCTCCAGGTGAATGGAGTGGGCTACACAAAACTCCCACAGGTGGAGAGCCTCCTGAAAGAGAGTGGGGGAGCAAGCTCTGCCCTGCCTGTTTATGTAGAACATGACAGTGGTGTTGTTGGTCATCACTGCTATGCAGTGACCTTGCAATACTGTAAGGAAGGTCTGGCAGGCTAGTCTTACCGCTCTGAGTTCCTTTATGTGGATGTGGCGCAAGACCTCAGACTGCAACCACATGCCATGAGTCTGTAAGCATCCTAGGTGTGCTCCCCAACCAAGGTCTGACATGTCCATTACTAAGGTCATGGACAATTGAGGAGTGGTGAATGGGACTCCTTCACAGACCATGTGAGGGTCCAACCACCATCCTAGGGTGTCTAGGACTCATGGTGGTACAGTTACTACCGAGTCTAGATTGTTCCGACCTGGGTGATAGACTGTAGCGAGCCAAGCCTAGAATTGTCTAAGCCTCATCCTGGCGTGCTGCACCACACCGCCATGTGTCCCAAAAAGCTGAGGCATGTCCTTGCAGTGGTGGGGTATTGTCTGAATGATGCGTGTCAGTGTTCAGAATCTCGGTTGTGGCAGGATGGATCTTGCCTGAGCCAAGTCCAACACCACCCCAATGAAGTCTATTAATTGGGTGGGTGACAGAGTTGTTTTATCTACACTGAGGAGGGCAGACAGCCTCTGGAAGGTCTCTCTGACTAACGGAACATAGGATTGTACCTGCTCCCTGGAGCAGTCTTGCAGGAGCCAATCGTCTAATTAGAGGTACACTTGTACCTGTCTCTTTCGGAGAAAGGCCGAGACGACTGACATACACTTGGTGAATACTCAGGGGGCTGTTGATAACCTGAATAGAAGCACTGTGAACTGATAATGTATGCAGTTGACAACAAACCTCAGGAAGCGTCTTTGTGGCAGCCAGATGGCTATGTGGAAGTACACATCTTTCATGTTGAGGGCAGTGTACCAGTCTCCCGGATCCAGAGAAGGAATAATTGGGCTCAGGGGGACCATGCGGAACTTCAATTTTACCATGAACTGATTGAGTCCTTGCAGGTCTAAGATGGGTCAGAGACCCCCTTTTGCCTTGGAGATTAGGAAATAATGGAAATAGAATCCCTTCCCCCTTAGCTCCTGAGGAACCTCCTCCACCGCTCCCATGGTGAGGAGCGCGTGCACTTCCTGGATAAGGAGCTGCTCGTGAGACGGGTCCCTGAAGAGGGATGGGGAAGAGGGGTGAGAAGGAGGGGTGGAGCAGAATTGGAGAGACTATCCCACTTCTACCAAGCGAAGAACCCAGCGGTCCGATGTTATAGGGGACCATGCACAGCAGAAATGGGATAGGCAGCTCAAAAAACAGGGGTGGGGGGAAGGATTCGTAATCGTAGCTGGTACACCATCTTCAGGCATCCCTTCAAAACCCTTGCTGGGTCCCCGACGACGGCCTGAGGGAGGGTTGGAAGGCCTACACCTGGAATTCCTGCCCCTCTGGTAGTAATTATCCTGCCTTGGGCGGGGTTGGTATTGCCTCTGCTGTTGCACCAGCTGAGGCTTGAGGGGCTCTCTCTGGGTAGCAGTTTGTGCATTCCCAGAGACTTCATGGTTGCCCTGGAATCCTCAAAGCAGCGGAGCCTTGAATCAGTTTGGTCAGAAAACAGTCCTGCACCCTCAAAGGGAAGGTCCTGCATGGTCTGCTGAACTTCCGAGGGAAGCCCGGATGCTTGGAGCCAAGCTGTTCTCTTCATGACCACCCCGACGCAATGGTACGTGCCATGGAGTTGGCCGAGTTGAGTGAGGCTTACAGGGATGTCCTAGCAACTTCCTTCCCCTCCTCAACCAGAGCTGAGAATCATAGAAGATTAGGGTTGGAAGAGGCCTCAGGAGGTCAACTAGTCCAACCCCCTGCTCAAAGCAGGACCAACACCAACTAATTCATCCCAGCCAGAGCTTTGTCAAGCCGGGTGTTAAAAACCCTCTAGGGATAGAGATTCCACCACCTCTCTAGGTAACTCATTCCAGTGCTTCACCACCCTCCTAGTGAAATAGTTTTTCCTAACATCCAACCTAGACCTCCCCCACTGCAACTTGAGACCATTGCTCCTTGCTCTGTCAACTGCCACCACTGAGAACAGCCTAGCTCCATCCTCTTTGGAACCCCGCTTCAGGTAGTTGAAGGCTGCTATCAAATCCCTCCCTCACTCTTCTCTTCTGCAGACTAAACAAGCCTCTCCTTGTAAGTTATGTGCCCCAGCCCCCTGATCACTTTCGTTTCATTTCATTCCGTTTCGAGGACTCAGACTTTGACTCAGTGGGAAGTAACTCCTTATATTTTGACATGGAGTCCCAAGAGTTAAAATTATACCTGCTGAAGTTGAAGCCCCTGCTACTGCCTCATCGGGCAACGACGAAGAAAAGGCCAATGGAAGCATAGGGTCATCATGGCCCACCATGTGCTCCGGTTGATCCTGGGCAGCATTGGTGCCAAGTGGCTCAGCGTGATCTGATGGGACCTTAGATGTGGATGGATCTGGGGCCGGTTCCGATGTGCCCTGTGTAATATGCGGGGGCGATTTGTATAGAGCCACCTCTACAGTACAAGGGGTGGTTCTGTCTGCTGTGACCATACCTGGTGATGCCCCGATGTAACGGAACTAGAAACCCTAGAAGGGGTACCCTGGGCCTGATGGTAAGCCCAGGGGGTCCAGAAGGGCCACTGTGAAGCAGGCGGCCATTGAGGCTGCCAGGACGAAGGAGCACGTCTCCCGCTCTTGTCTGTGATTAGCAGGAGCCGTCCTCAGAGTCAAAGGGCGGTGGTGCTTAGGATCGCTGCGCTACTGGTCGGTGCCGAGAGTAGGAAGTTGGAGATCGGTGCTGCGACGGCCATGTAGATGAATGGTGCCAGATTTCCCACAACTTAGACCAGTGCTACAAATCCGGTGCCGGAGAGCAGCTCCTATGTTCTGGTGCCGTATCACGGTGCCAGGCAATAGAAAGCGATCATGACCAATGCTGATTTCCCGGTGCTGGAGTTCACTAGCAACATGCCCCCTGCGTCTTGCTGTCATGTACTGGGCCCAGTGCCAGGGGTGAAATAGACCGTGAACAGTGCCGGACTGGAGAGGAAGGTGGCCTCATCATTCCCGGTTTGCCTCTAGATGGCACATGTGTAGGAGGTGCCAGAGGCTTGTCTCTGACAGCAGGGGGCTGGGGCAGAGTACTTTCTATGAGGTTCCTTGCCACCTCACAAGTTTCTGAAGTGGAGGGGGCTTCTAAGCAGTAGAGGCAGCGTTGGTGCTTGTCACTGACCAAGAATGAATACAGGCAGGAGGCGCAGAGCTTGAATCCTGATGTCTTAGGCATAATCCAGTACCCATGTGTGGGTATGTACTACCCAAACCAAAGACTCCAACAGTGCTGAGAAGAAGGTTGGTGCTATGGACCTTTGTGTGAGAGCATTCAGTGCCATGACTCCTGGTGCCAAAATGCTTGGTATCAGCATGACTGGTACAGAAAATGACATCTTCCTAGAAGTACTGGATGCAGTGCTCTTCTTGGATTGAGAAGAGACAGTCTGTACTGACCTGAATTTCAGTACCTTAGCACTGGTATGGGACTCCACCTTAAGACTTTGCCTCTACTAGACTCACCCCTCTCATTCTGTCCCCTCTCTGGAGAGGGAGATGGAAAAAAGCTTCAACTGGTAGAAAATACAGCAGCATGTGTGTAGAAAATACAGGGGTGGAGGGATAGCTCAGTGGTTTGAGCACTGGCCTGCTAAACACAGGGTTGTGAGTTCAATCCTTGAGGGGACACTTAGGGATCTGGAGCAAAATCAGTACTTGGTCCTGCTAGTGAAGGCAGGGGGCTGGACTCAATGACTTTTTGGGGTCATTCAAGTTCTGTGCAATAGGTATAGGTATCTCTCTCATCTCTGCACTGGCTGCCCATCAAATACAATTCAGTTCCAAATCTCATTCCTGCAATCCACTGTAATAAGAACTGCTGACCAACAGGGAAGACACACAAGAACATTCACTGAAGCTGGACCTACCCTCTGGTACCAAGATGGATATATATATTTTTTTTTAAATAAAAATCTGATTTTTTTACTTAAATGAAATAGTTTTATTTAAATACATTTTTTCTTTAAAAATAATCCTATATAGAATTAAACTTGAAGTATATCAAGGTCTAAACTTACTACACCTCTACCTCGATATAACGCTGTCCTTGGGAGCCAAAAAATCTTACCGTGTTATAGGTGAAACCGCGTTATATCGAACTTGCTTTGATCCACCGGAGTGCGCAGCCCCGCCCCCAAGGAGCACTGCTTTACCACATTATATCCAAGTTCGTGTTATATCGGGCCGCATTATATCAAGGTAGAGGTGTATGTGTAACTGCAAGGTTACACATACCACATATTATATATAATTGTCAGGGTTGTCCTGTCATGTCTGGCAAGTGCAGGTCCTTCAATACTATTGCCAGTATCTCGAACAAGATACAAAGTAAATCAAAACAGACTTACTGCAATAGAGTGGGTAGGATTTTGCAGTCCAACACATAGTCTCTGCACATGGTACTGTCTCCAGCAATATTGCCAAGTGCCCATACTGCCTGTGAAGAAAGAACAAACAAAATACTTTTTTTTTTTTTTTGACTCAAGCAAGGTTTTCCTTTATAGTGTATGTGTAGGAATAAGAGATATTGTGTGCTAATGCTAACATCCTAGCTAACTTACAGAGGGAAAATATATTCCCGTTGTGAGGTACGGATATACAGCCAGGCTCACTAACTGGCTCATCTGGAAATACCAACAAAGGGATGTTCTTACTAACAGGGGCCAAAACAGTAATAGCATTTCCTGAACATTACAAGGGGATGCATTCTCTACACAACCATATTAGGAACAGTGGGAGAAAAGAATCAAGATCCAAATGCCTAGCCAAATCCATAGCCAAACCAATATTCAGAGCCCAAGACTCAAGAAAAAGACGGTTACTCACCTTTGTAACTGTTGGTCTTCGAGATGTGTTGCTCATATCCATTCCAATTAGGTGTGCGCGCACCGCGTGCACATTCGTCGGAAGATTTTTACCCTAGCAACACTCGGTGGGTCGGCTGGGTCACCCCCTAAAGTGGCGCCGCCATGGCGCCGGATATATACCCCTGCCGACCCAACGGCCCTTCAGTTCCTTCTTGTCGGCTACTCCAACAGAGGGGAAGGAGGGCGGGTTTGGAATGGATATGAGCAACACATCTCGAAGAACAACAGTTACAAAGGTGAGTAACCATCTTTTCTTCTTCAAGTGCTTGCTCATATCGATTCCAATTAGGTGATTCCCAAGCCTTACCTAGGCGGTGGGGTCGGAGTGAGATGTCGCAGAATGCAAAACTGCTGAGCCAAAGGCTGCATCATCTCTGGACTGTTGAACCAGTGTGTAATGTGAGGCAAAGGTATGGACCGAGGACCAGGTAGCTGCACGACATATCTCCTGGATAGGTATATGAGCCAGGAAGGCGGCAGATGAAGCCTGAGCCCTGGTAGAATGTGTGGTGAGGTGGCTTGTTGGAACATGAGCCAAGTCATAGCCGGTACGGATGCACGATGTCACCTAAGATGAAATCCTCTGGGAGGAGACAGGTAGGCCACCGCGATGAAGAGTTGGGGCGTTTTACGAAAAGGCTTTGTCCGCTCAATATAAAAGAGCGAGCAGCTTGCTATCGGCTCAAATGGGGCAGTCATAAGTTTGGTTAGAACCAGGTTGAGGCGGGGCGGCATACTTGGGGGTATAAGCGCTCCAAGCCCTTGAGGAATCTAGAAGCCATAGGGTGCGAGAACACGGAGCGGCCACTCTCCCCCGGGTGGAAGGTAGAGATGGCCACCAAGTGCACCCTCAATGATGATACCGCTAGGCCTTGCTGTTTGAGAGACCAGAGGTAGTCCAAGATGGTAGGGACCAATACCTCGGTGGGAGTAACCTTATGTTTTTCACACCAGCAGGAGAAACGCTTCCACTTGGCCAGATATGTTAACCGAGTGCAAGGTTTCCTACTACCCAGGAACACTTGTTGTACCGAGGCAGAGCAACGTAACTTGGACTGGCTTAACCATGCAGCAGCCAAGCTGTGAGGTGAAGAGACTGCAGGTCTGGGTGGTGAAGTCTGCCGTGGTCCTGAGTTATGAAGTCTGGGCGAAGAAGCAGGGGAATCGGGTTGGCTATCGACAGGTCGAGCAACATGGTGTACCAGTGCTGCCTGGGCCACGCTGGAGCGATCATGATCAGGTGGGCTCTGTCCCTGCGGAGCTTCAGCAGGACCCTGTGAACCAGTGGGAATGGTGGAAAGGCGTAAAGCAGTTGGCTCATCCACAGCATCAGAAAAGTGTCCGAGATCGAGCCCGGGGAGAGGCCCTGGAAGGAGCAGAACGTCTGGCATTTCCTCTTCGCCTCCCGTGAGAACAGGTCTATGTGGGGAAAACCCCACTTCCAGAAAACAGAATGGATAACGTCCGGACGAATCGACCACTCGTGAGACAGGAAGAATCTGCTGAGGTGATCCGCCAGAGTGTTCCGAGCCCCTGGGAGAAAAGACGCTACCAGGTCTATCGAGTGGGCTATGCAGAAATCCCAGAGCTGAATAGCTTCCCGACAAAGGGGGGAGGACCGTGCTCCTCCCTGCTTGTTTATGTAAAACATGGCCGTTGTGTTGTCCGTGAACACTGAGACGCAATGGCCTTGTAAATGCTGCTGAAACGCCTGGCACACAAGGCGGACTGCTCTCAGCTCTCGCACATTGATGAGCAAGGCCAGCTCCTGAGCTGACCAAAGACCTTGAGTGCGGAGATGACTGAGGTGAGCACCCCAGCCGAAAGATGATGCATCCATTGTCAGGGTCATTGAAGGCTGAGGCGGATGGAATGGCATCCCTGCACACACCAGAGAGGGTGTCAACCACCAGTCCAGGGAGCCTAGGATGCTCGAGGGGATCGTGATGATCATGTCTAGGCTCTCTCTGCCCGGGTGGTATACCGAGGTGAGCCAAGATTGGAGGAGACGAAGGTGTAGTCTGGCGTATTTGGTCACGAACGTACAGGCAGCCATGTGACCCAGGAGGCCGAGATAAGACCGGGCCGAAGTTGTGGGGAAGGTCCGTAGGCCTCGGATAATTGATACTATCGCCTGAAACCGAGACTGCGGTAAGCAGGCTCTGGCGAGACTGGAGTCCAGGATGGCCCCAATGAATTCTATCTTCTGTGTGGGAACCAGAGTGGATTTCTCTATACTGATCATCAGGCCTAGACGCTTGAATAGGTCCTTGATGATGCCCACATGATGGGTGACTTGTGAATCAGAAGTCCCTTGAATGAGCCAATCGTCGAGATACGGAAAGACGTGTATCCGACGGTGGCGGACGGAGGCAGCGACTACAGCCATGCATTTTGTGAATACTCTTGGGGCTGTAGAGAGGCCAAACGGAAGGACCGTAAATTGGAAATGTTGACGGTTGGCCACAAACCGGAGGTACCGTCTGTGTGGAGGATAAATGGCGATGTGAAAATACGCGTCCTTCATATCGAGGGCGGCATACCAGTCTCCGGGATCCAAGGACGGGATGATGGTCCCCAGGGATACCATGTGGAACTTCAACTTTATCATGAACTTGTTGAGTCCTCGCAGGTCTAGGATAGGTCTGAGACCTCCCTTCGCCTTGGGGATTAGGAAATAGCGGGAATAGAACACCTTGCCCCTCGCTTCCTTTGGTACCTCCTCTATAGCTCCCATGGCAAGGAGCGTCCGTACCTCTTGCAAGATGAATTGCTCGTGAGAGGGGTCCCTGAAGAGGGACGAGGATGGGGGGGGCGGTGAAATAAACTGGAGGTGGTACCCAAGTTCTACCATGCATAGGACCCAACGATCCGAAGTTAGTTGGGACCACGCAGGGAGGAAAAAGGAGAGGCGGTTGTAAATGGGAGGGAAAGGATCCTGGGAAGCAACTGGTACGCTGTCCTCGGGCGTCCCTTCAAAAGTTTGGCTTTAGTCCCGCTGGTGGTTTGGAGGGACCCTGATTTTGACCCCCTTGGGGTCTTGACTGCCGTCTGCGACTGCCTCGGCCATGCCTTCTGCCAAAGTCCTGTCTTGGTCTAGGCGGGGGGTAAGGGCGGTGAGGCTGGGGACGGAAAGGCCTGCGCTGAGTCACCGGCGTATGCATGCCAAGCGAGCACATGATGACCCTGTTGTCCTTTAGGCTTTGCAGCCTAGGGTCAGTCTTCTCAGAAAATAGGCCTCGACCGTCGAAGGGCAAGTCCTGTATGGTGTGTTGTAATTCAGGCGGGAGGCCTGACATCTGGAGCCATGATATGCAGCTCATGGCAACTCCCGAGGCCAGAGTCCTGGCTGCGGAGTCGGCTGCGTCCAGTGAGGCCTGGAGGGAAGTTCTCGCCACTTTCTTCCCCTCCTCCAAGAGGGCAGCAAACTCTTGATGGGAGTCTTGAGGGACTAACTCAGTGAACTTTAACACCTGGGCGGCGGTGAGTTAGTTGTAGCGGCTAAGCAGGGCTTGCTGGTTTGCCACCGGTGTTGGAGGGCCCCCACCGAGTATACCTTACGGCCCAGTAAGTCCATGCGCCAAGCCTCCTTTGATTTTGGAGCCGGAGCTTGCTGGCCATGGCGTTCCCTCTCGACTGACTGTACAAGGAGGGAGCAGGGAGGGGGGTGCACGTACAGGTACTTGTACCTCTTAGAGGGCACCATGTACTTGCACTCAACTCCCCTGGCAGTGGGCGGAATAGAGGCTGGAGACTGCCAGATGGTATCAGCATTAGCCTGGATCGTGCGGATAAATGGTAAGGCCACTCTTGGGGGGGGCGTCAGCCAACAGAATATCCACCACAGGGTCCTCTATCTCCGGGACCTCCTCCACCTGGAGATTCATATTCAGTGCCACACGTCTCAGGAGGTCCTGATGGGCCCGCAGGTCAATTGGAGGAGGGCCCAAGGAGGATGTCCCCGCCACCGCCTCATCTGGGGAGGAGGAAGAGGAAAGGCCAGGGACAAGAGGGTCCTGCGCGGACTCCTGTTCTTGGACGACCTCCAGCTCCAGTGGGATCTGGAAGTCTGGTGGCTGAACGGGGGCTTCCTCCATACCAGTAGGAGGGGGGCGGTTGACAGTCACCTCCGGCACCCAGTGCTCCGATGGTACAGAGCGAAATGGCACTGGAGGTACACATTGGGCCTGGTGATACACCCAAGGTGTCCAGAATGACCACTGATGGGGGCCTTGATCTTGGGCCTGGGTCTCCTGGAAGACTCGGGTAGGCACATAGGAGTCACGGTCCTGTGCATAAGAAGCACTGTCCGCGTGAGACGACACCAATGTGTGTCAAGATGGCCAAGGAGGGGCTGAAAAGCCCTGGGAAGAATCTCCCTCTCTGGTTGATCTCGCTCTGCGCGGCACCGGGGATCGGTACCGGGAGTCATACCGGTACCGGGAGCGCGATCGGGACCTGCAACCAGAGCGGTGCCGGGAGGTCGACCGGGATCTCGAAGCTTGACGTCTGGAGCAGCTGCGAGAGTCGCGGTGCCGGGAGCTGGATCGGTGCTGAGAGTACCGGGCCAGCAAACGGGACGCTGAGCGGTGCCGCGAGTGCGACCAGTACCAAGATGGGGAGCGGTGCTGGGACTGCGAGCGGCGTCGGGACCGGGATCGGCGACAGGACCGAGAACGCCGGTGGGACCACGATCGTGAACGGTGCTGCTCTGCAGTGCCGACAGAGGATGGTCTCATCAGGGCAGGCTTGCCTATAGATTGTATGACCCGCATCGCTGGTGCCGGGGGTTGAGGCAGCGCAGACTCTGTCATCGCGATCAGCTCCCTCGCCGTGGAAAATGTCTCCGGCGTGGAGGGAATAGTGAGCTCAACCATGGCTCGTGCCGGGGAGCTTTCAGGCACCAGACTCAACGGCTCTTGCGGGACCAGTATCGACGGTGCCAAAGTTGGTGGTGCCACGGCAGGTGTCGGTGCCGGGCGGTCCAACTTATTCGGGTGCTCCGGCTGCGGTGCAGGTGGCACGGAAGCAGCAGGAGTCTTATGTCTCTTCACCCGCGGGGAGAGGGAACGGTGCAGAACAGACATCGGTGCCGGCGACGGTCGGTGCCGAGGGGCCTTAGCAGTACCGGTGCAATCTGGTGCCGAAGAAGCACTTCTGCCTGGTGCGGACTGTCCAGCGCTCAGTGCCGAGGGTGGAGGAGTAAGAGCTGCCTCCATCAGGAGCTGTTTGAGACGAAAGTCCCGCTCCTTCTTCGTCCTCGGTTTAAAGGCCTTGCAGATCTGGCACTTATCGGCGAGGTGGGATTACCCGAGGCACTTAAGACAGGAGTCCTGGGGATCTCCTGTTGGCATCGGCTTGTGGCAGGCCGAGCATGGTTTGAAACTCAGTGAACCGGGCATGGGCCCCGGCACCGGGTGTAGGGAAGGGGTTAATCCCCGAACCCCTCTCAACTATATACACTATGTTATAGAACAAATAAAATTAACTACAACTATAGAAATTTCAACTATATACACAAGAAATAATGAGAGAACTACGAGTAGCTAGGGAAGTGGAGATCAGCTAAGCCGCGCTCCACTGTTCCAATGACCGACACGGGCGGTAAGAAGGAACTGAAGGGTTGTTGGGTCGGCAGGGGTATATATTCGGCACCATGGCAGCGCCACTCTAGGGGGCGACCCAGCTGGCCCACTGAGTGTTGCTAGGAGAAATATCTTACAACGGACGTGCACGCAGCGCGCGCACACCTAATTGGAATCAATATGAGCAAGCACTCAAAGAAGAACTTATAAGTCCCTTGGCATACACTCTTGGAAAGAAAGCCAGGTGAAGCAGAACCCAAATATTGCCTACAAGCTGCACACTGGACATATATGGTAGGAAAATCATGACAGACTGTCCAACAAGCTCTTAGAATGTACTGGGACAACTTTTTGTTTCAGAAGGTGAAGGATGGAACTAGAGCTGGCTATTTTAGATTTGATACTGACTTATAGGGAGGGAACTCTTGCGACTCTGAAAGTGGAAGCAACTTGGGTGGAAGTGACAATGAAATTATAGAGGTCCTGATTCTAAGGAAAGGCAGGAGTGAGAGCAGCAAAATAAAGACAGACTTTAAAAAAGCAGACTTCAACACACTCAAGGAATTCCTAAATTATGATTCCAAAGGAAGGAAATCTTAGGGAAATGGGAGTTCAGGTGAGCTGGCAGTTTCTAAAAATACAATAAAGGCACAACAGCAAACTAACCTGATCTGGAGGAAAGGTGGGAAGAGAAGTAAGAGACCAATATGGCTGCGTCACGTACTCTTTTTAAGGAACTAAAAATCAAAAACGAATCATGCAAAAAGTGGAAACAAGACCAAATTGCTAAGGATGAGTATAAAAATAGACAAAAACGGAAAGGCAGAAGCCCAAAATGAATTACAACTAGTAAGGGATGTAAGAATAGGTTCTATAAATACATTAGAAGTAAGAGAGCAATGTAGGAAAGTGTAGGTCCATTACTTAGAGTAGGAGAACAAATAATGGATGCCAGAGAAGGCTGAAGTGTTCCTTTTACACTTCAGCTTTCACTAAAAAGTTAATTGAGACCAGATGCTTAAAATAACATTAACAATAGGGAAAGAACAGAACAGGTTAAAGAATACTTAGATAAGTTAGATGTATTCAAATTGGCAGGCCCTAAATAAATTCACCCTAGTACTTAAATTAGCCAAAGCAATCTCTGAACCATTAGAGATTATATTTGAAAGTCATGGAGAATGGGTGAGATCCCAGAGGACTGGAGAAAGGACAATATAATACCTATCATCAAAAAAGGCAGAAAAGGGGACCTGAGGAATTATAGACCAGTCAGCCTAACTTGATACCTGAAAAGATCCTTGAACAAATTATTAAACAACTTGTTCAGTCCTGGATTAATAGCAAAATATAGATTTGTCAAGAACAAAACATACCTAATCTCCTCCTTTGACAGGGTAATCATCCTAGTGGATTTGGGGGGTGGGTGATATATCTGGAATGTAGTGAGTCTTTTGAAACTGTCCCATGTGACATCTTCATAAGCAAACTAGGAAAGTTGGCCTAGACAAAATGACTATAAGGTGGGTGCACAACTCGTTGAAAGGCCATGCCCAAAGTGTGCTTATCAGTGGTTCACTCTGAAGCTAGGTGGATGTATCAAGTGGGGTGCCACAGGGTCTGTTCTAGGTTCAGTACTATTCAATATTTTCATTAATGACTTGGATATTGGAGTGTAGAGTATGCTTATAAAATCTGAGGACGACACCCAAACTGGAAGGAGTTGCAACCACTCTGAAGGACTGCATTAGAATTCAAAATTATCTTGATAAATTGGAGAAATGATCTGAAATTAATATGTTGAAATTCACTAAAGGGAAGTGCAAAGTACTACACTTAGGAAGAAAAAAATCAAATGTACAAATACAAACTGGGAAATAACTGGCTAGGTAGTCGTACTGAAGAGAAGGATCTGAGTTATAGTTTATCACAAATTGAATATATTTGAACAGTATGAGACTGAGGAGAAAAAGGTGAATGTCATTTTGGGATGTGTTAACAAAAATGTTGAAGGGAAGGCAGAAGGGGTAACTGTTCTGCTCTACTCAGCACTGAAGAGACCTCAGCTGGAGTACTGTGCCCCAGTTCTGAGTACTGCACATTAAGAAAAATGTGAACAAATTAGAGACAGTCCAGAAGAGAACAACAGAAATAAGAGCTTTGGAAAATATGACTTCTGAGGAAAGTTTGAAAGCACAGGTCACATTTAGTTTAGAGAAGAAAAGGTGGAGAGGGGCATAGTTTTCAAATACATAAAATGCTATAAAGAGGATGGTTGGTGATCAACGTTCCCCATATCTACCAAGGGTAGGATGAGAACTAATCGGCTTAGTTTGCAGCTAGGAAGATTCAGGATAAATATTAGGAATAATTTATTAATTATATGGATAGTTAAGCACTAGCACAGATTACCTAAGGAAGTTGTGGAATCCCCATCATTGGAGGTTTTTAAGTTTAGACAAACACCTTTCCGGTATAGTCTAGATATATTTAATCCTGCCTCAGCATGGGTGGATGGACTAGATGATCTCCTGAGGTCTCTTCCAGCCCTATATTTCTGATTCTGTGTGGTCAGTAGCAGATGTCAATAAAGGAGATGTGACTTCTCTGTCCTGAGATTATCAATACTTTTTTTTTTTTAATTTACTTTTGGAATGATGCTATGACAGTTGTGAGGACCACTTGTCTAAATTAAAAGCACAATACTGGGTCTCATCCAAGAAAGCTCCCAACTTCATAAACTCATCTGACTGAATACAGTAGCTATTGGGAGGTCTACTTTAATGGACAGGAAGTTAAGGACACCTTTTGCAAGGGTTCAATATGGGTAGGGATGCAAGAAGCAGAATGCTCTGCATTTGTACAGTGCCTAACACAATGGTTCCAGTGCCCAATCCATGATGGGGGTCTTAGATGCTGCTGTTATGCTAATGAACAACAACGAGGTTCCAATGTTGTGTTCTATGAACTTTTGAGATTGGTATAAGGGTTGCTTCTTCAAGAAAAAATTTATCAATGGGATTTGTACTTAACTTCCTTTTCTTGAACATACTGATATTACTACACTGCAAAGACTTGATATTTTGCTTGGAAATGCTTATACATCCAACATTAAGGCTCTCTTCTAGGAATTCAAGGCTATGATTAATTTGTTAAATATAGAAGTTAAACCATGGACTTTGCTTCGTCCAACAAAATAAGTTCTACTTGTTATCTTCTTTTTAGGGTCCATGAGAGTGATAATCACATCATCCAAGTATTCATTTTGAATCATTCTGGTCCTGAATAAAGGACTGGATTTTGCAATAGTAGACCTCTTCTGAGACACACATACACTTGAAGGTCCAGTGCTAGATTCATCAGGTTTAAGAGTCATAGCATCTTCATCTAGGAAGGTTGTGACAATATTCCTGCCATCTCTTGTTCCTGTCTTTTCCACTGCTCCCTACAACCATACAAATGCTGGATGGCATATAGCAGAGAGATTGCCCAACTCTGCAAGAGGTCATTCTCCACCACACATCCTGGGTCCTGACACAAGGAAAAGCCACAGAACACATTACTGCTGTTTCCAGATCACCAGCCCATCAAATTGACAAACAATGTATGAGGACACTTCTGGGTGCTCCACTCTGCTTATTCCAATTTCTGCCATGTAAGTCTTGGTGTTCATCTCCCATGTGATGGGCAGTGCAGATAGAGATAGGAATGTTTGCTCTGTCCAGAACAGAAGAAGCTGATGTGTCAGGACCTTAATAACAAAATGGGAGGATGAAAAGTGGGAATATGTGAGCATTTGTTTAGCACAAAATAAAGATGTTGAGAACAAAATTAATCAAGAAACCAAACAATGTGAAGAGAAGAAATTCTTTAATTGCCAATACACCAATGCTAGGAGAATAATAAACTAGAAGAATTGGAAATGTTCACTTATGAACATTAAATTTAATCTAGTTGATATTACGGAAACCTGGTAGGAGGATTCACACATTAGAATATTATTTAGGAAGGATCGAGTGGGCAAAATTGGAAACGGGAGTGGCACTCTATGCCAAAAATGGCATTACTTGTTTCTAAATCACTGACAACTAAGAAGATGATGGGCTTCAATGTTTATGAATCAATGTTTTAACAGATAAAGTTCAAGATGGTGTACCAGTAGGTGTCACCTACAGACCACCAAATCACACTAGAGAATAGGGTAACCAGCTCCTTAAGATGCTATATAATGTGTAGGAAAATGGGGGACTTCAGTTGAAATGGCATAAGCTGGAGGTCTCATGCTCCCAGTACTGAAGGGTCTTTGAAATTTCTAGACAGTACAGACAACAGTTTTCTAAGTCATGAAGTGTTGCATCCAGCAAGAGGATTTCTATATTAGATGCCGTCTTGACAGATAAAAAGGAATTCATCGCAGTACTAAAAATTAGTGGTAGTAGTGCAAGTGACCATGACTCGGTCATATTTGTTATGTGCAAACAGAATAAAGTCCAAACCAATACAGTAATATACAAACTCAGTGTTTTAAAAAAAGGGCCAAGTTTACAAAGCTGGAAACAATTGAACGAAATGAGTTGGGAGAAAGAATTGAAACAGAAAAAAGTGAATGATAATTGGGAACTGTTTAAGAACAGTTTTACTAGATGCCCCAAAAGCCAATCCCAAAATTGAAGAAGGCCACAGTGGTTACAAAAAAGAAAACCTGACTTAGAGGAAGTAAAAGCAGCTTTTCTATATAAAAGATATATATAAAGATAAAAAATGGAATAAAGGGGAAGTTGATAGCAATGAATATAAATCAGAGTGATTGTAAAAATTGGTAATGGAAGCAAAAAGACACAGGGAGAAATATATGACCAGCAGGGTTAAGCACAGTAAGGCATTTAAGAATACTAGATTAATAGATTTTAAGGTCAGTAGGAACCATTGTGATCATCTCTTCTGACGTTCTGGACAACACTTGCCATAGAACTGCCACAAAATAATTCCTGTTTACACTAGTGCATATTTTTTAGCAAAACATCCACTCGTCATTAAAAAATTGCCAGCGATGAAGAATCCACCACAACCCTTAAATATGTATATTGTTCCAATGATTAACTACCCTCACTGCGGAACAAAAGGAATCCCAACAATGGTACTGGTCTATTACTAGATGGAAACAATAGAATTGTCAGTAATAATGCAGAAAAGACAGAATTGTTCAATAGACACTTCTGTTCTGTATTTAGGGAAAAAACAGATAGTCATATCAGATGATGATGATTAAATACTTTCCATTCCCACAGTAACTCAGAAGGAAGTGAAACAGCAGCTACTAAAGCTAGATGTTTTTAAATCAGGAAGTCCGGAAAACTCATGTTGAAAAGTTTTAAGAGTTACTAAAGAGCTCTCTGGACCACGGATGTTGATTTTCATTAAATTCTGGAATACTGGGGAAATTCCAAAGGACTAGAAGAATGCTAATAGTGTGCTAATATTTAACAATGGAAAACAGGCCTGCCTATAATGACACAGGTTGTCCTGCCACTATAGTTAAGGATGCATCATGATCTCTGTTTAAAGGTTGCCCTTTCTAAGTCCTCTAATGGACATGCTTGGTCGGTTTCCTTTGAATTTTGGCATGCCTCAGGCAAGTGAAAGGTAGGGTTAGTTACCCAAATTTGGGGTCATTTGAGTTTGGGGTTGCGGAGATATACGCCGCCCCCCGCCCCAGCCATTTTCCAAAAGTTTCTATGTGGGGTTTTTTGTGCAGAGGTAGAGATCCAACTATTAATGTGATGCAGGTCAAAATGGCCTCAAACCTTTTGAGGTTTACCCAAGATAATACATGGTGCCTGCTAAATCTTTGAGGGACCCACACTGAGAATGGTATTTAAGAAAATGTCCATTTTCACAGTGTACATGTGCTAATACAGAAAAACAGCTAGAGAGTTTCCATTCCTGCCATTTTATACGCTTTAAAGGTGATTCTTGTAATTGCTCTAAAATCCAAACAGTTACGCAGATTGTTCTGAAATTTGGTGTTCCTCACAAGAGTGTGGGGTAGCATAAGTGATCTAAATCTGAGGTCATTTGACCATGGATTACAGCTCCTCCTCCCTAAAACCGGTTTCCTTCCGCTCCCTTGTACTGTTAAACTGATAGGTATTAATGACTGGATGAATTACTGATCTCATTGAGATGGATGGCTGTGAACTCTCCTTTCAATTAACATAACTAAGAATAAGTTAATGACAAGCCCCCACCTAAAGCAAAAGGAGTTTTGGATTAAGTGTCCGGAGGTTATCACAATTTATGAGTCTCGTGTGTGTCCATTTTATTTTGCGCAGGGATGAAATCCAAGTATTTGGGGAAATAATTAAGACATGTGAATGCTTCCTGGGAGGGGAGAGGTACTGAGGGAAGTGGATTTGGGGCTGCAGCAAAATAAGGGATGTTTATGGAGACGGAGATAAATGAGGATGGGGTGGTAGGGAAGGGGAGAGAGGTTGGGGTCTTAGGTGAGGGATGCTTGTCACCCCGAGCTCTGCCAGTGCACCCCAGCCCCCTGAATTCCACAGCTCTTCCAATGCACCCTAATCATCCTGCATCCCCACCTTCCTGTACCCCATATCTCTGCCAGTGCTTCCAAAATTCCCGGCAGCCTCAGTGCTGCCAGTACATCCCAATTCATACACAAACCCTACACACATGCACCAATTCACTGTGAATAGACTGTGAGCTCTTTGGGGCTGAGATGTCTCTGCTATTATTACAGTGTCACAGCAACACCACTATAGGTAAGGTTCCATCACAACTGCTGTCTCGAGGTCGACCTTTCTAAGTCCTAAGACTGACATGCTGTGTCAGATTCTTTTGAAATTTGGTGCGCCTCAGGAGGGCGTAGGTAGGGTAGGCTTTGGGCCATTTGAGCTAGGATCTGCAGAGATACAGAACATGTACAGATATATAAAAAACTCTTGTTGCTTGCTACAAGTTGTCTGTTATAAATCTCCCCCCACAAACACACACACCCCTTTTCTCCTTTAACAGATAGAACCCTGTAGGTGAGAGTCAATGGGTTGTAAAAGGAGGTGAGGCACTTATACATTTCAGCAACTATGGGGTTGGCAGAGTAAAGGCATACATGTTGAGTGCTTATTGTGGCATTGCTGAAAGGGCAGTGTTAAGTTTGCATAGGCAATCTTAACTGTGCATGTCCTGGTTTTCAGAAGTTTGAGTTTTGCTTGAGTCAATGTTCTGCACAGAGATGACATTCCACCAAGCAACCTTCATTCTGCGTTAACATAGTTTGTTACTAAGAATTAATGCCAATCAACATGGCCTTATGGAACTAACTAGATAACTTTTCTGATGAGATTACCAGTCTGATTGATAAAGGTAATAGTGTCCATCAGGGTGGATAAATCAGATTTTTAAAAAAAAAAATCAAAAGAAAAATCAGATTTTGTGATAGGTTTTTTCCCTCAAAAAGCATTTATCTAAAGATAGTTTTAATTAAGACACATTATAGCTCAAAGATATCTCATCATGGAATAGGGATTATAAATTCTAATTCTATAGTATGAGAATATATTCATGTAATGTTTAAGGAAAGTTTTGTAAATGAGTTCCAATAGTTCATGGATTAAGGACTCAATCTTATGGGGTTAAAGGAGCTTCTGTAGAGAGTTTAGTAGAGAACATCAGAAATGCTTAGTTTTGCAGTTCTCAAACTGTGGATTTGTCTTTCCAGAGAGAACATGCTTGTTAACAGCAAAAATGTTTTTAAATAAATAAATAAAATATATAGAGGTGAGAGATAACAGACCTCAACCCTATTGTCCCTCTGCAAATTTGTGTACACAGAGTCAATCCCTTACCTTTCTCTAAAAGTGCAAAGTTTCAAAAAGTTCAATGAATAGAAGATTGTTGGGGGTGGAATAGATCTGGACAAGGAGAAGTCTGGAGATAAATGTGAGAAGGGAGGGACAGGCAGTAGAACCAAAAGCGAAACTGTTTGAGCAGCATATTCCAGAAGTCTTGAGGTCTTTCTGAGTGTAGCCTTCATCGATTTGAGATCTACCATACCATTCTCTCACTAGTAGGGAAAACTTATAATGGCAGCAGGTCATAAAAGAGACCCAGTTTGGGAATAAAAAACATTCAAGAAATATAGTTTCGCTGATGATGTTTTAAAGAAAGTCAGACCAGTGAATTGGTGGAAGTCACTTAAGCACTTGGATTCAGAGAGACTGATGAAGTGATAATCTCACTTAACAGCAGTACCTTCTTCTGCCAGTGTAGAAAGAATATTTTCTTCATTCCAAATTGAGAAATCGTTTGGGACCTGAAAAAGCAGGAAAACTTGTTTTTCTTTTCCAGATTATGAACAATCAGGAAAATGAAGGTGAAGACAACTGAATTAGCTGGAGAAGCCAATATTTTAAGTTTCTCATGTTGACCTGGCTGACACAATCGATTTAATTTTTTTTGTTTTTAAATATTTCATTTATTTTAGTTAAAAACAATTTTAACAAAAACAAACCTGATTTTAAAAAACTTGAATGTTTAACTAAATTAAAACATTCATATGCTCATTTTGTTCAAATATTATGTTTGCTGTTGAAGAAAAAAATCCAGAATACATAACGCTGTTGTTTTAGTTAAATAAAACAATGTAAATGTCTGTCTGGTGGTGTTCTCCTCCTAACACAGCATGGCAAGAAAATCCTCCAAATATTAATGATTAACGAATTGGAGATAGTTCACCTCCCAATGACTTCATAAATATCTGCTTCAATTACCTTTGGTAAATGAAATAACCAAACAATCATTCATTTTCTGATATAGCTGTAAAACTAATCTGAAACGTTTCCAAAATAAATCACTTTAAAAATGTATAGTGTGTACCTTCTAAAAATGAAACCTACATCTACCTCTGAGTTGTGAAGAGTATGTATTAAGGTTATAACAACCAACAAGTATGCACTTTTATGTAGAAATCCATGATTAAATCAAGTCTTCCTGACTAGTGATTTAAATCATGATTTAAATCAAATACACCCTGGTGTCCATGCAGCAGTTTTTTGTAAGGCCGCTGACTTGGTACCACACAGCATTCTGATTAAAAAACTAGAACAATACAAAGTCAGTGTGGATGAAAACTAGTTAACTGATTGATAGGTTTCAAAGTGTAACTGTAATTGGGAAATCATCTAGAAGCACTTGTGATTTTTAGTGGGGTCCCTCAGAGATCGGCTCTTCATTCTACACTATTTAACAGTCAATGAGTTGGAAGAGTGATGCTGTAGCCAAAAAGACAAATACAATGCTTGGATGGATAAATAGGTGAATCTTGAGTAGAAAGATATTACTTCTGTATTTGGCACTAGTACAGCTGTTACTGAAATATGGTGTCCAGTTTTTGGTTGGTAGCTTCCTTAGTGTGTGTGGGGAGTGTGGTTTTTTAGGTTTTGGTTTTTGGTTTTTTTTTAGTAAAATGAACCCCACCACCACAAGTTCCACTACGCTGAAACAATGATTTCTGCACAGGTCATCAGCAGGGTTAGGACCTTTAGACCCACAGCACAGATCTGCATCATTTGAGATAACAGAATAAGTGATAACACTAATAGGCTGTTCTCACCAGCCACAAGAGACAGATATAAAAGGCTTTACCAAGGGGTCTCTCAGATACTTGCTAATAACATAATATAACATAAGGTCCATCCCCCGTCATTCAGTTCCAGAATGGAAAGAGGCAAATAGTGGTGTCCCCCAGGGATCTATTCTGGGACCTATGCTGTTCAACATACTATAAATGATCTGGAAAAAGGGGTAAATAGTGAGGTGGCAAAGTCTGCAAGTGGTGTAAAATTTCTCAAGATAGTTAAATCCAAAGCAGACTGTGAAGAGTTACAAAGGGATTTCACAGAACTGGGTGACTGAACAACAAAATGGTAAATGAAATTCAATGTTGATAAATGCAAAATAATGCATATTGGAAAACATAATCCCAACGATACATACAAAGTGATGGGGTCTAAATTAGCTGTTACCACTCAAAAAAGAGATGTTGCCGTCATTGTGGATAATTCTCTGAAAACATCCATTCAACGTGCAGTGGCATTCAAAAAAAAAAACGTTAGAACCGTTAGGAAAGGGATAGATAGTAAGACAAAAAATATTATAATGACACTATATAAATCCATGGTACACCCACATCTTGAATACTGCGTGCAGTTCTCATTACCTCATCTCAAAAAAAGATATATTAGAATTGGGAAAAGTACAAAGAAGAGGAACAAAAATGATTAAGGGTATGGAACAGCTTCCATATGAGGAGAGATTAAATAGATTGAGACTGTTCAATTTATAGAAGAGATTATTAAGAGGAATATGATAGGTCTATACAATTATGAATAGTGTGGAGAAAGTGAATAGGTAAGTCTTATTTACCCCTTATGTAACACACGAACCAGGGGTCATCCAATGAAATTAATAAGTAGCAAGTTTAAATCAAACAGAAGGAAATACTTCTTTACATAACACACAGTCGATGTGTGCAACTCATTGCTTGGGGATGTTGTGAAGGTCAAAACTATAACTATTCAAAAAAGAATAAGCTAAGTTCAGGGAGGATAAGTCCATCAATGCCTACTAGCCAAGATGGTCAGGAATGCAACCCCATGCTCTGGGTATCCCTACGCCTCTGACTGCCAGATGCTTAGAATGGATGACAGGGGATGGATCACTCGATAATTGTCCTGTTCTGTTCATTCTCTTTGAAGTATCTGGCAATGGCCACTGTTTAAAGGCAGGATACTAGGCTAAATGGACCATTGGTCTGACCCAGTGTAGCCATTTTTATGTTCTTATGTTCAGAGAAATGTAGAAACCCAAGAATCCTGGTTCAATTCCAAATTCTGGATGGGTGTTTACTCTAGTGGCTATAAATCATTTTGCCCCATACTTCTCTGCTCTAACACCACTTCCCCAACAACTTCTGTCACATTCTCTGCTCCCTGTACACTCTGCTAAATCCTGCCCGGTCCCCCTATCCTCATCTATCACCCCCACCCATCTCGTGCCAGCTGGGGTGGCACTAAAAGCATAGGAGACAGTCTCCCTAGTCTGAGTTCCTGTGTTCAATACCACGAGTAACAATTGCAGGGAAGGTCCTGCTCAGCCTACAGGTCTGGGATGTAGTACGCTAAGCTGCTCTACAGGCGAGGCGCATGCTAGTGAAGATGGAATTTTGGAAAATAATGCCATTAGCCTCTAACAAACCCCTGAGTATGTGCAAACTAATTTTCAAAGGCTTACAACTTGGCCAAATTTGGGTGGATTTTCACAGGGACAACAGAAGGCACAGGCCTGACATTAGGGTAGACTCTCTGTCAAATTTCCAGTCACTTCTCAAAAAACAGGAGGCACGAGAGTTTTTCAATGAAATGGTTATAAGGATTTTTAACATAACATGTTCCCTAATCTTGTTCTCTGAATCAGCTACATTGTTTTACCTGAAACTTTCCAGAATAATTCAGCTGGAGATAGCCTTCTAGCATGAAATTTTTTTAGCCCATCTTAAGTCTGGCAAACCTGTAAGCAACTGGAAAGAGGGTCTTCTAATGGAAAGTTTTAGACAACCTTAATTATAAGAAGTACTACCAACGCCATCTATAACAAGAACAGGTCAGTTATACAAAGTGATCTGTATTACTTGACAAAATGGGCTCATTTGAACATGCATTTTAACACAGCCAAATGCAGTATCATACATCTAGGAACACAGAAAGTAGGTGACACTTACAGAATGGAGAACTGTATCCTGGTAAACTGTCACTCTGAAAAGAACAATGGGTCATGGTGGATAATCAGCTGAATATGAGCTCCCAGTGAGATACTGTAGATAAAAGGTTTCATTCAATTCTTGGATATAATAAGCAAAGAAATATCTAGTATAAGAAGGGAAGTGGTATCACCTCTGTATACAGCATTGGTGAGAGACCATTACTGTAATCATGTCCAGATCTTGTGACCTCAAATCACAAAGAATTTTAAAAAAATTAGAAAAGGTTCAGAAAAGGGACAAATTATTTGAGGGTGGGAAAACACACACTATAGTGAAAGAATTAGGGAAGTTTGATCTATATAGCTTACCCAAGAGATGGTTAAGAGGTTACTCGATCACTGTCTCTAAGTAGCTACATGGGAAGATAGAAGACTCTTTAATTGAGAAGACAAAGAAATAACATCCAACGTCTGGAAGCTGAAGTTTGATAAATTCGGTCTAGAGATAAGGTGCACATTTTAAAAATAGAGTAATTAACTAATGGCACAACCTATCAAGGTATGTGGTGAATTCACCATGACATGAAGTCTTCAAACCAAGATTGGATGTCTTTCTAAAATATATGCTCTAGCTCAACACAAGTTATAGGCTTGATGCAGAAATAACTGAGTGAAATTTTTGGCTGACGTTATGCATGAAGTCAAGCTAGATGTTCATAATGGCTCTTTATAGACTTTAAATATATTAATTTAGTCTGCAGAATACTTAACTGTCATGTACAGAATAAAGATTGAATGCTGTATTATTCCATTTTAGTCTCATCCTACGAAGAGCACTACTAGTTCCTTAAATTTGTATTCCGTTTCAGAACGTTTCTCTTAAGACATGTAATAGATACACAGCAAACATTGGTTAATGTTACTCATTCCTACAGGAGAAATACAATGATCAATAATGTACATTTCTAAAGTACTGATTTAAATACAAACAAAGCAATATAACCTCCTTGGAAGGTAGGAAAGTGATATCCATTTTTAGAGATGACATATTCACCCATTGACAACAGGTATATGACTGTCAAATATACCATTTTGAAAAAGTAAGAGACGGGCTGTTACAACTGCATATGCTAGCAAGTTACCACATCTATCACAGATACAGGCAATTATACAGAACTCTCCTCCCAATTCATTCCTCCCTCCAGAAGCATCTGATTCTCTTGCTAGGTTAGCTCCTGCTCCCTTGTCTAGGAAGACTCAAAGATATCATTCTTGTTTTTTACCTGCTCCTGTACATCTTCAAACTCTGAGCTGAGAAGCTCTATGAAGATAGGGACAGCTCCTGCTTGAATCACAATCCGAGTCTGATGGGAATTTCCAGAGGCAATGTTTGTCAGCACCCAAGCAGCTTCAAACTAGAACATGAAATATAGGGGCAACATTCACTAGCAGCATTCAGTAGCATACACAAGTAGCAAGAAGTGTAAACATCTTCTATAAAAAAAATGAACATTACAGAAAATTATCGTGTAACTAAACAAATTAACTGGGCTAAATTTGCAAACATTTTCAAGAATAGGGATGTAATTTAAAGATATTAATATGAGAGATGATTTACAGAAACAATATACATTTTTCATGGCATCTCAGCCACCATTTATTTTTGTTATGAAGTTCCACAGAAGTTTTTACTTTGTTCCATTCCCTTTCCTCTTTGCCAAAGGGACCTATATGCAAGAGTGGAACCTTTATATACGAGTTTTCACACAGGGATAATTCTCAGAGCCTCTCAAGTCTCCCTGTCCAATGCACTGGTCAGCCGTCTACCCGAACATGCATTCAGAACCAGAGATGGAAAAATAGTCTGCTTGACACAAGCTTATTGATACATGGAAGAAAGAATCTATTAGGAACGAATCTATTAGATTTTAGAATCTATTAGGAACGAATATTAAGATTTTCCAAACCGCTTTCCATGGTGTTTCCTTCTAATAACGACCTGATATTACTCTACAATAAGGAGTATAATATTTCTTTAGTTACCCCTTTGTTCTGTATCACTGTTAGGATTTATTTGTGCATGATGTATTTATTTAAACATACACACACACTTAGTTAAATTAAGATCTTGAATTAACAAAATCCACATAATTATTTAAACATTACAAATATTTTAAATAAAAACAATGTCATTATCTAGGTTAAAATGTATAGTTTCGTAAAACATTTTTTATCAGAAATGTTTACTGTGTCAATGAAAACATCCCACCCACCGCAATTTGATTCGATTCCCAAAGTCATATGGAAAGCTAAATATTGCTATAATGTGCTAACGCATGAGTCAAAATAAGATTATCTAGAAACCAACTTACAGTACAACCAAAGAATTATAGTTGAAATGCAAAAAAGGAAACAGCATCAATAGCTGAAAAGTAAACTAGACGTTATAAATTGTTCCAATTTTAACATTTGTAATGAATTTTTAAAAATAAATTATTCTTTATTCAACAATATCCCTTTAAAAGGTTAATTTGCTTGCCAATAACCACTATTCATGGCTTCAGGACTACATATCTATTTTGCAACAGTCACTAACCTGCACATTGGAATTAATGATTAAATCAAATATAGTAAAGGCATACACAGAACCATAAGGGGATAAAATCAGGGCTCAGCAAGTAAGAGGAAGGTCTGTTTTCAAACGGCAATTTTTAACTTTATGTTAATAATTTGCATTTGCAACTTTTTTAAAATAAATGTGCATTGTTCTGTGACACGACAAACAGGATACGCTGCAGTGAGGCTTCTGGTATTTGTGATGTCAGACTGCAATAGATATCTTCAGTGAACTAGGAAGCAACAAGGAGAGTTCACAGAACAGGGGAGGATAATTTCTTTAAAAAGAAATTTATTTACATTCCTGTAATTTTTCTTCTCTGAAGTGGGCACCTGGTGCTCCATCATCTATTATAACTGGGTTATTTTTCCTCATCTTCCAAGCAGAGACTCTCCTCTTTTTTAAAACACACACACACACACACACACACACACACAGCTTTACAATGTACAGCCATCAAGTGGAGCTGCTCAGGGCACTGATAGCCTCTCCAACTCCACCACCGAATGCACAAACTGAGAAGAAGTTATATGGCCTGACTAATAAACATTATGAATGATTAAGCAATCTCCTGGCAAAGTACTTGTACTGATTCACTTATTGTAGAACAAAATTTAAAAGACTTACAGCAAAGCCAGAACCCAGTATGAGGGAATCCCAAGATTTTCCATCTTTCTACAGAAAAGAACTTGGTAGATAGCTACATCTATTGCTAGTGTCCCAGTCTATGATTTGCCTCCAGAAGAAACAGGAATGCTCCCCCTTATACCACCCCCTTGCCCCCCGCAAAAAAAAAATCTTTAAAAAAATGTAGGGCAGTGGTCCCCAACCTTTTCGTCTGGAAGAACCGTGACGGCAGTCACGGCAAATTTTGGCGACATTTTGGCAGATGCTCAACCGCCGGCCAGGACACAGGTGCATTTAGATGCCCCCGTGGGCGCCATGGCACCCGTGGGCACCGCATTGGGGACCCCTGATGTAGGGGATGATAGTTGTGATGAAGACCAAAGTTGGACATGAGCATTCATGCTGGAATCTCGTGAAGTGATGCTGTGTGTGCTTTAAAGCTTTGCTGAATTGGTTTTACATCTTGCAACAAAATGGTGCACTCTGCTCCCTTGATGCAGACATTTTAGTGCAGAATCACAGCCCTCTGACTTGTCCACTGAAGCTCTCAGGTTCACGGCGTTAGAACTAGACACTCAGCAATAGCACTTCGATGAAAGCTGCTGTCAGATTCAGTAAGATGGCAGGGTAGGCTGATCTGGTATGAAGGGAAAGTGGAAGGAGATGCACCTCAACCTGAAGAGTTCAACTGTTTTGGTGGTCTACTGGCACATGCAAGCTGACAGTATTGGCTAGGCTGATTGTTAAGAAAAGCAATCAGCAGGTGGGTAAGAAGGCAGTCTGCATTAGACTACATTGACCTATGAGAGGCCAAACAGAAAACAAAAGATCTATTGGCACTGACAGGTTAGCAGTGTGGGCTAGGCTGTTTCATTGCTGTGTAGACTTCCGGGCTCTGGCTGGAAGCTGAGCTCTGGAACCCTGCAGGATGGGAGGGTCCAAGAGCTTGGACTCCAGCCCAAGCCCAGAATTCCACACAGCAATGAAACAGCCCCGCAGCCCAAGTCAGCTGGCACAGGCCAGCCATGGTTTTTTCTTTACTGTGTAGACATACCCTTTCTGGAACATCAGGGGCAACACACCTGGTTACTATGGCAGGCTGAAATTGATAGGGCATCTTGCACAGTGAGTTACAACTCCTGGATACCATAATTCATCCCAGATAATTTTTTTCAAAATGCCAGCTCCTGCTACTTAATTTCTACTCCAAGCAACTAAAGGCTTGCCTGCTAAGTTGCTGCTGTTTGAGTCAGCCCTTGTTGCCAGGTTTCACCTTGGCGGAGGGCACTGAGTAACAAGGAGCTACTGGCTTGGAGATTCTACAAAGCCGTTCCAAATTTCTATCCCAAGCAGCTGAAAGTTTGCCTACCACATTACTGCAGAGTGGGAGAGGCAGTGCATTACCGTACAACTGGGCTGCAAGCAGAAGCCCCTTTGATCTTAGCTAGCTCTGCTACACTGTGAACGAGGACAAAACAGGTAATATCTGGCAGACTCCTGTTCTCAAAAACCCTCTGCCAACTGGGGGCATCAAGAAGACGAAAAAAATAACGGAAAAAGCTCTTGCCTGGAGACAGAGAGGCATAGCAAAACCTTCTGTTTCTTCAAGTGAGGCAATCATTTATCTGAACAGCTTCTCTTGCAAGTAACTACATTGTGAAGCTAGAGGGAAGTCTGCCTGTATTTTTGGTTATTTTGGGTGGGAGGGGAGGAAGAAAAGAGCTCCTTGCTCTGAAGATGAGGAGGAATAACCCAGGTGTAATAGGTTTCAGAGTGGTAGCCATGTTAGTTCGTATCAGCAAAAAGAATGAGGAATACTTGTGGCACCTTAGAGACTAAGAAATTTATTTGAGCATAAACTTTCATGGGCCAAAGCCCAGTTCATCAGATGCATGCAGTTGAAAATACAGTAGGAAGACATATAGATATACATATATACAGAGAAAAAATGGGTGTTGCCATATCAACTCTAATGAGACTAATTGATTAAGGTGGGCTATTATCATCAGGAGAAAAAAAACTTTTGTAGTGATAATCAGGATGGCCTATTTCAAACAGTTGACAAGGTGTGAGCAACAGTAGGGGGAGAATTAACATGGGGAAATAGTTTATAGTTTGTATAATGACTCATCCACTCCCAGTCTTTATTCAGGCTAATAAACAGGGACAAGTTTTTAAAGTGCTTGTACACAAATGCTAGAAGTCTAAATAATAAGGTGGGTGAACTAGAGTGCCTTGTGATAAAGGAGGATATAGATATAATAGGCATCACAGAAACCTGGTGGACTGAGAGCAATCAATGGGACACAATCATTCCGGGATACAAAATATATCGGAAAGACAGAACAGGTCGTGCAGGGGGAGGAGTGGCACTATATGTGAAAGAAAGTGTAGATTCAAATGAAGTAAAAATCTTAAGCGAATCCACATGTTCCATAGAGTGTCTATGGATAGAAATTTCATGCTCTAGTAAAAATATAACATTAGGCATCTATTATCGACCACCTGACCAGGACAGTAATAGTGATGATGAAATGCTAAGGGAAATTAGAGAGGCTATCAAAATTAAGAACCTAATAATAGGGGGGGATTTCAATTATCCCCATATTGACTGGGAACATTTCACTTCAGGACGAAATGCAGAGATAAAATTTCTCGATACTTTAAATGACTGCTTCATGGAGCAGCTGGTATGGGAACCCACAAGGGGAGAGGCAACTCTAGATTTAATCCTGAGTGGAGCGCAGGAGCTGGTCCAAGAGGTAACTATAGCAGGACCACTTGGAAATAGTGACCATAATACAATAGCATTCAACATCCCTGTGGTGGGAAGAACACCTCAACTGCCCAACACTGTGGCATTTAATTTCAAAAGGGGGAACTATACAAAAATGAGGGGGTTAGTTAGACAAAAGTTAAAAGGTACAGTGACTAAAGTGAAATCCCTGCAAGTTGCATGGGCCCTTTTTAAAGACACCATAATAGAGGCCCAACTTCAATGTATACCCCAAATTAAGAAAAACAGTAAAAGAACTAAAAAAGAGCCACCGTGGCTTAACAACCATGTAAAAGAAGCAGTGAGAGATAAAAAGACTTCCTTTAAAAAGTGGAAGTCAAATCCTAGTGAGGCAAATAGAAAGGAGCACAAACACTGCCAACTTAAGTGCAAGAGTGTAATAAGAAAAGCCAAAGAGGAGTTTGAAGAACGGCTAGCCAAAAACTCCAAAAGGTAATAACAAAATGTTTTTTAAGTACATCAGAAGCAGGAAGCCTGCTAAACAACCAGTGGGGCCCCTTGATGATCAAAATACAAAAGGAGCGCTTAAAGACGATAAAGTAATTGCGGAGAAACTAAATGGATTCTTTGCTTCAGTCTTCACGGCTGAGGATGTTAGGGAGATTCCCAAACCTGAGCTGGCTTTTGTAGGTGACAAATGTGAGGAACTGTCATAGACTGAAGTGTCACTAGAGGTGGTTTTGGAATTAATTGATAAACTCAACATTAACAAGTCACCGGGACCAGATGGCATTCATCCAAGAGTTCTGAAAGAACTCAAATGTGAAGTTGCGGAACTATTAACTAAGGTTTGTAACCTGTCCTTTAAATCGGCTTCGGTACCCAATGACTGGAAGTTAGCTAATGTAACGCCAATATTTAAAAAGGGCTCTAGGGGTGATCCTGGCAATTACAGACCGGTAAGTCTAACGTCGGTACCGGGCAAGTTAGTTGAAACAATAGTAAAGAATAAAATAGTCAGACACATAGAAAAACAAACTCTTGAGCAATAGTCAACATGGTTTCTGTAAAGAGAAATCGTGTCTTACTAATCTATTAGAGTTCTTTGAAGGGGTCAACAAACATGTGGACAAGGGGGATCCGGTGGACATAGTGTACTTAGATTTTCAGAAAGCCTTTGACAAGGTCCCTCACCAAAGGCTCTCACGTAAATTAAGCTGTCATGGGATAAAAGGAAAAGTCCTTTCATGGATTGAGAACTGGTTAAAGGACAGGGAACAAAGGGTAGGAATTAATGGTAAATTCTCAGAATGGAGAGGGGTAACTAGTGGTGTTCCCCAAGGGTCAGTCCTCGGACCAATCCTATTCAATTTATTCATAAATGATCTGGAAAAAGGGATAAACAGTGAGGTGGCAAAGTTTGCAGATGATACTAAACTACTCAAGATAGTTAAGACCAAAGCAGATTGTGAAGAACTTCAAAAAGATCTCACAAAACTAAGTGATTGGGCAACAAAATGGCAAATGAAATTTAATGTGGATAAATGTAAAGTAATGCACATTGGAAAAAATAACCCCAACTATACATACAACATGATGGGGGCTAATTTAGCTACAACGAGTCAGGAAAAAGATCTTGGCGTCATCGTGGATAGTTCTCTGAAGATGTCCACGCAGTGTGCAGAGGTGGTCAAAAAAGCAAACAGGATGTTAGGAATCATTAACAAGGGGACAGAGAATAAGACTGAGAATATATTATTGCCCTTATATAAATCCATGGTATGCCCACATCTCGAATACTGTGTACAGATGTGGTCTCCTCACCTCAAAAAAGATATTCTAGCACTAGAAAAGGTTCAGAAAAGGGCAACTAAAATGATTAGGGGTTTAGAGAGGGTCCCCTACGAGGAAAGATTAAAGAGGCTAGGACTCTTCAGCTTGGAAAAGAGAAGACTAAGGGGGGACATGATAGAGGTATATAACATCATGAGTGATGTTGAGAAAGTGGATAAGGAAAAGTTATTTACTTATTCCCATAATACAAGAACTAGGGGTCACCAAATGAAATTAACAGGCAGCAGGTTTAAAACAAATAAAAGGAAGTTCTTCTTCACGCAGCCTACAGTCAACTTGTGGAACTCCTTACCTGAGGAGGTTGTGAAGGCTAGGACTATAACAATGTTTAAAAGGGGACTGGATAAATTCATGGTGGCTAAGTCCATAAATGGCTATTAGCCAGGATGGGTAAGAATGGTGTCCCTAGCCTCTGTTCGTCAGAGGATGGAGATGGATGGCAGGAGAGAGATCACTTGATCATTGCCTGTTAGGTTCACTCCCTCTGGGGCACCTGGCATTGGCCACTGTCGGTAGACAGATACTGGGCTAGATGGACCTTTGGTCTGACCCGGTACGGCCGTTCTTATGTTATGTTCTTAATTTAATGGTGTCCAATTTGAAAATTAATTCTAGTTCTGCAGTTTCTCGTTGGAGTCTGTTTTTGAAGTTTTTTTGTTGAATAATTGAGACTTTTAGGTCTGTATTTCAGGGAGGTTGAAATGTTCTCCAACTGGTTTTTGAATGTTATAATTCTTGACGTCTGATTTGTGTCCATTTATTCTTTTGCGTAGAGACTGTCTGGTTTGGCCAATGTACATGGCAGAGGGGAATTGCTGGCACATGATGGTATATATCACATTGGTAGATGTGCAGGTGAACGAGCCTCCAATAGTGTGGCTGATGTGATTAGGTCCTATGATAGTGTCCTGAATAGATACGCGGACAGAGTTGGCAACGGGCTTTGTTGCAAGGATAGGTTCCTGGATTAGTGTTTTTATCGTGTGGTTGCTGGTGAGTATTTGCTTCAGGTCGGGGGGGCTGCCTGTAAGTGAGGACTGGCCTGTCTCCCAAAATCTGTGAGAGTGAGGGATCGTCCTTCAGGATAGGCTGTAGATCCTTGATGACAAACATCTATAAAATCTCTATCAAGCATTCTTACAACTACAATACCCACCTGTTGAAGTGAAGAAACAGACTGACAGAGCCAGAAGAGTAGCCAGAAGTCACCTACTACAGGACAGGCCCAACAAAGAAAGTAACAGAACGCCACTAGCCACCACCTTCAGCCCCTAACTAAAACCTCTCCTGCGCGTCATCAAGGATCTATGTCCTATCCTGAAGGATGATACCTCACTCTCAGAGATCTTGGGAGGCAGCGCAGTCATCGCTTACCCCACGAAAGCTTATGCTCAAATAAATTTGTTAGTCTCTAAGGTGCCACAAGTACTCCTCGTTCTTTTTCCAGGTGTAACAGATCATGGAGCACCTGATGCCCCACAGGGAAAAAAAATATCTCTCTACCCTCTACAGCCCAGTTTATGGGATGTTTAACACATTTATCGGCTTAACTTAGTTTGCATTTTGCCCCTCAATGCTCAGTATAGATTTAATCACAGGAGATGTAATTTGCACAGTAAGGGAGCCAAAATTTTGCCCAATTTAGGGCTGCATTTAGAATGTGTCTGGGCATGGAGGACTGCATCTACGCATAATGAAGCACTATTTCACCTATTCTTATCTTACATGCAGAAAAGTGGTCCATGGAGATTACAAATTCCAATCTGAAGAAGTTATTCACCTTGTGCAGTAATGATGGTTCTTCGAGATGGTCTCCCTACGGATGCTCCACTGTAGGTGTATCTGCATCCCTGCGCTGCTGATCGGAGAATTTTGGTAACAGCGTCTGTTTAGCCTGCGCATGCATTGCCTCCCCCTTGTGGTCTGCCATGAGGCTAACCAGCATTGTGCAGGCGAACCCTCCTCAGTTCCATCTCTGTTGCAGAGTGTATGATGAGAACTCTGAAGTAGAGGGGAGGAAGGTGAGTCATGGAGCACCCAGAGGGACACACATCTCAAAGAACCACTGTTACTGCACAGGGTGGGTAACTTCTTCTCTTCTTCAAATAGTGTCCCTATGAATGCTCCACTGTAGGTAACTCCCAAGCAGTATCTTCCACTGAAGGCTGGGGCTTTGGAGTCAAGTCTGTGATGGATGACGGTACCGTGGCATCTGCAGCAGAGTCCCCCAGGATGTCAGTGTTCTGCAAAATGTATGTGCAGATGCCCAGGTAGATGCTCTGCAGATTTTTGATAGGGATACCCTTCGAGAAGGCGACAGATCTCGCAGAATGTGTGCATATTGTAAATGGGAGTGCTAAATTGTGAATCTGATAGAGTTTGATACAGTCCAAGACTCATTTATAGAGTCTTTGAGCTGAAATCACTGGGCTTCTAGACCTGTCCACGATGGAGAGGAAGAGTCTTGGAGACTTTCTAAAAACCCTTGTCCTGTCCAAATAGAAGGCCTAAGCTCTCCTTACACTGAGCATATGGAAGATGGCTTCCCTATTATCCTGGTGAGGTTTGAGATAAAAGGCTGGAAAATGAATGAGTTGGTTCACATGAAATGTGGAAGTTACTTTGGGGGTGAACTTCGGATGCGGTCTAAGTGCGACTATCAGGAAAGAATACTGTGAAGAGGAAATGCGACATTCAAGGCCGCTCTCTCCCTATCCTTCTTACCAAGGTAATGGCGATCAGGAATGCCATCTTCATGGAAAGGTGAGTTAAAGAACAAGTGGCCATGGGTTCAAAGGGCAGTCTAATCAGTCCTTTTAATAGTAGATTGGGATCCCATTGTCAGGTAGGAAGCCTAGATTGTGGAAAGAAGTTTGATATGGCCTTGAAAAACCTCTTTATAGTCAGTGAGAAAAAACTGAGTACTCTTCTACCTACTGGTGGAAGGTCACTATTGCTGCTAAGTGTACTTTCAGCCAGCGAAGACAATCCTGATTTCTTGAAATTCAGCAAATAATCTAGGACTACGGGTAGAGTGACTGTATCCAGGGTGACTTTTTGGACTGGCATCAGATCCAGAATCTAATCCGCATCTGTAGGTAAGTACGAGGGGTAGTCACTTTCCTGTTGTGTAATATCACTTCCTGTAGAATGTTTCTATGTGCTGGAACCATGAAAGAGCAGGCTTTGAGCCATAATATCTGTAGGTTGGGATGGAGAGTACATCTCTCATTCTGGGAGAGGGGGTAAGAAGTGGTTGGAAGAGTCACTGGTGGACACAGCACCAGTTGTGCCAGCTAAGGGTACCATGACTATCTTGGCCAGGTGGAAGCAATCGGTATGATTGCTTTTTCTCTTTTTATTTTCAACAAGACTTTCAGCAATAGAGGGAATGGGGGAAAGGCGTAAATAAGGCCTTTCTCCCATGAGAGAAGGAGAGCATCCCCCACGAACTGCTGGCTGATGCCTGCTTTGGAGCAGTACTATGTACATTTCTTGTTCTGGTAAGTAGCAAAGAAGTCTACTATTAGTGTCCCCCATTGTTGGAGTAAGTCATGGAGTATCACTGAGTCTATCTCCCACTCGTGGTCATGTGGGAATTTGTGGCTGAGACTGTCCACTGTTGTGCTGAGTACTCCTGGTAGGTAAGCCACTGATATTGTAACATTGTGGGAAATACACCAGTTCCAGAGCTTTAGTGCTTCCATACAAAGAGAGGGCAACCTAGCACCTCCTTGATGGTTTATGGAATACTTGCACACTATATTGTCCATCATGACTATGGCTCCATGTTTGTCACAGAGGTCACAGATTCCGTGGATTTCCATGACTTCTGCGGCAGCCCGGATGGCCTGGGAGCCGCCTGAGCAGCTCAGGCATGGCTGCTGCTGGGGCAGTGTCAGGCCCCCCCCCGCCCCTCAGCAGTAGGAGTTTGGGAGGAAGCTCAGGGCTGGGGTGCAGGGCGGTGCGGGCCCTCCCCGGAAGGGCAAAAGGGAATCCCCCTTCCTCAGCTCCTAGCTCTATGTGCTTCCTCCGCCTGCAGGCACCACCCCTGGTTTCTAGCCAATGGGAGCTGCAAACTAGGGCTCGGGGTGGAGCTGAGGCAGCACTGTGCGGGCGTGGTTTGATTTTGGTGAGCATCAACAGGAGTTTGTCTATGTTGTCTTTGTTCAGTCTCCAAACTGAACTGAACTATACTTGGAGACATTTCATGCAAAGTCTGGCATGAGCTATCACTGATGTGCCCCAGAAGCTGAAGGCAATGTCTGGCCGATATCTGAGGGCTGGATTGCACTGTCTTTATAAGTGTGGCGAGACTGAGGAATCTGTGTTGTGGGAGGAGCGCTCTCACTCAGAGTAGAGATCGGCTCCTATGAATTCTAGTCTCTGTATCGGGATTATTGTTGATTTTTGTGCATGGATTTGTAGGCCCAGATTCTTGAATAGATCCAGAGTGGTATGGATAACTTGCTGGGCTTCGACAAAGGAATGCCCCCTGAGGAGATAATCATTCAGGTAAGGTAGAGCATAATGCCCTGGGAGTGTAGGTGAGCTGCCATCACAGAGAGGCCCTTGGAGAATACTTGGAGGGGACAATGAGAGGCCAAAAGGGAGTATCCTGTACTGGTAGTGGTCCTGGCCTAGGGTGAATCCGAAATATCTTCTGCGACATGGTATGATCGAAATGTGGAAATAAGCATCTTGGAGGTCAAGGCTGTGAACCACTCTCCTTTTTCTAACATTGGAATAATCATTGCCAAAGTGACCTCCTTGAAAATATTTTTCTGCCAAAAAGATTAAGGTGCTTCCAGTCCCAGTTACAGAAGGTGGATTTCAGGTGATGCTGACAGCTTCTTGAATTCACCACATCCACAATGATCAAATTGGGAGGGAAGGGGCGCGCAGCTGAGAGAAGAGAAAGTCCGTATCTTTCGCTGGCAGGTAATAATTTATATTGTCCTGCTTACATGTTGGCAGGACCAATGCTGGGGTCTGCCGTATGAGTTTTGCAGGTTCCAAGAAGGCCTCGTTATTAGGAAGGGCTACTCTGAACAATGCAGAGGCGTGCAGAATGTCCAATAGGCTTATGGTGTGACCTGGTCACCTCTTGTAATGGTAGTTGTAATGCATCTGCCACCCTCTGAGCTAGCTCCTGGAAAAGCTTGAAGTCATCTGCCAACGACAGAGGAGGGGGCATCACTCTCTCATCTGGCAATGAAGATGAGAAGTTGGTCTGCTTGGTAATCTCCTCCTTGACTTTAGGCTCTTGTTCCTCTCCTAACTGGTCAGGGGGCTCAGACATCCTCAACACAACAGCCGAAGGAGGGGTCTCATGGGCTCCTGATAGGCCGAGCTAGAGCCATGGGACGCCCGGTGTCTACATGCCTGCCAAAGGTCCCAGTAAGGCCACTGAGAGGGTGAGAAGGGCCTAGGGTTGCCAACTGTCTAATCACACAAACCCAAACACCCTTGCCACTCCCCCTTCCCTGCCCCTTACCCGAGGCCCCACCCCACTCACTCCATCCCCACTCCCTCTGTTGCTCGCTCTCCCACACCCTCATCTCACTTTCACCATGCTGGGGCTGAGGGCTTGGCGTGTTGGTGGGGGCAAAGCGTGTGGGCTCTGGGCTGGGGTACAGGTGCAGAAGGGAGTGCAGGGTGCAGGCTCTGGCTGGGAGGCGCTTACCTCAGGCGGCAGCACAACAGGGCTAAGGCAGGCTCCCTGCCTGCCCTGGGTCCCACACTGCTCCTGCAAGTGCCACCCCCACAGCTCCCATTAGTTGCAGTCCCCAGCCAATGGGAGCTGCAGAGTCAGCACTCAGGGTGGGGACAACATGCAAAGTCCCCTAGCCTCTTCAGGGGCCGCAGGGACAAGCTGGCCACTTCCAGGAGTGGTGGGAGATTATGTCCTCTTGTTCACTGTCTGACTCAGCACTCAAAAATGGGGGTGCATGGCATGTCATCACTGGTAAGTCTGGAGCTCTGGGTGGATTCGGCAGCGGGGCCCTGGTACCAACCAGAGGTGAATCCAGTTTGTCAGACAAAAGGTCTGTCGCGTGCCGGAAGTCCAACAGTGCTACGGTCAGTGGAGCCAGTAGCGTTTGGCAGTACTGAGACATATGCACTGAAGGAGTTGGTGATGCCGTCCTGATCGCAAGGTCCACTGGTGCATGGCATGCAGACAACGGTATCAACGTTGATGTCTGCACTGAAGGAGCCTTCCCTATGATGGATTGTCTAGTTTTCTTGCACCCAGACAGTACCAATGATTCTTTGCTAGTGCCCGTTGGGTCCTTAGGTAGCCAAACATGTTCTGTCAGGGTAGTACTGTGAGAGCTCTTGGTACCAGATTTAGATGGCTTCAATGCTGTCAGTACCGATGATACTGAGGGAGCCAGAGATACTTTTCGGCTTGGTCAGGGCTTGCTGTGAAGACTCACAGGCCTTTTTAATAGAGGTCTTGTGACAGTGGCTCATGGTTAACTTTTTAAGCTCATCTCCCTTAGATATTGAGAGTTGTGGTGAGGATTCTCACCATCCGGAGTCTCGGTGCGGCTTTGAGGGTGGTTGGAGGGCCACTTCCATTAGGAGAAGCTTGAGTCTCAGTTCTCTATCCCTTCTGGATCTGGGTTTCAGCTGTTGGCCAAAACCACACTTCTGTGAAATGTGGTTCTCTCAGGCAGCAGACGCACTGTGAATGTCAGTCAGTCACTGGGACAGATTCTTTGCAAATGAGACACTTCTTGAAGCCCAGTGAACCAAACATACTCTGTCCATAAAAGGGGGTAGGGTAAGCTATATAAATAAATAAAAAGTGAAAAGTGAAAAAAGAAAACGGAGCTCTAAAAGATTAGAGAAACAATTAATAATTCTATAGAATGCAATGATCCACTAACAGTCAGCTAAAGCTCCATCTCTAGCCACAGGCAGCTGAGAAGGAACTGAGAAGAGTTCACATGCGCAATGCTGGTTAGCCTCTTGAGAGACCTGGGGGGGGGCGGAGGGCAATAAAAGACAGCACATGCACAGGTCAAATGGACACTGCTACCAAAATTCTCTGATCAGCAGCAGAGGGATGCAGATACACCTACAGTGGAGCATCCATCAGGATACTGCTCAAAGAAGAAGCAGTGTTTCCCATTACAGTGGAGGCCATCTAGTGCAAGAGTATTGTGTGAAGAGATCCTAATATATCACACCCTTCTATTACAGAGGAAAGAAACCCTGGCCTGTACTGAAGAACTCCATAAGGCAGCATTTAACCTGCACACTGCACTGAAAAAGTACCTGTTATTTTATGAATTTTGAAAGAACATTTATTCTACCCCACTTATTTTATTAAACTACCATTAATCTGTGTAGATTTGGTATGGTTAGGCCAGATTTCCTTCCTTTCCCTCTATTTTCTACTGCCCAGGAAAAAATTCCAGCTACAATGAACCAGAGTGAAAGTGAAAGGAATTCCCAAGGAATAGACTTGTGACAAGGAGATTAACTTCTATTCTAAACCATAATCACATTTCCAAAACTAACTCAAGAAAAGTTACAGATTTCCTACCTTTATCACCTTGTAAGTTATCTATATTCAGGTCTAAATTTTTCATTCTGGATTGGCATAAAAACAGTTACTAACCTGCTCTGTAACTGTTGATCTTCGAGATGTGTTGCTCATGTCCATTCCACTTCAGGTGTGCACACACCCAGTGCACTAGAGACAGAGATTTTTCCATCAGTGATACCTGTCGGGGTGGCGTATGCACTCTCTGCTCCCTCATACTGTTACACAATGGTATAACAGGTGGAGCCACCACAGACCCTGTCTCCCCAGTTCCTTCTTACCGGACAGACGGGTAGGTCGTGGAATGGACATGTGCAAAATCTCGAAGAACAACAGCTACAGAACAGGTCAGTAACTGTGTTTTCTTCATGTGACTGCACATGCCATTCCACTTCAGGTGACTCATAAGTAGTTCAATCCAGAGGCAGGTTCCAAAGTCTACCTGAACGAGGATTGAAGAACTACTCATCTGAACTTGGCAACATCTCTGGACTGCTGAGATATAGCATACTGAGTTGTAAAGCAAAGGTAGGTACCGATGACCAAGTTGCAACTCTACAAATATCTGCTATAGGCACTTGAGCCAAAAACACTCCAGAAGCTGCTTGAGATTTTGTAGTGGGAACTACCACTCTGCTTGGAGAGGGAATATCAGCAATATCAAGGCACATACGTAATGCAGAATGAAATCTTCTGCATTGAGACTATAAAGCCTTTCATCTTGTCTGCAACTGACACAAACTGTGATGAAGATCTGAAAGACCTCATTCTAAGTAAAAAGCCAATGCCCTTTTAGCACCAAGGTATGCAGTCTCTCTCCATCCTTATGAAAATAGGACTTAGGAAAGAAAGTTCATAAATATATGGCTTGATTGAGGTGGAATTACAATATTACTTTAGTCAGAAATTTCAGATGTGGATGAAAGTACAACTTTTCCTTATAAAAATCTGCACAAAGAGGTTCAGCTACCAAAGCTCATAACTGCATCACTCTTTCCACGGTGGTAATAGCTGCCAAAAAATGCTACTTTCATAGAGAGATGCAGCAAATAGCCATGGGTTCAAAGGTAGGACGCATCAAGTGACTTAGCACCACATTTAAGTCCCAGGAAGAAATGGGATCCATGACGTGGGGATATAACCTGACCAGACCCTTTAAGAATCAGACTGGCAGAATCAGAAAATACTGAACAGCCTGCAATTGGAGGTGGAAAGTAAAAATAGCTGCCAGGTGAATTCTGATTAAACTAATCAATAGGCCTTGTTGACCATAAGGAGACTCATTTCCACTTCAACATATAAGCTTATCTAGTAGAGGATGTTTTGCACATTCCCTGAACCCTCTGCCTTACTCGTGGAGCATCCAGGCCATCAGATGGAGAGCGAGTACTCCTGCAGGTACTGTCACTGCATGACAAGCTCAAACTGACTTTAACCAGCCTGGCAACTTCGAGATGACCACATACATGCAGGAGGTAACGTGTCCCAGTAGTCTGAGGCAATTTTTTACTGTTGTAAACAGATGAGCTTTTAGATCTATGGAAATGTTTAACATTGTCAAGAATCTGGTTTGAGATTAGGAATGCCCTGGCTACTGCAGAATCCAGGATTGCTCCTATAATTCATTCTCTGAACTGGGAAGAAGACTGATTAGTCCTCATTAATCAACAGAGCCGAACTCCAAAGAGGCAACAGACCCTGCATAGATCTCATAACAGCCAGTCATGTAGGTGAGGAAATACTTGCTCACTTTGTTTCCTTAGGAATCCTGCAACCACTGCCGTGCATTTTGTAAATACTTGCAGGGCAGCAGACAGGTCAAAACGTAGGACCGTAAACTGATAACAGATGATGTTGACCAGAAGTCTTAGGAATTTCTGGAGGCTTGGATGGACTGCCACATAGAAATATGAGTCCTTCAAGAGCAGCATACCAGTCACCGGGATCCAGGGAGGGGATGATGGTGGCCAGGGCAACCATTCAAAACCTTATTTCCTTTATATATTTGTTCAAACTTCCCATGGAGGATGGCCTGAGACCTCATTTTGCCTTTGGAATCAGGAAGTAATATGATTAAAAACCCTTCCCTCAGTGGGGGGAGGGTGATAACCTCTTCTAGAGCTCCCAACAGAGAAGAGACTGCATTTCTCAGATGACACCCTCATGACAATGGTCCCTAAAGAGGGACGGGTCAAGGAGGAAGAGATGGAAATATACTGGCAGCTGTATCCCCATTCCTCCCTACTTAGGACCCAGCATCTGTGGTAATATGCGAGCAAGCAAATAGGAAGCAGGATACCCTGTTGGAAAAAATAGAGAAAGGAGAAACTTGAATGATGAGATCTGGTACTCTGTTGAATGATCTTGTCAAGCACAGACAGTTTGGGTTTCCCTGATTGTCTGGAAGAATCTGCTGAAGAAAACTGATAAGGAATTGGTCTTCTCTCATGGTTCTTTCCTTGTTTTCTAGATTGGTCAGGCTGTCTCAGTGGAAACGGCAGGTATCTATGTAGAAACTGAAGGGGGAAATGCTTTCTTTTAAGGAATGGTATGTAAATTCCCAATAATTTCAATGTGGTCCTCAAATTTTAAGACCGTGGAGCATCTCATCTAGCTTCTACAAGAACGTAGGACCTTGGGGAAGCCTGTATCCTCTGCTGGACCGCCTGTGGAAAACCCAAGGACTGAAGCCATAAACATCTGTGCATAGATACTGCAGATGCCATGGCTTTAGCCACTAAATCTGCCCTAAGGATGCTTGCAGAGAGGTCCGAGCCACAAGCTTGCCCTTAGTGTAACAGAGCCTGGAATTCTTGTCTCGCATCCTTTGACAACTTATCTAAGAATTTCTGCATATTATCCCAGACAGAGAAGTCATACCTGGCCAACAATGCTTGTTGGTTAGCAATGTGAAATTGTAGACCAGACGTGGAATACATTTTCCTACCAAAAATGTCAAATTTCTTTGCATCTTTGTCCTTTGGGGTAGAAGGGGGACAACCCTGACACACTCTCATTTACTGTCAAAACACCAAATAACCTGACGAGGGATGCTCATAGTCTTGAGAAAGGATATAGTACCTTCTTTTTGTTCTCTTGACTGTTGGAGGCAGCAAGGATGGCATATGCCACAAGGACCTTATAGGCTCTAAGATGGCCTTGTTGATAGGGAGAGAGACTCTAGAATGACCTGCTAACTCCAGAATGTCCACAAGTCCATGAGGACTCTCCTGGACTACCTCAACAGGGATATCAGAGAGGTAGCTACTCTCTTTAAAAGGTCTCTCTAAGCCCCGTAGTCATCTTAGACTAGTGATGTATCTCCAGGAGCAACAATCTCATCAGGCAATGACAAAGAGAAATGCAAAAGAGGCTTAGGCTGATCCTCCTGCACTGTAGTGAGTGGATGTTTCATAGCTTGGAGGCTTACAGGGTTTTGCTCAGTACCGAAGACATAAACCTGGACCTCATCATGTGAATTAGCATGCCACCTGGCAGTAGATCTAAAATGGGAAGATCTGGAAGCAGGAGATATGCCCCAAGGTTTCCAATAGGGCTATGGGTATGGCATAGGACCCCAGCCATGTTCCCTTAATCTGGACTGTCTTGGGACATGCAATAGGCACCAGTAACGAAACTCCCTCAACGAAAAAGAGGACTGTCATCATCTATCTCAGAAGGGAAGGGCACAAGAATTTAACTCCGACTCTGAAGACGACCCTGAGTCAGCTGACCATGGTAGTGCGCTACATCAAGCAGTGCCAACGTCTATGGGTGCTATTCCTGATATAGCAGTAACAGGGATATCAGTACCAGGGTAGGTTCACTCCTAAATGGCACAGGTTGAGAAAACGCTGGACACTCAATGTACTAAGGACTGACCACAAGCCTGAGGTAAGTCCATCCCCAGGTCCTGAAGATAGCTCACCTGGTACCGAAGTATCTCCTGTACCACTGGGCATCTGGTACTGAAAGGCAGAGTAGATCTTGTGCTGCTGCGTAGGCCAGCATCATCGGTACCATGAGGCTTTCTGTGCAACAACATCAGCAGCAAGAAGTATTCAAACAGGTTGGTACCAGAGAGGATCTCTTGCCAGAGGACACACTCCCTGTCCTCCTGAGTACTTACCAGGGACTTCAATCATTTAGCGGAGCTAAGTCTTAGCTCCTTGGGTGATTCCAACCTCTTGTGCTTCTTCATCACCAGGGAAGGGGATTGGTGCAGGCATTCCAAGGCAATGTCCAGTGGGACAATTCTCAACTTATGCTGAAGTACTCAGTGCATGCCCCAAGAAGGAAGACTCAGAAGGCTGATGCAGGTAATCTTGCCTCTGTCTTTGTTCATCCAAGGCTTAAAGTCTCCGCAAATTTGGCAGCAGTCTCTAAATGAGGGTCGGTCAGCAGCTTCAATTTTTGCAGCCAGCACAAGGTTTAAACACCGGAGACCAAGGCATATCTTGGTACTGGGCTCTGGCACCCCGTAACAATAGTGAACCAATGCCAAAGGAAAAGAAAGAAAAATAACAAATGAAATGTATATTAATTTAACTATCTAACAAGTACCATTAACTATTTACAGAAAGCTAAGACATTCCCTGTAAGGGATGAAATCTTGCGGAAGCAAGCTGACATGCTCCAGCTACTGATCACAGGTAGTAAGAAGGAAATCAGGGGGACCTAGGGTGGCTCCGCACTGTATACGATTATGCAGCAACACAAGGCAGCAGAGGATGCATGCGTCACCTTGGCAGGTCATGCCAAAGAAACTCTGGTGCGTTGGGCACGCACATACCTGAAGTGGACTGGACATGTGCAATCATACAAAGGAGAAACAAGACAATGTGGGATAGTTCACTGGTATTTCATCTTTCCAGGCCAGCATTCAAATCCTATTTCTGATACAGAAGAAAGTCAATGTGGTGGTCCCCATCCTAACCACCATACTATGATCTGACATACTCAGCCTCTTCTCAGAGGCCTAAAGCTGAAATCGCAGGAGTCCTTTGAGTTAAGATTCAGTTTCATTGTCATAGCCTGGGAGGAAGGTGGTGGCTTGCTTAATGTGTACCTGCTTTTAGCTTCTAACATCCCGACATTAAATTTTCATGCTCACCAACTCCATTCATAAAATAGAGGGGGGGGGGAATATTGTGCACCTGTAATGTACAATTTTCTTTTCGTTTGAGGAACTCCACAAACCTGGCCACCACTCCCGGTGTGCTGATCACTTCATCTATTGGTGGATTAGGCTCTGTTTAAAATAGAATGTGAAATTAGATACATGAATCTCTTTTTGCATGGAAATTCCCAAGGGACACTACCAAAATCCCATTATGTTAATTTCTCTCTCTGTCAAAGAAAATTACATTTTACACCAACATTACTTTGCCCATATCAAGGACAGGGATTTACATCTGCCACAGAAAGTGGAATCCAGCACCATGATTCTGGGGGTGGGTGGGGGAGAAAACACACACACACACGAAAAGAAGCTGATTCATAAAACCAACAAGCTCATTTATGAAAAAGAAAGACTACTTCCTCTGCAGAGTCATTTTGACATATGTGCACGTGGAGCAGCTGTCTTACAATTTTCCAGAAAGCAGAATGTTTGGGCCACACAAGCATCACCTAGGTCCAATTGTTGTTGTTGAGAGGATAAAACAGCCCAAACCATCTCCTCTTCATTTAATAGTCATAGATTATAGGCCACAAGGGATGATTACAATCACTGAGTCTGACTTCCTGAATAATACAGGCCATAAAAACTTCCACAGGAATTTCTGTGTCAAGACCATAACTTCTTTTTGCCCTTTAGTTTATCTTTTAGAAAAGATCTGGTCTTTTCATTTAAAGACATCAAGTGATGGAGCATCCACCACACCCATAAGAAAGTTGTTCCAATGGTTGATTACCCTAATTTGAAATTTTACACCTTATTTCTAGACTAAATTTGTCTAGCTTTAGTTTTCAACCATTGGATCTCATTCATTTAGCAGAAAATGCATAAAGAGCCATCACTATCAGAAATCTCTTCTCCATGAGGCACTTTTAGCCCATAGTCAAGTCATTTAACTTTCTCTTGGATAAACTAAAATAGACCAAGTTTCTTAAGTCTCTCATGATAAGGCAGGTATTCCAGATCTCAAATCATTCCTGTAGCATCTTCTGAATCTTTTCCAATTTTTCAACATCCATTTTGAAGTGTTGACACCAGAAGCGGACAGACTATTCTATAGCAATAGTCTAATGCCACGTACAGAGGTAATAACACTTCCCTACTCCTACTTGACATTCTACTTCTTACAAATCCAAGGATCATGTTTGCCCTCATAGATATAGCATCATATCTGGAGCTCATATTCAACTGGGGACCATTATCCCCAAGTCCTTTTCAGTGTCACTTTATCCCAGGACACCATCTTCTAAGGGTGATCTACATTCTTTATTCCTAGATTCTCCCAGGAGGGGGCAGTCAGGGGACAAGGAGTGGGGGGGGGTTGGATGGGTCAGAGGTTCTGAGGGGGGCAGTCAGGGGGCGGGAAGTGGAAGGGGGCGGATAGAGGGCAGGGACCAGGCTGTTTGGGGAGGCACAGCCTTCCCTACCTGGCCCTCCAAACAGTTTCAGATCCCTGGTGTGGCACTCAGGCCAAAAAGTTTGCCCACCTCTGCTCTATGCTGAAAACCAACAGAACTATAATCAAAACCAGAACTTCAATTCATGTGCCAAGTTCAGACTTTCCCAACAGTTACAAAACATCCCCAAAACCTGTGTTGCCTATGGTGTCTCTTAGACAGTTCCATCAGTGACCGCTACCTAGTTTATTGAAGAAATGTAATAAGTGATATCATCATGGACTATAATTGAGGAGAAAATATCTGAGAGTAGAGGTATCTTTAATCTACCTGACAAAGACATAACAAGAGTCAATGGTCAGACGTTAAAGCTTGGCAAATTCAAACTGGAAATAAGGTGCAGATTAAGTTAAACCATTTACAATTCTCTATTTGAAAAATTTAAATCAAGAAAATATGTCTTTCTAAAAGTCAGGCTCTAATTCAACTAGAGGGCATTGAGTTTAACACAGAAATTACAAAGTGAAATTATATGGCCTATGTTATACAAGCAGTCAGACTAGATCACAACAGGTCCTTCTCCTAAAAACCTATGATTCTAGGATATTCATATGGCCTCGAAAACCATCATAACTGAGGTCCTCACAAACATTAGTGAATATTGTGACTAACTGTGATTGTTTCACTTTTTACTTTGAATCCCCAACTCTATTTCTTTGTTTTATTCACTTGTTCTCTATCTTAGATTATAAACTCTTTGGGTCAGGGATTGTTCTGTCACATGTGCCTAGTCTAATGGCCTAATCAGAGTTTCTAGGTGCTGCCACAATAATAAATGAATGATTTACACTCACAGGGTAGGGAAGTATTATCCCTATTTTACAGATGGGGACCCAAGACGCAGATTGAGGGATCTGACCATAAATTACACTAGAAAGCCTGTGGCACACCCACAAGCTGAACGATAAGGCTATCCATTCTTGACAATACTCCCTATTCCTCTGCTTCAGTCAGGGTACCATAAGCCTCAAAGCATAAGAAACCCATGATAATCTAAACTATTTGGATCTGAGGAATGCAAGTGTACTAAGGAGTGCTTTGAAGTGAATATCTTTTTCTTCTGGCTGAAAGGATAAAGCTTGCACAGGTGGAGTTCCGCCTCAAGGAGTGATCTATTCAAGTGCCAAAGGCATACCAGTTGATCAATATTTTAGCCTTGTAAGAGGCACAAGATTTAAAGCCCAACTTCCTGTGGGACTCTGCAGTCCCAGAGGTGGGAAGTCACTCAAGTGGAGGTATCAGTAGCTATGAAGCTGACTGTGACCCTGAAGTGGGTTAGTGTCCAAAAAGCACACAACACTGGTTACAGTGAGGATCTATAACAGTAATGCCAGGAAACAGAGCAAGCCACAAAAGGAGGAACTAAAAATAAAAATTAAAACGCTTTCTTTTAAAGTAATAAAAAACTAGCATAACAAATGAAATAGAAGGAGGATGGGGGAGGATTATAGAGTCCAAACCAGAGGAGACAGCAGCCAAGACAGGAACAGTCAGACCCACAGATACTTTTAACCTGTCACACTGAAAATGTGGTTCTGAGCTGGGGCTTTCAAGTAGTCTTAATAATCAACGCTTTCCAAAAGGCTCTAAACCAGCACTCCCTGGTGGGCATGATCATATAGGAATCTGCAGAGGCATTTGCTCAAGATGTAGGGTTGTTGTTTTTGAAAAAGCATGTTCAGGAAAGTTCCTATATGTCGTGAAGGAATTACTGCCTGGATGCTAGAATATGTAGTGAGACTGGCAGGGGTTTGAAGAGTATGGTGCTAAGATATCTTTCATGTCACAAAGACAGTTCACTACCCCGTTACTAGAAGAGTGAGGGGGGATTTGACAGCAACATTCAACTACCTGAAGGGGCATTCAAAGAGAATGGAACTAGGCTGTTCTCAGTGGTGGCAGATGACAGAACAAGGAGCAATGGTCTCAAGTTGCAGTGGGGGAGGTCTATGTTGGATATTAGGAAAAACTATTTCACTAGGAGGGTAGTGAAGCACTGGAATGGGTTCTCTACGGGGATGGTGGAATCTCCATCCTTAGAGGTTTTTAAGGCCCGGTTTGACAAAGCCCTAGCTGGGATTATTAGTTGGGGTTGGTCCTGCATTGAGCAGGGGGTTGGACTAGATGAACTCATGAGGTCTCTTCCAACCCTAATCTTCTATAATACTATTATACTAGCTGGAATATAAAACATATCCCCCCACCTCAACGTTACAACTCTAAGTAGCTTCAGTACTCACCTTTTGAAAGTAGCTTCCGGAATTTCTGAGTGGCTGAGAGCTGCTGCTCTGGGCTATTGGAGAAAATCATCTCAATCATATCAGAGGTGATGACGGCACTCTGGGATTACATAGGGAAAGCAAACTAGTAAATTTTGGATTGAACTCAGAGGGAAAAGATTAGAATAACATTTGCCAAAGTGTGCTATTGAGTTTATTACTATGTAAAAAGCTAGCCAACAAAAGTGATATTATTGACTGTTAGTGTGATCATTCAAAGTACTTCAGATGGTAGTATGCTAATTTGTGAACCTTTCATCTCTAGAATCCAAAATTTTGTTTTAAGCTATATGAGCAAAATTAGCAGACATTTTCCACATCACAAAACCACCATATAACTGGCAGTATCTTATCAGGAGAAGGAAGATGAGGACTGAAATAGTAAAGTTATTGATATATGGGTGTTTGTGGCTAGGATAAGTTATTGTCTAGACCTGTCCATCATGTTTGCTTCAAGCCATTTTTGTAGCACCTCAATTCACACAACCTGTAATTTTAAAAAAGTATAAATGGTTTTAGTTCTGGTGAAAGACAGACAACCCTGATGACTGAATTCCTGAGCATAACATCACAGCAGCAGTGCTAGCTTTCCTACACTACTCTGACCAGTGTCCTTCAACTTTGACCTGGAGACTTTGTCTACAGCAGGAAAAAAAGGATGCACAGTTCAGCACACATGCAGGTCCACAGGTGGAAGGAGTAGTGTAGAAAGGGCTCAGATCTTCTGACCACCAAGTCATTGAATCCTACTTTAAGAGGGAGATAGATGAACAGATAAAAATACCTGAGCTTTCTCTGAACTTTCACTTCTACTAGTGAAGAATTACTGGTCTATATTTTGCAAGATAGACAATTTAGGAGAAGAGGGGAGTTAAATTTCAACAGCCCCCTCTCTCTCGGAGATTTTCATGGATGCTAATTTGAGATATTTGCAATTGTAGTTTTTAAAATTAGCACCTGTCACATTTACACTGAAACACCCTCCCATGGTTTACTCCAGGTCCATTTCACATAAACTTTAAAACAAATGGTTACAGCTTTCTATCACTACTGACCTGGGATAAATTTTAGGAGAACTACCTATGTGAGCCTCTATATTTCATTAGGGATCCACTGAGCCATCCAGGTTACTCCGTTAATGAGTTTTTGGCAGAGCAAAGCAAATCTGCACACTCATTTCAATGGTATTTCTCTGTATTTAATGCAATAGCTGTTGAAAACTACAACCACTGAATTCCAAAATGTCAGGGAACGTTCTTAACATCAATGGGCAGATCCCTAGTGATTCTGGTGAAAATTAGAAAATCAGTGACTCTTCTCAGTGTTCTAAGACTGAGTCACCTTAATACTCCCCTGTATCCAGCGTGAGAAAGACTTGCTTGTGCTCAACTGTGTTTCAGCTCCCCAACACTACCAGTCTAAGAGCCGCTCAAGCATCCTCCTCTGGGCTATGCCAGCCCTTACGGTGCCTTTGAGGTTAACAGCAGATGTACCTCCAGTCCCCAAGCCCCTTTGAAGTATTGCCCTGTAGTGTCCAGCCCTTTATTCACTGAACATTCACAGAAAAACCAGGTCTGTTGTTTCTAAGGGCCAGTGAACACACCAGCTTGTATGATTCAACTCAGGATCAGCCGCTCGTTTAATATCAGACACTAACATATATTTATAGTGAAAACAAGATCATCATCAAAGATTCAAGAAATAGTGAGTAAGGATAATGAAAACAAAAGGTTACATATACAACAAAATCATAACATGATTTCTAGAGACTAAACTGAACAGGCTAACCTTCTGTCTTAAGAAGTTCATCTCACCCCAAATGTCCCCTGCATCATTTTAACCAAGGTCAGTTGTAATGCTATTTTCATGAATGTAAATCGCACTGCCTGATTACTTCTTCGTGCAGGATGAAAGAGCATCTTCCTTATTCTCCGTATATCCTTCAGAGTTCACTGTCTGTACCCAGAATCAATATAACGCCCTACACACCCCCGTGGCTTATTTTCCAGTATGCTGCCTCCCTGTTGATTTCACAACCCCCTGACGACTTCATATGCAAATGACTCTCCATTGTGTTAGCTTACAATGCTTAACCAAGGGCTTGGCTACACTGGAGAGTTGCAGCGCTGGTGGTGGCTTTACAGCACTGCAACTCACTCACCGTCCACACTTGCAAGGCATGTACAGCGCTGTATCTCCCTGGCTACAGCGCTGGCTGTACTCCACCTCGGCCTGGGGAATAACAACTGCAGCGCTGGTGATGCAGCGCTGCTCCGCCAGTGTGGCCACCAAAAGTGCTGTTATTGGCCTCCAGAGGTATTTGGAGGTATCCCAGAATGCCTGTTCAGCCACTTTACTCATCAGTTGGAACTCTACTGCCCTGGCCTCAGGTGATTTGCCCTTTAAATGCCCCGGAATTTTAAAAATCCCCTTCCTGTTTGCTCAGCCAGGTGTGGAGTGCAATCAGTGAATCTTTCCAGGTGACCATGCCTCCACGCGCCAAACGAGCGCCAGAATGGAGCAATGGCGAGTTGCTGGACCTCATCAGTGTTTGGAGGGAGGAAGCTGTGTAATCCCAGCTGCGCTCCAGCCATAGGAATTACGATACCTATATGCAGGTATCAAAGGCCATGCTGGAAAGGGGCCATGACCGGGACACGCTGCAGTGCAGGGTTAAAGTGAAGGAGCTGCGGAGTGCCTACTGCAAAGCCCGCGAGGGAAACCGCCGCTCCGGCGCTGCCCCCACGACCTGCCATTTTTACAAAGAGCTGGACGCGCTACTTGGGGGTGACCCCACCGCCAACCCGAGGACCACGATGGACACTTCAGAGCCGGGGGGGGAGGAGGAGGAGGAAACTGAGACTGAGGGTACTGGGGTGGAGGGAGACACCCCAGAGTCCCTGGAGGCATGCAGCCAGGAGCTCTTCTCAAGCCAGGAGGAAGGTAGCCAGTCGCAGCAGCTGGTACTTGGTGGAGGACAAACAGAGGAGCGGGTTCCCGTTAAGCGGCTTTTTATTTTCAGGATGGAAATTTTTCGGGAGAGGAGGGAGGGTTAGGGCTGCATGCAGGCATGCCTAGATGTGGAATTGCGCATTGATGTGGTCTATCACGTCGTGGTAATCGGCCTCGGTAATCTCTTCAAAAGTTTCAGCCAGAGCGTGGGCAATGCGCTTGCGCAAGTTTATTGGGAGAGCCACTGTGGTCCTTGTCCCAGTCAGGCTAACGCGTCCGCACCACTGTGCCATGGGGGGTGGGGGGACCATTGCTGCACACAGGCAAGCTGCATAGGGGCCAGGGCGGAATCCGCATTGCTGTAAAAGACCCTCCCACTCTTCCCAGGTGACCCGCAGCAGCGAGATATCTTCCAGGATCAACTGCTGTGGAAAATGTTGGGAGAGTGTTCAGTGTAGGTGCCCCCTGCAGCTGTTTGCTTTCCCCAACGCACAGAAACCCCGAGGACAGTACAGCCCTGAAGTAATCAGTCCCCCTTACTCACCATTTCGGGGCTCCTGTGGGTTGTGCGCGCTCTCTTTGGTATGGGAAAATTATGCTATTGTGAAGACTGTAAACTCCTGCACTGTGTGGGAATAACTGTCTGATATAAACAATGCTGCCTCTGTTAAGTGTTGCCTTTTTTGCCTTTCCACAAGCAACCTTGAGATCTCGGCTGCCCGTGTTATCAACAGCTCAAAGACTCCAAAACCTCCGGAAGAAGCCGCGAAAAAGCAAAGAAGACCTGCTGCAAGCAGTTATGGATCACTCTGTCACAGAGAATCAAAAAGTGCAGGACTGGAGGGAAAGGGAAAGCAGGATCCGCCATTAAAACGCAGCGGCCAGGAAGAAAAGCACAAAGCAGCTGATAAGCATCCTGGCGCGCCAAGCGGACTCTATCCAGGTGCTCGTAGCCATGCAGGCAGAGCACTACCGCACCCCCACCCCAAAGCTCTTTCCCTTGTGCCCCAATGTCAGCTCAAAACCCCCTTCCCCAGCATCCAGGTTCTTACCACCACCAGCTGCCTCCAACACCTGTATGTTCACCAACCAGCCCTGAGAACTATGACCCTTACCCTCTGCACTCAACCCCCATCACCATGCAGTATAGCCATCCCAAAGTGCAGCAGCCACTGCACAGCACTCCAGACAGGACATATTCAAACCTGTGACTGTACAGTTCCCCACCTCCCTGCCCTTTTAGGGTCCCAAAATGTTGTGTGTCTGTCAATAAAGTTATTTTCTTTTCAATAAATGAATTCTTGGCTTTGAAAACAGTCTTTATTATTGCAGAAAGTCAAAGATACCTTAGCCCAGGACAGAAACAGGCACTGCAAATCAGCTTAGGAAACACAGATTCCTACTAATACTGTAACCACTGCACTTCACTCCCATGCAAGGCAACAAACATTACTGTTGGTTTTCAGCCTCAAATTCTTCCCTCAAGGCATCCCTAATCCTTGCAGCCCTGTGCTGGGCCTCTCTAGTAGCCCTGCTCTCTGGCTGTGCAAATTCAGCCTCCAGGCGTTGAACCTCAGAGGTCCATGCCTGAGTGAATCTTTCACTCTTCCCTTCACAAATATTATGGAGGGTACAGCACGCGGCTATAACCGCGGGGATGCTGCTTCCCCCCCAAGTCTAGCTTCCCATACAGAGATCGCCAGCGCCCCTTTAAACAGCCAAAAGCACACTCCATGGTCATTCGGCACTGGCTCAGCCGGTAGTTGAACCAGTCCTTGCTCCTGTCAAGCTTCCTTGTATACGGTTTCATGAGCCACAGCATTAACGGGTAAGCGGGGTCTCCAAGGATCACAATGGGCATTTCGACATCCCCTACTGTGATCTTCCGGTCTGGGAAAAAGGTCCCTGCCTGCAGCTTCCTGAAGAGACCAGTGTTCCAAAAGACACGTGCATCATGCACCTTTCCAGGCCAGCCTGTGTTAATGTCAATGAAACGCCCACGGTGATCCACAAGCGCCTGGAGAACCATAGAGAAATACCCCTTCCGATTAACGTACTTGGATGCTAGGTGGGATGGTACCAGAATAGGAATATGCGTCCCATCTATCGCCCCTCCACAGTTACGGAAACCCATTTGTGCAAAGCCAGCCACAATGTCCTGCAATGTTCCCCAGAGTCACGGTTCTTCTTAGCAGGATGCGATTAACGGCCCTGCAAACTTGCATCAACACGATTCCAACGGTCGACTTTCCCACTCCAAACTGGTTCCCGACCGATCAGTAGCTGTCTGGAGTTGCCAGCTTCCAGATTGCAATAGCCACCCACTTCTCCACCAGCAGGGCAGCTCTCAATCTCGTGTCCTTGCACCGCAGGCTGGGGGAGAGCTCCTCACACAGTCCCATGAAAGTGGCTTTTCTCATCTGAAAGTTCCGCAGCCACTGCTCGTCATCCCAGACTTCCATGACGATGTGATCCCACCACTCAGTGCTTGTTTCCTGAGCCCAAAAGCGACGTTCCACGGTGCTGAGCATTTCCGTGAATGCCAGAAGCAATTTAACGTCATATGCGTCAGGCGCATCGCTATCATCGTCGGACTCCTCATCACTTTGGATCTTAAGGAATAGCTCAACTGCCAAACATGATGTGCTGGTGAGGCTCGTCAGCATACTCCTCAGCAGTTGGGGCTCCATTTCCCACAGAAATCGCGCTGCACAGAAACCGTTGAGAGAGTCAAGATGGCGCCAAACGTGGATGGAAAAACAGGGATTGCTGGGATGTGAAGCGATGCATCACGGGGCGTTGGGACAGGAAGCAGAATGACCCGCACCCTCTGCCCCCTTCCCACAACCCACGGCGCCAAAATGGGATGAGGTGCTCTGTGGGATAGCTGCCCATAATGCACCACTCCCAACACTGCTGCAAATGCTGCAAATGTGGCCACACTGCAGCGCTGGTAGTTGTCAGTGTGGCCACACTCCAGTGCTTTCCCTACACAGCTGAATGAAAACAGCTGTATCTCCCAGCGCTGCACAGCTGCAAGTGTAGCCAAACCCTTACATGCTGACAGAGACAGGTGAACAAACATCTTTTGTCTGACAGAAAACCTGTTTGTCAACTTTGCCTTGATACAGACTTTAAAGCACATTTTCAGTAGACATACATAACTCCTTACATTGTATGTGTACACACATTTCACAATATTAGCAACTAGTGAGTTCTGTACCAAACTAAACAAAGCATGATTTTTAATCACATATGTGGTTAGATGTTTGGCTGCATGGGTGCTGTCCCTGTGTGTTGTCCCAGCTCTGCGCAGACAGTTGGCACAGCAGACCTCAAGCGAACCGCCCAATGACCACAAGATTCGTTGAGGTACGAAGGCACCCAGGCAGGTTCATTGTCGACAAAACATGGTACTAGTATCCTGAAGACTGTACTGGACCACTAATATATGTATGCCCGTAACAATGGACGCAGCTCAGTCAGTGGCAGGACTTCCCACTGTCCTCTAAACTGGCCAAAAGACACTCCCTTTGAGACTCCATTTTATACATGAGTACAAACAAATTACTTATTGCCCCTCTGATGTAGTTAACACCTATTAACATAGTCGGTTACCACCCATCACCTTGTACATCTCTGTCAATAACACTGTTATCCTGATCTTATCTTTAGGAGGAGTCAGTGTGTTCCTATTACCTTTGGGGAAAGTGTGTGTACCATTCTTGGTATGGGGTATTCTGGTACCACCCTTATGGAATGTGTTTGCATGTGTATTTTGTACCTAGCACTTCTTAGGAATGTGTGTTTCTGCAATATCAGTCCTATTCTTGCCAGATTCTGTGAGCAGGGCCTACTTCTTGCTCATAACTTAACTTTGCTTTATAGCAGCAAAGTTTTGAATGCTACTTTAGCCCAGGCCTCTGATAGAAGGGCTTAAATTTCAGGCCTTCTTCCTACTACTACATATTGGCAAGTTACACTCAGCCTCAAGAACAAAACCCAAAAAGAGTTGTTTCAGACAGCACATTTTACCCACAGTTTTCTTGGAAAACAAACCAACCAACCAGTCTTTCCACCATATTTCTCTGGCGCAATCTGATCCATTACCATGTATGTTGTATCTGTCCAGTTTAGAATATAAGCTCTTTGGGACTAGTGCATACATTGTAAAGTGCCAATCCTGCCTATGGCACTATCTACCACTATCCACCTACCTACCAACCATTTTATTTACAGAGAGAGAGAGAATATGCATGCAGAAATTCTGAAAGCATCATGCTCACTTACAGAAGTCATCTCCATGTTGTTCAGTTGAGCTTCATGAAAACCTCCATCTGACATCACTTCCTCCTCTGCTTCTTCCTCAGCTGTAGCAACATTTCTGCGCTTAAATAACTAAAGAGGAAAAGACCTGAAGTTAGTATCAGCAGTACAGAAACCAAGGCTAGCTTACGTTCAGAATAGCACATTAGGCTGCAATAGCACTGACACCCATGATAACCTAATCACTGTGCAGAAACAAGTTGTGACAGGTGCACATGGAATATTCCAAGACTATCATATTGAGATGTGACAGATGCTGTGGAACACTAGAATATCCAAAGACATTATGTTAAATTTATAAATGATATATGTACTTTTATGGGCTTGCCACCAATTGTATTACTGGTTCAATGGGTGAGCTCAAGGATGCTTTCTACAGGAACTAAAAGCACTAAGGGGTAATTAAAGCAAAACCTTAATGCTGAATCAATACAGGTAACAAGAATTATGAAGCTTCACCCGCCCCTCGGTGGAAAGCACACACAGATTAACATGGCCTGGTCTTAACAGACAATGGACTTGAACTTTCATAAAATATCAGCCCTGATCAGAGAACTTGTTCACTCACACTTGATCCAAGAACTAACATGAGACTGTGACCAAGAAAGAAAGGCCCTGTGGAAAAGACCTGGAGCACTTTAAATCTCCCAGAATCTCCATGTGGAAGATGGATTGTCATCTAGTAAACAAAGCATTCATATAATCTGTTTGTTTTTAAGATGTTTTCTCTAAAATGCTTTTGTTCTGAATAAACAATACTTTGATTTATGACAGCTGGTTGATCAATGCCCCTGGGAGAACACAACTGCAAATGCTGAACTGAAGTCAGAACTGCTGAGGTGATCACAGTTAATTGAGTTTGCAGCCTAAACTCCAGTCTGGAAGGAGAGGATCATGGAATTCTGGCCCAAGAAAGGTAAGAACTACAGACCCAAGACTAAGAAGGATGCCCTCATGGAGAGCATAAGGGGGACAGAAGTGCAATTAACTCAGGAACTGAGACAAATATTTTTGCTAAAAGTTGTGGTTCCAAAAGAACACTGGAATCAAGTAAGTCAATGGACTTCTGAGTGACTATAGGAAATAGTCAAATTCAATTTAAAACCAAAGCTTAGTAGTGGATTAAAAAGGATTTAACAAAACCTAGTAAGAGAAGTCTAAACACATCTCTTCCCCTGAAGGTGCTGGGGAAACAAACCCAACAGCATAACTGTAACAGAAAAGAACAAACTGCTCTCATTAGAAACTGACCAGAAACAAAGTCAAATGCAAAAGAAAATAAGCACATTACGACAGGCAGATTACATTCTAAACTTTTATTCATCTGACTAATCTAAGGCCTTGTCTATGTTACAAATTTATGTCGACTCAAGTTATGGCAGCATACAGCTGCAACTGTTAGTACATCACTTGTGCACATACATACTTGGTGCCTTGTGTCAGTGGTGCTCGTACTCACCAGGAGCACTTTTCCTGATGCAGTGTGTGCACCATGGGTGGGTATCCCAGCATGCAATTTGCCAGCATCTAGAGCACTTCTTTTGGGAAGTTCTGGCAACGCACGATGGGGCCGAAACGAGTTGTGCAGGGGTGACCGGGAGTATACAATCAGCTTCCCAGTTTGCAACTCCAACCCATAATGTCATCTGTATCCCATAATTTTTGCATCTTTTTCTTAAAATCCCACAATCCCGCAGTAGATCAAGGAGCAACTAGGCACCAGGACAACTGGTTTCCTCTCAAAGAAGTCTGCTCTGTAATCACCGGTATGCTAGCATGCCTGAATTTATCAGGTCAGGGATAACCAGGGGGGCAGACATTTTCAAGAAAAGCCTTCTTTTGAGGACTGGCTATAGTTACAAGAGAAGAGTTCTGCAATACCTGTTCCTCCCTTTTCTGCTTCCGTAGCTGAAGGCCCTCTTCCTCTCGCCTACGACGCATTTCATCAGGATTCAGAGACTTGTTCTTGTAGCTCTTCAATCGGAAGTTCTCTTTTCCTGAGGTTGTCATGATTTCTAGAATACTGCAATTAAAGAGAGGTGGGTCATATCAAGAGATTTATTTTCAGGAACACACTGCTTCCAGTTCTTCCTTTATTACTGCTGTAGCTAGCTATACCTCCAGGCATTGTCCCCACCCTGACTAGTGCTTCTGGGAGAAGGAGAGACTATTAAATGAAGGCAGAAATAGTTCACAGGACTTGCATACATTTCATATGTCACACACAGACTCACAACAGCATGAAAGTACTAGTACAGGGGATGCCTGAAATACTCCAGGCTAATACTAAAATACAGGATTGTCTTACTTTTGGGTGCAGGTTAAAGTGGATACTTAAGACTAGTTTATTTGGGTTTTTTAGTAGCTGCTTACTTAAAAAAACAGTACTAATATTTTAGAGCTCTATTACACAGCAGTTAATGGATTAAAAAGATAGTTTATTTGAAATTCTCTTCTCTCAGTTTAAAAAAAAACAGTTCGTCCTCCCTCCTTTTTAAAAACCAAAGGACTTGCCCCAGCTAACCACACAAAACATAACGTTAATTTCTGTGTCACATCTGTCTCTCTACACAATCTCCCCATTCACAGCACAAATGCCTTCTCTTCTGTAAACCTTGCTCTCTCAGGCAGCTTTCCCATTTCTCTCCATTTCATCAATTCTCCAACTTTTCAAATTTCATCTGAACTTCATCTCTTTTCCCTTCTCTCAGTCTGCTGTTACACTCTGAAGTTTTGGGGATACAGTTTGTAGGAAAGAAGCTAGGAAGAAATAAAGCTGTATTTTCACTAAAACACCAGTGAGTAGCTTTGAAGTTTACAGTTTATGATATCAAAGCACATATACATCTTCTCTTCTTGGGTAATTGAGAAGACCAATAGTAATGGTATCAGTCTGGCAGTGGTCATTGTTTATTGGAGTTTCATATATATTTGCTGAACTGTGGGGTTACTGAGCCTGACCCAAAATCCTGAAGTCCGTGGAGAGACTATTTAAAAAATTGTGCTGTGAATCAGATCTTGTATCTGCATTGCTGTTCTCTCTAACATTTCACTTAAAATCTTGAGATGGTAAACATAAAATTCTCATTTTCTGAATGTTTCTATGCCTCTCATACAGATGCAAAATTTCCAGTATGCCACTGATTTCAACAGCATTATACTGCAGAATTCAGGAGGCTTTGCTGCTGAATTTAGTTCTCATGTTACACACTACACTGGCCCTTATTATAGGGAGCTTATAAAGCTTCTCTGAAGCGCCATTTATTGTCCAGTGACCTAATCTGTTGTGGCAAATATGTTCCCAAAATCCAAAAAGTTTCACAAGCACAGATATTGCAGGCTGTGGAGTGATCTTATGTTGACTGAATTAAAATGGAGAAATAAGAGTATAATGTTATGTGTAGGTTCTGAAAATCTTCCATCTCTGTGCAAGCCAAGTTCATTTTACACTTCAGCACATAACAAATATTATCCAGCCAGTAGTAAGTCTACTCTCACCTTTGGTTGTTTCAGTTAACAATGAGGATGTTAACATAACTTGATTAAAAATAGATTAAGGCAGCTCTCAGTAACTTAAGGGGCTCTAGTGAAAAACACCTGGTAATATTTTTGGTAATGATGCTAAACAAATTCCAGAGACCAGAAGTGGCTTCTATTAACGACCAGGTCATGGGTCGCTATGCCTAATGGTCATGGCAGGAGGCTGTTCTACTGGCTGGAGCAGGGGTGACTAGGCTTAGTGGCCACAGCCCAAATCAGAAGCCCAGTTACGAAGTCCAGGAGGCAAACTGGAGCCAAGAGCCAGGAATCAGAAGTGAAAGGTCAGGGTTAAGAGTATCAGCCAGAGCAGGGGCAGGAAACTAGGAACTGGGGGGAGGAAACCACAGGTGGGAGCCTGGAACAAGTAGCTGGAGGCAGGAGCACGGAAGGAGCTGAGAGCATGTGCAGGACCAGACACACAGCTGCAGACATGGAATGCTATTCAGTGGCTAGAGACCCCAGGCTGCTGGAGTCTTCAGCCAATCAGAGGACCAGGTGCATTAGCTGAATCAGCTGAGGACAATGAGCTGCATCTGGGTTCAGCTGTTTGTCCCTGACAGCTTTACATGTTGGAGACATTTCAGGCCCATTGTATGTATTATTCTGAGTCAATTCCAGGCTGACAGAGTGCAATTAAGGTACAAATATTCACTAAGAAATGTCACCCAGAGCTGCTGTATTCAAGATTAGTCAGTCATAAATCGGACTGAATTTAGCGTACGACCTGAATTTACAACCATTAATGACTAGACTCCCACCTCACTCTGCTTACATTCCTCAGGGAATTTTTTAAAATACAAGTTCCACAAACACATCATTCAGAAACTTCAACACTGTTTCCTTACAAAATGCTGAAGTCTTAAAAATATGAATAAAACTCCCAAATGCTTTTTTTTTTTTAAAATTACATGGTTTCTTGTGATACCCTTGGAAACATCTCTTTCCTTCACCAATTTTGTAAATAAATTCTCCATGTGGATTAAAATAAATCTTTGAAATTTCCATGCTGGCAAATTCTGACACAGAGTACTTGTCTCTGTAGCACAATGAATCGTGCACTGGAATACTAGAGAAATCGTGGCAATTCAAAGGTTGTGGGTTTGAGCCCCACCAAAGTCAAGTTTTGGTGCAGAAAAGAGCCATAAGTATGATTAAAGTATTAGAAAGCATACCATATAGCAGGGGTCTCTTCCCTGCGGCCCACGGAGCTCCCCAGGGCCACCCAGAGGGGGGGGCAAAGGGGGCAATTTGCCCCGGGCCCCGGGCTCCGCAGGGGCCCCCAAGAGAAAAGCGGAGGCTCCCGCCTCCGCCCCTCTCCTGGAGCCTCGGCGCATAGAGCGCCGAGTCTCCGTCCGAGCGCCTGAGCCCCGCCCCGATCCGAGCCGCGTGGGGAGGGGGCGGGGCTGTGAGCTCTGGGCTGAGCGCTGCGCTCGGCGTGGAGCTCACAGCCCCGCCTCACCACGCGGCTCTGAGCGGGACGAAGCTCAGGCCTCGCCAGAGACGCGGTGGGAAGCGGGACCGGGCCGGGGTGGGGGGAGGAAGCGGGACCCGCCGGGCCGGGCCGGGCCGGGAGGGGAAGCGAGACCGCGGGCCGGGCCGGGCCGGGAAGGGAAGCGAGACCCGCCGCCGGGCCGGGCCGGGCGAAGGGAAGCGAGACCCGCTGGCCGGGCCGGGCCGGGCGAAGGAAGCGAGACCGCCGGGCCGGGCCGGGGAAGGAAGCGAGACCCGCGGCCGGGCCGGGCCGGGAAGGGAAGCGAGACCCGCCGGGCCGGGCCGGGCGGGGGGAGGGAAGCGGGACCCGCCGGTCCGGGCCGGGCGGGGGGAGGGAAGCGGACCCGCGGGCCGGGCCGGGGTGGGGAGGGAAGCGAGACCCGCCGGGCGGGCCGGGGGTGGGGAAGGAAGACCCGCCGGGACGGGCCGGGGTGGGGAAAGGGAAGCGAGACCGCCGGGACGGGCCGGGCCGGGAAAGGGAAGCGAGACCCGCCGGCCGGGCCGGGCCGGGCCGGGGGTGGGGAGGAAGCGAGACCCGGGCGGGAAGCGGGACCGCCGGGTGGGGAAAGAGGGACCCGCCGCCGCAGCGCAGCCCGGTCTTGGCGGGGGCCTTCCGTTCCAGGACCCGCCGCCTAAGTGCCCCAAAGACCCGCGGCGGGACCCCGCCGCAGGTCTCGGGCACTTTGGCGGCGGGTCCCGAACGGAAGGGCCCCCGCCGCCAAAGACCCCAGGCCCCGGAATCCTCTGGGCGGCCCTGGAGCTCCCAGTTACTTCCTGTCACCGCCAAACTCCCTCACCCCGCCCCCTCCCGAGTTATTTTCTGTGCCTAAGCTCCCGCGCTGCTCCCAATGTTTGGGGCCGGGTCTCTCCTGGCCCCACCTGCCACCCCACGCACCAACCCACAGTGTCTCCCGGCCCCCACTTGCTGCCCCCTCACCGCCCCGGGAGCTCACGCTGACTCCACTCCTCTGCTATGCCAGCTTCCGGCATCACCTGCTGCCGCAGGGTCCTAGAGCCCCCCTTCACTAGGGCCAGGGCAGGCTGCCCTTCCCCTGCCCTTCTGCCCTAGTCCTGAGACAGAGACAGGGCAGGGGCGGGGCCTCATGGAAGGGGTGGATTGGGGGTGGGGCCAGGGGCAGCAAGGGGGCGTGTCAGTGATGCGGCCCTCGGGCCAATGCACTAGTCCTCATGCGGCCCTCGGGGTCATTTGAGTTTGAGACCCCTGCCATATAGTAACAGACTCAAGGAGCTCAGTCTATTTAGCTCAGTGGCTTTCAACCTGTGGTCAGCAGACCTCTGGGGGTCTGCAGACTATGGGTATGTCTACACTACCCGCCGGACTGGTGGGCAGCAATCGACCCCCGAGCGCTCTCCCATTGACTCCTGTACTCCACCACTGCGAGAGGCACAGGCAGAATCGATGGGGGAGTGGCAGCAGTCGACTCACCACAGTGAAGACACCGCAGTGAGTAGGTCTAAGTACGTCGACTTCAGCTCCGTTATTCACGTAGCTGAAGTTGCTTAACTTAAATCGATTCTCCCCCCCCCCCCCCCACCAGTGTAGACCAGGCCTATGTCTAAGGGGTCTGTGAAAGGTTGTTACCACCATAGAACAGTGGTTTTCAACCTGAGGTCCACAGACTATGTCCAAGATTTCCAAAGAGGTCTGCACCTCCAACTGAAATTTTTTAGGGGGTTCAAAAATTTAAAAAAGGACAAAACCATTGATTTAACTTAACCAAGAGAAGGATAAGGAGTGATTTGATCATAGTCTGTAAGTACCTACCTGGGGAATAAATATTTGATAATGGTCTCTTCAATGTCGCAGATAAAGGTACTATGACAAAGTTGAAGCTAGAAAAATTCAGGACTGAATATAGGGTGTGAATTCTTAAAAGTGAGTGTAATTAATCACTGTAACAATTTACCCAGTGTCATGGTGTATTTTCCATCACTGGAAATTAAAAGAAATCCAATATTCATTTAAGATATGCTCTAATCCAAAACGAATTAGTTTGGGGTTGTCTATGGCCTGTGTTACACAAGAGATTGGACAAGATGATCACAAAGGTCCCTTTCTGCGCTTGGAATCTCTCCAAAGAGCCACAAAAGTTATTCTAGGGTAGAGAACAAGTCTTAAAGTTAAACTCTATTTAGCTTCTCAAAAAAAATCAACAGGAGATTTCATTACTGTGTACAAGTACCTGCACAGGGAGAAAATACTGATAACTAAAACGGCTCCTTAATCTAGCACAAAAAAAGCAAAATATGGTTAGAAGCTGAAGCCAGACAAATTCAAATTAAAAATTCATGCCTAATTTCAAACGGTGAGGGTGATTAATCATTGGAACAAACTACCCAAATGGTGGATTATCCATCTCTCTTGATGCCTTCAAATGAAAAATATGCCTTTCTGGAATATGCTTTAACAAAACAAATGATTGGGCTCAACACAGCAGTAACAGAATAAAATCAAATGGCCTGAGATACACAGGACATCAGACTAGATGATATAATGATCCTTTTCAGTCTTAAAAACTCTATGAATCAATGGAGACTTGCCAGCTGACTTCAGAATCCCATCCAATCTTGCAGTTACATCTTGGATCTTCACTGGGGGGTAGCACACCATTCTGCTGTCCTTGCATCCCTTACTGAAATCTCTGGCCACTTCATATGCTGATAAGGACTATGGGACTTCTTTAAATGGTTGAGGTAACTCTCTTGCACATCCTTGTAGTACAAAGCAAGTAGCTACTCTCACTCACTGTCTCTAGTAACTCACTGTTCTGTTCCTCTGCATGAACATTCAGAGACATTCTCTGTAAATGCCTTGCTAAATGCCTGGTAGCAATTAGATATTACTAGCCCGGTTGAATGCCTCCTGGTTCTCTTTCCTCTGTAGGTCACAAATGTCTGTTCTTTAGTTTCTACTCTTTCCTGTTCCTTTTCCACTGAACCTCCCCTCTTTACAATTTCAGTGGCAATGATTTCCAAACCAAATTGCCAAAGAAGTCTTCAACTGCTTGGATCAAGTTTACCCAGAGCACTGTAGTTGGCGGTGCTGACAGCAAAGAATGGATACTTACTCTACAGTAACTGAATCTTTGAAATATACTGTCCACACAGATTCCACTCTTGATGACTAATAAGCAGTTGTCTAATTGCTCAGAGGAAAGAGATGTCCTACTTGAATAGTGATCGCAGGACAGCCCTATCAAAATTAGCATCCAATCTGGAAGCCTGCACCAGGGAATAGCAACTGCTAATTGTGCGGCTCAAGCTCCATGTAGACGTTTTACAGGGGATTTTATCCAAACCGGCAGCAGAAGCTGCCCAGCCATACTGAAATGCATTCCTTAATAGGACCAGGGAGATCTTTCTTGGCTAGCTAACGAGAATTTATGAATCAGCAACTCATTTGGATAACGTCTGAAAGGATATATGTTTTCCCTTAAGTCTTTTGGCAAATACTACAAATAGCATAAAATCTTTCAGGAACGCACCTAGGTTATCTAAATAAAATGATAATGCTCTTACTACACCTGCCATGTGAAGCCTCACTTCCCCCAGATTAGAATACGGATTGGGAGAGCAAACCAGGAGGAGATTGGACTGATTTATATGGAATTCTGAAACAAACTGAAGCAGGACTTTGCATAAGATCCAAGAGTAACCCTGTCCTTGTGAAACACCAGGTATGTGGAACCAACCATGAGAGCTTGCTTTTCACCTATCTTTTATGATGAACATGTTAGCTTCCTGTAATATTTTATGAGCTAGCTAGATAGATATAAAATAAATAACTCAGGGTCCCTACCAATTTTATATTGCTACTCGTTGGTAGAAAAGTTATTATCCTTCCCGGGTGTAAAGGCTAAGGGTTTGAGTCACATCAGCTGTCTGAGTCTATACACATGTACAGAAGACCTTGTGTCAACAAAGAAAGAGCCAAGGACCAAGCCATTAACACTCAATTACAGAGAAGCCCAAACAGGCTGGACATATGAACACAGCATGGCTGAGTTTGAAGAACAAAGGCCCAAGGGTGTGAACAGACAGTGTTTCAAGTGTGCTGCCGAGAATACAAGAGGAGAGAGACAGGGACAGAAAGAGAACAGATGGACCACAAACTCAAGGCATGGCAAAACCATTACTTCTATCAATATGGACTTGATCTTAAGCACGTCTATTCCATGCTAAACTAAGGGCTTTCTTGTGTAGTATATTCCAGATGACTAATGAATGCTACTTGCTTTGAAAAGGCTGCCCTGTAGCACTGTAAATACTTCCTGAGTGGCATTCCTCATGGTGGGAAAACAGGAGTACTGGAGCCCCAAGCCCCAATCTCAGAGTTGTTGAGGCCACATGCCTGCCCTCTCAGAAGAGTATGGACCACTGGGGTCCAGCACATTGAAGGCTGTGTCAGGCAACCCCGCAGCCAAACCAGGACTGCTCACACAGGTGCCCCTCCAACAGAGCTGCAGTGAATCATCACTTAAACATGCAGCAACAACCCAGCTGCACTGACTTACCCTTCCAACAGAGCTTGCATGCATGTGGCAGCAGCCTAACCCTGAGCCAAACCTGAGTCAGATGACCCCCAGGCTCAGGTATCTCCCCAACCCTGCCAGAGCTGCAGATCAGTCTGTGCAACAGCACTACCTGGCCAAACCCTCCTGCTGCCTTGCAACATATCAGACTCTTGAGACTCCCAGTCTGCTCTTGATCCCATTCCTGTTCCTGTCCCAGCTCTGCCTGAGCCCTGTTACAGGCTTGTCCTTGCCCTACTCTGACCTTGCTCCAGTCCTGTTACTGACAAGCCCCAGCCTTGCTTCCACTTCCTGACCCTCCCCGGATCCTCGGACTACCCAGATTCGACCTTTGGCCTGTATCTGGACTCCAGTTACAGTACTGACATGGCTTGTCCCTAGACTCTGACCACTAAGCTTTGACCCCTGGCTTGCACCTAGACTCCAGCTATGTACTGATTCTGGTTTGTCTACAGACTCTGATCAGCTTTGACACCAGATCTCGATTCAGATGCCACCCTTGGACTAGTCCTGACCCTACATCCAATGGAGACCTCTGCTTCAAACACTAGGCCTGACTGCTAGGAGACAGTGCCTCTGTAAATCCATTACACTTTCTTAGTTGATTTAATGGCCAACAAAAAAGCTTTTTTTAATTGGTAAGTGATAAAGGGAGCAAGAGCTCCCAGAGGTCCCATCAATCCAACTAGAATTATATTAAGGTCCCAGAAACAAGGGGCTCCCTAATTGGGGGAGGGGTCTCTTCATGAATTTTGCTACTGTAAGGTTAAAAACACTGTTTGGCCCTGAATAAGAGGGTGATTTGCAGATATTGCTGCCAGGTGGACTCTTACTGAACTGACAGAAAATCTCCACTGCTTACAGGCTAGAAGATATAGTCTATAAATACTGAGGCTGGTACTGCCAGTGGAGAAAATGGGCTGAAATGTCCAGACAGTGAACTTCTCCATTTAGCTCTGTAGATATGTCTAATCAAAGGTTTCCTGTCTGGAGGAGAATGTTCTGAACCTCAGCTGGGATTCAAACAATTCAGGATGTCAGGTGCAGGGTTTCTGGGTCTGGGTGCAGGATCTGGGAGACTGTCAGGTAGAATGGGTAAGGTGATCAATGGTTGCACTGAGATTCAGCAGATCTGCATATCAAACCACGATCATGCAACCTGCATCTTGCCTCAGTTCCCTTAGTACTCTAATGTATGCCTATCCACTTATATCTTGCTACCCAATCTGTGTCCATGGGATAAGAAATGTGCCCAACAGGGAATCTGGTACTGTGCCCCCTCTGATAGGTGTTGTGACATGTGCAAGAAGTTCTACTTTTGGTAGTCCCTATACATAAAAGAACCTCTGCAAAACTGAGTCCTTGAAAGACCTCACGTGGTTTTTGGAAAAATCCTTCCTGATGTAATCTTCTAGGGTGTTCTGGAAACTGGGCAGGTGGAAAACTGCAAGTGTGATGAGATGTCAGATGCACCACTCCCACTGATATATGGCTTCTTGGCAGATGGGAAAAGATCTTAATCCCACCTGCTGATGTAGTGTATCACTGGGATGTTGTCTGTCAGTAACTTCATTGTTGAGACATGAAGAAAGGGTAGGAAAGCCCTGCACACCAAGCATATGGCTCTGAGCTCTAAAATGTTTGTGTAGGCAGGTCTCTTAGGGAGACCAGGCCTCTTGATTTTTTTAGTGGAAAAAGATGCATCACTTCATTTATGCCTGTTACCAGCGTACATGTAGGTAGAGGCATGGAAAAAGAGAGTTGTGAACAGAAGCAGCTAATAGGAGTTTCAGAGGGTGCAGCAGTAGACTCTGTGCTTGATGAGTGGTGCTTTCCTTCCAGGTTTAGCACTAGCTGTGATATTAAAATGGCCAGTGGAGGTAACCTGCAATGGATGCGCCGTGTTTTCTTTCCTGCCTGAAGACAGAAAAGATTTCATATGTATGAAGTGCAAGCTGGTGGATGTGCTGGAGGAAAAGATTCTTGTATTGGAGGGGCAAATTGACATGCTACTGAGAATCAACCTGAGGAGTTCCTATACGGTCAGGTTGAGGAAAAAAACAGTACCCCAGGTTCAAGGAAGAATGGAGCTGACCACCTAGAAATCAGAGAGAAAGGAAATCAGACAGAGGCCTGGTGGTTTGGTAACCACCAGAGGCAGGAAGTCACAGCAGCTTTCTACCCAGTTGGAGACAGAAGAGGATGGACAGGCTGTGGCTACCAAAGAGAAGAGGACTAGAAGGAATTCCACAAAGCTAGAAATTTCAAATCAATACCAGGTATTCAATGTGGAAACTCTGGAAGATACCTCTCAAGATCCAGCAGGTCCAAGGGAACAGAGGGATGTACAGGACACATACATAGATGGCAGCTCAGCCCAATTTGTAAGAAAATCAAGCTTGCCCACAAAGAATTCTCCAGCTATCCAAGGAAGACAGACAATCCTTGTTAAAGATTCAATACTCAGAAGAACTGAAAGAATATTCTTCAATAGGGAGGTGAACAACTGCTGCCTTCCTAGTAAAGAATGGTAGAACACAATCCAGTGGCTGGAAGTTGAAGCTAGACAAATTCAGAAATACACTGGAAATAAGAGGGCTTAAATATTTAACAGAGAGTAATTAACCATTGGAACAATTCACAGTGTCGCGGGCAATTTCTAAATCTGAAAGATATGCTCTAGGAATTATTTTGGAGAAGTTCCATTGCCTGTGTTATACAGGTCAGACTACATGACCACAGTGGTCCCTTCTGGCCTTGGAATTAATGAATCTGGGAAGCTCCCAATCTCTTGAATTAGCAAGGTTTTATGCATTGACAAGAAGCTGTTTCAGAAGTGATTCATTGTGTATCCATACCCAGCTAGAGCCTGCTTACTCCACCAGCTATAGCCAGTGTCTCAGCTTCATGCTGAGCTTTTCTGAATGGGGAAAAAAAAATCAGGAAGTATATTCACTGATGTAGCAATAAGCCACTAAAAGGAGTAGCACTGACCTTTGACTGAAACATCTAACCAGTGTTTGGTAACAGGAACATAGGAATTCCAATACCAGGACTGACCAGGGATCCACCTAGTCAATATCTTGTCTCTGGTACTGGTCAGTATCAGGTGTTTCAGAGGAAAGGGAAAGACCATTATAAAATAATCTGCTCATAGGAGAACACTTAGCAGTTAGAAGTCAGCAAAATCTCCTTACATTCAGGGCATACTTAAAAACATAGATAAATATAAACAATCTGTATAAATCTCTCTATAAATGTTAAGATTAAGACTTTGTCACAGTATCTTTCAGGTAAAAGTCACGGACATAAACAAAAATTCACAGAAGTCACCTGTCTGACTTTTACTAAAAATAATGGGGGGGGAGGGGCTGATGAGGGATGACTGAAGCCTGAGCTGGGAGAAGAAAGCTGGGGGGCAGGGGGAAACAGGGAGAAGGGGTCAGCACTCCCACCATGCCTCAAGCCCCCCACCATCACCATCACCAGACAGCTCCAGGGTCCCCGACGACTGACAACTCCAGCCCAATCACCCCAGGGCTGAAGCAGAAAATGTCACAGAGGTCTCTCAAAGTCACAGAAACAATGACTTCCATGACAATCTTATTCTGAATATATATCTAATCCTATTATTTGAATCTTACAACGTGCTTGGTCTCCAACGTGCTTGGTCTCCCTCTCTTGTGACTCCAAGTTCTATAAGAATATTATTGTGTAAATAAGTATTTCCCTCTATCTCAATTTTAAATGTGTTGCTTTTCAATTTCATTGAATTCCACCTTTTTCTTGTATTTTGACAAAGGGTAAATATGGCCACCCAATTTTATATTCCTTTATCATATTCCTTTTAACTAGTCTTCCTTCTAAGCAGTCTCAATCTCAACAGTCACTACTCATCTGTCTCTGGACCCACTTCTATTTCTATTATATCTTTTACAGCTGGGGCAACTAGAACTGCACAAAATATCCTAGTGGAGGGCTTAGCTATTTACATTAAATAGAAAAAGCTTCATTAATGCAGAGTTATGGTGGCCCAGTGATAGTGCATGTCCTTTCAGAACACCAAGTTCAGCATAACTGACTTCTGAAAACCAGGAAATACAGCATTAAACACCCACACAATCTTAACTTACCCACCCTGGAGCTGGCAATACCCACTCGGAGTTATTTGCATGCATTCCAGCTACATTCATTGTGTTACGTGCATTGTGTCATCGTGAATTGAACGATGGAGAAGTAAGTTGAAGCAGCTTGGAAGAGCTGTGATTGTGTTATGAGGAAATCTGGATCCAAGGCTCTCCCTCCCGCCCCAGCATGTTATCAAAAGAAAAAAGTGCTTGTATACCTCGAGGTTCCAGTCTGGATCATTTCAATACAGAATTGTGAAGGGTATGTCAGTAGCAGGGCACTGGAGTCATCTTGAAATGGATATTGTCAGTAGAGAGGTATGATATAAGTCTGTGGATTTAATGATGAGCAGGGGATAGCAAAGGGCTAAGTGGTAATCTGGGTGCAAATATGAAGAAGTCGTAAAAGGGTATGAAGTGGTTATTAAATTTTACAAGTGTGGTATTCTGTCGGGGAAGTAGGCTTAGTGTTTGAGCACAGGTCTAATGCAGGTGGCACCTGTCCATTTCAGTGAAAAGGCAGAATGCTAGACTATGTGATATGGGCATTGTGGGGCATCACTCAAAGAGGGGAGAGTTAAGACACTATTTCCTGGTTTTCAGAAGTCTGAGTTTTGCTGAACTCGACATTCTGAAAGGGCATGAGCTATCACCAGGCATCCTTATCTCTGTGTTAACTAAGCTTTTTGCCAAGGACTACATTAACGCAAACTAGGAACCTTTTTGTTCGTACCTGCAGCTTCCACACAGGGAAGTTACAGTGCAGGAATTTGGTGTGCACCGCCATTCACACCCCAAATAGTCTGAACGGTGGGCCAGTGTAGACAATCCCTCAGTTATCTAAGGAAAAACAACAGAGCTCAATAGACAAGACCACCCAAACAGAGTTCATAGATTCCAAGGCCAGAAGGGCCCATTGTGACCGTATAGTGTCTAGTCTTACCTCTTGTATAACAAAAGCAATAGGACTTCCTAAAAATCATCCACAGAAAAGAGCTTTTAGAAAAACACACAATCTTGATTTTAAAATCGTCACTGATGGAGAATCTACCACAACCTTTGGAAAGTTGTCCAATGGCTAATTACCTTTATTGTTAATGTATGCTTTATTCCCTGTCTGAATTGGTCTAACTTCAACTTCCAGCCATTTGATCCTGTTATAGCTTTCTCTGCTAGACGGAAGAGCCCATCATTAAATATTTGTTACTCATGCAGGTACTTATAGAAAGTAATCAAGTCACCCCTTATCCTTCTCTTTGTTAAGCTAAATAGATTGAGCTCCTTGAATCTATCACTATAAGACAATTTTCTAATTCTTTAATCATTCTCGTGGCACTTCTCTGAACCCTCTCCAATTTATCAACATCCTTGAAATGTTGACAACAGAACTGGACACAGTATTCCAGCACTGTAAGACAAGGTCCAATAAAGAATTCCACCCTGTTGACTGCAACACTTTTTTAGTTAGGAAATTGTCATCTATAATGTTTAGAACAGGGGTAGGCAACCTGTGGCACGCGAGCTGATTTTCAGCGGCACTCACACTGCCCAGGTCCTGCCCACCGGTCCAGGGGTCTCTGCATTTTAATTTAATTGTAAATGAGGCTTCTTAAACATTTTAAAAATCTTATTTACTTTACATACAACAATGGTTTAGTTATATATTATAGACTTAGAGACCTTCTAAAAACATTAAAACGTATTACTGGCATGCCAAACCTTAAATTAGAGTGAATAAATGAAGACTCGGCAATCCGCCTCTGAAAGGTTGCCGACCCCTGGTTTAGAAACTCCAAGGATATGCTACTACTGGCAGCATGAGACTCCACTATATGTCACTCAAATTCAAGACCTCCATAATCAGACAGTTCTTATTTCCTGCACATTATAGATAGGTGCATAAGGAGGCACTCATCCTGGTTCCCTATCGTGATTTGGAGGTCTGTAGCAGACACCACTTAATATGCATGGTTGAGCATGAACACATCTACAAAGAGAGCAGTAACAACAAAATACAAATGGAAGTCATGTAGATAGTGGAAAGAAAAGGCACTTCATATTAAACAGGATTGGTAATAGAAATAATTTGCTGGAATAAGAAAAAGATACTAGGTCTAAATAAATGGATAACAGATGCTCCCCTTAATCCCCAGACATGGCTATTGCTTTCCATTAGGAAATGGAGCTATTACTGAATCTTTATGAAAATATATGGCAAGAATGAAGATGTCCACCTCTGGGGAGATACTCAACTCGAGGCTTCTTCTTCTATGGTATTATGGGTCCGCCTCCCAATGTCTAACTTCCTAAGGTGCTTCCCATAATTAACAACAATGACCAAAGCAAGAGAAGTGCTGCTCATTATGAAAGTTGCCAGGAAACTAAAGTTTTAGCAAAGAAAGGGAGACTACTGACCACAATCCTCCTGTAGCAGCTGTGAAATCTGCAGAATACTGAGCCAAATATTTCCATTCTATGGCATACACTTATCTTTTCATCTTAGAGTTCCCAAATTCATTCAATGCACTCTGTCGGTTGTGCTTAAAATTCTCCATGCAACCTTGTGTTTCTACGTGGTGGGCTCTGAAATTCACACTCAAACTTAACTTTGAAATGTGAATTATGAAAGTGGTGGAATCTTTTGCTAGGTGTATAATCCTCCAAACCACCCTAGTGTGAGACAGTTATGGTGACTATTTTTCCTTATCAATCTAGAAAGTAGAGTTTGAACATGTCACCAGATATATGGACCAAAACATTTTTTTTACATATTCCATTTTAAAAAAAGTTGCAAATTTTAATCTGAAAAAGTATTTAGTCAATTTCCTTCACCAAAATAATTCAGCTTTTCAAAGTTAAAGTAAAACAATTTTAAAGTGAAAAACTGGGGTTTGGAATTAAACGGCAGCAAGGAATTGAAACCCATCCTTCAGTATCCAACCCTATGGTAAAAAAATCTAATGGCCTGTAACTGAAAAGTAGTTAGAGCAACCTTCTTCAAATTTAGCAAAGTCTTCTCAAACTTAAATATAAATCTGGTAATGTTGTATCCTTAACGGTTTCCCAAGCCAAAGTTATGTGGCAGCTAAACACAAAGTTTACCAGGGAATATTGCTGCAACCTCAACTATCGTCTCCCCCATTTATTATGGCACCACACACACGTCCCACCTGACAGACCCGTTACTAGCGCGGCTGTACCTAAGCACTGGCAGCCTACCCAGTCTTTAGCGGCTGGCTCCCACGGGGCATCACAGCAGGGCCCGGTTACAACACGGGGTGGAGTCGTTCCCCTCATCACCCCCCGCCCCGCCCCGCCCCATAGCGCGCTGGGGGGGGACGCGGTTCCCATCCTCTGCAGGGTTTGCAGTTCGGTTCAGGCTCCCAGCGCCCCCGCCCCCAGAACAGGCCCCGCTCCCGGGCTCCCCCCTGCCTCACCCAACGGCTGCCCCGCCCCGGGATCCCCTCGCGCGCCCGCCGCTCCCCCGTTCCAGCCCCGCCCTCCGGGCCAACGGCCTCCCCCGCTCACTTACCTTCTGCCCGGCCCAGCCCGCGGTCGCTCCTCTCGGGCCCGAGGCGCGCGGGCGCCCCTCCCTCCCGCCTGCCCCGAGCTGGCCGCAGCGGCGTTCACTGCGCTTGCGCGCGGCTGTCCGCTCCTTCCTACGCGTAGTTTCCGGCCCCGCCGCACGGCCCCCTGGGAGAGAGAGTCCTTCCGCGTGGGGAGTCCCCAGGCCGCCCGCTGCGGAGCTCGGGTCCCAACCAACCCCGCCCCGCGAGAGCCGCATGAGGCGGCCGCACGGAATGTCCGGGCCGAGAGGACTCGCTTCCCAGAATGCAGCGCGCCGCTTCTGTGCGGCCGCGCGCCAGCGGCGGGAAGCGTCGCTGGGACTCGGGCTAGCGGCGCGTGAGCGCAGCGCGCCGGGATTCGGCCGCGTCATTGTCTCGAGTCTGATCTTCCGATAGTGGCCGCTGCCGCTGCCGGCTCGTTCCACCCCTGCCCCGCCCGCAGGGTGCGTCAGGGTCCCCAAGCTGCTCAGCGAAGGTCGCAGAGCTACTGTAAAGCGCCCCCCCCCAAGCACTTCCCCCCAAAGACATGCTCAGGGGGCTGGGGCACCTGACTTACGAGGAGAGGCTGAGGGACCTGGGATTGTTTAGCCTGGAGAAGAGTGAAGGGGGATTTGATAGCTGCTTTCAACTACCTGAAAGGGGGTTCCAAAGAGAATGAAGCTCGGCTGTTCTCAGTGGCACCAGATGACAGAACAAGGAGCAATGGTCTCAAGTTGTAATGTGGGAGGTCCAGGTTGGATATTATGAAAAACTGTTTCACTAGGAGGGTGGTGAAGCACTGGAATGGGTTACCTAGGGAGGTGGTGGAATCTCCTTCCTTAGAGGTTTTTAAGGTCAGGCTTGACAAAGCCCTGGCTGGGATGATTTAGTTGGGGTTGGTCCTGCTTTGAGCTCAGGAAAATGTGTGCGATTTTGAAAAATTCTCCTAGTCTGAACTGAGACGAAAGTTAAAACTCAAAAAATTCCACAAACTAACAATCCAAAAACTTTTTTGATTCAAGTTGATTGAAATATTTTGTTTAGGTTTTGACTATATATCATTTTAAATTTTGTACTATAGTTAGCTTACATTTCTAAACAAAAAATTGTTTCAAACCAAAAATGAGTGATCTGGAGACTAGTGGGCTGCCTGCTCTGCAGGAAACACAGTGGCCTATGGTGGCTATGAACTACAATTGCAGGTAATTTCTGCAGTCCTGATGATCACCTGACGTTAAGGTCTGCAGAAATGCATGAGGGGTAGTTTGCATGCACAAGTATAGCAAACCCTAGCATTCAAAAATTGTGATTTGCCTTAAAATGAGATTTAAAAATAAAATGTTGGCATTTCTTTAGTTGCCTTCTAACGTTGGCATGCTTTGGATTCACATGTTCAAGCTTTTCTTTACAATCATAAGCGGATAGAAACTTTAAAAAAAAAAAGGAAAGCTGAGCATCTCAGGGAATAACTCATGTCCTATGGTGTTCAGTTATTATCACACAGCACTTAAGGTGCTTGCAAGAACATTTCTTTATTCTGAGTCAGATTCCAGCTGGATGTGTATAGCAACAAGAGCTTCACAGCACCTCGCCCAGACTCCTGCTCTGGAAAGCTCAGCCCTTAAAGCCACAGTCTTCCCTTCCAACACAAAATTTAATAAAAAATAATTAATATAACACACACAAATACTTATTACCAACCTAATAGCTAAGCTTATTAAAATATTCAATTTGTTTTTGAGGTGCCTTGCACTGTCATTTGGATCTGTGGGGCTCGTCAGGAGTATCGGCACTACTGCTGTTCAGGAGGTGGCAAATCTGCTTGTTCTGGTTATTCCATGTCCTGGGACTCAGTTATCTCAATGTGATGCAATTGTTGCTTGTCTGAGACTGTCTCCGGCAAAACAGCTGACTCAGTGCCCCATAGCTCCCTCCATTCTGGGATTTGTCACCTGTTTCTCCTTTGCATGTGTCAATCTGGGAATGATAACCTCTAATGACCACAGGGCTATCTTTTCTAATACTACTGCTGTTTGTTTCCCATCATAGACACACATAGCATTATTTTCATGAAGTAGTGGCAGTTTGCAGGATACCAAATCAGATTATTTTATTTTAAAACCTGCTGCCTATTAATTTCATTTGGTGAAATGATTCCAGTCTCAATCCATGAAAGGACCTATTTATTGTCTTGTCTTGTCTGTCCCTTTATACATCTGCAAGTCCCCAGTGACAGTGACATCAGTTTCTAACAGTGCTGATATTCTTATTTTCAGTAGTCTGTTGAAGAAAATGTCAGCAGGTGCACCAATGATGTATTCGTAACCCATTCTGTAATTCTGCTGTGCTAAATACAGATCAGAGTCTAACTCTGCAGCCAATTTTAGTAGATACTTCATTATTTTCACAGTTTTCCATCAGCTGCTTAGATTGGGGATAATGGAGACTAACAATTACATGCCTAAACCTGTACTTCATTGCAAAATGCTTTAATTCATGCCCACTAAATTGTGGCTTATTGTCACACATTGCTATGTCAGGTATGCTATGTGTAGCAAAAATAAATTAGCTGTAGTATCTTCTGATAAGGCTATTTTAGGGAAGTGAGAATAATAGTTTAGGACAAATACATAATCAGTCAATGTAAACCAGTATATGCCTACTTTGCTACAGGTGCTATTTTTTTCTCTGCCACCCACATGGGCTGTTTTGCTCAATTTGGCCTGTATGTTTGGCATATGCAATAAGCCTTAACACCTTCCTGAATGTCACTGTTCATTTGAGGCTAGTGTAATATGTCTCTGGCCCAGGGGCGGCAGCGGCCGGCCAAGCGCCAGCGGGCGGCGGGCGCGCGGCCTGGGAGGGGCTGGGGTGGGAGCTCTGGCCGGCATGGCCTGCGGGGTCCGCGGAGGCCCGGGGAGGCCGGGGGCGCGGCCGCCCTGGCGCCCGCGCGCCCGTCGGCCTTCCGCCGCCGCCCGCTGCCCCGCCGAGGGGCGGGCGGCGCAGGTCAGGTCCCCGGCTCCGGCGGACCTGCCTGCCGCAGGCATGCCGGCGAGCGAGCCAAAATGCCGCCTCCCAGCCCCAGGATGGAGCGGGGGAAGAGACCCGCCGCTGGGGGGGGGGCGGGGCGGCGCGCCTCCGCTGCTTGGGGCAGCCTACTTTGTAGAGCCGCCCCTGCTCTGGCCCATCTCTGAGATTTTTCAGTCTCTAAATAACCTTTGTACGTTGTTACCATACTTTTCTGTAACACCTTTGGATTTTTCTGCAGCTGCGTTTTTACTTTATATTTTCTATATTTTAGTTATAATGCCTAAATACTTTTGTGAATATAGCCCTCAATGCCTCTGGTCAGCTACAAAGAAGAAATAAAGCAGTAAAAATACTTTTACTTCTGGCACTATGTTCTGCAAACAAGAAATGATTTGCCATGCACAATAACAAGAAATGTTATTGATTCTACCAAACCCAAGAACAATACTGAATTTTCATGAGTGTCATCTACTGGTTCCATATCTGTCAACTAACTACTCACAACATTATAGTGGAGTGGTAACATCAAAGCCATAGTTAAGGAATTGTGTATAACAGAGGATAAGACTGGAAATATCTGCTAAATCTTTTACTTTAGAGAAAAATAAAAAAATAGTGTACGAGTGCTTCTGCAGTAGGTTTTCCCAAATGAATCTGTGTCACAGAATTAATTAAATTAATAAATGGCAAAAAACTTCATTAACACAGAGTTAAGAATGCCTGATGATAGCTTGTACCCTTTCAGAATGTTGAGTTCAGCAAAATTCAAACTCCTGAAAACTAGGAAAGGCACAGTTAAGGTAAGGCCAATGAAATCTTAACTCTACCCCTCTTTGAGCAATGCCTCATAACACCCATAACGCACATACTCATGCTCTGCCTTTTCACTATAATGGACAGGCGGTACCTGTTCTTGCACTATGCTCAAACACTGAGGCTTGGTCTACACATAAAAGTTAGGTTGGCATAGCTATGTCAGTCAGGTGTCTTGTTTTTTTCACTAACCATACCCCATGCAGCAATCCAAATGTCAAGGCAATTTGAATAACAGTATGGATTTTAGAGCACTTAGAGGAGTTGTCCTTTAAACAGAAAGTGCTTCTCAACCTTAATTATGTCCCCTATACAACATTTTTTTTCAAAGACTGTATGCTACTTGCACTTTAAGAAAAAGGACTTGTAAGACTGTATATAATAGTGTCATCTGGTGGCTCCCGGCTTAACATTACTGGAAACCAATTTACAATCTTAACTCTCCTAGCCACTGGTGGACATGCCAAATGTCACTCATTTCATGTTACATTCATGCATGCAGGCCATCCCTTATGCATTCCAGCAGACCACACTGAATACGTTCAACTAGACTGCAGAAACAGCTTGCAGGTGCAGTTCATGGCCACCAGAAGCCACTGTGGTGCCTGCTGAGTAGACGGACAAGTGGCCTCTGTTTCATTGCTTCCCCTGCTGGAAAAGCAAGCAGTGGAGGCATTAGACAGAAGGGGGAAGGTGGGGGGCTTAGTACTGGCCCAGGGCTTTCTCCTAACTCCTAATTGTCCATCACTCCACTCAACTGCCTTTTCCAAAACACCCCCTCAATCTCCCACAAAGTCATCCCGATCTTCCTCTTGGACACTCCCACAAAATCAACTTCCATTACCTTTTGTCCAACTTCCCCCAGACACCTCCACCCATGTAGTCCTTCCAGTAGCCCCCCAGCCACACCTATCTATTATCCAGATCCTCCCACAAACAAAGCTTCCCCTCTTTGACAGCCTAGCACACAGTAACTCCCCAGTATCAGAGGGGTAGCCGTGTTAGTCTGGATCTGTAAAAGCAACAAAGAGTCCTGTGGTACCTTATAGACTAACAGACGTATTGGAGCGTGAGCTTTCGTGGGTGAATACCCACTTCGTTGGGTGCATATAATTCCCCAGATACTCGTTAGCACCCACCCACCTCCCACAGCTACCAAGCTTTGTGCAGCTCCAGGTCTTACTCTTGTTGCTGCCTAGGACAAAGTGTATGGACTTTAGGCTGAAGTTTGTGACCATACGCAAATTATTTGCAAACATATGCATTATTTCCTGCACTTATTTACATATTCACAAATAATGGCACATGGAGCTGCACAAAATTAATCAGCTGTGCAATGGTGATCTGTAAGATGGTGTGTGTGCAAAAACTGTCATATCATATATGATATATCCATAACAAAACCATACCTGGAAGATCTTACAGTTTAACTGTATGAATAAGTAAAGTTTAGTATACAGAACAGAGAACACACAAACTCAAGATACAGAATCTGATCCTGCAGTGTTTATTGAGGCAAACTAAGACTGACTTAGTGGGAGTTTTGCCTGAGTGAAACCTACAAGGATCTGACTCATGGACAGTACAGTTAAAATGCCTCACAGTTTTGTGCAGTTTCATGTGACACTTATGAACTTTAGAGAGCAGTTGCCCAGTTCTTGTTCTTTATTCCTTTTGCAGTCCTGGACACAACAAGAAGTTGTATTGATCATACAAAACCCAGAAATAACACTGCATCTTCATTAGCATCATCTATTGGCACCTATCTATTAACTATTTGTTTTGCTAAGCCAGTTTTAATAGTAACACTTGTTTTTTGAAAATAGGTATATAAGCCTTCTTTGTCTGGATTTTAACAGAATGTTTCTGGCTCACCACCAACGTGGCATCTCCCTTCTAGGAAAGAGAGGGATCTCTTCAGTGCAGAGATAAGACTAGTCTGCAGTGAATCAGATACAAACACTCACTATTAGGCCTTGTCTACACTACTCAGTTGTGTCAACAAAAGTCCAGTTTAGTCAAAAAACAGTGGAGGTGTACACACTGCAATGCTCCTGCTGACAAAACTCTCCAGCTTTCCCAGCAAAATAAAACCACCTTGACAAGAGGCGTAGAGCTTTTTCTGGAAAAGTGGTAGCATAGATGCTGTGCTTGGTTATATTGCTGTCCCACAATGCCCATCCTGACAGCTCTGGTCAGCAATTCAAACTCCACTGCCCTGCACCCAGGTACACAGGCATCTGCCCCTCCCCCTTTAAAGGCCCAGGAATTTTTGCAATTCCACTTCCTGCTGGCTTGGCATGGACAGCTCACATTACATCTTCCCAGCTGAACATGGCAGTTCCATGCATCAAACGCTCTCCCACTTGGAGCACACTTGAGTTTTTGGATCTGCTGGCACTGTGGGAGAGGGGGCTATGCAATCCCAGCTCCACTCCAGCCATAGGAACTTCAGTACCTATGGTCAGATTTCCCATGGCATGTTGGATAAGGGCTATGAACAGGATAAAGGAGCTGAGGCAGGCGTACCAGAAGGCAAAGGAGGCAAACCGTTGCTTTGGTGTTGCACTGAAGACCTGCCACTTCTATAAAGAGCTGGACACAATCCTTGACAGCAACACCACCTCTACCACCAAGAGCCCTGTGGATACTTCAGCGAGACTGGAGACGGCGGAAAGTAGACTCAGCCCTGAGGATGAAGTCTTGGTCAAGGAGGTCGAGTATGAGGATTATGTGGAGCACACCGCAGGGTCATCCGGTGACATGGCCAGTCAGGACCACTTTTCCACTCCAGAGGGATCTAGCCAGTCCCAGCAATCCATCTCTGGCGCGCATGATGCAGGAGAGGAGAGCCTTGCTAAGTGATCTTTTTCAGTTGATGCTGTTCGGTTATATGAGGTAGAGCTGTCCTTTGCTCTGTATATTCTAGAATTGGATGAAGGGATAGAAATGTAGAAGACTAACTGTGTATGTGCTTCACATTCCCCTGTTCAGCTGAGCAGTGTGGCAAAACAGTGTGTTGATGCACACTGAGATTTAACAGGAATCCTCCAAAGACATTTCTAGGAAACTTTCCTGGAGGTTCTCGCCAATCCTTTGCCGAAGGTTCCTTGGCAGAGCTGCTTCTTTTCTTCACCAATTGTAGGAAACTTTCCTGTGCCAATCGGCAATCACTTATGCAAGGACTGAAGTGGCACACAGGTGAGCAGCATAGGAACCAGGTCGGAAGCTGCATTCATGCAGGAGATGCACCCTTGCATTCTTGCTTACCCTCAGGAGTGAGATATCAGCTTCAAAGACCCCCCCCCCACCTGTGGTAAATGGTGGCAGAATTTACATTATTGTCCTTAGTCGCCTTCACTGATCCCTTTAAAAAAACCACTAGACACTTCGTCCGATCTTGAGCACACAACCTTCCTCCCCCCATGGGCCACTGCCCACAGTTAGGGTGTTTGCCAAAATGTGTGCTTGCCAAAGGACAGTGAGAAAGTGATTCATATGTCAAAAAAGGTGTATTTTACTTTAATGATTCAGTGCTGTGTGTGAACTAACAATCATGTTTTCGTTTATTGTTTCTTGCACTTCTGCAAATGTGGTCTTTGGGGGAACCCCCTAAACTAAACACTGGTGGAGCACCTTGGCCAGATAAGGAAGAGACCAAGGTGGAGCAAGAAGGACATGTTCCAATAGGTGTTCCAATCCTCAGAGGCTGAAAAAAGAGAACACGGAGTGGAGAGAGACCCTGAAGGAAAAATTTAAAATAGACAGGCAGGACAGAAAGGAGAGCAAGGAGTGCATTGTAAAGCAGTGGTTCTCAACCAGGGATATGCTGCCCCTGGCATTAGAGTTGCTGGAGCCCAGGGCAGAAAGCCAAAGCCTCACTGCATAGGCTGAAGCCCAGGGTCCCAAGCCCCGCCACCCAGGGCTGAAGCCAAAGCCTGAGCAACTTAGCTTCTCGGAGCCCCCTGGGCAATTGCCGTACTTGCTACCCCCTAACACTGGCCCTGGCTTTTATATGCAGAAAAGTATTTGTTGTGACACAGGTGGGTGGTAGAGTTTTTATAGCATGTTGGGGGGTGGGGGCTCAGAAAGAAAAAAGTTGAGAACCTCTGTTGTAAAGGACCAGGAATGGATGATAAAAGTGATGGAGGAGCCAACACAGATGCTAATCACGCTCCAGGCAGAACACATATGTGCTCATTCCCCCTACCCCCCACCTCAGTCAATACAGAATTGCTTTACATGCCCTCCCCAAACTCCTCCCACATATTCCTTGCAACTTCCTGGAATGTCTCGGTACCCCATTCACTCCAACCCTTTGGATAGTTTCCAAAATGATAGCTGAACTTACACATAGCTAGGAGAGCCTACACTGCCCTGCACTCTTATCTCCCTTCCCACCAAGCCTTTTGTGTGTGTTGTTAATTGGAACTTAATAAAAACAAACTCTCTGAAAGATAACCAACTTTTATTTGTCTCCTTGAAATGGTGGTTGCTGCTGGTAGTAATACATAGTAGCAATTTGATCATTTGCTGACTACAAATCCCAGTCAGGAATAATCACAATTTTCATACAAGGCAGCAAGTTAACAAAGCATGGCACAGTCCTGGTACTCATTGTCAAAATGTTGCCACAAAGCTTCCCTGATTCAAATAGCCCCCCATTGTGCCCCTTTAATAGCTTGGGTATCTGGCTGCTCAAAATCTGCTGCCAGGCGATCCACCTCCATGCTCCAGTGCAGGGGAAACTTTTCACCCTGAGCCTCACAAATATTATGGAGTGCACAGCAGGCTGCTATGACCATGGGAATATTTTCTCATTTAGACATGCCATAAAGGCGGTGCCAGCATGTTTTTAATCTGCCAAAAGCACATTCTACGATCATTCTGCACCTGCTCAGCCTATTGTTGAAGTGCTCTGTCCAGGTTTCCCATGTAAGGCTTCATGAGCCATGGGAGTAAGGAGTGCACTGGGTCTCCCAGGATCACTATGAGGATTTTAACATCCCCCACTGAAATCTTATGGTCTGGAAAGAAAGTCCCTGCTTGCAGCTTTCTGTACAAGCCAGTGTTCCTGAAAATGAGTGTCATATGCTCCTTCCTGGACCACTTTGCATTGATATCAGTGAAACACCCACAGTGATCCAGAAACGCCTGCAATACCATGGAGAAGTACCCCTTTCTAATGATGTACTCTGCTGCAAGATGGTCCAGGGCCAGAATTGGAATATGCGTGTCATCTATCGCCCTCTGCAGTTAGGGAATCCCATTGCCACAAAGTCATCCACTATTTCACACACATTGACAAGAGTCACAGTTCTTCATAGCAGGAATGCAATTAATGCCCCTGTACACTTGTGATAATGCAGCCCCAACGGTAGACTTCTGGACTCCAAACTGATTTGTGACTGATCGGTAGCAGTCTTGAGTCACCACGTTCCACACAGCGATCACTATGCACTTCCCCACTGAGAGGGCAGCTCTCATTTTGGTGTCCTTGCACCACAATGCTGGGGTAAGCTCCGCACACAGTTCCAGGAAGGTGGCTTTCCCCATCTGAAAGATCTGTAGCCACTGCTTGTCATCCCAGACCTGCATAACAATGTGATCCTACCACTTAGTGCTTGTTTCCTGAGCCCAGAACTGACACTCCACATGTTCAGTTGCTCTGTGAATGCCAGAAGTAATCTGGTGTTGTTTCTTTCCATGCAACTCTGATTCCTGTTCAGATTGGGAGTTCATGATATACTGCATGACCATCCACAATGTGTTCATAACAGTGACCACAACAACAGAGAGCCGTGCGGGATCCATCCTTTCAGACAGAGATGGCTTGCTGAAAAATGCCATGAAACGCAGTCAGAAACCCATGGAATGATGGGATGGAAAAAAAACTGCATCATGGGACATTGATCCTGCACCCATGATGCACTGCCATCCACTCCGCCTTCCCACAACTCCTAGCGGCAAAAGGTGGCAAGTAGCACTGTGGGATAGCTACCCACAATGCACTGCACTCACTGTTGATGCTAGAGCACCAACTGTGGATGTGCTCTGCTGACAGAAGTGTTGTGTGAACATGCACAAGGGATGTAATTATACCGTTTTTTGATTGTCGGCATAAATTGTATCGACAAAATGTGTAGTCTAGACAAGCCCGTAGTGTCTATTACTGGAGTTCACGGCAATAGGATCAGAGGACATAGTGATAACTTGGCCAGTAAAAGGCACAGTATGATTTGGGCAGTAAGAAATCAAGTTCTAAAGGTGTAGGAGTAGGGATATTCATTGGAGAATTCCAGGAAACATGAAAAAGTTACAGTACAGTACTTTAGGAAACTCTGAGAAATGTTATTGTCCATTTCTCTAAGCACCCAGTACTGAAGAAATGAGTCAGCTCTTCTCCTGTTTTTTTTAATTAAATATCACTCCAGCAATGACATTGTTAATAAATACAGTGGAAGGACAGCTCTGTAAGCTGAGCCGTGTGGTCACATGGCTCAGTGTGCTAGTTTTATTTTTAACATCCAAAATCACTTGATATACCTTTCTACTTGGGCTTGCTCTTTCGCCCCCCATTCTTGCCTTCTACTTATCCCTAATCACCTCACTTCAACCCAGCTGAGAAAAACCAAGAGAACAAGTGTCTTGGATACAATCACAGCGACTGTATGATCAAGGTAAGGCTTTACAAATAGGAAACAGTCTTGTTTTTTATTAATCAAAGCTTATGCTAATACTACACAGCCAAGCCTTAATCAAGGTAAAAATCTACAAAACAACCTCAGTGGCTAGAGTAAAAAAAAACCTCACAGCCAAATTTTTCAAAAGTGTTCGCTTATGTTTCCCCATGTTAAGTATCCTCACACCTTCTTGTCAAACCATCTTAAATGGGCTATCTTGATTATCACTACAAACATTTTTTTTCTCCTGCTGACAATAGCTCATCTTAATTAATTAGCCTCTTAGAGTTGGTAGGGAACTCCCACCTTTTCATGTTCTCTGTATGTATATATATCTCCTCACTATACCTTCCATTCTATGCATCCGATGAAGTGGGCTGTAGCCCACGAAAGCTTATGCTCAAATTAATTTGTTAGTCTCTAAGGTGCCACAAGTACTCCTGGTTTTTTCACTCATGCTAGATGGCCCTGCTTTTGGATGCTTAATGTGAGGTACCTTAGCCTAGATCCACAAAGACTTAGGCACTGCAAAGCTCAGTGGTGCAGTGCCTAACTTTTAGGTAACTTGCTGGGCAGTGGACTTCTCACCCTGCATGAGGGGTGCAGGCTCCCTACACAGTGTATGGGGAGAGTTATGTGCTTAAGAATGGGGTTCACAGCAGCCAGCAAGCTGAGTGGGTAGCTACCTCAGACAGCCAGTAGAAAATGCTGAGGAGAGGGGTTAGGCCTAACCAGTGTTAGACACAACGTAGGTCTTTGGGTGCCTATCTCTGCTCAGGATTCACAGCCATGGAGATAAGCACCTAAGCAAGGTCATCTCTTTCTCAAGAATAAACAGAGAGACTTCCATGCTATCGTAGCCAATAGCCTGGTGGTTAGAGTACTCACCTGGGATGTAGGTAAACCTGTTTTCAAATACTTGCTTTACCTGATTTGGAGCAGAGACTTGAACCTGAGTCTCCTATATCCCCAGTGAGTGCCCTAGCCACCAGGTTATTCTCAGTCTCCTGTTCAAGCTGTCCACTTTGTATAAATAATTAATTCATTGGAGCAGGGACTTAAATCTCCCATGGCCTAGCTGAGTGCCCTAGCCACCTGGCTATCAAGTCAGTCTCTTTCTTTTTCTCTTTGGCCCAATTAATATTTAACTGTTTAACACAAAGTGGAACAGTTGCAACAGTGGAGAGAGACCAACCCCCAGAATACCCAGTAGCCTGGTTGGGGCACTCCCCTGGGTGGTGGGAGACCCATTAAGTCCCTGCTCCAAACCAGGCAGGGTAGAAATTTGAAAACAGGTCTCCCATGTCCTGGGTGAGTGCTGTAAGCCTGAGCTTTTGGGTATTCTGGGACACACACATTTTTTGCCAATATTCCTGCTCTGGCTGCTTCAAGCCATCTCTAGTGTGGGGCCTGAACCAGTAAGCATGTTCTGAGAACCACCTGTGGAAATGTAGGCACCTAAGGGACTATACCACAGAAATAGTGACACCTAGGGAATGGGTGCCTCCAAGTTTAGGTGGCAGCTGAGCAGGGGTTTTGAGGATCTCAGTGGTGCCTAAATGTTAGGTTTGTGAATCTAGCCCCTTGTGCTTGATTTCTTATCACCGCTGAAAATATTGGTCTTAAGCTTTATTGTTTTTTTCTCATGATCTGTACAAAATGTGAATATTTTTAAGGGATCAGAACAATTGCACCATTTCTTGAACAGTGCTGGTTAGGTGACATGTGAATGGCAAAACACTTTTCCTTTCTAAAGGGTCAGATTCTGAATTCAGTTACCTTGTCGTAAATTGAGATTAGCTCAGTTTAAATCAGTAGAGTTACAACACTAATTGAGATTAAAAAAATCCACAAACCCTCTCTAAATTAGAATTTTCATGAGGTTGCAGAAACAGACAGGCGAAGGGCCCTTTGGAGTTTCAAGCTTTGTAATTTTCAAAGGGTTTTGAAAATGGAATTTTAGAAAACATCCAGATACATGAGGAGCTGGAGAAGCGTCAGGAATATTATTATTATTTATTTATATTATTGTAGTGTCTAGGAGAGGACCAGGACCCCATTGTGCTATGCTCTGTACATTCAGAACAAAAAGACAGGCCCTGTTCCAAAGCACTTAAAGTCTAAGTGTAAGACAAGAGAAAACAGACGGATACTGACTGATGGTGGAGTACAAAGAAACAATAAGACAATAGTATTTAAATAGACCAGGCAGACACAGGATGGGAGAAGGGTATAACACACAAGCAGCGTGAGCAACGTGATGGCAGCAAAAATCATGTCACTTCCATGATTTTTAGGGGGATGGGGCATCAGCTGAAAGGAAAGGGAGGGGAGAGTAAGAGGGAAAGATGTGGAGTGAAGCTGAGGTGAACAGACCCCAGGGAGGGTTGGAGCAAACAGCCAATCAGCACAGGTCAGAGAAAGTCAGAACATTCTGCAGTTTTGACTGGAATGTCCAGGGGACCCAAAGTCTCTGCTTTAGCTGCTACTGCCCCTACAGGAGTCTTTGGTTGACTCCTCTTTGCAGCTCACATGGTGCTGGGGAAGGGAGGCACTGCCTGGGTCCTAGTGCCCCCACAGTGGAAAGAAAGGTCTCCCCTGCACAGTTCTGAGTCCAGGAGGGTGTTTTGGGGATGGAAGGCAGCGGCTGGGCCCATTTTACCCCTTCCTCACAGAGCAGCAATCCCTGCTTTGGCTGCTTCTAGTCCTATCAGATAGTGACTCCGGCTGGCTCTTCTGTAGGAGTAGCTTTGTGGTGCCCTGGAGCAAGCCGTTCATACGATTTATCCATTTTAGTTAGTTTTGTTGGGAGACATTTCTATATCCATAATGCAAAGCCTCACATTTTTAGCCCAATTTAGATTCTAAAGGTAACATCATAAATATAGGCAAAGCCAGTAGCACCACCTATAATTAGAGTTGGTTAACAGTGCATTTTCAATTAATAACTCTGCCAAACTTTAACTGTTTGGATCAAACTTTTCCATGCCGGTATCTGGCTTAGGCTAAGCTTGTTTGTTTGTTTGTGTTTTGTTTTGTTTTTGTTTCAATCAAAACCAGTCAGCCTCTTCCCTAGAAACAAGGTTAAAAAAATCTTGGTAATATTCTTGTTAGATTCATATAAATGTTAAAAAAAAATTCTTATTGCTGTTTTATTGAGAAGCTCAAGCCCCTGAATGTTGTAGAACAGGAATTTTAAGTTTGACAGCGGGGGGTCACCCTGGTATCAGAGGTGTGCCTTCTGTCATCCCTATATAATCTGCCACAACTTGGTCAAGTTATAAGCCTCTGGGAAAAAAAGCAGTTTGCACACACTGGGGGCATGTCCGTACTAGAAACTCTACAGTGGCACAGATGCAGTGCGGCGGCTGTGTCACTGTAGTGAAGACACATATTATAGAGACAGAAGGGTGTCTTCCATTGCTATAGCAAATCCACCTGTCCAAGAGGCAGTAGGTCAACAGAACAATTCTTCCATAAATCTAGCGGTGTCTACACTGGGGATTAAGTTGGTTTAACTACGTTGCACGGAGCAAATTTTTTCACAGTCCTGAGTAATGTAGTTAAGTCAACCTAACTTTGTAATGTAGACAAGGCCTCAGGGGTTTATTAGAGTTTGGGAGCACTATTTGCCAAAGATTCTATCTGACCAGGACTTTTTCTGCAACTGGTCCTTGCAGGCTGGGGGTGCTATTGTGGTGCCAGACAAGTAGTAAAAACCTCTATTCCTTTCATCACCATATACATTTTGACAGGTTTCCGTGTCCGCTTTTTGGGTTATGTCTTACCCTCTGGTCTCATTTTTGGCCATGTACACATTTGATGCAGTGGCCATTTTGAAGCTTTTTTATTTTTTATAGAGAACGTTAGAACTGCTTGAATGTGGGTTTTTTCACATTTAGAGATATTTTAAAGGTTAGAAGAAAAAAGTTTTTTTTCAGAAGAAAATGGGCTTTTTACACACTTTAAATAAAGTTTAGTAAACAGAGAAATAAAGTGTTAAGACACAAATGTGTCAATAGGCCTTTCTACAGAAAAATACTTTTAATGCAGTTTTGAAGTAAAGACATTAAATATTAGTAATAAAACATAATTTCAGAAATAATGTTATGGATTTAGGTTGTTTTGAAATAAAGTCTGAAAAATAATGGTATGTTTTTGAAATAAAGGCATTAAATATTGGTACCATTACATGCATTTGTAGAGAAAATAAAGTGGGGTTGGATTAAACAAGACACAAAGAGAGGCTGTAGAACAGGTGAGAAAACCAAAAGCCTTCTAGACTATTACAAGAGCAAGAGAGAGAGAGGCTGCAGAGAAAGTTTTAAAACAGGAAAGGAAGAAAAGCCTATGTCACTGACCAAGCCGCAGAGAGAAGAGAAAAGTAGCTTATGCCTTCAACTGTCACTAGCCAAATGCCAGTAATTCCAGGACAGTCAGCATGGACAAGCCACACCTGTTGCCTGAGCCAATCAGAAGCTATTCTTTAGACACGTCCTAGAATTGCATTTTCCTGAACCATTTTTAAAAACATACTTTTTTGCAAGACCTTTTAAACTGGGAGCCTATAGGTTGTGATCATGACCTTTTGCAAGACACCTACAGACTCCAAGAAGCCTGAATTGCCTTTGGGTGCACTAGCATGTGTTCAGAAGAAACCCAGGCAAGTTGTTTTAACTCCTATGGATTCCTAAAACTACCATGACTTTTTTTAGAATCATAACTCTGATAATATTGTGTTTCACCAGAAACACCTACAAGACCTCCTCATGGTAACTTGTGGTTGTCATTATATATATATATATATATATATATATATATATATTTAAAGAAATATAATAAGGTGTTATCTGTTAATCAGATTTTAAAATTTTATACAGATGACTTAGCAGAAAATGACCACAGGGTGGCGCAGTTTGTAAAAGGAAAAAAAGGCATGTCCAGAGGTGTCCAAAACACATTTCAACATGACCAGACCTGTCTTTCATGTTGTGAGTTTGAAGATTTATGGTCTGGCTTTGATAAGCAGTTTTCAAAGCACCAGCTTTCTCCACACATGGCTAAACATACTTGTAAGGGGTATTTTGCCTCTTAAAATGGTATGGGCTTGGTAACAAATACTACTTTTTATGTTCTGTTTTCAAAATGTTTACATAGGACTACTCAGGAGGGGGAAGGCCTATTTTCAACCTGTAGGATTTGGAGGTTGAAGCATTTAAATCCACCAATAGGTGCCCATAGGGTTTTTTAGTAGCATCCTTAAAAGCCTCCAAAAAGAATTGTGTCTTACCATGGGTACATTTGACATGCCAACATGGCAACTTGCTGTTTATTTAGTGGGTTTTTTAAGAGAATCATGTATTTTATATTTCAATTAATTGTATGGCTCTCTTTTCCCTGGAAAAAACACATTTTGCACAATGTACATAATATTTAGTTTCCTGAGGCGTATGTATTTTGTAAAGGCTTTCTTGATTTGATTGCTTTCAGAAGCAGATTCCAACAGGACATCTATAATCACCATATTCTCTTTATTACTAGGAAATAAACATTAATTTTTAAGCATCAGGGGGTAGTTGTGTTAGTCTGTGAGGTTTTTTACCCACAAAAGCTTGTGCCCAAATAAATCTGTTAGTCTTTAAGGTGCCACCGGACTCTATGTTGTTTTTATTCATTCTTAAAAGTACCAGGTAAACCGTACAAAAATGTGACATATGGAAATACATATAACAACTCTTTATACAACTGTTACCAACAACTCTAACACCTAACAATATTTCAGGCATGCAAACTGTCTATTACTATTTTCTAACAATTTTTTAAAAGAATTTTCCTGAATTTGAAGGGCCACAAAGCAAATAGGAAAAAGGATGGACAAATTAGATGTGATTCTGCATAATAATCAATACCTTTATGGCAAGGTTGTAAAATCTGCCTTGAGGGTTCTTTTATCGTAAATGACTTTCTGGGTATTTTAAAGAATTCTTGTCTCTATCAACCAGTGTTTTTTCATCCTCAGAATCCCATGCTGCTGTATCACAGTCTCTTTTAGGTCCTCCCCTTCAGGATTCAAACAGTAGTCCTGCATGAAAGCTTTAAATTCCCAGAATTAATTTTCTCAGTATTCCCCATGTTCAGCATGCTCCTCTTTACTTTTGTACAGGCCTTACCTCCGGCTAGTGTATACCTGTATGTTGTAGGCCCTGCAGATACAGACTCCACAATGTTCATCTGGTGGTATCTTGCCAGTCAGATCACCTAAATAATCCCCTAGGCATGGGTTCCACTCCCCTTCTTTACTCACAAAAATCACAGAATCAGTATCATAGTACAGACAACACTCCTGTAAACGATCTAACAGCCAGTAGAGCTCTAGCCTGGCATAAATGGAGGTGAAGCACACTATGAACACAAGAGTGTTGCTGGAATGGGTGCACCGTTCTGTTGCATACTTCCAGCACACTATGGCCATATCAAGGAGAGGAGGGTTAGTGTTGTTAGGGGGATAGCAAGCAGCAAAATCCTGCCTGCATATAGAAGAACACACAGCATTTTGAGCGGCATGAGCCCGTATTTCACCACAGCTCAAAAACGTCTGTTCTCTTATATGTGCCACAGGATTCTTTGTTGCTTTTATGGCCATATCATCATTGATAAACTTGCATGATGACTCTTCATAATAAGACGCAAAGATGTACCTGATGAGCTTGTCAGGGTCTGTCAGTATACTGCTGTTAGACTTCTTCGCTGGCCAAATTTTCCCTACAAGGAATTTAAAAACAGCTTTGAGATTTGTCTTTTTGCAGGGTTCTCTTTAATCTTGCTTAGATGTAAATGCATGACTTCTTTTCCATAGTACTCTGTAACATACTGGGGTTTTTTCAACTCATCCGTACGCCAGTGAAGGAAACCAAAATCCTCTTGTTTCGGTTTGAGGTGCATTTTAATGTAGTTTGAAAACATTGTGTCATCAGACCAGTTAAAGTGCCAGACTTCATACATTTCAGTGATCTTGTACCATTTGTCTAAAGCCTCCAGCAGCTCTATCGTGCACCATGTCCCTGTTACAGCCCTCTCCTCCTGACTGTGCCTGCAGGGTTCCTTTCACCTTGTTTCTGCACAACAGGCACATGGGGGAATACTGTTTTACCATCAACCCTATATAATAGGGCAAGGAACTGCAGGCTTCTTGGAGGGTACACTTTAACTTTGGCAATACCAGTTGTGATGCTCTGACCTCAGGGGAACACCCAGCACCCCCATGTTCATCCTTGTAAAATGATTTGTGTGGCATCCAATGCAAAGTTTGTCATGTTGGGTGTCTTCGGAAGGCTCATGATGCACTGAACGTTGTTATAGTGATGCTATATTCATTGTTGTTGCAGCAATGTTATAATAATGTTATAGATTATAATATGTATATAGTTATGAGGCTGAAAATGTGTCTTCATGGTTTAAAACAAGCCCAGGCAAAAACTCTCCAAGAGGAGAGAGGCAGTTCACACCTCATCAGGGCATGTATGGGACAAACCCAGCCCAGCCTCACAGGAACAAAGGATGCTAGCCTAGGCAGCAACAAAAGGATTTACTGGACTCTTGAGTGAGTCGCCCCCCCTTCCTTTGGTCAGTTTGGGACTGCGATGAGGTAATACTCACCTGACTCTGAAGGGGAGGGGCAAAGCCAAGAGGGGAGAAAGAACATGATAAAAGGGAGAGACGTTTGCCACGCTCGTCCTCTCTCTTCCATCTATATCTATAGACACCACACTAAGTGACAGAAGTGCTGATCAAAGGGGAGAGCCTGGCTGAAGAGTAACCAGCCAGCCTGTGGTGAGAAGCATCTAAGTTTGTAAGGGCATTGAAAGTGTTCAGATCAGCTTAGAATGCATTTTGCTTTTATTTCATTTGACCAAATCTAACGTGTTATGTTTTGACTTATAATCACTTAAAATCTATCTTTATAGTTAATAAATCTGTTTGTTTATTCTACCTGAAGCAGTGTGTTTGGGTTGAAGAGTGTCAGAGACTCCCCTTGGGATAACAAGCCTTGTACGTATCAATTTATTTGTTAAATCGACAAACTCATATAATCTTGCAGCATCCAACGGACATAACTAGATACTGCAAGACGGAGGTTCCTAGGGTCGTGTCTGGGACCGGAGATATTGGCTAGTGTCATTCAGTTGCACAATCCAAGGAGCAGCTTACATGCTAGAGGCTGTGTGTGAACAGCTCAGGAGTGGGGATTCTCGCAGCAGAGCAGGGTAAGGCTGGCTCCCAGAATCAAGGATTGGAGTGACCTAGCAGATCACCAGTCCAGATAACACCAGAGGGGAACATCACACCAATGGACTATCTGAGATCTCCAAAATCCTCCCACATGATGACAGGGTGCCCCACAGGGTACTTCTTAGTATTGTTAACAAAAGGGCAGAAACTGGTAAAATGATAGTAATTTGCTTCCTGGGCTGCAGTTTGTAATACAGACAGATAGCATTTGGTCTACCTCTGAAAGTAGGACAAGAAGCAATAAGCTTAAATTGCAACAAGGGCGGTTTAGGTTGGACATCAGAAAAAACTTCCTAACTGTCAGGGTGGTTAAGCTCTGGAATAAATTGCCTAGGGAGGTTGTGGAATTGCCATCGTTGGAGATTTTTAAGAGCAGGTTAGACAAACACCTGTCAGGGATGGTCTAGATAATACTTAGTCCTGCCATGAGTGTAGGGGACTGGATTAGATGACCTCTTGAGATCTCTTCCAGTCCTACAATTAAGATGCATCACTTTAAAAATAAACAAACACTATTTTTGAAATGCTAGGGTAATGTATCTTAAACATTTTTTCCTGCTAAATCTCCACAAAACATCCCTTAGATTATAAAGGTGGATCTTTATGTCCTGTCGCAGGGATTTTCATCTCAGTCAAAAATGATCAATGCGTTTTTTCCCCATGTTAAACTTTTAAAAGTTTTAACAAACTTTATATGGTTTAACAACATTTAAATTTTTAAACATTTCAGAAAGAAAGGGTGTGGGGAAGAAATAGCCTTCTTATCTCTTAAAAATGTTATACATATTCTATAAAGTATCTAATGCTTTCTTTACAGTTTACAAGTAATACGTTTTAGAGTAGTTTTTCTTTAGGCAAAACTTTAAAAAGCAAGTAAACACTTTAAAAAAAGGCTAGTATATTATACAAAAACTTCTATGTATAGTGTCAGTCTTTTCATTCATTTGTTTAAAGAGATTTTTTTTTTTTTTTTTAAACAGGCCAATGGTCCAGAACCACACCCCTTGGTGCATTGTAATTGGTTCCGAAAAAGACAGTTTTAGAACATGTGTAAAGAATAGCTTCTGATTGACTCAAGCAAGAGGTGTGGCTTGCAAGGCTGTCCTGAAATTACTAGCATTTGACTAGGGGCAGCTAAAGGGGTAAACTAATTTTCTTTTCTCTCTGGTGCTTGGTCAGGAACACAGGCTTTTCTTCCTTTCCTGTAATTTTAAAACTCTCTGTAGCCGCTCTCACTTGATTTTCTCTCTCTTTCTATAACAGGCTGAAAGGCTTTTGCTTTTCTCGGCTATTCTACAGCCTCTCTCACTTAATGTCATGAATAACCCAACCCCAACTTTATTTTTTCTAAAAATAGATGTTCTATAACCAGTGGTGAGCTGGAGCCAGTTCCCACCAGTTCCCAAGAACCGGTTGCTAAAATTAGACCTCCGTGGAGAACCGGTTGTTAAAGGGCCAGGGGGTGGGCAAAGAACTCCAGTCCGCAGGCCGGACCATCCTGTTGCTCCCAGGATTCCCAGCTGGGGAGGCTGAGGTTCCCCCAGCCCCTCCCCTGTTTCCCCCCAGCTGCAGCGTAGCCAGCCGCCGGCATCAGCTGGGTAACTCAGCTGAGCTCCTGAGTTGTCCTGCTGCTTTGAGCTGCAGGCAAGGTAAGGGGGGGCGCTGCAAGCTCCAGGGCCGTTGGGGGGGGCAATTTTCCCCAGGCCCTGCAGGGGCCCCTGGCCGCATGAGTATGTCTCCCCCTGCCCCTCCCCCGCTTCCCTCCCTTAAATCAAAACTTTTTATAGGGAACCAGTGTCCAGTTTTGGGCCCCACACTACAAGAAGGATGTGGATAAAAGGAGGAGAGAGAGAGAAAGGGCAAAGGGGGACAAATAGGCATGACTTGAGGAGCACATGAGAGATGAGGAGAGGCTGAGGGATAGGAGAGAAGAGAGAAGAAGAAGATGGATTTGGGGATGCTGCTGCTTGGGGGGGGTTCCAAAAGGATGGGATGGAGAGTTCTCTCAGTAGTAGAAGATGAGAGAAGAAGAAAGAATGGTCTCAAGTTGAGAGGGAGAGAGAGAGTTGTTGGACATTAGGAAAACTTTTTCACTAGTAGGTGGTGAAAGACTGGAATGAACCTACCTAGGAGAGGTAGTGGGGAATCCCCTCCCCCTTTTTTTTTTAGTCAGGCTTGACAAAGCCCTGGCTGGGATGATTTAGTTGGGTTTGGTCCTGCTTTGAGCAGGGGGTTGGACTAGATGATCTCCTGAGGTCCCTTCCAACCCTGAGATTCTATGATTCTATGATTCTAACCGGTTGTTAAGATTTTGGCAGCTCATCACTGTCTATAACTAATATTTAAAGCCTTTATTTCAAAAACTGTATACAAATATTTCTCTAAAAAGGCCTGTTAACACATTATTTCTGTTTGCTAAACTATTTAAAATGTATAAAAAGCTTTTCTCCTGAGGGAAAAAAAAGGGGGGGTCTTTTATTCTAACCTTTAAAATGTCTTGAAATGTGAAAAATACCCAAGCAGTCCTAATGTTTCCCATTAAAAAATTAAAAAACATTTTCAAAATGGTCGCCACATCATGTGTGTAAATGTCCAGAAATTAGATCAAACCAAAAGGGGACATGGCAACCTGTCAATTTATTTGGTGGTGGAATGTACGGAGCTCTTTACTACTCAGGCACCTGAACTGAGATCAGGGAGTCTGTCTCTTCTGTGCTCTCAGTGCCCTGGCAATGCCCAAGCAGCATGTAAGACAAGGAGCGCACAGCCTGTCTCTAATGAGAAGTGAGGAACAGAGGTGGGGCTGGAAGTAATAGGAGTAGAAGGGAACCAGGGCATAAGCTGAGGGGAAGGGATAATAGGGGCTGTGCTAACATGGACAATAGCTGGGGATAGGAAATGGGAACCAAGGAAGAACATGCCTCAAAGGAGAGAATAAAGAGGACTAGAAACAGGGATGGAAGCTGGGGTATAGGGGCAAAAGGGTCTATAACATTCAGGAGAACACTCCTCTCCAGAACCTCTAACTGAACCCAGAATTTCTGGATCACTGCATTCCTTTGCTGTCTAGCAAATAGCTAGCTGGGACTCCTACTGACAAAGTCTGTCCCATCCTTTTTGTGCCTGGTTCATGCAGAGCCTGCTATTGTTCTCATTTACTCAGTTTTTCATGTGGTCGAGGTCTGTGCTTTGGGTCTAAGGAAAGGAACGGCATTTGTTTTTCATTTTAAAAAACAGCTTACTTAGAAATTACTGTCTCAGTTCTGGAGTTAGCTGCTCCTTTGTGGTCTCCTCAAGGGTGCCCCTTTAAGTCTTACACCTCCAGCCTTCACTTCTGTATGGGCAGATATCACAACACTCTCCCTCCAATCCAGCAGCTGAGGCTTGCAGTGCCTCTACTTCAGTGACTGTTCTAGCAGGTTTAACCTTAGTCCAGCCCTGGCTATTTGTTCTCTCTCAGGGTTACCAGTGGCCAGCCAGCTTTCACAGAGCACAGTACATTTATTTTAGGAAAAAGCATTACAGACGAAACATCATAAAATGATGTCTACCCTCGCTAGTTGCAGCTTCTCTTGCTCTGTCTGTAGATTCCTCCCTGCTAATATCTTCCAGATGGAGACCCTGGCAGGTTCCAGTCCTTTAAACCCTTCCAGCAAGGTTTGCCTTTTGTGTATCGCCTCATGTCAGTTTTTGGTTCAAAATGAGGGACTTCTTAGCTAGTTTAGGCTGACCCTTTATATCAGGGGAGGGCAAACTATGGCCTGCGGGGGGAGAATCCAGCCCATCAGGGATTTCAGTATGGCCTGTGGGATTGGCAGCCCCATGGCGCAGTGGGGCTGAGGCAGGCTCCCTGCCTGCCCTGGCTCTGCGCTGCTCCTGGAAAAAGCTGGCACCACTTCCTGTGGCCCCTGGGAAGAGGTGGGGGCAGAGAGCTCCATGTGCTGCCCTTGCCTGTAGGCACCGCCCCCCACAGCTCCCATTAGCCAGGAACAGGGAACGACAGCCAATGGGAGCTTCAGGGGTGGTATCTGCAGGCAGGGCAGTGCACAGCAGAGCCACCTGCCCCACTTTACCCCCAGGAACCACTGCCGGATGTGATGGCCACTTCCAGGAGCAGCACAGGGCCAGGGCAGGCAGGGAGCCTGCCTTAGCCCTGCCGCATGTTGCTGCCACCCCAGAGCCACTCGCAGTAAGCAGCGCCAGGCCAGAGCCCACACCCTGAACCCCTCCTGCACCCCACACACAAATCCCCTGCCCTGAGCCCCCTCCTTCACTCTGCACCCCCTCCTACACCCCAAACCCCTGCCCCAGCCCTACATTCATAGAATCATAGAATACCAGGGTTGGAAGGGACCTCAGGAGGTCATCTAGTCCAACCCTTGCTCAAAGCAGGACCAATCCCCAGAAACATTTTTGCCCCCAATCCCTAGATTTTTGCCCCAGATCCCTAAATGGCCCCCTCAAGGATTGAACTCACAACCCTGGGTTTAGTAGGGCAATGCTCAAACCACTGAGCTATCCCTCCTGATTGCCGTCTCTGGGCTTTGGCCACTTTGAGAGACGCTGGTGAGGCAACCCAGGCCCACCCACTACTCAGGGTCCCAAACCAGTGACCCTACAAATAGCCCCAAGCTGTTTCCACTTCTCATGTAGCCCCTTCCTTTTCACCATTCCCTCAGGACCTTGTCCCATACCACTTTCCCTGCAGAGTTTGACTGCCTTCCAGTCCTTCTTCCCCCTCCTGATGTCAGACAGCAACTGATCCACATCTGCTCAGGCCCCGCAGCCCCTTTTAACTGAGCCTGCTGCACTCTGATTGGCTGCCTCCCTGCATCCTCTCCAGGCAGGCCTGGCGGACCCATCTTCACTGCTCCTTTTCTGGGGTGAGGTGTGGTTGAACCAAGAGGCTTCCAGCAGAGGGCCTCAAAGTGCCTCGTACACCCTGTCATACAAACTTTCTTTTGACTGTTCAGAATTGATGATCATGCTATAAGTTTTTGGAAAGATCATTTTCTCTTAATTTGCCATCAGATTTCAGATGATAGTGCTACACTTTTATTCAAAAGAGAATTTTCATAAGATTTTACAGTAAGATCTTGGATTTGACATATGAGCTCAATGTCTTAAGTTATCAGTGATCCACACGTAGCTAACATAGCAAACAAATGTACCACTTTTGGTCCATCAACTAAAGCTGATTTAATTTAGGATAAACGAAAAAAAATTATAATTCATTTATAAACTATGTGTTATTGACACTAAATAGACTTGTTCCAGAGACAGGCAACTCTGCTGCTAAAATAGCAGCTGTATATTTGTCAACCCTTCTTGGTTTACTGTCATGACAATTTAAAAATAAATATTAGTTACCAAAGTGGACAGAACATGGCCACTGACACACATCCTCTCACTCCATTTTAGTTTGAGCATGGCTCAAGTAAACTTTTAATTTTTTATTCCACTCTTCTGTAATTATTTGCCAGTTGGAAGGAACCTGAGAAATAAAACTCATTTTAAATTTTAAGTATGGTTAGGTTTAGAAAACTGCGTCCTTATTTAAGTGTGTCCTTACTGAGTGTGCCTTAGAATTTTATCTTCAGACTTTACTGCCAAAAAAAGTTTTATATCCTGTTAGCATTTCAGAGCTGATATAGCTACTGGAGAATGAGCTGAGATCTATTGTGCCTTGGGTATCAGCAACAACATCATCAGCTATTGTCTGAATATGGAGCTTCTTTTTACTAATAAAATGATGTACAAGGAGAGAGGGGAAAAAACATCTTGAAAGTTCCTGGTGGAGTTTGTGGCTAAATTATAAAAAAATCCTCTTTTGTCTTGTAAATTGAAAAAAAATTGATATACACTGAAAGATGTGTAAAATAATTGTTCTGATAGAAAAGCACAAAAATTAAGGATGGGCCAATATTAAGACACAGATCTGATTCAGTTCCATTTCTTCTAATGAAAACATCTTACACCAATTTTTCACACCAGTGTCTTTGATGGAGTTCTGATTTGCCCTAGTATAAGTGAGAGCAAGATCAGGCCCAGAAACGTTCCAAAAAGAACTTTCTGTGTTGGTGGGGGACAGGATGAGACCTGCATAGGTTATTACTGACATAGATGCTTATGTGCTTTGGTCCCCATTCAGATATATATGTATCTACCAATTATTCCTGACCTGGATTTAGTCTCCCTGTGGAAAGCATTGTTCATATGTTTGTTTTTATTGGTGTATAACACCAGTCCTCCTGTGACCTTATGCAAGTCATGGCTGAGACTATTTTCAGAGATTACAGTTGCAGCGAAATATGGCAAGAATTAGCATAGCAGTGCTGCTGCCAGTGAGAAATAAATGGGTTGGTGTCTCTTGCTCCTGTGAGCACTTCAAATATAGATAAAACTAAATTCCAAGAAAGATGAAAGAAACATCTCATCTTCTATAGTATGTGAATCTAGGAACTGCCAAACTGGATCAGACCACTGGTCCACCTGTTCCAGTACCAGACGCTTCCAAGGAAGATATAGGAAACTCCATAATGGACAATTACAGAATAAGCAGCAAAGAATCCTGTGGCACCTTATAGACTAACAGATGTTTTGCAGCATAAGCTTTCGTGGGTGAATACCCACTTCTTCGGATGCAAGCTTTGCTGCTTCTACAGAACCAGACTAACACGGCTACCCCTCTGATAATTACAGAATAATCTGCTGTAAAGTGGTCTGTGCACCACCTGTAGCACCCTCTTGTGTCAGGCTGTGATATTGCAAGGAGCCCCTGTCTCTGGCACCTCCTGGAGGCCATCTCTCTCTGACCAGGTCTTCTGGGGCTCAGCCCTCCAGCCAAGTTCAGTCCCCTTTCAGAGAATCAAAAAGGTCCAAACAAAAACAATTCAAAGTAATAATTATTTTTCAGCCCCTCTCGGGCTAAACTAATGGCTAGTTCTTTCACAGCAGGATTCCCAATACTACCTCCCTCCTCCAAGGGCTCTGGCAGTTTACCTCTGGGGATCTCCCTGTTCCCACTTACAAGCTCTATCCCAGGACTTCTCCCCCAGGAGACTAACCTGCTCCCTGTGGGTTTCTTCTATCCATCATGGGCCTAACTAAGGGCTTCCACCACAGGAGTCTACTCTGCTCCCCTGGGGTTTCTTTACCAGATCTCGCTCTCTCCATCTTGCTCCCTTCCCCAAAGCCAGTTTCCATCTGTAGGTCTCTGGCCTGGAGACTCACCCCAGCTGTCTTCCCAGAGGCTAGTGAGAAGAGCTCTGCCACTGTCTCCATTCTCCTGGGATCTTGACAATTATCTTGGGCTTCTTACTGTCAGCTCCAAGCCCTCCTTCAGGGCTTGGCCTCACAGCGGCCTACCCTGCTTCCTATGTCTAAGGGGACTCTTGGCCCCTTACTAAAATTCACTGGGGGGGGCACTAGTTGGCTAGCTCCCACTACCAAAAGAAAGGGGAAGGGTTGATGGGAAATCAGTACCAATGATGGAGGCCAGTGCTCGAGGTCAGCCTGGCTGACAGGGTGGGCAGGCTAATGAGGGAGTCAGGAGGCCAGGGGGTCCTGTCCTCTGTGTGAGCTGGAATTGCCTGGGTCAGACAAAGTGGGGCTGAGCTAACGAGAGAGCAGGAGCCTGAGCTGAGCTGAAAAGCAGAGCCCCGCCAGCCAAAGAGAGCCAGAGAAGCAGCCCAGGGAGCAGGTCAGTTCTGGGAGCAGAGCTGCAGCAACCAGAGCCTCTGGGGCCAGAGGAGCAGCCCAGGGGGCTGCGCTGAAGGCAGAGCAGCAGAAGTGCTGAGGCAGGCTGGGGCTGGGGCTGAGGCAGGAGCTGGAGCAGTCCGAAGCCAGGTGCAGTGAGCAGTTGGGGAAACTGGGGGGGGACCATGGGCAATGGGCCCAGTGCAGGGAGATGCCCCCAGCCAAGAGGCCTTGCAGGACAGACTTGGAGGGCGAGCATAACCTCGATGGGGTTGGGGCAATGCTGGGAAGAAGGGTCTTGTCACCTAAATCCTGAGGGCATGTGGCCACCACCAGAGCAAGTGTCCAACCCATGGCATCCCTGAAGCACAGCAAGGGCCTGAGAAGTAGGCCTGGAATGTGTGAGGAACAGACTGTGAACTTTCTTTACATTCCTGCGACGCTGTTTGTGGTTCCCCTGTACCCACAGAGTGGGGGTGCTGAGAGCCATTGAACCAAACTAAACCCTGTATGTAATGGAAACCACTTCCAGACAGGGAGTGCTGCAGCATCCCCCTCAATCCTAGTTCCAGCATCTATGGCAGGGTTATGTGTTTTCCTTTAACTTTTCCTATTTTTTCCTTCTTTTTTTTACATTAGTTGCTGTTTAATAAATTGTATTTTCTTTGAACTATATGTAATGATCAGTGGGTCAGGCAACATCCAGTGCAGAGGGAGCACCCCGGAGTGGGGACACCCTAGCCCAGGGGTGGCTAACCTGTGGCTCCGGAGCCACATGCGGCTCTTCAGAAGTTAATATGTGGCTCTTTGTATAGGCACCAACTCCGGGACTGAAGCTACATGCGCCAACTTTCCAATGCTCACTGCTCAACCTCTGGCTCTGCCCCCACTCCACCCCTTCCTGCCTCCTCCCCTGAGCCGTCCGTGCCCTCGCTCCTTCCACTTCCCCCCCAGAACATCCTGCACCCCATGAAACAGCTGATTGGGACGTGCGGGGAGGTGCTGATTGGGGGGCTGCTGGTGGGTGGGAGATGCTGCGAGCGGGTGGTGGGAGCTGCTGAGGGGCTGCTGACATATTACTGTGATGCTTTGGCAATGTACATTGGTAAATTCTGACTCCTTCTCAGGCTCAGGTTGGCCATCCCTGCCCTAGCCCCTGTCCTAAGTGACCACGACAAGGTTGAGGGTCGAGTCCCCCAGGAATCCTGGGCCCAGCCTTGTTGTGGTTATGAGGATTCTGCCACACAGGAGAGTAGAGGGGGAACCCTTGAGGTCAGGCAGACCTCTGAGTACAGGGAGCGGGAGCGAGGACTCAGATCCTTTTGCTAGCCCGTTCCACCTGGGTAGTGTATAAGCCAGGAAAGTTCCCCACAATAGTGGGACCATTCACCTGCTTACATAACGGCTCACTTCTAGCCTGCAGTAGCTGCATCACTTCTCCTAACAGAACTCCTTTCTCTGCCCCCCCCCCTTCCTTTTCAGCAACCTTTCCTTTATAGTGGTCTAGCTGCCTCTGTGTCTAGCTCAGCTGCTCCATTACTAATTAGCTAAAAGGGCACCACTTGGAGCACCTGGTGGCTTTCAGTTGTAGCCCGCAGAGTTTTCCTGGGCCAGTTAGGCCCTAATTCTTCTGAAGGGCCATTGGCCCCGTGACATCTGCCAATGAGGGAACTATTTCATCTCTACTTTTGTAGGAATGAAAAGATATTAATAAACTACACCTAAATTTATAAATCTGCTAAAACTGGCTCTTTCCCTGTGTGCTGACACAGATTGGGTAAACAGGACTAATGATTCAGAATGTAAGTTAATCACAAGGCAGAGGGTCAAGAATGAATTTTTTCTTCTAGCATGCAGTATTGGTTTCACCTCTCTGAATCAACAGGTATTGGTCACTGCCAGAGACAACAACGGACTAGTTCAGTGCTGCAGATCCCATGAGAGTTGAGAATCTAAGCTGAAGAGGTGATGAGAACCAATGTTGAGGGCCAAATTTTATTATAGTTGTATGTACTGTAGTGACTATAGATCCCACCAAGCAGTGTCCTATCTAGATCAATTTCCTTCCCTTAGTATTTTTATTGATTCCCTCTTGCTAATTGTGAAAATGCTACTTCTTTGTGGGGAAGAACACCAACTACAAGATTCAAAGCATGTGGATGAAGCAGCATTATGTATCATTTCTTCCCACAGGACTTGAGCTCACTTTCTGTGAGGCATCTGCTGTTCTTGGGGATAGGATGGTAGAATCTGAGTTTCTTGCATAGTAATGCAAAACACTAACATCTCAGCACCAGCACTGGTTGTATGGGTGATCAACCACAGTGGTTGCCTGGAGCCTCAATTTCCAGGGGGCATTGGACCGCTGTGATGCTCAGTTTTCATAATTTTTATTTATTATTATTTTTATTTATTTATTTGTTTGTTTGTTATTATAGCTCGGTTTCTGGGGGCAGTGGGGATGCTGAAAACATTTTCCACCTTGGACAGCCAAAAGGCTAGCACTACTCTTGAGGGGCATTGTCACCATTGTATTTGTTTAGTTTACTGAAACCCAGAAGTCTTCATTATTTGACTAATTATTTGCATTTTTTCCTCAGAGACAAACTGGACAGTCTGCCGGAATTATGGTAGGTGCTTTTGGGAAGGAAGTGTGATTTCCTTGTAAGACACTACCAGTAAAATTGTCCATATCCTTTTCTTCATCCTGACAACATAAAAGGTCCCCCCACTTTGTATATTTCTGTTATGTATCAAAAGAAAAGAAGGGAACTGTTTATAGATTTAACTACAGTTCCTCCTAATCATTGGCTTTTTCCCTCCCCAAATGAAATATGGGTATGAACCAGGTTGAAATGTAGTCTTGTGGCTAGAGCAGGGGAAGTCCTGCATTCTCTTCCTGTCTCAGCAACTTCCTTGGGATAAGTCATTGACATCAATGGGGCCTGTTTGTGCTTGGCATTAATCTTTGTGTTTCAGTTGCCCCATCTGTAAAAGGGCATAATAATAGGTGACTCCTAGAATTATTTTCATGCTCCATTAATTGTTTGCAAGGCACTTTGAAAACTGTTCTGGAAAGGTCTTACACAAATACAAATAATTATTTTTATATGACTAAACTCATTTAATTTACAGCTGTGAGATTAATTGAAAGCACAATCATAAAAGAAAGGTAGATAAGCAGCTCATTTCATACAAAACTAGTAGCCTGGTAACCTGCTTGGTTTTTGTAAGTTCTAAAAAATAAAGCAAGCCTGAGCAAAAGCAGCCATGATTAGGCATATCAGAAATGTCAAATATGGCCTTCCTTGGTTTCGCTGGAAGATTTATAGTAGAGCTCAAATATATACTGTGAACCTTCTCACACCTTACCTCCAACTGATTGGAATTTAATAAACAACTCTGTTACTGATGCACGAGGAAGACTAGAATGCAGCTCACTCTTTCAGAGCTGTGCTGCTCCGCTGGACTAACAAGAGTAAAGAGCAGTAATGGTTTATTTACATTACCATTATTAACAGATATGACTTTGATACATACAAGGACCGGATCCGATATGTAAGCAGGTGTCATTTTTATGTAATCACTTTTCAGACTAGAATGACATTTTAGACTTGGCATGTAGAAGTCAAGCAACTTCCGTCTGTGGTCAATATGCTTCTTTAGGCAATAACTGTGTTTTCTTTTTGTCTTCTCTTATCTATGATGTTCATAGGGCAGGGCTCAGAAAGCCAGCCCTGGACAGCACAAGCACTGTGAGAAATGTTTCAACCGGCAATGCCAAGTCCCAATCGAGCTCACCATCTCCTGCTTAGTGATCAACTGCCATTCACGCTGTGGAGCTGCCTTTCATATGTGTAAACAGGAAGAACACCAACTCCTATGTCCCCTAGAGCAGGTGTCATGCCTCAACGCAGGTTATGGCTGCCCTTTCTCCATGGCCCGTTTTAAGCTGGCAAAGCACCTTCAAGTCTGTCCAGCCAGTGTTGTCCACTGCTCTATGGAATGGAATCGCTGGCCAAATATAGACTCAGAAACCATTCTACATAAGAACATTATGAAGGAGCCACATAATGAGCAGTGTCTGGATACAGCCCTAGCCCTCAGAGATCAGAAGATTCTTTTTAGGACTCTGAAAATGGTGCAGCTGTTTCCAGAATGGAGAGAAGATGATAAAATGGAAGAACCAATAGCTGGAGCTGCAGGTTTGGAAGAAGGAGCCGTTGGAGGAATAGCATGTGATTCTAAAGAAGCTGATGGCCAAGTTGCTGAGCTTACCCAACAGGAGCGTGAGGATTTGGCAAAGGATAAGAAGGGGATAGATCTAGTAAGTTACAAAGCCTGGGAGAACATGTTTAGCAAAGAGCTTTCAGCACTGAAGGCAACAGACTTTTCAGCAAACTCAGAAAAAAAGGAAGGGGATAGCTACAAGAAAACAGGACAGGATCTTTGTGATGGCAACCCCAAAGAGAAGACAAAGGAAGCAGCTATTGTGGAAGAACCAAAAGAAAACAAAAATAATCAAGTGAATACAGGTGCAGAAAAGACAGGTCTGGCTCCTTGGCAAGATGGGATCCTGGAGAGGTTGAAAAAAGAAGTTAACGCAGCGGATTATAACATGTACCTGGTGCATCATGGGAGAATGCTCATCCATTTTGGTCAGCTAGCTGCTTGCACACCAAGAGAGAAAGACTTTGTGTATGGGAACTTGGAGGCTCACGAGGTGAAGACTGTGTGCACCTTTAAAGTGCCGGTTAGCTATCGTGGCAAAAGAGCACGAGTTGGAGATGCCTTGGCATACAAGATAGCAACGATGGATAAGTCAGTGGATACTTCAGATTTGCAAATAAGCCTTGAGGAATTTCCTAAATCAGATACAGCCAGAAGTACACTATTGTGTGCATTGGAAAAGGAACTGAAAGGTCATGAGATCTCCGAAGCAAAGAATATTGATGGACTGTTCATGGATTTTGGGACACAAACATACAACTTTCAGGTGGAACCCTTCTCCTCTAGAGCTGTTCTAGCAGATGTTCTGGATATAAAAAGCCCACCAGAACTCCATGTAGAGCTTCATACTGAGTGTGTTACTAGAAGACATAACAAAAGCTGCTCAGCCTTCACATTCACTTGCAATCACTTCTTCAGGAGGGATGAGTTTCCTTCACATTTCAAGAATGTTCATGCTGATATCCAGTTCTGTCTAAATGGATGGTTCCAACATCGTTGTCCACTTGCTTACTTGGGATGTACTTTTGTTCAAAACCGCTTCTACCCTGCTAGTCGTAAAGAAAAGATTATCTATAGCCAGCATCTTGATACATTTGCTATTAAACCAGAAGTTGATCCTGTGCTCTCTGAAATACAGAAATGCAATTTTACAACAAGTAATCAAGGAAAAAATGAAGAATCCCTGAGCAGCCTTCCATTGGAACTTTTACAGTATATTGCTGGGTTCTTGGACAGCTTCAGCTTGTCTCAGCTGTCCCAAGTGTCTGTACTGATGAGGGATATCTGTGCCACTCTACTTCAAGAGAGAGGGATGGTCCTCCTGCTGTGGGAGAAAAAAAGATATTCCCATGGAGGTACTTCATGGAGAGCTCGCAAAAAGGCAAGTGACAGTGGTGTTTGGGAAACAAAAGATATTTGCAGGATCGTCTAATTAAAAATATAACACAAGACGTGACTCTGATGTGAACTGAGCTTTCCTGACACTTAAAGGTCACACAGAACTTTTTAGAAATTAGACTTGTATCTCTTTTGGGTTGTGTACAGTGTTTAAAGATAGCCTGAAACAACCACATCCTATTTCATAAGGCAAAAGTAAAATATTTTCAAGTAACTGTGACTGTGAAGGGAGCCCAGATTTTCACATCAACTCCTAATGTTTTCACTGATTGGAATTTACAGGGTTTTCATGAAAATTTGCTTTGTTGGGACTTGGCTGCATAAAGTATCAAGCATGGGATAGGAAGTTTCACTTCTAAGTTTAAAACTTTGGGCTTGTCTACATGGTGTGTTAGCTTGCACCAGCTGGGATGTAAATTCTAATGGACATCAGCTTGTTGCACACTAACTGGCCAGTGTGAAACCTGCTGGTGTGCACTAAAAGTTCTCTCATGTGCGTTAATGTATTACTGTTTGAAACGGGATTACATCAGAGTGCCCTAGGGAACTTTAGTGTGTCCCAACAGGGTCCACATGAGCCAGTTAGTCTGCAAACATGCTGGTGCGCATTAGAATTTATGCCCCTCTGTTGCACATTAACACATTGTGCAGACAAGCCCTTTAATATGACTATATGTACAAGGTCATACAAGAAACAAAGAGTGTGGGTCACACAGGATGGAGGACTGCATCTTGAAAAGCAGTGACTCTGAAAAGGACTTAGGCGTAAAAGTAGATAACCAAATGAACATGAGCTCTCATCTCAGTTTAAAGCTCTGTCCAAAAAGCTAATGTGAACTTTCGATGTATAAAAAAGGAAATCTCGAGTAGAAATAGGGACGTTATATTACCTATGTATATGGCAAGCAGGGGATTACCACCACATTGTTTCCAGTAGCACTGTGTCCATGTCTCGTGTCTGTGCTTCAAAAAGGACGTAAAAAATGGGTGAGGGTTTAAGCGAAGAACCACAAAAAGGTTTTAAGATCTGCCTTTGAGTGAGAGGCATAGGGAGCTCTGTTAAGTTTAAGAGGTGACTTGATCATTGTCTATAACAAGTACCTATATGGGGAGAAGATATGTAAGAGCTGAGGGCTTTTTAATCTAGCATAACGAAATCGAACAGCTGGAAGTTGAAGCTAGCCAAATGCAAATTGGAATTAGGTTAGGAATAAGTTACAACATTTTAATAGCTGGGAATCAACCAGTGGAAGAACTTACCAAGTGATGTGGTGGATTCTGCTTGATCATTTGAAATCTTTAAATCACAAGTCACAAGTTATGGGCTCTATGCAGAATAGGGTGACCAGATGCTAACTGTAAAATATCGGGACCGCTGCAGGGGGAGCGCCATTTTAATTGTTACACTCACCCATCCGGGTCTTCGGCGGCAATTCGGTGGAGGGTCTTTCAGTTGCTGACAGTCTTCGGCGGGATTTCAGCAGAGGGTAATAAGTCTTGCTGCCAAAGACAGAAGCACCCACCGCCGAATTGCCGCCGAAGACCCGGACAAGTGAGTGTAACAAAAAAACAAAAACCAAAAAAAACGCCCGAAACAAAATATTGGGACAAATGGCATCCCAACCGTACTTCAGTCGGGATGTGGGACAAACTGCTCAAAATCGGGACAGTCCCAATTTTATCGGGATGTCTGGTCACCCTACTGCAGAAATTACTGTGTGAAATTTTATGGCAATGCAGGGCAGATTAGATGATCACAGTGGTCCCTTTTGGACTTAAAAATCTGTGAAGCTATTAATGGAATTCCTCTCTCACTCCTCCAGGTGAGAAGTGAGGGAGATTGGTGAAGGGAGCGCAAGGTTTGGGGATGGGACCTCACACTGCTGCTGTTCTGCTACTCTTGGACTGTTGACAGAGGACATAAGTTTACAGAGTTGTCAGTCTGGCACATTTCACCAGCACTTCACTAACAAATACAGGGAGAGGGTGAACTTTTAAACCACCTTCCAGTTCTAGGCTGATCAGGGGCCAAAACAGCCCTAGTATAATTTAGGTAGGCAGGAACCTGCTTTTAATTACAGTTCATTCTCTGGTGCTTCCTATGGGTGGCTAAGAATTTAGCACTGTCCCAGAATTTCCATACTGCTGTGTTGTGACTCTGCTCCGGCCGCCTCAGGACCACTGCCAGGAACCACCGAGCTGCGGCTGCTCCCAACACCCCCAGGACTGCCGCTCAGGCAGTTTCCAGGGCCAGCTGCACTGGCCGCTGCTCAGGCGGCCCCTGGGGCCAGCTGCTTGGACGGCTCTGGGATCAGCCACACTAGCTGCTGCAGAAGTTCTGGAGGTCGCAGGTAGTCATAGAATCAGCGACTTCTGCAACCTTTGTGACAAACATGGAGCCCTATGTATAATACCTAGTAATATGGTGTATTTATGTATTGGCTAATACTTCACCTGTTTGGATTTCTGTTACACATAACTTTAACTCCGAAGTTCTTAGATTTATAGTGCTTGGTTTTGGAATAATTATAGCATTGATCTAATGTTTTTCAAACCTATAAGTTATTCATGTATACTCTCAACCTTACTTTACTTTTTGTTTGGGATACATAGGTATGTATTTACACAAAGAGAGATATTATAAGACAGTGTATATAAAGACATTGTCCACTGATTGTCCACTGTTACACCAATCCTATGCTATCATGACTCCATTAGTCAGTTCAATAAATTAAGAGTATTGACAGTCCATTGTAATATTAGAACATCAATGTGTTTGTAAAACCTCTTTGCATTTTAATTAATGCTCCAGTCTTCTCTCCTTTATTCCCACATACTAGATCTGGCAGTTTAGCAACCTGTTCTCCCCCGTTAACAACTGGCAGTTCAGTGACGTTCCCTCCATGTCTGAACACCTGAAGATTTGTCCATTCTATGATGTGGAGCACAAGAAGGATCCATTCTTGCTGGCCAGCATGTGTGGACCCCGAAAGCGGGCTCAAGATAGCTTGGTCTCAACCTTCAGGCATGGATCCTGAATACATCCTCCTAGCTTCCTCCCCCAGATCTCTCAGAGGAGTATTGGGATCTGAGTTGTAGAGATTATTATGTGGGGATCCCATAAGAAAATTCCCTTTGGTAACACAAAATCAACCTTTTGCTGTTCTGTTTGGAATATGTTGCATCATTTCCCTTCAGTATTTTAGCAATACTAAAAAAAATAAAAATAAGATCAGTACTTCATTTAGCTGATTGCTGATATCACAGGTTTTCTGTTTATTTTTTGTGTTTCATGCTTGCTCTTAAATAGAGCCACCTGGAACAAGCAATGATAAGAGTACTGGTTTATAGCAGCCAGTTGGCAGTCTGGAAATCAGGGGAAAGGTACTGCCACCATACTTTTTCCCTGAGGGAGGAAAAGCAGCTAGAGTACCTAGTTTGGATTAATCTTATCCCTGTCAGTAAGCAGAATCATCCACAACTACTAGCATACAGAGAAATTCCTAGAGTGTACATTTGCTATATTACTTCAAAACTGACAGCTGTGGAGATAGCAAAGGTACTGGTGTGCATAGGCACAGGAGAACAAGCCCCAAATTGGTGGATGAATTACAGCTGTGTAGATGTTTTATCAAGGAGACAAGAATGCATCAAACAGTAACAAACAGCTATTTGAGGGAAAAGGACTTAAGGCCCTGATTCCTGAAAATATCCCTATTCTGGACCACATTGCTTAAAGCAGAGATGGTTGAAACGATTCAAATAAAAAAATTCTTTGTCAAAAAATGACAGCCAAAATTAAAGATCATTTTTTGACAAATTTGCCCTAAATGACATACTGTTTTCAATGTCATGCAGTGAGTCAGCAGCATTAGAAACAGAAATTCCTGGCTTCTATGCTCAAACTTCTAAACAATTCTCATTTGGCCAGCTGATGCAAAGTGGAATAGCACCATAAAAGTCAGTTTATACCAGCTGAGGATCTGGCCCATTTTACAATTAGTACCTGTCCCAATGGTGGTGGTATTATTCCAGCTCTAGTCTGCTTGCATCAAGTCCAGAGAAAATTGCTCCTCTAGCTCTCTTTCTAGAGAGAGAGATTATGACATCAGTTTCACTCCCCATTCCATACCTGTCATCTTGACTCTTCCTTTATTCTGTCCATGAAAGCAAGTCCTGGAGTCAGACTGGAGAGAAAGAGCAACATTTTTAATTTTGGCACTTCAGGGTATGAATTAGAGAAGAGAACATCTTGACAGTGGTCTTTTTCCCTTCCCTTCATTTGATGCTGCAGGATGTTGTCCCTGTTAACTGGTGGCCAGGCACTAGCTGGGATTTAATTAATCAGAAGAGGTATATACTGAGCTGGTCTAACCTGGAAACCTCCTTGCTTTAGCTGATATGATAAGAGCTTCACTGAACTCGTCTGAGCTAGAATCTGCCCTATTTATCTTAGTGAGCACAGCATGGATACATTTTAAAGACAGATATCGAGGGGGGTTGGCTAGAAGAAGTTGGACACCTGTTGCTTCTGTAAAACAAGTTGTTTGCTATAGAGGGGCTCAGATTGGAAGACTGAATCCAAATCTTCTCTAATACTGAGAACATTTGGATTCAGATCTCATACTTGAATTTCACGGCCTGGCCCCATTTTAGTTGCCTGTATTATTTTCAAAGAGTAAAAGTCACATTATACTCTGGGTCTTGACTGACAGACTGTGTCAGTCCCAGTACCCTACACTGAAGTTATGGCATAGGTGAGACGTGGAAAGTATAAGGAATATATTTAAACACATGAAACAAACATGGGCTTTTGGAACAATAAGTGTTAAGTGGGTTTCCTGAGGAATCCCTGGGGAGTGGCTAATGTAAGTTCCACTACACCAGTTATGCAAAAACCTAGTCCTTTCAAACTATGCCCTGAGGAGTGGGCCATCAATTGGTGATTGCCTGTTCTCAGAGACTGGAGATCAAAGGCCCAAGCTGTATAAAGAAGCAGCTGAACCTTCCAGTTGGGGTTCTGGTGCCTGATCTAAAAACTGACATGAACATGTAACCAAGGGGGCAAATCCAGCTGTGAGGTTTGCGAGACTGTCCCCTACCAGAACCCTAAATTGGAATTAGGGTGACCACTAATAAGTTATTTATATGCATGTAAGTACTTTTATTCTTTTGACTATGTTTTCTCTGTAATGCGTTTTACCTTAACAATAAATGTGCTTGCTTAGAAAAAGCTGTGTGGTGACTTGTAACTACTGGCAATGCAGGCTTTGTCTATGGTTCAGGCGCTACAGTGGCACAGCCATGGTGCAGCATCTGTGCCACTGTAGCATCTAGTATAGATATTTACTACAGCAATAGAAGAGGATTTTTTCCATTGCTGTAACAAACCCATCTCATTCAGAGGTGTTACCTAGACGTGGTTAATGTAAATTCAACTACCACAGTTAAGCAAAAATTCTGCCTTTTCAAGCTACACCCTGAGGAGTGGGCCATCAACTGGTGATTACCTGTTCCCGGAGACTGGTGATCAAAGGCCCAACCTGTATAAAGAAACAGCTGAACTGTCCAACTCGGGTTCTGGTGCTTGATCTAAAAATTGACATGAACTTGTAACCAAGGGGGCAAACCCAGCTATGGGGTTTGATAGTCTGACCTTTACCAGAGCTCTGAGGATGACCTCTGGTAAACTTTTAGTATGTATGTAAGTTCATTTATTGTTTTATGTATGTTTTTTCTGTAAGTGCTGGTAACATTTTCCCTGCGTGACCCCATCTTCAGATCTTCAGATGTATTGTTTCCCGTGATCCCAGATAGCATGGAGGATGCCATTTAAAAATGGTATCCTCCATTCTATGTGACCTTGCATGCACCATATGTGCAAGGTTACATCACACAGAAGATGCCATTTTGCTTGACAAAATGGCATCCTCTGTGCAGCATGAACTCACACATGTTTGGTGCATGCAAAGTCACACTGTATGGATGGTACCATTTTGTAGAACAAAATAGCATCCTCTGTGTGGCTTGACCTCACACATATGGTGTGTGTGATGTCATGCTGAGTGGAGGATCTCATTTTGTAAAATGGCATCCTCTGTACACTCAGGACTGCCACAACCCCATCTGCTGATAGCACTACTCCACTGTGACCCACAGTTTGGGAACCACTGCAATATAGGCTATACCTACATTACAGATGCTAAAGCAGCTACTGCTATGGTGCTGCAGCTGCGCCACAATAACATCTAGTGTAGATACTCACTGCAGCGATGGACATGTTTTTTCCTTTGCTGTAGTAAATCCACTTCTTAGAGGGGTGGTAGCTAGGTCAATAGGGCTTCGATCAGCTTAACTACATCTCTGAGTAGTAGCAAGATCTACTTAAATTTTAGGTATAGACAAAGCCACACTGTTCATAGCCCTTAGAGAGAAAGCAAAGCACAAGCACTGGCTGTTAGGCAGACTGACTTGCTGGGGATATCACAATGTAAGGCAGGGAGCCGTGCAGCCTTAAAACCCCCTGTCAGAAGGAAGTGGGACAAGGATCTTTACCCAGAGACATGTAATGACAGGAGACTTGAGACCTGACTGGGAACTCCTGAAGTTTTCCATGGAGGGGAGGGGAGACATAAATAGTTACCATGAAGCTTTGACAGAAGTTTCTTCTCATTGGGGAATGAGAATTGGTAGATGTGAGGTAATGGGATTTAGGAAAGGTGAAAGGACAGAAGTCAGAGAGGTCAGGGAGGAGATGGGGAGGATCAGGAAAGGTGGAGGGGATTGAAGTCAGGAAAGGTAAGTGACTGGGTACTGAAAAGCTGAATGGGTGAGGATGGACTGGAGAGAAGCAGGTGGGGACAGATTTCAAGAAAGGTGTGTGTGAGTAGGAGGGCTTGGGAGAGGTAATTTGAATGGAGATGAGGTCAAGAGTGAGTGAGTAGTACAGGCTCGACACCGTCCATCACCATATAATTTTGACAGGTTTCCAAACCCTCACCATGCCCCATAGTCAAGAGAGAACCCATCTTAGTGACTCTCCTTTAGTTTCCCCTCCTAATTTCTCCAATGAGCAGTCTGAATCCCTCAGAAAGTTCCCTCCCAGCCTTTCCAGGGCTATTAGAGATCATTTTTGACCACATGCACATTTATGGTGCTGGTGTTCTTCTACTGCTTTTACTCCAATCCCTTAAACATTCTTACATACAACTTATCTGTGATTAGTCTCTGTACAACTCTACGTTTGAATCCTTCAGGGTCTCCTGGTCATGGTCCAGAGTGCCAAACAAATCTTGAATCAGCAATCTGGTCTCATGTTTCTCCTCTGCACTGTCCTTGTGATCTCACTCATCAGCAATTATCCCCATGGCCTCACTCCCATGCATGGGCGGTGGGTGAAGCTTTCACTTGGGGAGGCTAGCTCCCCACCTTGCCTCTTCTGCCTGTGGCCCTGCCCACACTCCACCCCTGCTCCGCCACAGGTCCCGTCCCCATCCTAATTGGCCCACTCGCCCACCATGCATGTCTCCCTCCTCGCTTTCCTCCTCCTCCCTGCTCACTCCCCCCCCTCACTGCATGCGAACCCCCTTCCAGCCAAATCCCTGAAACCAAGCAAATGACATTTGAAGAAAACTCCACTTCTCTGCAATTTCTTTCGGAAGAAAATGGAGCATGTCTTCCACTGTGTGCCAGATTGTGTTTGTGAAGACTGGACATGCAGAAAGTACCTAATTAAAAGCACTAAATTTGTGAATAAGTTGTGTCAGTCACAGATGTTTTGATATCCTGATAGCTGACATGCAGGAATCCTGCAAAATGACCTTTTCAAGTGTTCCACCCCCATCTCATTGGGAACATATAATGGGGACCATATAATGGCAAGCAGCAGTTAAAGCTAATTGAGAAATCTCTGTCCTCCTTTTTTCACACAAGAAAACAAGGTGTCAGGCCTCATTTGCACCCTGACAGGAAGAAAATGGCTGGAATCAGACTGAAAGCTGCCACCTCATTTTCACTTCTTCACACAAACAAAGCTTGAGCTTCCTATGTTCATTGTTTCAACAGCAATAAGCACCTCAGGAAATAAATAAGAACTGCCAAGAGAAGTGGCTGCTACAGCTAGACATTAATCCTGTCAGTAAAATAAAGGCTGGCTGCTACTTTAACAACAATAATAGCCACTCACAGAAACAAGGAAACAAAAAGTCCCACTGAGGCAGCATTGTGGTGCTAGCTTTATGTACCAGATTCTATATCCCCAGGGATAAAGGAACCAAATCCCCAGGTAGCCCCATTCTCGTGAGAAACTGGTCACTAGGCAGATGCAATCCCCCATCCACTGAAAACAGTTGAGTCTCTTATTCTATAATGTCTCCTCTCCACCACCGCATCCCTCCTCCCCCACCCCGTCTCTTCATTCCACACCCCTCTCCCCTGAAGCCACCACCGCTCACCCTCTCCGCCCCTCCCTGCCAGCAACAGCTGAGCTGGGGGAACAAGTGGGGAGGGGCGCAAGGAGAAAACCCATGGAGCAAGCAGGGGGGAGGCTGAGCAGAGAGGGGGGACTGGGGCTGAACGTGAGTGGCGAGAGGAGGCAGAGGAGTGTAATTTTTTTGGATGGACATTTAATTTTTTTAACTCGAGAGAGAGAAAAATATATATATTTTAATATGAAGGACATTTTTGTTCACCTTGTACGTGAGGGAAAATATTTTTGCATGAGGGAGAAACTTGTTTTTTTAGAATAAGAGAAAAAATAATTTTTTCCTTTACATGAGGGGAAAATATTATGTAAAAGAAAAATTATAGAGAAACAATTGTTTAACTCTGGAAGATTTTTTTAGCACAGAATATTATTTTTAAGATGAGGAGGAAAACATTTTTAACAGAAGGGGGAAATTTTTTTTAATACACAAAAAAAATATTGTTTTATATGATGGAATTTTTTTTAACTGATGGAATTTTTTATATGATGGAAAAAATATTTTTAACATGGTAGAAAATATTTTTTACATGAATAAAATATAAATTAATCTTATTTTTTGCACAGTTTTTTGAAAAATAAAATTTGTTTTTAATGCAGAAAGTATTGTTTCAAAGAAATTGTATTTGTTTTTCAGTTTTTATAAAGAATTTCTTTTTGTATTTTTTAACATACTTTTGTCCTATGGCTTCTAACAGAAATCAACTTTTTATCTAAATATATATGTATTTATTTTTATTCCAAAAGTTATTTTTTTCAAATAGTTTTTGCAAAAAGACCCTATTTTTCTATCTTTTGCAAAAAAAAGTATCAGTTATCTTTTTCTTTTTTAATTTTTGATTGTGTACATATTGAATTTTTTCACAAAAATATTTGTCCTATTTTTTTTTAATGCAGAAATAGATTTCCTTTGGGGATATCTCCTAGGAACAGCTGATCTGTAGGGCAAAGTGAGAACTTCGGGATCCAAGTTACTTGACAATCACCTCCAAGGAGTAAAGTGATGGTCCTTCTCTGTGTATACCATACAATGCCATGTCTATCAGCATCTTCCTCAGAGGTGGAGATGCTCCTCCCTAAAAGTGTTTCTAAGCCTCACAGATGTTGGGGTGGATCCCAGTCACTCCCAAAAGGGGTAAGTTTTATCCCAGAGAAGAATCTCAGAGAAGAGTTTATGGTACCCAACTCTCTCATAGGGTGACCAATTACCGCATTCTAACAATTGTCCTAGTGCAGTTATCAGACCTCATTGGTAGCAGTTGAGAGAGTAGATGTTAGTGTAACAATGGCTTTCATATCTTCTAGTAGTGTCTTGCCTTCTGTTTCAACAAAACATTCAATTTAGCTGTAAAGTTGGGGTCCCAGCTAGTATAGTCTCCTCCTTTGGGTAACTGCCAGCCAGAAACACATGCCAGCAGCCAACTTCACCCAGAGTACCAACTTCCTTGGGAATACATTGTGCATCAAAGTCATTAGCTGTTCTCACAAATATAGACACTCTGTTTGTTGGGGGGGTCACCTCGCCAACTGTAAATTATGGTATTCCTGAAGATTTTCACAGTTCCCAACTCCAGATAGATAGTAGCATCCTCAATGTCTATGGGCACCTTAGCTGGTATAAGGGCTTGGTTGGGTTTACAAAGAACAATTAGCTCACAATGCTTCTTTAAAGTCCAGCAGGGCTCAGACAAATAATCAGAACTTCAATAACATCAAAATTAGATATGATTGCTTTCTTGCTTCAGAAGTTGGGGTGGCAGAGGGTGTCCAGCAGTGCCTCCAAAATGTAATCCCCCACCCCTTTCCTTTCTGAGCTACTCAGGAGCAGGCAACACTCACCGGGTGTCCCAGGCACCTGATGTTGTTGACAGCAAAGGATATCCTCGGTATCCCAGTGCTAATGTTGGATAGGTCAGAATCCTGAAGCCACCTCGCAGCCTTATAAGGAAATTAATCTTGGCAACTTTCCCTGGAGTACTGACTTTTGTATAGAATTAGTACCAGCCCAAACAATACATCAAAAAGCAATTAATTTTACCTCAACAATTTCACAATGTTGTATTAAAATTAAACATGATGACCTTGGGCATCTTGGGTTGGATAAGACCTATGGGCATGTATGAGCCAGATTCTGCTGGCTATGGATGAAGATTGATGGGGAGCAGTACTGTAAGACCTGTGCCCAGTATACACAGTGGAAGACTCTACCCACAAGAGCTGCTCCACTGTTTCATCTTCACAGTGACAGCTCTGTGGATTTAGTTGGTATGGATTTTCTCACAATTGAATCCAATAGCAGAAATACTTGTATTAGTTATAACTGACCATTTCACAAGGTAGGCATGGGATTTTCCCACTACAGACCAAAAAGCCTGCTACCATTGCTAAAACTCTTTGGGAAAACTACTGTGTGCATTATGGGCAACCCAAGTGGATGCACTCCACTGAAAGACAGGACTTCAAGAGCCGATTAATTCAGGAACTTGTAACTATGGTAAGTGTAAAAAAAACCCAAAATCTAGGACAATACCCTATCATCCATAGGGAGGTCCATGGCCTGAATATTTGAATTGGACCCTGCTTAATATGTTGGCAACCTTAAATCTCAAACAGAACTCTAGATGGAGCCAGCATGTTAGCCATCTTGTGCATGCTTACAACTGTACATGAAATGAGGCCACTGGGTATTCTTCAGGGCTGGTGCAAGGATATTTTGTGCCCTAGGTGAAACTTCCACCTTGTGCCCCCCCGCACATCAGTTGATTGAGGGGCACATCCCAATGAGCCTTTATAGACCCCTGGGGTCAGCTGTTGTGTATTTGGTTGTCATGGTATTTGTTCCTATGGCAACTGAGTTAGATTATTAGGGGATAGCCCAGCCAGCTTTGGCCGGTTAGGTGAGCTCTGTGTCTGTAAATAAATGGTAGTTTTGTTAGCTGTCTGCTGTCTGGCCTCAAGTGATTTCTTCCTAAACCGGCTGCCCCCAAGGATATAACAAGTGGTGACAATAGATGGGATTCCGGTGCAGCTCCAGTAACAGAAGGAAGTAGAAGTCAAGGTAAAGAACAAACAAAAAAACTGCTTGTTTGCACTGACTGTGAATGTGAAACTAAAAATCATGGCTACTCTGACTGGGCCACTGGAACCTTTTGATGAGAATATAGTGCAATGGCATGTGTATACTGAGCGTTTTGAGCTTTTTGTTATTGCAAATGACATTATAGAAGAGAAGAAGGTGCCACTATTCTTAAGTGTTGTAGGGGCTAAAACCTACTCCCTGCTACGCAGCTTACTACACCCTGATAAGCCAGAGACTAAATCTTACAGTGACATTATGGAAATCCTGGAGTCCCATTTTTCCCCCAAACCACTGGTAATTGCTGAAACTTCCAAATTCCAAAAACAATTCCTAATGCCTCACGTTCGATTTGGGCGTAGTTAGTTTCTGCTTTGCTTAGAGTGCGTGAAGCAAAAGCAATAGGTCTCTCTTCTCCCGAAGGCATAATGTGTGACATGACTGCTCCCACTCCATAAGGGGAGGCATCGCAGGCCAATTGTAGGGGTAAGGATGGATCAAAGTGCATTAGAACTTCAGAATTTAGCAATGCATCCTTAGCTTTGTTAAATGCAACATCACAGGCTTCAGTCCACTTCCAGGCCTTGTTCTGCCCAAGGAGCTCATGAAGTGGTTTTAGCAGTGTGGCTAACTGTGAGATGAACTTTCCATAATAGTTCAGTAGTCCTAGAAACGAGCGCAGCTGGCTTACATTTCGAGGTTGGGGAGCCTCCACAATAGCCTCAACTTTTGCAGGGGCCTTATGAAGACCTGCAGAATCAATGATGTGTCCCAAATATTCAACAGAGGGCTGGAAGAAGTCACACATGTCTTTGCGAACTCGTAGGCCATACTCTTCCAGTCTTTGTAGGGTAGCCTCTAAATTCTTTAAGTGATCCTCTTCATTCCTTCCAGTGACCAGGATGTCATCCAGATAGCACTGAACTCCTGACAAGCCACACAAGATCTAGTCCATAGCCCTCTGGAACAGGGCGGGAGCAGACGTTATTCCGAAGGGTAGGCGACAGTATCGATAAAGCCCCTTATGAGTCACAATAGTCAACAGCTCTTGGGACTTTTCATCAACGTGTATCTGTAAATATGCTTGACTCAGATCAATCTTACTGAACTTTTGTCCCCCATTATACTTCCGGAGCTAAATGGGTCCCTGCCACGATCATCACTCAAACAGGACCTGTTTCCTACACAGTCCGGACTGTAGAGAATCTTACCTGGCGGCGACATGTAGATCAGCTGTTGCCAGGTCATGCCAGTCCTCAGGACACATCTGCAGTTGAGTGGTCTGACTTCACCTCTTCTGGTGAGACACCGAATCATGAATCACCTGTTCCTGACTGTTCTCCTCCATTACAGCCGGCAGCTGAGATACCCCTTTGCCCAGCACGAGCTGATACCACCTCCTCACCCGTTCGTGCTGCAGACCCTGAGCCCCTGGTACTTTCGGGTGCAACAACACCAGAAGTTCGCCGTAATCCACCTAGAGACAGAAGGCTTCCTCATCGGCTGGATCTTTAGCTAGGGTGAACCCATGGCTATGGGGCAAAATAATCCCCAGGGTTTAGCCGGGAATGGAGGCAGTCTACCTCCTTCTCTAGTCTAGTGTGTGTTTTATTTAGGGGATGTTCTTATTGGAGGGGAGGAATATGTTGTGTATTTGGTTGTCATGGTTTTTGTTCCTATGGCAACTGAGTTAGATTATTAGGGGATAGCCCAGCCAGCTTCGGCCGGTTAGGTGAGCTCTGTGTCTGTAAATAAATGGTAGTTTTGTTAGCTGTCTGCTGTCTGGCCTCAAGTGATTTCTTCCTAAACTGGCTGCCCCCAAGGATATAACATGTAACTTTAGCGCCCTCGTGGCCAAGATGGAGTCTGCTCTGCAGGCAGCTCTGGCCAAGAGACAGCGCGTGCAGGAATGCAGCAGGAGAAATCCCTTCCACCCCAGGGGCACCTGTTCCAACCCCCAGAGTGAACACACCCACCCACAGGAAAAGCACAGTCTATATAACAAAGGGAGATATTTATTTACAGAGGGCTGGGAGGAGAAAAACAACAAGGGGAAATATAGGGGGAGCAGTAAAACAGGCTGCATTCAAACCAAGGCCCCACGGACCCAGTGGTAGCACAGTCTGACAGGGCAGATACCGAGCAATGTGTCTGTACACAGTGTTCAGGAGGCCTGAGCAAAGTTCCAGTCCGGTGGTGAGTCTTGGGTGCTCCTGGTCGTCTTCAGCGCCAGTGAACTCTCCCCAGGAAACCCCTCCGGTGCCTCTTCTGCCGCTCTCTGCAAAGCCCCACAGAGCGGCCACCTCCCCACTTAACTATCTAACAGCCTCCCTCCTTATTTCCAGTGCGGAGTCACAAGCCCCAGTACTCACAGCCCCAGGCAGCTCCGGGCAGCCGTGATACTGGGTCCAGCTCTGGCCTGTCCTTCTCGGGCGATTCCCCCCGGCACAGGACTTCTCCTGGCTCCTGTCCTGGGCTGTCCCCGATCAGGCTTGTCCTCCTCAGGCCTCCAGCAGGTTCTCTCTGCTTCCTTCCCCAGGGCCAGCCATGTTGCTCTCCCCTCTCTCCCTCCAGCTCCAGCCCTGCCCCCTGGAGTTTCCCTCCTTTTTCTTACTCTCCCCCTCCCCCTTGGGAAAAAGATTTAAAGGGGCCATGCTCTCTAGACCCCAAAGGGTTACAAACACTAGCCTGCCCAGGGGCCAGCCATGCCCAGGGGCTGCTCCCCAGACCAGGTTCCCCCCTCCCCGCCCCATGAACTCCCCTGGAGGGTGCACAGACCCCCTGGGAGCCCTCCCCACCCCCACCCCGGCAGCCCCCGCCGTGAGTCCACTCACTGGCTTTACCAAGCTTGGGCCGCTGCAGCAGCTCGGCAGGGAGGGCTGCAGCAGATGCATGTGGGCGCCAGCACCTGTGTGCCCCCCGGCTCCCCCCTCGCCGCACTCAGGCTCTGCGGCTCCTGGGAGTGTGAGCCCCCGCTGCCCCTCCCAGAGCAGGCTCAGGGCCCCATGCCCCTGCGGCGGTGGCAGCTCGCATGCCTGGGAGCTGCAGAGCCCGAGCGCGGTGAGGGGGGAGCTGGGAGGTGCACGGGGGCTGGTGCCCGCATGCATCTGCTGCAGCCTGCAGGAGCCTCCGGGGGGGGGGGGGTGCTGGGCTGCAGCCTGGGACGTGGCTACTCCCATTAGCGGCGCCGCTGCCTTTGCAGGGCTGCTGCCCCCTTGTGCCATGTCGGCTCCTCCATGGCTGGGGCTTGCTGCCCCCACAAGCCAACGCTCTGGCTCCTCCCTGACGAACCAGGGTACTGCTCTTTGGCACCCCCAACCACTTAGCGTCCTAGGCGACCGCCTAGTTCACCTAGGGGTTGCACCGGCCCTGTCTGTATATCTTAATGTTTGGACAAGAAGACCTAACTGCAACAACCTGAACGCTAGGTCAGGGGGCGATATCTGCAACAACTTAGCTTACCTCACCTCCCCTAACCCTAAGTTAGGTGGCCCCACCTGACACCACCCTAAGCCTAGCAAAGGGGGAAATAGCTGCCCCAGTGCTAAGGCCTATCTCCCACAGCCTGAAGCCTAGCGCGGGGCGCCCTACCTCCCCTTACCCTAACCCTAAGTCAGCCAGTCCTAACCTCACTCTACAAAGGGATCCCTAGTTTCCCCAACTCTAACCCTAGCAAGGGGGGGCCCTACCCGCCACAACCATCACCCTATGTCAGTGGGCCCTATCTGGTATGACCCTAACCCTAGCGCTGGTGCCCTACTTCCCTTATCCCTATCCTGAAAGCAGGGAGCTGCACCTGCCACAACCCTAACACTGGCAAAGGCATCCCTACCTACCCCAGCCCTAACCCTAGCTTAGGGGGCCCTACCACCCACCACACTAAACCTAGCACGCGGGTCCCTAGCTGTCAAAACCATAATCCTATGTCCAGGTGCCATATCTCCCACAACATTAACCCTAGTACCAGGTACCTTACTTCCCTTAACCCTAAGTCAAGGGGCCCTACCTGCCCCCAACTCTAACCCCAGAACAGCAGATCCTTCCTAAACTTAAGTATTGGGCCCTTTTTGCCACAACCCTCACGCTAGCACCAGACGCTCTACCTCTCCTAACCCCAACCTGATTTGATGGGGCCCTACCTTCCCCAACTGTAACCCTAGCACAGAGGACCCTTCCTAACCCAACCTTATCCCTAACTGCGGGCACTCTACCTGCCACAACCCCCATCATAGTAATAGATTCACTACCTCCCTTAACCCTAAGTTAGGGGACCCTACCTGCCACAACCCTAGCCCTCGGTCAGGGGACCCTTGTCACGGGATCTATAGGTCTGGCGCTCTAGGACAAGTTTGGAACAGTCCCTGGGAGGACCCTTTCAGTGTGCCAGACCCCCTTAGAATCATAAAATATCAGGGTTGGAAGGGACCTCATGGAGGTCATCTAGTCCAACCCCCTGCTCAAAGCAGGACCAATCCCCAGATTTTTGCCCCAGATCCCTAAATGGCCCCCTCAGGGATTGAGCTCACAACCCTGGGTTTAGCAGGCCAATGCTCAAACCACTGAGCTCTCCCTTCCACCTCACTCTTTCACTGAGTAAGCCACTCAGCTTCACTACCTCCTTGGACCGGAACTCCAGCACACCTGCTTCACATCCTAAGTTCCCTTCAGTGAGTCCACCTGAGGTGGGCACCTGAGGGAGACCAGTACCCCCAAAGGGAGCAATACATGCATACCCCGACCTTCTCAATCTGCAATGACTCTCAGCCAGTGTTGTAAAAGCAGTAGGGTTTATTAGATGTCTGGAACGTAGCATAGGAAGTCCTTGGTTAGCATAAATACCAGAAAGTTACAGCATGGTCCATTCTGATTAGTCCAGAGCCCCTCTGATTAGCCCCCCTTGGCTCCCCCTCGGCTCCCCCTCTATCCATCTGTGCCCCTCTGTCCCAATTTCCAGGTGAGTTACATCTGGCCCCTCCTCAGTCTTTTGTTGTCTAGCTGGTCAAACTCAGCTGGCTTCCTGCAGAGGGGTGGGCCATTCATGTCATCAGTTGCTAGGTACCAAATGCCCCAGTGATTTATTTGCCATTGTCTTCATGGAACCTCCATTGACCTGTGCCCCAAACCTGAGGCAACTTTGCCATAGCCTGCCAAAGCATAAACAGCCTTTTCCAATCACCTAGCTAACCATGCAGCACATAGGGGAAACTGAGGTACCCACAGTATTCATAAAGTACTACAGAAAATTCCCACTACATCACATCACTTCCCCCATGATATCTCTTCCCCCTTGAGACTGAACTGAGAGGGGTCACTTTACCCAGTGACCTGGGGAAGTTCGAACCCACCAATGTTACCCATAGGTGCCACAGCATCTTCCCCAGTTCCTTGGCAGTTGTTCTATCAGGCACGTCCATGATCCTTTTAGCACCCTACTAATCTAGGGCACTTACTGTTTCCAACACCCAGTTCAGAGCAGTTTCACATCCTCCCTTAGGACTGGTCTCTTCGATGGCACTCGCAGGGTGCCCAGGAAGAGCTCTCATGCAGCCCCCAGCCCTTTTGCCACCCCAAAACCTTTGGGTTTGAAACCGGGCTGGGATCCTGCCACTGCCTCCTCCCCCTTGTGTGCCAAGGAGTGAGGAGCACAGTGACCCCACATTCCTCCATGTGTCAGCCATCTTGGCTGCAGCCTAGGGTGTCCTTACCCTTGGTTAGAACAGGGAGTGGTCCTGTGAGCATTGGTTCTTAACCCAGTCACATCTCTGGTGCTCTGGTATCCCAGCACCTGCTGAGGGATGCAGGGTGCTCCTGCACACTGGCAGGCCCCCACTGGAGTTGTGTCCCAACCCCAGGGCTGTGTACATGCAAGGAGCCCATCTCCCATCCTGGGGTCAACCTGTTGCCCTCATCCTAGGACAGAGTCACCTCCCAGTCTCCATTCCTAGAGGGTTGTGATTGGGGGTCTCATGAAGAAAACACACCATACCACGCTAAGCAGGTCTGTCTGTTACAAGCAGCAACCCTCCAGCTGCTTCCCCCTTCCCTGGGCCTATCTCACCACGAGACAAGGCAAGCATTTTTAGCAATCACCCTGCCCTGCCAGTGTCACTGTCTCCCAATGCTCAGCTAGGATCAGCTACCACTGTGCTCATTCTGCCTTTGCTTTCCCAGTGAGGGTGTAGTAGGCAGTGAGGGCTGGCTGCCTTGATGACAGCATCAAAGCCAGTGTGAGTCATCTCCTGTGTGGAGATGGGCGGGGACCATCCCTCTGTCCCATTCAGCTACAGGTGTCTGGTTACAGACAGGAGTCCTGGGCTGTTACCAGCCTTGTTACTAGCCACGGGAACCCCTCTCCGCCCCTCCTTGCCAGCCTGCCTAGTTGCATGTTCACTGAAGACCTGCATTCTCAGCCTGCTAGTTTCCTGGATTCAAATCCTTGGCTGTTACAGGCCCAGAGGCTGGATCCTGTCTTAAACTGACACATGCAGTGCAGTTGTAACCATGTCAGTCCCAGGATATTAGACAGACAAAGTGGGACCCTAACCAACAGAAGTTGGTCCAATAAAAGATATCACCTCACCCACCTTGTCTCTTTAATGTGATGCAGCCATTTTCCAAAAGGACATCAAAGCTAATGTCCTGGAGAACCCCAACTACCAGCCACCCTGCTCCTTCCTGTCTCTGCACAGGGATCTGAGCCATAAGCAGGGCAAATGGCTTCACATTTGGAACTTTTACCCAAATTACACAGCCCTTCAGCATTTGATGGGGTTGTACCACACAAGACCTGACAAGGATTCTCTCTCTACCAGAATCTCTCCACCCCATGAATGTCTTCCCATTAACCTTCTGCTCCACTGGGCATCAGATGGTCTGAGCCCAGCAGAGTTCCACAGGACATGTATATTGATGCCTGGAGTGGGAGCCCCTCTGGGCTAGACACCCACGGCTGGCCTGGGCCAGCTGACTCATGCTCATGAGGTTCAGGCTGTGGGGCTGTTTCATTGCTGTGTAGACTTCCGAACTTGGGGTGGAGCCCAGGCTCTAGAACCCTGCGGGGTGGGAGGGTGCCAGAGCTCAAGCTGCAGCTTGAGCCCAGTATACACAGCAGTGCAACAGCCCCACAGCCCAAGCCCCACAAGCAGGAGTCAGCAGGCGTGGGCCAGCCATGGGTTTTTCTTTGCTGTGTAGACATACCCTTAGGGCTTGGCTACACTTGCGAGTTAGAGAGCATTAAAGCAGCCCAGTGCGCTCTAACTCACAACGCGTCCACACTGGCAAGGCACGTAGCGCACTCTGACTCCACGGCTAGTGTGCTCCTGGTACTCCACCTTGGCGAGTGGAATAATGTGTATTGCGCCCCTGCTGGAGCCCCGTGGGCCCAGTGTGGACACTCTGATCTGTTAATGCGCTCTGATCGGCCTCCAGAAGTGTCCCACAATGCCTGTTCTAACCACTCTGGTCATCACTTTGAACTCTACTGCCCTGCCCTCAGGTGACCAACTGCCAGACCCGCCCCTTAAATTCTCTGGGAATTTTGAAAATCCCCTTCCTGTTTGCTCAGCCAGGCGTGGAGTGCTCTCAGTGCATCTTTCCAGATGACCATGCCTCCACGCGCCAGGAGAGCCCCAGCATGGAGCAATGGCGAGGTGCTGGACCTCATCAGTGTTTGGGGGGAGGAAACTATCCAGTCCCAGCTGCGCTCCAGCCATAGGAATTATGATACCTTCGGGCAGATATCAAGGGACATGATGGAAAGGCCATGATCGAGACGCACTGCAGTGCAGAGTTAAAGTGAAGGAGCTGAGGAGTGCCTACCGCAAAGCCCGTGAGGCAAACAGCTGCTCTGGTGCTGCCCCCATGACCTGTCATTTCTACAAAGAGCCGGACACGATACTTGGGGGGCGACCCCACCTCCAGTCCGAGTACCACTGTGGACACTTCAGAGCCCAGTTCAACAAGGCAGGAGGAGGAGGAGGAGGAAAGCGGGAGTGAGGGTGCTGAGGAGGAAGACACCCCAGAATCCCTAGATGCAGGCAGCCAGGCGATGTTTTCAAGCCAGGAGGAAGGCAGCCAGTCGCAGCAGCCGCTGCTTGGGGAAGGACAAACACCAGAGAAGTTGCCCGGTAAGCGGCTTTTATTTTGGAAAGGAAGTTATTCAGTGCGGGCTCTTGGGGCGAGGAGGGTTAGGGCTGCATGCATGCCTAGATACAGAATAGGGCATTGATGTGCTCTCTCACATCACGGTAATTGGCCTCAGTGATCTCTTCAAAGGTCTCATCCAGAACTTGGGCAATGCTTGTTGTCCTTGTCCCAGTTAGGCTAACATGTCCATGCCACTGTGCCATGAGGGGTGTGGGGACCATTGCTGCGCACAGGCAAGCTGCATGTGGGCCAGGGCAGAAGCCGCATTGTAGTAGAAGACCCTCCCTTGCTTCTCAGGTCACCATCAGCAGCGAGATATCTTCCAGGATGAACTCCTGTTGAAAATGTGGGGACAGTGTTCAGTACAGGTACCCCCTGAAGCTGTTGGCTGTCCCCAAGGCACAGAAACCCAGAGGACAGTACAGCCCTGAAACAATCAGTGCCCCTTGCCCCTGTGCTTACTCATCATTTTGGGGCTCCCATAGGTTATGTGCACTTGCTTTGGGATGGGAAAATTATGCTATTGTGTAGATTGTGCTTGGCCTACTTAAGTATGGGGGAATCATTGCTCTGTATAATGTGAACAATGCTGCCTCTGTTAAGTGTTGCATTTTGCCTTTACAGATGCAACCTTGAGATCTCAGCCATCTGTCTTATCACCAGCCAAGAGGCTGCAAAGAATCAGGAAAAGACCACATAGAAGCAAAGAGGACATGCTGCATGAAGTAATGCAGCAATCACTTAATGAGAATCTAAAAGCGCAGGAGTGGAGGGAGAGTGAAAGGAGGATCCGCCAGCAGAATGAGGAGCGCCGGCACAAAAGCGCAGTGCTCCGGCAGCAAAGCACGGATCGGCTGATAAGTATCATGGAGCACCAAGCGGACTCTATCCAGGCACTCGTAGCCATGCAGGAGGAGCACTACCATGCCTGCCCACCCCCCTGCAGCCCTTGTCCCAAAACTCTTTCCCTTGTGCCTCCATGTCACCTCCAACCCACTTTCCCCAACATCTGGGTTCTTACCACCACCATCTGCCTCCAACACCTGTAGCTTCACCACCCAGCCCTGCAAACTACGACCTTTACCCACTGCACTCAACCCCCATCACCATGCAGCATAGCCATCCAGAAGTGCAGCACTCATTGCACAGTACTCCAGACAGGAAGGCTGAGTATGATAACAGGACAGATGCAAACCTGTGATTGTACCATTCACCACCACCCCCCTTGCCTTTTCTCTTTCCCAAGCAGTTGTGTTTCTTTTCAATAAATGGATTTTTTTTGGCTTTGAAAACATTCTTTATTATTGCATAATGTAAAAGATACCTTAGCCCAGGAAAGCAACAGGCACTGCAAGTCAGCATAGCAAACACAGATTCCTACTAACATTGGAACCCCTGCACTTCACTCCCGTGCAGGGCACCAGACATTACTGTTGGCTTTCAGCCTCAAATTGCTCCCTCAAGGCATCCCTAATCCTTGCAGCCTTGTGCTGGGCCCCTCCAATAGCCCTGCTCTCTCGTTGTTCAAATTCAGCCTGCAGGTGTTGAACCTCTGAGTTCCATGCCTGAGTGAATCTTTCACCCTTCCCTTCACAAATGTTATGGAGTGTACAGCACACGGATATAACCGCGGAGATTGTGTCATCAGCCAAGTCCCGCTTCCCATACAGAGAGCACCAGCGGCCATTGAAACAGCCAAAAGCACACCCCACAGCCATTCTGCACCGGCTCAGCCTGTTGTTGAACCGCTCCTTGCTGCTGTCAAGGCTCCCTGCGTAGGGTTTCATGAGCCATGGCATTAAAGGGTAAACGGGGTCTCCAAGGATCACAATGGGCATTTTGACTTCCCTACGGTGATCTTCTGGTCTGGGAAAAAAGTCTCAGCTTGCAGTTTCCTGAACAGGCCAGTGTTCCAAAAGATGCGTGCGTCATGCACCTTTCCAGGCCAGCCTGCACTAATGTCAATGAAATGCCCATGGTGCTCCACAAGCGCCTGGAGAACCATAGAGAAATACCCCTTCTGATTAACATACTCGGAGGCTAGGTGGAATTGCGAATTGGAATATGCATCCCATCTATTGCCCCTCCGCAGTTAGGGAAACCCATTTGTGCAAAGCCAGCCACAATGTCATGCACACTACCCAGAGTCACAGTTCTTCTGAGCAGGATGTGATTAATGGCCCTGTAAACTTGCATCAACATAATTCCAACGGTCGACTTTCCCACTCCAAATTGGTTAGCGACCAATCGGCAGCTGTCTGGAGTTGTCAGCTTCCAGATTGCAATAGCCACCCGCTTCTCCACCCTCAGGGCAGCTCTTAATCTCGTGTCCTTGTGCCGCAGGATGGGGGCGAGCTTCTCACACAGCCCCATGAAAGTGGCTTTTCTCATCCGAAAGTTCTGCAGCCACTGCTTATCATCCCTGACTTGCATGACGATGTGATCCCACCACTCAGTGCTTGTTTCCCGAGCCCCAAAGCAGCATTCCACGGTGGTGAGCATGTCCATGAATGACACAAGCAATCTTGTGTCATATGCGTTACTCGAGTCGATATCATTGTCGGAGTCCTCACTGTCAGTTTGGATGTTAAGGAGTAACTTGACTGTCAAACATGACGTGCTGGTGAGACTCGTGAGCATATTCCTCAGCAGTTCGGGCTCCATTCCCGCAGACCAAAAAGGGATGACAGAGCGCGCAGCACAAAAAACGTTGAAAGACGGCGCAAAATATGGATGGAAGCACAGGGATTGCTCGGATGCGAAGTGATACATCACGCGGCGTTGGGACAGGACCAAGAATGCCCCACACCCCCTGCCCCCTTCCCACAAGCCACAGCACCAGAATAGGAACAGGTGCTCTGTGGGATAAGTGCCGCAAATGTGGCCACGCCAGTGTGCTTGCTGCTGTCAGTGTGGACAGACTGCAGCGCTTTCCCTACTGCGCTCTCCGAAGGCTGGTTTAACTCAAAGTGCTCTACATTTGCAAGTGTAACCATGCCCTTAGTCACCAGCACTGGTGTCCCCAAGCAGCTGGCTGTGTGACTGCTTTCCTCTGAAAGTTCAGTCATGTAGTTCACCCTGGAGCCTGAGTTACAGGCTGCCTTTCTGGTTGGACAGTGTATGACACAGCCTCTCTGTCCCAGACAAACCTTATTTCAGCTAGCCTAGGGCATTCTGCTCATTTACATTCTGTCCATCTGCAGATATTACATCTCATGAGTCCCATTGAACAGCTTTGGGTTTCCCTAAGTTCCATTTCTGGGATACCACCATGGAGTGGGTCTCCTTTCCCGGCCCCATGCTTAAGCCAGTCCCCTTTGGGTCTCTTTTCATACCAGAACCTGCTGTCCACAAATTCATCTGCCAACCAGCCTGCATTATGCAAATCCACAGGCTTCCTGTCCACTAACCACATTTTAAGGTCCTGAGGACAGATTTCATAAAGTTTCTCCAACCCAACCTGGTTATACAAATCCTCCAGGGTAGTGACCCTTGCTCCCTTACACCATCTGCGGCAATATTCGTCTATCACCATGGTGAGTCCCATGTAGGTCACATCTCAAGTCTTTTGCACCCCATGAAAACTTTTCCTATAAGCCTCAGGGATAAGCTCCAATGTAAGCAGTAAAGCCTTTTTGAATAGCTCATAGTCTCTGCTATCAATGGCTGTAAGTCTCTGGCTTTGAGATCACGTAAGGGGTGAGACAGAGGAGCTGGTCTATAAGGTCAACCTGATTCAAATTGCAAGCCTTGTCAAAGGCAGTGAGGTAGGCATCTATATCCCGCCTCCTTAAACTAGGGTAGCAATTTGGTATCCAGGTTCCCTGTGGAATTAGCATGCCGGGTCTTTCCCCACTTACCCCTTGGTGGGTCCTCTTGCCCCATAGCTTCTCCATCTCCAGTTCATGCTTTTTCTGCTTCTCCTGCTATTCTTCCATGTGTTTTTGCTGCTTTTCATAGTCCTCTAGCTCCTTCGCTCTCATCTCCAAGTCCCATTGCTTCAAATCTGTTGATAGGGAGCCAGGTCGTGAAGACCCCCCTGCTGGATGGGGAGCAGGGTCTTGTGGACTCCCTGCTGCTGCCTCTGCTGCTCTCAAACCTTCTTGACTCCCCATTTGGGGTTAAAACCTGCTTCTTGGACTAGTCATCTCTGCCCAGCTGGATAATGAGTTGCTCTTTGTTGAGCTTCACAATGCTTAGCCCTTCTTCTCTGCACAGGCTTGCAATGTGCTTCATAGGAAATTGGTTACATGCCATGTTCTTGCTGCTTCCTTTAACTACCCTAGTTTTACCACTGCCAGTCGCTTACTGCAAAATACTCATGGTACATTCAGCAGCCAACCATCCTCTTGATGCATTCAGAAACCATCCTCAGCTACCACGTGTCATGGATCCACTGGTCCGATGCTCTAGAACAGCTTACAAACAGTTCTTGGGAGGATTCCTTCAGTGTGCCAGTGCCTGTAAGGTCACAATCTTTCACTAGGGAAAGCCATTCAGCTTCACCACCTCCTTGCACTGAACCTGTAAACCACCAGCAACTCTGCTACACACTCTGAGCTCCCTTCAGCAAGTCCACCTGAAATGGGCACCTAAGGGAGCAATGCACCCCCGCAACTTTGACCCTCTGCAGTGAGTCTCAGCCAGCGTTGTAAAAGCAGAAGGGCTTATTAAATGTCTGGAACACAGCGTAAAAAGTCCTTGGTTAGCATAGAGAACAGGAAGTTACAACATGGTCCATTCTGATTAGTCCAGAACTCCAGCCAAGTGGTGTCCCTCTTTGGCTCCCTCCTCTATCCCTCTGTGCCTCTTTGTTCAAATTTCCAGGTGAGTGACACCACCCCCTCCTCAGTCCTTTGTTCCCAGCTGGTCAAACTTGGCTGGCTTCCTCTGGCAGGGTGGGCTATTTGTGGTCATTAGTTGCTAGGTACCAAATGGATTTGACATTGTCTTCATGGACCCTCCATTGACATGGGCCCCAAAGCTGAGGCAACTGGGTGCCATTCACACCTTTGTCATAGCTTGCCCAAGAGCAAACAGCCTTTCCCCACCATCTAGTTAACAAAGCAGTACATTGGGGAAACTGAGGCACACACAGTATTCATACAACATATTACAGGCTTGCAGTTTGGGCGGGGGGATGCGGTTCCCTGCCCACCAAACTATACCCATGTTAAAAAGTGGGTGGGACACTTTTAAAAGCGGAGGGGGGCCAGAGTACCCCTGACCCTCCCAGTTCCAGCACCCCTGCCCAGATACCAAACCCAAAGTCAGAGGGCCCTACCTGCCATAACCCTAACCCTAGCAAGGGTGTGTGATGGAATGGGAATTGTCTGTAAATATTTTGTATGAATACTGTGTGTGCCTCAGTTTCCCCATATACTGCATTGTCACCTAGGGGTGGAAAGGGGCTGTTAACTCTCTGCAAAGGCCCAGAGATACAGGAGTGAGCTGTCTTGGGTTTGAGGCCCAGGTCAATGGTGAGTCCCTGAAGACAATGGCAAATCCAATCACTGGAGTATTCAGTAACTAGCAACTAACAATCATGAATGGCCCACCCCACCACAGGCAGCCAAGTGCATTTGACCAGTTAGACAACAAAGGACTGAGGAGGGACCAAGTGAAACTGGCCCAGGAAGTTGAACAAAGAGGACTCAGAGACCGAGTGAGAGTCAAGGGGGGACACACAGCTTGGCTGGGGCTCTGACTAACCAGAATGGACAATGCTGTCACTTTCTTTTCTCATTGCTCACCAAGGACTATCTATGCTGTTTTCCAGACATCTGATAAACCCTCATGTTATTACAATGCTGGCTGAGAGTTGCTGCAGATGCTGAATATGGTGGTGTACTGCTTTCTTTGGGGGTATTAGTCTCCCTCAGGTGCCCATCTCAGGGGGACTTGCTGAAGGAAGCTTAGGTTGTGAAGCAGGGATGCCAAAGGCTCCAAGGTTTGGTCCAAGGAGGTGGTGAAGCTGAGTGAAAGAGTGAGACCCTAACAGGGTGTGGCACACTGAGAAGGTCCTCCCCGGGCCTGTTGCAGAGCTGTTCCAGAGCACTGGACATGTGGATCCATGACAAAAAGTGGCTACCTCCCACAATCCTAACCCTAGCCCTACCTCCCCTAACCCTAATGCTAAGTCATGGGGCCCCACCTTCCAGAACCCTAACCCTAGCATAGGGTACCCTACATCCTATCATCCTAACCCAAAGTCAGCAGGCCTTCCTGCAACAACCTTAACCCTAACAAGGGGGCTCTAGGTACCCCAAACCTAACCGTTAGTGGGACATATCTGCTACAAACCTAACATGAACAAGGGTGTTCCACCTCTCTTAACCTGAACCCTAAGAGGGCCCCGCCTGCCCCAACCCCAAGCCTAGCACTGGTTGTCCTTTCTCCCCTAAACCTAGCCCTAAATTAGGGTACCCTACCTACTACAACCCCAACCCTAGCAAAGGGAGCCCTACCTGCCCCAGTCCTAACCCTCCTCATCTAATGTCCCATATCCAACTGTTGGGGATATGTCAGTCAGCTGAGGATAAGAGCTGTGTGACAGTGCGTGCAGAAACACCAGGTCACTAAGTACTAGAATGGGGAAAAAAGATGAAAACTAAAAAGCCCCTATGGTGCTGGGGAAGAAATCCCATCACCGTTTCTTTAAAGCCTGAGGCCAGGAGCCTTGCAGAGAGGACATGGCAAGGTTCTCCTCACCCAACCAATTGGGAGGAGGTTTAAGGAAGGGGATCAGCATATATGCTGCCTCCTCCCTCATACCAGGGGCAGACACCCACCACGGCAGGAGAAGCTGCCTGCTGACCCCTCTGAGGACTAACTGGAGAAAAGGAGCCTGTGTGATCTTTGGGAGACTAATAAGAGGTTCTGTCACCAACTGCTCTGTAACTAGGGTTGCCAACCCTCCTGCTTTTGCTAGGAGTCTCTTGGAATCATGCTCTATCTGAGACTACTTCAGCCAAACCAGGAGATTTTTGGCGCTAACAGTCTGGCGCAGCAGCAGAGCTAAGGCAGGCTCCCTTACATGCCTTGGCTCTGTGCTGCTCCTGGAAGCGGCCAGCACTGTCCCTGGGGGCAGGGAGGGAGGGACAGAGGGTCTCTGCACACTGCCCCGACCTGGAGCACCAACTCTAAAGCTCCCATGGGCTGGGAACTGCGGCCAATGGGAGCTGTGGGGGTGGTGCCTGTGGTGAGCGGTGACCAGAGAACCCCTGGCCTCCCCACCTAGGAGCTGCTGCCAGAGGGATGTGACAGCAGTTTTTGGGAGCTGTCCAAGGTAAGTGCTGACCCCCTGATCCCCTCCTGTACCCCAACCCCCTGCCCTAGCCTACAGCCTGCATTCAAACTCCCTCCCAGAGCCTGCACCCCGCACCCAAACTCCCTCCCAGAGCCTGACCCCAAATCCGCTCCCACACCCCAACCCCCTGCCCCAGCCTAGAGCCCTCTCCCAAACTCCCTCCCAGAGCCAGATCCCATACCCCTCCTGCACCCCAACCCCTGCCCCAGCCCAGAGCCTGCACTCCGCACCCAAACTCCCTCCCAGAGCCCAACCCTACACCCCCTCCAATACCCAAACTCCCTCCCAGAGCCTGATCCCATACCCCTTCTGTACCCCAACCCCCTGCCCCAGCCTGGTGAAAGCGAGTGACGGTGGCGGGACAGGGGTCTTTGGGTTTGCTCAATTAGACAGTTGGCAACCTGTAACTTTGGGGTGTCTTGGTGCTGGGCAGCTACAGTTCAGATCCCTCACGCCAGCAGCCAGCCCACAAGTATAAGGTCTCATCTTGGTTCTCACCTGCTGAGTCACTACTTGTGACACCCTCCAGTTCCAAGTCTCCCCAAATCTGTCCTCCCTGAGTTCTTACTTACCAGATACTTGGACTGTTCCCATCAGGTCTGTCATTCCCAGGCACCCAGAATTCAGTTCACTTTGCCATTCACAGACTGCATACCGGAGACCTGCTTGGGATAAAAATTTAAAAGGTTGATATAATAAAAAAGGTTTATTTAATAGAAAACCCCCAGATTCAAAGACGACATAGGAAGAGAAAGAAAATACCTACAAGTAACACAGAAAATAAACATAGAGACACAACCTCAGGCTTTACACTTCCATATTAGATAAAAATCCCTTGTCTAACACAAGTTACCTCTTGCCTTTGAACAGTTTCCCAGCGTACCACCCAGCTACACGGGTGGACCCAACATTCATAGGCAGCTTCTTGCCCAGAGACTGTCCCTAAGTTTCTGGGTGAAAACCCCAGTTCCAAGCCTCTTTTTTAAAAGGATTTTTCCTTCCCTCCCCTCCCACCTTTCTCTGCTGCTGCATGATGACCACTCATTATTCAGAGTGGGAGAAATTCCCTTTTGACTTGATGGCTCAGTGTTTTCCAGTTAACTCTACTGGCCCATCATTGTCTTTTCCTGGACTGCACAATGGATAGTTAATTGGAGCCAGTTTTGTGTACACACTGGGCTTGGGAGATGTTCCTCTCTGCTGTAAAGTGTAGTTGAAGTTGCAGTAAAGGTTATAAGCACAGTTTTCTGTATGCATAAAGACAAATTCATAACCATAGTCTATATACATAGCTCATAATGACCATCAAGTTTATAACATTACAAGCTTTCATAAAAGACCTTAATCGATCTACTTTATAGTGCAATAATACAGTATGCAATCAGTTGGTTCAACTGCTCATTTTGGGGGTTTAAACCTCAGGGTGCCTGAAGCCTGATTGTCACAGAGCCACCTGAAGAAGAAGCTGGCTAAGGTCCTACAAGGCAATTCCAAGGAGGAGAGCTGGGGGCTCCTGTTTTCATAGTGACCATTTGAAGGCACAGCCCAAGGGAGCTGGGTGTCTCTTGAACAGGGGCAAGAAAACCAACCCAGACTCTTATGCTGACCCAGACAGGGCGAGAACTGGGGTAACAAATGAAGTGAGTTACACTTTGTAGAAAGTCTCAGTAATTCAGATGCCAGAAAAGGGTTGCATGTTTGAACAAGGCTAGTTGGGGTAATTGAAAGAACCCAAGCATAATGATGAGTGGTTCTTTCAATTACCCCAGTTGCAGAACCATGAGGGGTGACAGGGTGGCATGCTGTCACGGGCTAGCCTGACATCAATTCTGGTCAAAATAATGGAAAAGTTGATATGGAATTCAGTTGATAAAGAACTAAAGGATAGGACTATAATTAATGTCAGTCAAGATGGCTTCACTGGAAAAAAGATCTTGTCTGACAAACCTAATTTCATTCTTTCATCAGATTGCAAGTTTGATTGAGAAAGGAAACTGTGTAGATGTAACAGATTTAGACTTTTGTAAGGCATTTTACTTAGTACTGCATGGCATTCTGATTAAAAAATTGGTACTAAACAATATCAATAGAGCACACATTCAATGGATAAAGAACTAGCTGACAGATCTCAAAAAGTAGTTTTCAATGGGATATCGTCATTGAATTGAAATGCTTCTACTGGGGTTCCACAGGGATCAATATTAAGCTTGATGCTGTTCAATATTTTCATCAATGATCTGGAAGTAAATATAAATTCACCATGATAAAATTTGCAGCTACAAATTGCCAGAGTGGTAAATTATGATGAGGACAGGACAGTCACGCAGAGCAACCTGGATCACTTGGTAAGATGGACCCATTCAAACAAAATGTGTTTTAATACAGCCAAATAAAAAGTTATATCTGTAGGAAGAAAAAATGCAGGCCATACTTATGGACGGGGGGACTGTATCCTGGACAGCAGTGACTGAGAAAGATTTAGGAGTCATAGGGGACAAACAATGGAACACGATCTCCCAATGTGATGCTGTAGCAAAAAGAACTAATGACATTCTTGGCTGTACAAACAGGGGAGTAATGTATAGGAGTAGGGAGGTGATTTTACCTCTGTATATGGGATTGGAGAGTCTGATACTGGAATGCTGCATCCAGTTCTGGTGTTTGTATTTCAAAAAGGATGTTGAAAAACTGAAGAGGGTACAGAGAAGAGCCACAAAAATGATTTGCAGGCTGGAGAAAATGCTGTACTGTGAGAGAGCGTGGGTATGCTTCCCGTGTGGGTAGACAGACACGCTAGCTCTGCTCATGCTGCAGTACAGCTGCAGCCACTCAGGTGGTGGCTTGGGCTAGCTGCCCACACAGAGTCACTCCAAGCCCCCTGGTTATGTGCTTAGGGGGCTAACCTGTGCTTCTGTGGCCACCATGCTGCTATTTGCAGTGCACCCGCTTGAGCAGAGCTAACACGTGTCTGTCTACCCGCAACTTCCAGCTGCAGTGCAGACATTCCCTTCAAGAGCTCAATTGGTTTATCAGAAAGAATATCGATGCGGCTTGGTTAAGGTGTATAAGTACTTTCACAGGGAGAAAATACTCAGTGCTAAAGGGCTATTTAACCTAGCAGAGAAAAGCAGAACAGGAACTTATGGGTGGAAGCTGAAGCCAGAAAAATTCAAATTAGAAATAAGGCACAAATTATTAATAGCGAGGGTGATTAACCATTGCAACAAAGCACCAAGAGAAGTGGTGGATTCTCCCTCTCTTGATATCTTCAAATCAGGACTGGATGCCTTTCAGAAATGTGTGCAATAGTTATACAAGTTATTGGGCTCAACACAGGGAGAACTGGGTGCCATTTGATGGCCTGTGATATGCAGGAGATCAGACTAGATAATCTGATGGTCCCTTCTGGTCTTAAACTTCCTGAATCAACCAGTAAAATCCAACCTGGAGCCATTGTCCTAGAAGTGAAGAGCCCATGTCCCATTCTCTAGCCCGCTAAGCCAGCCCATCCTGTTTCCTGCCCTCCAACCTGGGGCAGTATTAGAACAGTGTTGTAGAGATGAAAGGCTTCATGTACCATTTTTAACCCTTAATAGCTGAGGAAAAGCTACATAAATTCTGAAATTTCCCACAACATCCCTCTTCTGTTGAGCCAGTCAAGGAGGCTACAGCTCTGAAGGGGAAAGTAGAAACTGGGGGATGTATAGTTGAATTTGGCCATTTAAGACACAATTCCCAGTGAACATTTCCATTTCACTTACGCATGATCTCTGTCCTGTATCTCCAGTGAATAAGAACTGCACTCACTGCAGAGCTGAGAGAATGAGAGGTAAAATGCACAGCCTTTCCTGGGCCCATTGCCCAGGCATGTGGAATTACCAAAGAGGGTGGGACTTACCGCAGCTGGAGATTTAACAACACATTGTCAAAGCACTCAGTTAAACATTAAATACATTGTTTTAACCCAGCCCTACCAAGGTCCCAGATGGGGAGAAGCTGGCAATGCCCCAGCATGCACCCCTCAGCTGAATCTAATTAGGCGGGGCTTTTTCTTTCTGGGTGCTTGCTGCTTACTCCTTCTGTTCAATTGTGTGTCCTCCCTGTGGGCCAAGGAGCTGCAGGAGCAGAGGAGGAGGAACCCCGAACTGGTCCTAGGTGGCTGTATCCGCCCTAAATTTCCAGGAAAGGAGGAATCACATAAGAGAAATCTAGCAGGCAATTTTCGCAGACTAGAGTTAAGACTCAGCAGTTATACCAAGGAACAATACAAATTACCAAGAGTTCTTATCACATTTACTTATGATAATCCATTCTTAATTCTTTAAAACCTAACACATTTATCATGTTGCCAAAGATGCACTTGTCTGTAAGGCACTTTTAAGAGTGACTAGATTGATCCAAAAGGCACAAATTTAGAATATCAAAAACAATTTCTTAAAGTTATTGTTTACAATCTCTATTTGGCCAACTTGCTTGGACTGATAAGGGAGTTAAAATCGAAAATGTGGTTACTTGAGGTCTCCCTAGAAAGTGTAGACTTAGCAAGACAAGGGAGGTAAGATAAGGAGGGTGTACCTATAAGGACATACACTACACAAAGAAGGAGAGGTTGCCAGGTACTGGCTTCCTCCGGGCCCCAGGGGTGCTCAAACACTCAAAAAAATGCTCAGTAAAGATGCTGAATTTATTGTAATTCAGATAGTCATACTTTAAGTTTGACCTGACCGCTTGGTGGCTTGCTATTCTGAATTGCAAACATTGCAGAGAAGTAACTTGTGACTGAAGAGATCGAGTCGCTTCTGATCCTTGCTGAAAGGGATACATTTTGCACTGTGCTGTCTACCACACTCTAACTGCTTCTACAACCAGAGAATTGGTTGACAGGTGTGAAAATAAAAACTTCAAATCCTTGGCCAGACCATAATATTTTTGTCAGCATGTTTTCAAGCAGGAGATGCCCTAGCTGGACTCTGCAAAATGGTCTTAGCAGGCTCTAGTAAAGCCTCATTTACAGGAACGGCCACCCACACAGAAGCTGAAGTACATAAATGTCATAGAATCATAGAATATCAGGGTTGGAAGGGACCTCAAAGGATTTGAAATGTATCAGCAACACACTCCATCAGCTCTTGGAATTGTCTAAAGTCATCTGCCATGAAAGGCGGTGGAGGCATTTACAGCCTCACACAGCGATGACAAAGAAATATTTGTGTGAAATGTTACCTCCTGGTCAGCCCTTGCCTCATATTCCTCAAAGGTCTCCACTACCAGCTCTGGCTGGGGAGGTGGGAATGAGGGCTTGAGATAATGGATCTTCCTATACTCCCCGTAGGAATGACTCACTGCCCTCAGGAACTGTTGGCAGTGCAAGGCCCAGGGGTCCCAATAAGGCCACTCGGGGGGCAGAAGGCCCAGATGACAAAGGAGAAGGCATTTGCTGTTGGTAAACCCAGACAGATGGGGGACAAATTTATCTGTCTTCTATTCTCTCAGAATAGGTAAGATAATGGTGTCCTGCAGAATAGACAGGAGACCCCTGAACCAAAATACTATCAGAAGACTCATTGTCAGCATATTCTGCAGGGAAATGTAAGTGTTCACCCTGGATGGCCGACGTCCGGGTAGAAGGAGGTCTCAATGAAAAACTCAAAGTCAGCGACCCAGAAGATTTTAATATGGAGAACTGTCCGGTACCAGTAAGTAATGGAGACTCTAGCTGATCCGACACAACAAGAACCTTTGAATATCTAAACACCAATGGTACTGCCATGTAAGTGGGAGCTGGGTCCAATCCTGTGGAGAGCTGTGTCAGTACCGAGGTAGGGACCTATCCAGAATGTGCCAGTGCAGCAGACACTGAATGCTTTGAATGAGTACGTCCAGATTGACTCAGATGGTACCAATGTAGTGGTCCAGCGCACCAGTATAGGTACAGAGGCTACCGATTAATCTGATGCTGCCGACGTTTTTGAGGAGGAATTTCTGCTCATATTCACATGAGTGCTTGAAGCAGAAGGGGTCTTCGGTACCAAGTCTTATTTATAAGAAACATGGCTCTTAGAGGAAACCTGAGACATTTTCTCTGTACCGGACTAACTTGGAACCTCGATAGTATTCCCTTTGGGACCCGAGGTCTTCAGAACCTTCTTCACAGTCGGTGACAAAGACTCCTTGGAAGGAGATCTAACACTCCTGCTCCTTTATTGGTACACGCAGACCTAATGTGCAGGGCTCTTGGTACCATTGGTATGGATATAGGTGCTGCATCTCCCAATGCTTTCGGTGACCGAGACCTGAAGGTGGACAGGGTACCAGTCATTCCATCCCTCAAGGGTCTCGGTGACTAGGATCCTGATGCAGACAGGGCACTAAATGTGCTCACAGTCCAGTGTACAAGGGGGTTCTTGGAGCCTGTTGTAGGGCTTGATCCATCATCAACAGTTTAAAATATATTTCCCTGTTTTTACAAGATCTGCTCTTGAATGAGGAGCAGGTCTTACACTTGGTCAGTACATGGGTGTATCCCAAACACTACAGACACTGAAAATGTCCATCACAAATAGGCTCCTGGTAGGAAAGACAATGCTTAAAGCCTGGGGATTCCAGCATAACCCAGATAATAAAGTCCAGAACAATCCCCCAGAGGGGAAGGAACAAATAAACAAACCCACCAAACTAATTCAACTAAGATCATCTAAACTATAGTTAGATAAAAGTGAAGCAGGCAGGTTGTGCAGGCCAAAGGTGGTTCAGAAGGAACTGAGGACAGCTTACCCATGCAGCCCTATATACCTCAATAAGGAGTACAAGGATGTGTATGGCATATGTGTAGGTCTAATGGACTGAAAATCTCCCATCAAGGGCACATGAGGGCACTTGAAGTGGAGTACCCATAGGGACACTACTTAAAGAAGAACCAATAGTTATTTATATTAAAGAATAGAAGGGGAAATACAATCTTCGAAATAAAGATCTTACCACTTCTTATCCTCTTAACACTGGGATGCGGTAGAGTCCTTTTCACATGGTTGGTCCAGGAGTCTGTCGCACTTAGGATGCCGCAGTTTCTTGTTGAGTTCAGTGACAGTCGGCTCTCCAGTTGTACATGGTGAACTCAGTTTTATATACAGTACCCTAATTTCAGGTCTCATTGGAAGGGGCCAGCCTCTGATTTCTACTGGACACATGCCAAGTGATTGTTCAGATTTCAGCTGTTTGTCTCTGCTTCCATTGGTATCCAGCAGGTGGTGTACAGCAAATGTCTTCAATTCTTTTTCTTATCAGAGGCTTTTCATGAGAGTCATTTCAAGGGCTGTATTTCATTATTAGCCCCTAGTATCAGTTGGGATCCCTGGTTTCAAGCAATTTCTCTTCATATTCCAAAGTTACACCCTGGTTTATATCTTTCAACATTCCTTCTTCCTTGTGCCAAGCAATTCCTATTACTTCTGCAGTGAAACCAACAAAATCTCTTATAGTCTTCTAAATTAGGAGGACATACTCCATACATTCACTGATTGTACATAAGCATTTTACATTATTTAGGACTTCCAGCAGAACAAGAGGTATTACCCACATACAGAAGGATGTAGATCTGACTCACAAGGCAAATAAATTTGCAGCTTCTAATTTGGGATGAAAGACATTATCCACGGTATATTTGATTTAGAAGGAAAACAATGTATATCTTACAATTTGGGGTGAAAACATGTGGCTTAGATATCTTGGCGTAACAGGTAGTTTTCCCAATTCGACCTTCAAACTTACAACCTGTTTTTTCTAATTTGCTTAACTTGCAGCTTCCCCACCCATCTCTTGATCTACTCACAAGGAGCACTATGCAATGTTTGCATAGCAAAGCCGGATGTAACCTTTCCTTGGTAACTTGTAGTTCTTTTTAGCTAGATTGGGAGGGAGAAAGAGAGTATATCTATATGCAAATTATGAGAGATTCTTGTGTAAGTGATGTGATTAGCAATACTCTCATTTAGCCATTTTACTTTCTATTACTGGGGAGAGGAACTCCCAACCTTGGCTGGTCTCTGGTCCTTAGACAAAATGTCTCACATGATGTGACCCATTTTCTTATTGTCTTTACTTCCTGGGTGGATCCTATTTTGGGACAAACAGCAGTGGATATCTTTTCCAATTTTTGAGGGCCAGAAATAATCAGTAAAAAGCAACAGAGAGTCTTGTGGCACCTTTAAGACTAACAGGTGTATTGGAGCATAAGCTTTCGTGGGTGAATACCCACTTCATCAGCTGTTAGTCTTACTCCAGCAAAACCGGAATTAAGTGTTCCCATTACAATAGAGTGCCAACTCTGCTTTGGTTCAGGTTGAGAAGCCCTTTCTGTTTAAAGAGCAACTTTTCTAAGTGCTCTACAATCTGCATGCTTAGAATGTTTTGAAATTTGTTGTGCTTTATAGGGGCGAGGGGTTGGAGCACGGGGTTCCTAAAATACAGCTTCCTGAAAAAACCCTCAGCATTTTACAAAATCAACAGTGTCACTTTTTTGCACATTCCTGGGGCTCAAACCTTGACTCAAACCGCCCACAACTGATCTCAGTCACTCAACATTTATTTCAGCTAGTGCATGGCACCCACTGCCCCTTTGAGGAAGCAATATTAAAAATGTTATTAAAGAAAACATGTAGCTCTCTAGAATGGAAAGTGCCTAACAGGTAGGTGATAAAACTTATAACTTCTAGCCCAGTGGTTAGCACACTCACCTGTTATGTGGGAGACCCAAGCTCAATTCCCTCCTCTGCCTAAGGATGGAGCAAGATTTGAGCAAGTGTCTCCTACTCAGGGGCGGCTCTAGGCACCAGCAAAACAAGCTGGTGCCTAGGGCGGCAAAATCTAGGGGGCGTCCCCTGCGGCCGGGGGGGGGCGGCAGGCTGGGCCGGCGGACCTGCCGCAGTCATGCCTGCGGGAGGTCCACGGGAGCCCCAGGACGACCGGACCTGCCGCAGGCATGACTGCGGAGGGGGCGCTCGTCCCGCGGCTCGGCTGGACCTCCCGCAGGCATGACTGCGGCAGCTCAAGCGGAGCCGCCGGACCCGCGAACCGTCCGCAGCTGCGGGAGGTCCAGCCGAGCCACGCGGGACCAGCGGTCCCTCTGCAGTCATGCCCGCGGGAGGTCCGCTGCTCCCGCGGCTCTGGGGCGCCTCCCGCACATGACTGCTTGGGGCGGCCAAAAACGTAGAGCCGCCCCTGCTCCTACTTCTCAGGAGCATGTTCTAACCACTGAGCTACAGGATACTCTGAGATGGAGAGGTCTCAGTCTCTCCTGTTGAAGCTGTTCTACAGTATATAAGTACTTAAAAAGTCATTGGGACAATGAGAATGACTCTATAGTCCAGTGGTTATGGCACCCACCTGGGAGGTGAAAGACCATGGTGCAGTGCCCCTGATCCCATGACTCTTTAGCAATTTATCCAATCTGCCCAATTCAAGCTTTGTGTATTGCTGTGTTGTTCCTGTGATTTTTTTAGGTGCCACGATACTGAACGATGCAGTGCCTAAATCCCTTTGTGGACCTGGATCTGAGTGTCAGTGTATTTATCCTCACAATGCTCCTCTGAGGTAGGGAAGTATTTATTACCCCCATTTTTTCAGTTGTGGAACTGGGACATGGGGCCAGATCCACAATGGTATTTAGGCTCCTAACTTCCATTTAAATCAATAGAAATTAGGCGCCTACATACGTTTCTGGATCTGACCCTCTTGGAGAGACTAGGGGATTTGGCCAAGGTCACACAGGAGATCAGTTATGGAGCAGGAAATTGAACCTAGATCTCCTAGGTCCTAACCACTGGATCACCCTGCCTCTCATGCCCTCCTCCCCCCATTTCTCTTTTAAAAAAGATCCTTACTGACTTTATGCTAGTCTCTACACTGTTCCTGCATCCAATCCTGAGTGCCTCAACCAGTGGGGCCCAGTTGATTTCTGCCTCTCCATCCATGACTGAGGAGGGAGAACCAGGCTGTGTTGGACAGGCAGAAAGAGAGTAGACAAGGAAATGATGCAGAGGCAGTGAGGGGACCTATGTTTAGCCAGTGAATTCTGTAGCAAGTGTAATCATTGCCAATGATCCAGAGGTAGAGCTGGGCTCTGGTACACAAGGTGCTGCGAAATATTTTTTTTTAAACCAAGGAAAGTAAATTCCCCAAAACTTCATCAACACAGAGTTAAGTGGTGCCTCATGCCCTTCCAGAACATAGATAGTGGCTAAACTTAAGCCTCTGAAAACCAGGAAATAAAGAGATATGGTAATGTAACCAAACTGCTGAAAACTAAGAAATACAGAGTTAAGGTAAATGCCAACACAACCTTAACTCTGCCCTTTCTGAGCACTACCACAAAATGCCCACAAAACACATACTAGCACTCTGACATTGCAGAAGTGCAGAACACTCAGGGCATGTGACCACTGTATGACAGAATAGATGACTTTTTCTCTACTAAAGTAAAATTTTTATTTACTGTGCAGGAGCAACCTACACCTGCTGTACTCAAACCCTGAGCCCACTCCATAGAAATAACCCCCTACTTGCTACATTTTACAACCCCTTCACCTTATGCACACAATTCCATCTAATACTCTATTTTCATTTACATCAATAAGCTCTCTGACACTCCAGTCTCATATCCCACCTTACTGCTGACAATCCCCGTGGCAAGAAGAACCCCGTGAATGGCTACTGAGACAACCTACACAACACAGTGCTGAAATGAAGCAGTCTGAATCTCTCAAGGTACACTTGCACCTCTTTCCTTTGATCACATACCCCCGGGGAGGGACTCAGAACCCCCCTCCACTGGAGCAGTAACCCACACAGATATCCTCATAACACTATCATAGCACTGCCAAGCTAATCCAGCGAATCCCTCCATTATATACAGCTAGAGCTAACACAGAAAATGTAGCTGGAGTGCATGCAGAGAATTTCCATTGGCTATTGCCAGCTCCAGAAGGACAGAGTTAAGGTTGCACCAGTGTGTAACACAGGAATACAAAACTGGAAGGGACTTCCTGGGTCATTGTGGGTCCAGTACCTTGCTATCATAGAAGTCCTTATCTATGTATTCCCTGGTTTTTGGAAGTTTAAGTTTACACTCCCTGGTTTTCAAAGGCATCACTGGATAACCTCAGCTCTGTTAATGAATATTTGAAGCATTTAATCTAAGAGATGTTAGATTGCCCCACATGAGATGATTTTGGCAGACACATCAGCAAGGCCAAGAACTGCTTGGATAATGGAGGCTGAACTATCCCTATTACCCCTAAAGGAAGTCATCCCCTGCTGCTTCCCTGTAGATTTTTTTTTTTTTTTTTTTTTTTTTAGTGTTCAGTAGAAACACTATTTATTCACCCTTTTCGGTTACATGTGGACAGAGCTAAGCAGTATGACAGAGGACATGCACTCAGGCTGATTTGCATTCTCCTCACCACAGGAGTGGCTGCCCTTGCAGTGCCTTAGCTCCTGCTAACTCTTGGCAAAGCTGCTGTTACCCAGGGTTTTGCTTTGCAGTCTGAGTTAAAAACCAACTGAATAAATATTGTCCCAAATGAAGCCAGGAGAGGATGAGCCTGTGAACCAGCTGCTGCTCGCTCTGGCAAGAGCCCTAGCCCAGAGCTGCTCTGCTAGCACAGCCTTGCAAATACAGCTGGGGCAGTTGGTGGAGTTTTGCAGAGCCCCCTACACAAGGAGCCACCAAGCATACAGTAGCAGAAATGTCAGAGGATCTGGGCTGAGCTGTCCGAGCCCCCACATGATTTCGTTCCGTGGGTCGGAACGGGGACAGGCGACGGAGAGGGTTTCATTCACCAGCATTGTCAAGCCTACACCTTTCAGCTGCATTAAGTACACAAAGCCCCAGCCCTTACCGTCATACCTCTTAAATGTCCTTTGTTTCAAGGGACACTACTCATTATCATTCCAGAACAACCTCCTTTCCGCACAAATTTGATGTCCCTTCACTTTTGTTGTTGGAATAGAAGAGGAATACATCAGAAATGCAGAATCATTAAACTGGGATTATAGAAAGTTATTTACACTAAAGGAAGGAATTTTGTATCCCAAAACATGGTGAGCTTTGCGATAACCATCATTATTCCCAGCCCTGACAGCACTCCTAGTGAGACACAAACAGCAACTTGTTAACCCTCACAGCTTCCTGGGAAGAGAGGAGTAGATAGATGGGGAAACTGAGGTACAAGAAGAGTGAGGGATTTGATCAAAGCCACAGTGAGTTAAGGCTTGTCTATATGTGAAAGGTTTACTGATTATACCAATATAGTTATACACATGTAGTGCTCCCATTGCCTTTCCCTGGCGTGGACACACTCATTATGGTGTAAGAGCGGCATTTTCCAGTATAGCTTAAATCCTTCCCAAATAACACAAACTAAATTGAAAAACAGGCAGCAGAATAACAGGGTCAACACCAAGAGTTATACCAACATCATTACATAAGTTTAAATGTACACCTTGGAATATACTGAAAAAACATTCAGAGCTGCAAATACTATCTAGGGCTATGCTACACTGCACTTTCGTCAGTAAAACTTTTTCATGTGAAAAAACACCCCCCTGCCTAACAAAAGTTTTACTGATGAAAAGTGCCGGTATGGACAGTGCTTTGTTGGGGGGAGATGCTACTGCCCCTCATTGGGAGTGGTTTTATTTTGTCGGTGGGAGAGCTCTCTCCTGCTGACAAACAGTGGCTACACTGCGTACCTCACAGTGGCACGGTTGTAGCAGCACAACTGTGCCACTGTAAGGTGCACAGTGTAGACACAGCCTGGGAGTTCTAACTCCAAATCTCCTCACCTCTAGCCCAGTAGATGCCAATCCCTTCCCACAGCTGGGACTAGAAGGCAATGATTTTTTAGAGGAAAGATGTTTTTGTGGTTAAAACACTGCACTAGGATTTAGATGAGGTCTTAGGCTGCTACAGACTCCATGTGTGACCTTGGACACAGATTTAATCTCTCTGTGCCTCAATTCCCCATCTGCAAAATGGGGATAATAATTCTGCCTTCTCTACTTTGCCTGTAATCTCTTCAAGTACTTCTTAAGTGCTTGTACAGTGCCTAGCACAATGCTCCAATCTCAGCTAGGGTGTTTATTAGAATGCTGCTGCCTCACTGTCCTGTGTTGAATGACAGGCAACGTTGGGTTCCTGGGGCTTAAGAGTCCCTCCTTCAATGCTGCTAACCCACAGGTTACATCCTCCTGGGGTTGAAGAGCACTGAAGATGGTTGAGAGCTCTAAAGGGACAGGCTAGGCACCCACACCCCTGGAATGGCCTGGAAATTGGGAACTGGGGAGCCCTGTACAGCACCTGTCCTGAGCCAAGGCCTTGGCCCAGCCTGGATGGGTACAGGATAGTGTGCCCAGCCCAGGTAGCTGCTGTTACTGTTGCATTACCTTGACTTGTCCCCATGTCCTTGAGACACTGCTGCCAACATTTTTTTCTCTCTTTCTCCTCTTGCTGGGACATTGTGTTCTCAGCTCAGGAGAAGGGGCGGGGGGAATGGGGAGGAACATAATGTAATGCTCTCGGAGCAGTCTGCAGCCTTACCTGGGAGCAGCCGGCGCTGCTTACCTCTTCCTCCACCCTTCTGCGGGGAGCGAGGGGGAGGTGCACGCGAGGTCGCCAGCTGGCTCTTGGGTGTCAGTACCGGTTTGCTCTGAGACTGCAGCCCAGGGAGTCAGGAGGATGGGTGGGGTGCGTGTGTCCTTGACTTAAAACGGCTCAGCTATTTCAAAGCCCCACCCTGTTGTTTCAGCAGAGAGTGGCCCCTGAGGCTGCACACTTGTGTACCTGAATCCTCTCTTTGCTGCTCAGCGCTGCGGCCGCCCCAAGCCCCCAGTGAAAGCCCCAGACCGCAGCGTTATTTTCTCTGCAGTGGTCCCCAGTCAACACGGGCCACTATCTAAATTGTATCTGTTTGTCCCCCCTTCCTCTCCCGCCGCGTCGCCCGTTCCCTCTCGGCCTGCCCTTTCCCACCCCTTGCTCCCCTGCTACCCCTGCCCATCTCCCTTTTCTCTAGGAACTGAGATATTGAGATGTTAATGAGGCTTTTCTTTTCCCCCAGAGCTGCGGGGGCGGGGAGCGCTGGGAGGGCAGGAGCAGGACAGGTTGCTAGATTGAGCTGGAAAGAAACCAGTCTAATCCTAACCACCAAGGCAAAGCAGCTGCCAGGAGGCAGAGCCAGGAGTCTGAGACCAGGGCACAGCAGAGCACAGATCTCGCCTAGGAGAGAGAAACTCCCACAGGGGGACAACACCAAAGGGAGACCCTCATTTCCAAGGAGAGTGGAGTCCACATAGCTCAGTGGAAACAGCATCATAGGTCAACATGCATCAAGTTAGTGTCTTTCTACTCAGTTGCTTCTAACCTTGCTTTTAAACACCACCCTCTGAAAAAGGGTGTGGTGGGGTTCCTACAGAGTGGATGCTGGGGTAAAGGAGGGAGGGGGTCTGGGGGTGTCTATGGAGAGACTGGGGCAGGGAGGATATGTGGGGAGTGTGTGGAAGGACTGAACTGTGGGGGAGGATAGGGTGTGTGTGTGTGTGCGGAGACTCTGGACACGGGGGAAGATAGAGGTGTGTGTATGTGTGTGGAAGAGCTGGGATATGGGGGAGGATAGTGTGTGTGTAGAGGGGCCAGGGCATGGGGGAGGATAGGGGTGTGTGTCTGGAGGGGCCAGGGCATTGGGGAGAATGGGTGTGTGTGTGAAGGAGCCAGAGTGTGGGAGAGGATAGGGGTGTGTGTGTGGAAGGGCTCGAATGTGGAGGACGGTAAGGGGTGTGTGTGGAGGGGCTAAAGGGTCCCAGCAGGCAAAGGCTTCCTGAGTTCGGTGGGTCATGGTAGACATAACTAGTATCTGTATATTGCCTGATTCCAAGCTTATTCTGTTGTAGGCTGTAGCTGTGAAGGCAGAGAAGGTGTCAGTGGGGGAGAGGCTGAGAAGGTGTAAACAGGAAACAGAGAAGCAGCAGAAGGTGGAGGAAGTGGCAGAGAAGTTGGAGAAGGAGTGTCAGGGCCTCATTGAGTTCCACAAGTCATACCATGAACTCTTCCAGTTCTTCTGTAACAACACAACCATCCATGGAGCCATCCGCTTAGTCTGTTCCAAGAGAAACAAAATGAAGACAGCCTTCTGGTCTGTGCTCTTCTTCCTCACCTTTGGCCTAATGTACTGGCAATTTGGGATCCTTTACAGGCAGTACTTCAGCTTCCCTGTCAACCTGAACCTTAACCTCAACTCAGACAGGCTGACTTTCCCTGCTGTCACACTGTGCACCCTCAACCCCTACAGGTATGAGACAAACTCCCAGGAGCTACAGGTATATATATTGTGTATTGTACTCCTACTGGATCAGGTGAAATACCCAGTGCCCCTACAGGTGATATTGAGACATGAAGGGCTTGTCTACATGGGTAAATTTCCCTACATAGCTGTACTGGAATAACTATTCCGCTACAGTTTGGAAGCAGAGTAATTATATTCCCACGTGGGGATTTATACCTGTCTAGCTATAGCCAAAGAACTATAGCTATAGTGGGAAATTGCCCAACAGAGACAAGCCCTAACTCTGGAGTCCACTCTCTCCATCTTACAGATACAGTGCTGTCCAGAAGGAGCTGGATGAACTGGATCGTATCACCCATGAGACACTAATGGACCTGTATAACTACAATATGTCTCTGGTACAAAGCAACTGGGCAGCCCAGTCCAGCCGGAAACGTAGCCCAAGGAGCCTGTCCCACCATGTTCAGCGCCACCCACTTAGGAGACACAAGCGTGATGAACCAGCCAGCCTGAAGGGGAACAGTCCTCCAGTGGACAAAAGTGACTGGAAAATTGGCTTCATCCTGGTGAGAATAGATCCCTCTCTCTCCTATACCCTATAGACTCTGCCTAGCTCCTAATCTCTCATTAGATCCTCTCATACCAGGGTCAGCTCCACCCTCCACTGGAAATCTGATGAAGTTGTTGTTGCTACTAATGAAAGACGTTAAGAGCTGAAAAAAGCCTTTCAAGGCCCAGTCTCTCCCTAAGGGATCTAGGGAAGGATTGTCTTCCTTCTCCATCCATTCTCTAGAGTGTACTCAACTGTCAATCAATTAACTAGAGTTCCAGCAGGAGCAAAAATTCTAGTCTAGGCTAGGGCATGTCTACACTACAGGTGCTACAGCGGCATAACTGCAGCAGTGCTGCTATAGCACTGTAGTGTAGATGCTTCCTACATCAATGGAAGAAGTTTTTCTGTCAATGTAGGTAGTTTCCCTCCTCAAGTGATAGTAGCTACATCAATGGAAGAATTCTTCCCTCAGCCTAGCTGTGTGTACACCAGGGCTAGGTCAATTTAACTACAGCACTTAGGGTTTGAATTTTTTACACCTCTGAGCGATGTAGCTAGTTTGATCTAAATTTTACTTTATACCAGAGTGTATGTACACCCACAGAGCGTGACTCCCTGTTCCAGAATTGAAAGCTCCTGTGTATACTCCACAATCTCATTTTCTGCACAGCCCATTACAATAACTTCACTGTGATTTGCGGCTTCCTCAGCCTCTTGATCATTCCACCTGCCCAGGAATTTCCCTCCAATTGAGGATCTGGGGTTGGGGGGGAGGGGCTACCCTGATGTCTGTTAGCTGCACTTGTCAAGTATAATCTGAATTTATTTCCTGTCCATGTTCGGGGGGGGGGGGGAGGAGGGGGAGAGATAGGTAAGTCCCCTCATCCCTCCTCGTGGACTTGTGTTCTTTGAGACAGCTGATGTTTCTCTTGCAGTGCAACAAGACCAATGAGGATTGTTTCCACCAGACATATTCCTCAGGTGTAGATGCTGTGCGTGAGTGGTACAGTTTCCACTACATCAACATTTTGGCACGGATGCCTAACACAAAGGCCCTGGATGAGTCCAATTTTGAGAACTTCATATATGCTTGCCGCTTCAATGAGGTTACATGTGACAAGGCGTGAGTGCTCCAATATCCCATCTTAACAACCTCTGCATTCCTTGCTGGGTACAAGGAGAAGCCAAGACACTACTGCTGGAGAACACTGTTACACCCACTGCCAGGGCCCAAGGCTAGGGCATTCTTCCTTGTTCAATTCCTGGGGCTCCTGGGATCCTATGGGATAGTTCCTGTGCTCTTTTCCCTTTGTTTCAGATAATTGAAATAGTGATACAGGTACATACACTAGTTTGGGTGCTGTTATACTGTATAAAGGGATCTTTATACTGGTGTAACTGGGTCCACACAAGGGGGTTGTATCCTCCTCCAGAGTGAGCAACTGTGAGGAATCTAACAGCTCTTCAGCTTCAGAAGTCATTTTCAGCACCTTGCTAAATAACCTTGCTCTGAACCACTTCTCAGGGCTTGTTTACACTACAGACACTACTCTTCTGTATTGTTCTCAGTTCCTCTCTATGGGGTGGTAAAAAGAATGGTTCCTTTTAGAACACCCTGTCCCGCAGCATCTCTTGGGGATTTTGCCCCACATGCCTAGATGCTCTAATCTGAATATTTCCATTTCTCTCCCAGGAATTACACCCATTTCCATCATCCTATTTATGGGAACTGCTACACATTCAATGATGGCAATAGCAGCCTGTGGACATCATCCCTGCCTGGAATCAATAATGGTGAGGGTCCCCGTGACAGGTGGGGAGAACCCATTCAGATGTATATCTAGAATAGGAGAGTTTGGGGGGTGGGAGAGAACTGTGAGCACCAAGATCCTCCTCTGCTTATTCCCCTGTGTGATGGTGGATTGCATCCCCCACCATGACCCATGTGAGTTTCAATTGCCAAAAGTTCAGGCCTCCCCCAAATTCTGCTTTCTCCAGGTCTGGCTTTGCAATCCCAGTTCTCTGCCGCCTCCAGAGACTCCAGCCCTGATCCCCAACTCTCTGCCTCCTCCCCAGGCCTGACCCCCTTACTTTCTGCTCCCCTCAGGCCCACCCGTGATCCCGTTTTCTTTTCTGGCTCAGCTGAGATTCCCCCCGCTCTCTGCCGCCTCCTCCTCCCCCACTAGCCCAGTTGTGATCTCTCTGCTGTTCCCTCACCCCAGTGACTGGCCCTGATCCCCCCCTCACTCTCTGAAACCTCTACAGGCCTCTCTCTGCTAGTGCGCACGGAGCAGAACGACTATATCCCACTGCTGTCCACAGTGACGGGAGCCCGGGTGATGGTCCATGAGCAGAATGAACCCGCCTTCATGGATGATGGGGGCTTCAATGTGCGTCCGGGTATAGAGTCCTCCATCAGCATGAGAAAGGTAGGGGGGTAGAATGAGGGAAAAGGTGGCATGGGCTTCACCATGCACCCGTGTGAAGACTTGTGTCAGCACAAGATTGGTCAGAAGGGTTGCCGAGAAACTAGGATATGGGGAGCAGAAAAGTTAACCCTAGACGGTGGCAACACTGGGTGGGACTGAGGGGGAGGACATTACCTTGGGAGCCATTACTAATCAGGGAAGGACTGGAAAAGGGGGATAGCAGGGGGGAGCTGGTGGCATGAGATATGAGTGAGGACTGGGAGGTTATTACCATCGTATTTGTTATTGAGTGGGGGTGGATGGCCTATGATATGCAGGCAGTCAGACTGGATGATCTGGTGGTCCTGTCCGGCTTTAAATTCTCTGACTCTAAGACTGACAAGCTGCTGTTTGTTGTCAGGAGACAACAATGCGTCTTGGGGGCAGTTACAGCGACTGCACTGAAGATGGCAGTGATGTGCCAGTACAGAACCTGTACTCATCCCGTTACACTGAGCAGGTAATCCATCACCACTGGTCCTATCCCAGACCTGTCACCGCCCTCCTTGGTGTACAATCTCAGTCATTCCCTGCCATGAGTGGATCTCATGTGTTTTCTGCGCCTGATTATGCTGGGATGTGAGGATTCCTCTGCTGAGCTCTCCCCTTCTCTCATGCCTCCCAGGTCTGCATTCGTTCCTGTTTCCAGATCAGTATGGTAGAGCGCTGTGGCTGTGCATATTACTTCTACCCCTTACCCTCTGGAGCGGAGTATTGTGACTACACTAAGCATACAGCATGGGGTAAGTGCTGACAGTGCAGAAGGAATTATATAATGAACCCCGCAAGCCCTCCAACCCCCAACACTGAGACTCTCCCATTATCCCCTGCTATCAGCTCCCCAACTCTCCTGTTTAAGTCCTCCAGGGGGATTCCTTCTTTGGAGCTCTCAGCCCCTCCAAGGGTGCTACCTTGTTCTGGGCCCGCATCACCCATGTACATGCCCCAGAGATTCTCTTCCCTGTACAGATAGGGTGAGCTCACTTTTGGTTTTCTCTCTTCCTGCTCAGGTCACTGTTATTACAAACTCCAGGTTGAATTCAAATCCAACGTTCTGGGCTGTTTCAGCAAATGTCGGAAACCTTGCGAGTAAGTCTCAGCGGGCTAAAAACTAGGGCTTTATGAACACCATTCTATGAAATAGTTGCCTGAGATCTCAGGGGACTGGACTTGGCCCAGTAGGTCACGTCCAGTCCTATGTTCCTATAAGGGTCTCATTCCTAGAGCTGACTGAATGGCTGAGAATTTGATTTGCCAAACCAAGTATTCAATTATATGGGCAAATAGTGTTTGAGCAATTAAACATCCAGCTAGCTACTTCAGTCTGGTCTCTCCCAGCAGGAAGCAAAGTTAATAGTGAGGTAAAAATGCTGTCTGTGGGGAGAGCTCCTGGATACTGCAGTCAGGCTACTTTCAGGAGGCAGCACTGTAAGGAGTAGGGCAGAAGTGCTAGATATGGAGAAAGTTCCCCGTTGTTGAGGTTGCTGTGCTGAGACTGGACCTTGTGGATCCCATAGCCCTTGCTGTTAAGAATATATCTGTCTTCCTCCAGGGTGACCGAGTACCAGCTGTCAGCTGGATACTCCCACTGGCCTTCCACTGTTTCCGAGGTAAGGATATGGTTTCCTGTGGCAATCCCACCAGACCCAGGATGCAGATGTGTCCCACCATTTATTAACCCTCAACAAGGGGAGGCTGAGATCACAGAGTGGTGTATATCTATGATGCCCTTTGTGCTTTCCTTTCAGGATTGGGTGTCTCACATGCTGTCCCGACAGAATAAGTACAATATCACAGCCAAGAGGTGAGAGCTCCAGAACTGGGGCTCAGGACCAGAGATGGGACCCAGTGATGGTGGGGTCAGGGGCCTGGGCCCAGATGAACCAATGATGGGTAGAAACAGGGGAGTAGGGGTGGTCAGGGGCCTAGGGCCAAGCACAGAGATCAAATCAGTAGTAGGGAGAGAAGCAGGGGTCCAGGAGTGCAGGGCCAGATAGGAAGAATGACCCAGTCATGAGAAGACAGGAGAGCCTCACTTATCTGGTCATGGAGATAGGTGGAAGTTCAGGGGCCCAAGGCTAGACCCAGAGACAGACCTAGTGAGGGGGAAGACAAAAGGCTTCAGGAGCCTGGGACCAGGCCCACAGTCTTGGCTAGTAATGGGATAAGAGTGTTCTCAGGGGCCTGGGCCCAGACCAATGGACTTGATCCAGTGATAAGTTGAGATCTGGGGAGCGGTTTAGGGGGCCAGGTCCAGAGATTGGCAGAATGATTGGGAGGATCCCTGGACAAGGGACTGATGTAATGTTGAAGGTGAAGTCTTGGGCAGGGATTGTGAACTTGGGGAATCAAACTGAAAGTGTGGAGGTATTCTATAAGTTTAGGAGAAGGTCAGATGTGAGTTTGGTGCAGTAGTAAGTTTGGAGCTGTTGCACCAAAGTAGGGGTGTGTGCAAGGGGTGGGGGCAAACAGGGGTACTGGCCCCCCTAATAATCAGCGAGGGATGCAGTACTCCCCCAGCCCTGGGGCTGTGGCAGGGAGAGAGCCACAGCCCCGGGGCTGGGGGCAGGAGTCCTCTCTCCCTGCCGCAGCCCCAGAGCTGGAGGAGTCCTCTCGCCCCAGGGGCCGGGTGCAGAGGGGGGCAGCGAGCTCCTCCCAGGGCCGGAGATGTGGGGGTGGGGGGGGCAGTGAGCTACTCCTGGGGCTGGGGAGAGTGAGCTTCTGTGCCCCTCCAAAAGGGGTCAAATTTAAATTCCTGCACACATCCCTGCACTGAAGTGTGTGGGAGTTAGGGTGACCAGATGTCCCATTTTTAAAGGGACAGTCCTGTTTTGGGGACTTTTTCTTATATAGGCACCTATTACCCCCCACCCCCTGTCCCATTTTTTCCACAGTTGCTATCTGGTAACCCTAGTGGGAGTGATAAAGGCTTGGGGGTTGGGTGGGAGTTTGTGGGTGTTGTAAGTTTGAGGGATCCTAAATCTGGGATATCACACAGGAATCTCAGAGGAATGCTGTAGGTATGGCCAGCTGCACTGGATTTGGGGCAGACTGCAGGTTTGAGTGTTAAGTGGGCTGCTGGATGGGTGAACTGCAGGTTTGGAGGATTAAAGATTTGGTGTGGGTGCAGGATAAGGAGTGTATGCTGCAATACAGGGGTTGCAGGATTAGAGTCACTCATCTCTTTCTCTTATTAACAGGAATGGAGTGGCCAAAGTGAACATATTTTTTGAGGAATGGAAGTATAAAACTAATGGGGAGTCTCCTGCCTTCACGGTACATACCTCATCCTCCAGCTTCCCCTCCCACTCATCATACCCCTCTGCCTTCCAGCAGCATCTCTGACTTCTGCATTTCTCCTCCTGTGGCAGGACTGGAGATGGGAATAAAGCCCCAGCACTGGGTGATCCTGGCAGTGAATGGGAATACGAGCATCCTCACACAGACACAATTCTCACTACCCCCATCTGTCTCTTGCAGGTGGTGACGCTGCTCTCCCAGCTGGGGAATCAGTGGAGTCTCTGGTTTGGTTCCTCAGTTCTTTCTGTGGTGGAGCTCGCTGAGCTGATTTTGGATTTCATTGCCATCACCTTCATCCTCTCCTTCCGGTGGCTCCGCTCCCGTCAGCTACCGACCTCCGCTGTGCCACCCCAAGGTGCTCATGACAACACTGCCTTCCAGTCTGAATCCTCTGGCCCCAGTGCTCCACCCCGCTTCACTGTCGAGGCTGTGGTAACGACGCTGCCCTCCTACAACAGCCTGGAACTGTGTGGGCGGGACAGGGATGCTGAGATTGGACTGGAGTGAGGATTGTGGTGGGGCAGTGCAGTGAGGTTAAGGAGTTTCATGTCCCACGCCACAGATTACATGCTTGGATCTGAAGACATGCAGCAGGTTGGAGCAGGGACTGATCTCATTTGGTGATACAGCACTTGCAGCTCAGCTGCATTTCTATCATGCGGGTGCAGAGCTTCCATCACCTCCATTATGGCACGCAGTTGGGAGGCAGGTGACTGCAGTGTTTGGGGGGAGGTGTTAGTTTATATTCCCTACTGTTAGTAAACCCTGCATTCGTCTCCCACGATACAGCTGATAATGCCCTTGGCCACATTTGCTGAGGAATGACCAATGATAGGAAGAGACAGCATATGTGGGTGATATTGACTGAGCCCCCTTCCACATATACACACTCACTTCTCTGCACCCAGGAACGTGGTCACGCTGGTCTGTAACTGTTTGAGAATAAAAACTAATTAAAGAGACTTGGGTGTGTGACCAGGAAAAATTAGGCTTTTCTGTGTATGCCTGACAGCAGACAGGGGTGGGGTGTATAGAACACAAGAGGGTACTAGCATGCACAAATGCCTCATCCTGTGTAGGACAAATTTTCAGGCAGGAGGCTAGATGCTACTTCCCAACTCTGGGTTGCTGTTTCTGATGCCATGCCAGACTGGAAATTTCCCCCTCCGCACAGGAATCTAGGGAGGAGACTAGGAGAGCCTGTTTGGAAGGACACCTCCCTAGGCTAGAGACCAGGCAGGATAGGTGCTGGGTTGAGGCACAGGGTTTGGAGGGGTGGTGGTGGTAGGGAAAGAGTTCCTGCATGGATCCTCATCCTGACATGAGGTCTAGAATATTCTCAAGCTCTCCACAGGCTGCCTGCAACTCTTAGGCCAATACGAAGATTCTTCTTTGCAACATAACATATGCCTCACTCTAACTCTCCATTCAGCCTCTCATCTCTTTTCTGAACACTGGGGGCGAAAGTTGTCTTGACACTAGCTTATGCCTCCCATAATCAGCAGCTGTGGGGGGTAAAGTAGCCTCAGTGATGCAGAGCCTGCAGAGCTACCCTAAACTGTGACATTGCTTCAGTGGCCCCTTGGAGCTGCTGCAGTATAGAATAAGTACGGTGCAGGTTCGCCACAGCTCTGATCCACCTATCCCTAATCTGTTCAACCACAGAATACCCACTGCATGGGTGTGGGGGTGCTGTGCTGAGCTGGCTCCGTTATCTGCTTTGTGAAAAATGTCAAAGTTTTGAAATTCATTTTCATGCCCCATCAGAACAAAAATGAGACCTCTGGAATTAAAAAAACCCCACAACACACAAGAGAAAGCAAGCTACCCCAGAATAGCCAACAGCACAGAGGTTAGAGGACTTCCATGGGACCCAGGTTCAAGTCCCTACTTGGCCTGATTCAGAGCACCACCCTAACCCCCAGGCTACAGTATCTCTTGCTCATGATCTGTTGTTGGAGCTGTTCTACTGGATATAAATGATGACATATTCATGGGGCCAGAGAGAGATTGGATCTAGCCTGGGCAATAGGCTATTTTGGGGTGGCTTGTTCTCTTCCATCCTGGCCCTGAGGAAAAACAGTTACAAGAGGTAGGTAACTGTTATTCTTCGAGATGTGTTGCTCATGTCCATTCCAAGTAGGAGTGCGTGCGCCACCTGTATAGTCATTGGAAGACTTTTCCCCTAGCAGTACTCATCGAGTCGGCTATGGAGGCCCCTGGAGTCGCGCCTTCATGGCGATGTATATAGGTCCCTGCTGAGCCGCTGCCTCTTCAGTTCCTTCTTGCCACTGCTCTGACAGAGGGGTAGGAGGGTGAGTATCAGAATGAATATGAGCCACACATCTCTAAGAAGAACAGTTACAAGAGGTAGGTAACTTTTTTCTTCGAGTGCTTGATCATATTGATTCCAAGTAGGTGAATCGCACCCAGTCCCTAGGAGGAGGGGTCAGAGTTCAGTCGCAGACTGCAGCACCACCCTGCCAAATGTGGCATCATTTCTAGCCTGCTGAGTAATGGCATAGTGGGATGACCACATTGCTGCCCTGCAAATGTCTTGAAGGGGGACCTGTGCCAGAAACACCATTGAGGAAGCCTCTGCTCTTCTAGAGTGTGCTGTTAGTGCTGAGGCAGGTATCTTTGCTAGGTCGTAGCACGTCCCAATACAGGCCATGATCCATGAAGAGATCCTTTGGGACAACACTAGAAACACCCTCACCCGCACAGCAATTGCAATGAAGAGCTGTGTTGATTTTTGAAACAGCTTTGTCTGCTCATTGTAAAAAGCTAACGCTCATCTGACAACTCACAACCCTGGGCTTAGCAGGCCAATGCTCAAACCACTGAGCTATCCCTCTCTGAAGCACCTTATCTAATTTTCTAGATCAAAATGCCTCTTCTTTGTGTAGGACAAGACAATTTAACACTTTGTGACAATCAGGAGATGAGCCAACAAGGAGTGTTGGAGAAACAGAAGGTTAGGTGAGCGTGACAAAGGGGGTCCTCTCAGTAGTGACACCTCACCCTCCCCTCTATTTTGAAGAAGAGGTTCAAAAGTTGAGATACAGTGTGTAAAGGCATAGAGACACTGATATGTATTGGGGAAGGGATAAAAACATAGTAAATAAATTACTATAGGCATGGTACAATTATCCCTCCCCCTCTGGGTCGGAGAGAGACCACATCGCCTCACTAAGTTGTCTGGCCACTGCCTAGTGGCAGGGGAATTAGCATGAGGTGTAGTGTCCCAACTGGGCTAACAGGCTATGCAGCCAAGCACCTATAGCCCTCGAGCCCTGCATGCAGAGGCCATGCAATTTAGTGTATGGTCTCTGGGTCCTTGGGGCAGGGTTCAGGGCCCATATAGGCGACTAGTAGCTCCGGCCCTTCAGCCAAGGGCACAGCACACACAGTGGTCAATTTGCTCTGGCCTCTGGAGGCAGAGACAGAGCAAGACCTGCAGTCAGTTAGTTCTGGGCTCTAGTTGTAGGGCCAGAGCAAGCCCAGGAGTCAATCAGCCCTGGTCGCTCAATGTAGAGGCAGAGCACACCCAATAGTCAATTAGCTCTGGCTTCTTAGTTCAGAGGCAGAGCATACCCAGGAGTCAGTTAGCCCTGGGCTCTTGTAGCAGAGCCAGAGGAAATCCCAGGGGTTGGGCATCCTAGCTCCAGGGGACAATCGACAAGCGCAGGCCACTGGGCCTGGTGAGGGGGAGGCTGCCACCCCCGGGATGGGGTGGCAGGTGGGGTCTAGGCCCACCCTAGTCCACCAGACCCCAACCTAGTGTCCTAACATTGGCAGAGTGGTCCACCCCTGGGTCAGCGGGGATCCCAACCACAACACGCTGGTTGTGCCTTACACAAAGCTGCAGCCAGACCAAGGTCAGCTGGCCCTGGACCACTTCCTCCCCGCTCCCCTGAGGGTGTACTAGAACAGCAGGGTGTCCTCCGCCTCCTCTAGGTAGGTGGCCTGTGGCACTCCTGGGTTCAGCAGCAAGGTCAGCCTCCAGGAGCGAGCAGGGTCTGTCTGACTTCTTCAGTGTCTTGGTCCCAACTGAGCAGGAGGTCCCACACTTTATACTTCCTGTCCCACTGACGTACTTCCAGCGGAGGAGTGAGGCAGGCCTGGCTCTGCCCACTTAGGCACAGAGGGGGTTCCTCCCTGTCTCGGTCAGAGGGAGGCCACATTGCTTCACTACAACTACACAATGGCCTTTATTATGAGCAAGAAAGTCTTAGAGCAGGGGTGGGCAAACTTTTTAGCCTGAGGGCCATATTGGGGAATAGAAATTGTATGGCAGGCCACAAATGATCACAAAATTGGGGTTGGTGTGTGGGAGGGGGTGAGGGTTCTGGTTGGGGGTGCGGACTCTGGGGTGGGCCTGGGGATCATAGAATTTCAGGACTGGAAGAGACCTCAGGAGGTCATCTAGTCCAACCCCCTGCTCAAAGCAGGACCAATCCCCAACTGAATCATCCTAGCCAGGGCTTTGTCAAGCCTGACCTTAAAAACCTCTACGGAAGGAGATTCCACCACCTCCCTAGGTAACCCATTCCAGTGCTTCACCACCCTCCTAGTGAAAAAGTTTTTCCTAATATCCAGCCTAAACCTCCCCCACTGCAACTTGAGATCATTACTCCTTGTTCTGTCATCTGCTACCACTGAGAACAGTCTAGATCCATCCTCTTTGGAACCCCCTTTCAGGTAGTTGAAAGCAACTATCAAATCCCCTCATTCTTCTCTTCTGCAGACTAAATAATCCCAGTTCCCTCAGCCTCTCCTCATAAGTCATGTGCTCCAGCCCCCTAATCATTTTTGTTGCCCTCCGCTGGGCTCTCTCCAATTTTTCCAAATGCTTCTTAAATAAAATAAATAAATAAATGGAGATATCCTGTCTCCTAGAACTGGAAGGGACCTTGAAAGGTCATTGATCCAGCCCCCTGCCTTCACTAGCAGGACCAAGTACTGATTTTTGCCCCAGATCCCTAGGTGGCCCCCTCAAGGATTAAACTCACAACCCTGGGTTTAACAGGCCAATGCTCAAACGACTGAGCTATCCCTCCCCCCCTTCTTGTAGTGCGGGGCCCAAAACTGGACACAGTACTCCAGATTAGGCCTCACCAATGCTGAATGGAGGGGAATGATCACATCCCTCGATCTGCTGGCAATGCTCCTACTTATACAGCCCAAAATGCCGTTAGCCTTCTTGGCAACAAAGGCACACTATTGACTCATATCCAGCTTCTTGTCCACTGTAACCCCTACGTCCTTTTCTGCAGAACTGCTGCCTAGCCATCCGGTCCCTAGTCTGTAGCAGTGCATGGGATTCTTCCGTCCTAAATGCAGGACTCTGCACTTGTCCTTGTTGAACCTCATCAGGTTTCTTTTGGCCCAATCCTCTAATTTGTCTAGATCCCTCTGTACCCTATCCCTACCCTCCAGAGTATCTACCACTCCTCCCAGTTTAGTGTCATCTGCAAATTTGCTGAGGGTGCAGTCCACACCATCCTCCAGATCGTTAATGAAGATATTGAACAAAACCAGCCCCAGGACCGCTTGATACCGGTTGCCAACTAGACATGGAGCCATTGATCACTACCCGGAGAGCCCGATGATCTAGCCAGCTTTCTATCTACCTTATAGTCCATTCATCCAGCCCAGACTTCTTTAACTTGCTGGTGAAGAACACTGTGGGAGACTATTTCAAAAGCTTTGCTGAAGTCAAGAAAAAACATGTCCACTGCTTTCCTCTCATCCAGTTATCTTGTCATAGAAGGAAATTATGTTAGTCAAGCATGAGGAGAAAGAAGTTTGGGGTGTAGGAGGGTGCTCTGGGCTGGGACCGAGGGGGTTCAGAGGGCAGGAGGGAGGGGATCAGGTCTGGGGCGAGGGTGTGGGAAGGGGTTCAGGTTCCAGCTGAGGGTGCAGGCTCTGGGGTGGGGCTGGGGATGAGAGGTTTGGGGTGCAGGAGGGTGCTCCGGGCTGGGATCAAGGGGTTTGGAGAGCAGGACGGGAATCAGGGCTGGGGCAGGGGGTTGAGGCATGGGGAGAGGCTATGGGGTTCAGGCTCCAAGCGGTGCTTACCTCAAGCGGCTCCCAGAAGCAGTGGCATGTCCCTTCTCCGACTCCTATGCCTGGAGCAGCCCCCAACTCTGCGCCCCAGAGCGGGGCCATGCTGCAGTTTCCAGGATCAGTGTGACGCGGCCCCCGACCCAGCGCCCAAGCTGGAGCACCAGAGTGTGACCGAGCCACGTGGTGTGGCCCCCGACCCAGCTGGTGCACGACCGAGCCATGAGGTGCGGCCCCCGACCCGGTGCCCCAGCTCGAGCGCCAGAGCAGGGCAAGCCCCCAGACTCTGCTCCCCCATGGGTGCTCATGGGGCGGCTTAAAACGGCTCGCAGGCCGGATCGTAGTTTGCCCACCCCTGTCTTAAAGAAATCTGTGTTCATGAAAGACGTGGGAGTGTGGCAGCCTGCCCCATCACAAATCATTCAGTGCACAATTTCTGGTCAGCCATGAACCCTCCAATTTCCGAATTAATGTTCTTCTAACACTTATTAATGGTTTCCATATTATTTCTGTAGCAATTATTCAGATGCTCGCCAAATCAGAGAAACCCATCACAGCTCATGGAAACAAATCTAGGATGTGGTCTAAATCATAGAAGATTACAGTTGGAAGGGACCTCCGGAGGTCATTTAGTCCAACCCCCTGCTCAAAGCAGGACCAACCTCAACTAAATCATCCCAGCCAGGGCTTTGTCAAATCTGCTCTCATACACTGTATGTGGTGCACACCAGGAATAAAGCCCAGATCATTTCTATCCAAGTGAGTCAACACAATGCCTAGTAGATCACAATCTCTGAAGTCACTGATTAGATGTTGGCAAAACATGATACCAATGCAGGTCACTGCTCTCCGCCCAAATCAGGCTATAGTCCCAGTGATGGGTTGGACCCCTTAAGGTGACACCTGAGATACCACTGAGCCCGCCAGTTATGCCAGTCTGGGCACCCTTCTTACCTGTCTTGCTGAGCCAGGCTATTAAGCCTCCTCCAGTGCACCCACAGGCAGGGCCACACCCAACTGCAGAACGACAGACACTGAGATCAGATCTAGGAAGGCTCAGTTTAAGGGACTTGCTCCAGCACTCAGGTGTCCACCTCCCTTGGAGTACAGACCCAGAGGTATATTATGAAATCTGCCTCCTCCCTTAATGTGGAGGAAGGTATGCACAGCCTCTTATCCCCACCAATTATGAATTGCACAAACTGGGTTATGTTATAAAGAAATAAGTTTATTAACTACAAAAGGTGGATTGTAAGTGAATATAAGAGATGACAGAACAAAACAGATTACTAAGCAAATAAAACAAAAACACGCAAGCTAAGCTTGTTCACTAAAGAAATTGGTTACAAATAGTGATTTCTCACCCTAGATATCATTACAGGCCGATTACAGAAAGTCTTGAAAGGCAGCTGCACTGGTCTCCAGCTTAAGACCGCCGATATTATTACTCACAAGCTAGATGTCCTTCCAGCTTGTGCTCAACACTTCTCCCCCCAGTTCAGTTCTTGCTTCCAGATGTCTCTTTGGGTGGGGAGGCAGAGGAGAATCTCGATGATGTCACTTCTCTGCCTTATATAGCGCTTATGGCGGGAACCCTTTATCTCCCAGTGGAAGAACAGTGGCATTCCGAGGGGTGGTGACTCAGACCCATGTCTGCAGGACTGTGGCAGCCATTACTCGCAGACTGGAGGGTCCACATGAAGACTAAGCTCTTTCACAGTCCATTGTTTTTGCTAGTGGGCCATTATCCCTGTCTGGCTTTTCCATTGTTGTACCTGAAGGGCTAGTTAGGGGTGACACCCAAAGTAGCATATTTGAAATACAGATACATAGTCAATATTCCTAACTTCAAATACAGAAATGAAACAGGCATACAAATTGGATAATCAATCACCTTTCCAATTATCTCTCACATGAGCCATCTTGTATAAAGTATCTCAGTTATGTCATATTAATATCATAAGCATATTTTCATAAAGAATATGGAGTGAAACATCAGTCCCACGTCATAGTTTACTCCTTGCTCTCCTACAAATTTTTGCCACCTCATGAGCCAAGAATTATCTAGAATCCACATCAGCAACCCTGGCAGCACACACACATTTCTTTTCCCTCAGCAGTGAAGATACCTGAGCTGTCGGTTCCAAACCTCCACACTGTGTGTCTTTGGAAACTTCACATTAATAACCACTCAAGGAGTGCGGCATTATTTTGGGGGTACTTTTCCTCTCTGGTCCTCACTGTACACCCAGCTCTCACCCATGGCTCCATGTAGCTGTAAGTATGTGACAACAGCCACACCCCAGTAAGCAGGTGGGCTAAACCAGGTGAGGGTAACCAGAAGTGTGGAAACTGACAGTGATTTAGGGATTGTCCTCCAAGCATACGAAGACTGTTCTGGTAGCCAAGGCGGAAGAGACCGTATATTGGTCCAACAACTTGAAAAGCAGTGCAGCAACACATTGTGGAAGGCGAAAGGCATGACTGGGCACTACAGCAGTCATCGCTATCCACTGCAGCTAAAGAAGCCTCCAGTAGTAACAGCCTTTGTGCCACTGGGCCAAGCTTCAGCCACCAAGAGAATGGGATTGTCCCAGTGCAATGACTATCCCTATTTAATCAACCACACACACACCTCTTTAAGAGTCCTGTGGCAATGGGGGAGTGGCAAAGTGACTGGTGAAGATGATTACTGGCTGTCGTAGCCACAAGCTTGCACGCAGGTGGCCTGGGACACTGGTCGCCGACCCCCATCCCAAGGGCAGCAGGGAAGCTCGGCAACATGCCAGGCGACAGAGCAGCCCTCGTTAGGATTGCACTGCTCTCCTTGTGTAAGGGAAGGGGCTAGAAAAGGTGCCTCAAACATTGCCTGCCCAAATCAAATCCGGTCAATTTACCGCAGCTGGCAGATCATCCTCAATGCAGTCGAAAACCAAAGAGCACTTGGAACATCAGGACTATGATAGACCAAGATGATACTCCTCGATTTAAAAGAACAGCTCTCCTTTCAAAAGAGCTAGCCCGGTATGATATTGACATTGCAGTGTTCAGTGAAACCAGATTGGCAGATGAAGGCTTTATTACAGAACCGGCTGGGGGCTACACCTTGGGCTTGTCTATGCTTACATTTTAATGCACTCTAACTTGCTGGCTCAGGGGTGTGAAAAATCACCCCCCTGAGCGCAGCAAGTCAGAGCGCTTTAAAGCGCTAGTGTAGACAGGCTACAAGTGCTGGGAGCTGCGTTCCCAGTGCTTGGAGTTAATCCCCTCGTGGAGGTGGATTACCAGGAGCACTGAGAGAGCTCTCTCCCAGCGCTTGTGCGTGACCACACTTGCACTTCAAAGCACTGCCGCGGGAGCGTTCCTGCGCTTTGACTTTTCCAGTGTAGACATTGACGTTGCAGTCTATATGGTTTTATAAAGATATGTTAATGAGTGAATATAATGTAACTGGAATATGCTTCATGCAAAAGATCCCTTGTAAGGTATCATTACAAAGCTTTTATAATCTACTGAGTGTGAGCATCCTATTTGTATAAATGTACCACTCTTGTATCTGAAACTAGAAATACGAAATATAACTGAGGGCCTAATGTAATTATGCAAAGTGTGGGCCATTAATGGCAGTTTGGAATCTTGAGGAAGCCCATTAACCAGGACAATTGTCTGCAGATGGGTGTGTTTTACCTGTAAGTCTTCCTGTATACATGTGTGCTGGCAAGTGGGCAATGAAATGTAATCATGGCACCTGAACTGGAATCCATCTTTAACCTGGTGTCTTTCCATTGAGAAGGAGGAGGTGAGAACCCAGAGATGGAAGAAGGATTCCCGCCTTATGCAAAAAATATTTAAAGGGGTGGAAGAGAACAAAGCGAGAGAGGAGCCATCATGAAGAATCCCCTAGCTACCACCTGAGCTGGAACAAGAGCTGTACCAGGGGAAAGAATTGTGCCCAGGCCTGGAAGGTGTCCAGTCTGAGGAAAAAACTTAATCTCACCCTCAAAGATGCTTCAGTATCTATATTCAGTTTGATTAGACATAGATTTGCACATTTTATTTTATTTTGCTTGGTGACTTACTTTTTTCTGTCTGTTACTACTTGGAACCACTAAAATCCTACTTTTAATAAAATCACTTTTTACTTATTAACTCAGGAGTATGTATTAATACTTGAAGGAGCAAGCAACTGCGCACATCTCTCTAGCAGTGTTATAGAGGGTGAACAATTTATGAGTTTACCCTGCATAAGCTTTATACAGGGTAAAATGGATTTGTTTGGGTTTAGACCCCATTGGGAGTGGGGCATCTGAGTGTTAAAGACAAGCACACTTCTGTGAGCTGTTTTCAGGTAAACCTGCAGCTTTGAGGCAAGTAATTCAGACTCTGGGTCTTTGTTGGAGCAGACTGGCATGTCTGGCTCAGCAAGACAGCGTGCTGGAGTCCCAAGCTGGCAGGGAAAGCAGGGGTAGAAGTAGTCTGGGCACATCGGGTGGCAGCTTCCAAGGGGATTTCTGTGGTTCAATCCATCACAGACATTTCCCTTCTTTTGGAAGGGAAAAGAACCACAATTCATCAACTGGGAATTGTCATCACAACCAAACTCTTGTAATGTCTTGAAGACTTTCCAATGGGCATCCACAAAAGACTCATGAAACTCTGGCTATAGCTAAATAAGTCACGATTTGCTTCTATCGTCAGTGCATATGTGCCCACCTTAACAAGCCCGATGATGCTAAGGAACGGTTCTACTCTGATCTCGACTCTCTCATCAAGTCAACACCTCAAAGTGACAAACTAATCATAAGAGATTTCAGTGCACGAGAAGGTAAAGATAACAACTGACAAGGTGTCATTGGAAAAAATGGCATTAAAAAAAACAACAAAAAAATGGTCTCCTACTCCTAAGGAAGTGTGGGGAACATAACTTAACAATTACAAATACTATCTTCAGACAGGCAGACAAATATAAAACTACATGGATGCACCCCAAACAATGGCATCTAACAGATTCGCATTGACAGACAGTGATGTACATAAGGGATGTCAGGATCACTAGAGCCATGTGTGGATGGAGGAGGATGCTGGATGGATCCTAGAATAATTAGGTCAATACTGAATGTACACATTGTAGCCACATGCCTGAAACGCCAAAAACAATTAAGTCATGCATACTATCGAGACAAGCTACAAAGTGCACTAGGAACCAACCTTGGTGATAACCTTGTTTCATGGGAGGAATTCAGAGATACAGTACTGAGACATTCCCCTGGTGTTATCTGGACTGGTGATCTGCTAGGTCACTTCAATCCTTGACTCTGGGAGCCAGCCTTACCCTGCTCTGCTGTGAGAACCCCCACTCCTGGGTTGTTCATGCACAGCCTCTGGCATGTAAGCTGCTCCCAGCTACATGAGTGAGCACCTTTGGCCAGCCACTGCTTGGATTGTGCAATTAAATGACACTAGCCAGTATCTCCGGTCTCATACACAACCCTAGGAACCTCTGTCTTGCAGTGTCCAGTTACGCCTGCTGGACGCTGCAAGCTTATAGGAGTTCACCAATTTAACAAAGAAATTGATATGTACTAGGTTTGTTATCCCGAAGGGAGTCTCTGACACACTTCAAACCTAACACACTGCTTCAGGTAGAACAAAAATTTATTAATTACAAAATAGATTTTAAGTGATTATAAGTCAAAGCACAAGTAGTCAGTTTTGGTCAAATGAAATAAAAGCAAAACTCATTCTACGCTGATCTTAACACTTTCAGTGCCCTTACAAACTTAGATGCTTCTCACCACAAGCTGGCTGGTTGCCCTTCAGCCAGGCTCTCTCCTTTGATCAGTACTTCAGTTGCGTGGTGTGGTGTCTGTAGATGGAGGTGGAAGAGAGAGCATGGCAAATGTCTCCCCCTTTTATCATGTTCCTTCTTCCCTCTTGGTTCCCCCTGCCCCTTCAGAGTCAGGTAAGCATTACCTCATCATAGTCCCAAACTGACCAAGGGAAGGGGGGGGGGTGTGTGACTCACTAGAGAGTCCAACAGATCCTTTGTTGCTGCCTAGGCCAGTGTCCTTTGTTCCTGTGAGGCTGGGCTGGGTTTGTCACACCTCGTCAAGGCATGTATGGGAACTACTCCTCTGCTCCTGAAGAGTTTTTGCCTGGGCTTGTTTTAAGCCACAAGGACACATGTTTAGCCTCATAAGTATATACATGAAATTACAACCTATAACATTACTATAATAACTATGCTCAGTGCATCACGAGCCTTCCAAAGAGACATGCCATGACAAACTGCATTGGATGCCACATAATCAGGGGCGGCTCTACCGTTTTGGCCGCCCCAAGCAGTCATGCGCGGGAGGCGCCCCGGAGCCGCGGGAGCAGCGGACCTCCCGCGGGCATGACTGCAGAGGGTCCGCTGGTCCCGCGTGGCTCGGCTGGACCCCCCGCGGCTGCGGACGGTTCGCGGATCCCGCGGCTCCGCTTGAGCTGCCGCAGTCATGCCTGCGGGAGGTCCAGCCAAGCCGCGGGACCAGCGAACCGTCCGCAGTCATGACTGCAGCACGTCCGCCGGCCCAGCCTGCCACCCCCTAGATTTGGCCGCCCTAGGCACCAGCTTGTTTTGCTGGTGCCTAGAGCCGCCCCTGCACATAATCATATTATAAGGCTGGACACGGGGAGTGAGACAGGGTGTTCCGCCGAGGTACAGACTGTTACAAGCACAAAAACCTGCAGCTGACATCCTCAGACAGAAAAGGGATCACCGTGAGTCGTTTGATGAAAATGAGGAGGAAATCACAGTACTCTCGAAAGAAAAAGAAAGACTTTCCAAAACCGGCAAAGTAATTATTCAGTCCATCCCAAAGAGAGACAGATTCAAACTCCTGCAAAGCTACACACGGAGACAACTACACTCAATACAAGATAAATGGTGGGAGAAGGTAGCAGAAGACATTCAAATGTATGGAGAAACAAATGAAATAAGTTATTTGATTCTTTGAAGCTAGTGTATGGACCTTCAAAGGTGGGCAGAGGTTCACCCATGACGGCTGATGGCTAGACAGTCAAAGACATACGTGGCAGGGAACAGATGTAGAACTGATTAATAAAATTGTTATTAATTGTTCACTTTATTAATATATCAGAGGGGCAGCCATGTTAGTCTGGATCTCATGCATCCATTGAAGTGGGTATTCACCCACGAAAGCTCATGCTCCAATACATCTGAGTCTATAAGGTGCCACAGGACTCTTTGCTGCTTTTAATATAACTTCATAAGCAAAGTTTTATGAATGAAACATTCATTCATAACCCGTTACCCCAATAACTGGCTAATTAACAATTAAGATGCTTGTTAAGAGCCACACCCTTTAGCCAGTTGCCCTTGTAAATTTTACTGTCAAGCCAATTCCTGCTTAAATCACTGAGACTTGTACTGTTTCAGTGTCATAGCTTCTGTTCACTGTTTGCCATATTGTAATTCGAACTCCATTTTAAAACTCACTCCATTTTGTAAAAGCTTGCTGCAACCTTCATTTTTGCAAAACCCTGCTGTAATTTTATTAGTTTAGATGTAAAAGAGCAAAGAATCCTGTGGCACCTTATAGACTAACAGACGTTTTGGAGCATGAGTTTTCGTGGGTGAATACCCACTTCGTTGGATGCAAGTAGTGGAAATTTCCAGGGGCAGGTATATATATGCAAGCAAGAAGCAAGCTAGAGATAACGAGGTTAGTTCAATCAGGGAGGATGAGGCCCTGTTCTAGCAGTTGAGGTGTGAAAACCAAGGGAGGAGAAACTGGTTCTGTAGTTGGCAAGCCATTCACAGTCACTTGGTTTTCACTGCTATTTTTTCCAGGGCTTCTATCTCTGGCTCCTACTCTGCACTCCTATGAAGGGCTGCAAAATTTCAAGAAAATCTCTGCAAGCATAGAGATTTTAGAGCATTTAAGCAAGGTCTACACTACATATCTATATCAGTATAATTATGTCACTCAAGGGTGTGAAAAATCCACCCCCCGGAGTGACATAGTTATACCGACCTAAGCGCCCCCCCCCAGTACGCAGCACTATGTTGGCAAGAGGGCTTCTCCTGCGACATAGCTACCGCCTCTCAGGGAGGTGGATTAACTATGTCAACATAGTTACTCCCAGGGGAATTCTGTGCTAAAAACAAACAGAAGAAAAACCACTGTGCACAATATTTTAAAATTCTGCATATTTTGTCAAAATAACACTATATAATCACACCAGTTTCAATTATTTTGGTAATTTATTTCAAAATACCTATGAACAAGCTTGTTTGTAACAATACAGACAACAAAAAAGATTCAGGAAATGTTTATCTGATTCGTTACTAGGCATATTAATACAGAACTCTGAGTAATAATTCATTTAAACTACAATACAGAACTGTATTTCCTGCACCCCTCAGAACCAATGCAAAGGCTTGGGGGAAGTGAGGGGTAACAGAGGAGCTGAGGTAGAGGGAAACAATTGCAAGGTGTGAACTTGGAGGGTTGTTGGGTATGGGTGGGGAAAATATGGTGTTTTTTTTTTTTTTAAAGGGGGCAGGGAGGGATTGTTAGAGAGATTCCCCCATGCACATCCTGGGGGACTCTTAGTCTCTCCTATTCAATCATGCATATCTGCCCCAGTCCCCATGTGTCCCTCCACCCCCGCATCTCACCTACACCCTATCCCCATGTGTCTGTGTCCCCACTTAACCATCCCCCTTCCCCCATCTAGCCCTGCAGCCCCAGTCCCCTTCTCTCATCCTTGTGTCCCTGCACCCCATCCCCATGTGTCTGTGCCCCTACACAGCCATTCCCTTCCCACCTGTGGCCTTGCACCCCTCCCCCGTCCTCATGTGGCCCTGCACCCCCACTCCCATTCAGCCCCTGCCCCAATCTGTGCTCCCCCCCTAGCCCTTATGAGCCCATCTGACCTCCCAGCAGCTCCATGCGGTCTGTGTCCCCATAGTCCCCGTCTCCTGACCTGGGCAGACAGGCTCTGTCTCTTCCCTAGCCGGGTAGAAGCAGCTGTTGTGTTCTAGCGCAACAGTGGCCTCTGGTGGGCAAAAGGCAGAACTGCAGCAACTTTCTTGCAGAAGCTATTTTCTGAAAAAAACATTTTAAATATGCACGATCCATTAATTATGGACATGCACAGTGATGCAGAATTCCTCCAGGAGTACATGGTGAGCACTGTATATGAAGACAAGTTCTTAGAAGTGTCCTCCTTTAAACAGGAAGGATAGTGGGCCAATGGAAGGAAAAAAGCTCCTCTACACATCCATCTGCAGCATAGGAGGCTCTGAAAAGTGTGAAATGGCCCACTCTTCTCAATGTGATGATCCCAGCTGATTAGGAACATCCCAGCCTGAAACAATAGCATGTGAACTGCTCCACCCATCTCAGTGGGGGTTCCCAATGACCTCATGAGTACTTTAGATTAGAGCCTGTAATATGCATGAAGTATACTCCTTCTCTGCTTCCCATCTAGGGTGACCAGATGTCCCGATTTTATCGGGACTGTCCCGATATTTGCTTGTTTGTCCCGCGTCCCGACCAATGTTCGGTCGGGACACTGGACAAACAAACAATTTTGCCCTCCGCTCCCGTGCACAGGCGGAGCCCGGAGGGGCTCTTGCCCCCTTGCCCGACTCCGCCCCCTCCTTCCTCCATTGGATCCCTCACCAAATCCCTGCCCCCAGCCCCGCCCCCTCACTGCCCCATTGGATCCCAAGCTGAACCTGGGGAGGAGACGCCCCTGTGCAGCAGTCTGGGCACACAGGCCATGGCTGGCTGGGGCCGGGAGCGCTGCAGTGCAGCGCGAAGGCTGCTCCAGCCCTGCAGTCCACGGGGCAGCATGGTGGGTCCAGGGGCAGCGCGGAGCAGGCAGGGCCCGGGTGAGCGGCGTGGCCCGGGGGCGTGGGCTGCCCGCCGGAGACATGTGGTGGAGAGGGGCTGCGGGGGCGAGATTTGTCCCAGGCGGGGCGGCTGGCGAGAGGAGCCGGCCAGGATCCCCCGAACCGATAAACTTCCCCGACGCTTAATCCTGCGCCTCTCCCGCTCGGCTGCGCTCCAGCATCTTGCCCTGCCAGGAAGGAGCTGCTGGAGTGCAGCTGAGCGGGAGAGGTGCGGGGCTCCCCGCCTGCGGTGGGACGAGTCTCATGTGCCCGGGGTGGGAGGCTCCGCGGGGAATGCAGTGCGCGCGGCTGGGGCGCTGTGTGCGATCCGGCGGCGCGGCTGGGTCCTGCTAATGCCCCCGGCCCCTGCAAAACTGCCTTTTTTTTTGCTCTGCCGCCATTTTTTTTGCTCCGCGCCCCCCTCCCCCCCCGTGTCCCGATATTTCATCCCTGTGATCTGGTCACCCTATTCCCATCAAAAGTGGTAGGACTTCCCCAGATCCTGGCTTACATGGGAGCAGAGAGGGGGCCTATGATCTTCCCAAAAGGGCAAGCCACCCACAACCCAGCTCATACTGCGGGGGAGGGAGCGCATCCAGGCACTATAGATGGCCCTAGGCCCCCCAGATCCTGGCACACACCTAGGAAGCAGTAAGAGGGGATCAACCACCAGAGATATAAGATCCCTCATATGCAGCTCACATGAGGGGGCAGGGATGGGAACTCAGACTCCCCCAGGTCTGGGCACACACAGAAAGGGAGAATGTGGGGCTGCTAGGTGCCCCTACCCCTAGTTGTCCCCCAGTCCTCCTGCCACCCAGCCCCACATTCCCCCTTCCCAGTGTCCCACTCCCACCCCCCTCTAATTCCCACACCTCTCTGACCTACAATCCATCGCCATACACCACCTACTCTCACTGTAGCACCAAACCCCTCTCCCCCAATAACTCTTCCCTCCCAGGAAGCATTCACATGTCTAATCCCCGCCCCCACAAATAAAATTACTACATATAGAACTCAAATTGTAGCAAGCTCCAGCCACTCCATCTAAAACTCTTTTGTCATAGGTAGGTGCTTGTGATACATTTATTCTTAGTTACATTAACTGAAGGGTGAGTTCACAATCATCAATCTCAACAAGATATGATTCATCCAGTCATTAGTACCTCTCAGTTTAATAGCACAAGGCAGCCTAAGGAAACTATTTTTTTGGAAGGTGGCTCTGTAACTTGGGCATCTCATGACCAAGTGACCCCAAATTTAGAGACACACCACATTTCAAATCAATCCAAGTAACTGTTCAGATTTGAGAGCACTTACAAGAGAGTCAAGCTTTAGAACATATAAAATGGTGGGAATGGAAACACTCCTGACATTTTTTTGTAGTGGTACAGTCACACTGTAAAAAAATTGACCATTTTCTTAATTACTGTTTTCACATTTGGTGCCTCAAAAATTTACTTTGGGTAAAACTAAGACAGACCATTTTGACTAACACCACATCAACAGTTTAATCTGCAGGTCAGGGCGTGCGCATGCCCACACCCCTTTTTTTGAAAAAGGCTATTCAGTTTTTTTCTCCTCCCCAACCTATACCTCAAGTGATCCCAAATTTGGGACACTAACTCTACCCAGTAGCCTTCAGTGGTACACCAAATTTCAAAGGAATCTGACTAAACACGTTGATTTTAGAGGACTTAGAAAGCCCAACCTGTCAACTGAGGTGATGAAACATAATTAACTATGATGGCACTGCCCTGCCATTAGGATAGGAGTCTCTCTCTCTGTCTGTGTGCAACATGGTGCCCAATACTTCGAGACAGGAGAGCAACATGAGAGATGCTATTGTTATAAAACTATCTGTCACTGCATCAGGACATAAATTACAAGATAAATGACACATGGACTAAGCAGAGGGAACTCCAAACAGCATGAAACCCTGTTCTGGCAACTGTACTTGCCTCTGACAGACATGTAAAAGATGTGTCTCTTTCACACTTTGGCAACATAAAATAGCATGCTAATAAAGCATCAGACACATTCCTGTGAATGTATGGGACTTTCACAGGGGTAGGCAACCTATGGCACGGGTGCCGAAGGTGGCACGCAAGCTGATTTTCAGTGGCACTCACACTGCCCGGGTCCTGGCCACCAGTTCAAGGGGCTCTGCATTTTAATTTAATTTTAAATGAAGCTCCTTAGACATTTTAAAAAACCTTATTTACTTTACAGTCACCCACCCACCTGCCCCAATCCCTCACAGGCACACCCTACCCGGGAATGACAGAAAGGCTCAGGGGCCACCAGCACAAAGCAAAAGCACATGCTGAGCACAGCCATTATTGGATAGTCATGATTTTGGTATTGTGCATATGGAAACAAAGCAGCACCATTGAGGCCCAGCTCTGGTGGCCCCCCCTGCAGGGCCAATTACACCCTCCCCCTCCACCAGTCATGGATTGCCAGGTGCAGTGGCTCAGACCAGGAATAGGCACGGACCATCCCGCCTCCTCAAAACCACTGCCTCTCAGGGCCAGCATTTTGTCCTCACTCTCCATGTATCATTTGGCAGCTCCACTTCACCCTCTGCTGCCCACTGGGATCACCAGGCTCCTTCAGTAGAGGGCCATTGCCAGGCCCCACTCCACCACTGTATACAGTTGTGGGGGAGGGGCATGCAATGCCCCCTTAAAGTCCACCCCAGAAGAACACCTGGGACTCTGTCACAGCCCACAGTTTAGGAACCAAATATTTAGAGCACCACCAAGCCCCCTTTCCTCTGATGGGTGTTTCCTCAATAACTCTCTTCTTCAAAGGGAATTACCTCCTCCTTGTCTTAGGGGGGTGTAGCTCTCAACCCCCACTTCTCTAGTTGTGTTTTTCCTCTGACTCCCTTCCCTACATATTGCACCCACTAACTACCCCAGCTGATAAATGGGATTGTCTCCTTTAAATTCCTTTTTAAATTTAAACTCCAAGTCTTTCAGTGTCCTTCTGTTTATGGACATCTCCTTTGAGCCCTTCACTCCTACATTTCCTCTGAACCTTCTCAAATAATCCCCCAGTTGCAACACAGTTCAAACAGCACTGAACTCTACTACTTCCAGCCTTAGTAAAGCCTGTTTTCAGTGAGACAGAGCACACATCTTCCTCCCACCCTCATTATGAACAGCTGTCTGCCCTCTCATAAGTTACCACTCCTACCTAATGATCTTCCTTCCTCTTGGACACAAGACACTGCCTGATGGTGTACAGCAGAAAAGCCATGTAGGTCAGGCTCTATTACATTCTATGGGACCACCACCCATTACTAACCCAGGTTCCTGATGCTGATAGTAACACAGTTTAGATTTGTCACCTTTCCTCTCAAGGGCATACTTGAGATACAGTAAAATAGAATGACTCAGAACCAGCTAGGCACTTAAGATCCAGAGGAGAACCACTGCCCTAGAGACAAGAGGTTCATTTTCCCAACCCTGGAATTGCAGAAGGTATACTACCTTTCCCCCCCTCACACCCACTGGAGCAGTTCAGGCTAGGCACAAAGGAGTCAGCTCCCCCTCCCTCAGCCCCCCCCCTCCAGTAGTCCAGGGCCACCCTTCCCCACCTATATGCAGGCCAAGCAGACAAAGTAAGGGAGTAGAACTGTGTTTATTAGCAGAGAGAGTTCAAAGTACATCAGCTGGGTGCTATATATGCCCAAGGAGAAGGTTACAGTTGCGTTTATAGAGAAAAGTCACAAGTCACACACGTGAAACACCCACTGAAGCCATATGGACAGGGAAGGAAGTTCCTTGCTTTGGGCTCAGAAAAACAGGGATGGGGGAATATTTTTTGCCCACACACGAAGAACCAGAAAGAGGGGCACAAAAAAAACACAACAGAAAGATAAATGGAAGAAACAGCCCAGAGGCCTCAGTGCCAGAGGAACAGGAGGGATGGGGAGGGCTTGTCCAGGAAAGTTTGAGCAATACCTGCTGGCTTGGGAGCCCTGCATCATCTTGCTTGCCCTCCTCCCAAATTATGGCATCAGCACAATTAGGCCCTATCTCCTCTTCGGCAGATGTACTTCTGTTCATCAATCTCCACAGCTCAATTCAACAGAGGATAGTGGGAAGCACTCAGATAACAAGGACCACTTCACTCCAGATCTTCAGTTTTGCCCTCCCCAAGATGGGGAGGGATGGGGGAATTACAGGGATATGGACTCAGCGCAAATGAAATGCTGGTTCATGGAGGTAAGCAAGCAAAACCCATACCCTTCCCAGAATGTCCTATCGCAACAGAGTCTTTTCTTCCTTTACCAGCATTCCATCTACCTTACACTCATGAAGCCCCACAGATGGCATCCCTCTTCCCAGCATCACTGGCCCCTGCACACAAGTCCCAGTGCATTCTAATTCATAGCCAGGGCTCCCTGAATTGAGGAAGCCTTCCTTTTGGTGCAGGATACAGGGAGCATTGCTCCCTCTCCCTACACTCTTCCTTCAGTGGTTCTGTTTGAGAACAAAATACTCACAAGAGGTTCTGTAGGGACTTGCACAAACTGTGCAGCTCATTTCATCCACAGAATTCACCACAACACTTCAAGGACTCAGAGGAGCTGTGTAGCTCTTTTCACAGATGGGGAAAATGGAGACACAAGAGAAGTGACTTACCCACAGAAGGTTATACAGTTTCATGTGCTCTCAACTCCCCACCCTCCCAGAGCTGGACTAGATAACAGAAACCTTGGAGAGAGCCCAGTCTGGACTCAAAAGTCTAAACTAGAATTTGTAGCATTAACAGAGAGAGTTTTAAGCTTGTGAACCAGGCAGATTTGCTGAGATCCAAGAGTTGCCTAATAGACAGCTTTGGAAAAATGTCTTGAACTCTCTCTCACAGCAGAACTCTACTTTACTACCATTTTTTTGGTAACTCCTTGAGAGAATGAGGCTTTGGAGAAAGAACAGAGCAGAAGATGGGGACTTGCCCAGAAATACATACAGGATGCAGTTGCCCAGCTGACTATTTAAGCAACAGAGACTCCCCACACCTGGGACCCCCCCAACCCATGTCTCCCTTCATGCAACAGAAAGAGGCACACAGCTTGATGAAGCAAGAAAAATCCAGAATTCCTTTTCACTCCCTCTACCAGTCCTGTTCCCTCCACACCCTGGACTTCCTCAGAGTAAGGGGCATGCCAGTAGCTAACCAGGGTGACATCCTGACAAGTCTGTACCAGTTACAGGAATACCAACCCCCGATATAACCATTGCTATTGTCCTTTCAGTGTAGGAAAGGATCACCAACCCTTCCTGTTGCATTCCTATGAAGCTGAGCTGCCACATCATGAGCAAGGCACAACCCGTCACTATTTGTGGGGAGCTGAAGGCTAAGTGACCACCATTAACTAGTTTAGACTTCAGCAGTTAAAGGGAAACTCCACAAGAGCTGAGGCCAGATGCTCTCCTCCAAGTTGAGGCACTACTCTAATCAATGTCACATTGGAGTCCTCCTCCTGCTCTCTAGGCCCATCACAGCCAGGGAACTGCTTTGAGGAAACTCACATTGCTGAAGTACACCCTTTAGGTACAGCTGTGATGAAGGTGACATTTAAGCCATGCCTCACTCAAATTCAGATTAAAAAAAAAAAAATTACCCTTAAACATAAGAATGGGAGCAACATCTTCCCCTTCCCCCCTAAACGAGCTGGCCCTCCCTGGGGCTGCAGCAGGTTTTGAAGGGGCTAAACCTAGGTCCAGGAGAGTTGCTTCAGAATCTTACACAGAAGACAAAACAAAACCAACAAAAGAACTGAAGATGAAGCAGCCACATGGAGCGGGGAGCATGGGCAAGGAAGGAGACAGGAAGAGGGGAAGGTGGACTGCAGACTGAGGGGCCACGTTCTCAAGTACAGAAGTAAACTGGAGACAGAATGCAACAGAAGGAAAAAGAGAAAGGAGAGAACAAGAGGGCAAATTACACCAAGGTCCCCACAGTAGGCAACTGAGGCCTACAACCCCCCAGCCAAGTTAGGGACTTCCCAACCCTTCCACTCCCATGCCTTTCACACTTAGGAGAAGAACTCCTCTTTCCCAGTAGAGGGAAGGTCCCATTTCCCCCAAGGAGAAAGAGCTCTCAGACTGGGTCCTTTATATGCTATTTCAAACATACCATTTCCCTGTGGTGTTTCCCCAAATACTCCACCCTTCACCAGGCATTTGGAAGGTACCTTTTCCCTTAACCAGCAGGCAGAAGCTATCATTTGAACATGCAGGGTACTCTCAGACCTTCAGTCCCTTAACCAAAAGAGAGGTGGTGGCATTTTCCAAGAGTTGGGGGCTCCCTGACCCTCCATTCAGATTCCATATGGTACTTACGTACAATAGCCACCATCACAATGGCACAGATCACTCCAAGCATGATCATCATCTGGGGGGAGAAAGATTGTGAAGGGTTAATATTCTCAGAAGGGGTTATTATGGGGTGCAGTACTCCCAAGGCATCTCATCCACACTCTAGAGACAAAGCTCAGAGTTCCAGTCCTTCCATACAGCATTGCTTGGTGCAAAATAGCATTTCCTCTTTCCAGCCCCCAGCATCACGAACCTGCTTCAACAGCCACGAGATGAATGTCCAGGTTGGGTCAGGAGTCTCCAAAGAAGGGGGAGCAACAAGTCCTAATTAGTAGCACAAGTTTTCTTCAAATCCTAGGCCATGGATGCGGTGCTGACCTAATTTATTCTCATCTCTACTCTTCTCCCCACCCCAACAATCAGTCCCCAAGGCCTCTCATGCAGAGCAGTGAGGAAGCAGCAGGGATCCAGTGGAAGGCTGCACTCCACAACCCCTCAGAGAGGGTATGAGGCGATCCAGGTCATTCTCCTTCCTGTGTACCTTGCCTTCCAAAGAGGGCTTGGGGCAGCTTCATGCTGAAACCACAAACCTAACTGTACAGAGTGCAACTGTCTTATAACCCAAGCTTCACTTTGATGCAGCCACAGACTACCTGTGCCTGCTGACAGGGAGCGGGGGAGAAGGGAGAAGAAAGGGAGGGGCACAACCTCATACACCACACCATCCCACCCACCGGAAAGTGGTAGTACCTCAGAGCAGTTCCAAACTTTCTCCACTCCTGGCCTTTGCCTCTCCATGCCTCACTTGCTGGCCCAGCTGCTCTACAGGGAGGGGCCTGGCCACATTGTGTGACCCTGCATGTGCCACTCCACCAACTGTGGCCTCTGGATGCAGCCAAAGTAGGCATGGAACAACTTCAGATCTGGCCTCACTGGAAGGTAGATGAAAGGGTTGGGAGGCTTACCTTACAGTTCTTCCACCAGTACTTCCTCTTTAGCTTTCCTGCACTAGTTTTAAATATTGAGGCACCAGCCTCAAGTGCCTCTGCCTTGCCATCCATCTCGGTCAGCTTTATGTCTCGATCCAGTACTTTCTCCACATTCACACTCATTATGCTCACCACCTGCAAAAAGAAGAAGAAAAAAAGCATATGTTACACCAGCACAGAGGGAGGCGCAAAAGCAAGAACGGGAGTCTAGTCCATCACACTAGTCCTAAGCAATATGATAATACAAAATAATAAGCGACCAAGCTCATGAGACACTGACTTACCTCCTCCATCTGGGCCTGGGACTGCTGCAGCCGAAGGTTACTAGTCATGTTGGGGGAAGGCCCAGGGGGACCCCCACCAAGAGTACCCCTTTCTGGGGGCCCAGGAGCAGATTGCTGAGCTGGATCAGACCTGATGAGACAAGGAGACATACGCAACAGAGGAAACAGAGTAATATGGGTCCATCTACATACCTCAGATTTAAGACAAAAGCAGAACTCAGGAGTCAAGTCCCAAACTCAAAAGCCAGGAGAAAGCTCGAGAACTGATACAGGATCTCAAACTGGGAGAGGATATGTAGTGAGATCCCATGGGAGGGTGGTGAGGGGCGGGGGGGGGGGGGGGAATTGTCAATCCTAGGTCCAGCACTACTGAATATTTTCATTAATGATTTGGATAATGGCATTGAAATTATGCTTATAAAATGTATGGATGACACCAAGCTGGGAGTGGCGGCAAGCACTTTGGAGGATAGGTTTAGAATTGAAAATGACCGTAAGAAATTGGAGAAATGGCTTGAATTCAGCAAGATGAAATTCACTAAAAACAAGTGTGATGTAGTAGACTTAACACTTGGCTATACTTGTGAGTTAGTGTGCAATAATGGAGCCCCGTGGGCACTAGCTCACTCTCCGTCCACACTGGCAAGGCACGTAGAGCGCTCTGACTCCACAGCTAGAGCACTGCTGGTACTCCGACTCAATGAGAGGAATAATGTTCACTGTGCCTTGGCTACAACGCACTGGCGTCAGTGTGAATGAGGTGTTGCATTACTCTGATCGGCCTCCGGAAACGTCCCATAATCCCCTTAAATAAAGTGGCCACTCTTGTCATTGTTTTGAACTCCTGTAGGAATGCAGAAATGCCCTTTCAAAGCTGTTTCTGACAGCCAGCATGCAAGCCCTTACTGTGGAATGCTGTGAGTGAGAGAGGCTGGGGCAGCGGGGGGGGGGGGGGGGGAGAGAAAGAGTGGGTCTGCTGCTGTCTGAACTTACAAGACAGCATGCTGAAATGCTCTCTCTCCCCCCCATACACAAAACACACACCCTGTTACACTCTACCCCACCCCCATTTGAAAAGCACATTGCAGCCACTTGCACGCTGGGATAGCTACCACAATGCATTGCTCTCTGTGGCCATTGTAAGAGCTGCTAATGTGGCCACGCCAGTGCGCTGGCAGCTGTCCGTGTGGACAGACTACAGCGCTTTCTCTACTGCGCTCTACGAAGGCTGGTTTAATTCAAAGTGCTCTATATCTGCAAGTGTAGCCATGCCCTTAGTTCACAACTCCAAAAGCAACAACCACAAGATGGGGAATAACTGGCTAGGTGGTAGTACTGCTGAAGAGTATCTGGGAGTTATAATTGATCAGAATTGAAAATGAGTCAATGTGATGCAGCTGCAAAAAAGGCTAATGTAATTCTGCGGTATATTAACAGGAGCGTTGTATGTAAGACACAGGCAGTAATTGTCCCACTCTGCTCAGCGTTGATGAGGCCTCAGCTGGAGTCCTGTGTCCAATTCTGGGCACAAGATGTGGACAGTTTGGAGAGAATCCAAAGGAGAGCAAAAAAAAAGGCAAGGTTTAGAAAACTTGACCTATATGGAAAGGTTAAAAAAAATGGGTATGTTTAGTCTTGAAAAGAAGAATAGTGAGGAGGAACCTGAAAACAGGCTTCCAATATGTTAAGGGATATTAGAGGACTGTGATTAATTGTTCCCCATGTCCACTGAAGGTAGGAAAAGTAGTAATGGGCTTCCTCTGCAGTAAGGGAGATTCAGGTTAGATATCAGGAAAAAATTTTTTTTAACTATAAGGGTTAGAATAGGCTTTCGAGTGAGGTTGTGGAATCCCCCATCACTGGAGATTTTTAAAAACAGGTTGGACCTGATTTGTGTTTACTTGTCCCAGCCTCAGCGTAGGGGGCTGGACTTGACCTGGAGGTCCCTTCCAGACGTACATTTCTATGATTCAATGGCACATAGGTGTAGGGTGACCGGACATCCCGATTTTATTGGGACTGTCCCGATATTTGCTTGTTTGTCCCGCGTCCCGACCGATGTTCGGTCGGGACACGGGACAAACAAGCAATTTTGCCCTCCGATCCGGTGCATAGACGGAGCCCGGAGGGGCTTTCACCCCCCACTTCCCCCGACCATCCCCCACCTTCCCCCATTGGACCCCTCCCCAAATCCCTGCCCTGGACCCGCCCCAACCCCGCCCCTCACTGCCCCATTGGATCCCTCCCCAACTCCCCGCCCTGGCCCCGCCTCTTCCCCAAGCACGCGGCATTCCTCCTCCCTCCCAGGTTTGCACACAGGCCATGGCCAGGGCTGGGAGCGCAGCACGGAGGCTGCTCCAGCCCTGCAGCCTGCAGGGCAGTGCGGAGCAGGCAAGGCCTGGGTGGAGACACGCGTGGGGTGGACACGCTCCTGCCAGGAGGGGCCAGGCCCGGCTGCCTGGTTCACCCCCTGCCCGGGGGGGTCCCTAAGCTCCCTGCAGCCGGAGCGGGGCTGCCCGGGGCGAGTGTCCCGGGCGGGACAGAGTGGAGCAGCCTCTGCTGTGGGGCTGGTGCAATGAAGCCCAGGAGCGGCTGGGCCGGGAGCTGCAAGAGGGGCCCGGAGCGTGGCTCGGCTGCACAGCTCGGAGTCCAGGCTGGGCCCAGGAGCAAGGGGATGGGGGAGCTGGGAGTGTATCGGGGGTCAGAGCCGAGAGTTTGGTGGAGACGGGGCTGTGCCACTGCCGCCTGGTGGCTTTTTTTGTTTTTTTGCTCTCTTCCCCCCCCCCCCCCCTCCGCGTCCCGATATTTCAAGTTTGTCATCTGGTCACCCTACATAGGTGTCTAATGCCAGACAACAAATAAGGGCCAACTTTAAAGGAAAGAAACAGAAGCGAGGGAAGGGAATTCAGTCTAGCAGTAAACCTGCATATGTGCATACAGGACTGGAATCACCATCATCATCTTGCTGCCCCCAAAGTCATCTTTAACTGATTTCTGCCAATTAGGAATTAAGGCTGTATTTCCCAGTCTGGGGACCTGATCACAGGAGCGCAACTACTTGAAGCATTCACTACACAGGACCGCTTCAGACCAGGATGCTTATAAGTCATCCATCCCCCCCACAGCACCCAAGTAACTAACCAGCCCCATCCCACCACTTGAGCTGGGACAACTAAAGCCAGCCATTTTTTTGGGGGGAGACACTTTCAGATCAGCTCCCAGGGCCCACAGAGCAGACAAGCCACCTCTCAATCCCAGGCAGGCCTCTACAGGGAGAGGAGAGCCCATTCCAAATGTCATTACAACATGGGCAAATAAACACTCCCCCCCCCCCCGCTTTATTTCAGCTGCAGGGAGCCAGAACCACCTGGTGCCTTGCCTGATAGACACCACCGATGCGCGGGGGTGCACGGAGCAGGATCCCCAGGCAGTCCCCTAGAACAGGGACTCCATGGCGCAGCCTCTTCCTATAAGACCTGCACAGCAAGAGACCCCCAGCCTCTGGGCGGGTGCTGCAGGGGCCAGAGGGAAGGCTGCTAGGAGCGAGACGCGACACACGGGCGCAGATGCTGATGGTGGCCGGGCAGAGCAGGCTGGCGTGAGCGCCGGCCGGAGAAGTGCAGACGCCGCTGTGCAGGGCGGGTCCGGCCACAGACGTTGATGGGAGCCAGGCAGAGGTGCAGGAAGGGCCATTTCATGCACGCCGAGCCCCCCACCAATCGAGGGGGGAAGCCAGTCCTGGGGCTGCGGGGAGCTGGTAGGAGCCGGGGAGAGGCGGCCGGTACTGGCACGCAGGCTGCCCCTTCTCCCAGGGAGGTGGTGGGTACATCCTGCGGGCCAGATGACCCTGCAGGCTGCTAAGCCCCAGCTCGGGGCCGCTGCCATCGCTCCGCACTGGGCAGCGAGCCACAGCTGCTGCAATGCGCGACTCGGGGCCGGAGCCCTGGGGAGCGGAGCGGAGCGCGGCGCCCCCAATACTCACATGGCTCCGCCGGGCTGAGAACGCGCAACTGAGCGCTCCGCGGCTACCCGGCACCGGTCCTGCGCCTGCCTCGGGTTTGGGCTGTCGCGCCTCTACGCCCCCCCCACAATGTATAGCCTGGTGCTGTTTGACCGCGCCCACCACCGGCAAATCAGCGCCGCCAGAGGCCACGCCCCCTCCCGTCTGCAATGTCCCTTCGCACCGTCAGCCTAGGCACCCTGTGGGTCTGGCTGCTGCCCCTCCACCCGCACAGCCACAGCCTAGCACCAGCCAAGCGTCGTGAGCTGCAGCCTCCCTTCCGCCTCCCCTCGCGCCACCGAGCTGTCAGGCCACGCCCACAACTCTTAAAGGCCGAGGGTTGGTATGGTCGTGGCGAGGAAGCCCCTCGGGTCCCCCCGCCCAGAGAAAGCTGCGCAGCGGGAGACAGATAATGGGTGTTTACACGGGAAAGAAGAGGGCCCCAGAAAATTCAGCCTGGCGCAGACGCAATCATTGCAGGGCCGAGCTGCAGACAGAGATAATCAAGACGTCATTATAACAGTGGAGTGTGAGCGCATCAGACTGAAAAAAAATCACCATGGCATCACAACCTGATGTACCAACCTCACTATAGCGCAGCTCACACGTGGAAAGAAGTTGGGGCTAGGGACTGCTGCCCCACCCCCCAGTGTGGAGAACTGACTCTATGTCGCAGCTCCCCCTTCATGACTCAGAGACTCCACAGCAGCAAGTGATGCTAGCCAAACTTCTACCACACATCATTGCCTTCCCCTCCATTAGCCAGGATTGCTGATGCAGGGCTCCAATGAGTTGATTCATTTACCTCTCCCACCCACTCTCTGGAGATCAACTATTTATTTCAGAAGGTGGAGAAAGCTACTAGGGAAGAGGCTGTTCTAGATTTGATTTTGACAGGGAAAAATTGGTTTTGAATTTGAAAGTGGAAAGCAGCTTGGATAGAAGTGATCGTGAAATGGTAGAGTTCATGAGTCTAAGAAATGGTAGGCATAAACTATCAGGGTTAGAAGGGACCTCAGGAGTTCATCTAGTCCAACCCCCTGCTCAAAGCAGGACCAATCCCAGGATCCCTAAATAGCCCCCTCAAGGCTTGAACACACAATGCTGCACTTGAGCAAGCCAATGCTCAAACCACTGAGCTATACCTACTCCCATGAAAACAGCAAAATAAAGACAATGGATTTCAAGGCAGACTTGAGCAAACTCAGGGAGTTTGCCAGTAAGATCCCATGGGAATCAAGTCTAAGAGGAAAAACAATTGAAGACGGTAGTTTTTCAAAGAGACATTATTAAGGGCACAAGAGCAAACTATCCCACTGTGGAGAAAAGATTGGAAGTATGGCAAGAGACCACGTTGGTTTACCCAGAAGAAACAAGAAAACATTCTACAAATACATTAGAAGCAAGAGGAAGACAAAGCACAGGGTAGGCCCATTACTCGATGGGATCAAGGGGGGAAATAACAGAAAGTGTGGAAATGGCAGAAGTGCTTAATGACTTGTTTCGGTTTTCACCAAGAAAGTTGATGATGAATGGACATCTAACATAGTGAATGCTAGTGAAAATGAGCTAGGATCAGAGGCTAAAATAGGGAAAGAACAAGTTAAAAGTTACTTAGACAAGTTAGATGTCTTCAGGTCACCAGGGCCTGAGGTAATGCATCCTAGAATACTCAAGGAGCTGACTGAGGAGTTATCTGAGACATTAGCGATTATCTTTGAAAACTCATGGAAGACGGGATTCCAGAAGACTGGAAAAGGACATATATAGTCCCAACCTATAAAAAGGGAAATAAGGACAACCTGGGGAATTACAGACCAGACAGCTTAACTTCTGTACCTGGAAAGATAATGGAGCAAATAATTAAACAATCAATTTGCAGTAAGATACAAGATAGTAAGGTGATAAGTAACAGCATGGATTTGTCAAGAACAAATCATGTCAAACCAACCTGATAGCTTTCTTTGACAAAGTAACAAACCTTGTGGATAGGAGGGAAGCAGTAGATGTGATATATCTTGACTTTAGTAAGGCTTTTGATACTGTCTTGCATGACCTTCTCATAAGCAAACTAGGGAAATATAACCTAGATGGAGCTACTATAAGATGGGTACATAGCTGGTTCGAAAACTGTTCCGAGATATCAATGGTTCACAGTCATGCTGGAAGGGCATAATGAGTGGGGTCCCACAGGGATTAGTTCTGGGTCCAGTTCTGTTCAATATATTCATCAATTATTTACATAATGGCATAGAGAGTACATGTATAAAGTTTGAGGACGATACCAAGCTGGGAGGGATTGCAGGTGCTTTGGAGGATAGGATTATAATTCAAAATGATCTGGACAAACTGGAAAAATGGTCTGAAGTAAATGGGATGAAATTAAAGGACAAATGCAAAGTACTCCACTTAGGCAGGAACAATCAGATGCACACATACAAAATGGGAAATGACTGCCTATGAAGGAGTACTGCAGAAAGGGATCGGGGGGTCATAGTGGACCACAAGCTAAATAAGAGTCAACAGTAACACTGTTGCAAAAAAGCAAACATCATTCTGGGATGTATTAGTAGGAGTGCTGTAAGTAAGACATGAGAAGTAATTCTTCCGCTCTACTCTGCGCTGATTAGGCCTCAACTGGAGTATTGTGTCCAGTTCCGGGCGCAACATTTCAGAAAAGATGTGGAGAAACTGGAAAAAGTCCAGAGAACCGCAGCAAAACTGATTAAAGGTCTAGAAAACGACCTATGAGGGGAGATTGAAAAAATTGGTTTGTTTAGTCTGGAGAAGAAAAGACTGACAGGGGACATAACAGTTTTCAAGTACACGAAAGGTTGTTACAAGGAGGGAGAAAAATTGTTCTTCTTAACCTCTGAAGACAGGACAAGCAGCAATGGGCTTAAATTGCAGCAAGGAAGGTTTAGGTTGGACATTAGGAAAAACTTCTTGTCAGGGTGGTAAAGCACTGGAATAAATTGCCTGGGGAGGTTGTGGAATCTCCATCATTGGAGATTAAGAGCAGGTTAGACAAAAACCTGTCAGGAATGGTCTAGATCAGTGGTCCCCAACCATTTTGTCTGGCAGGCGCCAGACGATGAGCCACTGAGGACCAGGGCTGGTGGATGAGCATCTGCCGAAATGCCGCTGAGAAGCGGCAACGTCAGTAGGCATCGCTGCTGAAAAGCGGCAACATCAATAGGTGTCGCCACTGAAATACTGGCGAAAATCATCGGTATTTCGGTGGTGACGCCTCTGGATGACGCTGCTTCTTGGTGGCATTTTGGCAGATGCTCGTCTGCCAGCCAGTACACGGGTGCACATAGATGCCCCGGTGGGCGCCATGGCGCCCGCGGGCACCATGTTGGGGACCACTGGTCTAGATAATACTTAGTCCTGCCATGAGTGCAAGAGACTGGACTAGATGACTTCCCAAGGTCCCTTCTAGTCCTATGATTCTCCTTGCCATGCCACCTTGCAGTTCCACCTACTACTCGCAAATTTTATCTGTTGTGTAGAGATTGTGAAAAAAAAAATCAGAAAACCCTGAGTTGTGTCACAGAACTGAAAGCAGTCATACTTTGGGAGGAGATATGTCCTTTATTTTACCCATTCCCTTTAAAAAAGATTGACTAACACTTAGTTTCACTAACATTCAATTTAGTCAAGAATTGTTTGGTGTGTTTACAGGGCTACGGACCCACCAAAGTGGAAATCAAGATGGAACCTTAACTAGGATGCCTCCAGATGATACAGATTTAAAAGACCCAAATGAATAAGCCCCTGGAAGTACTTGCATTCATCTTGTAGATGATGAAGCCAGCCAGCTCAGTTGCTAACAGTCAACCATCATATCTGGAAAAAGATCCCAGTGCCTCTGCAACAGCCCTGAGAACATCCATGATTAGTGTGCATGTAGCCCAGGTGTTCTACCATCAGCCCTCCAAAGATTCTCAAGATTAAACCTGAGCTGAGGTACATTCAATCTATCCCATCCTATCAAGGGAAAAGGAGCGGTTCTTTCTATATCTCCCAGCACAGGTTATGAAAGATGTAGCATGTTGACAGCTTGACCCACAAACACACCATCCTTTATTAGAATGATAAGATATGAACTACTAATAAAATTAGGTTAAAAAGTTTGGGAAACAAGGCAGGAGAAACTGATAGGATTAGAAAGGGAAAGCAAAGAGACAAGAGGTGTGGAATAGAAGGAATACAGGAGATATGGGGAAGCAAAAAGTGGGTGGCTGCAGGTAGGCTGAGCCGTCAATACACTGCTGCTGGAGCCATATTTCATATAACAGAATTTGGTAGCTCAAGCATATGCCTTATAGACGGAAGCAGCAGCAATGGTCAGAAACTCTAAAGTTTTGTCTACGCTAGCACTTTTGTCCGTCAGGGGTGTGAAAAAAAAACACCTCCCTCACCAACATAAGTTTCACTGACAAAAGTGCTGATATGGCATAGAGCGGCTACATGGGAGACCTTACAGTGGTACAGCTGTGCCGCTGTAAGGTCCATAGCGTAGACATAACCTCTGGAGCACCCTGTCAGGGTTTGTAGCCTCCATAGGAGCAGTGCTTTCAAGCTCTTCCATAAAGGCACACAAGGTGGAGTAAGAGCCAAAGTTGTAGCTGGGTCTAAGGAGACAGCCCTCTGTCACCTGACTAGAGACCTATTGCTGACCCTCCAAGGGGCCAGAATTCTTTCATTATGTCCCTTTGCAGACAAAGGGCTCTAAGGGCTCAGCAGTGTTCCATGCTGGGGTACAACCCAAGCAACACAAGTTTCCAACTCCTGCCTCCCACTGGATCAGAATGGAAACTACTGGGTCTCTGCCAGGACACCAGCTAAAGCTTCCTCCAAGAGAGCACTGCTACTCCGAATTCAATTCCCCAGTCACAACTGCTATCCCCACCACTGGAGGAAGGAGGGAAATGAACTCAGTTCTTCTGTCACAGCTCCCTTACTGGGGCTAACTCTTGATGCAATAACATCTTAATGCAATACTCCTCCTGGGACACCACAGAACTCCTCATTCAGCTCTGTGTCTACACTGAGGCCTTGGTATATCAGGGACTCCCCATGGTAGACATTTCAGCAAAGCCAACGAACTGCTGATGCTTCATTACAGGAGAACTGGTATCCACCAGCCCAAGACCCCATCCACAAGCAGACATGCCAAACCCACAAAAAAACACAGAAATTGGGCTTGTTTTTGGCTTAATTGGCTTGTGAGTTGCTTGTTGGCTAGTAGCTTTTTGCTTCCTTTTTTTCCAATCGGCTCCCAGCAAGCAGGGGCAAGAGCGGGAGGAAGCCAGGGCAAGGGGGTGGGAGTGAGTCTGGGGTGTACAGCAGGCCCACCACAGTCCCAGACTGCATGCTGGGGGGGATCTAGTCACATAGAGTGTTGGGATTCTTAAGGACTGGCTTGTTTTGAAATGGGATTAGCTTGATTTTTGGCTTATTGTGAAAGACAGCGTACTTATTTACCATGTCAAAGTTGGCAACTGTGTCCACAACCCTCTTTCCCTCTCCCACCTCAATTCTGCCTCACATCCCGTTTTTGTATGTAGTGCTGTAGCTATGTCAATCCCAGAATTTGGTTCAATACAAGATATAACCTCATCCATCTTGTCTCTCTCAATTCCTGTTGTAGCTCCCCACACAGCTACTGGATGATGCACCAAAGGACAGAGCTGAGTAGAGTGGGGATGGGAATTTAGCAACATTTAGAGAGGCACTGGATAATATCTAGTTATCATAAATAATTTTTTTTTTTTTTTTGGAAAGGCTATTAAATCTTATACTTGGTTTCAGCCCAGCTCTAACTGTGAGAAATCAGAATGTGAACTAATGGGGGGCAGAGTATCACAGATCTGCCTACTGCAGATTTCTTACAGCTGCCTCTGAAGGATCTGGTACTGGTCCCTCTATGAGACAGGGCACTTGACCCCAGCTCTGATCCAGTAGGGCTGTTCCTACAAAAGATCCTGATGACAACTTGACTTCAGGGAAAATTTCAAAAAGAGTTTATCTAAATTTCACCTGCTTAAATTATATTAGTAACCTTTGGCTAAAAAAATTCACCTGTTCAGAGAGTATATTAAATATAGATTAAACACAGGAAGTAGTAGTGTGAATTAAAAGGATTAATCATCCTTTAAAGACAAATTTCAATGCAACTTCAATTCTGGGCTGTTAAGGTAACTTCAGCATTACTCAAGTCACAATTTATTGGAGGGTTTTGAAGGACAGATAGATGACTAAACTGTGAGCTGTAGCAGATGGGGCATGAGTGGAGAAGGAGAATACAAAAAAGACTTGCAACTCTCTGAGAGAATTATAAAATGGAATAAAGGTTGTCTGAGTGCTGATAATTGAAATAATTTAATGTTTTGTGTCATTTCAATATTAAGATTGGTGTGACAAACTATGAAGCTGGAAACCAGATACTACAGGGAGGGGTTGCAATAGAGCAATATGGGGAGCCAAACTAAGAGAAGCAGTAAGAAGATAAATTTAAGGGTGGTGGTGGTGAAGAAATAATCAGCAAAGGTAGCTCAGGACTGGACAAGCAGGAGGGTCTGTAGGTCGGAACTGAGCTTCAAGTAGGATCAAAGGTAGAAGGTAGTTGTAGAAGAGCAACTCAGTTTATTATGATTTTACAACACCCCAATATGTGCACAGCTCCAGGTGCTAAACCTGTTACACCCAGGATGCCATTCCTTCCAGGATGCACATGGAGAGTTCTCACAGGTCTGCTCCTAGCGGTGCTTTCCAGTGCGGTTGAAGCGTCTGTACAGGAACCTGATCCTTTTGTTAAGGTTCTTGTAATCCTGATCAAACATTCGATGACCTACAATTTGCTTCTTGCGGATGCATCTCTGTAGCTCATTTCCCCGCCAGCCTCGCAGCCAGCTGGGCCCTATGATCAAGTCCTTGGGGTGAACCTGGAAGTCTCCTGAGGAGGAAGGGGTAAGTGGGAAACAGATGGAGTAACAGGAAAACAAACCCAGGGTAGCAGAAAGGTTACCCCCAGGTCCCATCAACCTCAATTAATTCTGACACCATTAAATTTTCCCCAGCCCCAGAGTAGGACTAACCTCTACTCTCCTGACCCCCCCCCCCCCCCCCATTTGGAGTTCCAGTTACTTTCCCTTCTTCCATGATAGCCTCAGACCCATGGTTGGTCACTTACCTAGAATTCCTATATTGTCATAGACCCCAAATAAGGCTCGTTTCTCTGTCCAGCGATCAACCTCTTTAGGTTCAGGGGGCAACTTCACATGGATCCAGCTGGCGACCCCTTGAAAGGGAGAAGACAGCTGAAGAACGAGATTATCAGGAGAAGGGCCTGACCCTGCCGGGAGGGCACCACAGGGTCTGGGCGCGAACCCCGCCCCGCTCACCACAGTGGAGGCTCCTCGCGGTCTGGACCAGGGAGAGGCTACGGCCCAAGAGGCCCCATCTTGCCAGCTGCAGCAGAGTCCCCATTGTCCCCCCTGCAAAGACAGAGCAACGGTCACCGGAGCGGCCCCCACGGAGCCCGCGCGGCAAGGACCCACGGGGCACAAGCCGGGCCGGCGCGACTGGAGCGGGGACCTCAGCAGCAGCGCGCGCCCTGCCCTGCCACAGCCATTTTAACCGGCGGCTGCTTCCCAGAATGCACCGCTCCCCGCGCGGCGTGTCTTGGCGCGCCCCCGTGCCCCTGCTCCCGGCCACGGGTCCAGACCAAACCAACGGTGGCTGCTGTCCCCGGACGCCCCCTCCCCCACACGCTGACAATGAACCCGGGCTCGAGGGATTGACCCCTACCCCCCCCGGCGCCACGGCCCGGCGGTTGCGCGGCTGGCAACTGAGAGGTGGAAGGAGCCTCTGGTGTCTGATTGGTTGTTGTGTTCCAGCCGCCCCCTGATTGGCGCCGGTAACAAGGAGGCGGTTGTGATTCGAATGCGGTAGGAGTTGGCGCGAACCCGGCCGTTCGGAGATGGCCGGGCTTGCACGTGGGTAATTGGACGGAGGTGAAGAGAGCGGTCTGGGCTGTGATTGGCTCCCCGGTGTTCCGCGGGCGCTGATAGGCTGAAGCTAGTGGTTGTTACGTTTGCCTGCGCGCTTTGAGCGTTCGGAGGAGGCGGACCGGCAGTACTGGCTGGCCGGGCGCGCGGGTTGGGGGGAGCCAGGCCGCCGCCGCTCACGTCGTGTCTGTTCGCTGGCAGCCGGGAGATGCCGTCCTCGCCGCTCCCCTGGGAGTTCCAGCTGCCCCTGTCCCCGGCCGACCTGCTCCGCAGCGGCGGCCCCGCGCAGTACGTGGTGCAGGAGGTGCTGTCCCCGGCCCAGCTTCCTGGGCAGCTGGCGGGTAAGAGGCGCGGCGCTCGCGCTATGATTGTGACTCTGGCAATTTTGCGGGTGTTTTTCCCGTTCTCGTGAAAACGGATTTTCCATTAATCAAAATGGGCGCCATCCCCCGCTGCTGCCAATGGAGCTGAAGCCAGCAAAATGGGCGCCATCTCCCTACCGTCCCGCGGCGTCTGGGAGTGAGGCTGATCAATAAGCGGATATAAATAACCCATGAAAAGGTGGGATTTGCCTTACAATGGGGGGGGGGTGTCAGTGATACTGACACCAATCCCATTCGGGTGGATGTGGCCCATTCCCAACAGTTGACAAGAAGGTGTGAATGTCAGAGGGAAAATGATTTTTTTGTAGTGACCTAGTTATCCAGTCTTTATTCAGGCCTAATTTGATGATGTCAAGTTTGCACATTAATTCCAGTTCTGCAGTTTCTCTTTGAAGTTGTTTTGCTGAAGAATTGCCACTTTTAAGTCTGTTGTTGAGTGTCCTGGGAGACTGAAGTGTTCTACTGGTTTTTATATGTTACCATTCCTGATGTCTGATTTGTGTCCATTTATTCTCTTGCATAGAGACTGTCTGGTTTGGCCAATGTACATGGCAGAGGGGCATTTCTGGCACATGATGGCATATATCACATTGGTAGATGTGCCGGTGAACTTGTTCCCTATGGTGTGGCTGATGTGGTTAGGTCCTATGATAGTGTCCCTTGAATAGTTATGCGGACAGAGTTGGCAACGGGGTTTGTTGCAGGGATTGGTTCCTGTGTTAGTTTTTTGTTGTTGTTGCTGGTATTTGCTTCAGTTTGGGGGGCTGTTTGTAAGCGAGGACTGGCCTGTCTCCCAATGTCTGTGAGAGTGAGGGATTGTTCTTCATGATGCGTTGGAGAGGTTTTAGTTGGGGGGGGGGGGTGAAGGTGATGGCTAGTGGCGTTCTGTTACTTTGTTGGGGCCTGTCCTATAGTAGGTGACTTCTGGGTACCCTTCTGGTTCTGTCAGTCTGTTTCTTCACTTCCCTAGGTGGGTATTGATAGAGATCCTGTAGATGTTATCTTAGGGCTTGGCCGTAGATGGAATAGATGACCTCCTGAGGTCCCTTCCAACCCTGATATTCTATCATCTACCAATGTGATATATGCCATCATGTGCCAGCAAATGCCCTCTGGGTCATTATAAAAAATAATTTCCCCTCTGATAGTCACACCGTCTTGTCAACTGTTGAGAATGGGCCACATCCACCCTAATTGAATTGGTGTCATTATCACTGTCTTCCCCCTCTCCCTCCCCCCCCCCCCCCACTTGGTAAGGCAACTTCCATCTTTTCATGTACTGTATATTTATACCTGCTTACTGTATTTTTCACTCCATGCATCTGATGAAATGAGGTATAGCCCACGAATGCATATGCCCAAATAAATTTGTTAGGCTCTAAGGCAGGGGTCTCAAACACATGGCCTGCAGGGCTCTTCTGTGCGGCCTGCCAAGCTCCCCCCGCCCCTCTGCTCACCTCCAGGCCAGGGGTGAGCAAACTGATTCGGCTGTGGGATTGCCCCCAGTGGCGCTGCAAGCCCAGTGCCGTTCCCTTAAGCGACTGGCAGCACATCCCTTTGGGCTGGAGGGGAGTGGGGAGGAGGTAGTCTCACTTCAAGGTACCGCCCCCCGCAGCTCCCATTGGTGGGAACAGTGAACTGCGGCCAATGGGAGCTTCGTGGTAAGTACCTGGAGGAGCAGCAACGGAGCCCCGTGCCCACCCCTGCTCCCCCAGGGGCTGTGGTTCCGGCCGCTTCCTGGAGCGGTGCGGGGCCAGGAGCCTGCCCTGGCCCTGATGTGCACTGCTGCCACCCTGGAGCTGCTCTAGGTAAGCGGCGCTGGGCTGGAGCTCGCACCCTGTACCCTTCCTGCACCCCAACTCCCTGCCCTGAGCCCCTGCACCTCTGCTGCACTCCCTGGTGACAGGGAAAGGGGCAGCGTAGGGGTGGAGGGGGGGCGGGGCAGTGAGGATGGGGGTGTCAGTGATGTGGCCCTCGGGCCAATGCACTAGACCTCATGTGGCCCTTGTGGGCACTTGAGTTTGAGACCCCTGCTCTGAGGTGCCAAAAGGACTCCCCATTGTTTTCACTGTTTTTGAGTGAGTTGAAGCCAGCCTGTGAGTGGGGAGAGTGAGGGGGGGGCAAGTACTGGGGCAGGGGGCGGGTACTTGATTTCATGTAGAGATGCCAGTCTTGCTCTGAGACATCTAGAAATGTTTGTGAAAAAAATTAGGGAGCTTGCTTGGAGATCTTTCCTCTTTCCCATAAGCAGGGAGGGGAGCAGAGAGTTGGGACGTCCCACCCCTGTTGTGCCCCTGACACCCACCCACAAATGGAGAAGGGGAGGATCAGACCTGGGAGAGCCACCCTCATACATCACCTAGGGTCCTTAATCAGTTTGATCAGTTTCAGGCCTGGACCTCCTTCCAGGGATGATCCCCCTCTTCTCCCTTCTATGTCACCTTCTCATTCTCCTCCTCTGCCATCACTACCTCCTCAAGCTTTTCCTCCCCTATAGACTGCACAGTGAGGGTCCAAGAAGATAAGTTGCAGCACTTGTTAATGGTGTTTTGTCAAATCTGCAGTGAAAGTGTTCTTAAAATGAACAACATGTGCTGGGTCATCATCCGAGACTGCTATAACACGAATTAGATGGCAGAATGTGCGTAAAACAGACCAGGAGGCATACAGTTTGCCCCCAAGGAGTTCAGTCACAAATTTAATTGACACTTTTTTTTTTAAACGAGCATCATCAGCATGCAAGCATGTCCTATGGAATGGTGGCCGAAGCATGAAGGGCATACAAATGTTTAGCATATTTGGCATGTAAATACCTTGCAATGCCAGATACAGAAGTGCCATGCGAACACCTATTGTCGCTTTCAGGTGACCTTGTAAATAAGAAGTGGGCAGCATTATCTCCCGTAAATGTAAACAAACATGTTTGTCTGAGCGATTGGCTGAACAAGAAGTAGGACTGAGTGGACTTGTAGGCTCTAAAGTTTTACACTGTTTCATTTTTGAGTGCAGTTATGTAACAAACAAACAAAAAATCTACATTTGTAAGTTGCACTTTCAGGATAAAGAGATTGCACTACAGAACTTGTATGAGGTGAACTGAGATTTTTTTACAGTGCAAATATTTGTAATAAAAATATAAAGTGTATATTTTCTATTCTGTGTTGTAATTGAAGTCAATATATTTGAAAATGTAGAAAAACATCCAAAATATTTAATAAACAATAGAATCCTAATTGAAATTTAACTGTGCGATTAAAACTGCGATTAATCATGATTAACTTTTTTTTTTAGTTAATCGCGTGAGTTAACTGTGATTTAATCAGCAGCCCTAGTAAAGACATGTAAAAAATTGAGAGGATTACTGAAATTAGGGAGGATTGGCATGTGCTTCTTGGATGGTCCTGTAGCAGTGAGTTAGGGTCCTGGGGCAGCAGAAATCAGTAAAGCGGGGAGTTGGGAAAATGTTGCTACTGGATCTGGGGCCCTGAGCCCTGCAGCAACACTTAACTTCTTCCAGTGCCTTGGGACTTCTCCTCTACTTGACATCCAAGCAGAAAAGAAGCCCCAGGGGGACCAGCAAGCCAGAGACTTGATGCTGTTGGATCCAGAGAAGGGGTGGCGGGGGAGAACACTTCAGGCAGCGAGGCAGGTGACAGGAGGAGTCCAGACAGTAATAGGGGAACAGTCATCCATTGTCTATCTTGAGGTAAGGAGAAGATAAATGGAGTCTCCATCTGAGCAGCCAGAGAGGGGGTGTCCATTTTGTGTCCATTAAAGGCTATCTTTTCATCCTGAAATTATCACACAGAGCCAAAAGAGTGGAGGGGAGTTAAAGTCAAGAGGCTAAAAAAAAAGTTTGATAGCTTTTTGTGTTTTTTTTGTTTTTGTTTTTAAATCTCATGATTTTTGTGGGGCCAATCTCATGACTTTTTGGCATTTGATTCATGATTTTTGATCCCTTGCAGTTGGCAATATTGTGTTAATTGTGTCTCCCTGTCTCTCCAGAATTCCGGGGGGCATTCCAAGTGCAGGGGCCACTAGCCATCCTGCAGCACTTCGACACCCTCTACAGTCTACTCCAGTGAGTATACACCGCACTGCAGGGGTGGGGGAGAGTGGCTTGGTCATGGGCTTCAGAGGTGATGGTGATCAGTGGTAGTGGGCACTGCTGTTCTTGCTCCTACCAAGGGTTCAGGAGAACAGAGTCCTGGGTGTATCTGCAGAGGTATCCAGATGGGGTAGGCCCTGGCTGGGTCCATTTATAGATGCCTCCTCTTCCTGAGTAGGACCTGGTGCTGTGAGTGGCATGAATCCATCCCCACTCTGCGGTGATCCCACTGGGATACTAGTTAGTGATGTAATAACATAATCATTGACTGTTTAACTGGTTACCGCAGACACCATCTCGGGAGGTGGAAATTTGGGAGTTCCTGGAGGGAAGGGAATGTTACAGCTGGGCAGGAAACACAGATTTCCTATCTCACAAATATTTTAGGTAGGCCATTCTCCCCCCCCTTCACCTCCCCATTCAACATCAGGACAAAACCGACACCTTTTGGTATGGGTGTTTGCATTAGAGCTGTTTTGTGAGTTTTATTACAGGATGAAAATTTGGTTTGTCTGGTTGTTAAATAGCATTGGGGGGTGATTTGTGTATGTGAATTCTATATTAAGCAATTTTCACTCCCAGCCTTATGTCAGCTTATCTTGCAGTTTCCATAGTTATTTTCCTACTACAATCTATTGATTTGTACTAATCGAGGTCTACAAAACTTTTGCTGGCATAGCAATGTCAATAAGGGGTGTATATAATGGTGTCCTAGTTTTTGGCCAACTCTAGACAAGGCCTTAGTTACCATATTATAACTTCTTGCATTGCCTTTGTCTTTTGTAGCTTTTTGTGTTTAGTACAATATCAGACTCTCACTAATTCAAATAATTTGCATTTCCAGACCTATGTGTTTGGTACTCAAAAGTGAAGTGGTATTTGCTAATTGATAAGCTTATTAAGCAATAAATTCTGATCGCTCACCTAGATCAACTCTGTTTACGTTTTGTTTATAACATTTTAAAATGTTCTTCTATGAAATCTTTGTGTATGTGTAGAGGCCTGTCTTGGAGGTGCTGATGCACTATACTAAGTTTCGCTCTTAATGTAGGTGTTCAGTCTGTTACCTGAGGAGGAATATAGTGTATCCTTCCAAAACTCTAGCACATGCATTTGGAGTACAGAATTTTCTGAGAAGTTACAGGTAAACCCATCAATGAGTTAAAATCAGTTAGAATAGTTCTTTTTATCTTCAAATTCTCCAGGGAAACTCTCCGCAGAACGTATTTGAACCATCTCATAAATTGATCCCTCTAGTCACAAATGTGGGCAGGTTGGGAGAGGACTGGGTTTAGAAGACAAGTCTAGAGTTGCTCCTGAAGACTCTTGTGTGACAGCCTTGAACTAGGCCTAGTGCCAATGTCATCCTGTATTTTATCATCTGTTGTCTGCCTCACAGCCACTTCCGGTCCGTAAATGCTGCACTCAAGGAGGATGCCCTGGAGCTGATGATGAAAGGTAGGTGTGAGGATCTTTCTCCCCTTGTGGAGGGGATGGTGAGAGATTTGCTTCCTCCCTGCAGCTTTATGATGATATAAAGGCAAATGTGACCCCATTGGCTGGGCTGCACCCTCACCCATCCCTGATACAGGTCTGTAATCTTGGCAGGCAGTGCAGAGTTGTGTGTGTTTGCTGTAAGGGCAGACCGACAGGAAGTCCCATTTTCCATTTCATTCCTGGCGGGAGATATCCCAGCCCCTAGCAAGTGGTCCTAGGAGCTGGGCAGGGGATGGGGACAGGGTGAATTTAGCATCTCTGGGTCCTGGGTCACAGGGTGTAGCCCAAATTATGGCTGGTGAGGCATGAGCACAGTTCTTTGGTAATCTGATGGCTGCTGTGAGTTTGTTACAAGGGAAGTGGGTGCTTTGGTGTGTATGGGTAGTGATGCCTATGCCTTCTCACTTCCCTGTAGTGGTGTCCCGTCACTCCAGTGACCTCTCCTCCATCTTGGATAATCTTGACCTGAACCCTTCAGACCGCACCACTCACCTCAATGCTCTCAAAATGAACTGCTATGTACTGACTCATCTAGTGGAGGCCTTTGAAATAGACTCCTGCAAGAGTGGCTTGGCAGGGCTAGATCCCAGTGGGAAGGTATGTATGTGGGGGTGGATTATGCATCTCCATTTTCATAAAAACTTACTGGACTCTGCAACTTTGTTCCTACACATTGATGTCCCCTCAGATGACTGTAACATCAGTTCAGTGCCATAGCTGGAATTTTCCATATGGATACTGGGCAGGCCAATATGACATGAGAAAAGCCAGGCTGTGGTACATGAACATCTAAGAAATGTTTATGGGCAGCAGCTTCAGGAGACAGGACATATCACAGCATGTAATGCTCCACTGATCTCTAAATGCCCAAGCTGTTCTCTGTGCTGCCTCACGCTTCTGTGTCTGCCTTAGCTGCAGTTCCAGTATACCAGCATTTCCTCCCAAGCACATGCCTCTTCCCCCCCACATATTAGAGGGAAGCAGCTGCTTCCATTTGGTGTAGCCCTTTGGTTCCCGGCAGGTTTGGGGCAAGGGTTTCATTACTGTAAATCTTGAGTGTCGCCTCCAGCTTTAAAAGGAGATGCTGCCTGATGTGAATACCCATAATCTCCTCAGAGCAAGAAGAACCGCACCACGGGCTCAGGCTTCTGCTGGGAGGAAGAGAGGCAGCCACTCATACATCTGCTGACACAGCTGCTGCAACTGAACCTCCGTCGACTGTGGTGTGGTTTGGTGGTGGAGGAGGAATTCATCAGGTAAAGGCTGAAGTGAATGCTGGGGAGAAGAAGACAGGATGGAATGGCTGCAGGGTGTGAGCTGTATGTGGGAGATTTTTGGAAGGGCTGACTTGTAAGAGGATAGGTAAATCAGTTTGTCCCATCTCATTCAAAGGCAATCTATAGGATGTGAACCTTAGGAGAGTAAAGAGTTTGAGAAGAAATTTGGGAGAACAGGGTAAGACTGAACCAAGGAAAAAGTTTGGGAACCATTCCCAGTGCTAGAGGGGAGGGATAGCGCCGTGGTTTGAGCATTGGCCTGCTAAACCCAGGATTGTGAGTTCAGTCCTTGAGGGGGCTATCTAGGGATCTGGGGCAAAAAAAATAAAAAAATTGGGGACTGGTCCTGCTTTGGACTAAATGACCTCCTGAGGTCCCTTCCAACCCTGATATTCTATGATTCTGAGGGATCTATGAGCATGGACACCTCACTGCTAAGGCCCTGAGAAAAAAATCTTCTCTTCTCCTCCCCCCCTCCCCCCATTACTGCTGTGGTGTCCTGTCTCCCCTCCCCTCTCCTCCCCACACATGAGAGAGGTGTTCTCAGTGCCACCCCCTTTCCCTGTTGGCTAGACAAGAAGCAGCAATGATGGCCTAGGGTGGAGTGAATTGGGCTGGGTGGGCTGAGCCAGACCACCTGGTGCCATGTGTTGAGATACCTCTGCTTCCCAGAATGGAATTGGCCCATTAGTTCATGAACAGCTGCAGCCTCAGTGGGTAGGTAGAAGTGTCTCCCCGCTGTTGGAAAAATCATGGCATTGGGCTAATTTCATGGGTTGTTTTTTTTTCATGCAGTCCATGAAATTATTTACACAGGGCCTTAGTCATTGCTTAGGACACTGGGAAGTTGGAGCCAAGGCAACAGTGAGGAGGTGAAAACTTTTAAAGGCTCCGCCAGTTCAGATCTCTTTGGGGGGTGGGAGGGGGTTTGTCAGATTGCAGTGTCAGGTCTCTTTATCACTCCCTATTTTCCTCTCAGCCTAGTGACTGGCAGCTGTTACCGCATTTTGGAGAAGCCCAGCATCAGCCACCAGAAGCATCGGGCCATGCGGGAGGCAGTAATGCATCTGCTTGCTGTGGCTCTGACTCACTATGACCACATGCTCAGTGAGTCTGTCACCTACCCTCCCTGATGTGGGATCCCCTCATGTATTCTCTGACCCTTTTTTTCCCCCCCTCCTGTGGTTTGGCAGGTGCAACTCTGAAGATCACACAGATGCTGCAGCACTTTGAACATGTAGCCCCAGTGTTTGCGGGGGCTGTGAGCCTGTGGGCCAGGGAGTACGGCATGAAGAGCATGGTGGGAGAGCTGCTGAGGTGGGAAACTCTCCAAGCCCCTGCTCCCTCCATCCCCGGCAGCCTTGGGCACTGACTCTTTCTTTGTGCAGGGAGATTGGCCAGAAATGTCCCCAGGATCTGACTCGGGATGCTTCTGGAGTGAAGGGTTATGCTGCTTTTCTCACAGAACTGGCTGAACAAATCCCAGCGATTGTGCTATCAAACATGAGTGTCCTTCTGCATCACTTGGATGGAGAGGTACTGCTTGGGAAGGGGCAAAGCACAACATATGCAGGGAAAGGAATGTGTACCATAGTGGTGTCCAATCTTTTGGCCTGAAGATTGAGTGAGAGTATATCACAAAGATTAAGGAGTTGCAGAGGCAGATTCTCTGCCTTGCTCCATATCCTACATGCTCCGGTGATGCGAACAGACCAGGAACCACTGCAGAAAGTACTATGCTGAGAATTCCCCCAGCATAGGTAATATCCAACAGCAGAGAATTGGGGTGGGGGAGAGAACTGGCTCTTGGTTCCCTGCTTTGCCCCCCCCCCTTTCTCCTGGATGCCTGTGAGGAGAGAAATACCAATCCTTTGCTAGGCTCAGGCAGAGCCAGCTAATCTATGTGGCTCTCCCTGGGGCTCCCACAGCCTGGCAAGGCAGCAGCCAATAGCAGGGATGGCGTGGGTATTTGCCAGAGGTGGTTTTTAACCAGGTAAAATCATGGTTTGTACCAGCTTAAGGCATTTTCTATTTTAAAAACTGTTTCATTAGCATGTCACATTCCAATTAGGTTTGTACAAATAAAAAGTAAAACTTCAGTGGGCATAATACTCATATGTAATTTATAATACCGAACATCAGAATGTGTATACTTTCCAGTTCAGTATTTTCTAAAGGAAGTTATACGTGTTATGAATCATTTTGGTTTTCAATATTATATGAACAAAAGTTGAAAACATTTGATGTGGAATTGACAGTAATGCAGGGTTGAAGCATTAAGGAATCAGAAGCATGCAAAATTGCAGACTACCACCCAAGTCCATTTGGCCATACAGCATTCTGTAGCAGAAGACCAACTTTGATGTAGTGGATTTGACCGAGCCTATTCCTTAGGGTTTTTTTTTTTTTTTTTTTTTTCAAATGGATATATTCAAAGTTTGTTGTTTTGTACTTGCTGGAAGGTGATTCAATTATTTTTGCTAATTTAACCCGGGCTTAAGATGGTATTTACAGCATCCTGTCCTAAACTAGTTTTTCCTGGGAAATTGCCAACCCTGGCCAACAGAGCAGCCAGAACTTCTGTCTTTCCTCCTCATGATGCAGCATTTGGCCAATAGGGGAGCTGCTGAGAAAATGCATTGGGAAAAGAACAGTAGCTATTTTGGGGCTGTGGGGGAAGTGGTGCTCCCCATAATAAGGAACCTGATTTGCTTCTATTTAAACTGCAGGGTGTGGCTTACCTTCAGCTCATAACCAAATACAAATGATACTCATTCCATGGATTGGGTGCTGCAGACCTAGGTGCATAGGAGGGCTGGGAGACACAGCCTCCTGGCTCAGCTACACTTGCTTGTTGTCTCACAGGAATTCTGTGATGGAGCAGGGAATTGAATTTGGGTTTCCAAAATCCCAGGTTAGGTGCTATAAGCACTGGACCATCCTTGCTGTCTTAGCATGAGTCCTGGTTGGATGGGGGCTGCAGGAATATGCCCTCCCTTCGCTTCCAGTATAATGAAGTCATTTTCTCTCTTCAGAGCTATGTGATGAGAAATGCCATCCTGACAGCCATGGCAGAGATGTTGCTGCAGGTGCTGAGTGGAGATCAGCTAGAGGAAGCTGCAAGGGGTACTCGGGACCAGTTCCTGGATACACTGCAGGCCCATTTATGTGATGTCAGTGGGTTTGTGCGCAGCCGTGTGCTGCAGCTCTTCACCCGGATTGTCCAGCGGAAGGTGAATCTCTGTGTGAGGAGACTGGGGGGTTGGCTTCAAACTGCTCTCCTGTGAAGGGAGGGGTGAGGGAGAACATCAGGCCTCTTGCTGGGCTCTGAGGAAACTTGGCTGCAGAGCCTTCCCAGAGTGAGGAATGAGAGATTGCATCTAATTTCTCCAGGGCTTCTGGGTAACCTCTTCAATCTGCTCTTTGCTGCAGGCCCTGCCCTTGGCTCGGTTCCAGGCTGTGGTGTCTCTGGCTGTGGGCCGTCTCCAAGACAGATCAGTAACAGTGGTTAAGAATGCCATCCAGCTGCTGGCTGCATTTCTCTCAAACAACCCCTTCTCCTGCAAGGTAACCCTTTGTACTATGCTGGAATTTCTGTGCCTCCCCTGGGGCAGGAGCCCCCAGGGAGAGAGTGGTCACCAGTCTTTGGTTATGGCTCAGGTTGGAGGCTTCCTTGCTTTTTCTCATATCCAGGTGCCCTAATATCTAGGCTTTCCATCCCCTCATGCAGCTTGCATGTATGCAGGGGCATGGTGTATGCCTCTTAACTCTGCTGAAAACCTGCCCCAGTTTGATTTGAGTCTGCAATGGGGATTCTTCTTTGAGATCTTAGTTCAGACTTTGGGATCTTGCTCCACTGCATCCCTAGGTCATTGTGCAACAGCATGAGCTCCTTCTTCACTTAGACTTCATCCCAAACTGCTTAGCTTCACAGACAGGCAACCTACTGCAGCCCCTGTTCTGGGAAGTGAACTAGAACCAGCTACTCCAGCTTCCAAAAGCAGGTGTCTTCTACAGGCCTGAGGTACTTAAAGTGGGAGCTGAAAGCAGGCTGATGGGGGAGCAAGGAGGATCCTAAGAGTTAAGAAAATCGAGACTAGAGTGAAACATTCCCATTCTCCCCTCACATCCCCAGCTAAGCTGCGCTGATTTGGCTGAGCCACTCAAGAAAGAGATGCAGAAGCTGCGAGAAATGAGGGACAAACATACAGCAACAACTGGTAATCTCCTCCTTTTTTCCCCATCCTAGTGGATATACTGTGCCCTCTCAGCAGGAGTTCCTGTGCACTTCTCATTCTACCTCCTGTCTTGCTCATACTCAAACTGTGTTGGCCTTGCCCCAATCTCATATCCATTTGAGATTCTCTGGCCTTAGATCATGGCCTAAAGCATCAGAAGCTTTCCATAGGGAGAGAGAGGATTAAGAGGGGTAAGCAAAGGGATCTAGAGAGGAGCGTGCAGGACCTCAGCCCCATCTCAGTCTAAGCTGTTTCTCTCACTTTAGGATAATGGGTCTGGATATCTGTATCAGTCCCTTCCTCTGCCCTCTTTTTCATAGCTGCACTAATTACCCCAGAGGAGGAGTGGGAGGCCATGCAGCCAGAGCTTAGGGCCACTATACATCAGCTCCTTCACCCATTGCAAGGAGAAGAGGAGGAAGAGACGCTAGAGGTTGAGGAGACTGCACTGAATACGGCTGAGCGCATCATCCAGTTACTGAGGAAGCTAAATTACAAGTGAGTGGGAGACCCTCCAGTGGGCCACAGTTGAGCGGATGGGGCCTTCAATCTGGGGAAGAGGGTTACCCTAGGAACTTCCATATGTCATCCTATTGTCAGGTGAGGTCTGAGCCCTGGGAAATTTGAAGACTTGTGTGGAAAGAGCTTTGCTGTATATACAGTAGGCTGGAGGTGCTGACAGGAGCCACAGGTCCAGGGATAAAGCTGAGTGATGGATTTCTTCACTGACATACTCTTCCCCACCCAGTGGATGATTTCTTACTGTGCATCATCTCTGTCCAGGCATGCTGTCCGTCTAACAGAGATGGCTGTGTGCCACTTTCATGGGATGGAGCCCTTCACCAGCAGTTCAGGGTTGGAAGGTGACAAGGAAACCATGATCTTGGGCATTCTGAGGACACTCTACACAGGTAGCTTTTCTGAACCTGCTAGTTTCTTGTCCTGGGGCCATATTGATACTAATACTATAGAGGTGAAACACTTTATATCCCTTTTATTCAACCCTGTCTCTGCTTGTATTGCACCATACCATAGTAGTGAGACTTCACTGACAGTGTGGTGAGAATCCAGCTCTAGGTGTAAATCTCCCTTTTGACTGCCTGGCTGAGCTGCTGTTAGATTGTGGTGTTCGGAGAGGGGCTCTTGGTTTAGGTCACCAGGGGTGAAGGGATATTGGCCAAAGCAGTTTCTCCTGCCCCCAGCATTGTTTATGGATCATTATTCTTGCTGTGTAGATTCCAACCTGGAAAACAATATCCAACAACCTTTGCATAGCAGTGGGGATGAAGACCCTGTAATAGAGGAGCAGCCACAATCTGAGCTGGTTAAGCAGGAAATGCTGGTGCAGTATCTGCAAGATGCCCACAGCTTCTCTATGAAAATCACTGAAGCCTTGAGTGTGGTCAGCAGGATGATGTACGAAAGCTCCGTCTCTGGTAGGTTGGGTAGACACAGATCATCCTACACATTAAGATTTCCAGAGTCCTAAGCTTGGTGTACGAGAACTCTATTTTGCATACGTCGGAGAGGCTGGGACTGGAGTAGCCTGGACAGGTGCCTTGGGGGCTTGCCTACCTGGTTTACATTGGGCTCACAGTACCAGTCAAAAGGGTTAACTTGAGGAAAGTGCAGTCTTGTGGGGAGAAGGGCTTCCTCTGGTATCTAAAAGCCTCAGCAAGTTTTTTAGGTAAATGTAGAGAATCCAGCCTCTTAAGCCTGAAAGCTGAAAATATTTCAAAATGTCAGGTTGGCCACAATCAATTCTTAGGGGCAGGTTCTCTGCCCTTTTCTGCTTGGGTGGTATTCAAGTAGTGGACACCCCCTGCAGCTCTCTTGTTGGGTGTTTCCCTGCTATAGACAAAGAGCCAGCATGTCTGGCTTCTATGTTGCCATGCTGCACAGTTCCCAGGTGTGCAGAAGAGCAAGGAGTAGAGTGGCTGGAGGTGCATGCTATGCTGTGGCTAATCACAGCTGGTGTATGGCCCCTGGGGAGCAATAGCCAGCTGGTTCATGTTGGAACAGATCTCTGGGTGTGCTAAACCTGTGTAAGAGGTGGGGAGGAGAATCAGAAAGCTGTAAATAATTCTTTCTTTCTTTCTCCCCGGCCACCTTTTTCTTCTGGTTTGCTGGGCAGCAGCAGCGGGGGCCACAGGAAGCATCTTTGCTCTCTCATGGAGCCACTCAAGCTCTTATTGTACTCTGCCTGGGGCTCCTATAGGCTGGTAGAGAAAGAGGCTATGGAGCAACTGGATCAGTTATACCATTTTCTTGTACAACAGTGTGTGGCTGGCAGGCATGCTGCTCAATAGCTGCAGTAGGGAAGAAATAGCAAGTGATTTAAAGCAGCTACTATGGGGGAAAAAAATCTGTTTCAAAATGCTTTTGTTCACAAATTGCAGGCCATGGCTCTGGAAACATGTTCTCAACTCAGAATCAAATACAGAGTGTTTGGTTCTGTTTTTTGGGAGCGGGGGGGACACTGCTGAAAGTGCGGTAGTAGCCACGTCTCTGCTCCACAAGGGAGGGGACAATATTGTGGCGGGGGAGGGGGGGGGGGGGGAGGGAATCTTTGGTATGTGGGTTATAGGTTTGCTGGAAGAACAATGGGTACATAATTAAGAAATAAATGATGTCTCTGCCCGGGACTGTGTAAAGCTGAACTGACATTTCTCTCTACTCCCCCTAGTGGTGCAGGAGGCCATTGAGTTCTTTGTGACAGTCTCGCAGTTTGGTGTCCCCCAGGCACTGCATGGAGTCCAAAGGATGCTTCCTCTTATATGGTCTAAGGAGCCAGGTATTAGAGAAACTGTGCTAAGCGCCTACAGGAGGCTCTACCTGAGCCCCAGTGGGGACTCGGAAAGGTATGGAACCCCCAAATTAGAGGCTATATCTCCTAGGAGGTGTTGTTGGAAGTGGAGTATGAACAGTGGTCAAACTTCATACTGAGCTGAAATGCTAGTGGGCGCTGAGCTGTGGGGGTGGGAGTGAAGTTCTGGGGTGCAATCCAGACCACTGAGGGGTTGTCATTGCCTGCCCTGCAACCTTGAGTGCCTTGCAATGCTTTGCTGTTGTAGCTATCAAGCTGGGCCACTCACAGCTTGCCAACATGTAGGTCACACCCTGTGTGTCTGTGTATAGCTGCAGCCCTGGTCCAGCAGCCAGTCAGCAACCCTCCAGTCACACTCTCTGGCTTCCACCAGCATTGATTAGTACTTGCCAGCTGTCCCCAACCCATTCCCAGTCCTGAAAACGTGTTCTGTGTGGTCCAGCCCTCCCCTGGGCAGGTCAGATATTAAAGGTCCGTTGTCCCTGTAAAGGTTTGCTACTTTAACTGGAGTTACGAAACACTGGATTGATTTAGATTGAAGAAGATAGGATTTTAAGTAGTGCTGTCAAGTGATTAAAAAAATTAATTGCACGATTAATCGCACTGTTAAACAATAGAATACATTTATTTAAATATTTTGGATGTGTTTTCTACATTTCCAAATGTATTGATTTCAATTACAACTTGGGCTGTCAATCACAGTTATATCATGCAATTAACTCAAAATTAATCATGATTAATTTTCTTAATTGCAGTTTTAATCCCCTTGTTAAACAATAGAATACCAATTGAAATGTATTCAATATTTTGGATGTTTTTTACAGTTTCATATATTGTGTGTTCTAATTTAAATCAAAGCATATATTTTTATTACAAATATTTGCACTGTAAAAATGATAGTATTTTTTCAATTCACCTCATGCACGTACTGTAGTGCAATCTTTGTGACAGTGCAACTTACAAATGTAGGTGGGTTTTTTTGCAGTTTTTTTACACACACACAACTGTACTCAAAAATAAAACAATGTAAAACTATACAGCCTACATGTCCACTCAGTCCTACTTCTTGTTCAGCCAATTCTGAACAAGATAATGCTGCCCACTTCTTGTTTACAATATCACCTGAAAGTGAGAACAGGCATTCTCATGTCCCTTCATGCTTCAACCACCATTCCAGGGGACATGTGTCCATGCTAATGATGGGTTCTGCTAGATAACAATCCAAAGCAGTGCAGACCGATGCACATTCATTTTCATGATCTGAGTCAGATGTCACTAGCAGAAGGTTGATTTTTGGTGGTTCGGGTTCTGTAGTTTCCAGATTGGAGTGTTGCTCTTTTAAGTCTTCTGAAAGCATGCTCCACACCTCATCCCTCTCAGATTTTGGAAGGCACTTCAGATTCTTAAACCTTGGGTCAAGTGCTGTATCTATCTTTAGAAATCTCACATTGGTACCTACTTCTCGTTTTGTGAAAGTGTTATTAAAATGAACGTGTGCTAGGCCATCATCTGAGACTACTATAACATGAAATACAGTAATTTCTCACTTAACATTGTAGATATGTTCCTGAAAAATGCTACTTTTAAGTGAAACAATGTTAAGCTAATTCAATTTCCCCAAAAGAATTAATGTAAATGGAGGTTAGGATGATTGTGAAGCTTGGTTGAGGTGGTGGAGTCAAGGGTGGGATATTTCCCAGGGAATGCCTTACTGGTAAATGATGATCTAGCACTCAGCTGAGCCGTCAAGGGTTAACACGTTGTTTAATGTAGCCTCACACTCTACAAGACAGTACAAATGGACATAGGAGATACAGCATGGCACGCACGCGCACACACACACACACACCGTGTGTGTGAGAAAGGGGCAATGCCCCTTTAGGTACGCTGACCCCACTCTAAGTACACTGCCTTTTTAAGTAGATCAGCAAGTTGAGACAGCAGCTGCTTCCAGCAAGCCCCCTGAGTCCTGTAGTGTGTCTCTTCTTCCTCCCGCCCCCCCCCTCGCGTTCTGTGGAGATGGGGTAAAGGAGCTGAGGGAGGGGGACACGCTGACATTAGCACCCCTCCTTCCCCTCTCCTCACAGCAAGCAGGAGGCAAGATCAGCACCAGGCAATGAGGGGAGGGACAGCTGAACTGACCAGCAATTGATAGCCTGCTGGGTGGCTGCCGCACTGGGAACTTGGGGGAGGGGGACTGCCGGGTCCATCCTGATTCCAAGCCACCACCAGCTAGCTCCAACGGGCTGCTGTTTCTGCAAGTAGTGGACAAAGCAGGCAGCTGCCAAAAAATGTTATAAGGGAGCATTGCACAACTTTAAGCGAGCATGTTCTCTAATTTATCAGCAATGAAACAATGTTATCCAGGACAACGTTAAGTGAGAAGTTACTGTATATGGCAGAATGCAGGTAAAACAGAGCAGGGGACATACTGTTCTCCCCAAGGAGTTCAGTCACAAATTTAATTAAGCATTTTTTTTATTTTTATTTTATTTTTCGTTGTTGTTAACGAGCATCATGCTCATGGAAGCATGTCCTCTGGAATGGTGGCCGAAGCATGAATGGGTATAGGAATGTTTAGCATATCTGGCACACAAATACCTTGCAGTGCCGGCTACAACAGTACCATACAAATGACTGCTTCTTATTTACAATGTCACTTGAAAGTAAGAACGGGCAACAGTATCTCCCATAAATGTAAAGAAACTTGTTTCTCTTAGCGATTTGACTGAACAAAAAGTAGGACTGAGTGAACTTGTAGGCTTTTAAAATTTAAACACCGTTTTGTTTGAGTGCAGTTATGTTTTTAAAAAAAAATCTACATTTGTAAGTTGCACTTTCATGACCGAGATTGCGCTATAGTACTTGTATGAGGATAATTGAAAAATACTATTCTTTACAGGGCAAATATTTGTAATAATAATACACACTTTGATTTCAGTTAAAATACAATATATATGAATGTAGAAAAAAATCCAAAATATTTAATAAATTTCAATTGATATTCTATTTAACAGTGTGATTAAAACTGCAATTAATCATCAGCCCTAATTTTTAAGTGAATTCAGGTATGAGGTAATCAAGTCAGAAATGGTTACAAGAGAAATAAAGATAAAACACTTTCTAGTAGTTAAAACTTAACAAGCTAGACTTGGTTCGCGGTAATTTTCCTTACCATATGCTCCTAGCAACATGGGTGATCAAATTCTCAGGTCAGGATTCTTCCTTCTTTCCCCTCCCCCCCCCCCCCAGTCATGAGTTGCTTTCTTTATTTTCTTAGGTGAAAGAGAGCTTGGGGTTTTCTGCCCTTTTCTTGTATAGTCCAGTTAACCTTTGAGGTGGGTTCTTCTGAGGGTTACCTCTCAAAACAAAGTTTATTCAAACAGTAAAGAAGGCAACATGGAGTCTGGTAGTGAAGGAAGCTCCATGTTCGTTCTTCTCATTTATGTTCGCTGAAATACATATTTGCTTTGTCTCTTGCCATCTCTTCTCTCTCGAGGAGCCTGTTTGACTTGTTTTGTAAATTCAGGTTAATGCACGCTTCTTTGTTCAGGATATAGCTGTGTGGTTTTGACCATCATTCATGATTTTATAAATAATGTTACTACATACATTTCTCCATGGTGTTATTGAACAAAGTTTTATTTTTCAAATACTTCACAAGGCATACTTTCTACAAAGATTATTACAGTAGTGTGTAGGCTGTGAATACAATGGTACTTTGAGTCAGTAAGTAGAGCCCTTCAAATCCGCAGGCATCTGCGGAAATGGTCCGCGGATAAAGTGTTGATGCAGATACAGCCTCAACCCTGCCCGGATACAAAATTTGTAAGAGCTGGGCAGGCAGCTGTGAGGAACTGTGGCATGGACCCTCCACCTGCCCTGGTCATGGATCTGGGGGGCGGGGACAGGAGCCTGGGGGCTGCTTGGGTCTCCCAACCAGGGCAGGTGGAGGGTCCCCACAGCTGCCTGTCCATCTCTTACTGTGGCTGGGCTGCGGCTCTAAGCTGCCCCCCTCCTCAGCCAGAGCTGGATTGGGGACAGACATGCTGCCAGCTGTGGGGAGCCTGGGTCCCTCCACCTGCCCTGGTCAGGGGCTCTCCCTGACCCGGCTCCGGCTAGGGAGGAGGGTGGCTCAGAGCCACTGCTTGGCTACAGGCAGGCAGTTGTGGGGAGCCATGGTGGACCCTCCACCCGCCCTAGGCACGGGACCTGAGCAGCCCCATGGCAGCTCCACTGGTCGTCACACACCCACGTACATGCCAGCGTAGAGCCCAGCTGGGGACCTGTGGCAGACCCTCCACCTGCCTGGCAGGAGGGAGGGGGATTCAGAGCAGCCCCAGCCATGTCCCCACCTGGTCGAGGGCAGTTGGAAGATTTGCAACTCCGGGCGGGCTCCCCATAGCTGCCCGTGCAACTCTGTCCGTAAAGATGCTCTTCCTTCTGAGTCATTACCTACACTTGTGCAGTTCTAGGCTGCACTGTGCTGCTGGATATCTTTCCATTCCCATGGGACCTAAAACAGATGTTTTTGCCCATCTTCATGAGATCACTGCCAGTTCCCTAATGCTTTTTCTGAACCTTGCTGTTGTGTTTATATTCTCTGTTCTGAGAATGGCTTTCATGTGAGCATCTCTTGGTTCCCTATTCCCAGATGTTTATGCATCCTGCTGGGAGAAGGGGGTGCATGCACACTACACTTCAGGGACTGGATTGCTGTGTGTGGAATTTGGATCATGGAGGTAGTTGCATGTAAATTGTCTTTTTGTTTGCTTATCTCCTGTACAGGGCCAGGGCGGAGAGTCTGGTGCGGTCTCTTTCCCTCCTCATGGTAGATGCATCACTAGGGACCATTCAGTGCTTAGGGGAAATAGTAAGTACTAGTCCCACCCTGCTTCAGATTCTGTCCAAGATTTTGAGCCTTTGTCCTGCTCGCTGTGAAGGGTTTGACTGCTGCTGGTGCCTCCTTGTGGCTGGGCTTGTGTTCTCCTCCCCACTGGGTGTATCCTGTCAAAGCAGAGGTGGGCAAACTATGGCCCGTGGACCACATCCGGCCCGTGGGACTCTCCTTCCCAGCCCCTGAGCTCCTGCCTTGGGAGGCTAGCACCCGGCCCCTCCCCCGCAGCCTCAGCTCACCTGCCACAATGCTCTGGGCGGCGGGCTGCCAGCTCCTGGGGCAGTGCAGCTGCAGAGCCAGGGCCTGACCTGGTGCTCTGTGCTGTGCTGGCTCCAGTCAGATGGTGTGGTTGTAGTGCTGCCATCCACCAGTGCTCCAGGCAGCACAGTCAGGGAGCAGGGGGGGGTTGGAGAAAGAAGACAGGGGAGTTCAGGGTGGTGGTTGGGGGCATGGGTGTGGCTAGGGGTCGGGGTAGTCAGGGCTGGGAATGGGGGTTGAATGGGGAAAGGGGTGGGGGGGATTGGATGGGGTGGTGGGGGACAGTCAAGGGCAGGGGTTCCAGGTGTGGTCAGGGGGTTGGATGGGGCAGGAGTCCCAGGGGGAGTGTCAGGGAGTGAGAAGCAGGAGGGGTTGGATAGGGAGTGGGGCTGGGCTACGCCACACCCGGCTGTTTTGGGAGGCACAGCCTCCCCTAACCGACCCTCCATACAATTTTGGAAACCCGATGCAGCCCTCAGGCCAAAAAGTTTGCCCGCCCCTGTGCCAAAGGCTGCTCTGCCTCTGTGGTGACCGTGGCCGTCTGGATAGGCTGCTTTAAGGTCTCCTTCCTGGGTAGTCCATGAGCAAAAAGCAAGTGGAATTAACCCAAATAAACTGCGATGATAAGAAATAAGAATAATTCCCTCTTAGTGTGCGTCAAAATCTGTCCCTCCCTTCCCTCAGGGAGGGGCCTTTAGGCACTGGTCATTTGGGAAGCTCCCTTGTTCTTCAGTGTGGGGTTTGTATACCCCATCACATCACAGTAATCTAGCCATCCCAATAAGATCCCCTCATGAGGGTGTGAAACATGTCCCACTTGCTGTATTCTTGCATCCTTAGTTCTTGTCCCCTTTCTCTCCAGATCTCAGAGTTTGTGCAGAAAGATGAAATAAAGCCACCTGTGGTCCACCTGCTCTGGGAGCAGTTCACTGAGAAATCACAGTGTTCAGCACTGGAGCGCTGTGCTGCTGTCATGCTGCTGGGGATGATGGCACGGTGAGCCCATAGTTCAGGTCTTTCTGTATCAGTACTGATCCTGTGAAAGCAAGGAGTCTTCCCAGAGTTGATTTATATATGCCTTTGTGGGCTGCAGCATCTGGCTCTAGATTCTGTGGCAAGGACCCTGATTTCTGCAGAAATGGATCATTCAGAAATGAATACTTGAATTAGACATCAAAATACTGTCCCCCACCAGCCCCAGGTTCTCTAGGTTGTTAACTTGATACTGAATTCCCAGTGTTCTAAGCTAGGCTACTTTCCCTTTTTTATGGTATGTTATACTACAGTTCTGGGTACCTAGTTACAGCTGCATTGTACAGATGGGGGAAGCTACTGAATAGGGGTATTTGAAGACTTTTTGACATTGCAGGGGAGATGTATCTTTCCATCCCCACTTTGGTCAGGGCAGGAGATAGTTTTACATTTTGGGACATGGGGGGAGGGGCGGGGGGTTGTTCTTTATCTCCCAACCCAATGACCCTTGAGAGCACATACCTGCCCCCACTGGTCCTCACATCCACTATTGCATCAGCCAGTGATCCACCTGGCAGGTGTTTCCAGAACTCTTGATGTTATACTGGAGAATCCCCAGTGAGGTCCATGTAGCCCCCTTCATCCCAGGGGCTGCAGCCAGATCATGTCACAAGTGTTAAGTATAGATCCTCAAAGATATTACTGCTGCGCAGCCTTAGGGTAACTTTCAGCAGCATTTGCAAAGCAGACTGACCCATTTCTCTCCCCGGGGGAGGAGGGAGCAGAACTACCCTGAGCTGCTGGACTCCTCCTGTAAGAATGTCAGCTGCTGCTGCTTCTCCTTTCATTACCCCAAACATCTTCTCTGCTCTTGAGGCGGAGAAGAGGTTTGCAACATTGTTTCAGCTAAAGTGATGGATTGTCCAGTTTACCTTGTTTCAATGCTGCTGCCCCCCGACCAGAGCATATGTAATACCCCACCCCCCTAGAACTTGGTTTACTGTCTCTCAGCTGATGTCAGTTGGCAGCTGTTTCCTCAGGCTCACGTCCCCCCTCTTCCCTGGGGCACAAAGTAAACTTTAGCTGTTTTCACATATTTGATGTAAGCCTTCAAGAGCAACCCTACCTAATTGCATGCATTTTCCCCCAACCACTGCCACTAAGGGGAAAGCCAGAGATTGTGGGCAGTAACCTCGATGTTCTGGTGATGACTGGGCTAGATGAGAAGGTAATTGAAGACTATCGCCTCGCCCAAGAAGTGTGCAGTGCCATCTCCAAACTTGCCAGCAGCAACAAGGTAAGGCTAGTACTTTGCAAGTGAGTGCCCCAGAACCAGAAATCTTGGGCATCTTAGATGAGCTGCCATTGTTAGATCATCTCTCCGTTAGCATCTAATTCATAGGAAAATAGGTATTTATCAAGTCTAGGTCCACACATCCATATGATGCCTCCACAATGTAGACTGGAAGGTGTAAGTGGAACCATTTCTGTCCATCACTGGCAAGGTAAGGCTAACTTTATTTGTTGGAAACTAGGACAGCAGAGTCTCCAATTGTTTTCCCATCAGTGAGCTTCCAGAGCGGTAATTGAGCTGGAGGCCAGCTTGACCAGCTGGGGAGTCTGTTCCTTCAAACCATGTGTCCTAAACTCTCATAGCATCAGGTTCAGACCTTTTGTTTATATTGGTGGAAGAATTGCATTTGAAGTTTTACATGTAAAGGGAAGGTCAAACAGTGCAGTGGACTGGCTCAATCCCCAGAGAATACAGCAAGTGAAGTGGTCCCTTATAGGTGGACACTCCTAGGTGTTTGCAGCCCTAGACTTAAGAATTGGGACACAATAGAGCTTTTTTGCTCCCCAGACAATACCAAGGCTCCCAGATTGCTGTCTAGTACCCTTCCAGAAAAAGGTGATGCAATGGGAGAGCCTGTCTCAGATATGGCCAACCAGGTTGTTGGATGTGTTTTTGCTCTGTCTTGCCCACAGGGCCATCCAAAAGGTTTAGAAAGGGCTTTAGTGATATTGAACACCCTTTGCTGACCCAAGAGGCCTTGATTTTTTTTCAGATTCAATCAGTCTAACATCCAGTCTACTGATATTCTGTGTTATGGAATCTATCTTCTGATTTAAGACCTTGTTTTGCATTCAGACCCAACAGGCTCAGACTGGCTGCTTGGACTTTGAAAACAAACATTTGAAAAAGAAAAGTTAATCCCCTGAAATTGTGAATAGGGGCTGTCCTCTACAAGGAAGTCTCATTTAGACACTGGTGTAGACAGAAAAGGATTATGGCTAGCCTTGCCAGTGGTGGACAAAACCTATAGTATGGCTCTGTGGACGTGTAGTAAGGAGACTTTCATAAACTAGCAGGATAAATCGGGATTCTTCATGGTAGCTCTGTATATTCCCATTTGTGGGTAATGTGCTGCCTAAGAGTGGACCCTTCTCCAAGCAATGCCTGTTGGAGCCCACACGCACTCCCTCCTGCCCATCCCCTCAGTGTCTGTGAACATTGAGTTCAAGGCTATATAAATGAGCACTGCGCCCTTCACCATCTCAGTTGCTTCCAACTGCAAGCACCAGATGGAAGTGAATTGCTCCAATCCTAAGGATCCAGGGTTTTCTTCTACCTTAGTGCCTTGTCAGTTGTAGTGTTAAATAGTTAATTTTTTTGGCTGGGTTTCGTGGGATGGCAGATCTGAAAAAAAAAAAAGCAGGCTTCAAGAGATTTTGCTTCCTGCCTAGTGGTCTTCCTGGCATCTGATGTGTCTAAGTGCCTCAGAGAAGGCCATTCTTCTTGGTGTTCCATCTGTTGGATCTTAACACACAGAGCACATAAGGGGAGGCGGAACTTATTGTAGGTGCACCTGATTAAGGCAGCTCTCACTGCTAGGCCTTCTGGTTTTGGCTGGGATGCCTTCAGATCCTAAGGCTAAGGGGGGGTCTGTGTTTGACATGTACTGCATCATCAAGTAAGGCTAAGGTGCCTAAGAAGTGGTTTGGGGGGGGGTCCCACATTCTGCAGTTGCTTCATAAAAATCGTGATGTGTTCAAATCCACACCAGCCCTGAAAGAGAGGAAGCTAGGAAAGGGCCCATTAGTGTGAAAGGCCACAAATGAAGAGCTTAAGCTGGAGAATTAACCCCTGATTGGAATATGACACTCAGCTGAGCAGGTATGAGCTGGGCTAGTATAAAGCCGGGGAGCTGGCAACAGAAATGGAGGCAGTGAGGAAGTCTGCAGCCACTCTGCATTAGAGGGGGAAGGAGGGAACCCAGGGAAAGAGAAGGACCTTGAGAGCCTGGCCTGAGGGAAGGCTGTACTCAGAAAAGAGAGTGATGGAGAAGAGAGCATGTGGAAAGTGGGTAGAAAGTAGGGCAGAGAGAGAGAGAGCAGCAAGGTTGGGGGGCTGCACAGACTGTGGCTGCATGTTGTAGGGTTCCTGGGTTAGAACCCAGAGTAGTGGGCATGCCCGGATTCCCCTACCAGCCAGTGACAAATGGCAGTACCTGGACAGCAGGTCCAGTGAAACTAGGCCAGAAGGGGAAAACCTCACAGTGACTTGGCCATCAGGCCAGGTTACAAAGAGGAAGCTGCAGGTCCTGGAGTGAGAGAGGGGCCACAGAGTGAGAGAGAAGATGATTGGGTTGAGATACCACAAGGGGAGTTGTTGGACCTGGAAGAGAGCTATTCCCCAGAACAGCCAGGAGGAGGTGCCACCTATGGTGAGTGGAGTACCCTGTGACACGGATCCTTCTATGAAAGCTGCTAAGGCATCATCTGTTCAGACTGCAGCTAAGGAACCTATATTAAAGCTGTCCTGACTAATTTTCATTCCAAAGAAGAAGGCTAGGTATAAAATGGCCAATGTTAGCAGTGCTAGGTGATTCTGCGGGTACATTGGGAGGAGACAGGTGGGTGGTTAGAGATGCTGCAGGCCTGGGAGCCAGTGATGTGCTTGGTGTAACCTGTTTTTACATTGGGATAAAGAGAAGCCCCACAACCCCTTCCCCACATCGAGAACCTTCTGAGATGCTGCTCCAGGCTCCAGTGACCCCTCATTCTGTCCCTTAAACTCACCTACGAAACTATCAGCCCTTGAGTGAGAAGGAAACTCATTTTGCACCACCTAAGATGAGGCCTGAAAGTCCAGTTGGCCAAGGCCCCTGCATAGCCAGCACTCCAGCTGCTCCCCTTGACTGTGGTGGGTTATGACCTGAACTGGTCATAGTACCCCAGGTGAAGGCATTCTGTTGATTAATATAATAGCATTAGAATATTTTCAGCATTTACATGTTCACCTGGTTGGAAAGCAGGATCAAGTGGTACTCCAAGGGGATAACTGATAGAACAAGCTCAAAAGTAGGATTGGCCGTCTTGGCTTGGAAGCTTCCTTTTTGGCCTATAGCTGCAGTCTTTCTGCATGATGCAGTGTGACCATTGTAACTTCAGAAAGGGGCAGGAACCACTTTTTTGTTCTGTATTGCTTGGGCTCTCAAGTGACTCTAGAATTGCTCCCCCAAAACATTCTGGATGGCTCTAGCATCAGTATAACACACTGGTATCTAGTAGTATGAGTGTGAAAAGAAAGAGCCTCTCGGCAACACAGAGGGAGGGAGAAGGAGGGTAGAGGAGGTTGTGAGTAAGCTAAGGTTACCCATCTGTCTGGGGTTTTCTCTACAGCCAGCTGAGGGGAAGAACCATGCTCCTTTCCGGCTGCCGCAGACACACCAGCTGTTTAAACACCTGAGTGAGGCTGTGACCACAGGTGAGGTCAAGGAAGCTTCAGGGTATGGGGTAGGTGTTGTTGATATGTCTGGCCTGTGTAACATGTGGTTCTCTTTTGTACTCACCAGGCTTTGTCCAGCCAAGCACACTCTGGATCCCCTTCATGGAGTCAGCAATAACCCTCATCTACCAGTTAGCAGAAGGGCCTGAGGAAATATGTGCCCAAATCCTGCAGTGTTGTAGCCAACAGGCTCTAGAGAGGGTTCAGGAGCCACAAGGGGTGGAAACAGGTGAGGTGGATGGAGGAGGTCTGCTCCCATAGCCTGCAGCATTGCAATCAGCTGCCCCTGGGGGAGGTAGGTTGGGGAGGCATGGTGACGTGGCTCCGAAAGAAGCTGGATTGGAAGGGGATGAGGGTGCAGTGAGCTGGATGTCCAGAAGTGTAGAGGTGGGGTGCAGAGTCATTGAGACTTGCTGATGATAATTAACAGACTGTAAGTCCAGAGGAGTTGTTCTATGAATTTTGACTCCTTCCTTTTCCACCTATCGGAACCAGGGACTTCTCCAAGCAGCATTCCTGGCGGTGCCAACACTCTCCCTACCTTCCTGCTGACACATCTGCTCTCCCTCGTGGGAAATGTGGCCTTACAGCAGGTTGTGCATCTGGAGCGGGCAGTGAGTGCAGAGCTTCGTAGGCGCCGTGTCCTTGGGGAGGAGCAGGAGGCCAAGAAACATGTCAACAGCACCAAGGAGCAGAGTGCCAAGGTGAGAATTGAGCTCCTTCATATGTATAGCCCATTCCTCCTCAGTCATTGCTCCAGGAAGTTTCTAGGGAGAACTGTTCTGTAAGGAGTGGTGTGCAAGACCACTGTGGATTGATTTAAATCACTGATTCTAATCACAGTTTAAATCAGCAAGCAGGAAACCTTGGATTAAATTATTGGTGTGGCTGTTTTGTTTTGTTTTTGTTTTGTTTTTTAAATCTTGTTTTATATATAAACTTTTTAGCCCTTTTCCTAAAGAGAGGCTGATTATCATTGGTTGGTGGTAACCATTAAAACATGTTGATATAGCCTTCACACTAAATTTAGTGCTTCTTTTTGCTAACCAAGAGGATACATTAATGTTAGAATTTGGTGATTTTTAGTATTTCTTATTTACTAAATTTTTTTACTTGTGATTTGTGTCAAGCTCTGTTTGGTTGGAAATTCAAATTTAATTAAATGCACAAAAATAGCATTTTTAAATGTTTTTTTCTATTGGGTAAATCTACTTTAAATATACTGGATACATATGAAAAACTGAGGAAAAAAGGTTATTAAAAGATGTTTTGCATTTAAAATTAACTGATTATTAAACAAATGAAATATCCTCTGTAGTTAGTGAATTGAAGTAATTGTTTCTGCTAACCATATTCTTCGCGATTTTAGAACTGGTAGATCTCATCCTCTCACCTAGTTCTTATTCATAGACTGGAAAGGAAAAACTAGGTTTCCTACTTTTTCAACTCCCATTGGCTTTTTAACTTTGAATGAACTAGTCATTGAACTGAACTTGTTGAATAATCTGAAATGAAAAAATATTCTCTCTGAAGAGGCTATTGCCTTCAAAATTTAGTTTAGCATTTCAACAAACTTGTTACAGGTGCTTAGCGAATGACTTCCTCCGGTTCAGTGATTTGACTTTCTTTTAAACTTAGCAGCCAACATGTACTGCTCAATATTATTTTTTGTATTTTTAAATTAAATGTTTTTAATGTGTTATAGTAAGAATAGGTCTTAACATAAGTTGTCATATTTTCATATTTAATGTAAATAGTTATTTATACAAAATGAACCTGTATTTAATTTTTAAAAGTTGAGTTTTCAGTTTTTATCCACCTTGTACAACAGTTGAGACTCTCTCTCCCTCTGAAGAGTACTGATCCAGTGCTCAAACCAAGTGCTGGGGGCACTGTTAGATGTTTCAGATCAGAGATGGTTGAGGTCTTGACCTCTCATGTTCACTAAAGATCCCCTGATGCCCTTGAGTTTGGGATGTGGCGGGGAGGAGAATGAACCCAGGTGTCCTAACCATGCTCCCCTCTTCTCTTCCTGTCCCATGTAATTCCTGGCACTGGCACTCCCCAGCATCTTTGGCCTTTTGGCTTCTTTTCTGTGTTCACCTGACACAGACTTTTGCAATGCACTTCAGTGGCAGATGTCTTTTGTCTGTGCCTTGTCTGACCAAGACTAAGTGGTGGCGGGAGGTAATGAAGGAGTTTCTGGAGCCTCTCTGAGGTTGAGGGATTCTTGTTCCTTTGGAACAGCCTGTGAAATTACACATACAACAGTAGTTTTCTTAAACTATATTAAAAATAGAAGAAATGGTGGTAGAACAAAAACAGTTCATATATCAGACCTACTCTAATATGTTGCAAAGCCCAGTGAGGGAGACTTCCACTAGTTTAAGTTGCAAAATATATTATATACACACAGTTTTCCTCCTGATCAGAAGCCTCCACTCTGCTGTGTCCAGAAAACTCTTCTCTTTATCCCTCATGCACCCTGCTTATACAGTTCCCAAATGTTTATAGTTTATCATCAGAAAGGGTTAGGTTACATTGATGTTTCCCCATGAGTGTTTATTCCAGAGTACCATCTGGAGGAAGTAGTAAACTGTGTCCTCCATATAAAGGAAGGACCAGTTTGAGCTTCTGTTTTTATAAGTTCCTCATCAATCAAAGTAACTGGCCTTTTGGATTTGCACATCCATTGTTGCTTATAGGTATTAGACCAGTCCCTCATGCAGTTTGTCTTGGCTGATCAGAGGTCTTATGAATTTGTTTCTTTAAATCCCTCATCAATGTTGCCATACCATGAAATACAGACTGACAGACCTCTGCCCCGCTATCCTAATTCTATTCAAACTAGAGAGGGCAAATGGGTTGAATCCTGTGTTTGATCTTGTAAGCTTTTATCATGTTGCTGTTAATCAGTACCCACATCCCACCCTTGTGATCATAGAATATCAGGTTTGGAAGGGACCTCAGGAGGTCATCTAGTTCAACCCCTTGCTCAAAGCAGGACCAATCCCCAAACAGTGTTTTACCTCAGTTCCCTAAATGGCCCCCTCAAGGATTGAACTCACAACCCTGGGTTTAGCAGGCCAATGCTCAAACCACTGAGCTATCCCTCCTCCCAAAAAACTAGTGCGCCAGGTGCACTTTGAACTCATAACCTCAGCATCACTCCACACAGCACAGCTTTATAAGTACTTTGCACTAACCCATCGCACCGCTGGAGCCCACATGAAAGGTGCTAGTATGATGCAAAGTCTTTTCTGTAACTTTTTTTGTTCAAGAACTTCTTCCTTCCCTCTGCACAGAGCATTGAGAATGAGACCACCATGGAGGAGGATCTGGGCCTAGTAGGTGCCTCAGCTGATGACACTGAGGCAGAACTCATCCGCAACATCTGTGATACAGAGCTGCTGGATGGTGAGTGTGGCCCCCAGATGAGTGTTCCCCTCCAGTCCGTACTTCTTTATCTGCCATGCCCTAAGGAGTGGACACAATGTGTGAGAGAACCAGCATGAGGCACACAAATTATTCCTTCAGGAAACTTAAAATGCTGTGGAAATTTCCTTTTCATGTGAATTTCTTATAACATCAGGTTCATGATTCTGAATTTCTGATGGCACTTGTCCCCTCACTTTTGTAGTTGGACACCAAATCTGTGTGGACTCTTAAGTAATTTGTGACTAAATATGTGATCTCCTTTGAAATGAGAGACATTTTGGGGTATGCTCTCTCAGATCTGACAGTGTTTCTCCCCACTGCAGGGAAGCAGCTGCTCTCTGCCTTTATTCCCCTGGTGCTCAAGATCTGCAATAATCCTGGGCTCTACAATGATCCAGCACTCTCAGCTGCTGCAGCACTGGCCCTTGGTAAACTCTGCATGGTCAGGTAATGTCCGGCCTTGTGGCCATAATCCTCTTTTCTCCCCAGTCTAACCTCTTAAAGCAACATCTGCCAGAAGTGACTTTGTCCCCATGTCATAGCACCCTTCTCTGGAGAGAGTACGATGACAGTGCCCTTGGCTCTGTTCTCACTGAAGCTCTAAAAATTGAGTCTTGCTTTTGTCTTCTCTGTCCCCACCTTGTTTTCCCTCAGTGCTGAGTTCTGTGACTCTCATTTGCGCCTTCTGTTTACCATGCTGGAGAAATCCACCCTACCAGGTGTGAGATCCAATCTCATGATTGCAGCAGGAGACCTAGCTATCCGCTTCCCCAATCTGGTGGAGCCCTGGACCCCCCATCTGTATGCCAGGTAAAGCCTCTTCTTTCACCCCTGGGAGTGGAGGGTTTAGAACAGCTGATGTCGGGGGGAGGCGGGGGAATGCCTCTTAGTAAGGTGAGGGAGCTATAGTAACCCAGGTTTGAGGAGATGAGGGATTTTGAGAGCTAAGGGTTGGGGCAGGGATGCCTGAACAAATACGAGACTTGGCTCTTCGGGAGGGAGCCAGATGGCCTATTGGCTCCCTGTGTAACTGAATCTTTCTCTCTTAGGCTGCGGGACCCCTGTCAAGGTGTGAGGCAGACAGCTGGGCTGGTGATGACCCACCTGATTCTCAAAGACATGGTGAAAGTAAAGGGGCAAGTGAGTGAGATGGCTGCTCTGCTCATTGACCCTGAAGAGGAAATTGTGTGTCTGGCTCGGAATTTTTTCAGCGAACTTTCCAACAAGGTGAGGGATGGCAAGGGATTCTAGGGAGGATCCCAGGGAGGAGGTGTGGAGATGGAGAGGAGGTTGTTGGGACGGGGGATCTAAGCAAAGAGTGAGGAGCTCTGGAGGAGGTTGCTAGTTTCCAAGCTGTCTTGTACATGGCCAAGGAGACCGTGTCTGTCCTGGACCCTCTCTCATGCTGTCTGGTGACTGTATAAATTCAGAAGGTCTCTCTCTCTCTCTCTCTCAGAACCATCCTTGTGACAATCCCATCCACTGCAGAGTACATTGACTCTATATATGGCCTGTGTTCTACAGGAGATCAGACTGGATGACCACAATGGTCCATTTTGGTCTTTGAATCTTAGAGATTTTGTCACCACAGCATATAATTACTACCACCAGCCCTGTGCCTCATCTCTGCCCTGTGTGTTCTCTCCTCAAACATACTACTGTGTGCTCCAGCATCTAGCCTTTAACACTTAAACAACTTTGGTGGCTGTCACTTAAAGCAGACTTCTACCTACCACGCTTACAGGGCCCAGCAAGGCTGGAGCTCCAACAGTCTAACCAGCTTGCCTGGAAACACTGCCAAGCCAGATGCATTGCTGATTCGGCTCACGTGGCCTTATGTTCTACCTTGTGTGCCCGAACCAAGCCTGAAAAGAAGCAGAATTTCCAGAGATAGTGGGTGGAACTGGCTGAGGAAAATATTACTACAGAGTCAGCAACCTCTGGCGGGCCGGGCCAGTTTGTTTCTCTGCCACGTCGGCAGGTTTGGCGGACTGCAGCTCCCACTGGCCGCGGTTCTTCGTCCCAGGCCAGTGGGGGTGGCGGGAAGCACCGCGGGCCGAGGGATGTGCTGGCCGCAGCTTCCCGCCACCCCCACTGGCCTGGGATGGCGAACCGCGGCCAGTGGGAGCCGTGGTCCACCAAACCTGCCGACGCGGCAGATAAACAAACTGGCCTGGCCCGCCAGGGTGCTTACCCTGGCAAGCCGCGTGCCAGAGGTTGCTGACCCCTGTATTACTATATGGTCAGACACGTGTACACTTTAACAACTCCTCCAGAGGAGGAGTACCTCCCACTTGCATACATCTCTTGGTGCCCACACCTACTTCTCTGTGAGTATGTGCCATTTGGCTTTCCCTGTGTCCAAGGTGTGTGGAGATTCTTCAAACCCTGAGGAAAGAGGGGTTCCTGATTGGCTTCTATCAGGCATGAGCTGGGACAGCAGCTCTTTGAGCTGAACCACTGTTCAGACCTCCTTTAACTGAAGGTTTTCTTGCTGAACAGGGCTTAGAGTTTGTTTTCTAACTATCTACTGAATGTGCCAAGGAAATTTCAGGTCTCCTTGGGAGCTTCACTTACTGGCTCAAGTGCTCACTATTTTGAGTCTGGATCCAGAGGACAAACTGCTTTGAAAACCCATATCTAGTACTATTAAAGGATGCCAGTCTTGAGAGCCTACCTCTTCAGTCTTGCGTTCAGCCTCATTAAATGTGATTCCCTAGTGGGTCAGCGCTGTTCTTGGGAAGTCCTATGTTTAGTCATTAACGCTCCATTCTCTCAACTTGCTTGGTAGCCTCCTCCTGGGCATAACCTCTTACTCTGTAAATTAAGGTTTTTCCCCTACCTCTAAGATAGTCAAGGAGTTCCTAAATGGGTCCTGGATTCCTGCTCTCTGTGTTTTCACTGATTGTTTTCCAGGCCTCAGGCTCCCTGTTCAGACCTGTCTCTGTTATTTTCACATGCAGAAAGAATTCATTGGTCTGACATCCAATGGTTACAGTGCCAACATAGGCTAATGAAGCTGCTGAAACTGTTTGGTATTTTGGCACCTCCTATACTAGGTCTGGAATTGGCTCACAACCCCAATTAGCTGCTTCTGTGCCATGGGTGTTGGCAGACCTTCTTGTGCATGGAAATTGACTGTAGGTGTTTGAGTGCTAGTTGCAGCCTGCATGGAGGTAATCTTCTCTCCTCCACCCCCCAGCTGATTTTCCTCCATACAAATTGCTCCCTTTTTGCTTATGAACCCCTTCTCTCAAATTCAAGGCTACTTTAAATTGTCTATTGTCGACACAGTCTGTTCCCTCTATTTGGCGTTAGGCTTTTGTGCTTTTTTTTGTAAGAGGGTAAGAAAATGGAATTGATCCACGTGGGAGAGCCTGGTTCAAATCACAACCCTTCTCAAAGGCAGTGAGATAAGTGTCTCTAATCCCCCTGCTGCTGGGGGGACAACAGCCTATCTGCTCTCTCCAGAGTTGGTGGTCTGTGTTCTAGAACTACTCATCAGTTCACTAGATTTCTGGTCCCTTTAATCTCTCAAGCTCTAGTTCATGCTGGCACTGCTGTTTGTGTTCCTCATAGCAGTTTCACTGCCAGCTGGCATGTTTTTCCTGTTAAGTTCTCTCCTCCTCACAATCAGCAAGTCTCTGATACTCCAGTTTCTCCCTCTAGCTGCAGCTTTTCCCACTCCAAGATTTGATTGTTAGGAAGCCCAGTTGGGATGGGGCCCAGCTGCTGTTTTTTCCTCCAGATACTGCAGACCAGCAATGCCTTTTTTTCACTGGTTTTTATTGTCTAGCCCCTTTCTTTGCACAACTCCACTTGCTGCTTTTTTGTGAGCTGTTCATATTTGATTTTCCTGACCATCTTTTCTTACTCTCGTCCCAAAAAGAACATTAAGCTACTTTTTTCTCTTGCTTTTTCCTTAATACTTGTTTTTACTGCTGTCACTTACTGCAAATTACCACTGTAAATTAATCCCACTAGTTCCACCATTATCATGGGTCCAGGGCTAGCTGCACTTTTGACCCCTTCTGTGGTATCTGAGTGCACTCCCTCCAGATCTTAGGCCTCAAGCCTTTACTGTCCAGGAGAGGAATTATGTGATTCTCCCATTCTGACTGATCCCTGGACTATAGCCCCTTGTATACCAACCATGATTTCTCATCCAGCTTGATTGGGTTAAGCCCTGCAAGTTTCCCTTCAGGAGCTGTGACTAGTGTTGAATACTGTGACTCAAGAAAGCCTTTTGAAATCAAAGTATTTATTCTTTGAGTAGTGTCTCTATGGATCCTCCACTGTAGGTGTGTCTGTGTTCTGTGCGGCTCACACAGAACTTTGATAGCAGTGTCCGTTGGGCCTACATGTGCTCTGTCTCTCCTCATGCTGCACAATGAGGCTAGCCAGCTGATAGACTGATTCTGTCTATTGTGACCAATCAAGTAGCAGGAGAGCTGAGTGACATCCAGTGTCCCTAGTCTTTGCACCAAATGTGTACAAAGGTGGGGCCTGTGGGGCATGCACAAAACTGTCCAAAGGGGAATCCACGGTGCTATTTTGAGACTGCTGGGCTCTGAAAAAATCCCCCCTCTGTTTTGGTCAGCCAGTGTTTGGGCACATTTCACTTAGCATGGGAACTGCTGGCCCTGTCAGGTCAGGTCTGTCCCTCTGGGGTTGCTAGCCTGCCCAGAAACTCATGTTCCTGAATTAGATGCTGTTTGTACTGTTACACTAGTCACTGAATTATTCCTTTATAATTATTCTGGGAATTCTACTTGAGAGAGCCTGTTGACTGGCAAATGGTTTCCTCCACTTATCACTATGGGGACCAATGGGAATTAAGCCCCCTATTATGGATGCAAATGATCCCTAGGATTTCTCAGTTCTGCTTGAGCTCCCCTGCCAGAAAAATAAAGCTTCACATAGATTCTCCTGGGTTGAGTAACGGTGACACAGACTCCTCAAATATTCTGAATCCAAATTGCTTGACACCAAAGACACTAATAAACTTATGCTGAAAGTGTATCAAGCTTTGCCAGGCCAGCAGGGAATAACTCATGACTCTGCTTCCTTTGCTAAGGTTTCCCCCAAAGTAAGAGGGTCAGCAAGGCTTAGTGTATAGGAAAAAAATCTTTTCCCAAGATTTATGCTTCCCTTAAATCTTCTACTAAAGGAAAAGTGGGGAAGGTTTTTGGTGCAGACTCTGAGACTGCAGTGTCAACTCCTTGAAGTCCTCCATCCCAGAAGGGGGCTGTCATTTCCTTTGCTTCCATCCTCAAAACCTCTTCTGATCCTGGCTTTAGTCCATTAGTAAATCTGTAGGGGTATTTCTTGTGCTAGTCTTGAATGTTCCCTCTGGTAGTTGTTCATCTGTTTCTCTAGGTTTGGCTGTGCAGCCTCCAAGAGGTGTGTGCACATGTATGTGTACACACACCCACCTCCAGAAACTGATGGACATAACCATGCCAGAAATCACTGGGGCTGGTGACAGGCCATTTAAATTGGAAACTCTGTTCTCTAGCTTGTCCCAAACTGTACATTCATTCCTTTGTTAGTATATGCCATATGATCATTTTGTGTGTCCTGTGCAGGGTAATGCCATCTACAACTTGCTTCCGGATATTATCAGCCGCCTCTCAGACCCAGACTGCGGCGTGGAGGAAGAGTCCTTCCGTACCATTATGAGGTATTCTGGGGAAATTGATGTTGTCTTAAGACTATGTACATGTTGCATACCAAGATATACAAGGGTCTAGAGAAAAGAGAAAGTGCAGTGATGTATAAAATACGTTCCAGTCACTGTCTGATCAGAACTGTTGACTTGTTTCCTAATGAGAAGTTGAAATAGGAATTGCAGTAAATCTGTAGGGGTATATCTTGTGCTAGTCTTGAATGCTCCCTGTAGCAGCTGTTCATCTGTTTCTCTAGCTTTGGCTGTGCAGCCTCCAACGTGTGTGTGTGTGTGTGTGTGTGTGTGTGTACACACAGACCCACCTCCACCTGCTTTGTAGCTAGATATGGGTGAGGGGGTGGTATTGATCATTGTAGCAATAGAGAGATGTCTGCAGGTTTTGCATCTGTTCTGGCAGGGTCTGGTGTCACTCTGACTTGGTAGGTCCTGGTTTGTGGAGAGCTGCTGATGAGGTTGTTGTGGGGGTTGTTTGAAGGCCAGAAGAGCGGGTTTGGGAAAGATTTCTTTCAGGAGGCGAAAGAATAAGGGTTATATAATGATACCCTGTACAGTTTCCAGTATAGGGTGGTAGGTGACAACTAAGGGGGTGCAGCTGGAGGGTTTTTTCCCCTTGTATTCAAGCAGGTTCTCTCACAATATGTGGATTTCCCATTTTGTGATACAGTCTACTTCTCTGGTGGCATGTCCTTGTTTGGTGAAGGTGGCTTTAATTGTGTTAAGGTGTGTATCCTGGACTTTCTCCTCCAAGCATATTCTGTGGTCTGAGTACCTGGTTGTATATCAGAATTCTTGGAGTGGTTACTGGATCTATGAAGGTAGGTGTGCGTTTCTTGTCTGTAAGGTTCCATTGTTGAAGCTAATAATGTTGTCTAGGAAGTTGATGCTAGTTCGAGAGAGCATAATGGACAGGTAGTGGTTGTTGAAGTTATGGTGGAAATCTGAAGGAGATTAGGTTGTCTGTCCAGAGGATGAAAATATCATTGACAATCGTAAGTGCATCATTGATTTAATGAAGCATTTGTCTAGAAATTCTTCCTTAAGGTGACCTATGAGCACACTGGGGAGCCATCCTTGTATCCCTGGCTGTTCCCCTGTTTTGGACAAAATGTTTGAATATAAAATTGTTATGGGTAAGGATGAAATGAATGAGTTTGGAGAGCTGAGTGTTGTCGATTGTCCTGTAGCTATTTGAGGCAGGCAGTGATGCCATCATTATGAGAGATGTTGGTGTAGAGCAGGGGTTCTCAAATATTGACCATTTGAGTCCTAGAGGGCATCATTCTAGCTCTCGCTTTTGCAAGAATTATTTTTAACACAGGGAAGCCTTTACTTGAAGATTTTCTGTGATAATCTTAGATAAATTTCTCCATTCTTTGACTAATAAGGGCCACAAATATGCCCCATCCTGGAAACTAAAGGAACATCTGGGATGAAAGCAAAATTAGCGTTCAGGTTTTTTTTTTTTTTTTTAAAGGGGAAATCTAGCCTCATGTTCTAAATAAGAATTAACTATAGTTTGAAGACAACATACTTTCTGGCATTAGGAAAGTAGAATGAAATTATTTTATCTGTAGTAGTTCTCTGCTGGTGGGTATTTTAGATGACTGGGTGTTCTCCTAGTAACTGATGGGTCTAGTTCTCTTAACCTCAACCCCTGCAAAAATGCAAGCTGTTACAGCACCCTAACAATGGATATTTTCCACTGTTCCCAAAATGTAACTTTTTTGCCACTTTATGTGAAAAGACGAGGAGACAAAATCTGCTTAACTGGAATGATCTAGTTGTGAAAAGTGAAATATCAGTTCCAAATGAAGAAAGTTTATAGCTTCTATGTTATAAATTGTCTACTGCCACTAAGCTTAGGAGAGATCATTAGGGCCTGGCAGGAGTCCTAATCTTTCTTGGCTGGTGTGGGGAGGAGGGTATACCGATGTTAAGAACATTAAGGTTATGAAGTCAAGCGTGCAGAAGTCAAGAAGTGCTAGAATTAAGGTTCCCTGTGCAATGTTAATTTGGCCCCCTTGTGTTTAAGTATTATGATGATCTTTTTTTTTAATTAGTCATACTATATTTATTCTCTTCCCCCCCCCCCCCCCCGATTTCCCCCTGTTTCATTCAATATGCAGGATGGATAGTGCTCACTGAATGAGCTTCACAAAACCTCTCTACTGTGAGGTGGTGGTATTACTTCTGTTTTGAAAATGAGAAACACATGCATAGAGTAAGGTCAAATGTCCCAATTTTGTAGGCCTGCTTTTGAGGTGCTTATGACCTGATTCTTTTCAGAATATATAGCATTATACAGTAACTCCTCACTTAACTTCATCCCAGTTAATGTCGTTTCGTTGTTATGTTGCTGATCAATTAGCGAACATGCTCGTTTAAAGTTGTGCAATGCTCCCTTATAACGTTGTTTTGACAGCCGCCTGCTTTGTCCACTGCTTGCAGAAAGAGCAGCCTGTTGGAGCTAGCTGGTGGGGGCTTGGAACCAGGGTGGACTGGCTTCCCAGCAGGCTATCAATTGCTGGGCAGTACAGCTGTGCGCCACCACCCCTCCCTCCCCCGGCTGTGTGCTGCTCCTGCCCTCTGCCTTGGGGCTGCTCCTGGGAGCCTCCTGCTTGCTATGCGGTGAGAGGGGGGGGAAAGAGAGGTGCTAATGTTAGGGTGTCCCCCTGCTCCTGTACCCCACCTCCACAGAGCATGAGGGGAGCGGGGGGGTGCACAACAGGGCTCAGGACAGAGGGAGCTTGCTGGCAGCAGCTGCTGTCTCAACTTGCTGATCTTCTTAAAGGGGCAATGCACCACACACACAGTTTGTCTGCCATACTGTCTCCCCTCCTTCCATTTGTGCTGCCTTGTAGAATACGAGGCTACATTAACAACAATGTGTTAACTCTTGAGGGCTCAGCTGAGTGCTAGTTCATTTAGCAGTAAGGCATTCCCTGGGAAATATCCCACCCTCTGACTCCTCCACCTCAACCAAGCTTCACAATCATCGTTGCTGTGTACAGTATTAAATTGTTTAAAATCTATACTGTATGTGTATATGTATAATATAAAATAGTCTCTTGTCTGGTGAAAAAATTTCCTGGAACCTAACCTCTTCCCCTCCTCCCCTCTCCCCCATTTACATCAAGTGAAACAATATTAAGCGAATCCAATTTTCCCATAAGAATTAAATTAGCATTTTTCAGGAACATAACTACAACATTAAGTGAGGAGTTATTGTATACCTTTTCTGTGTTCCCATTGACTTCATTTGTACTTGTGAATGCTCAGCACTGCTGCAAATCAGACCTCAGGGTCTCAAATTAGGCATCTGAAAAAAAGGAACTGCCTGCCCTGTGAAAGGAAGGAGTTCTACAGCCAAGTCTCATTCATCACCTATCCATGATTCATTCTCCGGTCACTGTCCATCCAGTGCATTGAATGAGGCAGGGGTCCTGTGGATAGAAGCATCTAATAATGTAATTATAGCATAATATATGTACATGTAATTAAAGACTGTATCATGCATATGCACAAGGGGCCCAGATTTATATTGTATAGAAAACCTTCAGTGTGGCATTTCCTAACTTTTGAGTGCTTGACTTTGTAACTTTAATTTTCTTTAATGTCGTTTTTTGATATCTTATAGGCTTTTAAAAAAGCAAATTGAAGACAAATTTCATCATGTGGTATCATATTGAGACCTACATGGGTCACAAGCAGTGTTGGAAGCTTTAGATCCACTGTACAGACCTCAATCACTTGAGCTAATGGAGTAACTGATAACTATATTCGGTTTCAGAGTAGCAGCCGTGTTAGTCTGTATCTGCAAAAAGAACAGGAGTACTTGTGGCACCTTAGAGACTAACAAATTTATTTGAGCATAAGCTTTCGTGGGCTACAGCCCACTTCATCAGATTAATGTAGTGGAAAATACAGTAGGAAGAGAGATAATATAGTGTAGCGGTAATGAAAATGGCCCACTTCCAGCAATTGACAAGGGGATGTAAGGAACTGAGGGGGAGAATTAGCATGGGGAAATAATTTTACTTTGTGTAATGGCCCATCCACTCCCAGTCTTTATTCAAGCCTGTCCGCAGTCTCTACGCAAAAGAATAAATGGACACAAATCAGATGTCAAGAATTGTAACCATTCAAAAACCAGTTGGAGAACACTTCGATCGCCCTGGTCACTCGATTACAGACCTAAAAGTCGCAATATTACAACAAAAAAACTTCAAAAACAGACTCCAACAAGAGACTGCTGAATTGGAATTAATTTGCAAATTGGACACCGTCAAACTAGGCTTGAATAAAGACTGGGACCCACAAAGTAAAACTATTTTCCCCATGCTAATTCTCTTCTCCCCAGTTCCTTACATCCCCTTGTCAATTGCTGGAAATGGTCCATTTTCACTACCACTACAAACAGTTCTTTTTCTCTCCTGCTGATGATAGCTCATCTTAACTGATCACTCTCCTTCTAGTGTGTATGATAACATACAATGTTTCATGTTCTCTGTGCATGTATATATCTTCCTACTGTATTTTCCACTACATGCCTCCAATGAAGTGGGTCTGTAGCCCACGAAAGCTTATGCTCAGATAAATTTGTTAGTCTCTAAGGTGCCACAAGTACTCCTGTTCTTTTTATATTAGGTTGTCATTTTCTAGATGAAGCAGCCACTAAAGGGGGATCATCTTTGCTGGAGTGCTCTCATGCAGTTGTAAGTGTTTTTGGTTTGGGGTTTTTTGTTTTTGGGTTTTTAAAAAACATGGTGGAGAAATACATTTTGCTGGAAAAATTTCCCCAAAACTGCCTGTGACAGGCAGCCATCATGGAAAACTTCAGCTTGAACAACTTGGCAAATAAGTGACTGAAAACAAGTTCTTTTTAATTGGAAGCTTTGGGCAACCTTCACTGTAGGTGATGCTACCATTTCTGTGTATTTAAAAAAGGTCCAGACACTTCTAATATTAGTCCTTGCTGAGAGCTCAAAATATAAACTCATCCCAGAGAAGGCAGTCACTCAGAAACAAGACACCACCTTCGCCCCCACCCCTAGCCAAAGGCTCCTGCACAAAGTGCCTGCAGTTACGGAGGGAACAGGACTGGAGAGTTAGGGAGGAGGCAGCGATACATCTAGGGTGGCTATAGCAGTAGATGGGGAAGCTAGGAACAGTATATGAGGAGTTGAGGAAACTGGGATGGGCATAGTTGAGTCTTTGGTAGCAGCCAACTTTGAAGGTTCAGGGGGTTACTGATTCAGAAGTTCCTCTCCCTGTGGTCTGGGCTTACCAGAGCTGAGCTGTGGAGTGGCTGCTCCCCTCTTTCATCCCACCTTTTTGATGGGAAGGAAGGAGAATACAACTGTTTAAGGCTGGCAGTGGGGTAAGGAGCAGCCATCGGCATCCTGCTCCTATGTCTTGCTCTCCCTTCACCTATGTGTAAGGGAGTGCATGACATCAAAAGTAAATGTGAAATGAGTGGTACCTGGCAGGTCTATAGCAGCTGAGGTGGACAATGGGCTGAGTGAAACAGGCAAGACCCCAAAGAGCTTTGTTCAGTGGCTCCCAGACTGTTCTTTCTCCCCGACGCAGCCCCTCTGTTCCCTACTCCCAGCTGACCCACCCCACACACCACACCTGTGCTGGGGCTGGGTAGAAGATCCTATGCCCACAAGATCACAGACAGCTGATCAATTGGTAGCACCCAAATTATTCCCTGTATGTGTGTCAGTCCTAGTCTTGCTGCCTTTGAACCACAGTGAGAAGTTTTTTTTTTCTGTGTTGCTCTGCTCTAAGCTCTGGAGAAGGGCTGCAGACCCTGTGTAACTGTATGGCACTCGCCTCTTGCGAGCGGCCCTTCTGGTCAGGTGCATCTGTGGTCTTTAAACAGTCCCGGCCCTGGTATTGGGCTGTATCCCCAGGGCTTCCTCCCTGGAGGCAATGGTTTTGCCCTCTTGGTCTGTTCTGGCCCCTGATCACCAGCGAGGCCTCTTAACAGTTCAGTTTCCTTTCCGGGGGTTTATTGCTGTCCAATTGTGGGCCACTTCCCCTGTGGCTTATGGGTAGGACCCTACTAAATTCACGTCCATGGAAAAACACGTCACTGACTGTGAAATCTGGTTTTCTGCATGCTTTTATACAGATTCCATGGGGGAGACAGCGTTTCTGAAATTAGGGGTCCTGACCCAAAAGGGAGTTGCAGGGGGATCACAAGCTTATTGGGGAAGGGGGAGGTGTCACAGTATTGCCACCCAGCTGGAGAATGGCAGCTTCTGACCAGAAGCCCAGCTCTGAAGGCAGTGCCCTACTAGCAGCAGCAGCGCAGAAGTCAGGGTAGCAATATCATACCATGCTACCCTGACTTCTGCACTGCTGCGTTCAGAGCTGGGCAGCTGGAGAGTTGCAGCTGCTGACTGAGGGCCCAGCTCTGCAGAATAAAGGTGGCAATACCATGCAATCCTTCCTTCTGTGCTGCTGCTGCTGATGGCTCTGCCTTCAGAGCTGGGTTCCTGGCTAGCAGCTGCTGCTCTTCAGCTGCCCAGTTCTGAAGCCAGCATCAGCAGCATAGAAGTAAGGGTAGCAGTACTGCAATCTCCTACAATGACCATGCAACCCCCCACAAGTCCCAGCAGGCAGCCAGGAGCTATTTGTCTGAGCTGTCTGCAGTGCTGCAGTTCCCTTTGGCCAGCCCGGAGCACCAACTCCACTCCTCTGGCTCCAGCAAGGAACTGAATGTCTCTGGCTCTGCACCTCCTTTTTATTTGGCCCTAATTGGCTGCTTCATTTGCAGCCAGTGTGGGCTGCATGGAGGACTCCTCTACTGCTCCTTTCCTGGGACAGGTGTGGCAGTGCCCTGAAGCCTCCAGAAGGGGGTCTCTGGGCCAAGACCACCCCGTCGCACTCTTTTTATATAAAGACTAATTTACAGTAAGGTTAAATTGATTCCCCGATATCACAACATTGGTTACAATAAAAAACAGTAAACTTTGGAAAACCGAGAATAGCAGAGTTGAAGGTAATACTTTCGTCAAAAGAGAAGAACAATGAAACTCTCGACACCTTGCTCCTCAACATTATCTGCCTCTTTCCATGTGTCCATCCCAACTCCTAATGAGGGCTCCTCTTCATGTGCTCCAGCTGGATCTCTGTATGGTCTGTGATGCAATACTGATCCAGAGAGTAACTGCTACTGGCTAACATTAATTTAGCCATGATGATCTGATGCTTTGCTTCCAGCTGCCATATTCATTTGAGAATTTCTTCAAATTACATTCCTGTTATTTTCACAGATCAGAAAGCAAATATTCCCCACAACTAAAAGAACAATGAGTTGCTGGTGCCCAATGGTGTTAGAGTTAATCTTCTTTGGAAAGCTTTCCCTTTAAATTTGGTGCTTTTTTTTTAAACTGGTGTTTTTTAATGTTATGCTCTTGCAATATATGGGATGCAGTGCTGCAGGAATTGCGATAAAATGGGGTCTGTTTTCAGGTTTTTGGCATGTATCCTTAACTCTACACTTCTGGTTGGAGTTCTTAAATTCACTCAGGAGAGGTACAGGGAACACAATCTTAATTATAACTTCGTTTTGTCTGAATTCATATTGCAATGGCAACTCTAACAGTTACCCAAATTCACAGTACTGCTGCCTAGGAAAATATGATTAGTACTGAGCTGTGCTTGCAACTTCTTTTCCTCTTTCACTCAGCTCTGCAATATCCCAAGACCCCATTTTGCGGCTCTGTGTGGAGAAGTGGGAATTCTCTTTGCGCTCATCCTTCTAATCTTTTTTTTTTTTTTTTCCCCCTACAGACAGCTTTTCTCTTATATCACAAAGGACAAGCAGACAGAGAGCCTGGTGGAGAAGCTGTGCCAGCGATTCCGGACTGCCAGGTGGGTTGCACTCTAACTTTTCAGGACAAGGAATATAGTGCGAGTTCCCTGACTACCACAGCATGAGCCTGCTCCCATGGGGATGGTGTCAGTCTCCCATTGTGCTGTCCATATGACATGATAGGTCTAGGTTGGGATCTTCCTTTCCCCACCTCCTTTTAAAACCAAAAAAAATAAGGACTGAGATTTATAAAGCTATTTGCTGTTATCACTCTGTCATTAGTGGAGAGGATACATGACTTCAGCAGGGCCTGACTGCAGAAGGTCGTAGCAGATTCAAAACTATCAAGATTTAAACTCTGTTCACCATGCAATGAATGGTCTTATGTCCTTGAAAAGGCATCTGCTATGCACATTATTCTGCCTTGGGAAAGGACATATCCCCAGTACATGTTTTTGATCTGCCTCCTGCACCTAAAAATCCAGAGATGTAAGTCTCTAATTACGTTTACTTGAGCAGTCTGTGAAAGTTGTGCCTAATCTTGAGGAGGCAGGAGCCATCTAGCAGTACCCTGGCAAGCAGGCACCAAGGTTTGAGTGGGAAGAAGAGAACATTAAAAACATCAAAATCCAGAGCCAGCACCAGGATCCTTGACACAATCTTTGCATTCAGCATGACTGTTCCAGGAAGTGTCCCTAATCACCATCTCCTAGCTTCAACTGTTCTTACATCAAGTAGGGATCCCTCTCCTCTCAGGTCAAGAGTGAGACTCTCAAAAATTCTGAAAGCGCCCTATACCAAGCATCTGCACAACTGGCCAACTGCAGTTGGCCAACTGCAACCTGGTCAGTAACCTTGTAACTCGCTATCTTGGCCTTGCTAAGATTACTAGGGTCCACCATTCCATATGTGTAGAAGCAGATCCATATTGTAAATGTTGAGGAAAAAAGTAATTGGTCCCTGTTGCCAGTAGCATCAGTGGGGTCAGGCTACTGGAAGATCTTTGTGAGCATCAAGAGAGAGTTCTGGAGGCTCTTCACTATCCTCCTCCATCAAAGGAGTCTTCATCTTGACCAAACGGACACATTAACCCCAACTCTGGCCACAGTGGTTCTTTAAGTGATAGTCTATAAACATATTCCACTGTTGGTGGAGGGACATCACAAAGGGCAGAGCTGCCTCAGTTCCTTCTCACTGCCCATTGCTAACAGTCAGTGTATTCTCACTCTTATTCCTCACTGTACATTATTTGTAAAATATTTTAAAGTGGTTAGTGATAGTTAGCAGTGCAATTTAATGTAGTGTTAGTATTTCTGTTAATTATCCAAACTAGGAAGAAAATTATTTTGTTTTTTAGGTTTTGTTTTGCTTCTCCTGTAATAATGACGACAGATCACAAATCAAAACTTTTTTTAATGTTTCCCATCATGTTGTTAAAATATGGGCACACCTGGTGCCTATTTTACCTAGGGGAGGATCACATCCCTGACCATGTTACAACCTGTTGGTCGCTTTCAAAAAGAACACAGTGGGCTAAGGAGTCCTGCTTCATGGCATCTCTAATTGAATAGTCCATTCGTACTGACTCTGATCCTGGCTTCTCAGCATTGGATGCTTCTAAAGATTGAGGAGCCTCAACGCATGAGAGGTCAGCCGATCTCCACTCAGCAGCTCTCCAATTGGATCATCTCGTGTATTCATACCGGTTACGACCTGGTGGGAGTCCCCCCGCCACCGATTGTGAGGGCAAGCCTCATCAGCTGTCCTTTTAGCCCATGTTCCCATTCAGGACATTTGTAGGGCTGCCACATAGTCATTGGTCCATAGGTTCACCTCGCATTATGCAATAGTCTCCCAGACTAGGGAGGATGTCAGGTTCGGCAGGGCTGTGCTCCGTCCTGAGAATTTGTGAACTCCTACCCACCTCCAACAGATATAGCTTGGAATCACCTATTGTGGAATGCACATAAGCTATCGCTCAAAGAAGAAAAGGCGGTTACCTTTTCCGTAACTGGTGTTCTTCAAGATGAGTTGCTCATGTCCATTCCACATCTCGCCCTCCTTCCCCTCTGTCGGAGTTGTCTGGTAAAAAGAAACTGAGGGTGGGGGGAGTGTGCAGCGTCCCTTATACCCCACCATAGAGGTGCCAATCCAGGAGTTGCTAGGGGTTGCTCCCCTAAAGGTACTGCTAGAGGAGAAACTTCTGGCACCAGTGCACGTGGCGAGCACACACACCTATTGTGGAATGGACATGAGCAACACATCTTGAAGAAGACCATTTACGGAAAAGGTAATTGTCTCTTTCTCTATTGCTGTTGCTTGTAATAGTCTGTATTTCTGTCCTTAGTACCCTCTTGTGAAAAGGGAGTTGAGTGGGGGGTTGTGTGGAGGAAGGGAAGGTTTAACTATCCAGCTCAAATCCTTATTGTGTCCAAGACCCATCTGTCCAAGGTGGTGATCTTCCATACATTGTAGAAATGACAGGCAGTCTCCAAAAATATGGGTAGAACTCTGATTGTTTTGCAGCCCTCAGTTTTCCTGTCAAACCTGTGGTCTGATATTAGGCAATGAAGACTTAGCTGAAGAACTCTTTTTGTGTTCTGATCTGAGGTTTGAAGGCTCTCTTCCTCTATTGAAATTGAGGAGAGGATTGTTGCTGCTACTAGTATTTGTCTTTTTTGGTCAGAAGAGGAAGAGGGTGGACAGTACTGCCTATGGCAGTGGTTCTCAAACTGTGGGTCGGGACCCCAAAGTGGGTCACGACCCCTTTCACGGAGTCCCCAGGTGATGCTCTGGAACTGCTCCCTACAAAGCCAGTCAGGACTCTGGTGAAATCGTTTCTCTGTGAGCAAGGCCCTGTCTTCAGGGCAAGAAGCTCACACGGCTTCACCTTCCTGGGTCTGACCTTGGAGCATTCAGCATCCTCCGCCCCTCCATGCGCTTCCCACAGCGAGTTCTCCCAGGCAGGGTTCTGGGGAAGCCAGAGGGTCCTGCACTCCAACTTCACAGTCAGACGTGACTCTTAGCCAGCCAGTAAAACAGAGGTTTATTAGATGACAGGAACACGGTCTAAAACAGAGCTTGTAGGTACGGAGAACAGGACCCTTCAGCTGGGTCCATTTTGGGGGGCAGTGAGCCAGACACCCACGTCTGCACTTCACTCCTTGTCCCCAGCTAGCTCCAAACTGACTCACCCTCCAGCCCCTCTTCCTCTGGGCTTTGTCCCTTTCCCAGGCCAGGAGATCACCTAATTCCTTTGTTCTTCAACACCTTTCACTATCTCCTTGTAGGGGGGAAAGGCTCAGGCGATTAGTTGCCAGGAGACAGTGTCGGCCATTTATGTGCACTGGCCCTTTTGCTCTGCAACAATCACACCCCCTTATCCCACCACCTAGCGACTTAAGAAATGCATAGGGGAAACTGAGGCACCTCTACAGTATTCAGAGGAAACATTAACAGTCCCACTTCATCACAACCCCATTTTAATGGGGTCGCCAGGGCTGGCTTAGACTTGCTGGGGCCGAAGCCTGAGTCCCACCACCTGGGGTCGCAGCCAAAGCCTGAGTGCTTCAGCCCTGGGTTGTGGGGCTCAGGTTACAGGCCCCCTGCCTGGGGCTGAAGACCTTGGGCTTTGACTTTGCACCCCCACCCACGGTGGCGGAGCTTGGGTGGGCTCATGCTTCAGTCTCCCTTCCTGGGGTCTTGTAGTAATTTTTGTTGTCAGAAGAGTGTTGCGGTGCAATGAACATGGTATCTGAACGTAGGAGCAGATTTCCTGCTAAAAGATTGTAGCAGACTAAGATCTAGTGGAAGACTGTCTTCCATTTTTTTCTAAAACTTCATCAGGTTTAGCACTGAATAGACCATCCCCTTCAAAAGGAAGGTCTTGTATTCTAGACTGTCTGTATAGGTAGTAACAAAGATTTTAACCATGCACACCTATAGAGAGGTATTGAGGAAGCAATCAATCTGGAAGCAATGTCTGAAATATCAGAAGGCACTCTAAGTGCATGTATTGCAGCATTCTGATTTTTTTTCTGTTGAGGACACTAATTAATTTCCATCAATTCTCTGAAAGATTTTTGGTGAAAAATGAAATCTTTTCCAAAAGGTGAAATTGATCTCTCAACATTGCTGCTTGATAATTGCCACTCTTATTCAGAGAAGCTCGGGGGGAAAAACCCAACAATTTTCTAAGATATTCCAGAAGGGACCACCTCAAAAATGTAATCAAATGCTCCCACTCCCTGGAAGGAAAAAAAATCTGGAAAACCTACCTGGAGATCATCAAGGAAACCCAAAACAACTTTCAAAAAAAGAGAAGTTGGTCCAATTAAAATATTACTGTGACGGGTTGAATCATAGAAACCCCCTTGGGGCTGCCAACTGATGTGCCAAGATTACTTCTGCCCCTGCTTTCACTGCCCTGGCAGCTTAGGACTTCATTGCCCTGCCTGGTTTGAGCCAGATGTGCTAGCCTGCTGCAAATCCAAACCCAGACCCAGGTTCTGAACCACGTCCCTTAACAGCTGTAGGCTTAACTGAAAACAACTTACAGAAGTGTTCCTGTCTTTAACACTCAGATGTCCAACTCCCAGTGGGGTCCAAACCCCAAATAAATCTGTTTTACCCTCTATAAAGCTCATACAAGGTAAACTCTCATAAATTGTTCGCCCTCTATAACGCTGATAGAGAGAGATGCACAGCTGTTTGCCCCCTCCAGGTATTAATACGTAACTGTGTGTTAATTAAGAAGTAAAAAGTGATTTTATTAAATACAGAAAGGATTTAATTGGTTCCAAGTAGTGACAGACAGAACAAACTGAATTACCAAGTAAAATAAAATAAAACACGCAAATCTAAGCGTAATACCGTAAAAAAACAGTACAGATAAGGAATTCCCTTAGAGGAATTCTAGTAAGCTTCCTTTTACAGACTAGTCTCTTTCTAGTCTTTGTCCAGCAATCACTCACATCCCCAGTAGTTACTGTCCTTTGTTCCAGTTTCTTTCAGGTATCCTTTGGGGTGGAGAGGCTATCCCTTTAGCCAGCTGAAGACAAAATGGAGGGGTCTCCCACAGGCTTAAATAGATTTTTCTCTTGAGGCTGGAGACCCTCTCCACTCTCCTATGCAAAGTCCAGCTTCAGGATGGTGTTTTGGAGTCACATGGGCAAGCCACATGTCCATGCATGACTCAGTTTTTACCAGCCAAGCCACATTCCTGGGAAGGCTCAGATGTGGATTGGCATCTTCAAGTTCATTGTTGGCTTAAGTGGTTTTTGATTTGGCACTTAATTTTCACTTTTCTCAAGAAGCTGACCAAATGCTAGGCTAGTTAAAATCAAGACAGTACACAGCCAATATTTGTAACTTCAAATACAAAAATGATACGTACATACAAATAGGATGAATGCATTCAGTAGATCATAACCTTTACGTAGATGTGTTACATGGCATATGTAGCCTAAAACATATACAATCATAAGCATATTCCATAAAGCCTTATGGGGGGGCATTGTCACTATTACCTCTCCAATCTTGTCTCTCTAACTTTCTAAAACGTTGAAAAGCCGATGAGTGGCTTCTATCAAAGCTATTGAACGCAATTTCAAAATTGTAATGGAATCGGATAGCATTATCAGAGGGGGATGAAGCTGAAATAACACCCACATTATTGTCTGGGGGAAGAATCACCCACAAATTCAAACTTCTGTTGAAATTCATGAGACCTCCTCCTAGGGCACCATATGAAAACTTTCTTTGAGCCCTGCTCAGTGCTGCATCCACCATATCACCCACACTATGGTCTTTTTGGTGGCCATCACCTTGGCCAAAAGTGAATGTGCTCTCAGGCACTCGTATCTAATCTCCTATATATACCTAGTTTTACAAGGACAAGAAAGTACTCAGACCTCCTATGAGATTAATTCCCAAAGTAGTTTGGTTTAAGTGGAAATCAATTAGCTTATCTGCATTCTTCCCAAAATCACACTCTGCACAAGGGAAGAAGCTACCCACTTTGGATGCATACAGAGCTCTGACTGACACTGCTGTTTAGAAAAGATTCTGAGCTCGGATGCATGAGGTAGCCACATTGGCTACAACATCTCAAACCACAGTTATTGTAGGATAAGTAACCATTCTGTTCTCCATTTCCTGATATCTTCAGATCAAGACTGTATGCCTTTAGTCAAACACATGCTGTTGGGCTCAACATGAATAACTAGGTGAAACTTAATAGGCTGTGGTATACAGGTCAGACTAAATCAGTGGTTTTCAACCTTTTTTCATTTGCAGACCCTTAAAAAATTTAAAATGGAGGAGCAGACCTTTTTGGAAATCTGAGACAAAGCCTGTGGACTCCTATGGGTGTGCAGACCACAGGTTGAAGACCACTGGGCTAGATGATCTAATTGTTCCTTCTGCCCTTAAATTCTATGAATCTTAGACATTCAGTTAAACTGATTTTATAAAATTGCACCTGTTCTAGAGTAACTTGTTTAATATGTGCTCCTTCACTCTGAAGCTGAAGACAATCTTTGTTTTCCCCAGAACAGAGCGTCAGTATCGAGACCTTTCTCACTGTCTCACTTTGCTTCCTCTCTCTGAACGAGGCCTCCGCAAGATGCAAGATAATTTTGATTGTTTTGCTGACAAGCTCCATGACTTGGCTGTCTATAACTGTTTCCTAGCTGCACTGGGCCGACTCCGCAGGTCAGTCACCCGACCGGAGACCAAGGTGAGAATCTGATAACTAATTCCAAGATTGGAAGAGTACTTCTACTTCCAAGCTATCCCAGACTAGTACTGGCCAAACTCAAGGTGACTGTCCATGATGAGCTGCAAGACCAGATATAGCTGCTTCTAGGCCATGATGAAGGATCACAAAGCTTGCGATGTAGGGAACTCCTATGGTGGGTTTGCTGAGCTTGCTGGGAGGTGCGGTTGGAATCTGGGCTGCAGCATGGAATCCCTCCCCCACCCCACCCCACTTATCAGCTTCTGTCTCTCACTGTATCAGGCTCTGATTGAAGAGATGGAGCAGAAACTCCATGCCTGCCACAACCATGGTATGGATTCCACAGAGGTTCCCAAGGAGCCTCTATGCCAGGAGGGAGGCAAGACTCCCCTGCCAGAACCAGGAAAGAAGAGACAAGTAGCTGGTATGTTCTTCCTAAGGCTGCGCAGTCCTGGCCTCTTTGTTCGTCCTATCCTGCAATCCAGGCAGGGCAGCTGCGGGTTTCTCACCCCTTTCAGGAAGCATGGCCCCTCACCTCTCTGCTTCTCTTGCAGGCTCCTGCCGCCGCCCCATGAGCATGGCCAACAGAAATGCAGACTCTTCTTTCATCACACCTCAACCCCGTGTGTCCAGGCGTTGCCGGGGTGCCACACTGCACCATTCATCTCGGAAACCTGCCATCACCTTCTCTAGCGATGAGGAGAACAGCCCTGAGGATGGTAAGGACTCTGTGCATGTTAGAAGGCTACAGGGTGTGGGGGAAGAAGCCTGGACTGCCCTTTAATGGGATCTTGCGGGTTGTTGCTGCCACTGCTAAGGCCCATGTTGTAATGAGAGCTGGCTTTTTTTTTTTTTTAACCTCAAACTATTTATGAATTTGGGTCAAATTTGGCAAATAGTTTCAGCTGGGAGGGAAAATCGGAAATGTCAAATATTGTCATACTTTGAATTGACACTTCCAAAATATTTCACTGAAAAAAAGTCAACACTTTCTTCATCCTGGCCATTTTTGTTGTTGGTTTGTTTAGTCAAGAAAAACAGAAAAAATTCTGTTCAGTTCAAAACAAACTGAATTTTTTATGGATTTTTCCATTAAGGCCACCAAACTGCAAAATCAATTATTCACTCAGCTCTAATAATAATAAAGTTCCTCTCAGGCATTCTTTGCATGTTCCTCCTAGGTTCCCAGTCCTAAATGATCCCATCATCTCTTGGGGGGTGTTAGGCATTCACAGCTGTCCGTCTGGGAGGGAGGCCATGCCCCTTTGCCACAAGGCCTAATGGGGGAATTAACACTGGGGTCTCTGTCACTCAGTGGGGTAGAGAAGAAATGTCTATAAGCCCCAGCCCTCAGGCAGCATGGGGCAGCACACAGTTAGGAGGCTCTGGCCTGTAGGCAGGGCAGAGCAATAAAGTCCAGAAGCCCAAGCCATTGGGCAGGGCAGGACAGAAAAGTCAGGAGTCTCTGGCCTGGGGTCAGGGCACAACAATAATGAGCCCCTATGCCTAAGCCTTCAGAGAGGATGGGACAGCAAAGTCTATAGGCTCAGGCCCTTAAACAGGGCGGACTGCCGACAAACGCAAGCCTCTTGGCGTATGGTGGGGAGGCTGCCACCCCAGGGGTGAGGTGGCTGGGGTAGAGACACATGGGGCCCACTGACTCCACCGCATCCAAGCCCAGGGTCCTAACAGTGGCAGAGTGGTCCACCACTGGGTCAGCAGGGAAATCCGGCCGCAACACGCTGGATGGCTGTCAATCAGCAATACAGCCGAACACCGCTCTGGCATTCCCTCTACATCTCGGGCGCTGCAGCGGTTGCTGTCGGGTCTGAGCTCTAACAACGGATGAGAGATGTCCTTCTGCAGCAGCTCCTCTCCAACTGAGCTGGAGGGGCCTGCCTTTTATACTTCGGGGTTCCTGTCCCACCCCTCCGCTTCTGGAGAGGCGGGCATGGGTGTCCTGGCTCTGGCCACCAGGGGGCAGTCGCAGCTGTCCACCTGGGAAGGAGGCCACGCCCCCTTGCTGCAGAGGGCTGTAGATTCTATTCTGGGTTACCAGTAACCTTGGCCCCCTTGCTTATGTCCTCTGGTACTCTGGGTATATGGGTATGCTGCCTCCTCAGTGACTGACACTCTGCTTCCTCCCTCCTAGAACTCTGTGCCGAATTGACAGAGGATGAAACACCAAGCAAGGTGACTCCCATTTCCCGAGCTTCTGCTTGCCGTGCTCTGTGACAAAATATCTCACAGATGTGCCTCAGTTATTAATAAGAAATAAAACTGGTTTTATTTTCTCTTCTGTCTTCTGTGTTAAACTAACCATGTAGCCTTTTGACCATGTAAATGAGGAAATGGCAGAGCTGAGATTTACAGGGGCTCAGTCTTTGGGGGTCTTACATCACATTGCAGATGGTACACTTGTCCTAAACTTGCTGAACATACAGCTCTTCTTAGAGTGCCGTCCCTATCTGTATTCCACTTGTGCGAATGCATGGGCACCATATGCCTGAGATCAGAGATTTCTAACAAGCTGTGTCCATTGGTCCGTGCCTGTGCAGTTGTTCGCCTTGTGCTCAAAACCCAAGATTATAAGAGGTGGTGTGGGCTGATGCCTCTCCAGTTCCTTTTTTTTAACAACTGCATGGCCTGAATCAGAATTCTGTGTCCACAGATTTCTGTTTTTCTTTTTGTCTTAACAAACCTGCAAACATATTGTAAATAGCTTTTAGTATTTTAGTATAGTATTTCTTTTTCCCTCCCTGTGGACAAAGACTTATGCCTAGAGTTCCAGGGCTTAAGAACTGTCTCTCCTGTCCCTGCTCCTTCTGTGTGAGCAACAAGCACCAGTGCAGTCTCTGTTGTCTGAGGTGCATATCTCAGCTAAGTGCAACATTTACCATTTGTTTCCCCCGCAAACCTGGAAGGCTCAAGAATTCCAGCTAAGAAAACATATGGAGGAGGCTGAGACCTCAGTCAGAACTGGGCCAGTGAGACTCCCTCTTCCGCACTACAGTACATCAGCCTCAACTGATAAGCAGTGCTGCTTCAAGCCCAAACTCAGGAATAGAAGGTAGAGTTGCTAAGCCCAAGGAGTTACTCTCATCAGAAGCCCTGGATGATAAGGGGCACACAAAAGCAGGAGGATCTCCTTCCACATCTGCTTCCAAAGAAAAGGGATCCCTCCCCGACTCTGTCCTTGCATATGGGTCATAAAGACTTAAGTTCACTTAAAGCCTCCTGTCATGAGGGCAAGGGGTGAAGGGGAGAGGAGCTGCCAGTATCAACATCTGCACTGATTCCTTAGCCAAAGGATAGTCGCTCAATGACACCATCTATGAGTTCCTTAGTAGATTCTTCGATGGTACCAGCCCATCACCATAAAGATTTGCTGTCCACAATGGCCATGAATGTGCTGGATCCGCTGGTCCTGACTACCGGAATGTCTCTGACTCCAGAGTGAACCAAATTTTGCACCTAACCAGAGGATATCTTCACCCTATCTTATCCTCTGTCTCCTTTTCCTTCAGGTCTAACCCTCCCGAGTGAGATTGAGACACCAGAGGAGGAAGCTACCTCCAGGGGACAAGAGCATTCCCCCTCCTTCAGGTTTTAGGCAGGAGTCTTCACCCCCCAGGTACCAACAGCTCTGCCAGTCAAAACAGAGCTGGCCTCGGAGGCTCCAGGCAATCCTTCACCTCCACAGAGAGAGGTGAATTGGATCTGGGATCTGTCCACCATCTGATGCCATGCAGTCCCCCTCAATTGGTTGACTCTTCATAGTGGTCCTATTGTGGCCCAAGGGATCTCTACAGTAGACATTCCGGAGCTGACCACGAATTCCACCCTATCTTTCCCAGGGAACACCTACTGGCTCCATCAGAGTCTGTGGGAGAGGAGCTAGAACCAGATCTACAGGCACTGATGGGTGTTTCATCTTCCTCACCAGATGAGGCTGAAAAAAATTCAATTTTGTTTTTAATTGAAACAGAATTTTTTGGGGGGTTGTTGTTTTTCCCCTCAATAAAACATCTTTGCCATCCACACCTGACAATCACAGGCAATATCACAAGCTTCTAAAAGGAGAGTGGCAAATTACCTCCAGGTTCCACCAGAGGAGGTCTAGAATACCCAGCATTAGCTTCTTGACATCTGATAACTTCTGTTCCAAGTAGGTGGCTGTCCCAGTAAACGAGGCAATCGAGGAACCAGGTTGGGTAGTCAGTAACACTCAAGCCTCCTGCTCCCTCACCCTGATAAAGGACTGAGAAGCACTATTTTGTACCAGACAAAGTAGCAATTTCTCTTCACATACCCAGCACCTAACTCCTTGATGGTGCAAGCAGCCACTAAAAGGCCTAGGATACAACACCCCAAGGGTACACAGAGATAAGGGCTCTAAATGACTTTTACCCTCTGGGGAGGAAGATGTTTTTTCTTCTGCAAGTCTTCAATCCCACAGTGCTAACTACCGAGCTTTGTTTTTCAAAGTGATTTCAACAATTATTTGAAGATTTTTGGACTTCAAGGACAAACTCCCTTCGGAGGACAGAGTGTAATTCCAGGCCCTCATTGAGGAAAGCAAACTGGAAGCCAAGATGTCCCTTCAAGCTGCAGTGGTTGTAGTTGACACTGCAACTAGAAGGATAGCCACAATAATAGTCATGAGGTGGCTGCACTCCTTGGGATTCTCCAGGAGGTTCAAGATATCATAAAGACTTGTCTTTCAGTGAATTTAATTTATCATTCAAAAAATGCCAGAAGGTACGGAGACCTAGATATACAATTCTCTCTACTGCAACTACTCAACATCATCCATGGGTTATTTTTGACAGGACGATCAAGAATTGCCTGCACCTATTGATACCATCCACTACCACCTTACCCTCTTCACCCACAATTGGGGAAAATTGCATCAGACAAATGGGTACTAGAGATTATCCACTGCAGCTACTCTGTAGAGTCCTTTTCCTCCCTTGGTGTCCCCAAACCTTTGGCATCTGTGATGGGGTGTACCTGGCCCTTTGTAGCCCCCTGCTAAAGGTCTTGTGGTCCTACTACACCCTTTCCAAGGAAGGAGCATCAGAGGTGGGTCCTCCAGGCCTGCCTAGAGAGGCCTCATGGAAGAAGCCAATCAGAGCCAAAGCAGGCTCCGATAAAAGGAGCTGCAGAGCCTGAGCAGGTCAGTTCTTGGCTTGGACCAGAGGGGTAAGGAAAGGAGTTCCTCTCTGGCCATAGGAGCTTGACTGGCCGCATTTATTTAAGATGGGAGAAAGAAGATTTGTGAGCTTGAACCCTCAAGGTAAGGATAAAGATAAAAGGGTCATGTGGGAAGAGGCCTAGGGAAGTAGCAGCTACTAGTTGAAGGCAGCAGTAAATGACTGCTGTTTATAAGCTCCCCGAGTTGGAGGCTGGAGTAGTGAGTGGGTCAGGGTCTCCCCTACTGCAAAGTGGTCTAAGCCCCACAAAGGGGACAAGCCTTGAATTTAAAGGGCCCAGAGACAGGTCTCAAGACCTGTGAGGTCTCAGTTTGTTGGATTTTTTTCTACCTTGGAAGGGGTTTATTCTGACTGTGACTTGGCTGGAGGGCTGAGCCCCTGAAGACCTGCCAAGTTATGTTGACAACCCACAAGGGGACACCCAGGACAAGAAAAGGCCTGCAGTAACAGATGTAGCAGCAGGAGATGTTCAAGAGCTGAGTGCCCCCTGTCACAGCCCCTCTTCAGAGACTATTCTTACATGGAGAGTCTCTCCTGCAAGGGACCTGTTTGGCTCACTTCTTATGCCATCTAAATTAATATAGGTGTAGTATAACCCAGGTACTGTTGACTACTAAACACCATTAAACTAAATTCAGGGTTTGGTATACAAAGACCTTCATCTGCTTAGTACCATAGCATGCACACCTTTTAAAAATCCTTTTAACTTTTTATTAAAAAGAAAAGGAAAAACAGTTGAAATATTTGAAATGTAAAGTATTAAATAAGTCTTTCATTTTAACAACATCCGTTGTTCCCTTTTCCTATAGCTGGAGAGAGTTTTAAAAGGAAATAACACACATGCCCACATGTTTGACAGTCTTAGATGGTAACAACTGTTCTTTTGGGGAAAAGAGTAGTTAGTTGAAATGGGCTGGAGTTGCTGTTAAAGTCCAATCCTGTTTCATCCCAGGTAATGTTTAGGATTCAGCAGGAGCCAGTAGAAGTGGTGATGTCACCTGAATCCAATTCTCAGGCCCTACCTGGTCAGAACATCTCTCAGAATTAGAATGATAAAGGCCTGTGGTCCCAGGAGACAGTGGGGGTGGCAACCATGATGGTGAAGCTTGTTTCAGTAGCCAATCCCCCTGCCTCCATATCTTCCTTTAAGGACCTACAAAGGGAATGGTGGGTGGAATAGCCCATCTCATAAGTTTGTTCACTAATTAGGCCTAAAGTCCAACACCGATTTTGACTTATTAATTTTTGATCCTATACTTTTATTTAGCAAGTATGATCATAACCAGGGATCCTATTTTCTGTGATTGGGGGGATGGAATTCTGATTTAAAAAAATCCATTATTTTCTGCAATTAAAATGAAACACTGAACTTTAGTTTCCCTAGCCACAAAATATATATAGGCATCAGTTGAACACAATGTTTATTAATACCCCAGTGACATTCTATACCATGGGGGAATGCCCATATTCCTCATTTATATATAATTGTGACCTTGCATATAAAACATGCCATGTGAGGTAGCATAGGAAAGGTTATGATTTGCTGAACCCAATTGTTCCATCTAAAGGTTATGAGAATGTGCTCTATGGTTAACACTAAAACATGCTGTGGGTTTGGGAAAAGCCCAGATACTAGTTCTCCAGAAACAATGTCAAGGAAAGTAACCAATGCCTGGTTGGGTGTCAAACAACCCATCAACAGCCATTTGTCAAGAACAAATCATGTCAAACCAACCTGATAGCTTTCTTTGACAGGGTAACAAGCCTTGGGGATGGGGGGGAAGCAGTAGATGTGGTATATCTTGACTTTAGTAAGGCTTTTGATATTGTCTAACATGATCTCATAAACTAGGGAAATACAACCTAGATGGAGCTACTAGAAGTAGGGTGCATAACTGGTTGGAAAATTGTATCCAGAGAGTAATCATCAGTGGTTCACAGTCAAGCTAGAAGGGCATAACGAGTGGAGTCCCGCAGGGATCAGTTCTGAGTCTGGTTCTGTTCAATATCTTCTTCAATGATTTAGATAAAGGCATAGACAGTACACTTATAAAGTTTGTGGATGATACTAAGCTGGGAGGGGTTGCAAGTGCTTTGGAGGATAGGATTAAAATTCAAAATTGATCTGGAAAAACTGGAGAAATGGTCTGAAGTAAATGGGATGAAATTCAAGGACAAATGCAAAGTACTCCACTTAGGAAGGAACAATCAGTTGCACACATACAAAATGGGAAATGACTGCCTAGGAAGCAGTACTGCGGAAAGGGATCGGGAGGTCATAGTGGACCACAAGCTAAATATGAGTCAACAGCGTTACACTATTGCAAAAAAAAGCAAACATTCTGGGATGTATTAGCAGGAGTATTGTAAGCAAGACACAAGAAGTAATTCTTCCGCTCTACTCCATGCTGATTAGGCCTCAACTGAAGTATTGTGTCCAGTTCTGGGTGCCACATTTCAGGAAAGACGTGGACAAATTGAAGGAAGGCTAGAGAAGAGCAACAAAAAATGATTAAGTCTAGAAAACATTACCTATGAGGGAAGATTGAAAAAATTGGGTTGGTTTAGTCTGGAGAAGAGAAGACCTGAGAGGGGACATAAGTTTTCAAGTACATAAAAGATTGTTACAAGGAGTAGGGAGAAAAATTATTGTTCTTAACCTCTGAGGATAGGACAAGACGTGATGGGCTTAAATTGCAGCAAGGGCGGTTTAGGTTGGACATTAGGAAAAACTTCCTAACTGTCAGAGTGGTTAAGCACTAGAATACATTGCCTAGAGAGGTTGTGGAATCTCCATCATTGGGGATTTTTAAGAGCAGGTTGAACAAATACATCTCTACCTCGATATAATGCGACCCAATATACCACGAATTCAGATATAACATGGTAAAGCAGTGCTCTGGGGGGCAGGGCTGCACACTCCGGTGGATCAAAGCAAGTTCGCTATAACGCAGTTTCACCTATAACGTGGTAAGATTTTTTTTTTTGGCTCCCGAGGACAGCATTGTCTCGAGGTAGAGGTGTACCTGTCAGGGATGGTCTAGAAATGCTTAGTCCTACCTTGACTGCAGGGGACTGGATGAGATGGCCTTTTGAAGTCCTTTCCAGTCCTATGATTCTATGATTGTCCATCAAGGGAGCTACAATTCATTGACTCACTTGCAGAAGGCCGCACCAGGGGAATTGCTGAGTCCCCAAGCAAGGTTGAGCAATGCCCACCACACATGCCTGGATTTGTTCTCCAAGCACATGGACTAAGGATATAGCATAGAACACAGGCCAGGCCTGCCCCCACCCATGCTGCAAGCAACAAAGACACTCAGAAGATTCCAACCAAAGAGACTAGCCTAGATTTAAGGAACAAACCTGTATATTAAGAGCTGCAGTATCCAGTGAGGTGAGAAAAACTGCTTAATCTAGATGTTGCCCAGTCTAATAGGGTTGAGAGTTTAGACTGTGTGCCTATATTATATTTATTATATTTTGGTAACTAACTCTGACTTTTTGCCTACCACTTATAATCACTTAATTTATCTTTTGTAGTCAATAAACTTGTTTAACTGTTTCTTTACCAGTGAGTTTGCCTGAAGTGTTGGTAAATCGGCTCAGGTTTGCAAAGGCTGGTGTATATCCACTTTCCATTGATGAAGTGGTGAACCAATTAATAAACTTGCACTGCTCATCTTGAGCAGTGCAAGATGGTATATTCCTGAAGTACAAGGCTGGGAGCTGGGGGGATTTGGCTGATGCCTTACTCTGTGATTCATGAGTGACTTTGGGAGTATTCATGCAATCTAGCTGGGTGTGGGGCTCAGCATGCAGTTGTGCTGAGTGATAACAGCATGTGGAGGGGCTTGCTGCTTGCCACTAGCAAAGCATTGTGAGAGAGACAGCCCAGGGTGGAGAGTTAAGGAGGCACAGTGGTCCCATGGTCCCAAGCTGAAACCTGGGGATCCTGTCACACCCCCAAGATTCCATTTTCCAGCTTTCTGTATTAACCAAACCGGCAGTCAGCCTGAGCCCCCTCGCCCCATCTTAAAACAAGTCATGGAGAACTCTCTGCTCATTCTCCTTGTTTTTGATTATTCTATGTGGCTCTGGTCCCAATTAGATCAGCGAAAGGGGGGTTCCACTGTAAATTTTAAGCATTCAAAAATCAACCACAAGGGGGTGGTGTGCACATTGAATAAGTGACACTGGTACTTTCAATAAAATTTAGTTAATGTTTTGTTTTTCACAATGTAAAAACTAAGGATTCTCTGTACAAATACCAATTCCATTTTTTTCTGCGGTAAATGGATTTCTAGGATCCCTGATCATAACACAGCCCTTGAATTATATCAATAGGCTTTAGTGTTTTGGATTAATTTAGTATTTGTCTCTGTATTATACCTTTTCCCATCAACACTTGTTATAGATTATGACATCTTATGAATTTTCATGCATGTTCCACAGTTGAGCTGACAACTAGGATAAATTTGTAGGCCCAATTGCTAAAACAGGCCGTAGAATGATTGCCACATAAGCACCAAGGAAAAGGGTCCTACTCCCCATATTTTAGTCCCCAAGAACAATGGAGGATGGAGACTCTTGACTTTGAGCAATTGAACATATTTTTACTCAAGTCAAAATTCCGTATGGTTATGCTGGCATCAATAATCCCCTCCTTCCACGAGGGAATGTGGTTTGCAGCTCTTGACATAAGAGATGCTTATTCTCATGTGGATGTTCATCCATCCTGCAAAAAGTTCTCATGTTTCTGGTAGGACAAGAATACTACCAGTTCAAAGTACTCCCATTTGGGCTAGCAACGGCACCCAGGGCCGCCTTATTGGTGGCAGCCTAAATGAGATGTCCAGGCTACACTGTCTTTCCATATGCGGATGACTGACTCCAGTCAGGTGGTGCACTCGGCGATTGTTCTTGTTCCATCTTCTGACAGCCTTGAGAATCTGCATCAACAATGAAAATTGCCTTTTGACTCCTGCAAGATCTAGCAATTTTTATAGAAGCAATACTAGATTTGATCTCAGCAAGGGCCTACTTCCCTGTGGAAAGATTCCAGACCATGAACAATTTAATAAGACAGGTCACTTTCAGACCACAAACCACCATCAATGTCTGCCTTTCTCTACTAGGCCACATTACATTGTGTACTTAAGAACGTAACAGCCATAATGGATCAAACCAATGGTCCACCTACCCCAGTATCCTGTCTTCCAACAGTGTCCAATGCCAGGTGGTGTTCTTCGAGTGCTTGCTCATATCAATTCCAGTTAGGTGTGTGCACGCGCTGCGTGCGTGGAAGTTGGAAATCTTTTCCCTAGCAGCTACCTGTTGGGCTGGCTGTGGAGCCCCCTGGAGTGGCGCCGATATGGCGGTCTATATAAGACCCTGCCGTCCTGACTCCCCCCTTCAGTTCCTTCTTACCGCCCATGACGGTTGTTGGAACAGTGGTCTCTTGCTAGCAAGTGCTCCACTACTCCCTAACATTCTCTTATAGTTGTAAATGGTTCCCTTTGTTAGTTAACACTAAGATAACTACTAACGATTAAGTGTAGTATAGTGGTTGGCGGGGGGGTTCCCCTTCAACGAGTGCCCTACAGGGCTCTGGGGCATGCCGTCCCAGGGCTTCAAACCCTGCAGTTCTTGCGGCAAGCCCATGTCTACAAGTGACCCCCATGACTCCTGCCTTAGGTATCTGGGGGAGACTCATCAGGCGGACAGGTGCAAAATCTGCAAATCATTCAAGCCCTGCACAAGGAAAGAGGGAAATCTGCCTCAAGCAACTCCTCATGGAGTCTGCACTGCGTCCCTCTCAAGATGCGGGCCTGAGCACCTCAGTGCGCAGCGTTCCCCCGTCGGTGCTGCCCACAGCACCGCACAAGGACCCTCACCTTCCTCAGGACCAATGATCTCCCAGGCCCCAAAGACATCTACCTCGGCACCACTCCCACTCCCCAATCGCTCGTAAGAAGCAAGCCGTGGAAGGACATTCCAGAAGGCCCAAGTCAGTCACTGTGGCCCTGACCGAGCACAGCTCTGACCAGGCCCCAAAGCCTGACAAAACCGCAAGACCTCCATCTGCTCATACTAGTCCTGCGCCACAAGAGCCTCTTCAAGTGGAGGAAGCTACGTTGCCCTCCACCCCGGACACCTTCGAGGCCGCTAGAGGGCTTATTGAGATGAGGGCACCGGTGTCCCCTATCCTGGCGCCGCCCCCGGCATGACTCCCGGTACTGTCGAGGGGTAAACCGGCGATGTTCGGGCCGCCCATTCCCAGACCAGCTTCCCCACGCTGCTCTGAGTCCCAGTGCTGTTCGGAGTCCCGGCACCGTACTGCGCACTGGTCCGACTCACGATGCTGGTTAGACTCGCGGCGCTGGTCTTGCAGCCCCAACCCTCAGAGCCGTTCACACTCGAGGTCGTCATCGGCCGCCAGGATATGGTCCCGATCGAGGTCCAGATCACGTTCAGCGACCGCATGGCACCATTTGGACCGGCACTGATCTGCGCACTGATTCCCTGTGCAGCACCGCTCATCATTGCATCACCAATTTCAGGCCCATCGCAGATCCCCAACCCGACCCCGATCCCCTTTGCAGCACTGATCATCCTTGTGGCACCGATCCACATTTCAGCACAGATCATCTTCACAACGCCAGTCCCTGGTGCGGCACTGGCACCCACCTCAGCACTGCTCCATGGCGCAGCACTGATCACCCTCTCAGCGCCATTGCCCATACTGGCACTGGTCATCACGTGATCCTCGCCCATTGAGGGACTCGGTGCCCCCCTCCACACACTCCCGCACCGCTCCCAGTCGTTGCACTCGCGGTCCCCCTCCATCAGATCGGGACGAGCCTCAGGGACCTCAGACATCCCTCAGTCAGGCCCGGGAAGCCTGGGACAGGATCCCTCAGCGCCACACTGGCAACCTCAGTGGCAATATTGGATCCCTTGGGCATACCACCAGGCCCAAGGTGCCCCTCCTGCTGCCCACCCATCATCACACTCAGGTGACTGACTCTCCCCCGCCCCCTGAGGCAACCCTCAGCCGCTCGCCTCCAGACCAGCCCCAACCCTCGGAGTCAGCTCCTCCTGCAATAGAGGCTACCCCACACGCCCAGGAAGACCCGGTCGTGACAGATCAAGGGGCCACGTCAGACCCGGCTCTCCTGGTGGTGTCATCCTCCCCTGACGAGGCTGTAGCTGGCATGTCTGTGGCCGGCCCACCTCCCATGGACTTTAGGGTCTTACAAGAGCTACTCAGGAGTGTAGCCCTAAACGTGAACCTCCAAGTGGAGAAGGTTGTGGAGGAAGAAGACCCCATGGTAGACATCTTGAGTCCAGACGGTCCGTCCAGGGTGGCCCTCTCGGTGAACAAGGTGGCCCCCTCTTGGCATTAGATTATCCAATCTAATGCCAAAGCATTTTGGCAAACCCTGTCCCTTACCCCCCCCCACCCCCAGCCAAGGTGATGGAGAGAAAGTATTTTATCCCCACCAAAGGATACGAATATGTCTTCACTCACCCTGCCCCATGTTCTCTCATGGTGGATGCAGTTAATGAAAAGGAGAGACAGAGCCAACAGGGGCCTGCCCCAAAATCAAAGGAGGCAAAATGCACGGCCCTCTTTTGTCAGAAAAATTTATTCTAGGGGGGGCCTCTCACTTTGAATTGCGAACCAGCTTGCAGTTCTCAGCAGATCCAGTTTTATAATTCGTGGTCTGCGATCCTTAAGTTCCAGGAACTCCTCCCATCTGAGTCCCGCACAGAACTGGGGGCCATTGCTGAAGAGGGTAAGCTGGTAGCCCGAACCTCCCTCCAGAGCTCCCTTGACACCGCAGACGCAGCAGCTCGCACTTTGGCCTCCGGCATTGCCATGTGTTGGAACGCATGGCTCCAGACATCCGGCCTCCCACCTGAAGTGCAACACGCCATTTAGGATCATCTGTTTGATGGCCAGGGCCTGTTTGCTGAGCAAACTGACTCTCGCCTGCATACCCTGAAAGACACAAGGAACACCATAAAATCCTTGGGCATGCATACCCTGGCAACTCAAAGAAAGTCATTTAAGCCTCAGTCCTCACAACAGTGCCCCTTCCCGCCCAGACCTAGGCAGGACTTCTCCCATAGGAGAAGCAGGTACTCATGGCATAGACTAGTGGTCCCCAACCTTTTCGTCTGGCAGGCACCAGACGAAGGACTGTGGCGGCGGTCAAGCATCCGCCAAATGCCGCTGAATTTCGGCGGCGATGCCTCTCGATGACATCGTTTGTCGGCAACAAGCAGCGTCATCCAGAGGCATCGCTGCCGAAATGCTGCTGAATTTCAGCAGCATTTCGGCGGATGCTCGACCGCCGGCCAGGATGCGGGTGCATTTAGATGCCCCTGCAGGCACCACATTGGGCATCCCTGGCATAGACCTCCTTCAGGACAGAGCCAGGGCCAATCCAAGCTCACCCCCCCCCCCAAACTCTAAGCGCCCATTTTGAAGGTGCGCTCAAGGATGGACTACCAATGCAAAACCCGGCCAGCTATCCCTTCCTGAATCATCTATCTCGTTTCTACCATGCCTGGTCCCTTATTACATCGGACTGTTGGGTCCTTGGCACAATAGAGGCAGGATAGTCTATCCACTTCCGGTCTACTCCCTTTCCCACCCTCCTACCCCATCCCTCTTCAGGGACCCCTCTCATGAGCAACTTCTCATCCAGGAGGTACAGACACTCCTCATTCTAGGGGCAGTGGAGGAAGTGCCTCAAGAGCTCAGGGGCAGGAGTTTCTACTCACACTACTTCCTCGTTCCCAAGGCAAAAGGAGGCTTAAGGCCCATTCTGGGCCTCAGGGAGCTCAACAAGCACATTTGTCAATCTGAAGTTCCGCATGGTCTCCTTGGCCACAATCATCCCCTCCTTGGACCAGGGAGACTGGTATGCCACCCTTGATATGAAAGATTCCTACTTTCACATCTCAGTCACCCCATCCCACAGATGTTTTCTCCGGTTCGTGGTGCACAAGATGCACTACGAGTTCACAGCCCTTCCATTCGGCTTGTGCACAGCCCCTCACGTCTTCATGAAGTGCATGATGGTTGTGGCAGCTTTTCTTTGCCGTCATCACACTCAAGTGTTCCCGTACATCGATGACTGGCTTATTTGGGGTCGATCTTGCCAGCAAGTCCAGTCTCAGGTGCGGTTGGTCATGGACACGTTCAATCGCTTGGGCATCATGCCTAACGCCAGCAAGTCTGTACTCTCACCGATACAGATGATAGAGTTTATCGGAGCAGTCTTAGACGCGACCCAAGCTCAGGCTTTCTTCCCAGAGGCCTGGCGTCTAGCTCTAACAAACATAATCACCAACTTCTGCAGGTTCCCCACCACCACAGCAAGGCAATGTCTCAAGCTGCTGGGTCACATGGTGTCCTGCACCTACGTAGTGCAACATGCCAGACTATGTCTCAGACCCCTACAGATGTGGTTGGCATCTGTATATTGACGGGGCCGCGACAACCTAGATATGGTGCTTACGGTCTCGAGCCCCATGCTCGACTCCCTGCATTGGTGGCTGGACCCTCAAACAGTAGGTGCTGGGGTCCCGTTTCATCCTCCCCATCCTGACCCTCACGGACGCATCCACGTTGGGATGGGGGGCTCACCTCAAAGACCTGACAACGCAGGATCTGTGGTAGAAGTACGAGCTAACTCTCCATATCAATATCAAGAAACTCGGGGTGATCCGCCTTGCATGCCAAGCATTCCTCCCCCACCTACGAGACCATTGCGTAGAAGTTCTGACAGGCAACACCATGGCCATGTTTTATCTGAACAAACAAGGCAGAGCCCGGTCATCGCCACTCTGCCACGAAGCCCTTCTTCTGTGGGAATTCTGTTTTTAGCCCACTCCGTCACTCTCCAAGCTTCGTACCTGCCGGGTGTTCAGAACATGCTGGCGGACAGCTTGAGTAGATGCTTCTTCATGCATGAATCGTTGATTCACCCGGACGTCATCTACTCAATCTTCCGCACCTGGGGGTTTCCCCGTATCGACCTGTTCGCTTCGCGGACCAACAGGAAGTGCCCAGCCTTCTGCTCCTTCAGGGGTCACAGTCCGGGCTTGATCGCGGATGCTTTCCTGATCTCATGGTCAGGCCAACTACTCTACGCTTTTTCACCATTCCCACTGATCCACAAAGTACTTCTCAAGGTCCGCAGGGACAAGGCGGATGTCATACTGGTGGCCCCTACCTGGGCCCACCAGTGCTGGTATCCCACCTTGTTGGATCTATCGATACGGATGCCCCAACGTCTTCCTCTCAGTCCTGACCTCATCTCGCAGAACCACGGTCGTCTCCTACACCCAGACCTTCAGTCGCTCCATCTTACAGCCTGGAGCATCTGTGGTTGAACCAGGCTGAGCGCACCTGCTCAGACTCGATACGGTGCGTACTCCTGGAAAGCCGTAAACCCTCTACCAGACTCACTTACGAAGCTAAATGGAAAAGATTTTCCACCTGGTGCACCCAGCGGCAGGTATCCCCACTCCAAGCTCCAACCCCTGCATCCTGGACTACTTAATGCACTTGAAAGACCACCTCGCGGCCATTTCAGCATTCCATCCAGGAGCAGCGGGGCGCCCAGTGTTCGCACACCCGGTCGTGTGGCACTTTCTGAAAAGTTTTTGGAAAAGATCCACCCCCTGACGAAACCTCTCATGCCAGCCTGGGACCTGAACTTGGTTCTTTCCTGTCTGATGGGTCCTCCTTTCAAGCCACTGGCTTCCTGTTCACTCCTCTACCTCTCCTGGAAGGTTACCTTCCTAGTGGCCATTACTTTGGCATGCCGGGTTTCCAAGCTACGAGCTCTCACATGTGAACCACCTTCCACAAGGATAAAGTTCAGCTGAGGCCTCCCCCAGCCTTCCTGCCGAAAGTGGTATCTCGTTTCCATTTAAGCCAGGACATTTTCCTGCCAGTTTTCTACCCAAAACCACATGCCAATCTTTGGGAGCAGCGTCTTCATTCACTGGACGTTAGAAAAGCCTTCGCCTTCTATATAGACCGTACAAGGTCATTCCATAAGACGACCCAGCTGTTCGTCGCCATTGCGGAATGGATGAAGGGCAGATATCTTCATGGATTACCGCATGTATCCGTACCTGCTACAATTTGGCAAAAGTCCCTCCTCCTGCTGTTACAGCTCACTCCACAAGGGCTCAGGCATCATCTATGGCCCTTCTGGCAAATGTGCCCCTTCAGGACATCTGCAGGGCTGCCACATGGGCCTCAGTGCATACCTTCACATCACACGACGCCATGGTCCAGCAATCCTGCAATGACGCTGCTTTCGGCAGGGCTATTCTTCAGTCCACACTGCCTTGACTCTGACCCCACCTCCGAGGTAAGGCTTAGGAGTCACCTAACTGGAATTGATATGAGCAAGCACTCGAAGAAAAACCGGTTACTCACCTTTTTGTAACTGTTGTTCTTCGAGATGTGTTGTTCATATCTATTCCATTCCCCCACATCTTCCCCCTCTATCAGAGTAGCCAGCAAGAAGGAATTGAAGGGGGGTCGGGCCGGCAGGGTCTTATATAGAGCACCATATCGGCGCCACTCCAGGGGGCTCCACAGCTGGCCCGATGGGTAGCTGCTAGGGAAAAGTTTTCCAACTTCTGTGCACACGGCGTGTGGACACATCTAACTGAAATAGATATGAGCAACACATCTCGAAGAACAACAGTTACAAAAAGGTGAGTAACCATTTTTTTTTAGAGGGCATGAACAGAACAGGCAAGCATAGAGTGATCCATGCTGTCGTCCACTCCCAGCTTCTGACAAACAGAGTCTAGGAACACTCAGGGCATGGGGTTGTATCCTTGACCTTGGCTAATAGCCAGATCTATTCTTCATGAATTTATGTAGTTCTTTTTTGAACCCTGTTACAGTTTTGCCATTCACGACAGCCTGTGGCAATGAGTTCCACAGGTTGACTCTCTTGTGTGATGTACTTCCTTTTGTTTGTTTTAAACCTGCTACTATTAATTTGATTGGGTGATCCCTGCAATTGTGTTATGTGAAAGGGTAAATAATATTTCCTTATTCACTTTCTCCACACCAGTCAAGATTTTATACAGGTTTATCATGAAAAGTCCCAGTAATTTTAATCTCTCCTCATACAGAAGCTGCTCCATACCCTCATGATTTTTGTTCCTCTTTTCTGTATCTTTTCCAATTCTAATAATCTTTTTTGAGATGGGGTGACTAGAACTGCATGCAGTATTGAAGGTGTGGGCATGCCATGGATTTATATAGAGGCATTATGATATCTTCTGTTTTATAATCTATCCCTTTCCTCATGATTCCCAGCATTGTTAGCTTTTTTGACTGTTGCTGCACAATGAGTGGATGTTTTCAGAGAACTATCCACAATGACTCCAGGACCTTTCTTTCAGCTAATTTACACTATGGTTGTCAATTAATTGCAGTTAACACCTGCAATCAACTAAAAATAAAATTAAAACTTTTTTTTTAAACTGTTAATTGCATACCTCTGGATGGGGAGGTAGGCATTGGCTGCAGACTGTCCACTCAGGTGCTCTAACCCAATCCGCTACCGGAGGGAGAGGAGAGAAGTGGAAGTGGCTCCTGGCTCTGGCTAAGAGGTAGGGATCCTGACCCATTGCATCCATCCTGCCCCTCGCTCTGGGGACCGCCCCCGCGCCATGCTCCATTGCATTTGTCTGGCCACTTGTTCCAGGAGGCATAGAGAACAGGAGCCTGGCAAGCTGAGCCTCTCTGCACCAGCCTTTCCAATACTTGTATGAGATAAATAGTATTTCAATTTATTTTTTTATGGTGCAAATATTTGTAATAAAAAATAATATAAAGCGAGCAGTGTATATTTTATATTGTAATTGAAATCAATATATTTGAAAATGTAAAAAACATCAAAAATATTTAAATATATGGTATTCTATTATTAACTCCACCAGAGAGGTCCTTTGGGGCCATCTGCCTGTCCCAAGTCAGGGTAAAGGAGGAGGGTTGGGCGTGGGGCTAGCAACTCCACCCTGTAAAAATCAGCTTGCTACAGAAACGCCAACAATAGAGTTAACAGAGACTTTTAGCCTGGAAAAAGAAGGGTCTTCAACTCGAAGATGCATGACGCTGGGTGGTGAAAGCCGCAAGGAAGCCACTAAGCCGATCACCCTTCTTGCAGCCAGGAGGATTACCATCGGCACATGGAACGTGAGGACCATGTACGAGTCAGGAAAGACGGCGCAGGTTTTAGCAGAGATGAGGAGCAACAACCTGACCCTACTAGGCATTAGCGAGACAAGATGGACGCAAGCTGGACAGAGACGACTGTTGACCAAAACAACCACCAGGAAGATCCAGACCTTCATTAATAGCTGCCTCAGAAGGATTCTCCAGATCCGCTGGCCAGACACCATCAGTAACCCCCAAGGCAAGCGGAAAAGAGGCCGCCCAAGAAATACCTGGCGACGCGACCTTCAGGTTGATAGCAAAAAAATGGGCTATACCTGGAACCAGCTAGAGCGAATGGCCCAGGATAGAAGACTATGGAGATCTGTTGTTGGCGGCCCATACCCCGGTTGGGGTGACGGGCATGAATGAATGAATCATGAATTCTATTATTGTTTAACACTGTAATTAAAACTGTGATTAATCACAATTAATTTTAATAGCTTGACAGCCCTATCACAACGATCTGTAACCCACTAACCTCTTTTTGTCCTATTACTACAGGGGTGTTAAAGGGCCACTATACATTGAATGGTCCCATTAGAATATGTGCTAACTACTTATTCTAAACTAGCTGTTAGACCATGGTTCTCAAACTGTGGGTCGGGACCCTGTTTTAATGGGGTGACCAGGGCTGGCATTAGACTTGCTGGGGCACAGGGCCGAAGCCCGAGGGCTTCCACTCTGGGTGGTGGGGCTCAAGTTACAAGCCCCCACCTGGGGTAGAAACCCTTGGGCTGAAGTTTTGGCCCTACCAGGCTTTCCCCCTGTCCTGGGCAGCGGGGTTCGGGTGGGCTCAGGCTTCAGTCCCCGCATCCTGAAGTCATGTTGTAATGTTTGTTGTCAGAAGGGGATCACGGTTCAGTGAAGTTTGAGAACCCATATGTTAGACCTTGTCTTTAGCTGTGACACTCTGAGTGCCTTTCTCAGACCCAAGGAAGAGCTCTGTGTAGCTCAAAAGTTTTTCTCACCAAGAGAAGTTGGTCTAATAAAATATATCTTACCCATTTTATCTTCTAGTAAGAACTGTAGTCATACTGCAGTGTTTCAAGACCTGTGCAAAAAATTACACTTGCTAGGTTTGTGTACTGTACTATTGTTTCACCTTGCCTACAGGCTTATCACAGTACCTGTCAATTCCACATCATACTGTGATGTTGCACCCCATATGTGCTTTATGGAAATATGCTTATGAATGTATATATGACATAACTGGAATATGTTTTATGCTACATATGCCATGTAACATATCTCTGTAAAGGTTATGACCTACTGAATATATTCATCCTATTTGTATTAATGTATCATTTTTGTATTCAAAGTTATGAATATTGGCTGTGTACTTGTTTGATTTTAAATAGCCTTAATAAGGCATTTGGTCAGCTTCTTAACTCGTAAATTCCTTTCTTAAGTGCCCAGTCAAGAAACACTTAACGGAAAATGGAACCTTGGATGATTCCAATCCACATAAGAAGTCTACCTGGGGACATTCAGGGTAGCATGTGAACAATGGCTGCCATCTGTAAAGTTCTGAGTCATGCAAGAACATGTGACTTGCCCATGTGACTCCAAAACTCCAGCTTGCAGCTGGATTCTGCATATGAGAGAGGAGGGGGTCTCACCACACAAGAGAGAGTCTATTTAAGCCCCTGGGAAACCCCTCCATTTTGTCTTCATCTGGCTCAAGAGATAGCCTCTCCACCCCCCACCCCAAAGGATACCTGAAAGAAACTGGAACAAAGGACAGTAACCACAGGGGCAGGAGTGATTGGTGGACCCAGACTAGAAGGAAGCTACTCTGTAAAAGAAGCTTATTGGAACATCTGACGGTAAGATTTAATCTGTAATCACTTTTTTACTGTATTAGGTTTAGACTTGCATGTTTTGTTTTATTTTGTTTGGTAATTCACTTTGTTGTGTCTGTTATTACTTGGAACCACTTGAATCCTACTTTTTTGTATTTAATAAAATCACTTTTAACTTATTAATTAACCCAGAGTATGTATTAAGACTTGTGGGGGGGGACGACAGCTTTGCATATCTCTCTATCAGTGTTATAGAGGGTGAACAATTTATGAATTTACCCTGTATAAGCTTTATACAGTGTAAAATGGATTTATGTGGGGTTTGGACCCCATTTGGAACTGGGCATCTGAGGTTTGGAGACAGGAACACTTCTTAAGCTGTTTTCAGTTAAGCCTGCAGCTTTTGGGGGAAGTGGTTCAGACCTGGGTCTGTTTTTGTAGCAGGCTGGCGTGTCTGGTTCAAACAAGGCAAGGCACTGAGGTCCCAAGCTGGCAGGGAAAGCAGGGGCAGAGGTAGTCTCGGCATATCAGGTGGCAGTCCCAAAAGGCATTTCTGTGATCCAACCTGTCACACATACCTCATCTAAACATACATAAAATAAGCTTTCAAAGATAAAATGTTTTGAAATGTGAAGGGTGGATATATTAAGTTCCAAAAATATTACCCTTTTTGGAGGATTGCTCCACACCTATCTATACTGTCTGCATCCTCTTTTAATACTGCTCACTAATCACCCATGTGTGGTATAGCACTCAAAGAAGAAATGGGGGTTATTTACCTATAACTGGAGGTTCTTTGAGATGTGAAGTCCTTATCTGTATTCCACTCCTCACCCTCCTTCCTCTCTACTTCAGATATCTGATTTGGAGTAAGAAGAGAAATTGACGAGGCAACAGGCCACATTGCCTCTTTTACCCTAAGTTCAGAGCACAAGGGAGCAACTGCATAGACGTGGACTGATGAACACTACTTGCTCTACAAGTCTCTGATCTCAGGCACATAGAGCATATGTGTACCCATGTATGGAATACAGATAAAGACCACACATCTCAAAGAAGCTCCAGTTACAGGTAAGTAACGTCCATTTTATGGAATAAGCAGCTGTCAGGGTGAATAACAAAACCGACTTTTTAAAATCAATTTTTTTATTTAAATCAGGCTTATTATTTACATGCTGCTAGATATTTACTTTTTCTTCTTCGAGTGATTGTTCACGTCCTTCCAGTTAGGTGTGCATGCGTTGCGTGCATTGACGTCGGAAACTTTTTCCCTTAGCAGCTCCTGTTGGGACGGCAGGGGAGCCCCCTAGAGTGGTGCTCTTATGGCGGTGAATATAGTACCGTGTCGGCCCGACCCCCCTTCAATTCCTTCTTACTGTCCGTGGCAGCGTTGGAACGTTCTCTCTCACTTGGGAGTGATCCCTTAGCTGTTGAGTCTTCTAGTTAGAGTTGTTTTTAGATAATTATCAGTTAGTTAAATACCATTGTATTCAGGTGTCTGGAAGCTAATTCCAGCACCAGCCATGGGCTGTGGGGCATGCCGCAAGCCCAGGGTTTTGAGGCATGTGGTGCAAGCTTTAAGTCTATGCCTAACAGCGACTCCCATGACTCCTGTTTCTGGTGTCTGGGAGAGGCTCATCAGGCAGAGCGCTGCAAAATCTGCAAGGCCTTCAAACCATGCACTAAGAAAGAAAGACTTTCGCCTTAAGCAATTGCTCATGGAGGCTGCGTTACAACCACCGGCACCAGATCGACTGGCACTGGGCCTGGCTTCCTCAGTGTGAAATGCCCTGGCATCATTGCGCGATCCGGCACTGCCCAGGCACCGTAAATCACCGTCACCGAGGCGGGACGACCAACCTCGGCACCAGTTTGACCCTCCGGCACAGACTAAGCATCACAAGAAAGGGGAAAGAGGGCCCTCTCCCCAAAGAGCTGCCAAGACACTCAGAGAGGCTCCCAGAATGCAAAGACAGGTTGCAGGCCCGAGCCAGGAACTGACACCGTTGACTCCGGTGCCTCAGGCCTCGTTGAGTCTGGTACCCAGCGAGTTCAGTGCCAATGAATGTCTGGAGGAGGTCCTGGAACACCCCTCCTTGCCCGACATTTTCGAGGCAGTAAAAGACCTCATTGAGCTGTTGACACCAAATCCACTGTCATGCAGGGAGAAGCCTCCGGCACCACCTAAGAGGGTGCCATCCAGAAGGAATCCAGCAATGGTGCGCTGCTCGAGGCCACCATCTCGGCACCGCTCATGGCACTGTTCCTGTTCAAGCTTGGCATCCTGCTACTCCCTGGCACCAGCAAACCAGCGCGAGGTTATGGCACTGGAGGCGAACCTACCCGCAGCGACTAGATGGCATTCCACAATGCCATCGGTCGCCCGACACTGGAGCGTGGCACCAGCAACCTCACCAGCACCGAGTGAGAGGCGCCAGTCTCTGTCCTGAGACTCCTGGTACCCATTCGTGGTCCTGGTCAGCCAGGCACCGCTCCCCGGCCTGCACCTCACCCTGAAAGTCTCAAGTTAAGTACCCAATAAATGGTGGCCCCTTCTGAAAATATGGCTGCATCTATTTCAGATGCTCCACCACCAAAACATCTGGGCCCTTTCTAAAGCTTTACTATGACTCAAACATTTCCCCAGCTGCATTACCTATAATAGTGCCCCATCTTCTGAATGTTTCCCTCTTCAGCTGGATCCCTGCAACCTGGTGCTGTGTCCTGTGCCTGCCTGTGCATTGTAGAAAAATTTAATTAAATCAGTTCTTCTTCGAGTGATTGCTCCAATGCATTCCAGTTAGGTGTGTGCGCCGCGCGTGCACGGCTTCTCCGGAACTTTTTCCCTAGCAACTCCGGCGGGCCGGCTGGGCGCCCCCTGGAGTGGCGCCGCTATGGCGCTAAATATATACCCCAGCCGGCCCGTCCGCTCCTCAGTTCCTTCTTACCGCCCGTGACGGCCGGTCGGAACTGTGGAGTGCTCTCTGTCCTCCACCACCCTAGCCTTTACTCTTCGTTTTTGTATATATATAGTTAGTTGTATAGTTAGTGTTCACAGTTGTTATAGTTATCTTAGTGTAGTTGTTCTAGGTAGTAAACGGTTAAGGGGGGTTTCCCCCCCCTTTTCCTTCCCCGGTGCGGGCTCATGCCCAGGGCACCGGGCTTCAAGCCCTGCGCTGTGTGCCAAAGACCTATGCCCGTTGGCGATCCACACGACGCTTGCCTCCGTTGCCTCGGAGAAGGACATCGCACCGACAAGTGCGTTATCTGTTCTGCTTTTAAGCCGCGGACACGCAAAGAACGGGACCACAGGCTTAAGCAGATCCTTATGGAAGCGTCGCTCCAACCTGCAGCACCAGCGACGCCGGCACCGAGAACCTCCTCGGTGCAGAGCGCACCAGCGGCACCAGCCCGCCCCGGTACCGAGGTCCCGCAGGCCCCGGCGCCGAAGACCTGGCACCGCTCGCTCTCGCCGGCAAGGAAGCGCAAACTCGCTAAAGCCGTAGCTAAGTCCCGTGTTGAGGACTCAGCTAAAGTGCTCGTGCCGCCTGCGCCCCCAGTGGTGACCGCGCGCAAGGCAGACACTGTGCCGTTGACTCCGCAAGGTCCGTCGAGTCCGGCACCGCCGCGCTCCCCGGTGCCGTCCGGAGTTGAGCCAAGGCTGCCGACGACGCCGGAGATGTACTCTGCCGCGCGAGAGCTGATTCAGCTCGTAGAGGCACCGAGCCTCCGGCCCCCGGCACCGCCGGTGCGGGCTGTTCCGTCGGCTGGAAAACCGGCGATGATGGTCCGACCACCATCTGCGGACCACCGGCACGGTCGGCGCTCTCGGTCCCGCTCACGCTCCAGGACCCGTCGCCGCTCACCGTCCAGCCAATCGAGATCTCGGCACCGCTCTCCATCGCGGTACCGCTCGCCATCTCGCCGCCGTCGCAGTCCCGTACCGATCGTCATCTCGGTACCGTCGCACTCCCGCACCGTCAAGGTCCCGATCACCGCCGGCCGGCACAGCCGAGGTCCCGCCCCGCACCGCTCGACACCGAACTCCCGCAGCCGCTCCCGCACCGCAGGTCCGCTCCCGGTCGAGCTCCCGGCGCCGGTCGAGCTCCCGCACCGCTGGGACCGATGGTCGAGGTCACCTCTCGGTACCGGACGGACGGACATCGGGCCTCCAGACCATCTGGTAGTATCCCGCAAGCCCGTGTCGGGCTCCGCCCGCCCTGGCCGCCTCGTCCGCATCTGTCGCCTCTGGCGCGACGGCACCGCTCATTGCCGCCAACCCCACACCACCACCTCAAGGCTCAGCAGTGGGGATTCTGGGTGCCCTGGGGTCACCACAAAGCGCAAGGCATTCCGCTCCCCCAACTGGATGTCGCCGAGGAGCGCAGGGTTCCCGAATCGTCGATCAGTAGCCCTCCGGTGTCACGTCCCCGCGAGCCCTCCATGCCGCGGGACCACCAGGCCCCAGTCCAGCCTGACCTGGCCGAGGCGCCTAACGGCCCTCCCATGGAGGCCATCGGACAGACCATGTCCTCGCCATCGCCCCCGGACGGCGGTGGCTGGGACTTCTGCTAAAGACCCGCCCCATTGACCTCAAGGCCCACCAGGAACTGCTCCGTCGGGTAGCGACGCCATGGGCCTTCCGTGGCAGAGGTCCAAGAGGATGAGGACCCCATTACTAATGTGGTCGGTTCGACGCTCCTGTGCGCGTGGCATTGCCCTTTGTCAAGACCATACAAAAGAACGCGCCACGCTCTGGCAAACACCGCGCCCATCCTCCCACAGCGCGGGGTAGAACGGAAGTACTCAGCCCCCACGGGCTATGAGTACTTATACCGCACTCCAACCCCGGACTCGCTTGTCGTGCAGTCTGTGAACGGCCGTGAACGGAACGGTCAACCGGCCCCGGCGCCCAAATCTAAGGACGCTCGGAGGATGGACCTGCTAGGCCGTAAGGTCTATGCCGCTGGAGGCCTGCAGATGCGTATAGCCAACCAAATGGTCCTCCTGGCCAGGTATGTTTTTGACATCATGGCATCCCTGGCAAAATACACCGAACTCCTGCCGACGACTGCCCGCCAGGAGTTCTCGGCGATGCTCGAGGAAGGGAAGACGTCCTCACGTTCATCCATTACGGCGGCCCTCGACGCGGCGGACTCGGGGGCGCGGACAATAGCGACAGGGGTGACGATGCGTCGCATCTCATGGCTGCAATCCTCTACGCTCCCACAGGAGGTGCAGTATACGCTGCAGGACCTGCCGTTTGACACGAAAGGGCTATTCTCCGAAAAGACCGATTCGCGTATACAGACCTTAAAAGATGGGCGTATTGCCATACGAACCCTTGGCATGCACACGCCGGCTCCGCAACGCAGGTCTTTCCGGCAGCAGCCCCCTCAGTCCTTCCCGCAGCAGCGTTATCGCCCGTATACGTCCAGACGTCAGGGCCAGAATCACCGGCGGCCTTCGGGTAACCGTCGGAACCAGTCCCAGGCCTCTTCCAAGGGCCCTCAGGGGTCCAAGCAGGCCTTTTGATGGGACGCCCGAGGACGGCCCATCACTCTCCACCTCAGATCCTCCCCGTTTGTTTTCCAACCGCCTCTCCTATTTTCTTCCTGCGTGGTCCCGGATAACATCGGACAGCTGGGTTCTTCAGACTGTCCAGTCGGGATACCGTCTACAATTTGTTTCGCCCCCTCCTTCCCACCCACCCTCCCTGTCCCTCTTCAGGGACCCATCTCACGAGCAAATCCTCCTACAAGAGGTCCGGACTCTACTGAGCGTAGGTGCCATAGAGGTAGTGCCTCCAGACAGGCGGGGCAGGGGATTCTATTCCCGTTATTTCCTCATCCCCAAGGCGAAAGGCGGGCTACGTCCTATCCTGGACCTTCGCGAGCTGAACGAATACCTGCTCAAGCCCAAGTTTCGCATGGTCACCTTGGGGACCATCATTCCCTCTCTGGATCCGGGAGATTGGTTTGCCGCCCTCGACATGAAGGACGCTTACTTCCATGTCGCACTTACCCCCTCACCGGCGCTTTCTTGGTTTGTCATCAACAAAGACCACTACCAGTTCGCCGTGTTACCTTTCGGACTTGCCACGGCACCGAGGGTGTTTACAAAGTGCATGGCAGTGGTAGCAGCAGCCCTCCGCAGGCGTCAGATCCACGTCTACCCCTATCTGGATGACTGGTTGATTCGTGGGCAGTCACAGGGGCTAGTACAGCGCCAGGTGGCGGAAATCCTGTCCCTCTTTCAACACCTCGGGCTGCTTATCAATGCCGAGAAGTCTACCTTGCTCCCAGCACAGCGGGTGGAGTTCATCGGCGTGGTTCTCGACTCCTCTGTGGGCCGCGCCTGCCTGCCACGGTCTCGGCACCTGACGATGGTCTCCCTCATCCGGGAGCTTGTCAACTTTCCGACCACGACGGTGCGGTCATGCCTCCGCCTCCTGGGTCACATGGCTTCGTGTACATATGTCACCGCGTACGCGCGACTCCACCTCCGTCCGTTCCAGTCGTGGCTGGCGTCGGTGTACCGCCCGCACCGCGACCACATCGTCATGGTGGTCACGGTCCCGAGACCGACCCTCGAGTCCCTCCGCTGGTGGCTCGACCCGGAGATCGTCTGCGCCGGAGTGCCGTTCCATCTTCCTCGTCCGTCTGCGACGCTGACCACGGACGCCTCGGCACTCGGTTGGGGGGCTCACCTGGGAGGCCTTCACACTCAAGGCCTCTGGTCGCCCCAGGAGCTCGCTCTCCACATCAATGTCCGCGAGCTCCGAGCGATCCGCTTTGCATGTCACGCCTTTCGCACCAACCTGCAAGGCCGCTGGGTGACAGTATTCACGGACAACACAACAGCACTAGCCTACGTGAACAAGCAGGGCGGAGCTCGCTCGTCCCCCCTCTGCAAGGAGGCGATCCTCCTCTGGGACTTCTGCGTGACCCACTCCATTCACCTGGAAGTGTCCTTTCTTCCGGGAGTGCAGAACACGCTAGCCGACCGCCTCAGCAGGTCGTTTCTCTCCCACGAGTGGTCCCTCCGTCCCGACGTTGCACACACGATTTTCCAGAGGTGGGGGTTTCCCCGGGTCGACCTCTTCACCTCCAAGGCGAACAGGAAGTGTCTCCAGTTCTGCTCGTTCCGAGGGCACTCGCCGGGATCTCTGTCCGACGCCTTCCTCTATCCGTGGCAGACTCACCTCCTCTATGCCTTCCCTCCGTTTCCACTCGTGCACAGAGTGCTACAGAAGCTTCGGAGGGATCGAGCCACCATGATACTCGTGGCTCCGGCCTGGCCGCGGCAGCATTGGTACACCCTGCTGCTCGAGCTCTCCGTTCGGGAGCCCATCACCCTCCCATTGTGGCCGGACCTCATCACACAGGACTTCGGCAGACTCCACCATCCGAATCTGCAATCCCTCCATCTTACAGCCTGGTTCCTGCGTGGTTGACCCACGCAGAGAGGGGCTGTTCGGCAGCCGTTCAACAGGTCCTGCTTGAAAGTAGAAAGCCTTCCACCCGTACTACATACATGGCGAAATGGAAGAGGTTCGCGCTCTGGTGTGACCAGCAGGGGCTCAACCCATTCGTGGTACCCATCACTACCATCCTGGACTACCTATGGTACCTTAAGGAGCAGGGTCTGGCGGTTTCCTCTTTGAGAGTCCACCTCGCCGCGGTGTCCGCCTTTCGTCCGTCAGTGGAGGGTCGGACCATCTTTGCCAATCCGATGGTCTCCCGCTTCCTGAAGGGCCTCGACCGCTTATACCCGCCGGTGCGTCGCCCCGCCCCGACCTGGGACTTGAACCTCGTCCTGGCCAGACTCACGGGTCCTCCATTCGAGCCTATGGCCACGTGTCCTCTCCTCTACCTCTCCTATAAGACGGCCTTCCTGGTTGCCATAACATCGGCAAGGAGAGTCTCGGAGCTACGAGCATTGACGGTGGGCCCTCCCTACACCGTCTTCCACGCGGATAAGGTGCAGCTTCGTCCTCACCCGGCCTTCCTACCAAAGGTGGTCTCGGCCTTCCACCTTAATCAGGACATCTTCCTCCCGGTCTTCTTCCCGAAGCCCCACGCTTCGCCCCGGGAGCAACAGCTCCACACCCTCGACGTCCGTAGGGCGCTGGCGTTTTACATCGACCGGACAAGGCCTTTTCGGCGTTCCACCCAGCTCTTCATCGCAGTCGCTGATCACATGAAAGGCGAGCCAGTCTCTACCCAGCGCATTGCCTCCTGGGTGACCCAATGCATCCGGTCATGCTACGAGCTAGCTCACGTGACTCCATGCCGACTCACCGCTCACTCTACGAGAGCGCAAGCCTCGTCCGCCGCCTTCCTGAGCCATGTCCCCATCCAGGACATCTGCAGAGCGGCTACCTGGTCTTCGGTCCACACCTTCGCCTCCCACTACGCGTTGGTGCAGCAATCTAGAGACGACGCAGCCTTCGGCTCTGCGGTTCTACACTCCGCCACGTCTCACTCCGACCCCACCGCCTAAGGTAAGGCTTGGGAATCACCTAACTGGAATGCATTGGAGCAATCACTCGAAGAAGAAAAGACGGTTACTCACCTGTAGTAACTGGTGTTCTTCGAGATGTGTTGCTCCAATCCATTCCAGACCCGCCCTCCTTCCCCACTGTCGGAGTAGCCGGCAAGAAGGAACTGAGGAGCGGACGGGCCGGCTGGGGTATATATTTAGCGCCATAGCGGCGCCACTCCAGGGGGCGCCCAGCCGGCCCGCCGGAGTTGCTAGGGAAAAAGTTCCGGAGAAGCCGTGCACGCGCGGCGCGCACACCTAACTGGAATGGATTGGAGCAACACATCTCGAAGAACACCAGTTACTACAGGTGAGTAACCGTCTTTTCTGGCTTGGCAAAGTCTCTCTCTGGTGCTGAGTGACAAGGTAAGCTGCTCCCAGGACAAAAATCCTGCTGCACCACACTCACACACACACAACCTGCCAAAAAAAACCCTCCCTTTAGTGCTGCGGAAAAAAGCCCCATGATCATTTTTCATGGAATGTGTATGGGGAAGAACGGATGCAATGAAGTGGATAGGCACTTCCTGGCTCTTGGGCTGAGAGGAAGGAGCCCTAAAAGCTGCATCAACCATTGAGATATAATTGTGAGAAGGGAAGAGAATCTGAGGCAATACAGGGCAAATATCTGAACTAGGGCTAATAGCTGCAAGTTGCAACACAAGGCTCCAGGTACTAATTCACTGATGTCCTCAACAAAAGAAGCAAATAGTGGATGATAGAATGGGTTGTTTCTTTCAACTTTTGTGCCAATTACTTCAGCCATGAGCAATTAGATTAAGGCAAAATAGAGGTACTATGAACCTCTCCCAGCTCTGTGCTGCCCTTCAGTACTGATTCACAGTACTGCTGCTGTTCTTGTCCTGGGTCTCATTCTTCCCCACTGGCTCTGCTGATTACTTTCTGCCTTCGCACACACATGCACACGTGCCCCCTGGCTGACTTCTGCACCCTGGTCTCCAAACAATGATCTCATTGCCACATTCAGCTGGTGAGAAATGGGGGAAAATAAACACATGAGGGGAGAGTGAGGCTGCTGATTTAGGGGGTAGGAATTTGCCTCTTGTTGTCTCCTGCATTGTGTGTCTGATCCTGAGAAAGTGACAGCTTGACCTAGTGCTTTCCTAGTTGAGACTCTTGCTATGCTTGTTCCTCTGGAAACAGCCTGGTTCCTGCAGATGTTACATGCTGAATACATGAATAGCTCATAGATTCCAGGGCCAGAAGGAACATTGTGATCATCTAGTTTGTCCTCCCGTATAACACAGGTCATAGAACTGCCCCAAAATAATTCCTAGTGCATAGCTTTTGGAAAAACATCCAATCTGGATTTTAAAATGGCCTGTGAAGAAGTATCCACCACCACCCTTGATGTTCCAATAGTTAATTACCCTCACTGTTATGCCTTATTTCCAGTCTGAATTTTGTCTATCCTCAACATTTTCAGGCATTGGATCTTGTTATACCTTTGCTAGATTGACGAGCCTATTATCAAATATTTGTTGCTCTTGTAGACTCCTATAGACTATAATCAAGTCACCCGTTAACCTCTTTATTAAGCTAAATAGGCTAAGCTCTTTGAGTCTATCACTATACGCCATGTTTTCCAATCCTTTAATCATATTCTCATAGCTCTTCTTTAAATCCTGTCCAATTTATCAACATCCTTCAATTGTGTACACCAGAACTAGATGCAGTATTCCAGTAGCAATCACACCAGCATCAAATACAAAGGTAAAATAACCTCTCTACTCCTCAAGATTCCACTGTTTATGCATTCAAGGATTGCATTAGCCCTTTTGGCCACAGCGTCACACTGGGAGCACATGTTCTGCTGACTATCTACCGTGGCCCCCAAATCTTTTTCAGAGTCACTTCTTCCCAGCAGAGAGTCCCTCAGCATATAAGTAGGGCCTACTTTCTTTGTTCCTACATTTACATTTAGCTGTATCAAAACGCATTGTTTGCTTTGCACCCAGCTCCTTGCTCTATAGCATTGACCTGTCGTCTTCATTATTTGCCACTCCCCCAGTTTCTCTGTCACCTGCAGCCTTTATCAGTGATGATCTTATGTTTTCTTCCAGGGCATTGATAAAAATGTTAAATGTTCTTCTTTGAGTGCTTGCTCATGTCGATTCCATTCTAGATGTGCGCGTGCCCACGTGCGTGGCCGTCGGAGATTTTTTGCCTTAGCAGTACCCATAGGGTCGGCTGTGGCACCCCCTTGAGTGCCACGCTCATGCGTCGGTACATGAGCGCCACGGGCCCTACACCCTCTCAGTTCCTTCTTACTGCCCGTGGTGGTTAGAGTGCCTTTCCTTGCATACCAAGGGCTAACAGTTTCGTCTCTTCTGACTTTGAGCTTTAGGGCCTTGTAAATAAAGTTGTTTATAGTAGTTAGTGTTAAGTAGTTGTTAGAGTCCCATCTGGGACTTTGTCCCAGGTGGGGCATGCCCCGTTCTCCGGGGTTTAAGCCCTGCACAGACTGTAACAGGCCTATGACTGTAAGTGACCCGCACAGCAGCTGCCTCAAGTGCTTGGGGGGGAATTGCATGTAAAGGACAAGTGTTGTATTTGTAAAAACTTTCAACCCAGGGCTCCCAAAGATTCATTTGACGGCTCTCCTCATGTAGGCTGCCCTCCGACCGGCTTCTGAGCCATCCCGGCCGGATTCAACTCCTAGTACCTCATTGCATGGTGCACCCCTGCCACCTGGCTTTGCCCAGCACCACTCTCCGTCACCGGTGCCCAGTAAGAAAACTAAGAAGCATGGCTCCCCGGCACCAGGCAAGAAAGACCATCAGGCAAAGGACCCAGTTCAGGCCACCCGGCCATGCCGGAGCCACACGGATGTGCCTCCCCAGTCAGGGTCCTTAGCCCCTTAAAGGATCCACCACTGACTCCCGGAAGTGGTAGGGGACACAAACTTGTGGTGACACCGACGCCTTCCCAAGCTCCCCCAGTGCCGAGAGAGCAGAGGCCTCCACCGCCACCGATGGCACTATGTGTGCTGCAGGAAGCAGCAAAGGCTCCATACGAGGGCAAGCCAGTTGCCAAGACCCCCCCAGAGGGCAATGTAGCGCCACTTATCCCCCGGAGCCAAGGCAGCATTCTCCATCTCCACGTTGCAGATCTCTGGCATCGCAGCCCAGATCCTTTGGGCCTCGCCCTTGGTCACTGGCACCACGTTCGTGGTCCCCAGCATCTCAATGCGAATCATCTACGGAGAGGCGCCAGTCACCATACTACCAGCACCGTTCACCCTCCCACCGGTCGTCCTCCCGGCGCAGATCTCCATCACCTGCCCCATGGGAGCACTCCCTGTAGTGATACCGGTATCCCTGATACTAGCACTTGTCCTCCCACTCCAAGCACCTGTCTCCGGCAGTGACGGTCATCAGGCAAACACGGGCGCTGACAGCCCCTCCATGGTCACCAGAAGGGGATTTCTCCAGCACAGAAGGGCAGTTCAGTCTCTTGCTGAGACTCCACTGGTGCTATTGAGCACCAGAGGCCACATCTACATCTACAGACCACCTTGGCAGCACGGCCAGTGGTCAGCGCATTGGCCCTATTGGAGTGCATAGGGTATGCCAGTGATGCCGATACCCCCTTCACACCACTCAGCTGCTTCCACCTCAAAGCAAAGTTGACGGCACCAGTGGCACCAGGATCAGTGCATGAAATGCACTTGGAGGTCGGGATAGAGGAGACAATGCCCACCCCAAACCTCTCTTCCCCCATGGGAGATGATGTCCTGGGGCCTGCCCCCAGCAGTACAATTGTTGTCCTCATCCCCAGACAAGGCGGTAGAGGGACCCTTGAGGGCCAGCCCACTGGACAATTTTAAGGAACACCAGGCCCTGCTTCAAGGGGTGGCCAAGAATTTGGGCCTAGAGGTGGAGATGGCCGAGCAGGCAGACACCTTGTTCAGTGTGCTCTCTGGCTCTACTGCCCATGTTGCACTACCAGTGCATGACGGGTGTGACGTTGCACCCCATAATGCTTTATGGGAATATGCTTATGAATGTATATATGACATAACTGGAATATGTTTTATGTTACATATGCCATTTAATGTATCCCTGTAAAGGTTATGATCTACTGAATATATTCATTCTATTTGTATGCATGTATCATTTTTGTATTCGAAGTTATGAATATTGGCTGCATACTTGTTTGATTCTAAGTAGGCTGTAGTGAAGCAGTTGGTCAGCTTCCTGAGAAAAGACTATTCTCAGTAAGTGTCCAATCCGGAAACACTTAAGCCAACAATGAACTTGGAGACACCGATCCACATCTGGGCTTTCCCAGGAATGTGGCCTGGCTGGTAAGGAACTCAGTCGTGCATGGACATGTGACTTGCCCAGGTGACTCCAAAACTCCATCTTGGAGCTGAATTTTGCATGGGGGGGGTCTCCACCCACAAGAGAGAGTCTATTTAAGACCCTGGGAAACCCCTCCATTTTTGTCTTCAGCTGGCTCAAGAGAGAGCCTTTCCACCCCCAAAGGTTACCTGAAAGAGACTGGAACAAAGGACAGTAACCACAGGGGTGGGAGTGATTGCTGGACCCAGACTAGGAGGAGGCTAGTCTGTAAAATAAGTTTACTGGAACATCTGTGAGGGTGAGATTTAATCTGTAACCACTTTCTTACTATATTAGGCATAGACTTGTGTGTTTTATTTTATTTTGTTTGGTAATTCACTTTGTTGTGTCTGTTATTACTTAGAACCACTTCAATCCTACCTTTTTGTATTTTAATAAAATCACTTTTTACTTGTTAATTAACCCAGAGTATGTATTAATACCGGAGGGAGAGGGGGAACAGCTGTGCATATCTCTCTATCAGTGTTATAGAGGGTGAACAATTTATGAGTTTACTCTGTATAAGCTTTGTGGAAGCAAGGAAAGAATTAATAAGGATTTGAAGGGGATTTTAATGCGTGTCAGTCAGTTAGCAAGAGTCAGGCCATACTGTGACCCTTATGACGTGAGATTTGTAGAAGCAAGATAATGTAAGACAGAGTGAACTGTGTGAAAGTATTACGACCTTGCAATGTGCAGTCTTGCTTTTTCTAGTAAGATAGCAGAAAAGCTTATGTATAAACAAAATGTATTTGTTGCTTTTTACTGTCTCCATGATTGCTAGAAATTGTCTGTAACAAAGGTATAAAGGCTTGATGTAATTGTTTACCAGTTGAGAGACCTGTCCAGGACTGGGGTGACCCTGTGTCCTATGGCACTCTCTCCCTCCATTGTAATTACTGGAGAAATAATAAAGGATTTGATTTTGCTGCACCCAAACAAAAAGCGAGAACTGAGTTTTTCTTCGACAATTTGGGGGCTCGTCCGGGATGGCAACGCCCACGGACCCATAGACGGCTACTACGGATCATTCCCCTTCGAACCCCATGGCACCACATGAGAGGTATGAGACCTTTTGAAATCTCTATTGGGGTATCGGAGGAGGACTTTCCGTGAGGACGTCTGTCTCTGTTGGGCTCACGCCATCTGAACTTATTGACTGTGCAGCAGGATCAGATGCAAAGTGGTATTGGGGAGAGGCCCCAATAAGGTTAGGTTATAGCAGTATTGGGAACTGCTGAGTTGGCCAAGGAAATGCATAAGGTAATGCATAAGGTAATGCATAGGTAAATGCATTAGAATGCACCGGTGCTGAGGGGTTTTTACCGCCTCAAGAGGGGTTGTCATACCGCCTCATGGTATTGGTCCGGACCAGGTACAGATGCATCATGGTTTAAAAAAAAAAAAATTTAAAAAGAGATATAAAAAGGTTAAAAAAGGGTTAAAAAAAAGAAAAGAGGCCTTGGTGTGTGTGTGTGTGTACACCAGTGTGAGTGATCGTTATCGGAAGACGCCCAGAGTACCCTGTGAAGCGGAAGCTAATGATCAGGACTGCTCTAACGCAAGCCCGGTAACTAGTGGATCTTTAGGAGATCTGACCCACGGTGGGCTGACTCAGCCTGGCATAGTCCGGCGAGGAAGCTGCCTGGGTCTAGGGGTGTGTGGACCCATCTTCCCTCCCCTTTCCCTTCCGTATGGGCTACTGACAGTCTGATCATCTCCTTAGTTTTTGAGCCGCTAGCGCGGACAGGGCACCCTCTCTGTGTGTGTAAGTGGAAAATGGGTAAGGGACAGTCTAAACATTCCACCTTACCCCCTAAGGGTACCCCAGCATATTACATGTATGTACATTATGGTCCTAAAACCTGCAGGTATTTAAATGATTGGAATCTGTACACGCGTGAAAATCCATCTAAATAATGCCCATTAGAAGGTATCTTCAATCTAGATAAGATCATATATCTCAGAGGAGCTTTTAATTACCAAAGAAAAGCCTCTGACACAGTGTGAGCAATTTGTCTAGGAACGGGTTAATTTGAAATTCGGTTTAGCCCAGAGATAGGAGAAGTTGTTTTGTGTTCAAGGTCAAGAATCAGTGCGGACTATGCTAAGTGCAAAGAAAAACTGCTTTCAGCCCCAGCTGCTTGTGAAAAATAGAGACACAGGCAAACCAAAGGCAGTACGAGTTACAGAATTGGAATTATATTTGCAAAGCTTAACTTTCCAGTGAGACATGTGTGAGTATTAAAGTGGCTTAAGGCTTGGAGCATTCATATTTTTCCCAAGTGATGTGGGAGCATTCCCAACACTCTCCATTGTTGTTTTATTATTTTTAATGAAGCTTTAAAATTTGATTATATGCAGTGTCAGTCTGATCACCTGACATGGGGGATAAATTAGTAACAGGAATTTGTCACAGTTTGGTGAGCAATTATGTATGGGGGAGCCCTGCAGAATTTACACCATCTATCTGTTTTACCCTTGTTATTTTATGTTTGCTTTGTTTGGTATTGTTGGTGTTATATGATAAGGACTGCATGATTATAGGTGAGCCCTAATAGAATAAGGAAACACTATTTAGTTTTGTTCTGTTTTGTTTAACTGGTTACTGTTGTTCTTCTGCTCTGTTCATTTGGACGTTGGGTGTGTGAGCGGAACTGAACTTCTCGTTCGTAATTCCTCAGAGTGGAAGCCATGTGTGCGATGAAGCTCTGAGGTTGTATTGAGATCTTTCTGTCCCACCCCCTGTAACGGACAATGTACTAGAAGTGGAAAAATCTGGCTTAAACTGTAATTTTCTCTGCTCTTTGTGTAATTTTCTTTTCTGTTTAAGTGTCAGCAGACAAATGGGTGGGTCTCTGGGTAGGCCCCCTAAAGTGGTTTGGATTATGTGTTAAGTGAATGGCCTTTACCCAATGGCCATGTATTTTTGCCCAGGTGGCAAGCCTTACAAGGGAGGACTCGGGTAGTCTTGTGAGTAAAAATGTTTTGGGGAAAAGACCAGAAGGGTGGGGCTAGTTGAGGAGCTCACCCTCCTAGCTAAGAACTGGTTGTGGAACAAGCTAGTATCAATGGAAGGGACGGCTCAGCGAGAAAAAAGGATCGGGCCCAGGCAGGAGGCAACAGACAGAGTGATTGGAAAACAGGTTGGAAACTTTTGAGGGTGTAGTGGAAAGAAGGTGTAAGTGAAAATAAGCATGAGGATTTCACATACTCAAGAGGATATTTGAAATGGTGATTTGAGTTGATAAAAGTGACTGTTGGGAGACAAGCAAGTGATTTTTAAGGAAAATGAAAAGTTGACTCTATAGTTGCTAGAGGGAACAGCAGTTGAACTTTGTAAAAAATGCTAAAGAGAAAAGTTTTTGGTGTCTTTGAAATGTTTGTAGATAAATTCAGGCAAAGAAATTATTAGATTGCAATCGTTTGGCTATGAACAATTTTGTTAAATCAGTTGAAGAATGTATACAGTGCTATGTAATGAAATTTTTATTAGGCTCTAAAGGCACTATAAGTGGTGATGTTTTCTTTCAGTGTTTAAAAGCAGGAGTTAAAAGAAATAAAAGCAAGCCAGAAAGCATCTGTGTTAATGCAAATTAACTAACTGATAAGGTAGAGGCCGCTGAACCAAGGCTGTCTAAGAAACACATACGAGAAAATATGGGGTAATTCCTCTGTTTTGCCTAGAATCAACAAGAGTATTTGTATATTTTAAGTATTTAACTGCCCAGAAGGGGTGGACCTCTGTTTTTGTCTTTCAGATAATCAAAGAAAACTAATGCCAGCTGCACAGCATTCAACGTACCATGATTTACTGGCACAGTCAAAATTATGTTGTGTGTTCTATGTTCTGTCTTGTGGTGTTTGTCTCGTGGCCAGAATTGTTGTGTTTAATATTTTCATGAGATGGTCTGATTTGAAATCAAGCGGAAGTGTTGGATTGAAATGCAGATACTTGTTTTGTTCAACTTAGAATACAAAGTGTTTGGTTACATCAGAAAAATGTGATATACTAAAGTCTAATACATTTTCTTAAGTAAGAGAAAGAAACTACATTGGTCAAATCTTTTAATTGAGAATTGTTGTTAAAATTTGCATACTGACAGTCTTTGGAAGCAAGGACATGAAAAGTTAACCCACTCCCCGTATTGTACAAGGGATCCTTCTGGCTACCTCAGACTTTTAGCCAGAGGTCTGGGGATGGTGGAAAGCTATTGGACTAGAGGTTATATTAAGTGAACTTCTCAAAGTGGGTGTGCTTGTCCTGGCTTGTTGTTCCAAAGTTCTGTTATAAGGTTATTTTAATGAAAGGGTATATGTGACATACATTGAATAATAAGACTAATGTACTGTATAACGGTAATGTTTATGTGTTCATGGTATAAAAGAATGTGTATAAGTAAAGAGTAAAAGTTTCCTTTGTAGGTTAAAAAAGGTCAAGGACACCACTCACGGCTAAGACTTGGCTGACTACCAAGGCAAGGGGGGGATGGTTGCTGCAGTTACACGAAATTGGTGTGCAGCGGGCAGCCCACCCTCCTCCTTGGGGACCTTTTGTAAATATTCAGATTGATTTTATTTCGATGTCTACATGTTGTGGTTATGGATATGTATTAGTTTTAGTGGATGTATTTACCAATTGGGTTGAAGCTTTTCCCTGCAGGAAAGCAGATGTCAGGACTGTTGTGAAATTTTGCTTAAAGATTTTGTGCCACGTTTTGCCATCCCTGTGGGTATCAACAGTGATCGTGGAATTCATTTTACTGGACAGATTGTAAAGGAGTTATGTGCAACTCACTGCCCTCACCACCCACAGTTGGGACAGTGGAACGCCAGAATGGGATTTTAAAGAATAAACTGGCCCAGATTTGTGCTGAAATGAACTTAAGGTGGCCGGATGCCCTTCTTTTGGCACTGATGAGTATGAGAGCCATTCCCAATTGAACGACTGGACTCAGCCCTCATGAAATTTTGACAGGATACCCAATGCTGACTACCAACTGCACCCCCACTAACCCCAGTTCAGATGGACATTCATTTGACAGATAACATAATGCTTAAGTATTGTCAGGCACTAATGAAATGTGTTAAGTCTTTTTTATACACAGGTGATGGAAGCACTACCAAAGGATCCTGTGCAACCTTGCCACTCGTTGGGACCAGGAGCCTGGGTCTACATAAAGATCCATCAACGACAGACTGCCTTGGCTCCACGCTGGAAAGGCCCTTTCCAAGTCCTGCTGACTACCGACACCGCTGTGAAGTGCCACAGACTGACTGCTTGGACCCAGGATTCTCACTGCAAAAAGACCCCTCCACATCAGGAGCATTTTCCTACTGATGATTACCCTATTCTTTCTTCTAGTTCCACTGTGCTTCTGGACAGCAGGAAAAAGGACAAGGTGACGTGCTGGCAACCTCTCCCTTGTCCACTGACAAACTACTGTGCCTTTGAGCTTTTGTAAAAAAAAGCAAATCATTACGGGATGATGTCCTGGTACTCTCCCCTGTAGGATGCTGAACCACAACTGCTTCAGGAAAGAAGAAGAAACACTCACTCCACTGACATTGCCAAAGTCCAGGAATTCCTGACTAAAAAGGACATTGAGAACTGACCCTGGTGAAGAAACAAAGAATTACATACTGGCAGGAAGAAATTTGTGGGACCCATGCTTGGGACTGTGGTATTAATTGGATTTTGGGGTTTATTCTACAGGCTGCGCCCTGTGTTCTGGATAAATCCTTCAGTATGTATTGCCCTCCCTAATTGGATTTTAAATGATATTGCCCTTATCCAGTTTTCAAATCACTTCTACATACCCAGATTGCTCACAAGGGGCTGCCATTAGATTAGCACAACAAAAAGGCCTGGGTTATTTCCTCTGGACAAAAAGGGAATTGACCAGATCCCTGTGGGCTGGGGCCAATAGTGTAGTAGCCATTTGGACTATTCTTAAAGGCCAAGAACATGATAAGAAATTGGGCCAACTAGAAAAGGCCACTAGTCTTATTTTTGAAGCTCAGCTATCTTAAGTACGGGCTGGAGTTGGTGAGTTACATGTCATTTCCAGCCCTTAGTTCTATGACCCAGAAGTTACTGACAGAGATGGTATTGCATATCACTGAGGCTGGGAAGGCATTGCAGTGGGATCTAGACTAGACTTGGCCCACTGCCCTTACAGACACATCAGGAGTACCATCTAATCTGTGGTCATGGAGACATACTTGGACACTTTCTGGATGGAAGTGTGGACATTCACAGTGCTCCTTCCAAGCATATGGACCGGTTAGGGTGGGTGTGGGCTCCCACATACCGAATCCTGCTGGGTCCATGGGGAGGATGCGTGTGGAACTGAATTATTTACCGAGACATCTGGGAAATTAGACCACCTGGTATACCTACCTGATTTATAGACAGTACCCCTAGAATAACACCTGACAAGATATACATATTGATCTTACCACTGCTGCAGGCAATTATATCATTTACTGGCCTGCAGATAGAATGTTGCAAGTAGCTCTTAGATTTCAGGTATATTTTGATTGGACTAGAGTAGTGCCTGATCGGTTTCAGAATTTGCTTTCATTGTTACCAAAGGTTCAAAGGATCTCTGAATTGCAAGGGCAAATTCACATGCTTTAGAATATATATTAAGCTGAAAAGAATGCCTTTCATACAGCTTATAGAGTGTTTACTTTATGTACTAGGTATGATGTTTTATGCTTTGTAATCAAAATTGTACATTATATTATTCCTATGGGAATGTTATTGTTTGTCGTGTTGTTAGTTAGTTTAGGATTATGTTATTGTTGTTTTTGAAAAAAAAACATAATTATAGTAATAATACCTTTCATGATCATGCTAATCATGCATTGTCATTACATCCCTTGACAACCCCTAAGATTGACATATCTGCTGTAGAATCTGAACTCCATGGTTTAATGCGAATTGAGATTTGAAATTGTTTGTTGTACTAGAAGTACAAAAGGGAGGAGTGTGGAAGCAAGGAAAGAATTAATAAGGATTTGAAGGGGATTTTAATGCGTGTCAGTCAGTTAGCAAGAGTCAGGCCATACTGTGACCCTTATGACGTGAGATTTGTAGAAGCAAGATAATGTAAGACAAAGTGAACTGTGTGAAAGTATTATGACCTTGCAATGTGCAGTCTTGCTTTTTCTAGTAAGATAGCAGAAAAGCTTATGTATAAACAAAATGTATTTGTTGCTTTTTACTGTCTCCATGATTGCTAGAAATTGTCTGTAACAAAGGTATAAAGGCTTGATGTAATTGTTTACCAGTTGAGAGACCTGTCCAGGACTGGGGTGACCCTGTGTCCTATGGCACTCTCTCCCTCCATTGTAATTACTGGAGAAATAATAAAGTATTTGATTTTGCTGCACCCAAACAAAAAGCGAGAACTGAGTTTTTCTTCGACAGCTTTATACAGGGTAAAACAGATTCATTTGGGGTTTTGGACCCCATTGGGAGCTGGAAATCTGAGTGTTAGAGACAGGAACTTAAGCTGTTTTCAGTTAAGCCTGCAGCTGGTGGGGGACGTGGTTCAGACCTGAGTCTTGGTTTGTAGCAGGCAAGTGTGTCTGACTCAAACCAGGCAGGGCACTGAAGTCCCCAGCTGCCAGGGGAAACAAGGCTCAGCGGTAGTCTCAGCACATCAGCTGGCAATTCCAAAGGGGTTTTCTGTGATCCAACCCCTCACAACGGGGGAGGGTCCTGAAAATTGCCAAGGCCCTGTAGCTGCAAACTCTGTCGTCCATCCCTCCTATCTCCAAAAGGGCCAAAAAGAAGTACTTCATCCCAGCCAAAGGGTTCGAGTACCTTATACCCACCCATCTCCAGGCTCACTGGTCGTCTCTGCAGCCAACGCAAAGGACAAGCAGGGACACACCAGTTCAATTCCCAAAAATAAGGAGGCCAAAAGACTGGACCTTTTTGGGAGGAAAATTTATTCAACTGCCAGCCTGCAATTCCAGGTGGCGAACCACCAGGCCCTCTTGGGCAGGTACAATTTTGAACTTACGGAGGGAGTCTCATAAGTTAAGGAGTCCCTCCCTCAAGGGTTAACCCAGGAATTTGGCACCCTGGTGGAGGAGGGTACTGTGGCAGCGAGGTGCTCTCTCCAAATGGCATGGGATGTGGCGGACTCGGAGGCTAAATAGCCGTCTGGGAGGAATTTGTACTAAGGTAGAAAGGTCCTGGATTTTCCCCCTGTCCCCTTTCCCCCCCTGCAGAGTGCGGCACTGCTGATTGGCCGCCTGGGCCTGATTGAGCCGCTCCCATTGGGCCTCCAGCAGCCTCAGCACGTTGCGGGGGAGGGGCTGTGCACTGGCAGCATGTTTAACTTTGGCTCCACGGGCAGCCAGCGGCTTGAGCTGCGTGGTGGTAAGGGGAGTCCTGGGGGGCAGTCAGGGAGCAGGGGGAGGGTTGGATGGTTCGGGGGACGACTTTCTGGGGTGGGGGTGTGGAGAGGGCTGGGGCAGTCAGGGAGCAAGGGGGTAGATGGGTTGGGGGTTCAAGGTGGGAGGAAGTGTGGGCCTCTTTCCAACAGCAAAACACAAGCATATAAAAGCAGCCTTCAGCGTGAAGTACTATCAGATGGCCCGGGCAGCCTGCACAGCATCCAGCCCGCAAAGGTGGGGCACTCTGCTTGCCTGAGCTATGTTATTAATGCATTTCATTTGGAAGATGCATCCCGAGTGATTTAAAGGCCCCAAATGCTGCTGAAAGAGCTGGGACAGTTGCAAGCTTTCTCTGCTGGGCTTTTCATCTGGGTAATACAATGCAAACCTGCTTGAGGCATCGCACAAGAGAGATTTATTGAGGAAGTTCATGCATCTCACAGCTTAAGCTCTTCTAAGCTTGCAGCCATGGCACAAAAGGATTTGGGAGCAGTTAACAATTCTGTGTGGTTAAGAGATTTTCATTTCCCTGGGCCCTGCTACCCAATCCCACAGGGCCCCACAGGGGAGACTGAGTGAGTAGCCCCGCTTGTTCTCTTCCTAGACACAATTCCTTCCCTGCTTCTTTTCCTTGTGTCTGCAAGGGTCTCATTAACATGCATCTGAATGCCCCTCCCCCAGGCCTTCCCTCCAGAGACACAGCCTCCTGGCTTCTCCTCCTTCCTCACTTTCTCCTTCTCTCTGTCTCCGTCTCTGCGTTTTTCCTCCATGCCCTGTCCCTTTGTCTTTACCCCCACCCCCACCCCGTGCACTGTATTAAGCACGTCTCTGCCTCTCTTGTTTATGGGCTCTGTGCTGGGATGGCAGAGGCAGCACTATTGTTGTGCTCTCTGCTAGGTCTGTTTGGATCAGACTCTAAAATCAAGCACTCCCTTCGATAGCAGTATGCCTCTGCCTTCTGGCTAAACACTAAAGCCAGGTGCTAGGGCAGAAGCAGCTGTCCATGTACCCTCAATGGCAGGAGCTGTGGGTGGTCCTTCGCCCCCCCCCCCACACACACACATTGGATTACGGGGTGTGTCTGTGTATATTGGGGGTCCTGTCAGGGGGAGGGGAGCAGTTGCATAGGCATGGGAGTCCTGGGGGTGGGGGTGTGGATAAGGGTTGGGGCAGTCAGGGGACAGGTAGGGTCCTAGGGGGCAGTTAGGGTGGAGGGGGTCTCAGGAGGGGGCAGTCAGGGGACAAGGAGCAGGGAGGATTAGGTAGGGGGTAGGGTCCTGGGGGGCAGTCAGGGGACAAGGAGCGGGGGGGTGTTGGGGTTCTGAGGGGGGCAGTCAGGGGGCGGGAAGTGGGAGGGAGTGGATGGGGATGGTGGCAGGGCTCCCCCCGTCCTCTTTTTTGATTGTTGAAATATGGTAACCCTACCCAACAGGGATGACCTAGACTGGGTAGTCAGGGTGGCAGATCACATCCGGGCATCACTGGATTGGTGGTTCGATCCTGGGTTAGTGTTGGAGGGAGTTCCTTTCATGGCCCCAGCCCCATCATTGACACTGGTCTCCGATGCTTCAGACTTGGGCTGGGGAGCCCACCTGGGTGAGCTCAGTACCCGTGGCCGCTGGTTGAAGGATGATCTGGTTCTCCATATCAACATCAGGGAGCTCAGAGCAGTTCCCCTGGCCTGCCAGGCTTTCTTGCCCCACCTGAAGGGCAGGGACTCATCAGTTATAGGTCCTGATGGACAATACCACTGCAATGTATTATATCAACAGGCAGGGCAGAGCCAGGTCATCGGCCCTTTGCCAAGAAGCTCTCCGTCTTTGGGACTTTTGTGTGTGGCATGCCATTCATCTGGTAGCCGTGTACCTGCCAGGGACCAGGAATGAATTATCAGATCGCCTCAGCAGGACCTTCTCATCTCGCCACGAGTGCTTGCTCCACTCAAAGCCTGTCAGTGCAATGAAGTGGGGGATCCCCAGGTGGACCTGTTCGCGTCCAGGCAGAACAGGAAATGCCACGTTTTCTGTTCAATCCAGGGGAAAGACAAGGGTTCCCTGTCAAATGCATTTCTCCTTCCATGGTCAGGGACTCTGATGTACACCTTCCCACCAGTGCCATTGATTCACAGAGTCCTAGTGAAGATCAAACAGGACAGGGCGAAGGTTATCCTAATAGCCCCTGTGTGGCCTCGCCAGCACTGGTTCGGCATGCTACTCAAAGAAGAAAAAACGGTTAATGTGTAACCCTTCTGCCAGGCAAAGCCAGCGGCAACTAGGGCCGGGTTCAAGATCTAGGGGTTCCTTTCCATTGATACAACACAGAACCAGCTTGACCCCCACCCAGTGACCTGGGAAAATTACACATCACCTGTGGGTGCCTATGAGAGACAATACTTCCCCACTTGCAAGCAGAGAGTCTGTGTGTAGCAGAAAAACTTTTAACAAAAGGAGGGCAGTAACTGAGCGTTAATTTGGGAAAACACCACAAACAGGGTTCATAAACCTAAACCATCAGCAGAAGACCCACTGCTCACGTAAGATGGGCAGTGTCCTTTTCCCCTTGGGTTCTTAAGTCCTGCAACCCAAAATTCCCTTTAGCGTGCCCATCCCTTCTCTGCACTCCACTCACAGTTACTGTCCTTGGTCAGTGCAGACCCAGAGTTCAAAGGTGCATCTGCAGAGTTCACCTCCCACACTGGGGGGAGGTAAGGAGGCACCTTACTCGCTCCACTGCTTGGGCACTTGTCCGCCAAGCCTCTCCAGCTCTCGTTTACCAGCCAACTGTCAGCCACCTTCAGCTGCCACATGCCCCTCTGCTGTGACCTCTGCACATCAGTCTCTTAGTGATTTTTAGCTATTGGCAGGCACAGAGCTGTAACAAGGAATTTTTGCACCCAAGGCAAGGGCCAGCTCCAGGCTCTTCAGCGGCAGGTCCCTGAGTTCCTGCCACCGAATTGCCACCGCCGCTTCCTGGAACTTAGGGACCTGCCACTGAATTGCCGCCGAAGCAGCGGCGGCGGTAGAGCTGCGCCCCTCCATATTGAATTGTGAGTATAAAAAGATATATAGAGTAGGACTCAAAAAGGTATGTAGGCACCTGACTTCCATTGAAATCAGTGGGACTTAGGCACCCAACTACCTTTGTGAATCTCACACATTCTGTCCATACCACACACAGAATAAGGCAGGAATCCTGTGGGGGAAGAAAACAGTATGCAATTATATAAAGACTATCATAATGTGCAGGGGACAACATGAATTCTGACGTTTTCTAACTTTCAAGTGCTTGACTTTAATAAATATTCCATGTAAAAAAATTAAGGTCCTAATATAATAATATTAGGTGCCAGTTAAGGCAGAGTTGAGTTTTACAGCTGAGCAGCAATTCGGTCCCTTTAGGTATGAGAGATACAGCCTAACCTCACAAAAATTACAGCAGTTCAAGTACAGAATGAGTTTTCTGAGAATTTAAAAGGAAATCTGTTGTTTAGATTAGGAATTAAAAATAATGAAATGGATCATTTAACACCCAATGTCAGACTTGGTTTGCCCCTAATGATCTCACTAGCAGGATGCCACAGTCTTCAAATTTCCCATATAGTTAAAATTCACTGAAATCTTGTGTATAGGTTAAATTTGAATGTTATGTTTGGATTAACAGTCACTTTCCCCATTATGCTTCATAATGGAAAGTTCCTCATTTAGCAAAGGCTGTGAAGGGGTGTCAGTCAATGGTAAAACGATAGAGCAGGAGTGGGCAAAGTTTGGTCCGCGGGCCACTTTAAGCTGGCCCGCGAGCTCCTGCTGGGGAGCTGGTCTGGGGTTTGCCCCACTCCTGTGCTCCAGCCCAGCCATGGGCACCGGGTCGGGGACCGCACTACGTGGCACGGCCCTGCTCCAACACTCCAGGTGGGGATCCGGGTTGGGGGCTGCACCACGCAGCTTCTAGAAGCAGCTGCATGGTCACACTCGGGCACTCTAGCAGGGTCAGGGCTTCTCCACGCATAGGAGCAGGAGAAGGAACATGCCACGGCATCCGGGAGCCATTTGAGGTAAGCATCGCTCGGCGCCTGCACCCCTGAGCCTCTCCCTATGTCCCAACCCCCTGCCCCAGCCCTGATCCCCCTCCTGCTCACCAAACTCCTCAATCCCAGCCCAGAGCACCTTACTGCACCCCAACCACTCATCCTAAGCCCCACCCCAGAGCTCACACCCCAGCCAGAACCTGCACCCCTTCCCGCACCCCTGCCCCAGCCCTGATCCCCTTCCTGCCCTCTGAACCCCTCGGTCCCAGCCCAGAGCACCCTCCTACACCCCAAACGCCTCATCCCCAGCCCACCCCAGAGCCCACACCCCCAACCCCAATTTTGTGAGCATTCATGGCCCACCAGACAATTTCTATTCCCTGATGTGGCCCTCAGGCCAAAAATTTTTCCCATCCCTGCTATAGAGAATTGTATGAAGAATTGCTTTCTTTCAAAATGGTTGCCAGTCTCCCATTCGTCTCAGTTGGTGGCCATTTTGAGAAATCTCTTTCCCCCTCCCCCTTTCTCATTTTTCCTCAGTGGAATGGAGTGTTTCCATCTCCTCACAAAACAGGGGTTGGGGCTACCCCTTTTCACTTGGGGCAGCTGTAACTTCAGCCCAACTGAGAACAATGGGAGATGGTTCATGACAGCTAAACTTTCAGTATGAAAAGGAACAGCAAAAAATGACCATTATCTTAAATTAGAGAGACAAAGTGGGTAAGAGGTAAGATCTTTTATTGGACCAACACACCTACAACTACACTGCATATATTATCTTAAATATATTTTCAAAAGCCACCCATTGCATGAGAACCACTGAACAGGTAGGCCAGGAGCAGAGGGGACACATTGGGAGGGGCATGAGTACATACATGGTAACATAAGGAGGTGTAGGGAGGTTCAAGAAACAAGGATTTTGGAGGACGGGGGCTGGGTAGGGAATAGGATATGTGTGCCAACTGTTTTGCACTGCTCTGGCAAAACAAAGCACCTATACACCCACTTTAGCTGGCCACTATTTTCCAGTTGCATTGTGCTGCTCAAGGGTAAGCTAAAGCAGTTAGAAAGTACAGGAGCATCTGGCGTTAACAGTTAAAATTAAAGTCATTTCACATCTTTAGATGATTTGAAATATTCCATGCTAACATTCTTTGAGGTTTTTTACTGTTTATGAATGAAGTTTAACAACCAACAAGGGAAATCTGAGACAAAACACACAAAAAGGAAGTTAAAATTTGAGATTATATATATGTAATTTAGGGTAGAAAGGGACGTTGCAATATTCTTAAAACTAAATGTTAAACTCAGGAAATTAAGAATTAACAGGTTAAGGGAGCCTTAATTTCAAAGAAAGCCAAACAAGCAATTTCAGATCACACGAACAACCTTTGTCCTATAGTGCTGCCAGAAGAGGCGGGGGAAAGTGAAAAATAATCAAGTGTGTTTTAAAACTCAGTTTAATCTAATCTGGATCCACATACACTAAAATGCCTTATTTGTAATCCTGTTGTTTTTGCACTGGGTCAGTGCAAGGGCAGAGGGCAAAGTTCTTGTTCCCTGAGAGATGCCATCTTGCTGGATTGGAGGTACCAGTTCCTCTTCTTCCTTTCTCCAGATTCCTTTCAAGCCTGGCTCTGCTGGAAGCTGGATGGGTTAGTGTGGATCCGCACAGAGGGGCAGTGACGCTCCAGCACTTGATGGGAGGAAGAAGGGTAGTCACCTGAATGAACTGAAGGGAGGGGGCAGGGAACACAGGGAGGTGAATCAGGGTGGAATAGGACACTCTGGATCTCACCCTGTCTCCTTTCTGAGTCTGTCTCTTTCTGTCTCCTTTTCTTAGAGGTTCCTTTCCCAGCTGCTGCTCTTGGATTCTGAATCCATACTGGCTGAAGATAACATGAGGGAAGGATCCACTTTTGGACCTTAGTTGCTCCCCTCAGGCCCACCACTCCTTCCTTCCAGAGCACATGCTGTCTGGGTAGCCCTTTGGCATCGGACCCTGGCCAGTCGCAAGTGGGCATCATCTGGAGAGTGGTCATGGAAGGCAATGCCCAGGGCTGTTTTGGGCTGAAGTTGGATCGGATTGGAATGTTCAGTGGCCTTGGATGCTAGCTCTGGAGGGGGACAAAGGAACGAGCATTGAAATGAGGGGAACAGGTAGGTCAGGGGAGTCTTGCGGGTGGGGGTACCAGGAGAGATGGGAGCTGGGGGGCATGGAGGTGGGTGGGACCAAAGGGCAGGGGGTCATGAATGATGTGGGAGTGGAGTTGAGGACATCTGAATGCTGGGTGGGGTGGGAGCAGAGGAATAAGGGATTGTGGAGCTAAGTTTCTCTCTTCATGAGATGTGGGGGTGAGAGATGTGGTGAGGCTGAGCCTTGTGGAGGTGGGTCATATTTTTATTATTTGTATTATCATAGTAGGGGCGGGTGGTGCACAGATGGCAGGATGGCTCCAGATTGCTGTGTGGCTGATGTATATTGTTTTTTCCTAGGCACAAGAGTTACAGAGACTCAGCCTGTCATTTGGGACAACTCAAAACAAAGTGCCCAGTATATATGCACTTGAAACCCATCAACTCCTTTTGTCTTGTGCTCCAAACTGGAACAATGGGGCTGTAACTTGTGCAGACGGTTGAACACAACCACCCCACAACTGTGCCACTGCCTTTCAGTCTGGTCCGATAGTGCCCCCTTCTTATGCAGTCCTGCACCTCTGTCAATACCCCTCAATCCTCACCTGCTGCCCTACAGCTCTGCCCATGCTCCTCAAGTCTGACCTTACAGAAATCCTAATGCCCCTGTTGTTGTCTTATCTATATGAACAATGTTTTAGTTTCTGTAGTAGTTTCTGTGTTTAAGGACAAATTTGGTAATTAAAAAGATGTGTAATTGATTTGTCTTGTAGAATTAAATTAGCCCAACATCAGTAACAGTAAAACCTTATCTGCAAAAGACCTTTTTTGACTGGTATTATTTGTGAAAAAGAGGTATGTTGAGAAATGAGGGTGATAGGAACCATAGAGGTGAAAGACCCCTGTATTCTGCTCCTCAAGCCCCTGAGATAGCCAGTCCCCCTGTCCTGGAGTCTACTGGAACCACTAACCTAAAAGTAAAAAGCCCCTGAGCCCCTTGGAGCCTCCCACATCCATATTTATTCTCCTGCCCCATGAATCTTTATTTGGGTTGGTGTTTTTTGCCAGCAGGTGGCAGCAGCATCCCAGGCATGGTGCAACCATCTGGTGTCAGTTTACTGACATGTTCTTTCATGCTCCAGTTTCCCCTTTGAGATTCAGTCAAGGGGCTCCAGTGTTTCCAGTATACTAATCATGATCATTCCACATCTCACCACCAGTTTAAGAGATTGGCTGAATCCAGACACATTATTTGCTGAGGAAAGACTGTACTGCCCTGTACTGCCACAGAAAATCTTTCACTCTCTCTGTCTCTCACTCGTAGCCTCACGTAGACACTGTTCTGTTGTGTTCACCTCACCGGCTGTCCCAGCCTGACCTAACACTTATGTAACAGCCATTCAAGTCTCATTCCCTTGTCCTGCCCTTGCCAAATCCCACATATGAATCTGCCGTTCCTTCTTCCCTTTCCCAACAGCAGCAAAGTCACAGAAAAGCCAGAGCCTTACAGAGAGGTTGCTAATGAACCGGCTGCTGATCATGCATTCCCCCTGTTAGACTCTCATACCCAGGTCCTTGGCAGCCCAATTAGGAGATGATTGGGAACAAATCCATCTCCCTGTGCCCGTCTATTAGCGTCACATTCTTCCCTTCCCTCCTGGCAGCCTCAGAGGAAACGGCTTTCCAGTTCTAGAGGCCTGGACAGAGACAAGGAGATGGCATATTCCAAACCATAAGTGATCTCTCTCCTGCCATCCATCACCACCACAAACAGAAGCTAGGGATACTATCCGTTACCCATCCTGGCTAATAGCCATTAATGGACTTAACCTCCATGAATTTATCCAATTCTCTTTTAAACCCTGTTATAGTCCTAGCCTTCAAAGCCTCCTCAGGCAAGGAGGTCCACAGGTTGACTGTGCGCTGTGTGAAGAAGAACTCCCTTTTATTTGTTTTAAACCTGCTGCCTATTAATTTCATTTGGTGGCCCCTGGTTCTTATATTATGGGAACTAGTAAATAACTTTTCCTTATTCACTTTCTCCACTCCACTCATGATTTTATATACCTCTATCAACTCCCCTCTTAGTCTCTCCTTTTCTAAGCTGAAAAGTCCTAGCTTCTTTAATCTCTCCTCATATGGGACCTGTTCCAAACCCCTAATCATTTTAGTTGCCCTTCTCTGAACCTTTTCTGGTGCCAGTGTATCTTTTCTGAGATGAGGAGACCACATCTGTATGCAGTATTCAAGATGTGGGCGTACCATGGATTTATATAAAGGCAATCAAATATTCTCCATCTTATTCTCTATCCATTTTTGAATGATTCCTAACATCCTGTTTGCTTTTTTGACTGTGTGGATGTCTTCAGAGAACTATCCACGATGACTCCAAGATCTCTTTCCTGATTAGTTGTAGTTAAATTAGCTCCCATCATAGTGTATGTATGGTTGGGGTTATTTTTTCCAATGTGCATTACTTTACATTTATCCACATTAAATTTCATTTGCCATTTTGTTGCCCAATCACTTAGTTTTGTGAGATCATTTTGAAGTTCTTTACAGTCTGCTTTGGTCTAAACTATCTTGAGCAGTTTAGTATCGTCTGCCAACTTTGCTATCTCACTTTTTACCCCTTTCTCCAGACCATTTATGAATAAGTTGAATAGGATTGGTCCTAGGACTGACCCTTGGGAAACACCACTAGTTACCCCTCTCCATTCTGAAAATTTACCATTTATTCCTACCCTTTGTTCCCTGTCTTTTAATCAGTTCTCAACCTATGAAAGGCTCTTCCCTCTTATCACATGATAACTTAATTTACGTAAGAGCCTTTGGTGAGGGATCTTGTCAAAGGTTTTCTGGAAATCTAAGTACACTATGTCCATTGTATCCCTCTTGTCCACATGTTTGTTGACTCCTTCAAAGAACTCTAATAGATTAGTAAGACATGATTTCCCTTTACAGAAACCATGTTGACCTTTGTCCAACAATTGATGTTCCTCTATGTACCTCCAGTGTATTCTCCTGTTAGGAAAAACCAGGACTATGTGCTGTAGAGGGAGCAGGACTGTTGGCAGTGGGGGTTATCTCTCAGTTACTCCAGTTCTGGTTTCCCCCAACAGGAGGCACTATAAGGAGCAAGGCAGAAGTATTGGCTGTGGGGATGCTTGGGGTATAGCGGTTTGCAGCTGTTGTGGTGGTTGGTCTTACTTGCCCTCTTCCCTCTGCACAGAGTCCTCCCAACATTTGTGTTTACTCAGCAAACAGGGCCTTGTGTTTGTGCAAATGCTCAAGTATCAGAGGGGTAGCCGGGTTAGTCTGGATCTGTAAAAGCAGCAAAGAGTCCTGTGGCACCTTATAGACTAACAGACGTTTTGGAGCATGAGCATGCATGCATCCGACAAAGTGGGTATTCACCCACGAAAGCTCATGCTCCAAAATGTCTGTTAGTCTATAAGGTGCCACAGGACTCTTTGCTGCTTTTGCAAATGCTCAAGTAATCCCAGAAAGATCCTCTGTCCTCTCTTCTATAAGGTTTTTGCCCAGGATCTAGCCCATCTCCTGGTGAGGCAAAAGTGCCAAATTGTTCCCACTTCCCTGGTTCCTCTTCACTGTTGTGGTATAAACCATCCCTGTGGCCTTTAATTAAAGGTCATAACTTCAATTGGAGCTAAACTTAGCTCCCTCCCACTTTCGTAGCACTGGGAATAGCAGCTGGATAAGAGGAGTTAGATTACTCCTCAGCCAGGTGATCTGTCTCTGCCCTCCCCTTGGTATCTGCTCTGCTACCCACTCCCATCTGTGCTTTCCCCTGCTGCCTCCTATCCCTACAGATCCTGCTCTGCTGACCCACACAGTCCTGGAAGACTGAGCTCTGATATGAGGGCTGGGGAAGATTTTACTCCTCAATTATTACCCGTATACATCTCCATAACCCAAATATTCTCATGAAAGGGGCACTCCTTAGAGATTTCAAAAAGGTGTAGTTTCAAATACCCTCCAGCTCTCAATCCTAAAATGGTATGCCTATTCTGCAGGCATCTTGTCCCATGCTGGGCCTTGCTGAGATGAAGCCTGTATAGCGGGCATCCCAACTTGGGCTGGGCGTAGCCAGGGCGCTGCTGTGAGAAAGCTCATGCAGGGATCTCAATCTGGGCTAGGCAGGTGCAGCGAACAGATGTGAAGCAGCCACTGTATCCAGGCAGGGCACTGCCAAAGACAAGTTGTTCAAGCTGTGGGCGCTCCCCCTTCACACACACAATTGTGTCACTACCAGGCCCTGGCCTGTTCTCCAGCCAATGAAAATGCACTGCCACCATTAATGTGAGCAGGCTAGTCAGGTGGTAGGCAGGATGTCCGCAGTCACGTCTAGTGGGTAGGCGCCTCCCAGGGCCTTATTCAAATGTTACTCACGCTGCTGAGCGCAGCCTGATGGGAACCTGGCCTGAGGGTGGGGAATGCCAGCCAGTCTGGGAAACACAGTCCCATTCTAGGCATGTCTGGCTGAAGCAAATCAGGGGGGACGCAGAGCCAATGAAAGTCCGGGGCAATTTTAGCTCAGGAGGGCTTGGGGCCAGCAGCACTGTAAGCTTCCTTGCAGCTGTGCTGAGCCGAGGGAAAGGTGCCCGCGGGTGTAGGATCCTCCCTGCAGTGTCCTGGCAAGGTCCTGAGAGGGGTAGAATTGGTTTGGGGGATTTGTTCCCTCTGAGTCCAGCTGGTAGCTTGTTTGAGCGACAATTGTTCCCTATTCTTTCCAGGGGTGGGGGAGGGGCGGTTGTGCAACTCCCACCCAGCCCCCATCTCAGAGCGGAGCTGCCGGGTTTGGCCTCTTGCCCTATTACCATAGTGTTTATAATAGAGGTGCATACACTTACTTTCCTGCCAGTCTTCGGTGAGCAGGATAGAAGAAAGCACCAGGTGTAACTCAGCCTTGAGTGGAGACAAACCCCTGGCTCACACCAGTGAGAGACCCCTGGGTCCCATCCCCCATGCAGGGCCTTTGAGAAAGATTGGGAGGGGCTTCCAGGACCCTTGCCCTCTCCCTGCCTGAAAATGTCAGAGCCCCTGGAAACAGGTGCCCCCAATAGAGGGATCCCCTCAGGCTCCTGTGTGCTTCCCCTCTCGCCACTGTGTCTCCAGCTTCCTGTGGGAGTCTGTCCTCATGCAGCTGACCTTTCCCGGCCCACCATACAGCAGAGGGGCTCATCCGGGGGTGCACAGGAGCCAAACAAGCAAGTACAGAATAAACTCCATTGAGAAACCCTGCTATAGCCCTTCAATCCTGTTTTATAATCCTCTGCCATTCCATTCCTGGGCTCCTCACGTACAGCCCTAACTATGCCCATTAGGTGTAATCTGCAACCCTCCTGCGATTTCACTCACCAGTGTCCCCCATTCCCAGACACACAGGGCACGCTACTGATTATGTGTATTACAGTAGCATCTAGAGGTCCCAGCCAGGACCATGGGTCCCTTGTGCTGGGCACTGAACATAGTGACAAGCCTCTTTCTATTCCAGTCAGCCCCTGCCTCTATAGCTCTCCTAGTGCCCCTCAGCCTCGATGGCTGGGCCTGTGCCCTGGGTGCTGTGTCAGGCTATCTGTGTTTGTGGTTACAGTGTAGCTGGTGAATCCTACTGTCTGTGTCTCCTCTCACACACGTGCACGGGATTCATGGTAGGGTGACCAGACAGCAAATGTGAAAAATCGGGATGGGGGAGGGGGGTGTAATAGCCTATATAAGAAAAAGACCCAAAAATCGGGACTGTCCCTATAAAATCGGGACATCTGGTCACCCTAATTCACAGGTTGGAGTCTCCCCCTGCCTTCCCCTTGCACAGCAGGTGGGGACACAGGAGAGATCTGAGAGTGATTGGCTGTGTGGGGCTTGCAAGAGATGGGAGAGGGGGAGCCCCCGCCCCGCTTCTCCTTTGTAGGCTAGGGAGTGCAAGAGAACAGCCAAAAATGGGTGTGGGAGGCGCGCAACCCAGCAGCATTAAGGCTGCACGTACGCTGCTCTCGGCTGCCCTCCGCCTCTGATTTGACGCTTTCTCCAAAGGCCGGGCCCAGGAATTACCATACGGAGCTCTATAAAGGCCGGGGCAGCGAGCCTGCCTCCCTTTACCTTCCCCCTACTGCAGGCGCGCGGCTCAGAGGCAGCCCCCCCAGGTAAGAAAGGGCTCCCCACAACGTGGAGCCGGAACACGGCAACCAGGGTGGCCTCCCGCTGCGCTCCCGGGCAGCGATGCTGGCGGCTCTGGGGTGGCAGGGGGCGGAGTGCGGGTTTCGGGTGCTGGAGGAATAAAGATCGTGCGGGCCAAGAGCGGGGGCGGCTGCGGCCTGGGGGCAGACGGGAGGGGGGGCGCTGAGACGTTGTAGGGGCAGGTGCACGTGAGGCGCTGGCTGATTTCGGATTCTCCTTTGTGCTCAGGCGGGCTAAGCAAAATGGAGGCGCGGGGGGGGGCGAGGTGACCAAACCCGATTGGGGCGGAGGGTGTAACTGCCCGACGTGCGCTGCAAGCGGAGCCGGGAGTGGAGCGCGGTGGGGGCGGCGCGGACGCTGCTGCTGGCCCAGGGAGGAGGAAGTCGCGCTCCGGGGGAAGTGGGTTTGGCGGGTCCGGCAGGGCGCCTGTGTCCCGCCCCGCACGCACGCGTGGGGCTCCGGTGCTCTGACCCCCGCACACCCAGTCCCCGCCCGGCGGGGCTTTCCGGCCCGGCGCCGCGGCTTAAATACGTGGGGCTAGCTTGCTGGAGCCCCCCCACCCCGGGGGGCGCAGCCGCGGCAGGGTGCGTGGCTGGGGGGTGCGGGTCCTGCTGTCCCTCGAGGGTGTCTCACCCCCACCCCCTTCTCCGCAGGAGCATCTCGTCAGAGACGATGGTGAAGGTCGGAGTTAACGGGTGAGTCTCTGCAGGGGCGGGGCACTGGGCGCGGCGGGGCTGCCCCTAGGGCAGGGTAAGGCCCGAGTGTGTGGGGCGGGGGAGGGGGCTGGTCTCCAGCGCTGGGGGGGGCTCCCCGCGCCAAGGGCGCGGCAAGGGCGCTTGGGCCGCGGCTGGCCTGCAACCCCCCCCAGGCTGCGGGCCCCTGGCGGGACGGTCCTGGCCCGGATGACTCATTTCTCCCCGCGGCTGCCGGGCCGTGACTCACCCCGAGCGGGAAGCGCCGCTGCATGCCGGGCTCCTGCCTCCGCCCCGGGAAGGGCGCCGTGGTATCGCGTGTCGTCCCCGGGCCCGGGGAATGTGACCTTCTCCTGCCGCGCCGCGGAGTAACCGGAGCTGGGGCCCGGGGTAAATTTAGCACCCGACCTTTGGGGGCGCGGGGCGGGGTCTCTGTTAATCTCTGCTCGCCCCTTGCAGGGCTGCAGCTACTGGGGGCCCCTCCTACCTTATGGCCTCTGCGCCGGGAAGTAGCTCTCTTTCCTCCCCCCACTGGTCTTCTCTGAATCCCACAGGTCTGAATCTGGGGTAGCCTCTGGGAATGAAGCCAAGCCTGAGCTCCCCATCAGAACAGGGGTTCCCTCCCTGAGTGGGGGTGTGTGTGCGCCAACCTCTTCTATTCCTCTCCTAGATTTGGCCGTATCGGCCGCCTGGTCACCAGAGCTGCCTTCAACTCTGGCAAAGTCCAGATTGTAGCAATCAATGACCCGTTCATTGACCTCAACTACATGGTGAGTGGGACCCAGATCTCTAACTTTGAGCTTGCTGTGTGGCCTGTGCAGGTGCTGTGCTGCAGGTGGGGTGGAAAGAGGTGGGGAAGGAATGCAAGTTGTCTGACCTATCTATTATGTGCTTTCCCTGTGAAAGCCAGAGAACAACCCAGGGGATGAGATGAGATTTAATAGGACCAGAAACTTCCATTTGAGCTAAATACAGATGAGCAAGGTCACTACAGGCTGCAGCCAACTAAACCCACGGATTCCTGTGGCCAAAATCAGGGTTGAGGGGCATTAACAGACCTATGAGTGGGCTTTGAGGATTGAAATAGGGAAGCTTTGAGAATGCAGCCAGTACTTGACTTCTGTCCGTTTCTACTCCTAGGTTTACATGTTCAAATATGACTCCACTCACGGGCGTTTTCATGGCACTGTCAAGGCTGAAAATGGAAAACTTGTGATTAATGGAAACCAAATTACCATTTTCCAGGAGTGAGTGTGACTCTTCTTTGCCTTTCCTTTGGGCCTATGGGAGAGGGCATTTGACAACCCTGCAGTTCCTAAACTGTTTGTCTTCTCTCAGGCGTGATCCCGCTAACATCAAGTGGGGAGATGCTGGAGCAGAGTATGTTGTAGAATCCACGGGAGTTTTCACCACCACAGAGAAGGCCAGCGTGAGTGATGGATCACATCTGGCTTGGGTATGGGAGGAAAAGGGTGTAGGGATGACTCCATCTGCTGCAGGTGCAAGTAGGTGTGTACAGACTTCTCCCAGTCTGAGGCTGTATTGCAGTGGAGGTGTTTTGTTTTTTCCTTTTTTGAGGGGGAGGAGGGGCAAGATATCCCAAATGTGCTGCTTTATTGGAGCTGTAGAGGAGTCTATTAATGTTGGTCTGTCTCCCTCAGGCTCACCTGAAGGGTGGCGCTAAGCGTGTCGTCATCTCTGCCCCCTCAGCTGATGCACCTATGTTTGTGATGGGTGTCAACCATGAGAAATATGACAAGTCTATGAAAATTGTCAGGTGAGGATGTGGGGGAAATCAGGGTTGAACCTGAGGTGCAGAACTGACTATTGTCCTCTCCTGTGAACGTGTGTGGCGGAGATGAGTGATTGGCCTCTCCTGTAGAGGGACTGCCTTCTGGGGGGTGGGCCCTGACTGCCTCTGGCTGACTGTGCTTCTTGTCTTTCTTCCAGCAATGCTTCCTGCACCACCAACTGCCTGGCTCCTTTGGCCAAGGTCATCAATGACAACTATGGCATAGTGGAAGGTCTCATGGTAGGTGATCTGGAGGCACAACCCCTTATTCCTGAAAGCCCCGCCCCCCCAGCTCTGTCTGTGGGGCAAACTATAGAGCTCTGGATGGTGCTTCTTTCCCCAGTCCACAGTTTTGGGTGGAGAGGGATGGTGACTGTGACCCCACAGAGCAGGAGAGACAGGCTCCCTGTGCTGCCTGGAATAGAGGAAAAGGGAGGGTTGGGGGAGGAATACTTAGTTCAGTGGGGTGAGGCTCTATGTAGATGTTGATTCTGTTCTACCCCCTCCCCCCTTTAACTTCCAGACCACTGTCCATGCCGTCACAGCCACACAGAAGACTGTGGATGGCCCCTCTGGGAAGATGTGGCGAGATGGCAGAGGTGCTGCCCAGAACATCATCCCAGCATCCACTGGGGCTGCTAAGGCTGTGGGCAAGGTCATTCCAGAGCTGAATGGGTGAGTGTCGGTTCCATGCATCCCTTGCTTTGGGGCACAGGGATATCAGAAGGGGCAGGGAACCTGCAGCTGGCCCACTTTGCCCTCTCCCCAGTAGGATATGCAGAAGTCCTGGTTGGGGGCAGGAGCCTGTTCTGATCCACTTGTCTCTCTCACAGGAAGCTCACTGGAATGGCTTTCCGAGTTCCAACTCCCAATGTCTCTGTCGTGGACCTGACTTGTCGTCTGGAAAAATCAGTGAGTATTGCAGGAAGTGGACCAGGCAGGCCCTGGAGCCTGCACCCCCAATGTTTGTCTCCACCTTAACCTATGGGGCAGGGAGCAGCTGCTTTGCAGCCTCCATCCTATTTGGAAGTAGCCCCTTGTTGCTTGTTTCTTGTTGTTCTAAGAGATTATGCAAGAGGCTGCCCCATGTCTGGTGTATTTCCTGGCATAATGGGGTCCTAGCTATGCATCTCAGCTGTGCAGTCTCAACTGGCAGCAATCTTCCCTGGGAAGCAGCTGCCACTCCATGGGGTCTGGGATGCTCTGATCTCTCTCTCTCTCTCTCTCTCTCTCTCTCTCTCTCTCTCTCTCTCTCTCTCTCTCTCAGGCCAAGTATGATGACATTAAGAAGGTGCTGAAAAGTGCCTCTGAGGGGCCTATGAAGGGCATCCTGGGATACACCGAGGACCAGGTAAACTCTCACCATCCTTTCAACAGATTGGGAGAGGAATGGGGTGAATACCTCCTCACATGAAGGGGAAAAGGGAAGCAACCCCCTGGGAGTGTTAATGTATCAGGGTGTCAATAACATTTTTGTGGGCTTGGGGGATGGAGTTGAGGGCAAAATGAGGGGGTGTGTGACAGTCTTTCCCTCTTCCCTCCCCACTTGCAGGTTGTCTCCAGTGACTTCAACGGCGACAACCACTCATCTATCTTTGATGCAGCTGCTGGCATTGCTCTCAATGATCACTTTGTCAAACTGGTCTCCTGGTATGGAGAAGAGAGGCTGTGGAGATGAGGGATTTGGAGGGTTGTTTCTCTGGGATAGGTTGGGAGTCCAGGGGAGACTTGGGGGTCACTTAAGGGGGCCGGCAAGGATCCTATCATGGCAAGCTTTGCATGCTCTCCCTCTGCCTCCAGCTGGAATTTTAGGTTGAAGACACTTCGCTGCTAGCAGCGAGTTTTTGGTTGGCAAAGAGGCAGTATCTGCCTAGGAAGACCTCCTATAGAGTGAGGTTGACCCCTAGTATCTGAATCTTTCCCAGCTGGAGGAATGGAGGTTGTTCTGGGGCTTGGGGGAGTGGGGGGGGACTCCCGTGGGGGACGTACAAGGGGTCATCCATCCCTAACTGCTCCTTCTCTACTTCTGTCTCCAGGTATGACAACGAGTTTGGATACAGCAACCGTGTTGTGGACTTGTTAGTTCACATGGCATCTAAGGAGTAAGCCAGGTGCATGGATCAGCCTCTGCCTGGGGAATGAGGTGTGTGTGGGGGGGAAGTCTCACTGGAGACCCTTGTTCCTCCCACCCCTCTTCTCACCACCACTCAGCTCTGCAGCCTGCAGCAAGAAGCCAGTTCTGTTCCATCTGTCTTCCCCATTCCTCTACTGTGTATCTGAAGCTTGGGGGAGGTGGAGAGGCTAACAGAAGCTGACCTGTTTCTATACCACAATTTCTCAAATAAAGTAATAGCTATCCTAAAATATTCCTGTTTCTGTCTGTCCGGAGATGCCACAAAGGGCTCATAGCATGTGTTACTGTGGCCACTGACATAGCCTGGGACTCTTCCACCACCCCAAATGGTAGCTACTGGCCAGGAAATGCAGCTGTTGCGAACTAAGAATATTTCATACAAGACTAAAACTAAGGTTTAATCCTAGCAGTTAAACCTTGGGAAATGCCAGAAGAAAAGCTGTGCAGGGTGTGGTTAGACTTTTTTTTTTTTTTTGGTTGGGGGGAGAGACACATGGTGTTCCCTCTGTGCTGCCCCAGCCCTGCACGGACAGCTGGCATGGCAGACTTCAAGTGAACTGCCCAATGACCACAAGGTCTGTTAAGGAACGAAAGCATCCAGCCAGGTTTGTCAATGAAGCGCAGTGCTAGTGTCCCATAGCCTCTACTGGACCACTAATGCATGTATGCCTGTAACAGTGGACCAGCTCAGTGAATGGTGGGACTTTCCATTCCTCCCTAGGCCAGACAAAGATATTCCCTCTGATACATTTTTATACCCAGATGCAAACAAGTTAGTACTGCCCCTCTAATGCAGTTACTGCCCCCTGATGTGGCTATTTATTATCCATCCCCATGTACATGTTGGTTAAATTAAAACACTTCTATTAATGTCAGGATGGCAGTATGTATCTTTTAGGAGGGGTCAGTGTGTTCCTGCTATTCTTGAGGAATGTTTTTGTACCATCCCTGATATCGGGATGTGTTGGTACCACTTAATATCAGGATGTGTTTGCATGAGTACTTTGTGACTAGCACTACTTAAGAATGTGTGTATTTGCAACATAAGCCCTGTTCTTGGCAGATTCTGTGAGCAGGCCTTGCCTCATACCAGGCCTCTGATACAAGGGTTTATGTTTCAGGCTTTCTTTCTACTATGCAGGAAACCTTAAATCTGCCTTTTAATGATAGTCAAGCTACATGATCATATATAGTGCCTTTTTGAATCCCTAGTACCTATGCTTCATTCATTCAGAGCACATGGACAACAAATGAGATGGGGTTATATGAATGAAATTCTGCTACAGTTCTTGTGTGATGCTGGGCCCTAACTTTCAGGGGCGGCCACTAATTGTGTTCTCAGTATCACAATTGACAACTAAAGCCTGACTTTCAGATGTGATTGAACGACTGCAACTGAAGTCTGAGAATGGCAGGTGCTTAGCAGCTCTGGGAAATATCAGAGCCTAGGTCTGCCAAGTTGGGCACTTCTACAGAGGTTTAGCCTTCATCTTTTCCCTCAGTTGCCTTCTAAAATACTTTCCTGCTTTCTAGTAGTATTAAGGTAAGTAAATTCATTAATGGGGTGAAGTACTTGGCTACTGTGGGTGTCATGAAAATAACTTATTCAGTGCAAGGTTTGGGTGGTGTATGATTAAGGATGTGGCAGTACCTCTGTAATGGAAACAAGCAGCTATTAAATATTTTATGCTCAGTCCCTGATCACTGTCCATCCTGTGTAAGAAATGAGGTGGGAGGACAGTACAGTATATCAGGTAACTAGGTATTGTAGCTTTTTTGGTTATAACGTTGCAAAGTCAATAATCCCAACTAGAAAAAGTTGCCTTTGTAATATTTGGTTCTGTTGTTCATATGTATTAGTGTAGTCTTAAAATTCTGTATTTTACAGAGCTGCTAGATAGTATTTCTCTTATCTTAATTACAAATGTAGCTCCTGGCCTCATTTACTATCCACCATCCAAACAATGCCCTGAAAACACCTTATGCCTCTTAGCTCACCTGTGAGCTGTAAAAATATTACTATGTTCATGTTACAGGGAAGGGCAAGTGAAGCATAGCTTAAGGCAAAATATAGCCACTAATTTTGGCTACCTTAATGAATTCACGTGAGTCTTGAACCTTCAGAGTACTTAGCATTATCTTTCACTTTCTATGTGGCTAGCAAAGCACTTATTGGCCTTAGAAGTGAGTGCTCAGCACTTCTGTAAATCAGAGCCCGAGATCTCAAATTATGCATATGGGGGTGGAGGGAAGAAATGCCTGCCCTGTTCTAAAGCCTAATCTAATTCATCACACATCCATGATTTGGTCTGAATGAGGCAGGGGCCCTGTGGAAAAATTAGTCTTTAATTACATGATTAGATACTATCAATGCGGGGGGAGGGGGGGCGGGTTGTGTAACTTCAATTCTGGCATTTCCTACTGAGTGCATGATTACACACACATAGCTATACTGAAAAGAGGGGTGGTGATTTTCCTAGGCTTGTGAGAAGGGAAACAACTTTCACTGTGTGATATAGTAGTATTATCCATGTGGTTCATTAACAGGATTAGAGTCAGTGAGGTGATTTGAAAGATTATTTCACTTGAGGTAGTGAGGTGATACCAGTAACAAGTGGTTATCTGGCAGTGGAGGGGGCTAAGAGTTTGCCAGCAAGTTTCACAGCTGTTTGTGACGGAGGAATAAAGAGACTCTGAAATATTAGATTCTCCTCTAGCTCTTTGGAAAAGACCATGCTCTAGCAGCCATTGTCCCTTCTGCCCATGTAGCTTGTCCTACTCCTTTCCTACGATTCCCAGCTCCTTAGCCCTGCTCCATTTTCCTGGGCTGGTGAGTCTGCTTCCTGCCTGAGCTTGGTCTTCCAGTCTCCATCCCCAGTCCCTGTGGCTTCTTATCCCATCTTACTCTCTACCTGTGCTCTTTACCCATGTTTTCCCTAATTTTGTTCTTGGAAACGAGTAAATCATTTTTTTGTTGAAACCTTCCAAAACAAATTCAGCTGGTCCCTGATTGCTGGCATAGGAAGTTTCAGTCTGAATGGTTAATAAAAGCTGACAACATATTCTTATAATAATGGGAAGTGTCAGTCAACTATAGCCAGCACAATGAGCTATACACAGCACAGACCTATCCCTTAAGCTAAAGCAGGGGTCGGCAACCTTTCAGAAGTGCTGTGCCGAGTCTTCATTTATTCACTGTAATTTAAGGTTTTGCGTGCTGGTAATACATTTTAACGTTCTTAGAAGGTCTCTTTCTATAAGTCTATAATATATAACTAAACTATTGTTGTATGTAAAGTAAATAAGGTTTTTAAAACGTTTAAGAAGCTTCATTTAAAATTAAATAAAATGCAGAGCCCCCTAGACCGGTGGCCAGGACCCGGGCAGTGTGAGTGCCACTGAAAATCAGCTCGCGTGCCGCCTTCGGCACCCATGCCATAGGTTGCCTACCCCTGTGCTAAAGGAACAACTGGAACATACTTAAAAGAGAGGACACTATCCTGGGAAGCAGTGTCTCTGAAAGAGGATAATCAGCTGAGCATGAGGTCCCTGTACAACATTGTAGCCAAAAGGACTAATGCATGAACAAGGGAATCTCAGGTACGAATAGAGGTTATTTTAGCTCTAAATTTGGCACTGGTGCAACTGCTGCTGGAATATTGTATCCAGTTCTGGTGCCCACAATTCAAGAAGGATGTTGATAAATTGGAGAGAACAATGAGTTAGAAAACCTGCCTTATGGTGATAAACTAAAGGAGCTCAATCTATTTAGCTTAACAAAGAGAAGGTTGGGGGTGACTTGATCACAGGCTGTAAGTAGCTACATGGGGAACAAATATTTAACAGCTCTTCAATCTAACAAAGGTATAACAAGATTCAATGGCTGACAGTTGAAGCTAGGCAAATTCAAACTGGAAATAAGGTGCACAATTTTAATAGTAATTAAGCACTGGAACAATTTACCAAGGGTAGTGGCAATTTTAAAATCGGCTGGATTTAAAAAAAAAAAAAAAAAGCTTTAGCTCAAAAGAAATCATTGTGGGGGAGGTGTATGGTCTGTGTTATATAGGCGGTCTGCCTAGATGATCAGTGGTCCCTTCTGGTTTTGACTATTATGACTCTATTAAGTTTGAGTTTGTCTGTGGAGCTGTGACGCACATTGCCAATGGGTTACAGAACAGCTTTCCAGACAGCAGTGGCCTGTGTGTTATCAAGATTCCTGGATCCTACTTCTGTCTCTGAAAGGATAGTTTGGTGGTGGGTTGGCTTGCAGGTATGTGCAATGTGGTCAGAAAATTAAGGACCAAGAGTGAAACAAGTTCTACTGATGCCAGGTGTAAATAGTGATTTTTTTTTTCTGTGTATGTTTTGATGGTGGCCAGTTTGTTTATGAATTTGTGTGAGGCTAGCACAAGGCACTCTTCTGCAACCCAGGGCTATCGTGTCTTAAAATGTGGCTGCTTCTTATATATATTTTACCATGAGAAAAATCATCTCTTCCCCTAAACTTGTTCTTAAAAATGTTGGGCTTGTTTTTTGCTGGAATGGTTCAAAATGCTTCAAGCTCAGGCATGGACAACTTCAGCCTCAACAGTTAGTTTGGCAAATTTATAAGCCACTGAAAATAGATTACACAATAGTAACTCAGACTATGTGCTTTGTCTATAACTCAGTGTGTGTATTTAAAAAAAAAAAATTAGGGCAAGTCTACACTTAAAACGCTACATTGGTGCAACTGTGCCACGGTAGCACTTTAACACCACTAGGAGACCGCTTTCCCATTGGCACAGTTAGTCCACCTCCGTCAGAGGCAATATACCACTGGCTACACCAGTGCTTAAGTCAGCATAACTACATCAATCAGCGGTGTGGATCACTAGGTATGTGTCATCAATATCCATGTGCACTGGTCAGGGGTGGTGCATGATGCTCATATCATTAAGAACACAGGACTGTTTAGAAAGCTGCAAGCATAGACTTTCCCTATTGTCGGCTTACCGTTGGTGATGTTGAAATGCTAGTAGTGATCCTAGGGGACCTAGCCTACTCCTTCCCCAGGCTCATGAAGCCATACATTGGCCACCTCCACAGCACCAAGGAAAGATTCAGCTACTGACTCAGCAGGTGCAGAATGACAGTTGAATATGATTTTTGTTAGAGTGAAGGGACACTGGCTTTGTTTACGCCCTAGTTTGGATCTCAGTGGTCCCCAGGCGTGTCCCTGAGTGCCTGCGCAGCGCTAAATAGGCTACCATGCAACTTACAGGGAACTAAGCCTGTGATTTACAGGACATAAGACTAAGTGACCTAAAGGTAGGTCCCATTTGGCCTTAAACCCTATTGAAACTATAATTTTTATTTATTTTAATCAGGGAAACTCAAACAACAATTTTGTGAAGCAGCCTGCCAGATAATTCCATTTTGTGACAAATTTCTAGGTTTTGAAATTTGTCTTTGTTCCACATGGGCATTGACTCTCTCTCCTATGAAGTGACTAGCAATCTCTGGACCCAAAACTCCTTCCCAACAAAGTTCCTCACTGTTAAATATTTTTCCTTCAACAAAAGTTCATTTTAGTCAAAAATGTTCTGCCTAGCTCTAGACTAGTCAAGTTGCACAAAGGCACAACAAACAAACAATGACAAACATACACAATTCTACCTTTCTCAACTACAGTGTTCACATGCGGACAACCTGAACTCTGTGTGACAGGTTGTGTGTCTCACACACACACACACCTCTCTGCTCCCCAGGGCAGAGAGAGAGAGAGAGAGAGAATCTGGGAGCTGTGGCAACCACTTTGCCCCCTAACCATACAGCTGGGCTAGTCTCTCTCACACAGCTCTGCTGGTGGTTCAGCCAGCCGCTCCAGGCCCTGTTATCACCCAGCATGACAGCAGGTGGTGCCACACACTCAAATGAGGTTGCTGAGTGTTGCACCTAAGCCACTCAAGGACAAAATAACAGCCAATTTTCCAGCTCCCCAGCCTTGCACCCTTGTTGGAGTATAAACTCAGTATTATATGGTCTTGCACTGCACAGCTTACAATGCAAGCTCATTAATATAGTTTTCCCAGACACTTCACTCAGAACACACTGGTTAAGATAAAACATGTTCATTAACTATAGAAAGATAGATTATAAGTGATAAACAGATCAAAGCAAATTATATAGCAAATAAACAAAAATGCAAACTAAGCCTAACATACTAGCTCAGGGGTCGGCAACCTTTCAGAAGTGCTGGGCTGAGTCTTCATTTATTCATTCTAATTTAAGGTTTTGCGTGCCGGTAATACATTTTAATGTTTTTAGAAGGTCTCTTTCTATAAGTCTATAATATATAACTAAACTATTGTTAAGTATCAGAGGGGTAGCCGTGTTAGTCTGGATCTGTAAAAGCAACAAAGAATCCTGTGGCACCTTATAGACTAACAGACGTTCTGCAGCATGAGCTTTCGTGGGTGAATACCCACTTCTTCGGATGCAAGTGGTGGAAATTTCCAGGGGCAGGTTTATATATGCCTCCTTCTGCTCTTAAACCCCCCCCCCCACACACACACAGTATAAACTATTGTTGTATGTAAAGTAAATAAGGTTTTTAAAATGTTTAAGAAGTTTCATTTAAAATTAAGTTAAAATGCAGAGCCCTCCGGACCTGTGGCCAAGGACCCAGGCAGTGTGAGTGCCACTGAAAATCAGCTCACGTGCTGCCTTTAGCACACATGCCATAGGTTGCCTACCCCTGTACTAGATAGATAGGATTTGAATTAGCAATTTCTCACACTGACTGATGATACAAGCAGTCTACCAAGTTTCCCCCACACAGGCTATAAATCCTTTTAGCCTGGGACCAGCACTTCCCCCAGTTCAGTCTTTGTTCCTCAGGCGTTCTCCTGTGTGGGAGTGAGGCCCAGTGATGATGTTACTCCTCACCTTATATAGCTTTTCCATATGGCAGGAACCAGGAGTGTAGCGAGGGGGGGAGCAGGGGGAGCGCATTATCCAAAAGTGGCACCTTAGGCCCCAACCCCGTGGGAGCTCCAGCTCCCTGCCCTGCCCCCCAGCCCCAGCTCACCTCGGCTCTGCTTCCGCCTCCTCCCCTGAACGCTCCACCCCACTTCTCCCCCCTCCCCCCGCTTTCTGTGCATCAGCTGTTCGTGCGGGAAGCTGGGAGGGTGGAGAAGCAGTGCGGCGGCTTCGCGCTCAGGCCCAGTGAGGTGGAGCCAGAGGTGAGGTGAGGTGAGCTGGGGGGGCCACCCGCACTGCAGCAGGTAACGTGGGCGGGGGGGTGCAGGGGAACCACTCCCCGCCCCAGTTCACCTCTGCCTCTGCTTCCCTGGGCCTGAGCGCAAAGCCACCACTTGCTTCTCCACCCTCCCAGCTTCCCGCACGAACAGCTGATGCACAGGAAGTGGGGGGGCTGCGAGCTCGGCCTGACCCGGTGCTCCAAGCGCTGCACGGTGGTGGCGTGGCCCAGCTCCAGCCAAGTGGCGCATGGCTGTAGCACCGCCAGCCACTTAGAGGCAGCGCGGTAAGGGGGAGGGGGTTTGGATAGAGGGCAAGGGAGTTCGGGGGGTGGTTGGGGTGGGAGGGTGGATAGAGGTCGGGGTGGTCAGAGGGCAGGGAATGGGGGGTTGAATGGGGGCAGTTGTCCCAGGTGAGCAGTCAGGAAGGAGTGGGGGTTTGATGGGGTGGCAGGGAGCAGTCAGGGGACAAGGAAGGGGGGTGGATGGGGCAGGGGTCCAGGGGAGGCATCAAGGAACATGGGGGTTGGATAATTGACAATGCAGCTGCAGGAGAACCTTATCCGTGTACCTGTGCGGGAGAGCACGCTCTGTTGTACTGCTGGGGAACTCAGCCTGTACATGGAACTGCCTGGAGGGGATTGGTCATGGGGACAGTCCCAGCCCTGCGACCGCACCCACTGGCAGCTGCCTCCCTGGCTGGACTCCAAGGACCGGTAGCAGGAGTGGGGCGTGTGGCTCCCAAGCAGAGACATGGGTGAGCTCTGTCCACCAAAATGAACCCTGGATCGGCTGAGTCAGCCCTTAGCCTATAGCAGTGATTCTCAAACTTTCGTACTGGTGACCCCTTTCACATAGCAAGCCTCTGAGTGTGCCCCCCCCTTATAAATTAAAAACACTTTTTAATATATTTAACACCATTATAAATGTTGGACGCAAAGCGGGGTTTGGGGTGGAGGCTAACAGATCACGACCCCCCCCATGTAGTAACCTCATGACCCTCTGAGGGGTCCTGACCCCGAGTTTGAGAACCCCTGGCCTATAGCACCAGCTGGCCTCTGCTCAGTGTGTGCTGGCCACATGGGCTGGAAACTTGGGCCACAGCTTTTATGTAGCACCTTTTTTATTTACCTTCTTGCTTTTACCAGGCTGTGTGATCCCGGGGGGGGGGCAAAGAGGGGGATGAAAAGGGCTGAGGGCCCCCCTTTGTCACTGCCACGGCAGTGCCACCCCTTAGCAGCACCCTCCCCTGTCCCTCCCAGCCTGGGGCCCAGCAGAGACTGCTGAGTTTATGTAGTGGAAGGAGTTCACCTGATGGAGCCCATCCTCCCTTAGGCAGGGGAAGCTCAGCTTTGCAGGGGGCTAGGAGAGTTCAGGAAAGATGCTGCTCTCCAGACCTTGTTTCTGCTCTTAAACCCCCCACCCCCCCCACACACAGTTGGGAACTGGTGCCACCCCCAGAGCCTGTGTCCTGGGTACTCTGTCATTCTGCATCTTGCTTTTTCCAGTCTCAGGTCTCTTCTCTGACTGCTGCAGAGATGCCCCACTAAGGGCATTACTGAGTTGCACTGTGCTGGGTGCTGTCTGCAGCCTGGACTCTTGATAGGTTGGCTTTAGTTTTGAAGGTGTTTTTTAAACTGTTTTCAAGCTGCCTCCCCTTCCCACAACACGCAGTGCCGGGGAGGGGAGGGAAGGGAAGGGTTGGGCCCTTCCTGCTGCCTCAAGATGTTTAAAAAAGCCTTTGGGGGGCCTTTATTTTTTGTCTACATTTGTTACCTTTAGAAACAGTCTGCTCGCCCCTGTTCCTACTGGGGGTCTCCTTGGAGGAGCAGAGAGTTGGGGGGTGGGGAGGGGTATGGCTTCTGCCTGCTGATGAGGGAGGACATGCTGGGGCCTTGCACAGACCTCTTCCACCTTGAGTGTCTGGCAAAGCCTTGTGTTCTGCACCAATCCCTTCCTATCCAAAGGGCTGTGGGTCTTGCTCTCTGATGTCACAATTCTGCTAAACTCCAAGCCCTTCAGAATCCTCCAGCTCAGGATGGCTAGCCCCTTGCACCACTGTGGCTCCGTTTCTATTTTTAGCACACTAGCTTGATCAGCGCTAGCATGGGTATGTCTACACCAGCTGAAAATTACATCTCCCTTTTCCAGTGTAAACATACCCCAAATCATGGGGATACTTTCTTTTGTCCACCCTCTGTATATATGGGGAGGGGAATTATTGACCTTGTGCATATGTAATGGTGTTTGTAAGACAAGGTATAATAATCACACTTCCAAATTGCAATGAACTGTGGAAAAGTTCCTGTTTGGTGTGAGAGATGTTACTTATACCTAGATGCACTCCCCTTCCCAACCCCCAGCCCTACACATGCTGGCTTGGGAATATCACTGCTGTAGTGTCAGCTTTTAAGACACTTTTCACATGCACCACTTCTAGTATTACGATAAGTTAAAACAAGCTACAGTACATTGGGACATTAATACTCTATTACAGTGTTTGCATTAGCATATTAAAAGCAATAACACTTAACAGACCAGTATATCCAGGACATTACTAGCACACTTTTCCCCCACCGATAATAGTAGTTGCACTGTCATCTCCCATAGCTACTTACGTTGCAGCTTTTTTTGTTAAAACTACATTGGGAAGAAAGACTACTGATTCTGAATTTGTTTAATGGTTACTTTCTTGCTAAAGGGTGTAGTGGGGTGTAGGCTTGGAGGGAAGAAGGTTTCTATGATGTAGGCAAGATCAGGTGTTTTATCCAAAACCAGAATAGGGTGACTCTTCTCCTTCCTCACATTTTGGTTGAGGATTCCATTGATAAAGGGATTGGCCTCAAATACCTGGTAGTAGGACTCTTCCATGATGTAGTTTTCACCTTGAGTGGCCCAGTCCTAATTATATTAAAGCATGTACTTTAGTCTTTGTAATTATCTGTTATAACTCTGTAGCTTTTTATGAAGGCAGGAGTAAAATAAAAGTAGCTGCAATAGTTCCACAGTTAACTAAAACTGAAAATTTACATAATTTAAATCAGACTCCTAATCTTAATTTTTGCTTAATAAATAAATCCATAAGAAAACTCTGTTGGGAAACTGCTACAGTTTACTTAGAAAGTGCGCTTCTCCTATATAGGTCATAAGGATCCTATCTGTCTGAATACTGGCTGCTCTTTCTTTCTTTGATCTGCAGAGTGACGGATGCTTTTCAGATATCAGTTGCGGGTACAGGAGGGTTTCATTGCATCTTCTTCCTTGGCCCCAGCTACTGTTCTCCCCCCTTCTTGTTGCATTGATAGTGGGTGGGTGTGTCTCGCCTTTTTTTAAAATTTCATATGCTAGGGACAGTCTTGTCCTCTTCTCCTCTCCTGATGTCAGTGTAGATGCAGTCATATAGTGTCTCAAATGCAAAGCTGCATTTCTCTGATCTGAGGGTTGAAGAACAATGTGGAACTAGCTATTTTATGGGATGTCTAGATTTCATTCCTGTAGTAACAGAACTTGTGATAGGAAAGCAGGAAGAGGGTGTGTGTGTGGCTTAAATTGGTTAAAAACCCTAACTTTCAGTACTCAGTGTTTCAAAAATGTTAGACTGCCAACCTGTGTCAGAGAGATGTCTTTTGTTTAAAAAAAACCCCATGAATAAAGCTACTTTAAGGGAAATTACTGCTTTGTCCAACCCTGAAGAGCTATGAGATCTTTGCTCACCAATTCTCTTAAAACTTCTATTTGTCGTGCGTTTTTGGTGGCTTTAGTATTACGATCTATTATAAATAAAGTGCATTTCATTGATTTTTAAAATGAAATTAGTAACTGGAAAAAATGGCCAGTATTTTTTTTAAACCTGTGACAATTATAAACTAGTGTATTCTGTCATTTAATTTCTAGAATCTAAAGTATATCTAAGTATAATCTAAAGTTCTCCTGTGAAATGCTGGCTGTTCAAACCCTTCCAAGGCTGGATCATTCTTGTGTTTTTATTTTAAGTACAAATAAATATGTATAACAAATTTAAAAGTATGTAATTAGTAATTTGATATGTCGGATGGTGCCTCTTCTTATGTGTTCACTTCCCCTGTTGTTAGAACCTGGCTACGTCACTAGCATAAACCCTTTGTTCCAAGCTAAGTTTCCAGTCCAGTTTGTGTAAAAATACAAATACCAAAATGGAGTTTAGTGTCATGTGGTCTGGTCACATGCCCCTGCATGCCTTGCTGGGTCATAGCAGCCATTACTCATAGGTTGGCTGAAATGTTCACAGGAAGGCTAAGCTCTTCCATGGTCCATTGTCTTTGCTGATGAGCCATTAGCACTGTCTAGCTTCTTCACTGTTGTACTCGAAAGTCTACCCAGAGTAAGCACATTTGAAATACATATATACAGTCAATGTTCATAACTTTAGATACAAAAATGATACATCCACACAAATAGGATAATCATATTCAGCAGATTATAACTTTTCCACTGACACATCTTGTACAAAATGCATCATAATTATGTCATAATCATATCATAATCATACCACTATGATGAATATGGGGGTGCAAGGTCACACTCTGTCCCCCATGAAATGATGTGAGAAAGAATGTGTGTGTCTTCCAGATAGGAAAAAAAAAAATCAAAGTAATAGACACCCAAGAGATCAACACAGGTATTCTGATAATGCCACTCAGACAAACGAGCCTCGGTGGTATTTGTCTAAAACTAACCTTTATACATCACACTGTCTGTTATACAGAACTATTTTGTACAATGCACAGTGTTCATGACCTGCCATCATTTACAGAGTCATAGTAAGCAAACATTAATATTTATGCAATTTTTACAGAACATGTAGAATTTATTTTTAAAAAATAGCCAAAAATAAACCCACCACACTATGGAATTACATATACACCATAAACTAGAAAATTAAAATGAGCTTGTAGCCTACATTTGTGAGCTGGATATAAACATAGTGTCTTAATATAACGTCTCCAAAAATAGCATAACATTCACAACTAATCTATTTCCACATGTAATCTTATTGTACACAGATTCGTCATCTTACACTTTTACTGCGCACATAAAAATAATTGTTTATAATGAGTTTGTTATGCAACACAGCTGTCAGAAAGACAGCTACTTATAGATTGTACTCAAGCCACCCCCTAACTGTCTCTTCCTTAAGCTAAATAGATTGAGCTTCTTGAGTCTAGCACTCTAAGGCAGGTTTTCTACTCCTTTATTCATTCTTGTGGCTCTTCTCTGAATCTTGTCCAATTTATTAACAGGCTTGGCTTCATGAACTGTGGACACTAGAACTGGACACAGTGAGATGTTGCACTAGTGTCAAATATTCCTTCTTGAGATTCCCCTTTTTATGCCTCCAAGCTTTGCATTAGCCCAGCGATACTCAAACCTCAATGGTTCAGGAGCTAAATTAGCCCTCAAAAGTAAAAGAGCCACAGTAGTGTGACTTCATTGTTTCATTTACAATTTTATTATATATGTATAATTCTCACAGCAAAATGGCTGAGCCAGTATTATTTTATCACTACAATTAACTACAATTGGTTAATAACCTAGTAAAAGCACCCTAAATCACAGTGTTTTACTATGTGCTACAAAGAGTAGCAGGAGACACATTAAAGGAGCTTCAGTCTGAGGCTCTGGCTATATATGGATAGGGCCCTACCAAATTCACGGTCCATTTTGGCCAATTTCATGGTCATAGGATTTTTAAAATAATAAATTTCATGATTTCAGATATTTAAACCTGAAATTTCACAGTGTTGTAATTGTAGGGATCCTGACCCAAAAAAGGCGTTGTGGGAGGTGTGGGGTAGAGTTGCAAGGTTATTGTAGGGAGGGTTGTGGTACTGCTACCCTTACTTCTGCACCACTGCTGGCAGCAGCGCTACCTTCAGAGCTGGGCAGGTCGAGCGAGGTGGCTGCTGGCCAGGAGCCCAGCTGTGAAGGCAGAGCCACCACCAAGAGCAGCGCAGAAGTAAGGATGGCATGGTATGGTATTGCCACATTTACTTCTGCGTTCCTGCCTGCAGAGCTGGGCCATCAGTCAGCAACCTCCACTCTCCAGCTGCACTCTCCAATTCTGAAGGCAGTAGCGCAGAAGTAAGGGTGGCATGGCATGGTATGATATGGTGGGGTGCTGCCTTCAGAGCTGGGCACCCAGCCAACAACTGCCGCTCTCTGGCCACCCAGCTCTGAAGGCAGCACAGAAGGAAGGGTGGCAATACTGCACCCCCTCCCCCCAAATAACCTTGCGACCCCCCCACAACTCTCTTTTGGGCAGGACCCCCAATTTGAGAAACACTGGTCTTACCTGTGAAATCTGTATAATATAGGGTAAAAGCACACAAAAGACCAGATGTCACAGGAGGAGACCAGATTTCATGGTCCATGACACGTTTTTCATGGCCATGAATTTGGTAGGGCCCTAACTATGGACCTTCAGCATCACAGTTGCACCACTGCTAGTGCAGATGCTCTAAGCTGATGGGAGAGAATTCTGTCAACTTAATTATTCCAGCCCCTGTTAATGGCACTAGCTATGTCGGTGCTTAGGTTAGCGTAACTTATGTTGCTTGGGGGGAGGCTTATGAGTGACACAATTTATACCGACATAAGCTGCATTGTGTACATAGCCTGCATATCACTGCCTTAGCCTTTTTGGCATAGAATCACACTGGGAGCTCATGTTCAGCTGATTATCCACCATGACCCCCAGAAATTTTTTTTAGCATATCTGCTTCCCAAGATGGAGTTCCCCATCCTGTAAGTGTGGCATACATTCTCTGCTTATTGTTTCCTTCCCCCCTGGTTACCAAGCTATCCAGATCACTTTGCATAAGTAATCTCTTCTCTTCAGTATTTACCACTCCCCCAATTTTTGTGGCATCTGCAAACTTTATCAGTGATGGGGGTTTTTTTTGTTTTGTTTTTTTGCGTGATTGTATGCAGGGCCATCCCTAGCCATTCTGGTGTCCTATGCAGCCCCCCCAGTGGGGGGAGGCATCCACGAGGGGAGCTGGTGCCCTACGCAGCTGCGTACTTTGCGTATGGGTAGGGATGACCCTGATTGTATGTTTTCTTCCAGGTAATTGATAAATATGTTAATAGCCCAGGGTCAAGGACTGAGTGCTGCCAGACCCCACTAGAAACACACTCTGATCATTCTCAGGGTACCCAGGACTGGGAGTCACCTTGTTACCCCCATGCCTCCATTGTGATGGAGACTTGCTTGTGCTTAACTCTGACATGGGTGATGTCGTGGTGAGCATCTGCTATAGACACCAGACCAGGAAGATGAGGTAGACAAGGCTTTCTTCTGACAACTAACAGAAGTTTCCAGATCACAGACCCTGGTTCTCATGGGGGACTTCAGTCACCCTGACATCTACTGGGAGAGCAATACAGACAATCCAGAAAGTTTTTGGAGAGTGTTGGGGACAACTTCCTGGTGCAAGTGCTGGAGGAACCAACTAGGGGCCGTGCTCCTCTTGACCCGCTGCTCACGAACAGGGAAGAATTGGTAGGGGAAGTAGAAGTGGGTAGCAACCTGGGCTGCAATGACCATGAGATGGTCGAGTTCAGGATCCTGACAAAAAGAAGAAAGGAGAGCAGCAGAATACAGACCCTGGACTCAGGGGCGGCTCTAGACATTTTGCCGCCCCAAGCACGGAGGGTCCGCTGGTCCTGAGGCGTGCCTGTGGGAGGTCCACCAAAGCTGCAGGACCAGCGGACCCTCCGCAGGCAAGCCGACGAAGACACCCTGCCTGCCGCCCTAGTGGCGACCGGCAGAGCGCCCCCCACGGGTTGCTGCCCCAGGCACGCGCTTGGAGTGTTGGTGCCTGGAGCCGCCCCTGCCTGGACTTCAGAAAAGCAGACTTTGAGTCCCTCAGGGAACTGATGGGCAGGCTTCCCTGGGAGGCTAATATAGGGGGGAAATGAGTCTGGAAGACTCCATCCCGATGTGCAGAAAGAATAGTAAATATGGCAGGCGACCAGCTTGGCTTAACAGAGAAATCTTCGGTGAGCTTACAAGGAAGCTTACAAGAAGTGGAAAATTGCTAGAGCATGCCGGGGTGTAATCAGGAAGGCCAAAGCACAGTTGGAGTTTCAGCTAGCAAGAGATGTGAAGGGTGATAGGTTTCTACAGGTATGTTAGCAACAAGAAGGTGGTCAGGGAAAGTGTGGGAACCTTACTGAATGGGGGAGGCAGATGATGTGGAAAAAGCTGAAGTACTCAATGCTTTTTTTGCCTTGGTCTTCACAGACAACATCAACTCCCAGACTGCTGCACTGGGCAGCACAGTATGGGAAGGAGGTGAGCAGCCCTCATTGGTGAAACAACCAGTTAATGACTATTTAGAAAAGCTGGACACACAAAAGTCCATGGGGCCAGATGCAATGCAGCTGAGGGTGCCACGGGAGTTGGCTGATGTGATTGCAGAGCCATTGGCCATTATCATTGAAAACTCATGGTGCTTGAAGGAGGTCCCAGATGATTGGGAAAAGGCAAATATAGTGCCCATATTTAAAAATGGGAAGAAGGAGAATCTGGGGAACTACAGACCTCACCTCTGTCCCCAGAAAAATCATGGAGCAGGGCCTCAAGGAATCCATTTTGAAGCACTTGGAGGAGAGGAAGGTGATCAGGAACAGTCAACATGGATTCACCAAGGGCAAGTCATGCCTGACCAACCTGATTGCCTTCTGTAATCAGATAACTGTCTCTGTGGATATGGGGAAAGCATTGGACGTGATATATCTTGACTTTAGCAAAGCTTTTGATATAGTCTCCCACAGTATTCTTGCCAGCAAGTTAAAAAAGTATAGATTGCATGACTGGACTATAAGGTGGCTAGAAAGCTGGCTAGTGATGAATGGCTCAATGGCTAGTTGGCAGCCAGTATCAAGTGGAGTGCCACAGGGCTCGGTCCTGGGGCCAGTTTTGTTCAACATCTTAATTAATGATCTGGATGATGGGATGGATTGCACCCTCAGCAAGTTCGCGGATGACAGTAAGCTGCAGGGAGAGGTAGGTATGCTGGAGGATAGGAATGGGGTCCAGAGTGAGCTGAACAAATTGGAGGATTGGGCCAAAAGAAATCTGATGAGTTTCAACAAGGACAAGTGCAGAGTCCTACTTAGGATGGAAGAACCCCATGCACTGCTACAGGCTGGGGACTGACTGGCTAAGTGACAGTTCTGCAGAAAAGGACCTGGGGATTACAGTGGACAAGAAGCTGGATATGAGTCAACAGTGTGCCCTTGTTGCCAAGAAGGCTAACAGCATATTGGGCTGCATTAGTAGGCGCACTGCAAACAGATCGAGGGAAATGATTAATGAGGCCCCATCTGGAGTACTGCATCCAGTTTTGGGCCCCCCCAATACAGAAAGGATGTGGACAAATTGGAGAGAGTCCTGTGGAGGGCAATGAAAATGATTAGGGGACTGCAGCACATGACTTATGAGGAGCAGCTGAGGGAACTGGGCTTATTTAGTCTGCAGAAGAGAAGAATGAGGGAGGATTTTATAGCAGCCTTCAACTACCTGAAGCGGGGTTCCAAAGAAGCTGGAGCTAGGCTGGTCTTGGTGGTGGCAGATGACATGACAAGCGGCAATGGTCTCAAGTTGCAGTGGGGGAGGTTTAGGTTGGATATTAGGAAACACTATTTCACTAGGAGGGTGGTGAAGTACTGGAATGGGTTACCTGGGGGAGGGTGGAATCTCAATTTGTAGAGGTTTTTAAGGCCCGGCTTGACAAAGCCCTGGCTGAGATTAGTTGGGGTTGTTCCTGCTTTGAGCAGGGGGTTGGACTAGATGACCTCCTGAGGTCCAACCCTAATCTTCTATCATTCTATGACACCACCAGCCTGTTGGCCACCCAAGCACTGCCCTCTGGGCTATGCAAGCCCTTATTTTGCCTTGCAGGTTAACAATAGGTGCACTCCAGTCCCCGAGTCCCCCATAGGGTGCAGACCCTTATCCACTGAACACTCAGATACACCAGGTCTTCTGTCCACAGAGAGACAGTGAATTCACCAGCTTGTCTGATTCAACACTAGGATCAGCACTTTGCTTAATATCACAGCACTTAGCTATATTTATAATGAAAACAAGGATAAGTTTATTTTCAAAGACACAAATGTCTACATATAAAAACAAAGTCATAACATGCTTTATAGAGACTAAACCAACAGGTTAATCTCACCCTCAAAGTCCTCTGCAGTGTTTCAACAACGTCTCGTTGTGATCCCATTTTCATAAATAAAGGTGCTGTCCGTTCGCTTTCTAGGGGCAGGATAAGGGGATGTCATCCTTGCCTTCTATATGTACTCCCCAAAGTTCATTATCTTTGCATACAGACAGGATAATCACCTGTGGTTTCTTTTTCCTGGGTGCTTCTTCCTTGTTAACTTCACATCTCTTTGCTAACTTCTGACTTTGTATGTAAATAGGCATCCATTGTGTTAGCTTACAATGCTTAATTTATATCTGATAGAGATACATTTCTTACCTCTTGTTGGGAGGAAAACCTGCTTTTCAGCCTTACCTTGATATTTAAAGAATATTTTTCAGTATATATATATACAGCTGTCAATTAATTGCAGTTAACTCAAAAAAATTAATTGCGATCAATTGCACTTATAACAATAGAATACCAATTGAAATTTATTAAATATTTTTGGATGTTTTTCTACATTTTCAATATTGATTTAAATTAAACACAGAATACAAAATGCTCAGTGTTCACTTTATATTATTTTTATTTCAAATACATATACTGTAAAAATGATAAACAAAAGAAATAGTATTTTTCAATTCAATTCAAGTGCAATCTCTTTGTTGTATTTTTCAATTCACCTTAGATAAGTACTGAAGTGCAATCTCTTTGTTGTGAAAGTGTAACTTACAAATGCAATTTTTTTTTTGTTACAGAACTGCACTCAAAAACAAAACAAAACTTTAGAGACTACAAGTCTATTCAGTCCTAATTGTTGGTCAGCCAATCACTCAGACAAATAAGGTTGGCTACAATTTGCAGGAGATACTGCTGCCTGCTTCTTGTTCACAATGTCACCTGAAAGTGAGAACAGGCATTCACATGGCACTTTTGCTTGCCAGATATGCTAAACATTCGTATGCCCCTTCATGCTTCGGCCACCATTCCAGAGGACATGCTTCCATGCCGATGATGCTCATTAAAAAAAATAATGCGTCAATTAAATTTGTGACTGTACTCCTTGGGGTGAGACTTGTATGTCTCCTGCTCTGTTTTACCCGCATTCTGCATATATTTCATGTTATAGCAGTCTCGGATGATGACCCAGCACATGTTCGTTTTAAGAACACTTTCACAGCAGATTTCGCAAAACGAAAAGGGATTTCTAAAAATAGCTACAGCACTCGACCCAAGGTTTAAGAATCTGAAGTGCCTTGTAAAATCTGAGAGGGACGAGGTGTGGAGCATGCTTTTAGAAGTTTTAAAAGAGCAACACTCCGCTGAGAAAACTACAGATCCAAAACCACCAAAAAAGACCTTCTGCTGGTGGCATCTGACTCACACGATGAAAATGAACATGCGTCAGTCCACAGTGCTTTGGATCATTATCAAGCAGAACCCATCATCAGCATGGAAGCATATCATTTGGAATGGTGGTTGAAGCATGAAGGAACATATGAATCTTTAGTGCATCTGGCATATAAATATCTTGCAAAGCCAGCTACAACAGTGCCATGTGAATGCCTGGTCTCACTTTCAGGTGACATTGTGACCAAGAAGCAGTCAGCATTATCTCCTGCAAATTGTAACCAACCTTGTTTGTCTGAGTGATTGGCTGACCAAGAAGTAGGACTGAGTGGACTTGTAGGCTCTAAAATTTTACATTGTTTTATTTCTGAATGCAGGTTTTTTTGTACATAATTCTACATTTGTAAGTTCAATTTTCAGGATAAAGAGATTGCACTACAGTACTTGTATGAGGTGAGTTGAAAAATACAAATATTTGTACTGTAAGAAAAAAATTGTAATAAAAAATAAATATTAAGTGAGCACTGTACACTTTGTATTGTGTTGTAATTGAAATTAATATATTTGAAAATGTAGTAAAAGTATTTAAAATAAATGGTATTCTATTGTTGTTTAACAATTAATTTTTAATTACTGTTTTTTTTAAATTGCTTGACAGCCCTAATATATATATTGTGATAAAGTTCCTCCTCTACCTTGGTGGGTCCTGCACTTATTGGCAGATACCCTCATGGGGAAAAATGGGAGAAAAAAAGCAGCATCTGCTGATCCACCATGTGGGTTCCAGCCTGTGCCAGACTGGGGAACTGGTGGAAGACCCTCACCTGGCCTGGTGGTGTTGGGGTTGGGGGTGGGAGGGGGGAGGGGGTACCCCAGCAGGGTCCCCCCCTCAGGTTCTGCAGCCCAGGGCAGTCTTCACCTGCAGTTCCTGGCACAGTGGCACAGTGGGCCTTCCACAGCTACAACCTCCTGGGCTCCTTCCCCACCCAACCTCTCCTACTCCCGACCTCTCTCCACCACCACCCCTCTCCTGATGTCCCACTCCCCTGTACTCTCACTCTCCTCACCTCCACACTCCTCTCACTCACAGCTCTCCACTAACTGGGTGACTCTCTTTGGTCTTTTTGTCCAGATTCTCTTTAATTAATTCCTGCAGCTTCCCAATTAGCTACAATCCTAAGTGTTTTTAATTAGTTCCTGAGTGTTTTAGCCTGCCTGCCTTAATTTTCTTGAGTCTTTCTTATTACCCAGGAGAAAAGGGACCTGCCTAACCTGGAACCCTGCCTCTGTATACTGCCCACTCTCTTCTCCCCACTGACCACCTTCTCCACTCCCCCCCCCATCTCTGCTCAACACTTCTGGGGTGTCTGCAGATGTCAGGCAGTGTGGGGCGTCTCAGCGCGATAATTGTTCTGCATTGCCATGGTGGCTGGTGCCTGGTGGAAAATGAATTGGTGGAAAATGAATGGTTTGAATTTGTTGAAATGTTCGGTTGTTGAAGTCTGCTGTTGAAGTCTGGGGCTGTAAACTCTGTCTGTCTTGTCATCTTCTTGTTCAGTCTGGACCCTGAGGCTTTTCTCTCAGGTTTCATCAGGGTCAGAGACTCGCTTCAAAATCAAAATGGTAATCTCTCAAGCCCTGGTAACCCCCACCCAAAAATGGGAATGCCCACTGATTCGGCCGCCAGTTTTTTCCATTTTCACTTGTTCTTGTTTTTTGTTTGAATAGCCCCTTCTTTTAATTCTTACAATGTAGCTAGCCAGTAGCACCTTTATTAGTAACTAGCACTATTCCTGGATTAGCTGTGAAAGGCTGTCTGGCTGGCAGCTCTCTCCAAGCGTTTCCTCGGGTTTCCAAGTGGTCAGCAGTCGTAGTGAATCACATCATACAGATATGCAGCTGCATATATCACGCGCATGACTGCATGGAGGATGCAGGGTTGCAAGGCAATAAAACAAAAGCAGGTGCCAGGTGTCAGAAAAAGGAAGAACAGTATATTGAAACAGAAATCCCTAGAAAATCTTTCTTTTCTTTCTTTGATCTTCGCAAGGCGAATCTGCCAGTATCATTTTCCCAATCAAGGGCCAAATCAGTCAAATCATCAAAGGTCATCAACTCAGCATCAGGGGTATGTATCAAATCTGTCCATAAATCTCAGCTGGCAGAAGTATCTACAAAATCTAGTGTTGTGGTGCCATCGGGCACTCCTCCAACACCCACACCTCTCGACTGACTCCTGACCAGGTCTCCTCAATGACTCCCCATCTCCTTGATTCCCCTTTTTTTCTCCTCCATTTTCCCTTTTTACCTCTGGGACCCTGGGACGGTAGGTTTCCCAGAGGTGATGATGTGGTGAGTCTGTGTGGTGTGATGAGCTTGGTGGAACCTGGTGGTGGGGTGGAAAATACATCCTGTTACGGTACTTCTCAGTCTCTCAGTTACCGCAGATCAGATCTGATCTGCAGATCAGGCTCATCTGCTTCTGTGGGTTCTCCTCTGGGGGGCCTCTTGGTCCACACCACTCTCTTTGTTGGTGCCAAGGTTTCAGAGTTAATTGTTTAAATTTGTTGTTCTTTGTTCTGCATTGTGCGCTGCCTTTTTTTATTGGTTATTTAGGTTCAACCACCACCCTCTCCCCCCTGCCATTGGGCCAAAAAAAGCTTGCTTTCTGCCATAGGTACCAACACACACACTCATCACTTGCCTTGGACTTGGAACTGTCAGACTTTCCTGGGTTCTCTCTGGGCTTCTTGCCTTTTTCAAATGTTTTCCACAATAGGGGGGGGTCAATAGGCAACCAGTCTCACACACATGCAACACAATCACATTTTTCCTCTTCTCATTCCTCTCTTCTTCAGATCTCTCTTATCTATTCAGCAATAGGCAGGATGGCGCCCATATATAATAATTCAAAGGGTGAAAACCCAGTTGAGGCCTGAGGTACCTCCCGGGATTAACTTCCTACCTTCTATTTATGCCTTGAGGGAGGGTCGTTAAACAGGGGTCTCAAACTGGGGGGTGGGTATTTATACATTGGGTTGCAAGCTGTCAGCCTCTCCCCCAAACCCTGCTTTGCCCCCAGCATTTATAATGGTGTGAAATATATTAAAATGTGTTTTTAATTTATAAGGGAGGGGTCGCACTCATAGGCTTGCTATCTGAAAAGGGTCACCAGTACAAAAGTTTAAGAACCACTACGTTAAACCTTTCTACCAGCCCATCAGTCTGTGGATGATAGACTGAAGTTCTCAGAGTATGTATATGGAGCAGCGTACAGAGGTCCTTCATTAGCTTCAACATAAATGGGGTTCCTTGGTCTGTTAATATCTCCTTTGGTAGCCCCACTCGGGCAAAGATCCCCTCCAGCTCTTTGGCTATCATTTTAGAGGCTGTGTTCCGCAGGGGGACGGCTTCTGGAGAGCGAGTAGCATAGTCCAAAACAAGAAGTATATATTGGTGGCCCTGAGCCGTCTTCTCCAGGGGTCCATCACTATTCGCTCAAAGGGGAACCTCTATGATGGGAAGGGGTACTAAAGGTGCCCTCAGGTGAGGATGGGGACTGTGCAGCTGACACTCTGGGCAGGACGCACAGTACCTCCGCACTTCTTCATGTACTCCGGGCCAGAAGAACTGTCGTAGGACTCGTGCCAGGGTCATCTCTACCCCCAAATGCCCCCCCAAAGATGACCATGGGCAAAGCTTAATACAGCATTCTAGTGTTTTCAAGGTACTAGGAGCTGTCGTATCTTCTGCCCCTGTACTGGCGCAACCTGGTACAAGAGAACCTTCTTCATTATGAAGTAGGGTCCTGGTTCCTGGGTTTTTCCTTCCACGGGGACCCCCATCTATTTCGGTCACCTCCTTCCTAATGTTGTCGTACCTTGGGTCTTCAGCCTAGTCCCATCCAAAATTTTCTCTCCTGGGGCTGGTCTGTCCTAGTTCTAGGGGGCCAGTCTCTGTTGCCTCGCCTGGTTCAGAGATATTAGAGTGGGGGTCAGGCTCGGGCGTTTCCTCCTCCGGGGCAGCCTCCTTTCCAGCTACCCTGGGCCACCTGCCTACAAGGGCGACCCTCTGTCCCTGGGTCAGGATCCGAGTCCCCAAGGCCTTAGCTGCCCTTCTTTCCCTTTTCGTCTTTCTACCTGACCTGGGAATGGAAAACAAATCTGGGGATATTTCAGAGAAGACTGGGGGTTGACAGTCTACTGTGGATGCCTCACTAACTTCAGGGTTCCCCTTTTCTGCCAATCCTCTTACTGGGAGTAAGTGTCCAAACCCTGGGAAGTCCCTCCCTATAAGCACCAGGTATGGGAGTTTAGGGACTACACCTGCTGCTACCTCAGTAGTGGTCCTCTGGATTTCAGTTTTTACTGGGATGTTGGGGTAATAACCAACTATCCCCTGGATGCATGTTATCCTCATACGTTTAGCTTGCAGCAGCTGACTATGCTTCACAAGCGTCCCTGAGATAAGCGTGATAGCACTCCCCGAATCAACCAGTGCCGTGGTCTCTACCCCATTAGTTTCACTGGTCTGGTGTACATATGTGGGGTTAGTGAGACCCCCACAAGGTGGATTAGGGAGCATGGATCTGCCCAGTTCCCCAGGTTACACTGCATAGGCTCCTTGCCATTGGGACACTATGCAGCTATGTGTCCCCACTCCCTGCACGTGTAACATCTGTATGGGACCCTAGGCATCCCCCGATCTCTTGGTTTGGGCAGTCTAACATCATGATCCTCTTCTTCCGTCAGTGCTCCAGCTCTTTGTGGCTTCTGGTGGGCCTTCAGCCCCTCTCTTTTTCCACCTGGGCTCTCCTGGTGGCCCAGTCACCCGAGCTCTAGGGCTTGGTGCTGCTAGTTTAACCTGGAGTGCCTCTTCCTTAACTGGTCGGGTCAGCTCCCTCGCCATCCTTTGCCTCTCTATCAGTGCGACAACCTCGTCGTAGGTGGAGGGTTCGTTCTGGCTTACCCAGGCACGAAGGTCTGGCAGTAGCCCCCTCATGTATCGATCAATGACCAGAACCTCTAGTATCTCTTCAACCACTTGTGTGTGAGATGGATGAGGTCATACAATTGGGACAGTGGGGTTTTAGTTTCCTGGTACCTCCACTTGTGATACCGCTTATGTAGTATTTGTACATATATTTCATAATAATCTTAATGACAAGTGTGAGCCCGGCTTTCATTTAATACCTCACATGACATTCTTTGGTGAACCAGAATGGCCATACCTGAATCAGGAAATTCCTGTAACTCCCTTGCCAGTTGGCATTAATGAGTTCTTGGGTCCCACACAAACCCATTTGATGATGCTTTCCCCATGAGACCTGTAAGTTAGTCAGTTTTTAGTGCACTTACTTGTACTATGTTAATTTTGTATCATTCTAGTTTCTTAATCAAAATATTATGCTGTACCTCGTCAAATGCCTTATAGAAGTTGTTAGTTGAGGTGGTTTCCTAGGAAATACCTGTGGGGAGGGGAATACCAATGCCCACCTCCAGACCTGACCTTTTAAAGCTTCCTTCTGGGGAGGGCACCTTTATCTATGAATTATCTAGTCCCACACTCAAAAGGCCCAAATAACTCTCAAACTCACAGGTGTAGCGGTTCTGAACCAGAACAGTTATGAATGGCAGTCACTAAAAAATCCCTTGGTGGGATTTGAAGGACTGTTCATTAACCAGAGCCCTTGCTGGAGTTAGGGGGTGGTCTCTGGTAAGCTTGTTAGCATGTGTGTAAGTTCTTTTATTGTTTTAATATGTTTTATCTGTAATACTTTACCCTATGAATAAATGTGCTTGCTTAGAAGGAGCAGTGTGGTAACTTGACTGTGTCAATTACACTGTTTACCATACCAGCAGAGAAAAGTAAAGCAGACCTGCTTAGAAAGTCTGGCCTTGCTGGGAAAATCATGATGGAGGTAGAGAGCTGTGCAGCCTGGAAATACCACAATGAGGAGGGAGAGAGGGACATGTGTCTCTGCCCATGAGAGGTTATGGCTGGGGAGACAAAAGCCTAATCCTGGGTGCCCTTAGTGGACCATAGAAGAGGAATGCAGGTGCAGTTGCCCTGAACTGTGACTATAATCACCAATGGAGATTTGCCAGAGAACCTCATAATATATCCAATCTTGCAGTTACACCTTGTATCCAGGGATACAACACTCAGTCTTGATGTCCTTGTGTCCCTGGCTGAATTCTCTGTCCATTGCTTTCGTAATACGGAGTCATCAATGCTTGCTTTAGCAGGACGGCTGAAGACCCTCTCTTGGTAGCTGCTTACTTTATATCACAAGAACACTCTTTAAGTGTGTCCCCTGTTTTGTTCATCCAGAAACAGGTTTCTCAGTAGTTTACTCACCGAGTATCTGCTAGTAACTGGATCCTTCTAGCCAGGCTGAATGGCTTCTCGGGCTGTTTCCTTTCTTAGTCACAAATCACCATTCCACTGCCTCAATTTTTATACTCGCTTCAGTTTCTTACTGCGATCCTTTCCCGCGTGGTGTCCCTAGCAATGATTTCTGAATCTGATTGTCCAAAAGATCTCCGTTTTCTCAGCTGTTATGCACTGTTGAAACTCGCACTTCCAGACAACATATCCTCTCTTCCAGCATGGCTACCAACTTGCACGTCATACACTAGATCTCTCTTCTATCTTCCAGCAGAAAGGAAAACATAGCACATAAAAGGGCAGGTCACAGCAGGTGTGTGCAGAACTATAACTAAACAGAAGGACCCACAGTGCCTCCGAAATTCCCATTTGCCACTCCTGATCAAAGGTTCCCTTGACAATTGATTTATATACAAAGTCTTGCTGCTCAGCGTCACTGTTCAGGACAACTGGACCTGTATTCCCCGCTCTATGGTCCAGCAAAAGCACCCGCTCTTAAGATTCTGGCTGTCAGCCATCACCTCTCTTGGATTTAGACAAGCATCTCTCCCCCTCCTGACCGGGGATCTTCCAGGCTGCACAGTTCACTGTCTACATTTTTCAGAGTAGCAGCCGTATTAGTTTGTATCCACAAAAAGAACAGGAGTACCTGTGGCACCTTAGATACTAACAAATTTATTTGAGCATAAGCTTTCGTGGGCTATCCACGAAAGCTTATGCTCAAATAAATTTATTAGTCTCTAAGGTGCCACAAGTACTCCTGTTCTTTTTGTGTCTACACTTTGAATTCCCTAGCCAGGCAGATTGCCTCTGCTGGCCTGCTCTGCTTTTCTTCTCTGTGGCTATAAACAGGGTAATTGCCCAGTTATAAGGTACCACACAGCTTTTCCTAAGCAAGCATATTTATTCTTAAGGTGAAAGCATTACAGAAGAAACATAATAAAAACAATAAACGAACATACACACATACTAATGAGTTTACCAGAAATCATCCCAGCAAGGGCATGTGAAGAGCCCTTCAAATCCCACAAGGGTTTTTTTGTGTGGTTACAAGTTCATAACTACCTTGGCTCAGTACAAGCACCTCCATGAATCTGAGAGACACTCCTAGGCCTCTGATCTTGTCCTTATGTAACAGGTGATCAGCAGACAAAGACAAAGCTTCAAAAGGCTGAGCTCTTGCACAACTGGAGGGGGTACACATTTGCATACATCTCCTGCTACAGACTTCCTGGGAAATGAAGGACAGTTTCAGATAGTCCTCTGAAGTGCATAACACTTCCCAGCAGGGCTTTGGAGCGGAGCCCGGAGCAGCTCTGGAGCAGTGAAGCTGCAGGTTTTTGCCTGGAGCTGGATCACAGCTCCAAAGCCCTGCTTCCCAGGGTTTATATTAGTCATGTTTGCCCCCTACACACAATCCACAAACACAAATATTTTCATTTTTAATACAACAAACTCCTAAAATGCTTAAATATAATTCAATAAGGTTTATCCAGGATACTGCGGGAAATTGACATACCTGTTACACTCGGCTCTACCCTTCACTGATAGGGAGGGATTAACCACAAGGAGACTTCAAACACTGAGGCTGATCAAAGACCCAAGTGTCCCAGTCACATGGTCCTCACAGAGATAAACAAATGGACCAAACACACAACCTCACCCAGTTCCATTTTCTAAAAACAAGGTGGAGGAAAAATCAATTCTTTTTTTAAATGTAAAAGTCAGACTAATAAAAAAATGCTATTTTTGTGTATTTTTTGAATTCCAATTCAATTCCAATCATGAGTAATAAAATTAACTATCTTCTAGTAAACAAGAAATAGGTCATTCACCATTTTCTAGCATAACAAAATATGAAAATTAAGACTCTGAATAACTATGTTAAGCAATATAATTGCTTAAATTATATAATTATATATATCTATATCTATATCTATATCTATATCCTCCTGGCTAGCAAACAAAAGCACCAAATTTAGTGTAAAGGCTATCATTAGTTCCAAATCAATGTTTTAATGGTTACCAATCAATGTGAATGAATCTTTCTTTAAGAAAATAACTAAACAACAAACAAGATTAAAATGCAGCAAAGGAGTCTTGTGGCACCTTATAGACTAACAGATGTTTTGGAGCATGAGTTGCAGTGAATACACTGCCGATGCATGTAGTGGAAAAAACTACTTTTTCCACTACATGCATCCGACGAAGTGGGTATTCACCCACGAAAGCTCATGCTCCAAAATGTCTGTTAGTCTATAAGGTACCACAAGACTCTTTGCTGCTTTTACAGATCCAGACTAACACGGCTACCCCTCTGAAGATTAAAATGGATGATTGAAATTAAGGTTTCCTGCTTGCCAATTTAAATCATGATTTGAATTGGTGTATCATTCAGTGCAGCCTGATTCAGCCAAAATGAGAATGTTCTGCAACATACAGTGAACTTGAGAGACCAGTCTTCCTTCCTCTGGAAGAGTACTACCATCCCATCCCACGACAGATGAGAGAGAGAGTATTTTCCATTATCCTGTAGCCAGTTGTTACATTTGACATTCATCAGGACTCATTTTAACAACAAGGAGTCCAGTGGCACCTTAAAGACTAACAGATTTATTTGGGGATAAGCTTTTGTGGGTAAAAGGTTTGCAAGGAGATAGGGAGTGAATTCTTAGTTAAGGTGTACTGGACACAGAGGTTAATTCCAGGTATGTGATGAGAGCAGACATTGCCCCTGTGCATAGTGTTACAGGAACTCCCATTGCCAGCAGTGGATAAGAATGCGCTGAGAGTGTGGGGAAGGGTGACAAATGGGAGGGTAACGCAGGTTCCTGTGGGGTCCTTGAGCAAGAGTCAGGGCAGCATAAGCCCCGTCCTTGCTTAGAATGGAAGCTCAGCAGAGCAAGGACCATGTCTACTTCTTTGTTATTTTTAAAACCAAGCCTAGCGCATTGGCGGGAGCCTCTCGATTGCTACCACAATCAAAACACTAAGTGCAGTCCCTGGAGGGCAGCGTGACCCCAGCAATGGAGCCCTCTTACCCACCATGTTCCCCAAACATGGTGATAGACAGACCGAGGGATGGAGCATCATTAACTCCCCTGAGACTCCAGCAGAAGCTGCAGCAACAGACCCTTCCCTGCAGCAGTGCCCAGGCAGTGCCCAATGTGGGCTGCCTACGGGAAGCTTCCTCTCAGCAGTGTCCTCCAACTCCCATGCCAGCTAAATAAAACCCCACACAGCTGTAGAAAAAGGGCATTATTGTCCCATTTAATGAGTCCTCATTTCCATCACAAACACATATACACTGTCATCACACCACAGATGCACAGCAAAGCAAAGTGCCTGGAGGGGGCAGGAGCCAATGGCCCTTTCCTTGTCCCCAAGGAGAGAAGAGGCTCTCGGTACCTTGTGTGCTGTGGTGCAGGGACCACGGGAGTGTTCAATGAGCACAGAGGGCAGAGAGAGTCCAGCACTCGGTCCAGTTGGCACCAATGTTTGCAGAGGGACACAGCTCCAGTTCTACTTCTGAGCAGCACAAGGGGTGCAGAGGGAGACATGTCAAGTATACCAGGACAGGGGACGGAGGCAGTGGTCCCCAGGAGACAGGTCCCAGGGGATGCTGCTATAATAAAGTTGGATCCTCCCTGTCTGAACCCCAGTAAGATCCAAGTGGGGGAGGGGAAGACAGAGGTGGGGAGAGGGAAGGGAACCCTGTGTGAGGGCCCTCAGCTCTAGCTAGCTGTTCTCATTTACAACATGTCCTTTCTGGGTAAATTCTCCACCCCTGCCCCAAATGAGGAGGGATTTGATAGAGTTCTGATGGTGGCTCCCTGTCAGTCTCTCCCAGCCACAGTTCAGACACCCCTGCTCTCTGCCTTGCCAGGAGTGGGCAGGGCCTCTCAAATTATCTGATAGAGGCATCCGCTGGGAGGTCGTGATTGGACTCCTCGGTATCCTCATTCAGGGCCGGTTCACTGTTAGAGGGTGGTGTGAAAGCAGGAGACTTTCTGAAAGAGAACAAAGGGCAGGGTCACATGGGCACCAGACTGGGGGCGGAGGGGCAGGAGAGAAGCAGAGCTATTATAACTAGGGCTGTCAATTAATCACAGTTAACTCACGCGATTAACTCAAAAAAATTAATCTCGATTCATTGCAGTTTTAATTGCACTGTTAAATAATAGAATAACATTTAAAATATATTAAATATTTTGGATTTTTTCTATATTTTCGTATATATTGTATTCTTGTTCTAATTGAAATCAAAGTGTATATTTTTTATTACCAATATTTGCACTGTAAAAATGATAAAATAGTATTTTTCAATTCACCTAATACAAATACCATAGTGCAATCTCTTTGTCATGAAAAATGCAACTTACAAATGTAGATTTTATTTTGTTGCATAACTGCATTCAAAAACAAAACAATATAAATCTTCAGAGCCTACAAGTCCACTCAGTCCTACTTCTTGTTCAGCCAATCGCTAAGACAAACAAGTTTGTTTACATTTATGGGAGATAATGCTGCCCTCTTCTTATTTACAATGTCACCAGAAAGTGAGAACAGGCATTTGGCATGGCACTTTTGTAGCTAGCATTGCAAGGTATTTACGTGCCAGATATGCTAAACATTCGTATGCCCCTTCATGCTTCGGCCATCATTCCAGAGACATGCTTCCATGCTGATGACGCTCGTTAAAAAAATAATATGTTAATTAAATTTGTGACTGAACTCCTTGAGGAAGAATTGTATGTCCCCTGCTCTGTTTTACCCGCATTCTGCCATATATTTCATGTTATAGCAGTCTTGGATGATGACCCAGCACATGTTCATTTTAAGAACACTTTCACTGCAGAATTCACAAAACGAGAAGTAGGTACCAATGTGAGATTTCTAAAGATAGCTACAGCATTCAACCCAAGGTTTAAGAATCTGAAGTGCCTTCCAAAATCTGAGAAGGATGAGGTGTGGAGCATGCTTTCAGCAGTCTTAAAAGAGCAACACTCTGATGCGGAAAGTACAGAACCCGAACGACCAAAAAGAAAAATCAACCTTCTGCTGGTGGCATCTGTCAGATAATGAAAATGAACATGAGTCGGTCTGCACTGCTTTGGATTGTTATCGAGCAGAACCCGTCATCAGCATGGATACATGTCCTCTGGAATGGTGGTTGAAGCATGAAGGGACATATGAATCTTTAGTGCATCTGCCACGTAAATATCTTGCGACGCCGGCTACAACAGTATCATGAGAACACGTGTTCTCACTTTCAGGTGACATTGTAAACAAGAAGCGGGCAGCATTATCTTGTTCAGCATTGGCCGAACGAGAAGTAGGATTGGGTGGACTTGTAGGCGCTAAAGTTTTACATTGTTTTATTTTTGAGTGCAGTCATGTAAAAAAAATTCTACATTTGTAAGTTTAACTTTCATGGTAAAGAGAGTGCACTACAGTACTTGTATTAGGTGAATTGAAAAATACTATTTCTTTTGTTGTTTTACAGTGCAAATACTTGTAATCAAAAATAAAGTAAGCACGGTACACCTTGTGTTGTGTGCTGTAGTTGAAATCAATATATTTGAAAATGTAGAAAACGTCCACAAATATTTAAATAAATGGTATTCTATTATTGTTTAACAGCGCGATTAATCATGATTAATTTTTTTAAATGCTTGACAGCCCTAATTCTAACTGATACCTAGGGGGTGCTGTAGAACCGGATGGATTCCTCAGGTACTGGAAGGGGTGTAGTTAACACTGGGAAGTAAACACATGACATTATATGGGTCCTGTAGAGTACCACTGAGAGGGAAAGGGGGTTATATGGAGCCTAAATAAACACTGGGGCCAATGATGGGGAGCTTTCCTCAGAGCAATATCCCGGCAGTATCCTGCTGAGGGGGATATGGAGGAGGGAAGTGACACTGTGAGCTCATTCCAGCAGGGCCCAGCCCAGAGCTGCACTGACTTCATACTCCCACAGGCCGGCAGAATGTCCCAGCAGATCAGTGATGCTCTTTTCCAGGCTCTTTTTAGACAATGACATCATCTGTCAAAGCTGACAGCTGAGCATGATTCATCTTCTATAGGCACCTGGCACCAAATTCAACTCCTGTGAGGAGTCTGCAAGCTCATCATTCCGAGTCCAATCCAGTTGTGACAGCCAGCCCGGCCCCTCACCCATCAATGCACTAGCTCCCATTCCCCTGCGAGAACTGGGAACAGAACCCAGGAGCCTCAATTCCCAGTCCCCCTAGTAGTGCCCACTCTTCTCCCAGTGCTGGGAGTAGAACCTTGTCTGAGTGGGAGAAGGTACAAACCTAAGTGCCTTCCTCTCCAAGTACAAGGTGCATTTCTTTGACTTTGCCTTCTCGAACAGAAGATACAGAGTAACATGTACATTCAAAACAAGCAATGCCCCCCAAACCAAAGCACTGCACTGGGCACACTTCACTCCCAGGGGAGAGGATGAGTGAACAACCACCACGTGACAAACACGTCGTCATGATGCTTAATCTGGAAGGCATTCAGATAATACAGCGAGGAGTGCAGTACACAAACCTATAAAGCACAGAACTGAATTGAACCCAAGAGTCCTAACTCCGTCCCCTGACTCTGAGCCACTAGATCCAATGCCCCCGCCCCCAGAGCTGGGACTGGAACCCAGGAATCCTGGCCCTCCCTATCCTGGAGCTCACCTGTCTCCAGATTGGGTGATGAGCCGGCGGCAGGTCTCCATCTGCACATCCAGCCCACGCTTCATGCTGCACATTTCCATGTATTCATGCAGATGCCGATTCATGTCATTCTTTGCTGTTGCAAGCTCCAGCTGCACAAGGGGGAGCAATGAGGAGCTGAACCTGCCGGCGTGGCACTCTCTGTGCCACATGGGGACACTGCATACTGTCCCAGCCAGCCCGCCAGATGACACTGCCTACCTTCTCCTCCCACCAGGGGACACTACCTAGCTACACCAGCCAGTCAGAGGGAGACATCCACAATTACCGATTTTCTTGTCCCTCCTGGGGTCTATTCCTACATCTCCCACCTCCTTGTCCACCCTCATCTTCCCCACTACGTCCTTCTCCCACCTCTATTTGGTCGATGGTTTCCTGATATTCCTTCTCGCGGCTCTTGAAGAGCGACTCTGTGTCCTTAATCACCTTCTCCAGACAGTCATCCTGCTGCTGGGGGAGAAGAGGATGCCATGATGTTTGGAGACAGGGCAGTTGCCAGACATCAGAAAGCACAGAGTGAGAGATCAGAGAAAGACCCGGAGGCACCAGAGAGAGTGAGGAAAGGGTAGGGAACAGAGACAGACAGTGACACAGGATTGGGGGGGGGGGTGTTCCCAGTTCACACAAATCCCATTTAACAGGCCACAACTACAGCCTGACCCCATGTTTGCATTCACCCCATATTTGCTGGTACAGCTACACCTATACCCACTTGATCAGCCAGGGCTCTCCCACCTAGCAGCAGGGATGGGACAGACAGTGTGAAGTTTTGTCCCACAAAAGCACAGCGTTGCCCTGAGACATTGGGGATTGTGGCAGAGAGACAGCCCCCCATCCCCAACAGCCCCCGCCCCGAGACCCCACAACTGTTAACCCACCACGGTCAAGGGGAGCAGCTGGAGTGCTGGCTATGCAGGGGCCTTGGCCAACTGGACTTTCAGGCCTCATCTTAGGTGGTGCAAAATGAGTTTCCTTCTCACTCAAGGGCTGATAGTTTCATAGGTGAGTTTAAGGGACAGAATGAGGGGTCACTGGAGCCTGGAGCAGCTAGAGATGGCACCTTACCAGCTGGGTAGGACTTTTCTATGCTTGCTGGCTTTGGCAAGGACCTCAGACAAGAGGCCTTAGGCCAGTCTGAAAAGGAGATCTGGGCACATTTTACAGGGGCAAGGCGGTGTAGCTAACTGGTGGGGGGAAGGCCATGTAGGGCCTAGACAGGGGTGTTTGAATATTCTGCATTTGAATGAGAGCTTCGGGGTAACAAACACTCAAGACTGCACGGCGGTGGGGATTTTAACATTGAGAGGGAAGAAAACGAAGTAAGAAAGGATACAGCCGTGGGTAGGAGAATGGACATAAGGAGGAAGGGTAGTGTAGAAACCAGTCTAATCGGTGATACTGGTGGTAGAATGTCTGTGCCTAATTGGGTAAAGAATGTCAGTGAAGCCAAACGGCAAAAATTAAGATGTTTGTGCACTAATGCGAGGAGCCTAGGTAACAAAATGGAGGAACTAGAGTTATTGGTTCAGGAAGTGAAACCAGATACTATAGAGATAACAGAAACATGGTGGAATAGTAGTCATGACTGGAGTACAGGTATTGAAGGCTATGTGCTGTTTAGGAAAGACAGAAATAAAGGCAAAGGTGGTGGAGTAGCATTGTATATCAATGATGAGGTTAACTGTAAAGAAATAAGAAGGGATGGAATGGATAAGACAGAGTCTGTCTGGGCAAAAATCACATTGGGGTAGAAAGCTACTAGAGCCTACCCTGAGAGAGTGCTTGGGGTGTGCTATAGACCGCCGGGATCTGATTTGGATATGGATAGAGACCTTTTTAATGGTTTTTTATGAAGTAAATACTAATGGAAATTGTGTGATCATGGGAGTGGGAGACTTTAACTTCCCAGATTTAGACTGGAGGACAAGTGCTAGTAATAATAATAGGGCTCAGATTTTCCTAGACGCGATAGCTGATGGATTCCTTAGTGTCTGGGGACTGGTCCTGCTTTGAGCAGGGGGTTGGACTAGATGACCTCCTGAGGTCCCTTCCAACCCTGAGATTCTATGATTCTAAGTAGTTGCTGAACCAACAAGAGGGGATGCCATTTTAGATTTGGTTTTGGTGAGTAGTGAGGACCTCATAGAAGAAATGATTGTAGGGGACAACCTTGGTTTGAGTGATCATGAGCTAATTCAGTTTAAACTAAAAGGAAGAATAAACAAAAATAGATCGGTGACTAGGGTTTTTGATTTCAAAAGGGCTAACTTTAAAAAATTAAGGAAATTAGTTAGGGAAGTGGATTGGACTGAAGAACTTGTGGATCTAAAGGTGGAGGAGGCCTGGAATTACTTCAAGTCAAAGTTGCAGAAACTATCAGAAGCCTGCATCCCAAGAAACGGGGGGAAATTCATAGGCAGGAGTTGTAGACCAAGGATCTCAGAGAGGTGATTAAGAAAAAAGCAGAAAGCCTACAAAGAATGGAAGATGGGAGTGATCAGCTACCTTATTGAGGTCAGAACATGTAGGGATAAAGTGAGAAAGGCCAAAAGCCATGTCAAGTTGGACCTTGCAAAGGGAATTAAAACCAATAGTAAAAGGTTTTATAACCATATAAATAAGAAGAAAACAAAGAAATAAGAAATGGGACCGCTAAACACTGAGGATGGAGTGAAGGTTAAGGATAATCTAGGCATGGCCCAATATCTAAACAAATATTAGCCTCATTAAAGACTGAGGCAAAGTAAGGAGCTTAGGGATAATGGTAGGATGACGAATGGGAATGAGGATATGAAGGTAGATATTACCACATCCGAGGTAGAAGCCAAACTCAAACAGCTTAATGGGATGAAATCAGGGGGCCTAGATAATCTTCATCCAAGAATATTAAAGGAACTGGCATATGAAATTGCAAGCCCATTAGCAACAATTTTTAATGAATCTATAAACTCAGGGGTTGTACCGTATGCCTGGAGAATTGCTAACATAGTTCCTATCTTTAAGAAAGGAAAAAAAGGTGATCCGGGCAACTATAGGCCTGTTAGTTTGACTCTGTAGTATGCAAGGTCTTGGAAAAAATTTTGAAGGAGAAAGTAGTTAAGGACATTGAGATCAATGGTAATTGGGACGAAATACAACATGGTTTTACAAAAGGTAGATCGTGCCAAACCAACCCGATCTCCTTCTTTGAGAAGGTAACAGATTTTTTTAGACAAAGGAAACGCAGTGGATCTAATTTACCTCGATTTCAGTAAGGCATTTGATACGGTTCCACATGGGGAATTATTAGCTAAATTGGAAAAGATGGGGATCAATATGAAAATTGAAAGGTGGATAAGGAACTGGTTAAAGGGAAGACTACAACAGGTTGTACTGAAAGGTGAACTGTCAGGCTGGAGGGAGGTTACTAGTGGAGTTCCTCAGGGAACAGTTTTGGGACCAATCTTATTTAATCTTTTTATTACTGACCTTGGCACAAAAAGTGGGAATGTGCTAATAAAGTTTGCAGATGACACAAAGCTGGGAGGTATTGCTAACACAGAGAAGGACCGGGGTATCATACAGGAAGATCTGGATGACCTTGTAAACTGGAGTAATAGTAACAGGATGAAATTTAATAGTGAAAAGTGCAAGGTCATGCATTTAGAGATTAATAACAAGAATTATTGTTATAAGATGGGGACACATCAGTTGGAAGTAACAGACGAGGAGAAGGACCTTGGAGTATTGGTTGATCACAGGATGACTATGAGCCGCCAATGTGATATGGCTGTGAAAAAAGCTAATGCAGTTTTAGGATGCATCAGGCGAGGTATTTCCAGTAGAGATAAGGAGGTGTTAGTACCATTATACAAGGCACTGGTGAGACCTCATCTGGAATACTGTGTGGAGTTCTGGTCTCCCATGTTTAAGAAGGATGAATTCAAACTGGAACAGGTACAGAGAAGGGCTACTAGGATGATCCAAGGAATGAAAAACTTGTCTTATGAAAGGAGACTGGGTGCTGGCTGGTGAGTCTTGCCCACATGCTCAGGGTTTAACTGATCGCCATATTTGGGGTCAGGAAGGAATTTTCTTCCAGGACAGATTGGCAGAGGCCCTGGAAGTTTTTCGCCTTCCTCTGCAGCATGGGGCACAGGTCACTTGCTGGAGGATTCTCTGCAGCTTGAGGTCTTCAAACCACAATTTGAGGACTTCAATAATTCAGACATAGGTTAGGGGTTTGTTACAGGAGTGGGTGGGTGAGATTCTGTGGCCTGCGTTGTGCAGGAGGTCAGACTAGATGATCATAATGGTCCCTTCTGACCTTAAAGTCTACGATTCTATGAATCTTTTAGAAATGCCTGAGTATTTGTGTAGGAATTAGCATAAAGAGGAATGAGGGATCCACACTGTATCAGAGAGAGAGAGAGAGAGAGACACAGACAGAGGGCAGCTGGAGATGGGGTATGACTGGAGCATAAAGCTGGTGTTACCTCCCCAGGCACCTCTGCAGCTGCAATAGCGTATCCGGAGAAATCCTCCCAGAGCAGCAGCGTTTCCTCTGTCTCCTCCCATGTGAGACTGTCACAGTCATCCTCAAAATCATACTCCCTCCTGGGGACAAGGAAACCACATGTCAGCAAAGAGAGGGGAACTCTCCCAGTGGGAAGAGCTACAAAGTGTGAGGCTTCAATACTAACTGTGGGGGAATTCCCAATCCTGGCTTTTCCCCACAGGAAGGTGCTGTAATGCAGTGGTTTTCAAACTGTGGGTCGCGACCCAGTACTGGGTCGCAGAATAGAAGGCACTGGGTTGCAGAAGCTCTGGTCAGCATTGCTGACCGGGCCATTAAAAGTCCTATCTGCAGTGCTGCCCAGCTAAGGTAGGCTAGTTCCTACCTATTCTGACACCGCGCTGAGCCCTGGAAGCAGCCATCAGCAGGTCTGGCTCCTAGGCAGGGGGACCACAGGGCTCCGCGTGCTGCACCGGCTCCGCACTCCCATTGGCAGTGCCTGCGGGCGAGAGCTGCGTGGAGCTGCTTGTGCACCTCCGCCTAGGAGCTGGACCTGCTGCTGGCCACTTCTGGGGCATAGCGTGGTCCGCAGTGCCAGGACAGGCGGGAAGCCTACCTCTGCACCCCAGCTGCACCACTGATCAGGAACCACTGGAGGTAAACACGTGCCCCAACCCCCTGCTCAAGCCCTGAGCCCTCCCCTCAAACCCAGAGCCCCCTCCTGCACCCCAAACCCCTCATCACCAGCCCCATCCCAGAGCCTGCACCCTCAGCCCCCCTCCCGCACCCCAACCCTCTGCCCCAGCCCAGAGCCCTCTCCCACACCCTTAACCCCCTCATTCCCAGCCCCACCCCACAGCCCTCATCCCCGCATGCCAACCCTCTGCCCCAGCCCTGAGCTCCTCCCACACCCCAAACTGCTAATCCCAGTTCCGCTGGGTCACAGGCATCAACAATTTTCTTCAACCGGGTCACCAGAAATAAAGTTTGAAAACCACTGCTGTAATGAACATGGAAGAGCCATTGGCTGTGGGGGAACTTTCAGCTACACCAGTCCCAGCCTCTCCCAGCACGGGGAAGAGCAGTAGGGAACAGGGCAGGAGAGCTGGCTATGACACAACTCACAATGGCTCCAGTCCCAGCCTGTCTCAGCAGCAGGTGTGGGGCAGAAGTAAGGGCTGGGCTACACTCACAGCTGGTTCAGCATCCTCTGCATCTCCTCATTGATGCTCATGGCTGTGGTCTCTTCATCTTCCTCCTCTTCAGGCTTTTTGGAGGCATCGTTCTCAGACAGCGAAGTGTCCTCGTCACTGATCAGCTTCCGCTCCCGCTTCCGCCCCGCCGTGGCTGGGACCTTAATGGGAGACAAGTGCAGAGACTACAGAAACAAGGCCGGGTCCAAGGTCGGGTTGTTGAGAGGAGATGGAGGGAAAAGGAATGGCACAGGGGTAGGAAGATAGGGAAAGTAAGAAAGAAAGAAAGAAGGAAGAGAGAGTGAGAGAGGGGGGCTTATTATGATCAGGTTAAAGATGGTGCAATGGCTAAAATGTGATTTTAGAATATTTTAAAATTAAAAACTATGCAACTAAAGATGGAATCTGTGAACCTGATGAGAAGAATGTGGTTTAATTGAAGAACTCAACCCTCCCCGCCCCCAGATCCAGAGACAGAGGGAAAGAGAAAGGCAGAGAGAGGAAGGAGAGAGAGTCTAAGTGAAATATGTCAATATTTACAGTCAAACCTCAGTTTACAGAAAATGTCTAAATTGTACATATTCTTAACTGAATGAAACTAACCAGCTGCTTCTGTAGGGGGGAGGGAGACAGGGACAGAGCGAGAGAGTGAGAGAGAGAGAGACAGGGAAAGGGACAGAGAGAAAGGCAGAGACAGAGAGGGGAGGGTGGAGAGAGAAGGGGTTAGAGACAGACACTTTGCACCAGGTCTCCCTCTTCTGCAGCTGCTCTCAGGAATCCCAGCGCCCAGTATCTCTGAATAACGAGTTGAGTGGATACTCCTAATGCCTCGAGTAACGTCAGGAGCTCTCAGCCTTCTCCCCTTGCCTCTCTGCCTGCTGCTCCCCACCCCAACGCACGTAACCCAATATGGACAGCAGGTGAACTTGTGGAACAAGGCTTATGGTGACTGAGCCCCTCCTCTGCAAGAGGCATGCAAGTGCTTTGGTCTCTCCCCTTGGCTGGAAGCTCATTCCCCCAGTGGTAGCTGTTTCACAGCAGCAGGTGCATCTCACCTGAAACATTTTGATCATGTCCTCACAGTTACGCTGCTGTGCCACATCACACAGCTTGGCTGTGATGTCAATGCGCCGGCAGATATCCATGTCCACTTTCATGGCCTTCTCTTGGATCTTGGTATCCAGCTCTGTGAGGTTCTGACCCAGTGAGCACCAGCCCAGCACATGGTGGCAAGGGGACAGAGGAAAAGGATAGTTAGACAAGGCACACGGAACCCTCTGTCACAGAGTCCTGACAGAGAATTCTCCTGGGCATGGTGAGGGAGATCATCATGCTGGAGACATTATAATCAGGGCCAGGCACTGTCAGGGCATTGCTGAGGGAGCTCACGCTGGAGGCTTTCCCCATGCACTCAGGTTGGGCGCTGCTGTGTCACTCTGTAGACATTCCTTGTTCGGCATTACTATGAGGAAATGCAGAGCAGGTCTGCTGAGCCATGGGATGGGTTCACAATGTCTTGGCCAGTGGCTGAGGGTGTATGCTAGGTGGACAGGGGCACTCACATTGCTCATCAGTCCCTTGAAGACAACCAACTCTGCCTTGAGCTGCTTCACCTTCAGGGCCAGCTCCTCCTGGCACGCTTCAGCCTCCTGGGCCTCCTGCTCAGGGGAGAAAGGGAAACACTGGAATCAGTGCCAAGGAAATGAGGCTGGAGTGCAGGGGGAGTGGGGATGGGCCCCTCACCTCATGCAGCTCAGTCACTTGGTCCTGCAGCTGGACACGCACAGTATACTCCTCTTCCCACCTAGCGAGACAAATGTGCCAATTACACCCTGCCTGCCCCACAGCACCCTCCGTTGGGGAGGGCAGAGCTGGAAGCTGCAGCTTGCCTTCCTCACTGCTGAACTGCGCACTACAGGATCCACTCTAGTCATACAAGGAGTGTTGGGAGTGGGGGAGAGAATTTGATGCCCTTCCTTTCCAAACAGCTACAGCTGTTGGATGCATGTCACGCCTTCCAACCACGAGCTGGTCCTGGCCACAGACTCTACTGATCTCACTCAGAATTCACCAACTGTCTTTCACGTCACAGTGCGAGGCCCTCAGGACACCAACCACAAGCTGTATTTAGCAGCTGAAACGCATTCCCCCAGGACCACATTAGATCCATTGGCAGATCTAGCCCATTGTCCTCTCTGCCCGTCCCCACCATGACAGTTCAGGCGAGTGGCCTCCAGCCTGGGCTATGCTGGGGTTTGCTGTACAGGCAGTAACAGGCGTTGGGCTGTATCGGGCACTGAGGGGCTGCAACAGTCTATGCTGTGCTTGTGTTATATTTATATATAGATATGCTGTGTTATTAAATGGGGCTGTACTGGGACAGTGGATAGCAGAGCTCTGCAAAGGGCTCCACTATACAGGGCTGTACTACGTTGTGATGGTCTATGCTGTGTGGTATAACCGGCTATGCTATAATCCCCTGTATTGCACTGCAATGGGCTGAGCAGCATTGCACTGTGATGGGCTGTGCTGAACTGGCCTATTTTATGCTAGGTTGTATTGGTTATTCAGGGATTATGTTACACCGGGTTGTACTGCACTGCAGCTGGGCTGCAAAGGGCTCTTCTGCCCTGGTTATGTTGGGTTTCAACTGGTTGTACTATACTTAGGCTGTATTGTGTTGCAAAAGACGGCTATATTAAGCTGTATTGCCCTGCAGCATGCTGGGTATGCTGCAATTATTGCAAGATGACTGACAGTTTTATGCTGGTTGTGTTGTGCTGCAATGGGTTACAATACTCTAAGCTATATTTCATCACCAGGTGTTGTGCCATTCTGTGCTATATTAGGTTGTGTGGTACAGTTTTGTGTTGTGTTGTATTGCAATGTGTTGATCCATGTTTTGTTATGTTGTGCTGGGTTGTATTTCACTTTGCTAATTAACTGTATCCTCTCCCATGTGTAGTTCATATTGGTTGGTGGTGCACTGTATTGGCCCCTGCTCTATTGTGTTGAACAGCGCAGCATGAGGTTGTTGCTATTCCATTTCCTTTGGGTGAGTGGAATTTTCTCATTGGGCTGGGCACTCATGAGTTGCCAACTCTTGCAATTTTATCATGATTCTTGCAATATTTGGTGTTTTTCTTAAAGCCCCAGCCCCTGGAGTTCTAAAACAACATGAGAATCTCAGATTTCATTTTTAACATAGCACATTTCTAGTGCTTGTGGCTGGGCAGAAAAGTTTGAAAATGTGAATCCTAAAAGCTCAGAAACCAGACGGCAAATAGAAAGAATCCCACATTTATTATCTCATTCTTTTTAAGCCAGTCTCCTGATTTCTGGTGCCTGACATGACTTTGGAACACCTGGGGTTGGCAATATTGCTCACTGTGTTAGAAAATGTCCCACCCTAAAGCTGCATGCTGGCCTTTTTTAGATACCCCAGACCACTGCCCTGAACAAGCAGGCAGCCCATCCTCCATCCGCAGGATAAGAGTCCATGGGGGTTCCTCTTACCTTGATAGGGGAGAAGAGGAAAAAGTGGAGAAGAAAGAGACACACAACAGTGGGAAGGACAGAGATAGAGACAGGATGCATCTTACATGGGAACTGATCAAATAAAGTTTCCCTGACACAAAATACTTCAGTATCTCTTCCTCTCCCTCCTTCTCCCTCCAGATCTGGCTTGCAGTGCTTTCTGCCTCTCTTTCCATCACTCAACCTGTCTCTGTAGCCCTGTCTACACTAGGAAAGTGACCCATTACTGAAACAGCTTTAAAGTAGTGATTCCCCATAACCATTATGGTGTAGAACAGACAGGGATTTCAACACTGGGTCAGAAAATGACAGTGATACTTAGTGGAAGCAACACTTCTGTGTATCCTCTCCATCCTTCACCCCCTGCTTACTCTTTCCCTGGCGCTCTCTCTCTCACTCTGTTACTCTCCTCCTCTCAGCTACTCTATCATCCCCATCTGCAATGCACCATTCCTAATAATAACCTCCCTGAACACTTCCACCACACAGCCCAGACCAGCCAAGAGGCTCCAGCCAGCATCCTGGATGTCCTGTGGACTGTGAGCAAAGCTTCCTCCTGTTACCCCTTCTCACCACCCCAAGTCTCCATGGGGAGCCACAGATCCTTCCTTTGTATGCAATGTAACACACACATCACTCCAGCATCGCAATATTCCAGTAACCTGCCCGAGGACCAGATAATGTGAGGGGAGGAAGACAGAAAACCTGAGAGATCCTCTGCCCCATATAGACCAGGCCACCCACCAGGCAACACTAGGCCAGCATTTCCAACCCATCTCCTCCCACGCCAAGGACAACACCCAGCCCCTCCCCATCCAAGCCTCACGACACCATGAGGAAAACAACATGAAAAAAAATCTAATCTGTCTTTAAAAATCAATATCTGCCAATCTGGGACCATGAACACTAAAATACCTTAATTATCATCACGTGGTCATTGTGGTGCCACTAGCGGACAGAGTTAAGGTTATTTGGGTGCTTTAAACTGTATATTTCCAACCTTAACATGTTCGGGTGACACTTTTAAGTTTAACCTTAACTGTGGATTTCCTGGGTTTGTAATACAAGGTTTGGGGATAATCACACCATATTTGCCATGTAGTTTATCCTGAATTACTGATAGGAAGTCTCCATCTTAACCACAACTTATCATTTGTGTCTGGGAATACATATATATACACATGGAAGAAAGGGAGAACGCAGACATGACTGTGCTCCCAGCTGCATGATCCCTGGCAGTCTGCACACATGTTTTCTCCCCCTAAGATCATTGACTCATCATTTAATCTTATCCACCCCAAATGTGGTTCCCACCCAGTCTCTTGTCGCTGCTTCTCCTCCCTTCATATTCCCGATTCCCTGCAAGCTGTGTTCTGCTCCAAAGTCCTATACATTTTAAGAGAAACTTTCCTCATCACACTGTTGGGGGCTCAGCAGTCTTTGGGGCTCCTTTGGCCAAGGTGCAGATACTCAGCACTGCCCTATGCCCTTCCAGAATGCAAGAATTTCATTCCCAAAAAAACTATTCAAAAACCAGGAAATACTAAGTTAATGCAACTCTTCCTACAAAACACAATCGTAGCTGTGTCCCTATTAGGATGACAATGGGAACAAGGAATTTCCTGGGTCTGAAGCACTGAAGTTTAGAAAATTCAACTCTTATTGCAGGAGGACATGAGAAGCCCAGGGCCTGGGTGAGCTCCTGCAACCTTAATTCCATAGCATTACATTTTTGCATATGAACTTCCCCTATTTTTGAGAAAGTGAGGGACCATGACTGAAGGGAAACTTTGCAGCAGGGAATGGGGATGGTTTCTTGGGCACGCCTTATTACCCCTCAGGCATTAGCTTCCACAGACCTCCTCCTAGCCTCCAGCAGTGTTAGAAACCCAGTGGGAGGAAGGAAGCAGGTAGTGGAGATACCTTGAGAAAGTCAGCTATCAGCTAAAGACTGCCGGGGGGGGAAATCGCCAGAATCCAGGCCTCAGACTGGGGCCCATGTAGCGGAAAGGGTCTCTGCACTCCCCTTGCCCCCAGGAATGGGAGATGGGGAATCCCAGAAGCTCTTCCACTGACGTGGGAGAAGTGTGTGGGAAAGGGGAGCCCCATAACCTCCTCCTCCCAGTCGGGACCATTGGAGGATCACAGCTGCAGCTGTGCATCTCAGAAGGTTCTCGATGTGGGGAAGGGGTTGTGGGGCTTCTCTTTATCCCAATGTAAAAACAGGTTACACCAAGCACATCACTGGCTCCCAGGCCTGCAGCATCTCTAACCACCCACCTGTCTCCTCCCAATGTACCCGCAGAATCACCTACACAATGCCCCTCTGAGTGCTGGGGTGAATACGGAACCCCTCCAAAGCCTTCAAAGTTCTTCAGCATCAAACCAGCTAAAACGAACTCTTGAACTGTGAACAAGCCAAAACAGGCTGGTCATGCTCCTGAGGAGCCCAAATAGTTTACAGTTTTGGAAACCGCCAGAGATTAAAGCCCAGATCCTCAAAGGTATTTATACACCTAACTCCCATTGAAATCGCTGGCCCCTAAATACCTTTGAGGATCTGGGCCTACGTGACTTGGCTAAGGAAACTCAGGAAGTCTGTAGCAAAGTTCAGAACTGGGTCTCCTGAGTCACCATTAGTGCCTCAGGGTGGGCTAGTTCTCCAAAATACCTCAGAAGGATGGCCAGCTCCAGATGTACAATTTAAGTGACTGCTAACCACCACAGAGCCAGGCTGTGGAGGGGCTTCAAGAACATAAACCAGTTCTCCTGGGTCCTACTCTCCATTGTCTCAATCACAAGGGGAGAGGGATAGCTCAGTGGTTTGAGCATTGGCCTACTAAACCCAGGGTTGTGAGTTCAATCCTTGAGGAGGCCACTTAGGGATCTGGGGCAAAAATTGGTCCTGCTAGTGAAGGCAGGGGGCTGGACTCAATGACCTTTCAAGGTCCCTTCCAGTTCTAGGAGATTGGTATATCTCCAATTATTACCTATTACAAGACCTTCTTGTTTCTTCCTACAATCTGTCCTTCATTACCACACCTATTACACTGACATTCCAGCTTGTATGACTGCAGCCCCGGGCAATTCAGTTTTAGCATACTAATTTCAAAAGGCAAAGGGCTGAATGGATGATACCTGAGTTTGCTGTATTAGAGACCTGGGTTCTATTCCTAGCGCCGATAGCAGTGACATTGGGCAGCATCACTGTTACATGATCTGCAAAAAAGGGGCAATGGTAGGTGCCTGCCCCTAGGAAAGGGCTCTAAGCCTGCACTTCATAATAAATAATATGTATGACGCACACAGAAAATTAACACTAGCAGCCGAGAGAAGAGAAGACTTGAACTCTTGAGCATCTGTTTCCTAGTCAAGTGCACCTTCCTCTGAGTATCAGGTATTTCATAAAACAGTCTGGTCCCCCCTACCCCTTCCTGTTCCATACATAGCTCACAGCACTTCAGCTTCCTGTTCCACAGAGACAAAAAGAAAGCCTGATTATTTTTGAATTATTTGGATCTTGGCACCTGACAGTTAGGGGTTAACAGCGCTATACATTTTATTTGAATACTGATCTTAGTTTTGCCCCTTTCTTTGCTTAAAAAATCCCCCCAAAGCATCACAAGAACATTTTGTTTGTTTGTTTTTTAATTCACGTCTTTTGGCTGTGGGGGAGGTGGGCAAAGAAATGAATGTCTCCAGAATCCCTAAGCCAAGTTACCCCAAATTTGCACCCAACTCTACCCTAGGCCCTGAACTGGGATCTTTTTGTTTTCAGGCTGATCTTATTAAACATGTGAATGTTAGAGCAGTTTAAAACTTGACATTAAACAGAAGTGTGGTTGCCACCTTAACTAGAGTAAAACAAGGACTTCCCAGTGATATCAAAAGACTATCCAAGAACTTTGGGCACAAGCCAACCACTAGCTCTTGGGGTCAGGAGGAAACTTTCCCTGGGACAGGTTATCCCATCACTGCCCCCTGCAGGGTTTCCTCCACCTGCCTCTGAAGCAGCTGGTGCTAGGATACTGGACTAGATATGCTACAGGACTATGTTCTTATATGAGGTTTGGAGAGGAAGGACAACAGGGAGAAAGGGGGTTAGGTGGCCAATAGACAGTCCTATCAGGGATTTCTCCAGAGCATTTCAACTACACAGCAAGGTCCCTTGGTCTTTGACACTGAATTACCACAGTCTTGGAGACTCTCTCTCTGCCCTTACCTCCAAACTTCATCTCCTCCCTGACTCCGACTCAGCCCCGCTCCCTATTTCCCTTGTAAGCCCAGTCTCCTTACTTGCTGTATCATCTCACTCTGGTGTTGCTAACTCTTTAAGAAAAAAATTAAGTCCCAGCTCCTGGAGTCATGTTAATTCAGGAGAATCTCAACTTTCATTAAAAAAAGTTTCAGGCCCTCATGGTTGGGGTGAAAAGCTGGAGAATGTGACCTGAATGCAGCATGAATGCTCAAAAACCAGAAGACAAATGAAAAGAGCCCAGCACATTTCATTTTTAAAGTTTTGTAATTTGTATCCTGATCTCATGATTTTTTGGGACCTGACTCATGATTTTGAGTGCTTGGCATTTGCAATCTGCATTCATCCATGTCCCATTGCCCCACCCCACTGCCTCTACTCTAATAGCCACCTACTCACCACCCTGCTCCCTACCTTACACTCCCCTGCAGCCCCTCCACTTTCTCACCTTTAGCTGTATTCACCCCACAGCTCCCTACCACTCCATTCTCTGCCCCCCTCTCTTGCCTGCACTGACACGTCTCCCAGTTGCCCTGGGGCTGTCACTCACTCCCTGCCCCCATTCTCCCTTCAGTCTCCTGCCTGCACTAGACTCACCCTGCTCCCTTTCTCACCTGCGTTTGTACTCGTCGCGCTCCCTCTTCACCTTGGCCAACACATTGTAGAGGGCCCGGATCTCAGGGGTGATGGTGTCGATCTGCACGCCAACCCCGTCAGGGTGAACCCACGAGACCCCCGGCCCCTGAACCAGGGTGGTCTCAGGTCCTGGGCCCAGCCGACGGGCCTGCGAGAAGGACCAGATGGTGCCGGGCATGAAGCGAGAGGAGGATGAAAAGGGGCTGCCAGACAAGGGAGGAGGCTGGGAAGAAGGCGTGAATGGTCCCCCGAGGGGGCAGCTGGGAGAGCTCAAAACCCTAGAGGGGGCACAGAGCCCAGCTGGCCGGGGGCTGCCCAGGGCAAGCCCCAGGGGGCGAATGGGGCTGACGAAGCTGGTCTGCACGGCCTGATCCCGGCGCTGGACAGCCCGCTGACGGCTGCCCCCCTCCTCCAGCGCCTGCTGCAGCTGTTTTTCCAGCTGCCGGTTCCTGCGCTCCAGCTCGTGCACCTTGGCCAGGAAGCAGCGGAACCGCAGGTTCAGGGTCTTCAGCACGTTGATGTTGGAGCCCAGGTCGTTGCGCAGGGCCATGGCCGCGGGGGGGGCCGGGAACGGGGGCGCTGCCGACGCGGGGCCCAGCTCGCCGCCGAAAAAGTCCCCCAGGGGCGCCGGTGGAAGCGGCTCCGGCTCAGCCAGGCCCTGCTGCTCTTGCTGCAGGAGGAAGAGGTTGGGGCCGAATAACGGGTTCATGGCTGCGGCCGGCCCGAGCTGGGAGCGGAGCGAGGGAGGAGAGAGGGGGGCGCGGGGCCAATCAGGGCCCGGCCGGGCTGCGGCAGGGCCGCTGTCAGGCAGAGGCAGAGGCAGAGGCGGGCCGGGGGAGGGGGCTGCGGGGAGCAGTCCCCGGCGGAGAGCAGGAGGGAGCCGGCTGCTGCTGCGGGGCGGGGCGGGCGGCGCTGCAGATGGGCGGGGCCCGGGAATGCAGCAGCAGCAGCAGCAGCAGCGCCGGTGCCTGCACGTAGAAGCCGGGAAGGGCGGGGGAGTGTCAGAGCCAGGCACAAAAAGAGAAAATCCTCCGGGGGGCGCCTCATTCACGTGCCCCACCTGAGACGGGTTCTGGGTTTTCCCTCGGGCGAGGGGTTCTGCAGCCCCCGCGGGGCTCGGGGGGGAGCCATGGCCACGGCCACGCCCTGGTTTTCAGGCGGGGGCAGCCTAGTGGTTCGTCCCTCTAGCCTAATATCCTGGCTCTGGCAGTGGCCAGCACCAGATGCAAGAAGCCCCGCAGGAGGCAGCGAGGAGCTAGATAATCTGCCGTTACCTCCAAGGCTCTCCTCAGTATAGTCCTGCCCTACCGCGCTGTCCTATGAATTACTGAGACATCCAGCCCCTGCCTTCTCGCCAACAAAAGCCTTGATTCTCCCACAAGCCCTGGGTGCTTCTCTGCAGGCCCTGAAATGTAGGGGCACCTCCCCCTCAAACCGTATCCACTTTCAAATCCATCCAGGCGTGGGTCACCACCCTCATGGTGCCTACAGAGAGTCGCCTGCTGATGATGGCTAGGCAGATGATTGGCTGAGATTTTGTGTCTGCAGTTAGTCTATGCAATGACATGCTGCTGGTGTTACCGGAGTTTTTCTTCTCCCACCCCAAAATTGCTGTTTAACTCACCAGTTGAGTCTTGCCTTTATGATTACGCTCTTTGAAGATTACCTTTACTAGACTGGGACTCAGAGGAACTGGGAGGCAGGGAGTCTATGTCCAGCTCTGCCACTGGCTTGCTGAGTGACCTTGGGCAAGTCACTTAATCCCCGTTCCTCCATTTCCCCACCTGCAAACTGGAGATTCAGTCTCTAATGACATGATCACAGGGTGTTTTTCCCACCGGACCCCTTTCTCATTCAGTGCACAGCTAAATGAGCAGCTATTATATATTTTATTTACTCCATGTTACTCAATGTACAGCCCCAGGCCTCATTCCCTGCACACTGTTCAAACCCTGCTCTGAAGACAAAAATTATGTATTTCCTCATGGGCTTTTCTGCAGCTCTCATCACTATAATAGCCAAATGCTTCACAAACTTTACTTGATCTTTACAACAGCCCTGTGAGACGAAGGGGTTTTATCCCCCTTTTACAGACAGGGGACTTAGGCACAGAGTTTAAGGTCAGACGTGCCCACTAATTTTAGATGCCCAATTTGAGATACCTAGGACTTGATTTTTCAGAGTACTTAGAGCTACACTGATCAAAATCCAGCACTTCTGCAAATGAGACCCAGAAAATGAGAAGCACACAATTAGCAACTGCCTGTGAAAAGTCTGGTTGCTGTGACTTGCCCACAGCCCAGCCTCATATAGAGGCAAGAATAGAACTCTCCAGGGCAGGATTCAGCTGCCATGAGGCCATCCTTTCTCTCCCTACAGTCCTTTCTGCAACAAATAAGATGGGGGGTCCTACAGACAGCAGTTTCCTTCACCACACAGAACAGGTCCGTCATGTGCACTGAATGAAGCAAGGGATGCTATAGAAATAATAGTATGTGATCACAAATTAAAGACTGTACCATAATGCATCAGCCTAAGGGAGGGGGAAGGGCGAATTAAAGGCACACAGGCAGCCTTAATTATGACACTTTCTAACTTATGTATTCCTGACTTTGCAATATTCTTTTAACCCATCATCCACTCCAGTTAACTAGTTGCTTGTTCATTTTTCAGTTTGCTCCAGCATCTTTTCTTTTGCAACGTCAATTTTTGACAGAGCCTCAGCGTTATTACCACAAAACAGCAGGTATCTCGTAACATCCTCTGTGGTCAAGACTAAGCCAAAGAAATGATATGCATCTCCACAATGTCTTCATCCCAGCATGGCTGGGCCCTGTAAATGATGCAGGTCCATCACCCCTGTGCCAGGCAGAATAGGTACAATTAAGAGAGCAGGGCTATAAAGGACCAGGGAAAACCTAGGAGGAAGGACAGCTGGTGAGCTAGGGCTGGCAGTCTCTGTGGAAAGCTGCAGAGTTCTCTACAAGCCCTCCTGGGGAAAGGGGGGGATTTCTCAGGAAGCCAGGAGAGGGGCTAGCCTGCTGACTTTCAAGAGTGAAAGTCAGTGCTGGGAGGCTGAAACTTAGGAAGTCAGTGAAGGGCTGGCTGGCTAGCCTTCCTCAGCTAGAGAGCCTTGGCCAGAGAACATGTGAGATGGCTAAAGGTAAAGAACAGCAGAGGGAATATGCTTGCAGGCTATTTGAGCCAAAGAGGGCTGAAGCCTGGGGCTGAGGTGTAGTGAGGGACACAAGCTGCACTAGAGAGCTGGGGGTGTGCTGAGAGATGCTGGGACTCTGGACACATCTATGCAATGTGCTCTCTGGACTACAGCTATGAGAGTTGGGGTATGGTTTACGTAAATGGAGGTGGCTGTTGTTGTAGAAGCAACAGTGATCTGTATGCTCTGTCTAACCTGTGTGTTCAAAAGGTCTGTTACACCTCCCTCCCTGCCCCTTTTTGTCTTCTCTCCCTCTTTGAATACCTGTGAACAGGGCCGGCTCTAGGCTCCAGCGCTCCAAGCATGTGTTTGGGGCAGCACTTTCCAAGGGGCGGCACTCCAGCTCCTGGTGTTTTTTTTGGCTTGGGGCGCAAAAAGCTGGGAGCCGGCCCTGAGCGGAGGTGAGCTGTGGCGGTGCGGGGAGTGGGGAGGGCTGCAGGAAGTAACCTGTGGGGGGGGCAGAGGAACCACTCCCCCCCCAGCTCACCTCAGCTCCACTGCCGCCTGCTCCCCCGAGCGCACCGCCGCTCCACTTCTCCCCCCTCCCTCCCAGGCTTGCCCCGAGAATCAGCTGTTTTGTGGCAAGCCTGGGAGGGAGGGGGGAGAAGCAGAGCGGTGGCGGCACAGTCAGAGCGGAAGTGAGCTGCGGCAGTGGGGGGCATGGGGAAGGCCACAGGAAGTAACCCTGGGGGGGGGAAGAGGAACCACTCCCCCCCCAGCTCACTTCTGCCTCCTCCCTCGAGCCCGCCACCGCTCCACTTCTCCCCCTTCCCTCCCAGGCAAGCCTGGGGGAGGAGGCAGGGCCAGGGATGTGGGGAAGGGGTTGGAATGGGGCAGGGAAAGGGCGGAGTTGAGGCAGTGCAGGGGAGAAATTTTTTTGCTTGGGGCAGCAAAAACTTGGAGCCAGCCTTGCCTGTGAAGTGGCTTTCCCCCTCCTGCTCCCTCCTGGAATGCTTGTGGAATGAATGGGCTGCTTGAACAGCTGGAAGATCAGAAGAGCTTCCAGGTAGACAAGGTGTTTGGGACACACACACACACACACAATGCATGGACACTGTCCGAGGTTGACTGTGACCAACCCATCTCTAGTCGCAGGCCATGAGGAGCAGGCCCTTAAAAGGTGAAGGGGACATGAGCTCAGGAGTGCACTCACAAGATTGTACCTCCTGTAAAGGCCCTTCGCCCAGATCACCTGGCCAGTGGTTTGCCACATTGCATTCCATCATGCCCTGGGAGGACTTACCTTCATCTCACTGTCCATTGCTGTGCTGTGGGACACTTACCTTGAAGGATCCTGACATCTCCAGCACCGTGCCTGTTCTGGGAGAGTGAGTGTGGCCCCCTCACCCCCTTCTTTTGAGCTATCAGTATAATAAACGTGCTGCTTTCTGCCAAATGCTGGTGGGTCATTAGTCCTCCCTAAGCTTACTAGCTGACCCAGTTTTGGTTAACATTACTGGCAGAGAATGCAGGCAGCTTAGTGTAGGATTTGACCCAAGAGTAGGGGTCCCCTGGTCAGGGGTGGCTCCATGTATTTTGCAGCCCCCAAGCACGGCAGTCAGGTGGCTTTCAGCAGCATGCCTGCAGGAGGTCCGCTGGTAACACAGATTCGGCAGCATGCCTGTGGGAGGTCCGACGGTCCCGCACCTTTGCTGTACCCGCCGCCAAATTGCTGCCAAAACCGCAGGACTGGCAGACCTCCCGCAGGCACGCCGCCAAAGGCTCCCTCTCTGCTGCCCTCATGGCGACCAGCAGGCCACCTCCCCCAGGCACGCGCTTGGTGCGCTGGTGCCCCCCGGTAGTCTCTTGAGTGGGTCTGGCTCGAGCCTGCGTGAAAAAGTGCTAGGCTAACAATCCACTGCAGGGAGAAAAGAATGCCACTATTATGTGCTAGTGTAGGACAAGGGAGAGAATTAGGTGTAAATCCCCTGGTGCCCCCCGGTAGTCTCTTGAGTGGGTCCGGCTCAAGCCTGTGTAAAAAGTGGTAGGTTAGCAAGCCACTGCAGGAAGAAAAGGATGCTGCTACTAAGTATGCCACTGCGCAGCAATGGGAAGAAAAAGTCGAAACAGCCTGAGCAAGATGACTCCCCCACCCCACCCCCTTGGGGCATGGCGCTGTTACCTGGGGTGCTGTTAGAATGGCTCCAAACGAAAGGGGCAGACCCCTGAATGCCAGGGGGGGTTCCACCTGGGAGTATAATTCCTGAACTAGAACTCACATTGAATAAATATGTATTTATATACGGTCCTAATAAGGCGGGACTGGATCGTGCAGCTGCCTGGCTGCTGTGGCAAGCAGGCTGGCAGTGGCAGGTGGCAGTCAGCTCGCCACTGAAATAGATTCACTCAGGGACCGATGTAATGAGCTGGAGAAGGAATAGGATACGTGCAAGGCGCAGGTTCTGACTGCTAGTGCCCAGGAGTCTTCCCTCTCTGTAGCCACAGTACAGGTGACGGCAGCAGAGGAGGTGAGCCAGGCAGTTACCTGCCTGAAGGATCTGGTCCTGGAGGGGTCCACCTGGGAGAACAGAGTCCGAAGGGCTTATTCAGCCTGAGTCACTGCCGTTGGGGTGAAAGCGCAGGGGGGTGCGGGATCATATGATGATTGGGACAGGGATATCTCTTATGATCCGGATCCCGGACACCATGTTGCGGCAGTCCGGAGGGTGGTCCGAAACTATGGGCCTGCATCTGCAGGGGGCAGAGTAGCCCCAAGGACCGGACACACTGTGGCAGAGACTGAGTTGATTCCCACTCAAGCAATAGAGTTAGCAAAAACCCTGGGTGGCCCCTCGCGCTGCAGGTTCAGCAGGTGGGCCTGGGATATGGCGACCCTGTGTTTGGATCAGGGTCAGAACCTAGCTGAGACCCAACGGGTGTTAAAAGCCACGTCCAGGTTGGGAGGAGATTTAGCAGGGGTGGCTCATCAGCAAGCTGGTCATGCCCCACACAATAAAATCTTTGATATGTTGGCGGAGATGGCACCTGCTGTGGAGCATTGTTGGCAGGGTTTGTCTTGGTGGTTGCTGCACCTGGAAAAGACCCTGTCTGGTTCGTAGAGAGAATGGTTCTCCTGGAATGCTTGTGTGGCTGTCACAGTGGGCGGACGGGCAGGTACCCCCGAACATAGCTCAAATAGTCCTGCCTCTGGAAGAATTGAGGCTGGTCGCCGAAGGTGTCTCAGTCCATGTACAGCAGGTGATCGGGAGGTGGAGACCCAGATCCAGGGAACCTGCAGATGTGGAAGCCCTGCTGGATGCAGTCCAGCAGGCTGCTCTCATCGTTCCGCCTGTGCTAATTTGTTTCTAAGCTTCTATCTTTCAGCCTCTGAACCAGAACGTCAGGAGAGCTGGTACCAGTTGAAGAGTTATAAAAATACCATCGTTATAGTGTAGCAACAAAGTCTGTGTTGCATGTTCTGTGTCTGTCTCTGGTGAGTGTCCTGTGCTAGCACTGGGTCCAGAGAGAGAGAGGATACTATACTAGACAGGGCAAATACCTTTTCTTCTCTCTACTTCCCCCCCCCCCCCCATCTCCAACCAAATCATCAGTCATATCCACCTCTGTCCAAAAGACTTTGGTCCCCAATGCATTAGGTTTATTTTTTGTTAGGTTCTCTAATAATCATTGTGTTGTTGATAATAAATTTTCTTGTACTGTTAATTCCACACTTTCCTCTGTTCACGTTGGTTCTACTTCCCCAAGCCCTGAAGGGTAGTTCATCACCCCCCTCTAGTGGGATTTTTGACCTTGGCCTGTGATTGTAGGGCCCTGTCTTTCAGGTCTTGGGTCTGTTTCCTCCCCACCCCCTGAGACCACTTGAGAACAACTGGTAGTTATAGGGGATTCTGCAACGTTTTAGCAACTAGATGTTAAAGTATCAGCAATTTCACCAAGTTCTCTGTTGCAAGGTTAAACTGATTTGGAAGATACCTAGTATGATAACTGTGGTACTCCTACAAATCATATTTGTTGTGTGTACTTAAGGGTTAGGGTTGACATTTATTGTTTGATGGCTACTGCAGCATCAAACTTGGGCCTCATTTTGTTTGTCAATGTACCCAATTGTACTAGGCATAGGGCAGTTGCTGGGGTTTGTATGAAGGTTAGTAGCCTTCCAGCAGAAGCAATTCCCTTCCATCCTTTGCTAGCCCCACTTATTGAGCCGCAGCAGCCAGAGAGTGGGTGAAGAGGCAAATGAACCAAGCTGTAAGGCAGCCCCCAGCACTGGCCCAGGAGAGAAAGAAAGGGGCACAAAAGAAGGGTTTGGGAAGGAGGGGTGAAGTGACTGGAGTGGATGACAGAAGATTGGGAAACAGGAGGGTCAGAATAAGGGCAGGACAGAAAGCAAAGAGGCAGTGAGGGAGTGATGGGAGAACAGAACAACGGAAACCAAGTACAGAGGGAGAGGCCACAGTGCAGCACAAGAACAAGTGGCTACAGCTGAACATGTACTGCAGGGTCCAGTTACACTACACTGAAATAAATTCCTGCCTTAGACATGCAGGGAGAGAGAGAATTTGATCAAAGTATAAATCTTTAATGAATCAGGATCTATCAATCCAGCATCCCAACCCCATGCTGGGGGAAGTACACTGGGCTGCAAGTCCAAAAAATGCTCCCTCTGTAGGGGTAATAGTTGTCCCAGACACTTACTGCTAAAGCAACCATCTGCACAAGATGGCGAAAAACAACCCTACATGGGTGGAATCTGGAGAGTCCCTGACCTTCAGCCTTCAAGGAGAATGCCCCATCCCTGCAACTCTCATGGAATCAGACACCAAAGCCCAGAGAGGCAGTCCCTCTTATTGTCTATTCGGGTGCACTCTGTGCTGCTTCCTGGCAGGTGGCCGAGCTCCTGGACGCTGGGGAAAGGGCCTCTTATGCCTTTGCACAGAACCTCCCTTTGAAGGGGGCTGCCGCTGCTTCTTCTGCCCCACGGTGACTTTCAACCTCTCAAGTTTTTTCCTTTTAAGCTGTGGCTCTGCAGCTACTTCTGGAGCAGATGCTGGACTTGCTGTTTCCACAGTAGATTCCTCATCTAGAAGAAGAAACAAGAGTCAGAGAGGAAAGCGCAGAAGATGTTGTGGTGAGCAAACAGTGCTGCCTGGATGGCGAGCTCTCTGCTGCTCCACACCAGCCAGCATTGTACATGAGCAAGGTAGCATAGTACAGCTCTGGAGTTCAGTTACCTTTCTGCATTTTGGGGATGGCATTAGAAAATTTCTTGAGCTTGGCGATGAAGAACCCATCCATGTTGTGGGTGTGAGGGTAGAAACGCCGTGTGGATTTGAGGGATGGGTGGAAGCGACGCTCCTTGAACCTGAGGGGAGAGAGAAGAGAGAAAATACTAGTTTCCCAATTAAAGTCTGAGGGTTAAAAACAGAGCAAGCTTCCCTCATAAATCATCTGGAGAAAGGGGTAAAAAGTGAGGTGGCAAAATTTGCAGATGATACTAAACTGCTCAAGATAGTTAAGACCAAAGCAGAACTTCAAAAAGATCTCACAAAACTAAGTGATTGGGCAACAAAATGGCAAATGAAATTTAATGTGGATAAATGTAAAGTAATGCACATTGGAAAAAATAATCCCAACTATACATACAATATGATGGGGGCTAATTTAGCTACAAGGAATCAGGAAAAAGATCTTGGGGTCATCGTGGATAGTTCTCTGAAGACGCCCATGCAGTATGCAGAGGCGATCAAAAAAGCAAACAGGATGTTAGGAATAGAGAATAAGACTGAGAATATATTATTGCCCTTATATAAAATCGATGGTACGCTCACATCTTGAATCCTGCGTACAGATGTGGTCTCATCTCAAAAAAGATACACTGGCACTAGAAAAGGTTCAGAGAAGGGCAACTAAAATGATTAGGGGTTTGGAACAGGTCCCATATGAGGAGGGATTAAAGAGGCTAGGACTTTTCAGAGGAGACTAAGGGGGGATATGATAGAGGTATATAAAATCATGAGTGATGTGGAGAAAATAGATAAGGAAAAGTTATTTACTTATTCCGATAATACAAGAACTAGGAGCCACCAAATGAAATTAATGGGCAGCAGGTTTAAAACAAATAAAAGGAAGTTCTTCTTCACGCAGCGCAGTGTCAACTTGTGGAACTCCTTGCCCAAGGAGGTGGTGAAGGCTAAGACTATAACAGCGTTTAAAAGAGAACTGGATAAATTCATGGAGGTGAAGGCCATAAATGGCTATTAGCCTGGATGGGTATGGAATGGAGTCTCTAGCCTCTGTTTGTCAGAGGGTGGAGATGGATGGCAGGAGAGAGATCACTTGATCACTGCCTGTTAGGTTCACTCTCTCTGGGGCACCTGGCATTGGCCACTATCGGTAGACAGGCTACTGGGCTGTATGGACCTTTGGTCTGACACAGTATGGCTGTTCTTATGTTCCTCCCCACAGCCCCCAGAGACTTAACACACACCTGGTGAATCCTTCCTTGCCAAAGTCCAGCCCTGTGGGCACCAGGCGAACATTGCGTTTCTTCAGGGCATAATCCACAACCCATTCATTCTCTTCCACCTGCCAGAGACCAAGCATTAGAGACAGACTCTGTGGAGACTCTCCGAATGAGAGCTCCCCCAGCACACGGGCCAGCTGCCTGGCACCCAAAGGGAACTCACCATGATGGAGCAGGTACAGTACACTACGTAGCCCCCCGTCTCTGAGGCAGCATTGACTGAGTCAATAGCACTGAGAATCAGCTCCTTCTGAAGATGAGCACAACGCAGGACATCCCTCTCATCCTGAGAGACACAGAGGAGGTTAGAACACTTGAGCTGTGCTGATCCACTCCTTCCCCTGGCCTAGCTCACTGCACCCTCTGTCCCTGCTGCGAACGGGGGTGTGATGAGAGCAAGAGCCCCAGTGGTGAGGTAGCAGGACTCAGGTAGGCTTCTACCCCTAAATCTGGTCCCAGAACAGTGTGTGCGAGGGAGACAGGTCAGTTTTTTTCAGGTTTCTCTGGTCCAGACATCTTGGTACAAGGACAAGAGTCCAGAAGCCCTGCTCGTCCATGGCCTGCGGGCAAGTTCACATCTCACTCTATACCCTACACCAGCAGTTTTCAACCAGGGGCCCTCCGGGGTGGGTGGGGTGGGGGGCACAAGCAAGTTTCAGGGGGTCCACCAAAATAAACCAGAGATCAGGGCAAGTGTTAAATTCACTGGGGCCCAGGGCAGAAAGCTCAAGCCCAAGCCCCTCCTCCCTGGGCTGAAGCAGAAGCCCAACCAACGTAGCTTGGTGGGGCCCCTTGTGGCTGGGCAATCGCTCTCCTTGCTACCCCCTAACGCCAGCTCGGCCCTGGCTTTTAATCTACTGACAAACAATTGTTGCTACAAAAATTCCATTGCCCACCTGTGCAACGGAATTTTTGTAGCATGTTGCGGGGGGCCTCAGAAGGAAGAAGTCTGAGAACCCCTGCACTACACCACAAATCACCCAAGCTCCTTCCCACCTTCTCCTGAGCCGCCCCCCCCCCGCAGGCTGCTCACCTTGTTGGTTTTGACAGCAGGATCCTTGGAGATGACACCTGTGCCACTGCAGGGAGCATCAAGGAGGACACGGTCAAACCCACCCAGCACCTAGAGGTGGGTGGAGAGACAGAGGTCTTGGACTCAATTCCACTGAAAGGACAACAAGGGGGACAATGCAGAAAAGGGGAAATTGGGGAGGAGGGTGGGGAAGAGAGATGCTCCATTGCCTTCTCTCCCACCCCATGTGCATTCCTTTCTTGTGAGTCACCCACCCGCTGCATACAGTCAAGGAGAGCATAGCTGAATTCCATGAAGCCTTGTGATGGCCACAGCAAGCATGAAACTACCCAGTGGCTGCATACCTTGGGGAACTGGCGTCCATCGCAGTGGCTCAAGACAGCATTGGTGACTCCCAGACGGTGCAGGTTCCCCACCACACTGCGCAGCCGCTCAGCACTACTGTCGTTGGCCAGGATCACACCTGTGTTCTTCATCAGCTGAGCTGCCAGGGGATGAAGGTTACATCAAGACCCAATGTGCAGCCCCACCACTCCCAATCAGCAGCAGGAATACCCCGGCCCCCCCTTCCCCAGTGGGCCCCTCACTGCCCTCCCCCTCTTACCAGGCAACCCATCCCCCAGCTTCCCCCTATTTCTCTGTCCCCAGGCATCCCCGCAGACCTCTTTCCCCCAGGCTCTCCTCCCAAACTCCAGAGCCTTGGTCCCTCCATCATCCCCCCACCCCAGTCAGGTACCTATGTAGCTGGTCTTGCCTCCTGGGGCACAGCACATGTCCAGGATGCGTTCATTCTCTTGGGGGGCCAGAGCCATGACAGGAAGGAGGCTGGAAGCTCCTTGTAGCATGTAGTGTCCAGCCAGGTACTCAGGGGTGGCACCTGGGGGGGGGGGGGGGGGAGCGAAAGAGAGGAGGGGTGAAGAACAGAGCCATGAGAAGAGGGGAAACAGCCAAAAAATGAGTCAGTCAGCTCAGCCCTGTGAAAGGAGGGTCAGTTTCTCACCAATGGGCACAGAGGAATCGTAGACAACAAGCCCCGTTTTCGACCACTTCCCCAGGGGGTCAAGATTCACACCGCGATTAATCAGAGCCTGAAGATGAAGACAGAGGGGTGAGATCTTTGCTCCATAACTGGGACAGAGGTTGAGGGACCATGATGCTTTGCTCACCTGTGCCAGGTCTCGTCGCCGTGTTTTCAGCGTGTTGGTACGAAGCGTCATGGGGCGAGGAACCTCATTAGATTCTAAGAAGTTGACCAGCTGAAGATAGAGTCAGAGTTTAGGGCCAGAAGGCACCACCAGATCACCTAGACTGTCTTCCTGTACATAACAGGCCATCTAACAACCCCTCCCAGTACTTGCAAGCTATGCCCAACAACCAAAATTACAGTAAAGTATTACAACCGTCAGGAGACTAGACTGTTGTGTGCTACAAGCAGAGAACAGGAGGAACCAAGATGCACCAATACCTGAGGCCTGTACAGTGGCAGGGAAGCATTTACGGGAGATATACCCAGATAATCCTGGCAAATGACCCACACTCACATGCTGCAGAGGAAAACAAACCCTCCCTCCAGGTTACTGCTAATCTGAGCTGGGGGAAAATTCCTTCCCAAACTCACATGAGATGGTCAGTTAGACCCTGAGCATGTAGCAAGAACCAGTCAGCCAAGCACCCGGTGAGAGACAATGATCAATACCACCTCCAAGCCTTGGCCCACCCTGTCCACTGCCCCTTCTCCAGCTGTGGCCAACTCTGATGCTTCAGAGGAAGGAAAGGAAAAAAAACAAAACCAGAATACATTGCCAGGGAGGGAGTCCCTTCCTGACCCCTGCAGGTAACCAGCTGAAATCCCGAAGCATGAGATTTTAAAAATATCGGACATGAACCAGAAGGAACCTCCAGGACTGCCGAGACCTGCACCCAGCCATATAATTCCACTGATAAATTTGTCCAACTCTCGTTTTCCCCCATAACTTCTAGAATCTGTTCCAGAACCTGTTCTCTGATGGTTAAAAACTGCCTTCTAATTTCCAGCTTGAATTTGTTCACGTCCAGTTTATATCCACTTTTTTTTGGGTCAACATTGTCCTTTAACTTAAATAGCTCTTCATCCTCCCTGGTGTCTACCCGCTATGTAGATGTATAGCACTATCATATCCCCTCAGCCTTTGTTTTGCTAACAAACCAAACTCTTCCAGTTTCCTCTCATAAGATAAGCCCTCCATTCCCCGTTTAAATTAATCTTTTTTGAACATGGGAGACCAGAACTGTACACATTCCAAATGAGGTCTCACTAGTGCCTTGTATAATGGCATTAATACTTCCGTATCTTTCCTGGAAATGCCTTGCTTCACATCCTAGCCTTTTTCACAGCCGCATCATGTTGGTGGCTCAGTCACCTGTGATCGGCTCATACACCCAAGTCGCTCTCCTCCTCTGTTGCTTCCAACTGATGAGCACCCAGCTAATAGCAGACCCTATGTGCATGAACTTGCAATTTGTACTATTAAATTGCATCCCATTTCTGTTACTCCAGTTTTTAAGGTCTTCCTGTTCCTGTATAATATTCTGAACCTCCTCTGTATTGATCATGTCTCTCAACTTTAGCAGCAGCAAATTTCATTAGCACTCTTTTTTGTGCCAAAGTCATCAATAAAAATATTAAATATGAGAGGTCCCTAAACCAATCCTTGAGGAACTCCATCAGTTCCTCCATCCAGTCCAATAGTTCACCTTTTAGCATAACTTGTTGCCTTCTCTGCTTTAACCAGTTCCTTATCCACCTGACAGTGCTTGGACTGATCCCCATCTTTCCTAATTTAACTAACAATGTTCCATGTGGTACTGTGTCAAACAGTTTACCGAAGCCCAGGTATATTAGATCTATTTAGATAGATTTAATTATTCTTTTCTTCACAATTTGCTCTAAAGCCCTGCATGCTACTGAGGTCAGACTACAAGGTCTGTAATTGCCCAGGTTACTTTCTTCCCGCTTTCTTAAATACAGGTACCGTAGCTATTCTCCAGGGGAGAAAAGAAAATGAGAAAGAACAGGGGAAGGCAGCAGGGAAGTCAGGCCCATATCTGGGAACTGGGTGGGCAGATGGGTGAACACCAGTCAGTGTGGATGTAGGCTGGGTGAATCCAGAAGCATACCTGGACCTGGGCGGGGTTCATACCTCAGGGAGAGGGAAGAGCTCCATGAGCTTCTTAAGCAAGAAGTCACTGTAGGAATAGTAAGCAGCAAGGTCCTGGCGTAGCAATGCGAGGTACTCCTGCCGGGCACGTCCCGCCTCCCGCTTCACCCTGAAGTCCTGCAGCACCTCCACATTGTCCTTGATACGCTGATGAATGAGGTGCAGGTCAGGTGGCTCAGCAGGTAATGAGGCAGTTAAGGAATCAAGAAAAAGAAGAGTCACACGACCCTGGGCATTGCTCAAATGTGAATATTGTGTGCATACCAAGCATGACTTTCAGGCTACGCATATGGCATCACAAATGCCTTTGCTGTTATGCTGGAGCGTGTTAGTTCCCCTCTCTCCCTAATAACACACAAGCACAATCTAACACATGCAGGTGGTATGGCTCCTGTGATACACTAGTGCAGCCTACCATAACCAATACACCTCCGCTATGCAACACACATGTACAACCCAACATGGTTCTGTGCAAGAGTGTTGGTGCTCATCTGTGCTGTGTACACAGCTTAAGTGCGCCACACACGTTAGAGGGAAGGATATTCTCTTTCTCGATCTCCTCACCACTGGGTAACACAAATTGCTCATCTATCTCCATATTGAGCTGCAGGTCTGTGTCCTCCTCTTCCTCCTGCCCCTTGCTTCGGCTGCTCACCTGCTCCTCCTCTTCTTCACTGTCATCCTCACTGAGCCCCTCCCTGAGCACAAGAGAGGGAAGGGTTTGCATTTAAGCATGGGAACCTTCCATCCTCTCCCTCCCCCCACATAAGGAGAGAAGTGCCACAGAGAAATGTCCAGTTCTGATGCCCACAATTCCAGAAGGATGGTGATCAATTGGAGAGGGTTCAGAAGAGCCATGAGAATGATGCAAGGATTAGAAAACCTGCCTTCTATTGATGGTTAAGCTAAATAGTTAAGGGGTGACTTGATTACAGAGTATAAATACCTACAGGGGGGAACAGATATGTAACAATGGGCTTTTCAAGCTAGCAGAGAAAGGCATAGCACAATCCAGTGGCTGGAAGCTGAAGCTAGAGAAATCTAGATTGGAAATAAGGAGTACATTTTAATGGTGAGAATAATTAGTCACTGGAACACTTTAGCAAGAGTCGTGGTGGATTCTCAACTACTGGCAATTTTTAAATTAAGACTGGATGTTTGTCTAAGGAACATGCTCTCGGAATTATTTTGGAGAAGTTCTATGGCCTGTGTTAACACAGGGGGTCAGACTAGATGATCACAGTGGTCCCCTTCTGGCCTTGGAATCTAGGCATGCTAGAAATGTAGGGGGGATGGAAGAGACAGCCTCACCCCAGCCTAGGAGAGAACCTGCTGGCCTCCAGCTCCTGAAACTCTCACCTGCCAGACTTCTGCTTCCGGGCGGCTTGTTCGATGGGCAGCAGCTAAGAGAGTCATGGGAGAGTTAATGAAACTATGGCATCAGATGGCACTCCCTGCCACCCCCATTCCTGCCCCTGTAAAACCCACTCACTCTATGCGAGAGCACATACAGACCAGCAGCAGGTAAAGGCAGGATTAAGTACTCTATGCCTGGACCCATCTCCACTCTTGAGGTCTCTCCGGGTCTCTCTCCCATGGGGATAAAGCCTTTCAACTCCTCCCACCCACCCCAGGCCTCCTCCATCTCAGTGATAAGGTCATGATGTCTGAGTCCCGCACTACCCCCAGCTGGGGAAGTCTCAAGTGTTCACTGTGACATGAAAGTCAAGAGTTCCTACCTCCTCTTCCTCAGAGGACGAGGCTCCATAATCATCCACCATCTCCTCATTGCTCCCATCATCCCCCATGCTCTCCCAGGCATCTACAGCCTCATCTCCCTCACTTTCACTCGACTCCAAACGCTCTTCTTCATTATCGCCAGCAGGCTGTGATCTCTTGGCTGGAGTTAGCGAAAGTGAGCAGCTGTCACTGCTCCCAAGCTGAGGGTACAGAGAGGCTCCTTCTGCTGGCCCCTTGCATTTTCCTCCTTTCTGTAGTGATGGCTGCTCTGCAACTGCAGGCAGAAGAAAAGGTTAATGATTTGTAACAACCCTCAAAACCATCTTGTCCTGTTCAATGCAAAATAAGAGGGCTGGGAATTCTGCATTCTAACTTCTAGCTAGAAGGGCCAGTTAATTCTCTGTACCTCAGTTTCCTCACATACAGTCAATGGGGATTTATGATACACATCCCTTTTTCACAGGTCTAACACGGACTTTAAAATTCTATTTATTTGTTATGATATTTCTCTTGCTTGTTTCCAAGTTCGATTCTTATGCTACACCAGCATGACACCAGAGCACCTTTCACAATGTGTTATGTGGAGCAACTAACAATGGTTACATGTAGTTGTTCCTTTCTCCGTTCCTTCCTTTTTCCAAGGGGGACCCCCCCCCTTTTTTTTTTAAATCTATGATGTGGTATGACTTTGTATTAGTGAAGGCAGGTCACAGAAGAGTGTTCTATACTTGTAATGGAAAATAGTGAGGTTTACAGTAGTTATTGTAAGGATGTTTTTTTTAGAAGGCGGCACTGGATTGGGACTCTGCAGATCTGGGTTCAGTTCCAGACATCACCATAGACTGTATCTCTCTGAACCTGTCTCAATTTCCAAATGTAAAATAGGGGTCACAGTATTTTTGTTCATCTCATTGGTTTAGATTGTAATCTCAGAGTCAGGGAGTGCCTTTCACTATGTTAGTGCAGCGTTTAGCACAATGAGGTTGTGATCTTGGTTGGGACCTTCAGGGTATGTCTACACTGCAGCTGGGAGTGTGCCTGCCAGCCTAGGCTCGCGTAAAAATAGCAGTGTACACACAGCAGCACGGACAGAGGCTCAGAGCCACCACCCAAGCTTGGACCCAGGAGGACGGGCAGGTTCTGATTTGGGGGGCTAGCCTGAGCCACCATCTGTGCTGTAATATTTATGCTGCTACTTTTAGCAAGCAAGAGTGAGCAGAGCTAGCACTACTCTGTCTACCTGGGCTGGGAGGCTCACTGGCAGCTGCAGCATAGACATCCCTTTGGCACGGCCGTAAACACAAACTCTTCATTCTCCTCATTACTAAGTGGTTCTTGGATCTGTGAAGATTTCTCTCTACACTTTTGGATTAGTCCCCAAAAATTCCCAGATCCTTCAGTGTATCCTGAGCCCAGGTTATTGTGCACCCTGAGGTCAAGGACTGAGACCATTGCATTTGAAGCTGTATTTTATGGGGAACCAGCATAGAAAGCAGAAAATAAGTCTGATATGCTTCCTCCCAGTGTTACTGAGGGGAGACAGTTTTAAAAATCCAGGTTTTACAAAATTTAATTTGAGCCAAAATTAAGTTATGGTGGTTACAAGGCGCTTCTTAGTCCTGTGCAATGCACGTGTTTAAAACCCTGGCTACTAAAGATGCCCACAACACCCTGGAGGTCAGGTGGGGGCAATAGAAAGAGATGTCCACTGCTTAAAACAACTTAAGCTATGCCAGACTCCTACTCTGCTCACAGCTGGGGACGAAAGTGACATTTAAGAACTTAGAACATCCGGAACTCTTCATTAGAAAAATGCTTTTAAATGATTGAAGTCAACTCATTAAACAGATACCTGTGCTGGTGCCATCCGTCTTCCCCTTATCTGTTGGCTTCTTTAGCTGAAGCAGATTTTTCCTAGCTTGGGTTTTTCCTGACCCCATTCGTCTCTTTGCAGCCCTGAAAACACATGGACAAGTGAACAAAAAGAATAAATGAACAGAAAAACCCTCTGACGTCAAAGAGCCTAAAAACTCCCTCTGACTTGGGTCTGCCAGATTGCAAATAGTGCCTTGGATTCTATCCTCTCTAGAGGAGAAATTAATTCATGTATTTGTACACTCACCTTTTTCGTGCATGGCTGGATAATTTGTTTCCACTGTTATCAGTAGCTAGAAACAAACAAAGATGAAAGATAATTAAGAAACTGGTTACAGGAGGAGGACAAACAATAGGATGATGTCCTTATTTAAAAGCCCTTACAGGTGTGATTGCGTGTGGGGAGTGCATGCATGTGTGTGTGCATGTGCAGAAAATGTAGAAAAGGATACGGAAACAAAGACACTTACCTGGGGAAAGAAATTTGGCTAATTCTACCTCTGCTCCCTTCTGTTTGCGGGCTTTGCGCCCTGGGCCACGTTTTTCCTTCCTCTGTACATCAAGTTTGCGCCCCATAGTACTGTTCACCCTGTGGGGTAAGTGAAGGAAAAGGAAGGAAAGAAAATGAGATAAAAGAAAACAGAACAGACCCCCTCCACACACACATTTACTCATATGGCATGGCAACCTCAGGGCTGATTCCTTTAGGACAGCAGTTCTTCCAATTGCCTGTCTCAGTCTCTCTAACACAGCGGTTCTCGAACAGGGGTTCATGTGCCCCTGGGGTTACACTGAGAGCTTCCTGGGGGTACTTCAATTCATCTAGATATTTGCCTAGTTTTACAACAGGCTACATAAAAAGCACTAGCAAAGTTAGTACAAACTAAAATTTCATACAATAAGTTGTTTATACTGCTCTATATACCATACATTGAAATCCAAGTACAATATTTATGTTCTGATTTATTTTATAATTATATGGTAAAAATCAGAGAGTCAGCAATGTTTCTGTGTGCTGTGTGTGACACTTCTGTATTTTTACGTCTGATTTTGTAAGCTAGGCGATTTTAAGTGAGGTGAAACTTGGGGGTATGGAAGGCAAGTCAGCCTCCTGACAGGGTAGTCTAGGAAGGTTGAGAACCACTGATCTCACACACTCCCCGATCTAAGGCGTCTCTGGTTAAGCCCCAGCCCCCTGTATCTCATTTCTGAGCTCTCGAATCTCCCTGCCCAGAAACCAATGAGCTCAGGGTCTTCCCCAAACCCTCAGCCCTCCCGACCAGCCTCGGAGTTTTTCCCAGTTCAGACACAAGGAGCCCGCGGCTGGATCCCCCCCGCCAAGGCCCGAGCGCTGCTGGAGCTTTCACCCCAAGTTACCACCGCGCCCGGGGCGCCTGCACGAACCCCGGCCTCCCCCGCGCGCTACCCCGGCTGCGAGCCAGGCTGCGGGAGTGGGGACACGGGCACAGCCCCGGAGCAGCAGCCGCAGCCCCGCACCTACCGTCCGGCCCCACGTGCGCAGCGGCGAGTTCCTGGCCCGGCCTGAGCCAAGCGCAGCGCCCTCCACGCAGGCTCAGCCCGGCTCCGCCCTCGCCCTGGGATTGGCCGGACGCTTCTCCTCCTGCCACCCCGCCATTGGCTAGAAGCGTCTCCCCCTACCCAGCGATTAGGCAGCCTGCCCCGCCCCCCTTCCCCCAGCCGAGAAGAGGCGCAAGCGAAGCCCCATCCCGCAGTCGGGGTTGTTCGACTCGTTTTGGAGCAAGGCAGGTGTGAATCTGGAGTGCAGCCGCGATCCCAGAATAATTCCATGGGTGGGGCTAGACAGCCGTAAAAGCTGGAGGCTTGGTCTACCCCAGGGGTCGGCAACCTTTCAGAAGTGCTGTGCTTAGTCTTCATTTATTCACTGTAATTTAAGGTTTCAGGTGCCAGTAACACATTGAACGTTTTTAGAAGGTCTCTTTCTATGCGTTTATATATTATAACTAAACTATTGTGTGTAAAGAAAATAAGGTTTTTAAAGTGTTTAAGAAGCTTCATTTAAAATTGAATTAAAATGCAGAGACCCCCCCGCCAGACCAGTGGCCAGGACACAGGCAATGTGAGTGCTACTGAAAATCAGCTTGTGTGCTGCCTTTAGCACATGTGCCATAGGTTGCCTACCCCTGTTCTACCCTGCAAAGTTAGGGCAGTATTGGTGTCAGGCAGGACTCTAGAGAACCCCCACCCCTGGGGGCCTAGCTAGGCTAACCCCAGCCATGTCAAGGAAAGAGGGTTTATTGACCTACACCCCTGTTTGGGGAGGTGATGTACTTACATTAACAGAAAGTTGTGCCAGCAGCTGCTCTAGCTATGCTGGCAGAGACTCTATAGCAGGGGTAGGCAACCTATGGCACACGTGCCAAAGGCAGGATGCAAGCTGATTTTCAGTGACACTCACACTGCCCGGGTCCTGGCCATTGGTCTGAGGGGCTCTGCATTTTAATTTAATTTTAAATCAAGCTTCTTAAACATTTTAAAAACCTTATTTTCTTTACACACACAATAGTTTAGTTATATATTATAGACTTATAGAAAGAGGTCTTCTAAAAATGTTAAAATGTATTCCTGGCACCTGAAACCTTAAATTAAAGTGAATAAAAAGACTCGGTACACCACTTCTGAAAGGTTGCTGACCCTTGCTCTATAGCCTAGATTTACCTCATTTGTTCAAACATGCCTTAGGCTACCACTGCAGGAGACTGTACTGAAATGAGCTCCTTTACATTTACACATGCTTTCTGAAGCTTTAAGGAGTACAGCTCAGATTTTTCTTCACAGGCTGTAGCGCTAAAATCTTTAATATTAGACACTTGAGTGTGCTATATTCACTTCTGTCCAAACATCACATACAATGAGATTAACAGATAGCAACACTGAGTTGTCCCAACAGCTGCTCCAGAATAGTTTGGGGGAGGGAGATAAATGTGCACACTTATTTGCCAGATCAGAACAAAATTACCACCCTCAACTTGGCAAGGTGGGGAGCTATCAAGCCCAAAAGTCTGGCCCTGCTGTGAGCAGAGCCAAGCAGGCAGCTCTGCCCAGGCCTGTGCTGATAGCAGTAGCCCTACCAGCATGACTCAATCATGGGGGAGAAGACAATAGCCATAGAGATCAGAGACTGGGTGTACCTACAAAGCTTTCTCTGTATGTTTCCTTACTGTCACCTTGGGTATGTCTACACCATGATGGGACACCTGACTCAGGCTCCTGGGGGTGTTTGGAGCCCAACTATCTACACTGCAATGAAACAGCCCCTTAGCCTGAGTCAGCTGGCACAGGACAGCTGCAGGTTTTTAACTGTAGTGTAGACATGCCCTTGTGCTAAGAGGCCACTTACAAATGCTGAGCAGTGTAAAGGCACAGAAATCAGGGACATGAGGGCCCCAAGCCAATAGCCAGCCTCTGACAGCTCATTACCTGAGCAGTAATGGTAAGTGACAGATCTGCACTGATCACAGATTGGGCTGGAAAGGAGGTAGCAGCATCTCAACATGCATATGAGGATCTGACAATTTTTCTGTCTTTGTGGAGCACAGAATAAGGCTTATGCTACAGGATACCAGGGACCCACCCCATGCCATAGAAGGGCAAAGAAGCAGTAGCACTCCACCAGAGATCGCTTGTTCATCTCCTGCTATTTCCTCTCCACAACTTCTTGGCACAGCTACTAAAGACAGCAGAATAAAATACAAGGAAACCTTTATTTTTCAGTTTTATCAAGATTTTTTTCATCTTTTTTAGCTGTTTATTAGTGGACAAGTCCAGTCAGTTTTTGTATTAAAAACGATCTTGATGGAGGTAGCTGTGTCTCTGTCCTGGCTTTTGCTTGGTCTCATCTGTACACTCATCTCAGTAAACAAACTCAAAATAAGATTAAAACAAAAAACGTGGAACTCCAGGCTGAGGCAGCGAGCAGTGCAGCCAGGATTCTGTGTAACAGGACGTGGCGCTGTGGCCTCCAGTCACTATGTACAGAGTCCATCATGTCCCCTCTAGCCCCAACACACTCCTTGCTTGTGTAGGCTGGCAGCAGAGGGAGGAGTCTCCTCTTCCCCAGGGAGGCCCGTGCAGCAACGTCCACCAAGGGGAACAGCACCCGATCAGGAACATCAGGTAGAGGAAGGGTAGAGTGTGAAGAAGGATCATTTCAGCTTGGTCAAGAAGCCAACAGTACCAAGCCAGGGACTCACTGCTGCTGGGCCACCTGTGGGGTGGAAGAACATGTGTTAGGAGCCCTTACTGACAGCACCTGTGCAGCTGGGACACTCCCTCCGGGTCCCACTCCCTCCCAATAAGTGACCAGATTGGAGTGGGGTGGATTAAGCTCCAAGAGGGATTGGGATCTCTACCAGCTGTGGGAGGGGAGGATGCTTACCTGCTGGGGAGGTGGTGGGGGAGGAGGCTCGCTGCTGCGGTTGGCCAGTCGACTGAGGATGTTGCGCTCAGACATCTGGAGGCGCACAGCCACAGGTGGGATGCGGGCAATGGTGGCAGGCAGCCGAGTCACATCTGCCTTCATGTCACTCAGAAGCTCCTCCAGCTGCTTCAAAACTGGGAGAAAGGGGTGTGTATTTAGAGGGGGAGGAGAAGGGGGAAGGGGCACCCTGGCACGGGGAAACAAGTTGGGGGGATAGCGGCACAAGACACAAGCCCACCTTTGCTCAGCATGATCTACTGCCTCACCTTTGTGAAGAACAGCATTGGCTGGCTTGTTCCCAGCCATTGACTCCTTAGACAGGTGCTGGTGGCTCTCTGCCAGACATTCCACCTCAGCAAAACGTGTATTGAGGGCCATAGATGGGTGTGATGGATCTTCCGACATGTTCAGATAGGCAGCTCGCCGCAGCTGCTCCTCAATCACCAGTGCCTGCTCCAGCAGCTGAGAGAGAGAGAGGGGATAAGCACGAGGGCCTTGCCATGCCTCCTCCAGTTATTTCCTGCAGAGCAGCCTAACAATCACACCTTCCTACTCCCCCAGATTCTAGGACTTACCATCTGCCAACATCCCCGCCCCATCTTCTCAGGCCTGAGCTACTGCAGCTCGTTCCCTTAGCCCCATTTCCCAGGCTCTTATTTATATTGGGGGTAATGCCTAGAAATGCCAGTCAAGGATCAGGTCCCCACTGTGTTAGACACTGTGCACAGAAGAACTAGTCCTGTCCCAGAACAAAAATCTCATAAGCATCCTCTCCTCCATGCAACTATAGCTCACTTTTTCAGGGACTGTTCCCTCAGGTACCTTCACGGTTTTATCCTCTTTATCCCTTGAAGGAGCAAAGAGACCACAAGAACACATTCACAGTGGGTGTTCCCTGAAAGACCTTCAGGCTGTTTCTTCCCCCTAAACCCCAGGAACAAGTGCTCCTAAGAGAACAGTGGCCATTTTCCTGCTTTCCAGTAGGCAGAGCAGCCTGGGACAGGTTTTCATAGTAATTCAATCAAGAAAAACATGCTAACCAAACCAAAATAAAACAAAAACAGTTCTTGTGTAGTCTCCAAGGGCATCGTTAGGCTAGAAGAAAAATGGTTTTATTGAAGCATTGGTTAACTTGTTTTAGAACCCTACTGTAGTAATGTGAATACAACATGCACTATCTACGCTAGAACTCTACAATGTGTTCAAACATGTTTTAAAATTATTTTTACTTAGTCTAGACATACCCTGAGTGGGCTGTAATACCAAGGAGTTTGAGGGTGGAGAAAGGGGTGTGTGTGTTTAAAACAAAAACAAAAAAACCACCCCACCCCTTTGATGCTAGAGCACTCCCAATCCACTTCATAGATTCTCCTGCAATCAGGGAATCTAACAGTGGACAAGCATGAAAGACAGCAATGCTCTCTTTATCCATCAGAAATAGTCTCAGAGAGGCAGACACCCTCAATTTTCCTTCTGCAGCTCCCACCTTGAACCTCCTGGCCAGGAACTTGTTCTTGATCTCCAGGAAGTTGCCCCTGTTCATCTCCCCCTTGAAGGGTTCATTGAGGATGGCATAACGTGGATCATTCTGAATGTCCTGCCAGCGGGCATAGCCATGACTGATAGAGGAGCTCAGGCAAACAAAGGTAATGAAAACAAGGGAACACGTATTCCAGGCAAATAGGACTGTATCCCATTGGGTGTGAGGGAGATGGAAGAGACGAGACTATCTTGCTCACTGTATTCTAGCCACCCCATTAAGATCCCCACATGGAGCTGTGATCTTCGTTAGGGTGGGTAAATACGAGGCTATCCCACTAACTATATTCCAGCCACCACTTGATAGGATCCCCTTTATGGGGATGGGTCAGACTCCCAGAAAGGAAAAAGGGTGTTTTGTCAGGGGAAGGATACTTGATGATCCCAGCCAAGAGCCAATAGTCATGGCGCCGGTGCCAGATCTCGTAGGTTTTCTTGGTGACAGTTGCTGCTCGTTCTTCATTTTGCCATAGAGAATGCAACTCTGAGAATGGGAGAAAAGAAAGTCAAAAGGGATTTCACTAAGATGAGCAGAAGCAGATAAGTGTAGCTGCACTCAGGCCTCTCATACCAGTGAAGCCACCATCAGCTATGTTGAACATGAAGCGCTGCTTCACTGCCTTCTTGTGCCTCTCATCAAGAGAGTCCTTCAGCATCTCCCCGTTCTGCAGCATCACCACATCCCTCTTGTCATCTTCCTTCTTCTCCTCTGCAGACACAAAAACCCATTAGAGAGAAAAGTAAATTAGAGTGTACCACAGCAGCTGCACTCATGAGGTACCCCTCTAGAAGGTGGAGAATGAAGAGGGCTGGCAGTACCCTGCCACACTCACCCTTCTCATCCAGGTTGATAGTTGGAGGTTCAGCAGAGGGCTCAGCAGACACTCTATCTTCAATCTTCTCCACATCAGCTGCATGAGAAAAGGGGAATAGAAGACATGAGATCAAGCCTGGTAGCTACAGAGGGTTTAACCGTTCAGTCTAAAACCTGGCCTGTTTCCCCAGTCACATTTATGTTTAAAGCCTCACCCTGACCAAAAGAGGATAGTCTCTGTACAGCTCTGGAAACATGCTAACTGGGGTCCTGCACACAGTTCTGGGCTTCTAACAACCTCCAACTAATACCTTTGCTTTCCATTTCCATTGGCTCCTCCTTCACCTCTGGTTCCTCAGGCTTTTTCTCCTCTGCTTCTGGGGGGTTCATTGGGGACTTTGCCTCTTGTGGGGGTGTCTCCACAGGCTGGGCACACTGCTGATGAGAGAAACCCTGTTAACTCAAGGAGGAGCAGCGTATGGACAAAGCCTGTGAAACCCCACCCCCCACCAGAAGCTGAAGACAGGGTGAAAGACATCTGAGTGCACCACACAGAGGGTAGCTGAGAGAGAACAGTGTCAGAGAGCACAAAATAGGGCTCCTTCATACGTCCACAGAGTGTTAACAAGGAGATGCATTCTTCTTAGGAATTCCCAGAGTCTAGCTCTGTGCCAGGCGGGCGGGCAGGGGAGGGGAGAAGAACGGGACAACAACAACGGGCACAGCAGAAGGAGGAGATACCTGTAACAGTATGAAACAAATAAGCACCTACTAACTCACCTCCATTGGGACCTCTGCTTCAGCAGAAGCTAGGTTGGGTTCCTTCTCAGACTCCATGGGCTCCCCTTGCTCCCTAGTACTGGCTCCTTCTTCCACTTTCACACCCTCTTCTGTGCCTCCCCCACCGAAGACCAGCATATTTTTATATAAAATAAAAAAATAAAAATACAGACCAGCAGTAAGCTCTGACCTTCATTGCAATTTGGTGCACCTTTCCCTTAGCTCCCACAAAGTGGACCTCCAACCCAACTTGAACCACAATGGAACCAATGCCCTCAGACCCCACAGGACAGATGCAGGAGTTGCCTGTTGGCCCCAGCCCACCCAGGGAAAGGCAATGTTCTCTCGTGCCTTTAAGGGCATGCACATCTCTTGGGGGCAGCCCTCCTAACCTGAGAGGCAGGTTTATCTGCGTCCGCCCCCAGGTCCTCCCCACCACAGCTCTGGTGAGGGGAACAGCACTGGTAGGGGCAGGACGGGGCTATGCAAGGGGAAGGCTCTCACCAAGTGGAGGGACAGGGGCAGGTGTGTTAGGCTGCGTGTCCCCTGGCGTGGAGGGTGTGGGGGTTTTGGGGGAGGGCGAGCCCGGCTGCAAAAGCTTCTTGTTCTCCTCTATCTCTGCTAGTTCTGGCATACTCCAGCGCCCATTCACATGCTCAAATTCCTGCACCTGGCGGGGGAAGTGGAGAAACAGACATGTCATGGGAGAGATCACACCAGGCTGCCCCTCTAAGCAGGTTAGATGGAGATCTCAAGACATCATAGGCTGGGGAGTCCCCAAAAATTGGTGGGAGAGGAAGAGAGCAGTCACTGGTTTATCCACTGCATACAAGAGCTCAGGGCTTCTGTGATAAGAGGACCTCTGAGGAGAAAGGGATGCTGTGTGGTGGAGGGAGAGTTCAGCATTGCTCCACTAAGCACCCACCTTTTTGCGTATGAGTGACATGACTCCAATGCGGGTGAGGACATGCTGGCGGGACAGCCCCTCCCGTGGGACCCCATCTGCAAAGGTCTCCGCACCATCTGCTCCCGGCTCACATAGGTGACGCATGAACAGCGAGACATAGGCCCTGTAGCAGTATTAGATAAGTTTAAGGTCCAACATATGGAAAAAGATGCCCTAGGGCTCCTAGTCCCCAGTGACCCAAGCAACAGGCTCCTGGCTCAGACCCGTAAATACTCTGGGATAGTTCCTGAGCTCCTTTCCCTTGGTTCAGTTTTCCCTTTTGTTATTCCTCCTCAGCCTCCCCAAACAGGCTTCTTGCCCCTGCAGCATGCAGCCCCTTTTACCCCTTGAGCCCTCTGCTACTATCCTCACCCTTTCCCAGTGGGTTCAGATGCCGCCACCTCCCTTCCCTTGCCCAATGCAGACTCACTTGAACTCCTTCTCAGACTTGCCACGCAGGTCCCGGACAAGCCACTGGGTGGTGAAGGCATCCTGGGGTGGCATCCCATAGCGCATGATGGCATTAAGGAAGGCTTTGCGCTGGCGGGCATTGAAGCCCAACACCTGGAAACGGGAAGGACAGGTATAGTGAGAGCCCCAGGCACACAAACACATGGGCTCAAAGGCCCTTTCCAGGGTACCACTTACTTCAATGTTCCCTCCCACACGGGCAAGAAGGGGAGGCAAGGGCTTGTCTTTGTCATTTCTCAGGCCTTTGCGACTGGGCCGGCGAGCAGCTGTAAGAAAGAAAGAGAAGCAGGTAAGAGGTACACAACCTACCATAGTGAGAACGTTCACTCATGACATCCTATGCTACATGGAGATGGACTGGAGCACCAAGCTCCCAAGCCAAGGTGTCCTGACTGCCACCTCCCAGAGATAATATTGCCCAGGCTCCTGGGGCATCTACCTTCAGATCTCTCATCAAAGTCTTCATCGCCTTCCTCAGAGGCCACTGAATAATCCGACTGGTTATCTGACTGGTCATCCTGCCAATCTGGAGGAGAGGAGGGAAAAAAATATATATAGTGTGAGAGCCTGACAGACCCTATCCTTGCAGGTCCTGTTCTCCCCAGCCCCACAAAAAATCCCTGTGTGTCCCCCTTCTGTACCTCTGTCCTCCTGGGAGCCGTCATTGTAGTTGACCTGCTTGCGGATACGTTTACCCTTGCCCAGGTTCCTAGCCAGGTCCTCCTGCTGCTGCTCATAGTGGTGACGCAGCAACTTTTCCCAGTAATCAGGGTCCACTGACTCTTCTTGTTTAATGATCTCCCGCTCCACTTCCTCCTCCTCCTGCTCCAGGGAGAGAGGGATAAGAGAATAGCCATGCATTCAAAACCCCCACCCCCACAGGGGCAGATACCTGCTCACCCCTCCCCACCACTTCCAGATGTCTACACCCTAGTCACATCTGTTCCTGTTTAACTCCTGCACCCTGGAACAGGAGGTGCAAGACACTCACCCCCATCTCCTCTTCCCGTACCACATACTGGGCCACCTTGAAGGAACTGAGATACTCATTCATGCCCTGCAGCTCTGTGTCTTCAGTCTCATCCTGATTTCGGTCCAGTAGTCGCTCGATTGCTTTGTCATCATAGTGGATGACACTGCTGTCCTCACCCTCTTTGCTATCACCTGAAAGAGAGGGGCACAGTCAGTTGGTGTTGCGACTCAAGGGGCTTTTGGGAGAGTGCCATGCAAGGCCTCTCCATGAGGCAGCATTCAGCCCTCTTGCCATTCTCGAGGGGGGGGGGGGGCGCAAAAAACATTCCCGACTCCCATCACTTGGACAGCATCCCCTAGACCAGGGTTTTTCAAAGTTTGGGTCATGACCCAGTACTGGGTCATAGCATGCAAGGCAGTGGGTCACCTTGCTCAGCACCCAGGGACCCTAGCAGCTCTGGTCAGCACCATCAACCGGGACGTTAAAAGTCCCATCAGTGGTGCTGCCCAGCTAAGGCAGGCTAGTGCCTACCTGTTCCAACACGGCGCTGCGCCTTGGAAGTGGCCAGCAGCAGTTCCAGCTTCTAGGCAGGGGGGCCATGGGGCTCCATGCACTGCCCCCGCCCCAAGCACCAGCCCATGGGAGCTGGGGGCGGGGGAGGGGGAGAAGAGAAGGAGTGGTGCAGTGCCTGCGGGCGAGAGCCGCTCCGCCCAGGAGCTGGAACTGCTGTTGGCTGCTTCCAGGGTGCAGCACGGTCCACAGTGCCAGGACAGCCAGAAAGCCTGCCTCTGCATCCCAGCTATGCTGCTGACCAGGAGCCAGTGGAGGTAAGTCCGAGCCCCAACCCCCTGCCCTGAGCTCCCCACAAACCTGGAGTCCTTCCTTCCTGCACCCCAAACCCTTCATCTCCAGCCCCAAGCCCACACCCCAACCCCCTGCCCAGAGTCCTCTCCCACACCCTGAACCCCTCATTCCTGGTCTCACCCCACAGCCCTCACTCCAACCCTCTGCCCCAGAGCGGAGCACGTCCCACACCCCAAACGGCTCATCCCCAGTTACGTTGGGTCATGGGCATCAAGAATTTTCTTCAGCTGGGTCCCCAGGAAAAAAGTTTAAAAACCACTGCGTTAAAAGAACACCCAGGCACTCACCACCCTCAGTGGCCTCATCCTTGAAAAGCTCCTCAGTCCCAAACTTCAGGATGTCATCAAGCTCCTGCTTGGACATGGAGCCCGTCTTTGAGCCCAACCCTGGCCTCACCACCAGATGTGTTAGCATCATCTTCTTCTTGGCCACCTGAGTGATACGTTCCTCTACTGAAGCCCGTGTCACAAAACGGTAAATCATCACTTTCTTGTTCTGTCCAATCCTGTGTGCACGGCTGAAAGCCTGATGGGAAGATGGTGTGTTCAGAACAACCCCAAAACTAAGTACTATACTGCTTCACCCATCTGACCTTGTTTACATAACCCTGACCTTTCTGGGATCTTTCATTCTCCCCTTCCATTTCCTGCAGGTTACCCCTTGGGAGCAGCCTTCACTGCCAAATCCCTTCCAGCCGCCCCCTCTCCACTTAGTGGTGTCTCCCCCTCCCCTGCCTAGCCACATATATACTTCCTTCTCTCCCCTCCCTCTACTCTCTTTCACCCCCCCTCATTTCTAAGGGTCTTCTATTACCATTAGAGATTCTAGTGCCATCCTACAGCCTTACCTGGATGTCATTGTGCGGGTTCCAGTCTGAATCATAGATGATCACTGTGTCTGCTGTGGCCAGGTTGATACCAAGCCCCCCAGCTCGAGTGGAAAGCAGGAAGCAGAACTGCTGAGCACCGGGAGCTTCAGGAGGAGAGCGAAGGGGATGGGGAAGAACATGCGCATTAGATTCAACTCCACAGACTCATCACATCCAGCCCCTCATGCAGGGAGGTAGTGTCAACCCAGAGGCCTAGGAATGGCATAGCAGGATGTGCTGCAGATCAGCACTAAGGATTAGCAGCAGATGTGGGCCCCCAAGCATCTGTGAGGTGAGGGAGGGTTCTCATTTTCTGTGGGGTGTATAGGGTTCCATACCATTGAAGCGATCAATGGCCTCCTGGCGCATGTTCCCCGTGATCCCACCATCAATCCGCTCATATTTGTACCCTTCATGTTCCAGAAAATCTTCCAAGAGATCCAACATTTTAGTCATCTGGGAACAAGGAGATAAAGCTGAGCAGGAAGATACCAAACTGGATTGCTGCCCCTCTCACACACAGGGTCCCCAGCCTCTGGGAGGCACTGCCCCATTACCTGTGAGAAGATGAGCACCCTGTGGCCTCCTTCCTTGAGGTTCTTCAACATCTTCTGGAGCAGCAGCAATTTCCCAGATGCTCGGATCAGGGCACTACCATCATACATCCCATTCGGCATCTTTGGAGCTTCCTGGGGGAAGAACAGAAGAGAAGGTACATTTTCCCTTAGATCTCTGAGTCACACACCACAGTGGTGGCTCAGCACCATCATCCTTTGTGCAACTGGTATCTTGGAGTTTGGCTCCTACACTCCCATTCCATTTTTCTTTCTTCCCACTCCTTTCCCTTTTTGCATCTTCCCCTCCCTACCTCTTGTGGCCCCTGCAGGGAGACACCATCTGCTTGCCACTTGGCAGGGGCTGCAGAGGGAAATAAAGGAAGAGCCGACAAACATTTCAAGCCCAAATTAAGGGGAAGGATAGCTGCTCCAGGTGCAAGGAAGTTCAGGCTCACCCCAAGTGAATGGTAAGGAGGCTTGCTCAGAGGAGGACTAAGGGGCTAGAACATACCATAGCAGCAACAGGAAAGAGGTAGGGGTGATTACAACATTTCTTCAGATCCATGACCACATTGAGCAGGGAGACTTGGTTGCCACCACCTCGTGCATTCAGTGCCTCAAAGTTCCTTGTCAAAATGTATTTATAGTATTTCCTGTGAAGAGAGAATCTGAGTCACTAAGCCCCCATCACAAAAGGGCTGGTAACACCCTCCCCACCCCACCCCCAGCTAGCATCAGTCCAGCTCCTGGCACTACCTGGGCAATTTTTCCCTGCTAGCACTACCTATACTCTGCCAACGGTTAGTCATTATCTCTCCATCTCCTACATGAGTGTGTAAGATTATTTCTCCTTGGCAGCGGCAGCAAGAATTCTTGATCCCACCCAGCATGTCCAAAGCATATGGATCTAGAGAAGGCATAAGTTGGTCTCAAGTAGCTCCTCCACCCTCCCATGCTCACTTCTGCATGGGGCTCAGCTCCACCCGGACGATGAGTTCTGTCTTGGAGGGCATGTTCTTGAAAACATCAGCCTTGAGGCGCCTCAGCATGTGTGGGCCCAGCATGTCATGCAGCTTCTTGATCTGATCCTCCTTGGCAATGTCTGCAAATTCTTCCAGGAAGCCTTCCAAGTTACTGCAGGAGAAACAAGCACTCAGGGCAGAAGATGCAGGTCCATGGGAAGACAAATAGGGTGGGGGAAGGGAACAAGGAAGCAGACTCAGTCTGGGCCTGCATTACAAGACATACTGGAATCTCTCAGGTGTCAGGAAATTTAGCAGGTGGAACAGTTCCTCCAGGTTGTTCTGCAGAGGGGTTCCTGTGAGCAGTAGCTTGTGCTGGAGGGAATATCCATTCAGCACCCGGAAAAACTGGTGAAGAACGAAAGGAAGGGAGTCAGTGGATTCATCCAGGTAGTCTGCCGGTCCCCCCTTCCCAACACAAGATACTGTGACAGAGAGGAAAATTCCTTCCAGAATCAACCCTTCAAGCCAAGATTCATCTTAGATTAGATTACAGGGACAGTTTGTGCAAGAGTCCTACGTACTGCACCTCCTGACTAGTGTCTTTACAGAGGCTGATCTCATTCACAGATTGCCTAATACTCACTCCTTAGACCTGTGAGACCCTGCTGCAGCAAGTTCCCACAAATCAGATGCTACACATTTCTTTTATGTGTCTTGAACTGCAGACTCTTCCAGTCAACGAGCTGTCTCCAGTCTGACATATTATCCACTCTACTGCCTCCTGAACTGGAGTCCTACATTCCTTCAGCCTCCCTCCCTCTCAAAGAGTTTAAGAGACCTGGCCAAGTAGATCTAACTATTACTGGCAATTTTTAATTAATTGTGAATACTAGGGAAAAGAGAAATGGGGGGGGAGGGAGAAGGAAAGGGGAGTTAAAGTTGTGCTAGTATGTATAAGCAGTAAAAATGGGTTGACCCAGTTAACAGGCTGGTTAACCCAACAATCAGTCCCAGGCAAAAACATGGGAATGCTGGTATGTTACTCCAAATTAAACAAGTATTTATGCCAGTCAACATGGTTCTATGAAAAATAAAGTTGTCAGACTTGATACTTTGAGATTAAGTTTAGTTGACAAAGGTAACTGATGACAGTATACTTTCACTTAGTACTACATAACACTGATTAAAAAGTGAGAAGTATAACAAGTCAATGTAGCCCATCTGAAATGGATCAGAAACAGTCTAAAACAGATCTCTAAATGTAGTTAGTAGGGTATCATTGTAATGGGGATTTCTTTTGAATCCCACAGGGATCTGTTGTTGGTTCACTATTTAATAGCTTTATTATCTGGTAGAAAATATGAAATTGCTGATTAAGTTTGTAGATGACAGTTTGGTGGGGCTGTAAATCATGGGAACATCATTCATACAGAACAACCTGGCTTGCTTTATAAACTGGGCACACACATTTTTATATACTCAAAGGGAAGGTCATACATGTAGGAACAGAGAACACAGTCCCTCATCCTGTAAGTATAACCTATCTTAGAAAGCAGTGACCAGTAAAGACTTGGAGTAGTGGTGGATAATAAACCAACTTCCCAGTGAAATGCAATGACTAAGAGGACTAACATGATCCTTTGTATAAACAGGAATATTTAACAGATGTGGGCAAGCTAGTAATACTTCTATATGCAACATTGATGAAAATGTCATTAAAGTCCTGTCCAGCATCAGTGTTCACACTTCAAAAGAGATGTTGAAAAATTGGAAAGCATTCAGAAGATGCCTACAAGGGTTGGAAAACCCAGCCTTACAAGGAAAGCCTTTGAAACGAAAACTATTTAGCTTAGCAGAGAGGTAAAGAGGTGACTCAATCATGATCTAGAAGAACCTACATAAAGGAGAAGATTTTTTCAATAGCAGAGGGCTCTTTAATATAAAAATAAATAAATAAAGGACTCAAAGACATAAGAGCCAATGGCTGGAAGTCAAAGCTGGCTAATTCATACTGGAAATAAGGCACAAGTTTTTGAACAATCAGTCCATAAGAACATCTTGCACGGGATGTGTTAGATCAGGGGTGGGCAAACTTTTTGGCCCAAGGGCCACATCAGGGAATAGAAATTGTATGGCAGGCCATAAATGCTTACAAAATTGGTGTTGGGGTGCAGGCTCTGTGGTGGGGCTGGGGATGAGGAGTTTGGGGTGTAGGAGGGTGCTTTGGGCTGGGATTGAGGGGTTTGGAGTGCAGGAGGGGGAATCAGGGCTGGGGGAGAAGCTCAGGAGGTGCAGGCTCTGAGCGGCACTTACCTCAAGCAGCTCCTGGAAGCAGCGGCATGTCCCTTCTCCGGCTCCTACGCAGAGGCGTGGCCAGGCAGGTCTGCATGCTGCCCCATCCATTGAGGCATATAGGAGTCAGAGCAGGACTGTGCTGCGGCTTCCAGGAGCCACGTGGTGCAGCTCCCAACCCTGCGCCCGGGCCGGAGCAGGGCTAAGCCATATGGTGCGGCTCGAGGGCCGTAGTTTGCCCACCCCTGTGTTAGATTCTTTTATCACATGAAGTCCTTAAATCAAGATTGGATGTCTAAGACATTATGCAGCTCATCTGAGAACATGGGCTTGATCAGGAATTACTGGGTGACATTCTCTGGCTTGTGTTATGCAGGAGATTAGGCAAAAACAATGGTCTGGCTTTAAAAAAAAAAAGCCTATAAATTCCACCACCTTCAACCTCCTGCCATCACTCCAGAACTCCTCCTGTACCTTAGATTGATTGTTCTTGAGCCGATGAGCTTCATCCACAATAAGACAGGCCCAGTCAATGGAACCCAGAATGGCCATGTCAATTGTGATCAGTTCATAGGAGGTGAGCAGCACATGGAACTTCACAGATGCTTCCTTCTGCAAGGAAAAATGAGAGTTTAGCCATAGGGGAACAGGAAAGTATAGGTACAGCCCCAGGCCAAAGCAGCAAGGGAAGGACCTGCCTTTGCATCAGGCTGCCCTGACCATTCACTATCATTCAAGGCCTCAAGAGTCAAGGTGTTAATATCATGCACCAAGGTAGTTCCAACTCGGACAAATCCATTTTACCTCCTCAGCAGCCATGTTCATTTAGATATAGGATTCTCCTCCACAAGTTATTGTTTAAGGAGGCTGCTGAATACTTGCCAAGCCTCATTCCAGAAGAGTCTACTGTTTAGAAATGGGTGAACAGAGGGAAGGAGAATGCTAGAGAAATGGACAATTACTAAAGAAGAACTTGGAGGGCTGGGGGTGGGAGTGGTATGGCCAGAGAACTAAATCCATTCCATACAACTCTGATTAGTTGAAATTGTTTTAGTGCTGCCTGGACCTTCATGGAGAAGTAGTTGTCAACATGGTTCTCATTTTCACTGCCACTCACAGTGAAAGCAGAGGAATCCAAGCTTCCCTATACTGCTGTGGAAGCTTTGAGCAGCAACATCACCCACACCAAGCTGCCTGTCTGTAGGCTTGGCAAGGCAAGCAGTCAGTTTAAAGGCTCTTTTCAATTAGAATGTTCAAAAAGTTATTTACTGGGAAAGCTGGAATGCTACAGAAACTAACAGCTGGGGTAAGAAAGATTCTTTACCTATCAGGGAAAGGGGGCAAGCAGGGAGGAGAGGGGGAATTTTCAACCCCCTAGTCAGGTGGCACGAATGTCAGAGGAACTATGAGGAACTGGCCCTTTCAATGGCTCTACATGGAGTCAGAGCTTCAGTCTCTGAGTTTTACTACTTCACTCTTATCTAGTGCTATAGATCTCAAATTCCTTTACAAAGTAAGGTCAGTGTCATCCACTTTGCAGATGGGGAAATGGAGGCAGAGAGAAGGGACTTGCTTAAGGTCACAGTGAGTCAATGACAGATCCAGGAAGCCCTAGTCGCAACCTCCCTCATTTACTACTGAACTTGGAGTGGAAATGTCTACATGAGCAGCACATGTCCTACCAGGAATCTGATGGAGAACTTATTTCACAGAGGATTGCCCACCAGCCCTCAATTAGCAACCACTTTCACGGCCCAGATCAGAACCAGGTTTCTAGGGGCTGAAGTCCTCATATCCCTGAATTCTCAACTCTTAGAAGTGAGCCAGTGGGACTTAACTGGAATCAATTTCAGGCTCTTTACCTTCATCCTGGATGCCTTCTTGCCCCCACGTATGGCATTGTCCTCAAAAGAGAACTCATTCTCCCGGATGATGGCCCGGCTGTCCTTGTCCCCAACGTAGGTCACCACATACATGTCTGGAGCCCACATCTCAAACTCCCGCTCCCAGTTGATAATTGTGGAGAGTGGGGCACTCACCAGAAAGGGTCCCTTTGAGTGGCCCTGGGGACAGAGTCATCAGGAGTGTTACAGAACTGCATCCCACCAGGGCAAGAGAACATTCCCACAGATACGTGTGTATCCTCAGCCACTTTTGCTCCTCACCTCTTTGTACAGGGAGTACAGGAACACAGCTGTCTGCACTGTCTTGCCCAGCCCCATTTCATCAGCCAATATCGTGTCTGTGCCCTGGGCCCAGGAGAAGCGCAACCAGTTCAGCCCCTCCAGCTGATAGGGGTGCAATGTCCCTCCTGTTACATCAAGGTACTCCGGCTGCCGGTCATACTTCACTGTTGGCTACAGTAGAAGGAGAAAAATGTTGAGCCCTTTGCACCAATCAGACAAAAATCAGCCACCAAGACTTCTGTTCCCTATGCATTGGGCTCCAGCTTGTGCCTCCCTAGTTCAGGCACAGTTGAGACAGTGGCAGGAGACGCTCTCAATCCCCCATGCCATGTGTCTCAACTGGCCCTGAATGGCATCCCCTCTGAAGAGCTCAACTTTGGAAACCAAACCCTCCCTATGACAAGTCAGCCAGTCCCTTCCCCAGATAGCAAGGTAAAGCTGAGTTGGAAGGTTCTGTATCCTCTTCATCCCAATAAGGGGGCTCTCTGCAGACAGTATCCTTCTGCCTTCAGCTTAGTAATTTACTGATGTTTAAGAGTCAGATGCACCAACTGGCATCACTAGTGGGAGTGAAACATGCTTCACAGATCTACCCCTGTAGATGCAGGTATCCCACACATCCCAGAACCCACTCGCCTACTTAACAGGGAGTAGTAACTTACATCCACCATGGGTGTGTCTGGGGGTCTTTCCAGCTTCCGCATCTTCACCTTCTTTATCTTCTTGCCAGGCCGACCCTCTTCACCTCTCATCAGCTCCCTGTACAAAAAGATAGTCTCTGGGTGTGTGTGGGACTATGCGTGTTTAATGGAATTTGCAGGAGACACCTATGGGGAGGGGCTGCAAATAGCAAGGTGGACAATCATCCAAAGTGGCCAAGAGACGAGCCAACCCTGACACACGCGGCAAGGCAGGCACAGGGCCACTGCTTTAAGGAAAAGGAGTCAGTAGGGGCAGAATGATTCCTTGAACCCCTTCATCCTACCAATCCTGCAGACCCCACCCCCTTACCTGTGATTCCAGTAGGCCTGTTTGTAGAGGTCATAGTCCTGCACCTCCACATCCTCACTCTCCCAGGAGGCCTGGTCATAGGGCAGGTCCCTCCATTTAATCAGATAGTGGACATTCCCCTTCTTATCCACACTGCAGAGACAGACAATAAATCTCAAGCGTGGGAACCAGCCTTCACCCCACCCACCCCTTGCACAGAGGGGAAGGAAGGTAGGAAACAGAAGGGGTAGGGGTAAGAGCAGCCATGTCCATAATCCCCAGCATAATTGAAATCAAATCTCCAATCCCACCCTTTACCACAAAAGAGGATCCAGTTGATCCCATCATAAAAGGAACCCTGCCTTTACCTATAGTGGATGATCCACCTTCTTTCTGCCAAGTGTGACTGATATCTGTGGTTAGGGTCTCAATGGATCTCATCACAATGGGTTCTCCCCTCTCATGATGGAGAATTCAGTGGATCTTATTTCATTCCCTTAGTCATGCTTGACACCCTTAAGAAAGCCCCCCCGATTATCTCTGTAGGCTGGAATCCACTGGATCTTGCTGTGACAATCCTTGCTCCCTCCCTCACCTGTGGTTAAGGATCCGGTGGATCATCATCCACTCAGGCTTGATCCCATAGCGATAGAAGCGTTCCTCCATCTCAGCAAACTTGGGGTCCTTGTTCTTTCGCTTGCGGCTCTTCTCCTCCTCACCCCCAAAGTCCCCTGAGGGTGGCTCATCCATATCATTCTTGCGTTGGTAATTTCGGAACATCACTTGGCAGTGCAGCTCCAGCTGGGGCCAGGACATATATGGTTAGAGTGGCATCACGCATCCTTCCCACCACACAAAGGTAGTGGTCCACCCCCTAGGCAAGCCAAGAGCCCACTAACCTGCAGCTCAGACACCCATGAACAGTGCCAATAGGACATGCCCTGCCATTTGACAAAGAACTGCCGCTCAGGCCGGCCCTCCAGGGGTTTGGGGGAGGGAGTGTTAGGGTCTGCATCAGCTGGTCGGGGCACTGGTGTGGGTAGTGGGGGCTGGCCCCACTTCCAGATCAAGATCTTCTGCACCTTCCCCTTCAGAGATGGGCACTGGAGAAGACAGACAGAGGTGGTTATGCCAGAATTTAATAAAACAACCCCCACTTTCCCCCCAGCATTTCTCTGAACTTTTGCCAATTTGTCATTTTTCCAGGACAACGGGTAGTGATCAATGGCTCCATGTCTAGTTGGCATTTGGTATCAAGCAGAGTGCCCCAAGGGTCAGTCCTGGGGCCGGTTTTGTTCAATATCTTCATTAATCATCTGGAGGATGGCATGGTCTGCACCCTCAGCAAGTTTGCAGATGACACGAAACTGGGAGGAGTGGTAGATACGCTAGAGGGTAGGAATAGGATACAGAGGGACCTAGACAAATTAGAGGATTGGGCCAAAAGAAACCTGATGAGGTTCAACAAGGACAACTGCAGAGTCCTGAACTTCGGACGGAAGAATATCATGCACTGCTACAGACTACGGATCGGATGGCTAGGCAGCAGTTCTGCAGAAAAGGACCTAGGGGTTACAGGACGAGAAGCTGGATATGAGTCAACAGTGTGCCCTTGTTGCCAAGAAGGCAAACGGCATTTTGGGCTGTATAAGTAGGGGCATTGCCAGCAGATCGAGGAATGTGATCATTCCCCTCTATTTGACATTGGTGAGGCCTCATCTGGAGTAGTGTGTCCAGTTTTGGACCCCACACTACAAGAAGGATGTGGAAAAACTGGAAAGAGTCCAGTGGAGGGCAACAAAAATGATTAGGGGGCTGGAGCACATGACTTATGAGGAGAAGCTGAGGGAACTGGGATTGTTTAGTCTGCAGAAGAGAAGAATGAGGGGATTTGATAGTTGCTTTGAACTACCTGAAAGGGGGTTCCAAAGAGGATAGATTTAGACTGTTCCCAGTGGTAGCAGATGATAGAGCAAGAAGCAATGGTCTCAAGTTGCAGTGGGGGAGGTTTAGGTTGGATATTAAGAAACAATTTTTCACTAGGAGGGTCCACTTAGTCCAGTATCCTGCCTGATGGCTAGAGAACAATTATGGAAAAACTGACCCATAAAGGAAGTTTCTTCCTAGCTGGTCAGAGTTGGAATATGCACTGAAGTAGGAGAACTTTTATATTTCTCACCGTGGATGTTCTCAATAGCCACATATACATTTAACAACTTTTTAAATTATTTTCTTAGTGATATCTTTTAGCAGTAAGAGTCTATCCCAGCTCTGTTCTGGGATGAGGCGCCTCTGCATATGCCACCAAATCTGCAGCTCACATAGGTAATTCACACCCCACTGCAGGGTGCTGGAACAATTTGTATAGTGGGGGTGCTGAGAGCCAAACTATAAAGCCTGTATATAATGGAAACCACTTCAAGCCAGGGGGTGATGCAGCATCCCCAGTTCCAGCACCTATGCCCTACTGATAATGAACTTATGAACAATTTTTGTCAGCTCTAACACTTTAGGATTGAATAGTTTTAACCATAGCCTTTGTTCTCAGACATGTTCAGGGTCCAGGAAAGTTGGCGCCTCAAGTCCCTGGAACCATTTTGCACATGGTAGCATAAGTCTGCCCAAACACTGGGATCCATGACCATAGAGCCCTTTTCTGAAGTCTAAATAAGGTAACCAAGCTATGAGGCACTGTAAGGCTGGAGGAGAGAGACCCCAAACAAATAAAAAAAGACAAAAATGGGCAAGCTAGAAGAGCAACTACAACCCTGAGGGAACTACACAGCCCTGAGACAGAGAGGGATATCACTCTCTGTGGAGGTGGGGCAAATGGGGGTAGCAGAGACTCACAGTGCAGCGAGGGCACAGCCATTCCCCATTAGGAATCTCTGGCAGTGGGGGATTTAGACAGTGAATGTGGTAGGAAGAGGGACAGGCATCACAGCAGAGCAGTTCCCCTCCATCCTTGCAGACCCGGCAGAACTCCATGTGATGATCATCCTCCTCCTCAGGGTCTCCCACAACATCCTCCAGGATCTCCTCGCCTTCTGAGTTATCCTCCTTTGCCTCCCACTGGATCCCCTCCTTCTCCTACAGCAGAAAAGAAAACTATTAGCCCAGGGTATACAAAACCCCCATCCTCCTACCATCTCTTCAACTTAGCCTTCTGCAGAAACAGGGAGTACAGAACCCCCTTCCTCCATGGTTTTTCCCTTGAGTGTATAAAATCTGGTACTCACGCAGTGTGGGCAGCTCCATTTGCCCTCTGGGGCTTTCTCCATGTCTGGGTCCAGGCAGACCATGTGGTAGGCACGGGGACAGGTGTCACAAAGGATGATTTCTCCTCCCTGCTGACACACCTCACAGTAGTCCTGGTGATCTGTCTCATATCCATCCACAGGAACTGTGGAGTCATCCTCACCTGGAGAGGGTGGTGGTGACAGTTACACATCATTGGAAGCCATTGGCACTAGCAGAATTCCTTCCTGCAGCAGTGGGGATACCCCACCACACCAAAAGGCTACATAGGAATAGAGAGACATTGCTCCAGATCCAGACAAAAAAAGGCAGGGGAAGGCAGCTCTTGCTCCACAACAGCCACGGTGAGTGGAAACAGAAACCAAGGGCAGGGCAGAAAAGCAGCGGTTGCCAACTGCAATAATTGTATAAGTCCCTTCATGTCTTATTCTACCTAGGGGACCCAAGGCAGGATTGCTTCTCACAGTCCCTTCCTTGGGAATTAAAAACTCTTCAGTGCTAACTGTGGGTGAGCCTCACAAGTTCCCTTCCCTTTCAACAGTCTTACCCTATTCCTCCTAGTTCTTCCACCCTGAGCTCTCTCTAAACAATTCTCCTGTCCAGAGGTTTAGAGTCCTTAGACAGTAACAGCAGACAATTCTCATATCTCCGCCCTCATCCCCTTAGTTGTGCTCCATCCGAAGCTGAGCACTGTACTTGGATACCTTTCTTTTTCCTTTTCCCAGCCTTGAGTTTCTTGCGGCTGCGGCTGCTGCGGCTAGTGGATCCATCTGAAACAGAGTAGCTATTGATGCTAGCATCATCAAAGTCTGATTCCACATCCAGATCCTCATCTTCACTCTGGGGAACGCAGGAAGAAAGTATGGTGAGTCAAGCAGCTATGGTTCACCAGCCTCCTACATCCTTGGACACATCCTCGTGCATTGCATGTTGGGAAGCGTGGAGCTGGTCAACTGCAAGTACCTGCCATCATCAGTTTATCAGTACCCCCAATGGGGAGAAAAGAGAGGAACAGTCACTCACTGATGATCTCTTACGCTTGGAGCTAAATCCTCCCAGTTTGATTTTCAGAGGAGCCACCTTCTTGGTTTTGGGTTTCTTGATGTCAGGAACACGAGGACTGGCCTTGGGCTTCCGCCGGGCATTAGGCCCTATGAGGAAGAGAGACTGTGAGACAGAGAATCACCATCTCTAGATACCACATTCCACCTCTCATCCTCATTTTTCATCTCACCTTTGCCCTCCTTGGTCTTGGCCTTACGTAGTGGCACATCAGCAGGGGGCTGGGGCAGGACAACATCCACATTGGCCACCATGCTCTCTACCACAGCCACAGCTGCAGCCGCTGCAGCTGCCACAGAGGCCCCTGAACTGCCTTTGAAGGGGTTGTTAGTGCTGAACTCCCGCCACTTGGCCCCCAGCACCATCATCATCTTTGAGACAGCTATCTTAGGGTTCTTGGCAGCTATGAGTGGCCTGTGTGGGGGCAAAGAGGGAGTGTTACTGAACCGACATGGATACTGGATCCCCCGCCCCCACCCCAGGAACTACAATCCAGCCTAACCCTAGGGTTACTAGCTGCTGCCATCCTCCTGAGGAGGGAAATATTTCTGGCTCTGGGAGAGGAATGATGTCTATATTACAGCAGAAGGGGGCCTGAAAATATGGACTTGTGTCCCAGCTTTACAACTGACAGCAAATTCACTGTTGAATTTGAATCACTTCACTGTTGTCTCCATTCCCCTTGCCCTGGGGGTAACTGTCACCAAAAGGTGGCCATTTAGTGTCTAAAATGCTTTGAGGTCCAGGGAACAAGGATATTTTGTCCTGTTTCCCTTCTGCTCCAGAGGCTCAAAAGCCCCATTGGCTCAAAACTTACCTGACAAACTGGCTGAAAGCCTTGTAGTTGGTGAGAGTGCGGTAATCCTCCTCTGTGAAGATATGATCAATGTCCTCCATACCCCAGTCTTCCAGGAGCTGAGCAGATGATTTGGGTTCCTGGGCAAAGGGTGACAGGCAGCAAGTCCCAGGGTGACCAGACACAATGAAAAAGGGTTTAGCCTCTATATACTGCGGGCAAGCCCATCAGTCTGGGGGGTGGGAAGAAATGACAACTCTGGGTCAGGGGATCCCCCTCAAGGTCTAGGGGTGAGGGGAAAGTAATTTGGGAATATGGCCCATATGGGCCAAGTCTAGAGGACAGAAGGAAGAACAAGCAGGACAGCCCCCATGTGCTATTGTAAGGGGGCAATGTGATGGTCTCTCCAGGTCAGATCTAGGAGACAGAGTGGGGCAATGGGGCAGTCTCTCACCTTTGAGTCATCATCTTCCTCTTCTTCCTCCTCCTCCTCCTTACGCTTGGCTTTGTTTTTCTTTTCTTTCTTAGGCCCTAATTTCTTCTTCTTCTTCCTCCCAGGGGTGTAGTCACTGCCCTCACTGTCTGAGTGCAGCACCTCCTCTTCCTCCTCCACAAACTCATTCCCCTCACCAGAGCTGTCCCCTAGCTGGAGGAAAGGGGGAAGAGAGAAGATCAGGCAGCTGTGAGAAGAGACCTGAGAGAAGTACTCACTACACTTCCCGCACACTCCAGGGGGTTCAAACTAGGGGTCACTGCCTCAGGCTGTGCAGCAACAGGAATGACTGCTTATGTGCCCAGTCTTTAGAGCCTGTTCCATGGCAGAATCTCCCCTCACACTCAGCCCTCTATTCCTCACCTCCTTTTTCTGGCGCTTGCTAAGTTTGGGCACTTTTGGTTCCTTCAGCTTCTTGGGTTTCTTTTTCTTCTTGATTTTGGGAGTTTCAGCCTCTGACAGCAGCTCTTCCTCTAGCTCTTCTTCAGGCTCTGGAGGGCGATGCGTAGGTAGGGGAGAGCAGAAGAGTTAGGAAGCATGGATATATACCCAAGCACCACCATCATGCCCTCTGGGCCATGCTACACAATCCAGGAGTGCTGCACCACAGCATACCCCACTCCCCACACAGCTCAACAGCTTCTTCAACTCCTTGGTGCACACATTGAAACCCACACATTCATCTTAGCCCTGTCTAACAGTGTCCAGGAACAGACTGATCATACCACACTGAAGAGGGCAAAATCAAAAGCCCTTAGAGCCCCATACCTCCCACATCACTATCTACCCTAGTTAGCCCACTGCTCCTTCTCCAAGCAAAGCCACACACGTTATTTAACAGGTTAGGAATTTCCTTAGCCCAGCAAGCATAGCAAAAATGGAGTTAGGAGTTACTGGCCACACGCAGAGGACTCAGCAGTCAGATGTGAGCAGCCCCAATTGGTAAGGGAGGAAAATAGCAAGACAGGAAGCCCCCAGCTGGTCTTTGGAATAGGCAGCGTGAGAGTGTAGCAGAAAGTTCAAGAGAACCAGCTGATCGGGGATGAGGGCATGGGCTCTATCCCAGCATCCCCAGAAGAAACCTCTACAGGACAGGGTCTCTACAGTGGCAAGCAAGGAACAAAACAGTCAGTTACAGCTTGCTCTTCCCCTCCCACCTGGGCAGCTTCTGTTCAGGGCAACTCACTCACCAGATCCCTGCCTCTGCAGCCAGCCCACAAGCATAGCTTTCCGGCACCACAGCCGGCACGCTCAGTCCCTCACTGTTGTAATGCATGCCAACTCTCCCCCACCCACAAAAACACACTCCCATCTGTGTTCTCTCCCCCTCCTTCCCACACAAAGCCCAGAGAGGAATGGACAGCCAGACAGCCCTTTCCTTTGTGACCGGATCCACAGCAGCCCAACCACTCACCCTCTCTCCCGTCCCCAACCACCCCACCCATTACAGAGTGAGTTACTCATTCTCACTCCAGGGGAAAATGGCCTCCTGACCACAGAAGCGAGGCAGGATGGGAGAAGCCACAGCTCACAGCAGATGCAGCCACCGGAGAACAAGGGGCACAGGGGAACATGTTCAGGATGGGGTCCATATTCACAATGGACACAAGTATATCCCCTTCCAGCAATATTTGCTTGCATCTTATCTACCAGGACAGGCACCATATCCTTCCCTTCCAACCAGTTCTGATTTAGGGCTGTCAGGCCCCCCCATTTCACCCAGTACAGTCCCTGAAGCTCTTAAATTCCCAGTGACTTAAGTCAGTGGCTCTCAAGCTTTCCCAACTACTGTACCCCTTTCAGGGGTCTGATTTGTCTTGTGTACCCCGAAGTTTCACCTCACTTAAAAACTACATGCTTACAAAATCAGACATGAAAATACAAAAATGTCATAGCACATTAGTACTGAAAAATTGCTGACTCTCATTTTAGCATACACTTATAAAATAAATCAGCTGGAATATAAATATTGTACTTACTTGTCAGTGTTTAGTATATAGAGCAGCACAGACAGGTCTTTGTATGAAATTTTAGTTCGTAACAGATTTTGCTTGTGCTTTTTATGTAGCCGGCTGTAAAACTAGGCAAATATCTAGGTGAGCTGCCATACCCCATGGAAGACCTCTGTGTACCCTAGAGGTCTGCATACCCCTGGTTGAGAACCGACTTAAGTGTCTTCCCTTAGAAAGGCATTTGAGTCTGGGGCAGGGAGTCTAAGCATGGGGGGGATGACTCCAGAGCTCCTATTTTATAGAGTGGTAAAATGAGTTGTACATCCATACAAGTCAGCAATAGAACTGGAATAGAACCTGAGAGTTGACTCTCAGTCTCCAGAGCTCTAACTTTATTCCCATTCTCCACACAGAGACTGCAGTTATAATGAAAATCAGGCATGAGGCCTGAAGATGGAAATACACCTCTACCTCGATACAACATGAATTCAGATATAACGCGGTAAAGCAGTGCTCTAGGGGGGGCGGGCTGCGCACTCCGGCGGATCAAAGCAAATTTGTTATAACACAGTTTCACCTATAATGCAGTAAGATTTTTTGGCTCCCGAGGACAGCATTATATCAGGATAGAGGTGTGCTAAGGGAAGGATTCTCAACATTTTTCTTTGAGGCCTCCCCAATATGCTATAAAAAACCTCCATGGCCCACCCATGCCACAACCACCATTTTTCTGCATATAAAAGTTCAGGCCAGCAATTGCCAGGGGCCCTATGCCACAAGGGGCCCTGCAAAGTTAAGTTGATCAGGCTTCAGCTTCAGCCCTGGGTGGTGGGACTCAGGGCCCTAGGGCTTCTGCCCCACACAGCGGGCTTTGACTTTCTGCCCTGGGCAAGTCTAATACCAGCCTTGCTTGGCAGACCCCCTGAAACCTGCTCACTGCCCCCTGGGGCCCCGGACTCCTGGTTGAGAACTGCTGTACTAAGGGAACTGAACAAGTAATAAAGCTACTGACACAAAACACAACAGGGCTAAGGTGAACAATACAGAATGATCCATGGGAAGCTTGGAGGTAGGGTGTGGTAAAGACAGAAAGTGGGTCATGCAACAGCCCAAGGCAGTTTCCTCTGGACTGTCAGCAGGTCTGAGCTCCCAGATGGATGAGAGGAAGCCAGACACCTTGCCCTCTCACATACTGTTCCTGCTCCCAGCCATGGTACATATACCTTGCAGGCACTCAGATGCCCCATTAAAACCAGACTCCCTGTCCCAGGGACCTCCAACAGCCTGCACTAGCTTGGAATAAAACCAGTTCTACCTCACTATAGTGTGCAGACCACAGCTTTTAAAAGGACACAATAAAGAGACCTAAATACTCTAATCACCTGGGGTCCTAATGAAACAAAACTTCTCCCTGCACATCGTATTTTACCTGCAGCACCCATTCAATAAAATAGATACAACAGCCCCACTATCACTCCCTTTTACATACTGCTAGTCACAGCCATCCTACAATGCCGCCTATACCTGGGTGCTGAGGGATGCTGTTATTCAGCAGGATTTCCATCTCCTCATCATCACTCCCAGCAGAACAAGGTGATGGGGATCCAATGCCCGATGCCATGTCCTCCAAATTGGGGTACCTGGGCTCAGACAGCTTCTGCAGCTTTGTCTCCTTCCTGTCAGTCAGGCCAGTATGTTAATAAAAATGCAAAAAAAGTTAAGTATGATAATCATCATGAACCCACATTCTCATGCAATAATCCTGCCCAATGCACATCTGTAATGAACTTCGAAACGTGCAGCCCCCGACATAAGGGCTGAGTAGGGAAGCATGGAAATGCTGAGACTGAGCACTAGTTTAGGGTCCTGATGAGGGTGGTTTTGTAGCTACTGGGAATTAAACTATGTCATTAATTCATTTCATGCAAAGGGCCACCAAATGGCGGTCCGACGGTAACAGCGTCCAAACCTTTGCAATATGATGCCACACTGGTACCAGTGCTGTAGGGTATGGCTAGGTGGAGTTTTGTGACTTTTAGGCAATTGGTCGCAATTTAATTCGAGGTAGTTAAAACCTCTCTCAAAGCTACTCTTGATGCGCCCCAAACTTTGGTGGTTTACGTCTCGAGGGAGCCAGCCACGGCCGAGCGACAAGCGGGGGCAGCATGGAACAAGTGTTTGGGGAACAGCCAAACTCGCCTTCACAAACAAAGTGTTCGCTGCCCCGAGCTGGCGACCAATTCATGAAGTAAAAACTCCAACGAAGACAAACCCCTAGCGGTGCGCGAGACCAGCATCGCAGCCCCCCCCCATAGCCCAGACGTGCTTTGGGGGTCCCCCACCCCAAAAAAAGCCTTTTTAGTACCGGGAGGATTCACATCCCGCCCGCCTCCCGGAGCCGGCGGGGCAGGACAATGTACCGACGCCCGTTCAGGGCGCCCCACCACGCCCCCGGGAGGCTGACACCGGCCCCCCGGTTTCACGCAGGGAAAACAAAGACACGGCGAGCCCGTGGCAGGCACCGCGCGGGCTCCCGGCGAGCCTCCCCCCCCCCCGCCCCGCGCGCACACACACACACACACGCCGGGGGGGGGGCAGCAGCACGCGGCCGCCCCGGCCCCTCGCGGGGGGCGGGCGCAGCTGCGGCTCAGGGCGCTCGGCCAGTCCCGGCGGGCGGGGCCGTTCCCCGGGGGCAGCAGGGGCCGAGCCGGGCCGGTCGCTGGTGCGAGGCGGCTCCGAAGCAGGGGGGCCCCGGGCACCGCGGCTGCCCCGTGCCCAGCGGGGACGCAGGGCGGCCGGGCCGAGGTCGGCGCCCCCGGGACAAGGCAGCTCCCGGGGTCGGGGGGCTCGGCGGCGGCGCCAGGACGGGGGGCGGCGCCAGGAGGGGGTGCAGCCCCCGCGTCCTGCCCTCTGAAGCAATTTGGGGTCGTGTCCGGTCCCTGCCCCTCTCCTCACCCGGCTCGCCCCCCGGCTCCTCGCCGCTCGCTGCCGCCGCTGAAGGGAAAATGGCCCCGGCTCCGGCACCACCTCTTAAAGGGGAAAAAACCCGGCCAGGCCCCTCCCCGCTCCCGCTTCCAGCCCATAATATGTCCCGACACCTCGGCAATGGATCCGCCCCCGTCACCGTGGCAACCCCCCAACTGAGACATCCCATAATACTTGCCCTCCCTTCAGAACTCCCTACTCACTGGCCGGCCCAGCATCCCATAATAATCACTCCTCCCATCAGGAACATCCCATAATACAATCCTCCCTCTAAAAACATCCCATAATATTCCCCACACACTCACCCCTCACTCAAACATCCCATAATACTAATCCTTTGCTAAAACATGCCACCCCCTCCCTCACTATCACCCTCCCTCACTGAGACATCCCATAATTGCATTCTCCCCCACACACTGACATCCACTCTCAGCCCCAGGCATCCCATAATACTCCCTCCTCCCCACCCCATTTCCCCTCCCTCACCCAGACATCCTACAATAATCCCCCTTCCTTGTTAAGATATCCCATAATACCACACACTCACTGCCCAACCTGGCATCCCATAATAAGCACTACTCCCTCTTCAACTCCTCCACTGAGACATTCCATAACAGCCCCCATAATATCCCATAATAGTCATACTCCAGACATATATCCCATAATAGTAGTCACCCTTCTCATCCTCCCCTCTCAGCCAGGCATCCTATAATAGTTGCCAGGAGCCACTGTCCAGCCAGGCATCCCATAATACTCTCAGCAATTCTTAGCCACAACCCACAATACTGCCTGCTCCCCCACTCCAGCCAGGCAGCCCATAATAATCACATTCATGTATTTCCCCCCCTCCACCCAGACAGACCAGAAGGAACAGGGTGCCATCTGAATAGCCCACAATACTGAAGCATGGAGACAAGCATCCTGTAGTACTACCTATCAATCACTTGTATGAAAATATCATAATAATACTCATGATCCACTCTCCCCATTCACCCCACCCCCACATCCCATCTACACAGACCATAATAACCACTGGGGGCACAGGGCCAGCCACACATCCCATAATACTCTGGCACAGACTGCCAGGATTCTTTGTTCCTCCAGATGATGCAGATTCAACATATCCCATAATGATCAACACCCCCCCCCAATACACACTCGGGCAGTTAGCCCATAATATTCACTAGAATCTACCTCTAGGCAGACATCCCATAATAACCATGCTCACCCCCCTTTTAAAAGAGAATCAAGCATCCAAAAATACAGTCACACCCCATTAAGGAATGGCATCCTACAATACAGAAGAGCAATCAATGTGAACAACTCTGATACTCAAACATCCCTATCAAGGTCAAACATATTATCCACCCCCTCACGCAGATCATAGACATGACCATCCCTTAATGCTATACACTTTCATGGTATAAATTTAATAGTATCTATTTCCCCTCCATTATATGCATGGACTTCCCTCAATAGTATTCCCTCCTTCCTTATACACACAGATATTCTATAATTATGTCCTTCCCATTGTGTGTGTATGTATATGTGGACATCCCATAATACTATTCACATCATTATATATACAGACATCCTATATTACAATACTTTCCCCTCTACTATGCACAAGGGCATGCCATAATGATATCCATACTATCCCACTACACACATTAGTATAGTATCTAACCCTCCCTTTATTACACATGGACCTCCCATAGTATTGTCCTTCCCCTTTCTTGTACACACAGACATCCCATAATACAATCACTAATAATCCCTTACTATAAACATGTAAATCCCATAATAGTATCTATCCCTATTTATGCACACACAGACCATAACACAATCCACCCTTCCATTACAGGCACCCATAAAACTATCCATACCCCAGTTATAAACAGACTCCCCATCTTACTATCCATTCTTTTCATTATAGACATGGCCATCTTACAGCATTACACATCCCTCATTATGACCACAGGCATCTCGTGATACTCATCATCACCTTATACTGACCATGGATGTTTCATAAAAATACAACCCCCCCAGTTACACATATTCACAATTATAATATGCACATCCAATAATACGTAGTCTCACATTATACAAAGTGACATCCCATAACATATTCCAATCCTCATACTTATTGACAACTCATAATACCATCTATCCCAATTTACCATGACATTCCATAACACTATCACTTTATAACACCCTGTTATAAAGACAGACATCCTACACTGTCCAGCCCTCCCAGTAGACACATGGAAATCACATAATACTACCAATTTTCCATTATATATAGACATCCTATAATGTTATCCATCCCCTCTCATTACATACACAAACATCCCACAACAGTATCCATCCCTTGTTACAAACACAGATATCTCATGATACTTCTGAGGCCTCCCTATTACACACAGCCATTCCATAATATGATCTACTCTTTGTTATACACAGTCATCCTATAATACTGTGTACTCCCCTCTCCCCCGTTAAATACAGTCATCCCATAATGCTATCCATTTCTCTCCACTATATGAGATGAAATCCCATAATACTATTCTCATTGTACACATCAGCATCCCATAATACTATCCATCTACAGGACACACACTATCCATACTCCACATTCAATGCATATATTTACATTACTATCCAAACCAGACTGTCCACCCTAAAATACTATTTTACTACTCACCATCACTTTCCACCCACCTGTACACACACACACAATATATTTCTTCACCTCATTGCTTCAGTTTCCCCTCTGAAAAGTGGGGCTAATGATATTGTCCTTCCTTTATCTGAGATTTATAGATAACAAATGTTACATACGAAGTAAGTGATGTTTATTATTACTACTACAGTACAGACCCGTTTATGCGCGAATCCGCTTAACGCGCAGTAGCGCCATGCCTTCCAGTGCTACATATTTAACACATGAAATTCGTTAACACGCGGTACAGAAACTTGCTATGTAGTACTACAGGTTTGCTCACTAACTCACTGACATAGAAATAAACAGGAAGTGCGGAGCGGAAACGTGTTGTACGTCTTTACTGCCGACGGAGGGAGTAAGGGGGAAAGGGGCAGCAACGTTAAAGCAGTTTAAGGACGGTCCTTTGCTGCGGCAGCGCTTTAAGGAGCCCCGGGCCCTTTAAATCGCCACGGGAACCCCGGGCAGCGCGGACCAGGGGGCCTAGAAGGGCTGGCTGGGGAATGCTGACCCCTAGCCCCGCCCCTTCTGCCAGAGGCCCCGCCCCTTCCAGGGGCCAGAGCCACCCCCACCCCGTACCAGTAAGTGTCCTGAGTTACTTTCACCCCGGTGTAGTAATAATAATGTTTTTATTAGATTACACATTTGAATTTATATTCTTGCAAAGCGCCGTTAACAGATAGGCCTGCAGTATTTGGGAAGCTGTGAATAGTATGTAATCCTAGATCAGGGGTCGGCAACCTTTCAGAAGCAGTGTGCTGAGTCTTCATTTATTCACTCTGATTTAAGTTTTCGCGTGCCAGTAATACATTTTAACATTTTTAGAAGGTCTCATTCTATAAATCTATAATACATAACTAAACTATTGTTGTATGTAAAGTAAATAAAGTTTTTTAAATGTTTAAGAAGATTCATTTAAAATTGAATTAAAATGCAGAGCCCCCCGGACCAGTGGCCAGGACCTGGGCAGTGTGAGTGCCACTGAAAATCAGCTCGCGTGCCGCCTTCGGCACCCGTGCCATAGGTTGCCTACCCCTGTCCTAGATAATTATACATGTATATATAGATATCTTCAGATATTTCAGCATGGCCCTCTTAACTGTTAACTCCCGACATCCGTGTGTAAATGGGTCTGTACTGTACAACTATCGAGCCCCAATTCTATCCATGAATATACTGTAATACTCTCTATCACCCATTATAGACATGTACATCCAATCCCCCTCTCCATACACACACTATACATGCAAATGTACCAAAATACTTTCCATTCCCTCTTTACACACTGACATCCCATAATGCTGTCATGGTTGTGGTTGGTTGGAGAGAACTGTGAAGCTCTATGGTAAACATACAGTTTGTTATTACAATATAAGTTCTAGATATATCCCATAAAAGTCTCATTTTTACAGATGTGATCAAGTGATTAAAGGTAACACAGGCAGAATCTCTGGAAGGCCAGTTACCAAAGGTCTGTCTCTGTATACCCTATACTACTTTCCCATTTAGAATTATGATCTCGGGAGGCTATATACCGCCATGGTATAACACAGGCCAAACAGTTATGCAACAGATAGGGAGGCTCTGTCACAGACATTGTTTGAATATATTTTTAATTATTAATGGTAATCCTCTCTCTCTCCCCTCATTATTCTTCATAAATCAAAGTTTCTCATTCAGCAGAAACCTTAACTCTGGCCTGTAGTGACACCATGCAAAACCCACCTGGATTCAACCTACACTTAATCTGGCATAGTGGTTTTTACCACCATGCTTGTGAAAAACCTTTTCATATGCTGGGCAGCTTCCTGAGCTGTGCGCACAGACACACCATAGAACAATTTGCACAAGCCCATTTAATCTCTCTAAACCTGTTCTGATTTCTAACTTTCTTGGGTTGATCTCTTGCAGAGCATTTTCTCAATTAGTTACCATGCAATTCCTTCTCTATTGTACTGGCTCTTGTCATGACCTAGAGTTAAGCTCTTGTTGCTTCTGCTGTACAGCACCTCTTTTTGAAATGTGAGGTCAGAGTCTTTTTTCATCTTTCATCTGTAACACAGAAGATAATTTTGTCCTAGATCATTTAACTCATTATGGGCCAAACTCACATATACTTGCTTTTACTTTAAGATCAATAAGAAAATGTTCTATAATTTTCCCTTTATTTGTTTATAATCCCAGAATTTATGTCTCTGGAACACCACATTGATACATTTTTTACAGTATTCCATAAACTTTGCTATGCCCACTGGGCCCTCACCACTAGTGAAAACAAAGATACCAAATATTTCAAAGGCATCTTCTCTAATACTATGCAAAAGGATTGCTACTTGCATTTTCTGGGGCTTTGCCTCTGATCCAGATGCTGCCAAGTAGAGTCTGAAGCATTGCTACCACCACTTCCATTTTTCTGCAATGTTTCCATCTTAGGCTAGGGATTCTAGGGTTTTGAAATCACCCATTTTCTTTGTTTCTCTGTTGCTGTCTTCCTTTCCTCCCCCTCCCCTTTCTTTTCTCAGGGAGGCATTTCTGACACTATGAAATGTCCTTGTTTGGCACTGGGCATGGAGGCAACTAACACAGTTGCCTACTCTTGTGGAGAAAAGATGTGAGCACCTCAGGTCATATCAAGTGGTTATTCCTGCAAGAAACAGATGCCACTAGAACAAGAGATACAGACCTCTAGTGAGACATACACAAAATATAGAAAGGTGCAATCGAGAACCATCTTGTGGACCAGAGAGTGCATTGGAGGGAGAGATTGCTGAGAATAATGTGCTAGTTGAGGCAGAGAATCCTGTGTCTCAAACATCCCCTGTGAAACTATTTGCCAGCATGACTATGGGTCTAATATGCAGTAGAAGGACAGTGGTAAAGACTGCACCCCTTGGTGAATAATGGAGTGGTAACCTCTGACTCCATATGCATTATTTGCTGAGTTACATGTTTAAAAGTTTAACTGATCATTATAAAATATATTACAGGCATGGCTGGCAGCAAGTCCTGTAGTTAAGATTGATAGACACTTTCCTTTATAAGACTGTTTTCAGTTGCTTATAACTTTGCCAAACTTTGACCATGTGGGCTGAAATTTTGGTTGCCGGGTGTTTACTTCAGGATAAGCTTTTTGTATATATGAAAAGTTCAGCAAACACCATTCAGCCATTTCAGAAAATGAGATTAAGGAAAAGTATGTTGTTTTTTTTCAAATGTTAAAACATTCTTACAACCATTTCACTGAGAAGCTTTAGCAACCAGAGATTTGAAATTTGGCAAGCGGCTTGCCTTGCAGTCACAGAGGTATCTTTTGCCATTCTTCTGAAAATCTAAACAAATATGTAGCTCTGTATCTTATTTACTACATCCAACATTGACAGAAACTTTTGACCATTTTGTCCTTAATCTCTCTGTACCTGTTCCCTCATCTGTAAAATGGAAATTATAATATTACTTTACTTCACATGGGTGTTATGAAGATAAATTAATTAATTTTGTAAAGAACTCTCAAATTAGGGTGATAAGCACCATAAAAAAGCCACTGAGGAAATTAATTCTGTATTCAGTGCAGGGTTTGGATGGTGGGTAATAAATAACGCACAGGGTCATACATTGGATGGATAGTGCTCACTGAACGGGTAGCTATTCAACAGATCCATATCTGTTGAATAGCTACCCGTTCAGTGAGCACTATCCATCCTGCATTGAATAAGGCTGGGTGTCCTGTGGAAAAAATAGTACCTGATCATGTAATTAAGACTACATCATAATGCATAATCACAAGGGGGCTGAATTAAGGTTGTACAGGCAAGCTTAATTCTGTTTTTTCCTAACTTTCAAGTGCTTTGCAACCTTAACAGACTTTTATCTTAATTTGTTGTATGTAATCATCAGCAAAGCTGCCTGCAGGACCAACAGTTAAGGTTGTTTAACACTTTCCATTATAAGGTCCTATGTAAATAGTGAAATAGGTCGTTAGCAGACCCAGCAGTTATGTACACCAGGAGGTGAACCAGTTGGATCTGGTTGTGGTACAAGCAGTCAAAGAGGCTGCCTGTTTGTTTGAACCACTAGGATGGTGCCTCTGTGTTACCTGCCTCTGTGTCCTATATAAAACCGAGGACATACATTGAAATACAGCCCCTCTTACAGCTGATTAACAGTGACACTGTCTTTTAGTTTGTAGTTGTACAGCCCCTAGCACAATGGGATCCTGGTTCATGACTGGATCTACTAGGTGCTACAGTGATACAAATAATAAATAATAATACACAACAAATTAAGACAAGAAGTGAAGAAATCTACATCCAGCTGGAACTATAGGGGCAGTTTGTTGCAGGGAGTGGTGTGGATGACTCAGTAGGGGGTCTCCTCCCTTTGGAGTCAGCGCTGCAGACCCCAGTACTGCTCTGTGCTGTCTGTTAGATTAGATGTAAATCTGAAGTCCTGACCTCTCGTGGGCATTAAAAGTCCCCTGTCATTTTGGTGGGGGTGGTTAATCCCAGGATGCTGGTTACACATTCCCACTCTGAGTGATTTCTGCTGTTCCTGATGCGCTAGCCCCAGCTCACAGGTCAGGGCACAAACTGCCAGAGTTTTGTAAGTGCTTCCAACAGACAGTGGTGTCTGGAGGATGTTTTCTCATGCCCCACCTTTGGTGGTGATAAACCAGGTGCACGGCGGGGTAACACCCTTCACTGAAACATAAGGAACTGGTCACTTTCAAAAAGCTCTCATGCTCCATGGCATAAACTGAAGCAATTGAACATGTCCTGTTGCTAAATGAGACTTGGGGAAAGACAGCCTGTGTGTCACCTTGTGTGTGTATTTCTCTCTCTCTCTCTCTCTGTATATACACACACACATTTCTGCCTTTCGGTGTTTCCAGATCTCACAATTTTATTGTAAGTCTTGTGATATTTGACATTTTTCTTAAAGCCTCAGCTTCTGGAATAATCTAAATAGGTACAAATTGTGAGAATCTCAGCTTTTTGTTTGTTTGGGTTTTTTCTTCTTCTTCTGGTTAGGTAAGTTTCTAGCCCTCATGGTTGTGGAGAAAAGCTTGAAAACACAACCCCAGTGCATCCTAAAGCCTCAAAAACAAAAGACAAATACCCCTCACCCTTCTCAAAAAATATCTTTATTTTAGTATCCTGACTTTTTGGGGCCTGACCCATGATTTTTGAACAGTTGAGCTGGCAATGCTGTCTGTCTCTTTTTCTATGCCTATCTGCTTGTCTGTGTGTGTCTCAAATATGTATCAGTGTGTTTGCATGTACGGCTGTTGCTCTCTCCCTCTCTTTCCCATTTCTCTCCCCTCCCCCTACCAGAAGCACCGTTAAGGTCCCTGAACAACTCTCCTGGGCAGTCCCACCCTGCAGAGCCAGGCACATCCCATAATAGTCCACAAAGGCAAGTCCATCCCATAATAGCCACCCACAGGAAACGTTCCTTAGCAACCACCCCCACCCCCACACTGTGGAGCAGCCATCCCATAATATCATGCCTGCTGTATTGGTTATGACTGTTGAGAAACGGGAGGGAGAGCAGGGGAGAGGGGCCCTGTGGTGGATGGGAGCAGGCAGCTGTAATAAAGGGACAGTGGTGAGGCAGGGAAAGGACCAAACCAGGAAGAGAGAGACAGGCAGCAGCAGCTCAGAGAGGGTCCCAACAGGCACAGCCAGGGAGCATGGCTCTGGCTATCGCCTGCCCATCTGCACTGACATCCCATAATAATTCCTTCCCTCCTCCGGTCCACAGCATCCCATAATATTTCAAAGAGAGGCAACCCGCAGTAGGTACAGAGAGACATCCTATAATAATCTCCCATGTGTCACATGCATTGAGAATCGTGCCATCCCATAATATTACTCTCTCGCACACATACACCTCACTAACTGCAGAAGGTCTTGCCATCCCATAATACTTCCCTTCTTACGGGGCATCATCATCCCATAATACTCTCCCTGCTGTAGAAGGACTTGCCATCCCATAATACTCCCTGCCAACCACCTGCCCCCCTCTGGTCACATAAGGCCTTGCTATCCCATAATAGTCATTGCTGTCCCTCCCCCGTCACAGAAGGCCTCACCATCCCATAATACTTCTCTCCTTCCCCTCCCCCCAGAAGGTCTCGCTATCCCATAATAACAGCAGCAGAGGCCTGACCCCGTGGGCCGAACCCTAGTCAGCTTAGCTCAGATATTTCCTAAGTTGCTGAGTCTGCCTCCAAGCACTAAACCCTCCTATACTGGCCAGGCTACATCACTGTTCATCATCCATCTGTTTATATCCCCTTTTCCCTCTGTCTTCATATTTTTTCTTTCTGCCTGTCCCTCTCTCTCTCTCCCTTTCACACTCTTTGTCTTTCTTTTTCTGTACTCTCTGTCTCCTTTGCTTTCTCTCTGACTTTTCTTTTGGTTCTGTCCTTTTAGTGATGGGATATGGCTTATTTGATACACACCTTCTCCATAACATTTCAACCTTATCAGTTCCATAAGGCACTAAGATTTTGGGCTGGATTAATTTTATTTCAATTGATTGTGATTTTCTTCACAAAAAAAGCTCTAGATAGCTCTAAGTTACAGTTTAGACTTACTAGTGCTTTATCATATGCTTATCGTCTATAAATTCCATACATTCCTCCCGCATGGGTGTGATACAGACCCCATTTCTTACCACTGATAATTGGGTGCACTTTGTTCTGTCTGCAATACATCGATAACTTGCTCAGCACCCCTACCCTCTTACAAAAGGACTGCAACCCTTATATTTAGCTATTACTTGTAGTATTTTGTCTTCTCATATCAGTGTAGTTGAAAGTACTGTCTGCTGGGTCACTATAGCTTTACTAGAAGTTTACTATCTGCTCACATCTTTATTATTGTGCTTCTGCTAGAAAAGATTACTCCAGTCTTACTATCTGCTCACATGAATATTCTTGTATTTCTGTATAGGGTTTTTGCTTAAGATTTAGTCTTTGCTCATGTCAGAGCTTTTGTGCTTCTTTACAGGGTTACTGTCGTCCTTTCAGATGCTTACTATCTGCTTTCATGTCAGTATGTCTCTGCTTCTAAACATTTTCTTTCCTTAGGTTTGGTGGCCTTGGATGTGCAGGTCAGACCAGGTGATCTTGATGGTGCCCTTTGGCCTTATGTCTGGTGTAAACTACAGAGTAAGGTTGACACAAGGCAGCTTATGTTGACCTAACTATGGAAGTGTCAACACACTTAAATTTTGTTCCCCTTGACATAACTGCCCTGTTATACCAACTTAATAACTCCACCTCCATGAGCAGTGTAGAGTGAAGGTCAATGCAATGTCAGTGTAGACACTGTGTTACTTACATCAACTGTTAATGGCCTCCAGGAGGCGTCCCACAATGCCCCACCCTGACCATTCTGGTCACCATCGTGAACTCTGCTGCACAGCAGCCATCTGGGCAGGGAACCGGCCCTCCCCTTTAAAGCCCTGCCAATTTTTGAAATTCCATTTCTTGGTTGCCTGGCTTGGAGAGCACACCTAGCAACTCGAGAGTACACTCAGCTGCCCAGCTGACCACCATGGCTACACACTGCAGATGTAGTCCTGCCTGAAATACACAGGCGGTGTTAGATCGCCAGGGTCTGAAGGGAGAAAAGGCTGTGCAGGCACAGCTCCAATCCAGCTGTAGAAACGTCATTTCTGAGCAGATCGCTCAGGACATGGAGGAGAAGCAGGGCTGGCTTTAAGCTGATTCGCCCGATTCCCCAGAATCGGGCCCCGCGCCAGAACCCCATGCTTTAGGCACTTTAAAAAAATTTTTTTTTACTTATCCGGCGGTGGTCCAGGGCTTTGGCGATATTTCGGTGGCGGGGGGTCCTTCGGTGCCGCGGAAGACCCAGAGCGGACCCCTGCTGCCGAAGTGCTGTTGAAGCCCCGGACCCCTGCGGGGTATTCAAATTGGGCCCCACCCTTCATAAAGCCGACTCTGAGGAGAAGGACTACAATAAAAACCAGCAGCAGCGCCGCGTGAAAGCCAAGGAGCTGCGGTAGGCATCCCAGATGGCAAAGGACGCTAACAATCTGGTGTGGGCTCCCAAACATGCTGCTTTTACAAAAGGCTGCATGCCATTCTCGGCCGAGATCCCACCACTCCCAAGACCCCCATGGATACTTTGGAGGATCCCGAGTCGGAAGCCCCAGCTGTGAAAAGCCAGGAGAAGGTGTAGACCAAGGAAACAGAGAAGGAGGAGTATGGGGGACAGGTGACCATGGGATCCAGCTGTGCAGCGAGCCAGGGCATGTTTTTGACTCCAGAGCAGTACAACCAATCCCTACAGTCTAACATGAGTGAGCCTGATGCAGGGGAAGGAACCTCTGGTAAGTACACTGTTTGCTTTGAAATTACAAGGATGGAATCGCCAAAGTAGCAGAACATCTCTATTGATTTACTCTTTTTTACTTATGCTAGAAGAAGTAGTGAAACAACCAACAGAAGTAGAGTTGCTATCTGTTTCTCATCCCCCACTAGAGTTAGGCAGAGAGGTCATAGAATCATATAAGATTAGGGTTAGAAGAGACCTCAGGAGGTCATCTAGTCCAACCCCCTGCTAAAAGCAGGACCAACACCAACTAAATCAGGGGTAGGCAACCTATGGCACGCGTGCTGAAGGCGGCACTCAAGCTGATTTTCAGTGGCACTCACACTGCCCGGGTCCTCGCCACCAGTCTGGGGGACTCTGCATTTTAATTTAATTTTAAATGAAGCTTCTTAAACATTTGAAAAAAACCTTCTTTACATACATCAATAGTTTAGTTCTATATTATAAACTTATAGAAAGAGACCTTCTAAAAATGTTAAAATGTATTACTGGCACCCGAAACCTTAAATTGCAGTGAATAAATGAAGACTTGGCACACCACTTCTGAGAAGTTGCTGACCCCTGAACTAAATCAACCCAGCCAGGGCTTCGTCAAGCTGAACCTTAAAAACCTCTAAGGAAGGAGATTCCACCACCTCCCTAGGTAACCCATTCCACTGCTTCATCACCCTCCTAGTTTTTTCTAATATCCAATCTAGACCTCCCTCACTGCAACTTGAGACCATTGCTCCTTGTTCTGTCATCTGCCACCACCGAGAACAGCCGAGCTCCATCCTCTTTGGAACCTCCCCTTCAGGTAGCTGAAGGCTGCTATCAAATCCCCCCTCACTCTTCTCTTCTGCAGACTAAACAAGCCCAGTTCCCTCAGCCTCTCCTCATAAGTCATGTGCCCCCCCTAATCATTTTCGTTACCCTCCTCTAGACTCTCTCCAATTTATCCACATCCTTTCGGGGGTGGGGGAGGGGCATCAAAACTGGACGCAAAACTCCAGATGTGGCCTCATCAATAGTGGCCAAATAGAGGGGAATAATCACTTCCCTCGATCTGCTGGCATTGCTCTTACTAATGCAGCCCAATATGCTGTTAGCCATCTTAGCAACAAGGGCACATTGTTGACTCATATCCAGCTTCTCGTCCACTGTAATCTCCAGGTCCTTTTCTTCAGAACTGTCACTTAGCCAGTTGGTCCCCAGTCTGTAGCAGTGCTTGGGATTCTTCTATCCTAAGTGCAGGACTCTGCACTTGTTCTTGTTGAACCTCATCAAATTTCTTTTGGCCCAATCCTCCAGTTTGTCTAGGTCACTCTGGACCCTATCCCTACCCTCCAGCGTATCTACCTCTCCCGCCAGCTTAGTGTCATCCATGAACTTGCTGAGGGGTCAATCCATCCCATCATCCAGATCATTAATGAAGATGTTGAACAAAACTGGCCCCAGGACTGACCTCTGGGGCACTCCACTTGATACCGGCTGCCAACTAGACATCGAGCCATTGATCACTACCCATTGAGCCCGATGATCTAGACAGATTTCTATCCACCTTATAGTCCATTCATTCAATCCATACGTCTTTAATTTGCTGGCAAGAACACTGTGGGAGACCGCATCAAAAGCTTTGCTAAAGTCAAGGTATATCATGTCCACCACTTTCCCCATAGCCACAGAGCCAGTTATCTCATCATAGAAGGCAATCAGGTTGGTCAGGTATGACTTGCCCTTGGTGAATCCATGTTGACTGTTCCTGATCAGCTTCCTTTCCTCCAAGTGCTTCAACATGAATTCCTTGAGGAGCTGCTCCATGATTTTTCCAGGGACAGAGGTGAGGCTGACCTCTCTGAAGTTCCACGGATTCTTCTTCTTCCGTTTTTTAAAGATGGGCACTATATTTGCCTTTTCCCAGTCGTCTTTGACCTCCCTGATTGCCACAAGTTTTCAAAGATAATGGCCAGTGGCTCTGCAATCACATCAGCCAACTCCCTCAGCACCTTCAGTTGCATTGCATCTGGCCCCATGGACTTGTGCATGTCCAACTTTTCTAAGTAGTCCTTAACCTGTTCTTTCAACACTGAGGGCTTCTCATCTCCTCCCCATACTGTGCTGCCCAGTGCAGCAGTCTGTGAACTGACCTTGTCTGTGAAGACTGAGGCAAAAAAAGCATTGAGTACTTCAGCTTTTTCCACATCATCCGTCACTTGGTTGCCTCCCCCATTCAATAAGCGTCCCTCTTTCCCTGACCTTGTTCTTGTTGCTAACATACCTGTAGAAACCCTTCTTGTTACCCTTCCCATCCCTTGCTAGCTGCAATTCCAATTGTGGTTTGGCCTTCCTGATTACACCCCTGCATGCTCGAGCAATATTTTTATACTCCTCCACAGGGTTCGGCAACATGTCCGTACACAGACACAAGTGTCTACAGTAAAAATTTTGAGGTCTGTGGGGGGCAATCACGGGCAGCTCCCAGCAAGCTGCTCCCCATCCCTGCTGTTGCTGGCGGAGGCGTGGCCAGGCAGCTCTGCACGCTGCCTCCGTCTCCTGTCGCTCCCTGAGCGCTGTCTCCACAGCTCCCAGACCACTGGCCGGAAACTGTGGCAAATGGGAGCTGCGGGGGCTGATGCCTGTGGACGGCGGCAGTGCGCCTGCAGAGCTGTCTGGCTGCCCCTCTGTCAGCAACAGCAGGGACGGGGAACCGCTTGTGGGGAGCCACCTGAGGTGAGCCTCTCCACAAGCAGCTCCCCGTCCCTGCTGTTGCTGGCTGGGGGAGATGCGGCCAGGCGGCTCTACACGCTGCCACTGTCCCACCTCCCTGATTGCTTACTCCCTGGCTCCCAGCCTACTGGCTGGGAACTGCGGCCAATGGGAGCTGTGGGGACAGAGCAGCATGCAGAGCCGCCTGGCCATGCCTCCATGTAGGAGCCGAAGGGGGGCTATGCTGCTGCTTCCTGGAGCTACTTGAGGTAAGCTCTGCATGAAGCCTGCATGCACACGCCCCTCCCCCCCATGCCCACATCCCTGCCCCAGCCCTGATCTCGCTCCAAACCCCTTGGTCCCAGCCTGGAGCACCCTCCTACACCCCAAACCCCTCATCCCCAGCCCCACTCTAGAGCCTGCACCCCTAGATGGAGCCCTCACACTTCCAATGCACCCCAACCCCCTGCCCCAGCCCATAACCCCCTCCCGCACTCTGAACCCCTCATTTCTGGCTCCACCCAGGAGCGCCGCCAGCTTTTTTTGTGCCCTAGGGAGTGGAAGTTCCCGCCCCCGAAATGCCACCCCCAATAGAGGCAGCGGAAGGTCCCACCCCAGAAATGCCACCCCGACAGAGGTGGTGGAAGGTCCCATCCCTGAAATACCGCCAACGACCGGGGCGGCCGAAGATCCGGCCGCCGCGGTCACCGCCCCCCAAATGTAAGAGCCCTAGCCTAATGGGTTGCGCTGGCCCTGGCTCCACCCCGGAACCCGCACCCCCAACCCAGAGCCTGTACCCCCCTCCCACACCCCAACCCCCTGCCTCAGCCCAGAGTCCCCTCCCGTCGTCCGCCAATGTCCATCACTGAGTCCAGTTATTTTGTCAAGTGTCCATCATGCAACATGGTGGTGCAGACACCTGCGCCTCCCTAGTCATCTTTCCAAGTTTTCACTTCTCGTAAGCTTCCTTTTTGTGTTTAAGCACAAAGAAGATTTCACTTTCAAGCCAAGCTGGTTGCCTGCCATATTTACTATTCTTTCTGCACATTGGGATGGTTTGTTCCTGCAACCTCAATAAGGCTTATTTAAAATACAACCAGCTCTCCTGGACTCCTTTCCCCCTCAAATTAGCCTCCCAGGGGATCCTGCCCATCAGTTCACTGAGGGAGTCAAAGTCTGCTTTTCTGAAGTCCAGGGTCCGTATTTTGCTGCTCTCCTTTCTTCCTTTTCTCAGGATACAAAACTTGACCATCTCATGGTCACTGCTGCCCAGGTTGCCAACCACTTCTACTTCCCCTACTAATTCTTCCCTGTTTGTTAGCAGCAAGTCAAGAGGAGCACGTCCCCTAGCTGGTTCCTCCAGAACTTGCACCAGGAAATTGCCCCCAACACTCTCCAAAAACTTCCTGGATTGTCTGTGCACTGCTGTATTGCTCTCCCGGCAAATGTCAGGGTGATTGAAGTCCCCCATGAGAACCAGGGCCTATGATCTGGAAACTTCTGTTAGTTGTCCGAAGAAAGCCTCATCCACATCACTCTCCTGGTCTGGTGGTCTATAGCAGATGCCCATCACAACACCACCCTTGTTGCTCTCACCTCTAAACTTAACCCAAATACTCTCAACAGGCTTTTCTCCAATTTCATACTGGAGCTCTGAGCGATCATACTGCTCCCTTACATACAGTGCAACTTCTTTACCTGCTCTCCCCCACCTGTCTTTCCTAACAGTTTATACCGATCCATGACAGTGCTTCAGTCATGTGTTACCCCACCAAGTCTCTGTTATTCCAATCACATCATAGTTCCTTGACTGTGTCAAGACTTCCAATTATTCCTGCTTTTTTCTCAGGTTTCTTGTGTTTCTGTACAGGCACCTAAGATAACTAGCCAATTGCCCTACTATCTCAGTATGAATCAGGAGGCCTCCCCTCTTGCATCCTCCTCCTTGTGTTTCCTCCCAGTATCCCACTTCCCCACTTACCTCAGGGCTTAGGGCTCCATCCCCCTGCGAACCTAGTTTAAAGCCCTCCTCACTAGGTTAGCAAGCCTGCCTGCGAAGATGATCTTCCCTCTCTTCGTTAGGTGGATCTTATCTCTGCCTCGCACTCCTTCTTCCTGGAACAACATCCCATGGTTGAAGAATCCAAAGCCCTCTCTCTGACACCACCTGCGCAACCATGCATTTACTTCCACAATTTGATGGTCACTACCTACATAGGCACGACTTCCTCTCTGCCCGGTGGGTGCTCACCCCCTCCTCCCTGGCCCTGGCCCTGCACTGCCATTTCCCCACCCCCATTCCATGCCTTCCACAAAGTACCCGCCCCACCCTGCCTTTTCCCAGACCTGCCCTGCCCCTTTCCCGCCCCCATTTCACCCCCTTCTCCCAAGTCCCTGCCCCGGTCCTGCCTCTTCTCCGCCTCCTCCCCTGAGCGCGCCGCATCCCCGCTCCTCCCCATCCCTCCTGGAAAGTCCTAAGCGCCACCAAACAGCTGTTAGGTGGCGGGGGGGCAGGAAGCACTGGGAGGGAGGGGGAGGAGCGGGGATGTGGCACGCTCAGGGAGGGAGAAGGAGATGAGAAGGGGGGAGCTTGGCTGCTGGTGGGTGCGGAGCACCCGCTAATTTTTCCCTGTTGGTGCTCCAGGCCCAGTGCACCCATGGAGTCAGCGCCTATGCCTACCTGGGCCTTTTCCTTCAACAGGAAGGATGGACGAGAACACAACTTGCACCTCAAACTCCTTTATCCTTCTTCCCAGAGCCACATAATCTGCAGTGACCTGCTCAAGGTCATTCCTGGCAGTATCATTGGTGCCCCCATGGAGAAGTAGGAAGGGGTAGCAATCCGAGAGCTTGATCAGTCTTGGCAGACACTCTGTCATATCTTGAGTTCTAGCTCCAGGCAAGCAGCACACTTCTCGAGTCTCCTGGTCTGGACGGCAGATGGATGACTCTGTCCCCCTTAGGAGCAGGGGCGGCTCTACCTTTTTGGCCGCCCCAAGCAGTCATGCGCGGGAGGCGCCCTGGAGCCGTGGGAGCAGCGGACCTCCCGCGGGCATGACTGCAGAGGGTCCGCTGGTCGCGCGGCTCAGCTGGACCTCCCGCAGCTGCGGACGGTTCGCAGGTCCGGCAGCTCTGCTTGAGCTGCCGCAGGCATGCCTGCGGGAGGTCCAGCCGAGCCGCGGGACCAGCGAACCGTCCGCAGTCATGCCTGCAGCAGGTCCGGTCCTCCCGGGGCTCCGATGGACCTCCCGCAGGCATGACTGCGGCAGGTCCGCCGGCCCAATGTGCCGCCCTCCCGGGAAAGGGCCGCCCCACGCGCGTACTTGCCGCGCTGGGGTCTGGAGCCGGCCCTGCTTAGGAGGGAGTCTCCTACCACAACCACCCCATCTCCTCCTTTTGGGAGAGGTGGTCATGGAACCCCCATCCCTAGGACAATGCATCCCATGCCTTCTGGTCGATGGGGTCTCCTTCTGATCCCTTCCCTCAGATGACTCTTCCAAACCATTCTTCACCATATTACTGTGCAGACAGCCTGAAAATGGTTTCTTACCTCTATCTGCACTGGGAGTACATGGGTTCTCTTCTTTATTCTTCTGGAGGTCATATGCTGCCAATTTTCTTCCCCGTTCTGCACTGCCCTCTCTGGTTATTCACCATGCTGTGCCTTCAGTACCAAATGCTGACTTCTATCCAGAAAGTCTTCATTTTCTCTAATGCAACACAGGTTTGATACTTGGGTCTCTAGTCCTATAACCTTCTCTTCCAATATGGAGACCAGCTTGCACTTTGTACAGAGAAGTTGCTTTTATCCTCTGGGAGAATGACAAACATGGCACATCCTGTTCAGGTCACAACAGCTGGTCGTTCACTATCCATATTGTCTCCCTTCTAAGAGCCTCTTCAGATGTTGTATTTATTGCTCACAGAAGCCTGAAAGGCAAAAAACTCTGTGGGAACTCTCCCCAGTCAAACTCCCTCTGTTTGCTTCTCCTCTGTTCGCAGATCACTTGGTTCGCAACTGGCTGCTTTTTTATAAGACTGCTGGCTCGAAGCAGTTGCCCCGGCTCAAAGCTTTCCCTCCCAACAACCACTCAAGGCCACCTGGAACAAAGCACTCCAAATTCACACTTTTCAAACAAACAAACACACGGTCAAACAGTCCCTGCAACTAGCTCCAGTCAAACAAACGGTCACAGCAGACAGACACTCAGATATGCACCCCACCACCTCAAAACACAGCCCCCCCTAATGTAGCACTCACTGTAGCTCCTCTCCGATGGTTCCAAGGCAAACTCCCTCTGTTTGCTTCTCCTCTGCTCGCAGCTCACTCGATTCACAACTCAGGTCCCCGCAGAATACTCTGTTTATGTGCACCAGGATGTCCCATGAATCGATTAAATTTTCCTCTAGGTAGTCTGCAGCCCTCTGCCGAAGGTGTCTGGGGCGGGTTGCCTTATGTACAGCTTGCACGGCTGTGGTAGGCATAAGCGCCGTCTTTCTTAGTTGCTAGGGGGTGATCGACCCCTGCTCAGCCCCAGACCCTGCCCCCACTCCACCCCTTCCCCCAAGTCCCCACCACTGCCCCACCTCTTCCCATCCCCACTCCACCCCTGCCCTGCCTCTTCCCACCCCCTCACCTGAGCACACCCCGCCCTAGCTCCTCCCACAGGCTGTGGAACAGCTGATTGCAGCAGGTGCGAAGTGCTGAGAGGAAGGGAGAGGAGTTGATCAGCAGGGCTGCTAGAAAGCTGGAGGTGCTGGCGGGGAGGAGGAGGCGCTGACTGCAGGTCGGGGGGGGGCTGCTGATGGGTGCTAAGCAACCACTATTTTTTTCTGTGGGTGCTCCAGGGCTGGAACCATTGCAGCACACAGGCTAGCAACATATGGTTCTGGGAGCCTGCAGGAGCTGGTCCCTTTCAGCCGCCATTAACCTCAGAAGTGAGATATTGGCTAAAATCGCCACAGCCTCTAGAAAACAGTGCCAATGTTCAGTTCAGTTGCCCTAGGCACATATACTCATGCCCGTAAACTATCACCCCTCATTTAACCAATTTGCCCCCACGCTAGGGCCATACACACCATGACTGGTGCTATGACTGCCACCATGTGGTATAGATCCCAAGGAGAAGTGAGAATGTGGTGCTTACAACTTGTATGGATCAAGGGGCGTGAGTTCAGTATCCCAAAGTTTCAATTTATCTCAAGAATACACTGACAATGGCACCTCTGTGTATTGTATCTTCAGCAGCTGGAAATGTGGCCTTGAGGGTCTCTCCATCCACACCATTGGAACAGCTGAGCCAGATAAGGAGAAGGAAGAGGACTGAGGATGACATAGACTCATAGACTTTAAGGTCAGAAGGGACCATTATGATCATCTAGTCTGACCTCCTGCACAATGCAGGCCACAGAATCTCACCCATCCACTCCTGTAGCAAACCCTTAGCCTATGTCTGAGTTATTGTAGTCCTCAAATTGTAGTTTGAAGACATGTTCCTAGAGATCCTGCAAGGCTTCAGAGCTTCAAATAATGAGCACAGGCCCTGGAGGATCACCCTGGCAGACAACAATGATGGAGATAGAGCGGAGAGGAGAAAGGTGCAGGACAAGGAAACAGACAGACATGCTGCAGATTCTGGTGGACCAGCAGGTTCAACAATCCCATGCTCACCTCCCTCTGCAGCCCATTGAGAATTGCATATCAGGATCTCCCTACCCCCTGCCATCAACATTCCATGTGGCATCAGAGGCCACTGCACTACTCCTACCACTCCACCCCTAGGGACATTAAGGACATTCACAGACACACATACACTGACCTGAAAGACACAATTGGTGTATGTGTATCTGAAATGGAAATGACTGTTCTTTCCTCTTTAAGTTCTTTTCCCTTAATTTATTAAGTTGTATTAAGTTATTAATGTTTTACTATTTGCATTGTTATGGAATAAAGGTCTGTTTTTTGAAACATAATTCATCTTTATTAGCTCACAACATATGCTGAGTGGTGATGACATCATTCACAAACAGTATTAATACATTCATTGGCAATGTTATATTACTACACACACACACACAGAGCACTCACCAAAGGGTTCATACAGGGCAGCAAAAGAGCAAGGCCAGATAGAGCACACTACTGCAACATACACTACTCTGACTCACTATAAAAATGATCTTTCACAGCCTCCTGAGCCAAATAATCCGCTGGTTGGGAAAGAAGATCCCTGGTTGCAGCTTTCTGTACAGTCCTGTGTTCTTAAAGATGCGCTCGTCATTCACCTTCCCTGACCAGCCCACACTGATGTCAGTAAAGTGTCCCTTGGTGATCCACCAGCACTTGCAACACCACAGAAAAGTAGCCCTTTCTCTGGCAAGGTGGTCTGGTTTCAAAATGGGGATATGCATCCCATGTTTCACCCCACTCCAGTTTGGGAACCCCACTGCTGCAAAACCATCCACTATGTCCTGCATGTTGCCCAGAGACACAATAGTGCACAGCAGGAGGTGATTAATGGCCCTGTACACATGAATTACAACAGCCCCTGTAGTGGATTTCATAGAATCATAGAATCATAGAACTTAAGATCAGAAGGGACCATTATGATCATCTAGTCTGACCTCCTGCAAGATGCAGGCTACAAAAGCTGACCCACCCACTCCTGAAATAATTCTCTCCCTTGACTCAGCTGCTGAAGTCCCCAAATCCTGATTTAAAGACTTCAAGTAGCAGATAATCCTCCAGCAAGCGACCCCTGCCCCATGCTGCGGAGGAAGGCGAAAAACCTCCAGGGCCACTGCCAATCTACCCTGGAGGAAAATTCCTTCCCGACCCCAAATATGGCGATCAGCTGAACCCCGAGCATGCGGGCAAGACTCTCCAGCCAGACACTCAGGAAAAAGACTTTCAATATCCCAACATTGACCCTCGGTACTAATTACCAGTGGTGGCACGTTATTGACCTATTGACTAAATCACGTTATCCTATCAAACCATTCCCTCCATAAACTTATCAGGCTTAATCTTAAAGCCAGAGAGGTCCTTCGCCCCCACTGTTTCCCTCGGTAGGCTGTTCCAGAATTTCATTCCCCTGATGGTTAGAAACCTTCGTCTAATTTCAAGCCTAAACTTCCCGACTGCCAATTTATATCCATTTGTTCTCGTGTCCACATTAGTACTGAGCTGAAATAATTCCTCTCCCTCCCTGGTATTTATCCCTCTGATATATTTAAAGAGAGCAATCATATCTCCTCTCAACCTTCTTTTGGTTAAGGAAAACAAACCGAGCTCCTCAAGTCTCCTTTCATACGACAGGCTTTCCATTCCTCGGATCATTTTAGTGGCCCTTCTTTGTACCCGTTCCAGTTTGAATTCATCCTTCTTAAACATGGGAGACCAAAACTGCACACTGTACTCCAAATGAGGTCTCACCAACGCCTTGTATAACGGGACTAGCACCTCCTTATCTCTACTAGAAATACCTCGCCTAATGCATCCCAAGACCACATTAGCTTTTTTAACGGCCACATCATATTGCCGACTCATAGTCATCCTGCGATCAACCAGGACTCCGAGGTCCTTCTCCTCTTCCGTTACTTCCAGCTGGTGCGTCCCCAGCTTATAACTAAAATTCCTGTTAGTCATCCCTAAATGCATAACCTTACACTTCTCACTATTGAATTTCATCCTATTACTAATACTCCAGTTTACAAGGTCATCCAAATCTCCCTGGAGGATATCCCGATCCTTCTCCGAATTGGCAATACCTCCCAACTTGGTGTCATCCGCAAACTTTATCAGCCCACTCCTACTTTTGGTTCCGAGGTCAGTGATAAATAGATTGAATAAGATCGGACCCAAAACCAAACCTTGAGGAACTCCACTGGTAACCTCCCTCCAACCCGAAAGATCACCTTTCAATACGACCCGCTGCAGTCTCCCCTTTAACCAGTTCCTTATCCACATCTGGATTTTCATTTCGATCCCCATCTTTTCCAATTTAACCAGTAATTCTTCATGCGGTACCGTATCAAACGCCTTACTGAAATCAAGATATATTAGATCCACCGCATTTCCCTTGTCTAAAAAATCTGTTACTTTCTCAAAGAAGGAGATCAGGTTGGTTTGGCACGATCTACCTTTCGTAAAACCATGTTGTAATTTGTCCCAATTGCCATTGACCTCAAGGTCCGTAACTACTCTCTCCTTTAATATTTTTTCCATGACTTTACATACTACAGATGTTAAACTAACAGACCTATAGTTACCCGGGTCACTTTTTTTCCCCTTCTTGAAAATAGGAACTATATTAGCTAATCGCCAGTCAAACGGTACAACCCCCGAGTTTAGAGATTCGTTAAAAATTATCGCTAACGGGCTTGCAATTTCACTCACCAATTCCTTTAATATTCTAGGATGAAGATTATCCGGGCCGCCGGATTTACTACCGTTAAGCTGTTCAAGTTTGGCTTCTACCTCGGATACTGTAATTTCCAACCCCGCACCTTCATTCCCATCAGTCACTCTGCCACTATTCCTAAGCCCTTCATTAGCCTCATTAAAGACCGAGGCAAAATATTCGTTTAGATATTGTGCCATGCCTAGCTTATCCTTAATCTCCACTCCGTTTACAGTTTTAAGCAGTCCCACTTCTTCTTTCTTGGTTTTCTTCCTATTTATATGGCTAAAAACCCTTTTACTATTGGTTTTTAATTCCCTTCGCAAGGTCCATCTCTACCCGGCTTTTGGCCTTTCTCACTGCATCCCTACACCCTCTGACCTCAATAAGGTAGGTTTCTTTGCTGATCCCTCCCATCTTCCACTCCTTGTACACTTTCTGTTTTTTCTTAATCACCCCTCTGAGACACTTGCTCATCCAGCTCGGTCTAAAACTGCTACCTAAGGACCGTTTTCCCTTTCTCGGGATACAGGCCTCTGACAGCTCCTGCAACTTCAACCTGAAATAATCCCAGGCATCTTCCGCCTTTAGATCCCTAAATATGTTAGTCCAATCCACTTCCCTAACTAGTCGCCTTAATTTAGTAAAGTTAGCCCTTTTGAAATCGTAAACCTTAGACTCAGATGCAATTTTGTTTATCCTTCCATTTATTTTGAACCTAATTCGGTTCAAAATAAATGGATCACTTGATCCATGGATCACTGGATCACATGATCACTTGAGCCAAGGTTGTCCCCTACAACCATTTCCTCAACAAGGTCCTCACTACTCACCAAAACCAAATCTAAAATGGCATCCCCCCTCGTCGGTTCAGCTACTACTTGATGAAGGAATTCATCAGCTATCACGTCTAGGAAAAGCTGAGCCCTATTATTATTATTAGCATTTGTTCCCCAATCTATATCCGGGAAGTTAAAGTCTCCCATGATCATACAGTTCCTATTGGTATTTACCTCCTTAAAAACATTAAAGAGCTCTCTATCCATATCCAGGCTAGATCCCGGCAGTCTATAGCACACCCCAATCACTATCCCAGGGGAGGCTCTAGTAGTTTTCTTCCCTAATGTGACCATTGCCCAAACAGACTCCGTATTATCCATTCCATTACTAGTTATTTCATTACAGTTTACCTCATTATTGACATACAATGCTACTCCCCCACCTTTACCTTTGTTTCGGTCTTTCCTAAACAGCACATACACTTCCATACCTGTACTCCAGTCATGACTACCATTCCACCATGTTTCGGTTATTCCTCGATATCCGGTTTCAATTCTCGACCAGGAGCTCCAATTCCTCCATTTTGTTACCTAGGCTTCTCGCATTGGTGAACAAACATCCTACTTTTTGCTGTTTGGCTTATCTCACCTTTGTTACCCAATTTGGTAGGGACCCAGTACCACCAGTATGACCTATTGGTCTAGTATCCATCCCCCCCCTCTTCCTTATGTCCAAACCCCTCCCTCTGGCTATATCCGTTCTTATCCTGTTGTCCTCCCTCTCAATGTTTAAATTTGGCGTGGAGAGTGCCTGACACTCTCCCAACCGCTCCCCCAATACCTAGTTTAAAGCTCTTTTGATCAGATGAGCCAGCCTCCCTCCTAGAAGTCTATTTCCTCCCCTACTGTGGAGCCCCCCCCGAGGTGAGACAGTCTCTGTCCCCAAAGCCTCCCAGTGCCCATATGTCCCAAAGCCCTCCTTATAGCACCACTCCCGAGCCACCTATTTATCATCACAATCCTGTCACCCTTTGTCGCCCTAGGGACAGGTAGGATCCCACCTGAAGATCCTGAGCCTCAATTTCCTTGAGCGCCTTACCCAGCCTGGCATAGTCTCCCTTGATTCTCTCCAGCGAGAATCTAGCCGTGTCATTCGTTCCTACATGAAGGATGATCAACGGGTTCTTACCTGCTCCTTTTAGGATCCGTTTCAACTGCAGGTCCACATCCCGTATTTTAGCGCCTGGTAGACAGCACACCCTTCTGTTCTCCGGATCGGCCCTGGTCACAGGCCTGCCCAACCTTCTCAGTATGGAATCCCCAATCACGTAGACCTGCCTTTGCCTGGTGACAGTGCGGTCTGCTAACCTATCCTCCGTTCCCCCTGGTTGCAAGCTACTTCCATTCCTATCATCCCTTGTAATCCCCCTTAAGCCATCCTGCATCCTCCCGGGGCCCAAAGTTGGCGCTGTCTCCATCGACTCCTCCCCTTTTTCTATCGGACTAGCCGCTATTCTATAAGAACATAAGAACATAAGAAAGGCCGTACCGGGTCAGACCAAAGGTCCATCTAGCCCAGTATCTGTCTACCGACAGTGGCCAATGCCAGGTGCCCCTGAGGGAGAGAACCTAACAGGCAATGATCAAGTGATCTCCCTCCTGCCATCCATCTCCATCCTCTGACGAATAGAGGCTAGGGACACCATTCTTACCCATCCTGGCTAATAGCCATTTATGGACTTAGCCACCATGAATTTATCCAGTCCCCTTTTAAACATTGTTATAGTCCTAGCCTTCCAACCTCCTCAGGTAAGGAGTTCCACAAGTTGACTGTGCGCTGCGTGAAGAAGAACTTCCTTTTATTTGTTTTAAACCTGCTGCCTATTAATTTCATTTGGTGACCCCTAGTTCTTGTATTATGGGAATAAGTAAATAACTTTTCCTTATCCACTTTCTCAACATCACTCATGATTTTATATACCTCTATCATGTCCCCCCTTAGTCTCCTCTTTTCCAAACTGAAGAGTCCTAGCCTCTTTAATCTTTCCTCATATGGGACCCTCTCTAAACCCCTAATCATTTTAGTTGCTCTTTTCTGAACCTTTTCTAGTGCTAGAATATCTTTTTTGAGGTGAGGAGTCCACATCTGTACACAGTATTCGAGATGTGGGCGTACCATGGATTTATATAAGGGCAATAATATATTCTCAGTCTTATTCTCTATCCCCTTTTTAATGATTCCTAACATCCTGTTTGCTTTTTTGACCGCCTTTGCACACTGCGTGGACATCTTCAGAGAACTATCCACGATAACTCCAAGATCTTTTTCCTGACTCGTTGTAACTAAATTAGCCCCCATCATGTTGTATGTATAGTTGGGGTTATTTTTTCCAATGTGCATTACTTTACATTTATCCACATTAAATTTCATTTGCCATTTTGTTGCCCAATCACTTAGTTTTGTGAGATCTTTTTGAAGTTCTTCACAATCTGCTTTGGTCTTAACTATCTTGAGTAGTTTAGTATCATCTGCAAACTTTGCCACCTCACTGTTTACCCCTTGCTCCAGATCATTTATGAATAAATTGAATAGGATTGGTCCCAGGACTGACCCTTGGGGAACACCACTAGTTACCCCTCTCCATTCTGAGAATTTACCATTAATTCCTACCCTTTGTTCCCTGTCCTTTAACCAGTTCTCAATCCATGAAAGGACTTTCCCTTTTATCCCATGACAGCTTAATTTACGTAAGAGCCTTTGGTGAGGGACCTTGTCAAAGGCTTTCTGGAAATCTAAGTACACTATATCCACCGGATCCCCCCTGTCCACATGTTTGTTGACCCCTTCAAAGAACTCTAATAGATTAGTAAGACACGATTTCCCTTTACAGAAACCATGTTGACTATTGCTCAAGAGTTTATGTTTTTCTATGTGTCTGACAATTTTATTCTTTACTATTGTTTCAACTAATTTGCCCGGTACCGACGTTAGACTTACCGGTCTGTAATTGCCAGGATCACCCCTAGAGCCCTTTTTAAATATTGGCGTTACATTAGCTAACTTCCAGTCATTGGGTACTGAAGCCGATTTAAAGGACAGGTTACAAACCTTAGTTAATAGTTCCGCAACTTCACATTTGAGTTCTTTCAGAACTCTTGGGTGAATGCCATCTGGTCCCGGTGACTTGTTAATGTTGAGTTTATCAATTAATTCCAAAACCTCCTCTAGTGACACTTCAATCTGAGACAGTTCCTCAGATTTGTCACCTACAAAAGCCAGCTCAGGTTTGGGAATCTCCCTAACATCCTCAGCCGTGAAGACTGAAGCAAAGAATCCATTTAGTTTCTCCGCAATGACTTTATCATCTTTAAGCGCTTCTTTTGTATTTTCATCGTCAAGGGGCCCCACTGGTTGTTTAGCAGGCTTCCTGCTTCTGATGTACTTAAAAAACATTTTGTTATTACCTTTGGAGTTTTTGGCTAGCCGTTCTTCAAACTCCTCTTTGGCTTTTCTTATGACACTCTTGCACTTAAGTTGGCAGTGTTTGTGCTCCTTTCTATTTGCCTCACTGGGATTTGACTTCCACTTTTTAAAGGAAGTCTTTTTATCCCTCACTGCTTCTTTTACATGGTTGTTAAGCCACGGTGGCTCTTTTTTAGTTCTTTTACTGTTTTTCTTAATTTGGGGTATACATTGAAGTTGGGCCTCTATTATGGTGTCTTTAAAAAGGCCACATAACTTGCAGGGATTTCACTTTAGTCACTGTACCTTTTAACTTTTGTCTAACTAACCCCCTCATTTTTGTATAGTTCCCCCTTTTGAAATTAAAGGCCACAGTGTTGGGCAGTTGAGATGTTCTTCCCACCACAGGGATGTTGAATGCTATTGTATTATGGTCACTATTTCCAAGCGGTCCTGCTATAGTTACCTCTTGGACCAGCTCCTGCGCTCCACTCAGGATTAAATCTAGAGTCGCCTCTCCCCTTGTGGGTTCCCGTACCAGCTGCTCCATGAAGCAGTCATTTAAAGTATTGAGAAATTTTATCTCTGCATTTCGTCCTGAAGTGAAATGTTCCCAGTCAATATGGGGATAATTGAAATCCCCCACTATTATTGGGTTCTTAATTTTGATAGCCTCTCTAATTTCCCTTAGCATTTCATCATCACTATTACTGTCCTGGTCAGGTGGTCGATAATAGATCCCTACTGTTATATTTATACTAGAGCATGAAATTTCTATCCATAGAGACTCTATGGAACCTGTGGATTCGCTTAAGATTTTTACTTCATTTGAATCTACACTTTCTTTAACATATAGTGCCACTCCTCCCCCTGCACGGCCTGTCCTGTCCTTCCGATATATTTTGTACCCCGGAATGATTGTGTCCCATTGATTGCTCTCAGTCCACCAGGTTTCTGTGATGCCTATTATATCTATATCCTCCTTTATCACAAGGCACTCTAGTTCACCCATCTTATTATTTAGACTTCTGGCATTTGTGTACAAGCACTTTAAAAACTTGTCCCTGTTTATTAGCCTGCCTTTTTCTGATGTGCCAGATTCTTTTTTATGTAACTGTTTATCATCTGATCCGGCCCTTACATTATACTTCTCATTCCTCTGCTCCTGACTATAACCTGGAGATTCTCTATCATCAGACTCTCCCCTAAGAGAAGTCTGTGTCCGATCCACGCGCTCCTCTGCAGCAGTCGGCTTTCCCCCATCTCCTAGTTTAAAAACTGCTCTACAACCTTCTTAATGTTTAGTGCCAGCAGTCTGGTTCCACTTTGGTTTAGGTGGAGCCCATCTCTCCTGTATAGGCTCCTCCCATCCCAGAAGTTTCCCCAGTTCCTAATGAACATGAACCCCTCCTCTCTACACCATCGTCTCATCCACGCATTGAGACTCTGAAGCTCTGCCTGCCTACCTGGCCCTGCGCGTGGAACTGGGAGCATTTCTGAAAATGCCACCATAGAGGTCCTGGATTTCAGTCTCTTCCCTAGCAGCCTAAATTTGGCTTCCAGGACATCTCTCCTACCCTTCCCTATGTCATTGGTACCTACATGTACCACGACCACCGGCTCCTCCCCAGCACTACACATAAGGCTATCTAGATGCCTCGAGAGATCCGCAACCTTCGCACCAGGCAGGCAAGTCACCATACGGTTCTCCCGGTCATCACAGACCCAGCTATCTACATTTCTAATAATCGAATCTCCCATTACTAACACCTGCCTTTTCCTAGAAACTGGAGTTCCCTCCCCCGGAGAGGCAACCTCAGTGCGAGAGGAAACCCCAGCACCATCTGGAAGGAGGGTCCCAACTACAGGAAGGTTTCCCTCTGCTCCCATCGACTGCTCTACTTCCCTGGGCCCTTCTTCCTCCTCAACAGCACAGGAGCTGTCTAAGCGGAGGTGGGACAATTCTACAGTGTCCCGGAAAGCCTCGTCAACATACCTCTCTGCCTCTCTCAGCTCCTCCAGTTCCGCCACCCTGGCCTCCAAAGCCCGTACATGGTCTCTGAGGGCCAGGAGTTCCTTGCACCGACCGCACACATACGCCACCCGCCCACAGGGCAGGTAATCATACATGCAACAGTCAGTGCAATAAACTGGATAGCCCCCACTCTGCTGCTGGGCTTCTGCCTGCATTGTCTCCTAGTTAGAGACCTTCCTTGCCCTCCCACCGTCAGCTACCACCTGCTGTACCCCTTCCTCATTCTCCAAACCTTCAAACCTGTTCCTTAGCTCTATTTCTCCTTCACTGGCCTTCCTTTTCCCCTGCCTGCTTCTCACAGTCACATGCTTCCACTGCTCATGTTCCCCATCCAGCATTCCCCCCTCACAGGCCTTAGCCCCTGCTTCCCCCTGTACCTCTGAGCATTCCCCTTCAGCCACAGCTTGCCTTTGCTCCATCAGCTGCTCAAGCCCCCTTCTAATCTCTACCAGGGTTTCTACCTGCATCTCTAGACCTAGGATCTTTTCTTCCATCAGCTCTATTAGGCGGCACTTCATGCATACATACCTCTGTTCCGGCGCCCCCACTAGGACCATGTACATACCGCAGCTTTCCCAACTCCAAATTGATTCCTGACTGATCAATAGCAATGGGGCGTTGCAAGTTTCCACAGAGTGATTGCCACTTGCTTCTCCACCATCCCTGTGGATTGCATTTTGGTGTGTCTGCACTGGAGGACTGAGGTGAGCTCTGCACACAGAACCAGGAACATGGCCTTGAGCATCCGAGAGTTCTGCAGCAACTGCTCATCATCCCAAACCTGAATGACAATACGGTCTCCCCAGTCAATGCTTGTTCCTTGTGCCTAGAACTGGAGCTCCACCATCTGTAGCTGCTCCATGAATGTGCCAACAACCTTGAATTGTTTCTTTCTATGTGCCACAACAATCTAAGACTCCAAGGAATCATCATGTCCCTGCAGCTCCTCTTGCAACTTGACAAATACTTCAGGATCAGGCTGCCTATGCTTGTAATGCTCATCACAATAGTGCAGAACTCTGTGGACTCCATGCTGCTGTTGGCTATGGTGGACAGTGAGAAGAAAAATGCAGGTTTGTGCTATTTTGAAAAGAAGTGTGAAATATGGGGTGCAGAACACTGCATTATGGGAAGTTGAACCCATACTCCCAGTCAAACACCCTGTACTGGATGGAGATGAGTTACACATTCATAGAATATCAGGGTTGGAAGGGACCTCAGGAGGTCATCTAGTCCAACCCTCTGCTCAAAGCAGGATGAATCCCCAGACAGATTTTTGCCCCAGATCTCTAAATGGTCCCCTCAAGGATTGAACCTACAATGCTGGGTTTAGCAGGCCAATGCTCAAACCACTGAGCTATCCCTCCCCCCCAGCTATCCATGGTGCACTGCACTCTACATTGACACAAGCACTCTTAGTGAGGCCATGCATCACCGACACAAGGAGCATAGTGTGGACACGCACAAGCAATATAATTACTACAGCAGCTTTATGCCCATGTAATTTAGGTCAACTTAATTTTGTAGCGTAGACATGGCCTTAAAATCTGTGAGTCTAAGGGCTTGTCTACACCTACAGCACTATAGTGGCACTCACTTACATCGACAGGAGAGCTTCTCCCATAGGCGTGGGTACTCCACCTCCCTGAGAGAGACTGGGACTAGAAACCAACAAGAGGGGTAACAGGGTGTAGCGGGCAGACAGATTTAATGAGGAACTAGGGTGCAGTGGGAGAACAGGAATGAGCTGGACAAAGAGGCTGTGACAAGGAGTGGGGCAGGAAGAAGACTGGTAGAAGGTGCTGTGGAAGCTGGAAATGGGGACATGAGGGGAGACTACTTGGGCCACGGAGAAGGGAGAGAGATTGGACTAGGAACTGCAAGGGAGGAAACTGGGATTCAAGGAGAAGCCTGGAGACTGGGATTGGGTAGGCAAGGATCTGGGACTGGGATAAGGAAGAGACGGGGACAGGTTGAAGGGGACAAGGCAGAAAGGCTCAAGATTTGGTAGGACAGGCAGAAGTGCCTGTGACCGGAAGCACACATTCCACTCCGAAGCCTGGGAATCCTGAGTCTCACCATTCCTCTGCTGTCAGCAAATATCTGTGAAACCCACCAGTAAAGTGTGTGTCTGATCCCTCTCTAGTGTGGTCCATATAGAGGACGACAACCTACTACTCTCAGTTGCTCCATTAGCTCATGTGGCAAAGGTGGTAGATCTAAAGGTTCTGACCTTGCCTCTGAATCATGTCGGTGTCAGTATGATGCCATGTGATAGAAATTCCATTTTTCAGTTTGCTTAAAAAAAATATCTAGGAAATTACACACAAAAAACTATGTTAAAAGAACATAGAAATTGCAAAGACTAGCATTCAACAGTTAGGAAATGCCAAAATTAAGGTTGTGTGGGTCCGTTTATACCTATGCATTATGATACAGTCTTTAATTACATGATAACATACTATTTTTTCCATCTGATCCCTGCCTCATTCAGTGCACAGGATTGACATAAGGCTCTTAAAGTTAGGTTGAGGACCCTGGAATAATTGTTGAAGTTATTTTATATTGTAAATCAACGTATTTAAAAGTTTATTCTTGATATTGCATTAAGATTTGTTTTATTGTTGTATTTTTACTGTTTGCATTTTGATTAATGGGATCAGCTCCTTTATTAAGACACATTATTGAAGGAACACCTAATTGTAGAGTGTGTTTGGAAGAGACAAAGTAGTGCGAGTGAGATTTTCACTCTGCTCCAGAGACCGGAAGACCCTGCCTGTGTAAGCTCCAAAAAAGGTCAGCATTTCATTTAATAAACTTCTTTCCAGAAAGCAGGCCTAATTCCTGAAGCTGTAACATTAGTGCTTTTGTAAGACTGGATGCTTCAGGACATTGCTAATGACTTAAACCAGTAGCTCACCAATTTGAATCCAGCACAGCTGAATAGAGATTAAAAGCTGTTCCCACCTAATGGATGCTTGGTGGCCCTCATATGAGAGTCTGATGAGTCCTCATTCCAGCTCGCACCACCACCATGCTTTGCTCTAAACTGCACACTCTTTGGTGCAAGGACTTTTCTTACTATGTTTTTACCATCTCTACTATAATGGGGCCCTGATCTTGGTTGGGTTTTCTAGAGAGAATCCTTGCAGCTGGGGCCATAATTGCCTTACTCATAAATTTGTTCTCACAGGGTGTGAGCGGGGGCGTTTAAAAATCAGAAGACAAAATCAAAAGGTATGATTTAATTTTTCCTAAAAAAAAAAATCATATGATTTTTAAGCCAATCTCATGTTTAAATGGCTCTGTCATTAATTTTCAACTCTTGCGATTGGCCATACAGCTGTTGCGGAGAGCCAAAGGCCTGGAGGACAGATAAAGATTCTAAGGCTGAAAGCTCAGCTGCTGAGACTGATCCTTCCTCTCTCAAAGAGGGGGAGCCTCAGGTAGTTACTGCCAAGTAGGACCCGTTTCCCCAACCCAAGCATATATGGTAGGGGAATTACTGGGGGATCATCCCTATGGGAATAGATATGTCACCTTGTCCCCCATTCTTCACTCTCTCTCCCTCCCATCTCTGCTGCCCCCATGAGCCCTAGTCAGGGCAGCTATAGCTCCATAAATGCTCCTGCTTATGCCCAGGCCCTCGCCCTGCCACAAGTCTAGGCCCAATGGATCATTTAGATTTGTCAGACCTAGCGTCTTAGCCAGCAAACCACAGACAGGTCACTGGCTAGGGCTGCTGTCAGAGGAACACAACTGGCAGCTTCGCTCTTCACACTCACTTTTGAGGTCATTTCCCACTTCCACTCCTCATTTTGCCTATCCCTCCAAACATCACACAGCCCTAGAAGAAGCAGTGGGAGAGGAGTAGCCGATGGCTCAGCTACCAGTGCCACCCTTAGCTAACTGCACTCCCCAGGTAACAGCCCCAGATGGCAAACCATGTCCAGTTTATTTTGCTAACATTCTCAGTCTCATGAACTGTAGAGTGTTTGTCAGATCAACGCTTGTGGCAGAGATGTCATGGGAGCAGCATCTGTGAACAATTTTAAGATTGGTCCCTGTATCTTCTTTACAATATCTTCACAGTTGGAAATTAAAATAAAATTAAACAAAAGATCCCCAGGGAACTTCAAGCATACAGACAAAGCTTCTGGCTTTGGCCTTGCTGTTGGCTCCAACCCCTCCAAGCTAATTCCTTTGCACTTGTACAGCAGCGGCCCCTTGTAAAGGCAGGTAGGTTAGCTCCTCTGTGATTCCTAGCTGCTTTGATGAATGCTCCGACTCTTCTTGGCAATGAGGAGCCTGGGTGCCCATGGAAGCAGCTGGAAACGAGAAGAGGTGCCAGCTCCATCTGACCAACCAGCTGTATCACTCCTCTAGTATATCCAGGTCAGGAACTTCAGGTGTATTTGGTACTGGACTGCTGCAGAAAGTATGATATGATACGTTCCTGTAAGTATGATACGCTCCTGTCTGTCTAGCTAAGGCAGATAGTTTTCAAGTGGCCTTCAGATTTGGACAAAAGCAAATCTAATCTCAGATTCCATACACTTGAATCATTCTGACTAGATGCGTACTCATGCAGTCAGGACAAGTGCTCCTTGCATTTCTGGCCATTGGCCCTAACCAGCTGTCCCTGCCCTTCTTGCCAGGACCTGATGAAAAAAAAAGAAGCAACAAGCTACAAGCCAAAAAACTAGCCAACAAGCAACTCACAAGCAATTAAGCAAAAAACAAGCCCAGTTTCTGTGTTTTTTTCCGCAGGTTTGGCACATCTGATCCTGTCCTCTTTCAAGGGTCACAATTCCTGCTGGCTTCTCTGACTGTTCAACCCAGCTGAGCAACATCCTCTCTAGTTTGCCTAGGAGCTTGAGTCTATTTTCCTCAGGTACTAGGACAGAAGAGAACGTGGCCTGGATAAGTATGTCAACGTTCAGCCCTCGCTGAGAAGTAGATGTAGAGTAGAGCATCACCAGCACGTGGATGGCACTGTAGTCTGGCATCTCACCATCAACCTCAGCAGTCTGACACGGTAAACAGGAAAAGTAACCAGCCTAAGCCTTGCAGGACTCAGCGGACAAGGGGAATCCCTGGGTAGGAAGAGTAGTTTCCTATCAGTCTTGGTATGGCCCCATCTAGCCCTGCTCAGTCGCATAAGCAGGAGGGTAGTACATCTACACCAGAGGCTCTTAGGAGGCTGTTTATCAGCACCCCCAACACTGTCTTCTTGTCACGCCCAGTCTGGGAAGGGGACTGAAATGATATGGAGGCCACCCAACTCAGGATAATGGAACCTAGGAAGGAAGAGTAGGGACCAGTTGCTGAAATCTGTAGGCATGGTCTGCTTCCATACCATGTCTTAGGGTACTTGGGAAGTTGCTCTCCCAGGAGAAGGCTTTGCTTTGGCCATAAAAGTCCCAGGTTTTCCCTACTGGCATTCACTGCTCCCCCAGGGCCATGAGTCTTAAGCGGACAGATTTCCTCCTTGAGGCTTCCAGAATCTGTGCCTTTGTGCATGACTTGAACTAAGTGCTGATGGGGGAAGGGATCTACTTCCATGGAGCTAGATGGATTGCCCCAGAAGGCAGGTCTTCACAACAGGAGGCATTTGGGAGCAATGCATATTGTCTGCAGTGATTAGATCTCTTAGAACCTCAATTTAGAGAGGTTTAGATGAGATGCCTTGTGTTGCTGTTAAGCAGACTCATATTTGGATTTCTGACACTGTCGTTACAGTCTTCTGCCCTCCCATTCCATCTGAACCAAAGTAACTATGGGGCTAGAGGGTGCAATTTGGGGTCAGTGACTCAGAGGCTGCAGCCAGCACAGTTTTGTAAGGGTGCGCAAGTCCATTGTCCTCCAGGGAGTTCTGGATTGTGTGGTCCAAAGCCAAAAGCTTCCTTGTTGGTCAGCTCCATGTTATGTTCACAGCATACACACAGACAAGTTAGATAAAAACATAAATACTCTCGCTGGAAGGTTAGAATTCAGAACAATAACACACAAGAGCCCCAAAATAGACTGCTCCATGAGGCAGCGTGGCACAGCTCACCCCACCTTCTCTTAAATTGTCTCTTTCCAGAATAACTCTGACGTGATGGCATGCTTTGCTACAGAACCCCCTAGCCTGCAAGCAGATCTAAGCACCACGCCTGCCCTCACCAACCCACACACTCTTAAAGCAATAGTGTGCAATTCCGACACAGTCCTCAATACACCAAGGTCTGAGCTTGTACTGAAGCACGTAACTGACACTGGAGAGTCCACACCATGATCAACATACGTTAGCTCCCCAGATTTGCCCAAGGTTCACGATAGTGATGGTGCTCAAACGTCCATGGTGCCCAGCACAAAGTGTGTCAGGAGCAATGCTTCTTATAGGCAGATCCAGTAGTGCCACCTATAATTAAGATTCACTGACATTTCCAGTGATAAGAACCTGGTTTCAATTGCTTGTAACTTTACTAAACTAAAACCATTCTGGCTGAAATTTCTCATGCTAGTTATGTGCCTCAGGCTGAATTTTTGTGAAAAGGTTCAGAAAAAAAATGGTTGAGTTGCTTCTCAGAAGGTGGTTAAGGGAAATACTATTTTGTCATGTTAAATTCTTACATCTATTGTGTTGAGAAGCTCTAGCACCGAGGGATTTGAAGTTTGTCAGGGAGGTTGCCCTGGTATCAGGAATGTGTTGTTTGCTGTTCCCGTGAAAAGTCACCCAATTTTGGCCAGGTTCTAAGTACTTGGAATTGCAGTTTACACGTGTTCCATAGGGACTTCTTAGAATTTGAAAGATAAATTCTCCAAAGATTCTATCTATACTGAGCATGCTTCAGGCCAGGGATAGTGGGTTTAATGTGAAGGTGCTGGGTGATGGTGGCTTGTAATATACAGGAATTCAGACTAGAGAATCTGGTGGCCTCTTCTGGCCTTAAATTCTGTGACTTATTCTGGAGGGCTGCTGTGGTGCTGGGCAGGGAAACTGAGCTCTCAATATTCCTCCTGATAGTGTAGAGGCAGTGAGAAGTTGAAAAACCACCTGTTTGGGCTGGGGGAAGACAAGGAGCTGGAGAAACAGGAGCTGGGTGCTGAGTGGTGGACAAAGACTGGGACTGGCTGGGCATGGAGGCAAGAAGCCTGAGGAGTGGAGGCTGGGTGTGGACTAGGATGAGAAGCTGTGTGTGTAGACATAGACTGGGATGAAGAGCCTGTTCTTCATCACCAAGGGTGGTTGTGATGAAGGCTGAGGTGAGGGGAAGAGACAGGACTGAGATGGCAGACCCAGACAGCCATCCCTGCATCACTTGCACTAGTTCACAGCCATAAGAGATAGAAACTTAATTGCTTTTAATGCAAACTGAAATTATGGAGGACAAGGTGGAAGCTTATAAACAGGGCCGGCTTTAGGCACCAGCGTTCCCAGCATGTCACTCTGGCTTTTTTTTTTTTTTTGCTTGGGGTGGCAAAAAACCTGGAGCTGCCATGTCTATAAAACAAAAAGCTGGTGGCCAACCAATCGCAACATGGCTCAATTCAACACCTGGAGGAAAGGCTGTGCTGCTGTAGAATAGAATTTAACAGGTTGTGTTCATGTTTGGCCACTAGAGGTCATTTTGCTCCTGTAAAGCTCAGAAGTGATACACACAAACATGCAACAGCCAAGCAGGTGCTCTGGTTCCCCGAATCCTACTGCAGTGTGGGGTGGTAGGGTGAGGAGGAGAAGACCACTACTCACCTAGATTTGTTCTATGTAGGATATAAACAACAAAAGATTTGGCATTATGAATAAAGGCGGTGAGGGATTCTGGGCTGTATACTCAGCCTGCTGAGCTGTAAGTCACTTTTGAAGAGGGTGAGAGAAGTAGCCTTATGCTACCTTTCCACTTTCCTGATTTTGGAGACACTAGGGGCTGAAACACACCCTGATGTAACCTACAGCAGCCCTTACTGATAGCTCCTGATTGTCCAGAACACAAAAAGCTCCAATTCCAACCCCTCCTGTCCTGAGATGACCTCTCCCTCATTACACACCCCATGTGGACGTGGGAAGACAGTAATTTAGAGCTGACTGCACTTTGTTTTTCCACAACTTGAGGAGTCCCTGTAGCGGGGTGGTCACCCTGCTCAGGTCCAGAGGGGTTAAAACAAGCCCTAGGAGGGGGCTCTAGCTGGAGAAAGCAGCTTTTAGGCTGGGCTGATTGGGGGAAGTGGTTGCAGTTGGGCCCATGCCCCAAACAGACTCAGCTGGCCCTATAAAGGCAGAGAAGCCAGAGGCAGACAGGGAGTCTCTCTCTGTTTACAGAAGGAGTTGGGCCTGGCTGTAGTGAGCTAGAGACAGCGTACCTGAGTGGAGTAGGGCTGGGGAGCTCCAGCCTGGAAAGCCCCAGGCTGCAGCCAGGACAGGTACTGGGGCTACGGAGGGGTAGCCAAGGGTAGGCAAAGGTAGCAGGTCCAAACCCGCCTTTGCCAGTGATGAATGATGTGTACACTGCAGTCTGCCCCAGGGAGAGGGGGCTAGATGGTGACTGGCAGTAGCCATATTCTGAGGTGAAGTGGGGATAGTGGGTGGGGGTTCTGCTGGGAGGGGGAGACCCAGAATTGTGGGGGTACTGCTGGGGGGTGGGGGGGCAGCACACAGTTAAAGGGGCACTGGGTCCAGGAGGGATATAGGGCCAGCGGACAGGCAGATCACTGGCCTGCAGAGGGTGCTCCAGAGCTGGAATGAGCTAATTCCCAGAAGTCACCAGCAGGAGATGCTGCAGGGGTGAGTCTGCCCTGCTACAGTCCCCTACATCAGCATCTGGAACAGAGGCCAAAGATCTGCCCCTTTATGAGGGAGGTTTGTATGCAGGAAACCTCTTTCTTGCTCTGTCTGCCTTTGTATCTGTTTATAGTCCCCATCATACAGCTGCTTCAGGGAAGGACAGAAAAAGGAGTCTCATCCTCTGAAGGAAAAGCTCACCTTAACCCATTGCTCTCATTATAGTGTGAATGGTAATACCCATTGTTGCATGTTGTGTGTGTGTGTGTGTATATGTGTATACACACACAATCTTCCTACTGTATTTTCCACTACATGCATCTGATGAAGTGGGTCTGTAGCCCACAAAAGCTTATGCTCAAATAAATTTGTTGGTCTCTAAGGTGCCACAAGTACTCCCTGTTCTATTAACCTTAAAACATTTCCCCCCACCCACTTTGTTTCCTGGGATATCAATATCTGTTTTTTCTTGCAGTTGTGGGTGTTGTCTGTGTGGCTATGGAGCACATGGTCAAGGCCAGCTCCAGGCACCAGTGGAGGAAGCATGTGCCTGGGGCGGCATTCCATCCGTTCTTGGGGCTGCACAGTCCAAGTGGTTTGGTGTGTTTGTGTTGTGTGTGGGGTGTGGCTTTTTTTTTTATTTTTGCTTGGGGTGGCAAAAATGGTAGAGCTGGCCCTGGACATGGTCAAAAATGCCCATTATTTTTTCACAGGAAATTTATCTTTTTTGTTTTTCCCCCACCTTTTTCAAAGTTTCCCATGAAAATGTTTCTCCACTTCTTTTTAAAACCAAGTTTTTGGGTTCAAGATTTTCACCAAAAAAAATGGAGATTTGAGGAAAATTTTGCATTTTATTAAAAATTCATTTTGGTCAAGATTAATTTTTTCATTTAAAATAAAGTCTAAATGAGAACTTTTCAGGTAGCTCTAGGTATACTTTATTGGCATGCCAATAAAGTAGTGTTGACAAAGTGTAATAGACAGATCACTCCTTTGTCTGTCAAAGGCGGGTACTGTCGGTTAGGATATATAAAAGCGGCAAAGAGTCCTGTGGCACCTTTATAAACTAACAAACGTATTGGAGCATGAGCTTTTGTGGGTGAATACCCACTTTGTTGGATGCATGTAGTGGAAATTTCCAGAGGCAGGTATAAATATGCAAGCAAGAATCAGGCTAGAGATAATGAGGTTAGGTTAATCAGGGAGGATGAGGCCCTTTTCTAGCAGTTGAGGTATGAACACAAGGGAGGAGAAATTGCTTTTGTAGTTGGCTAGCCATTCACAGTCCTTTTTGTTTAATCCTGACCTGATGGTGTCAAATTTGCAGATGAACTAAAGCTCAGCAGTTTCTCTTTGAAGTCTGGTCCTGGAGTTTTTTGCTGCACGATGGCTACCTTTAAATCTGCTATTGTGTGTCCAGGGAGGTTGAAGTGTTCTCCTACAGGTTTTTGTATATTGCCATTCCTAATATCTGATTTGTGTCCATTTATCCTTTCACGTAGGGACTGTCCAGTTTGGCCGACATACACAGCAGAGGGGCATTGCTGGTACATGATGGCGATATGTTAGGATATAGATATTCAAGCCTGTCTGCAAAGGCCTATACTTTATGAATTTAGATGTATTCTTATCACTTAGCTAGTTACAGAGGTAGACAATGATTTTGATTCTCTCTTTTATATCTGTGTTAGGGCCCTCTCTCACTGATGGTCTGAGGCCCTGTTTAGTCATATTGAAATAAGGCAATCTGGGGGCTTGGCTACACTGGAGAGTTGCAGTGCTGGTGGTGGGTTTACAGCGCTGCAACTTACTCACCGTCCACACTTGCAAGGCACATACAGCGCTGCATCTCCCTGGCTGCAGCGCTGGCTGTACTCCTGCTCTGCCTCAGGTATAACTATTGCAGCGCTGGTAATGCAGCGCTGCTCCACAAGTGTGGCCACCAGAAGCGCTGTACTTGGCCTCCAGGGTATTCGGAGGTATCCCAGAATGCCTGTTCAGCCACTCTGCTCATCAGTTCACACTCTACTGCCCTGGCCTCAGGTGACCTGCCCTTTAAATGCCCCGGGAATTTTAAACATCCCCTTCCTGTTTGCTCAGCCAGGTGTAGAGTGCAATCAGTGAATCCTTCCAGGTGACCATGCCTCCATGCGCCAAATGAGCCCCAGCATGGAGCAATGGCGAGTTGCTGGACCTCATCAGTGTTTTGTGGGGGAGGAAGTTGTGCGGTCACAGCTGCGCCCCAGCCGTAGGAATTACGATACCTATGTGCAGATATCAAGGGCCATGCTGGAAAGGGGCCATGACCGGGACACGCTGCAGTGCAGGGTTAAAGTGAAGGAGCTGCGGAGTGCCTACTGCAAAGCCCGCGAGGGAAACTGCCGCTGCAGCGCTGCCCCCACGACCTGCCGTTTTTACAAGGAGCTGGATGCGATACTTGGGGGTGACCCCACTGCCAATCTGACAACCACGATGGACACTTCTGAGCGGGGAGGGAGGGGGAAGAGGAGGAGGAAAGCGAGAGTGAGGGTACTGGGGTGGGAGGAGACACCCCGGAGTCCCAGGAGGCATGCAGCCAGGAGCTCTTCTCAAGCCAGGAGGAAGGTAGCCAGTCGCAGCAGCCGGTACTTGGAGAAGGACAAGCAGAGGAGCGGGTTACTGGTAAGTGGCTTTTATTTTCAGGATGGAAATGTTTTGGGAGAGGAGGGGGGGTTAGGGCTGCATGCATGCATGCCTAGATGTGATAGACCACATCAATGGGCTATTCCACATTGTGGTAATCGGCCTCAGTAATCTCTTCAAAAGTTTCAGCCAGCAAGTTTATAGGGAGAGCCACTGTGGTCCTTGTCCCATTCAGGCTAATGCGTCTGTGCCGCGAGGGGTGGGGGGACCATTGCTGCACAGAGGCAAGCTGCATAGGGGCCAGGGCGGAATCCGCATCACTGTAGAAGACCCTCCCGCTCTTCCCAGGTGACCCGCAGCAGCGAGATATCTTCCAGGATTAACTCCCGTGGAAAACGTTGGGAGAGTGTTCAGTGCAGATGCCCCCTGTAGCTGTTTGCTGTCCCCAATGCACAGAAACCCCTGCACAGCCCTGAAGCAATCAGTCCCCCTTACTCACCATTTTGTGGCTCCTGTGGGTTATGTGCGCTCTTTTTGGTATGGGAAAAGTATGCTAAAGTGAAGACTGTAAACTCCTTCACTGTGTGGGAATAACTGTCTGGATGAGATTATAAACAATGCTCCCTCTGTTAACTGTTGCCATTTTTGCCTTTCGAAAAGTGTCCTTGACTACTGGACTGCCTGTATCATCGACTGCTCAGAGGCTACAAAACCTCAGGAAGAAGCTGCGAAAAAGCAAAGAAGACATGCTGAAAGCAGTTATGGATCAGTCTGCCAGAGAGTAAAAAAACTGCAGGACTGGAGGGAAAGGGAAAGCAGGATCCGCCAGAGAAACGCAGCGGCTAAGAAGAAAAGCACAAAGCAGCTGATAAGCATCCTGGCGTGCCAAGTGGACTCTATCCAGTCACTAGTAGCCATGCAGGCAGAGCACTACCGTGCCGGCCCCGCCCCATCCCAAAGCTCTTTCCCTTGTGCCCCAATATCAGCTCCAAACCCCCTTCCCCAGCATCCAGGTTCTGACCACCACCAGCTGCCCCCAACACCTGTACGTTCACCAACCAGCCCTGAGAACTACAACCCTTACCCTCTGCACTCAATCCCCATCACCATGCAGTATCTTCATCCTGAAGTGCAGCACTCCAGACAGGACATAGTCAAACCTGTGACTGTACAGTTCCCCACCCCACCCCCTGGCCCTTTTCGGTTCCCAAAATGTTGTGTGTCTGTTAAGAAAGTTTATTTTCTTTTCAATAAATGAATTCTTGGCTTTGAAAACAGTCTTTATTATTGCAGAAAGTCAAAGATACCGTAGCCCAGGAAAGAAACAGGCACTGCAAATCATTTTAGGAAAAACAAATTCCTACTAACATTGTAACCACTGCACTTCACTCCCATGCAAGGCAACAAACATTACTGTTGGCTTTCAGCCTCAAATTCTTCCCTCAAGGCATCCCTAATCCTTGTAGCCCTGTGCTGGGTCTCTCTAGTAGCCCTGCTCTCTGGCTGTGCAAATTCAGCCTCCAGACGTTGAACCTCGGCGGTCCATGCCTGACTGAATGTTTCACCCTTCCCTTCACAAATATTATGGAGGGTACAGCACGCGGATATAACTGCAGGGATGCTGCTTTCCCCCAAGTCTAGCTTCCCGTACAGAGATCGCCAGCGCCCTTTTAAACGGCCAAAAGCACACTCCACAGTCATTCAGCACCGGCTCAGCCTGTAGTTGAACCGGTCCTTGCTCCTGTCAAGCTTCCCTCTATACAGTTTCATGAGCCAAGGCATTAACAGGTAAGCAGGGTCTCCAAGGATCACCATGGGCATTTCAACATCCCCTACTGTGATCTTCCGGTCTGGGAAAAAAGTCCCGGCCTGCAGCTTCCTGAACAGGCCACTGTTCCGAAAGATGCGTGCATCATGCACCTTTCCAGGCCAGCCTGTGTTAATGTCAATGAAATGCCCACAGTGATCCACAAGCGCCTGGAGAACCATAGAGAAATACCCATTGCGATTAACGTACTCGGATGCTAGATGGGATGGTGCCAGAATAGGAATATGCGTCCCATCTATCGCCCCCTCCACAGTTAGGGAAACCCATTTGTGCAAAGCCATCCACAATGTCCTGCATGTTCCCCAGAGTCACGATTCTTCTTAGCAGGATGCGTTTAATGGCCCTGCAAACTTGCATCAACACGATTCCAACGATTGACTTTCCCACTCCAAACTGGTTCCCGACCGATCGGTAGCTGTCTGGAGTTGCCAGCTTTCAGATTGCAATAGCCACCCTCTTCTCCACCATCAGGGCAGCTCTCAATCTCGTGTCCTTGCGCCGCAGGGTGGGGGTGAGCTCAGCACACAGTCCCATGAAAGTGGCTTTTCTCATCCAAAAGTTCTGCAGCCACTGCTCGTCATCCCAGACTTCCATGATGATGTGATCCCACCACTCAGTGCTTGTTTCCCGAGCCCAAAAGCAACGTTCCACGGTGCTGAGCATTTCCGTGAATGCCACAAGCAATTTAGTGTCATATGCGTCAGGTGACTCAATATCATCATTGTCGGACTCCTCACTGTCACTTTGGATCTTAAGGAATAGCTCAACTGCCAAACGTGATGTGCTGGCAAGACTCATCAGCATATTCCTCAGCAGCTCAGGCTCCATTTCCCACAGAAATTGTGCTGCACAGAAACCGTTGGGAGAGTCACAATGGCACCAAATGTGGATGGAAAAACAGTGACTGCTGGGATGTGAAGCGATGCATCATGGGGCATTGGGACAGGAAGCGGAATGACCCGCACCCTTCCGTCCCCTTCCCACAACCCACGGTGCCAAAATGGGACGAGGTGCTCTGTGGGATAGCTGCCCATAATGCACCACTCCCAACAGCGCTGCAAATGTGGCCACACTGCAGCACTGGTAGCTGTCAGTGTGGCCACACTCCAGCACTTTCCCTACACAGCTGTACGAAGACAGCTGTAACTCCCAGCGCTGCACATCTGCAAGTGTAGCCAAGCCCTGGGGCTGTTAGGAAGGTGATCTGATCTATCACCTCCAGAGAAAGGGAAGAGCCTAGAAAATGTGAAAGAATTAGTTTAATAGTTTGCTGTCTGGTAAGAACGCACTTATCAATAGACACAGCTGGAAAACCCTTACGTCTGTATAGATGTAGTTGTGGAATCCTCATTTCTATATTGTTTTGTATGTTTATTTGCATGGTCTCTGTCTGGTTCTGTGATTTTCTGTCTGCTGTATAATTAATTTTGCTGGGTGTAAACTAAGGTGGTGGGATATAATTGGGTAGCTAATCATGTTACAATATGTTAGGATTGGTTAGGTAAATTTTAGTAGAATGATTGGTTAAGGTATAGCTGTGAATATTACTATATAAATTAGGGGCAAACAAGAAGTAAGTTGGGATTCAAAAATAAGGAAAAAGGAACTTGGCTTTAAGCTTGCTGGAAGTTCACCCCAATAAATATCAAATTGTTTGCACCTTCGAATTTTGGGTATTGTTGCTCTCTGTTCATGTGAGAAGACCAGGGAAGTGGGAGAGTGAAGGAATAAGCTCTCTACACTGTCTATTCCAGGCCTCATCCTATTCTTCAGGTTTGATCCTGTGTCCCCATTTGTTATCAGTATCCATTCCTGATACAGCGGCAGATTGTTCTATAGAGTGATGCTGTCTCTACCATTTCTCTCTGTCTCTCAGGTTCAGGGACAGTCTTTCCTCATCCCTTTGAAATTAAGAGTCTGTTTCTGAGAATCTGACTAAGTCACTTTCCACTCCAGTCTCTGAAATACGAGGGATCAAGAAAGTGTCTCTTACTCACTTCTGTCACCTGGTGGTTGCACAGTTGTTCCCTCTGGATTTGACTATGTTATTTCCCAGTTTCCACTACTAGCATATAGTCACTGATTCCGTAGTTGGTGAGAATCTTCCTTAGCTTTTCACATTGCAATGTAGTGAAGTATCTGCTATCATGATAGTTCTGTGCAGGGATCTAAGCCAGTCCACTTTGTTTTTGTTGTGGTTTTTTTTTCTTCCCAATGACTCCCAGTGGTGTTTTAGGTGCTAGTCTGCTATCCTGAGGACTTTTCAGTTTTGTGTTGTGGTGTTTGTTATAGGAGATTAGAGTTGTTGAGCCCGGGGAGAGATAATACATAGGAGTGGATCATGCTTTCAATTGAATTTAATTTTGGATCCTCTAATGTTTTGGGGTGAAGGCATGTTAGTTAGTTTGGCTGAGTTGACACCAAGCTGAGTCTTCCATATTTATTAGCAGGGGGACTCTACCCAGTTCTATTCTGTTATTGTTGAGGTTCCTGGGTACTGGAGTAATTGTTTGAAGAACTACAGGTGTAGGGTTTCTATTGGGGGTTTTGTTCCAATAAGTATAATTGGCCCCACACTCTCTCCAGTTTATCCACATCCTTTCTGTAGTGGGGGCCCAAAACTGGACACAATACTCCAGATGTGGCCTCACCAGTGCTGAATAGAGGGGAATAATCACTTCCCTTGATCTGCTGGCAATGCTCCTATTAATGCAGCCCAATATGCTGTTGGCCTTCTTGGCAACAAGGGCACACTGATGACTTGTATCCAGCTTCTCATCCACTGTATCCCCAAATCCTTTTCTGCAGAACTGCTGCTTAGCCAGTCGGTCCCCAGCCTGTAGCAGTGCATGGGATTCTTCTGTCCTAAGTGCAGGACTCAGCACTTGTCCTTGTTGAACCCAATCAGATTTCTTTTGACCCAATCCTCCAATTTGATGCCTAAGCCAAGGCAGCCCTCTCTCAAAGAGAGAGTCCCCTTTAGCATCAATAGCCCAGTAGTTAGGGCCCTCCCCCACCCAAAGGCAGGTGGTGGTTGTTGGGGACTCCCTCCTAAGGGGGACTGAGTCATCTATCTGCCATCCCAACCGGGAAAACCGAGAAGTGTGCTGCTTGCCAGGAGCTAGGATTCATGATGTGATGGAGAGACTGCCGAGACTCATCAAGCCCTTGGATCACTACCTCTTCCTGCTTCTCCACACGGGCACCAATGGTACTGCCAAGAGTGACCTTGAGCAGATCACTGAAGTCTGTATGGCTCTGGGAAGAAGGATAAAGGAGTTTGAGGTGCAAGTGGTGGTCTCGTCCATCCTCCCTGTGGATGGAAAAGGCCAGGTAGAGACTGTTGAATCGTGGAAGTCAACAAATGGCTACGCAGGTGGTGTCGGAGAGAAGGCTTTGGATTTTTTTGACCATGGGATGGTGTTCCAAGAAGAAGGAGTGCTAGGCAGAGACAGGCTTCACCTAACGAAGAGAAGGAAGAGCATCTTCGCAAGCAGGCTGGCTTACCTAGTGAGGAGGGCTTTAAACTAGGTTCATGGGGGAAGGAGACCAAAGACCTGAGATAAGTGGGATACCAGGAGGAAGCATGAGAGTGAAAGAGGGGAGGACCCTTCCTCATACTGAGAAAGCAGGATGATCAGCGAGTTATCTCAAGTGTCTATACACAAATGCAAGAAGCTGGGAAATAAGCAGGGAGAACTGGAAGTCCTGGCACAGTCAAGGAATTATGATGTGATTGGAATAACAGACTTGGTGGGATAACTCACATGAATGGAGTACTACCATGGATGGATATAAACTGTTCAGGAAGGACAGGTAGGAGAGGAAACATGGGGGAGTTGCATTGTATGTAAGAGAGCAGTATGACTGCTCAAAGCTTCAGTATGAAACTTCAGAAAAACCTGACAGTCTCTGGATTAAGTTTAGAAGTGTGAGCAACAAGGATGATGTCATGGTGGGAGTCTGCTATAGACCACCAGACCAGGGGGAATGAGGTTGATGAGGCTTTCTTCAGGCAACTAACTGAAGTTACTAGATCACAGGCCCTGGTCCTCATGGGGGACTTCAATCACTCTGATATCTGCTGGGAGAGCAATACAGTGGTGCACAGACAATCCAGGAAGTTTTTGGAAAGTGTAGGGGACAATTTCCTGGTGCAAGTGCTGGAGGAACCAACTAGGAGCAGAGCTCTTTTTGACCTGCTGCTCACAAATAGGGAAGAATTAGTAGAGGAAGCAAAAGTGGATGGGAACCTGGGAGGCAGTGACCATGAGATGGTTGAGTTCAGGATCCTGATACAAGGAAGAAAGGAGAGCAGCAGAATATGGACCCTGGACTTCAGAAAAGCAGACTTTGACTCTCTCAAGGAACTGATGGGCAGGATCCCCTGGAAGAATAACATGACAGGGAAAGGAGTCCAGGAGAGCTGGCTGTATTTTAAAGAATGCTTATTGGGGTTGCAGGAACAAACCATCCTGATGTATAGAAAGAATAGTAAATATGGCAGGCGACCAGCTTGGCTTAACAGTGAAATCCTTGCTGATCTTAAACACAAAAAAGAAGCTTACAAGAAGTGGAAGCTTGGACAAATGACCAGGGAGGAGTATAAAAATATTGCTCATGCATGCAGGAGTGAAATCAGGAAGGCCAAGTGTTATTTGGAGTTGCAGCCAGCAAGGGATGTTAAGAGTAACAAGAAGGGTTTCTACAGATATGTTAGCAACAAGAAGGAGGTCAGGGAAAGTGGGCCTCTTACTGAATGGGGGAGGCAACCTAGTCACAGAGGATGTGGAAAAAACTAATGTACTCAATGCTTTTTTTGCCTCTGTCTTCACGAACAAGGTCAGCTCCCAGACTACTGCACTGGGCAGCACAGTATGGGGAGGAGGTGACCAGCCCTCTGTGGAGAAATAAGTGGTTCAGGACTATTTAGCTTTTTTAAATAGCTAAATAGGTGAGTAACGAGGACCTTGTTGAGGAAATTGCTGTAGGGGACAACCTTGGCTCGAGTGATCATGAGCTAATTCGTTTCAAAATAAATGGGAGGATAATCAATAGTGCATCTGAGACTAGGGTTTACAATTTCAAAAGGGCTAACTTTACTAAATTAAGGCGACTAGTTAGGGAAGTGGACTGGACTAACATATTTAGGGATCTAAAGGCAGATGACGCCTGGGGTTACTTCAGGTTGAAGTTGCAGGAGTTGTCAGAGGCATGTATCCCGAGAAGGGGAAAACGGCTCGTAGGTAGCAGTTTTAGACCGAGCTGGATGAGCAAGCGTCTTAGAGGGGTCATTAAGAAAAAACAGAAAGCATACCAGGAGTGGAAAATGGGAGGGATCAGCAAAGAAACCTACCTTATTGAGGTCAGAGGGTGTAGGGAAGCAGTGAGAAAGGCAAAGCGACGGGTGGAGATGGACCTAGCGAAGGGGATTAAAACCAATAGCAAACGGTTTTTAGCCATATAAATAGGAAGAAAACCAAGAAAGAAGAAGTGGGACCGCTTAAAACTTTAAACGGAGTGGAGATTGGGGATAATCTTGGAATGGCACAATATCTGAACGAATATTTTGCCTCGGTCTTTAATGAGGCTAATGAAGGGCTAAGGAATAGTGATAGAGGGACCGATGGGAATGAAGATATGGGGGTAGACATTACGGTATCTGAGGTAGAAGCCAAACTTGAACAGCTTAACGGAAGTAAATCGGGGGGCCCGGATAATCTTCATCCTAGAATATTAAGGGAATTGGCGAGTGATATTGCTAGCCCGTTAGCGATAATTTTTAATAAATCTCTAAATTCGGGGATTGTACCGTTTGACTGGAGATTAGCTAATGTAGTTCCTATATTCAAGAAGGGGAAAAAAAGTGACCCGGGTAACTACAGGCCTGTTAGTTTAACAGCTGTAGTATGCAAAGTCATGGAAAAAATCTTAAAAGAGAGAGTGGTTCCGGAGCATGAGGCCGATGGCAACTGGGATAGATTACAGCATGGATTTACGAAAGGTAGATCGTGCCAAACCAACCTGATCTCCTTCTTTGAGAAAGTAACAGATTTTTTAGACAAGGGAAATGTGGTGGATCTAATATATCTGGATTTCAGTAAGGCATTTGATACGGTACCGCATGAAGAATTACTGGTTAAATTGGAAAAGATGGGGATCGAAATGAAAATCCAGAGGTGGATAAGGAGCTGGTTAAAGGGGAGACTGCAGAGGGTAGTATTGAAGGGGGAACTGTCAGGTTGGAGGGGGGTTACCAGTGGAGTTCCTCAAGGTTCAGTTTTGGGTCCGATTTTATTCAATTTATTTATTGCTGACCTGGGAACCAAGAGTAGGAGTGGGCTGATAAAGTTTGCGGATGACACCAAGTTGGGAGGTATTGCCAATTCGGAAAAGGATCGGGATATCCTCCAGGGAGATTTGGATGACCTTGTAAACTGGAGTATTAGTAACAGGATGAAATTCAATAGTGAGAAGTGTAAGGTTATGCATTTAGGGATGACTAACAAGAATTTTAGTTATAAGCTGGGGACGCACCAGTTGGAAGTAACGGAGGAGGAGAAGGACCTAGGAGTCCTGGTTGATCGTAGGATGACTATGAGTAGGCAATGTGATGTGGCCTTTAAAAAAGCTAATGCGGTCTAGGGATGCATTAGGCGAGGTATTTCTAGTAGGGATAAGGAGGTGCTAGTCCCGTTATATAAGGCGTTGGTGAGACCTCATTTGGAGTATTGTGTGCAGTTTTGGTCTCCCATGTTTAAGAAGGATGAATTCAAACTGGAACGGGTACAAAGAAGGGCCACTAGAATGATCCGAGGAATGGAAGGCCTGTCGTATGAAAGGAGACTTGAGGAGCTCGGTTTGTTTTCCTTAACCAAAAGAAGGATAAGAGGAGATATGACTGCACTCTTTAAATATATCAGAGGGATAAATATCAGGGAAGGAGAGGAATTATTTCAGCTCAGTGCTAATGTGGACACGAGGACAAATGGATATAAATTGTCAGTCAGGAAATTCAGGCTTGAAATTAGACGAAGGTTTCTAACCATCAGGGGAGTGCAATACTGGAACAGCCTACCGAGGGAAACAGTGGGGGCGAAGGACCTCCATGACTTTAAGATTAAGCTAGATAAGTTTATGGAGGAGATGGTATGATAGGATAACGGGCTTAGTCAATAGGTCAATTAAGTGCCACACTGGTAAATAGTACAATGGGTCAATGATATGATATAACCTTTTTCCAGAGGGTATGGCTGGAGAGTCTTGCCCGCATGCTCGGGGTTCAGCTGACCGCCATATTTGGGGTCGGGAAGGAATTTTCCTCCAGGGAAGATTGGCAGTGGCCCTGGAGGTTTTTCGCCTTCCTCCGAAGCATGGGGCAGGGGTCGCTTGCTAAAGGAGTGGGTGGATCGGCTTATGTGGCCTGCATCTTGCAGGAGGTCAGACTAGATGATCATAATGGTCCCTTCTGATCTTGAATTCTATGATTCTATGATTTAGAAAAGCTGGATGGGCACAAGTCCATGGGGCCAGATGCGCTGCATCCGAGGGTTCTAAAGGAGTTGGCGGATGTGATTGCAGAGCCATTGGCCGTTATCTTTGAAAACTAATGGCGATCGGGGGAGGTCCCGGATGACTGGAAAAAGGCTAATGTAGTGCCCATCTTTTAAAAAAAAAAAAAAAAAAAAAAAAGGAAGGAGGATCCGGGGAACCACACGCCAATCAGCCTCACCTCAGTCCCTGGAAAAATCATGGAGCAGGTCCTCAAGGAATCAATTTTGCAGCACTTAGAGGAGAGGAAAGTGATCAGGAACAGTCAGCATGGATTTACCAAGGGCAAGTCATGCCTGACTAACCTAATTACCTTCTATGGTGAGATAACTAGGCTGACCAGATAGCAAGTGTCAAAAATCAGGACAGGAGGTGGGGGGTAATAGGTGCCTATGTGAGAGAGACCCCAAAATCGGGACTGTCCCTATAAAATCGGGACATCTGGTCACCCTAGAGATAACTGGCTCTGGATGAGGGGAAAGCAGAGGACATGTTATTCCTTGACTTTAGCAAACTTTTTGATACATCTCACAGTATTCTTGCCAGCATTAAAGACATATGGGCTGGATGAATGGACTATAAGGTGGATAGAAAGCTGGCTAGATCATTGGGCTCAACGGGTGGTGATCAATGGCTCCACGTCTACTTGGCAGCTGGTATCAAGCGGAGTGCCCCAAGGGTCGGTCCTGGGGCCGATTTTGCTCAATATCTTCATTAATAATCTGGAGGATGGTGTGGACTGCACCCTCAGCAAGTTTGCAGATGACACTAAACTAGGAGGAGTGGTAGATATGCTGGAGGATAGGGATAGGATACAGAGGGACCTAGACTAATTAGAGGATTGGGCCAAAAGAAGCCTGATGAGGTTCAACAAGGACAAGTGCAGAGTCTTGCACTTAGGACGGAAGAATCCCATGCACTGCTACAGACTAGGGACCAAGTGGCTAGGCAGCAGTTCTGCAGAAAAGGACCTAGGGGTTACAGTGGACAAGCTGGATGAGAGTTAACAGTGTGCCCTTGTTGCCAAGAAGGCTAATGGCATTTTGGGCTGTATAAGTAGGAGCATTGCCAGCAGATCGAGGGACGTGATCATTCCCCTCTATTCCACATTGGTGAGGCCTCATCTGGAGTACTGTGTCCAGTTTTGGGCCCCACACTGCTAGAAGGATGTGGAGAAATTGGAAAGAGTCCAGTGGAGGGCAACAAAAATGATTAGGGGGCTGGAGCACATGATTTATGAGGAGAGGCTGAGGGAACTGGGATAATTTAGTCTGCAGAAGAGAAGAATGAGGCAGGATTTGATAGCTGCTTTCAACTACCTGAAAGGGGGTTCCAGAGAGGATGGATCTAGACTGTTCTCAGTGGTAGCAGATGACAGAACAAGGAGTAATGATCTCAAGTTGCAGTGGGGGAAGTTTAGGTTGGATATTGGGTGGGGAGGAAGGGGGATTTTCACTAGGAGGGTGGTGAAGCACTGGAATGGGTTACCTAGGGAGGTGGTGGAATCTCCTCCTTAGAGGTTTTATGGCCGGGCTTGACACAACCCTAGCTGGGATGATTTAGTTGGGGATTGATCCTGCTTTGAGCAGGGGACTGGACTAGATGACCTCCTGAGGTCCCTTCCAACCCTGATATTCTATGCAGGAGACTGAAGACCACATCTCTGGGCTGCCTGATTTGGAGTAGGAGGGACTTGAACCCACCTCGGCAGTTAATGCCCAAACCACTGGGCTATTGGGTATCCTGGGGTGGGGGTGGAGGGATTTCTCAATCTCTCCTTCTAGAGCTGTTCCCACTTTGTGTAAATAATTAATTGGACCACATTTCCAAATAGCGAGAAAAAGCAAGAAATTTACTTGATAGCCCAGGTTCAGATCCTTGAGCCAATAAATATTTAATTATTTATTTGAAATGGACCAGCTCCAGCAGGAGCGATTGAGAGAGCCATAACCAGAATACCCACTAACCTGGCAGTTGAACTCCAGTCTCCACATCCCAGGTAGAGCAAGTCCCTGCTCCATATCATGCAGAGCTATGATTTGAACTTGCATCTCCCAGATGTGTGCCCTAACCACTGGACTACTGGGGACACAGATATGGCCTGCTTGCCTCAGCCGTCCTTTGTGCTGGTTAGTGAAGAGCATGGCTACTAGCTCAGGCCCCTCTGGGGAGAGATGGGGAAAACACCTAATCTAAGAATTCTGCTGGGGCTTAAGCATGGGTAAGGGCACCAAGCAGCTGATTAGCTGGGTGGTGGCATCAGGACTTAAGCAGCTTTGCACACACACACCAATGGAAATTTAGACACCTACAGGGTTAGATGGAAGCTGAGCAGCGGTTTGGGGAGTGTTAATGGGGGCTAAATATTGGACTTCAATGCCTAAAGAAGCAGTTAGGCTCCTAAGTACATTTCTGAATCTGACCTTAAGTGATTTTGGAGCCAAAATATCATTTTCAAAAGTGACTTAAGCACCGGGAGCCTTAGAGTCAGTGAAAGTTAAGGGGACTTAGGCGCCTAATTCACTTAGCTACTTTTTAAAATTTTGCCCAGGATAGAATAAGCATCTGGGCCCTAATTCTTCATTACCATGTGCCTTGCACAGTCACTTAAACCTGTGATAGTGTTTTACATGCACTTTGCACATCAGAACAGTATCATTTTACATTCACAGAATTATCAGACATAGATGAACACAATATGTTGGGGATGAGTCAAAACAGCTTTTGTAAAGGGAAAAAAATCATGCCTCACCAATCTTCTAGAATTCTTTGTGAGGGTCAACAAACATGGACAAAGGTGATCCAGAGGATGCAGTATACTTGGATTTTCAAAAAGCCTTTGAAGAGGACCCTCACCAAAAGCTCTTATGCAAAGTAAGGAGTCATGGGATAATAAGGAATGTCCTTTCATGAATCAATAACTGGTTAATAGGAAACAAAGGATAGGAATAAACCATCAGTTTTCACAGTGGAGAGAGGATCTGTACTGGAATCACTGCTGTTCAACGTACTTATAAATGATCTGGAAAAAGGGATAAACAGTGAGGTGGCAAAGTTTGCAGACTCTACAAAATTGCTCAAGAGAGCTAAATCCAAAGCAGACCGCAAAGAGTTGCAGAGGGATCTCACAAAACTGGGTTACTGGACAAGAAAATGGCGGATAAAATTTAGTGTTGATAAATGCAAAGTAATGGTCATTGGAAAACAAACAACTATACATACAAAGTGACTAGTACTATATTAGCTGTTACCACTCAAAGATCTTAGTTAGTGTGGATAGTTCTCCGAAAACATCTGCTCAGTGTGCAGTGGCAGTCAAAAAAGCAAACAAAGTTAGGAACCATTAGGAAAGGGATACATTTAAAAAAAAGACAGAAAATGTCATAATTCCCCTATACGAATCCATGATACACTCACACCTTGAATATCGCATGCAGTTCTGATCATCACATCTTGAAATATATATAAATAATCAGAAAAAGTACAGAGAAGGGCAACATATGAGGAGAGATTGAAAAGACTGGGACTGTTCAGCCTCGAAAAGAGACAATTAGACTTTTATCATATTCCCTCCTATAAAAAATGATGAATGGTGTGAAGAAAGTGTTATTTATGCCTTCACATAACTCTCAAACCCGGGGTCACCCAATGAAATTAATAGGCAGCAGGTTTAAACCTAACATAAGGAAGTACTTCTTCACAACAATCAACCAACCTTTGGAACTCATTGCCAGTAGATGTTGTGAAGGTCAAGAATATAACTGGGTTTAAAAAAAACCTAGATAAGTTCATGGAGGATAGGTCAGTCGATGTCTATTATCCAAGATGGTCAGGGATGCAACCCCATGCTCTGAGTGTCCCTAAGCACCTGACTGCTAGAAGCTGGGCCTGGGCAAGGGGATGGATCACTCAAAATTGCCCTGTTCTGTTAACTCTCTCTGAAGCATCTGGCACCAGCCACTGTTGGAAGACAGGATACTGGGCTAGATGGACCATTGGTCTGACTCTATATGATCTGGTCTGTTCTTATGTTCACATCACACTGTTGTAGATGACAAGGTGCATGACAAAATATGTAAATAATAAAGATATACACTTTACTTCTGGGGTGGTTAGTGGGAGTTCTGGGTCAAGGATTATTACAATACAACAAGCAGGTCATGGATGCATATGTTGAAAATCTCAGGCTGAGGTTACATCCTTATTTTACTCCTCTTCATGAAGGCCTCTGTTTCAATTTGTTTGCTTTTATTCTAAATTTGATGGAGCAGTACATGGATTTAACTAGCTCCTATGCTTTTTTACCAATTCCACTTTGTAATAATTTAAGGTTCAGTTCCATATGCCAGTGTAACAGGGTGCTTGGAGGGCCAGGCAACCTAGTGGTTGGTGCACCTTACCTCCAGCACCTTGTTTCCTTGCTCAAGATGCCTCAGTCTTTTAGGTAGTAAGGCAGAGGGACCTGGGCTCTCCCTTGCTACCAGGTCCCAGCCCAGGGCCCTCTGCAAGTCAACCCCAGAATCATGGCCCTTCACAGCATGAAGTCTAAATCCATTGAGCTGGGTTACTTCCTACCACTGTCCCTTCAGTTTGGGACATGGCCCCTGTAGTCCAATTCACTGGGTGGCTTGCCTCCAATAGCACCCGCTCACAGACCTTGGGCAGCATCCTGCCACAGTTCTAAGTTCCTTCGGGTGAGGCAGCTATACATTTGGTAAGGCCAAACCCCACAATGTCTCTGGCCCTCAGTCATCCAGTTACCTCAGTTGCCTGAGGCTCCTAGGTCTCTGCCACATCACTTACTTCCTGGTGGCTGCCTTAACTGGCAGGCTAGTAACCCTTCATCTCGGGCAGGCAGCTAGCTCCTGCTTCTTCACCAGTCAGTCCCAAACTGAGCTGGGCTCTCTCCTTTTCTCCCTCCTCCAGGCCTGGCGTTGGCTGCAGGTATAATGGGTTGGGCCTAGCTAGGCACAAAGGCCTCTCTTTAACTCCTGCCATGCTGGCTGGCAGTTTCTCCATTCCATCACAGCCAGATTGTGTGAAAAAATTATTAAAAAATCCATGAAGCAGGCAATATCTTTTCCTCATTTTGTAGTATACAAGTTTGTTAATTAATCACTGTAGGGCAAGGATGTGGTCAGTGGTGTTGTGAAAATTGGGCCTACACATTTACCCTAATTGTAAGATCAACTATAAAATTGAGTGAGTTAATAAATTGTCACAATGACCACATGACGTTACACCCATATTCTTTATGGAAATATGCTTATGATATGGATATGGCATAACAGATATATTTTATACAAGATGGGTCTTGTAAGGTATCATTGGAAAGGTTACAATTTACTGAATGTGATTATCCAATTTGTATGCATGTATAATTTCTGTATCTAAAGTTAGGAACAGTGCCTATGTAACAGTTACAACTGTGTGTGTATTTGGGAGATACCTACCAGACAATAGACCATCAGCTTTGATGGGCCATTAGGAAGAAACAATAAGACTTTGAAGATACTAATCTCTCTCCTTCCTGAGAGGCGTCTTGGGATGTCGCTGTAACACTACTAGGTCAGAGGGTCCTGTCACCTGCTACTAAACACCATCTTGGACTTCTAGTAATTTTCCACTAAAAGGAGGGGGAGGTCCAGACTGGGAAACAAAAGATTCCTGCTTTGTGTAAATCTTATTTAAGGCTGGGGAATAAGGCAAACAGGACTATTCTCCATTGCCTTCCTGTCCAAGAAGAAAGACTGCTGAAAGTACCTGAAGAGACAAAGGAACTCAATGGTGGGCAAGGCAAGGGCTGAGTCCATACTGAGACAGAGGAGTCTAGTCTGTAAAGAGAAATAACTGGAACGCTAAGCTACAGAAACTCTGCCTTAGTCAACGTTCAGGGTGAGAAATTACTTCTTGAAATCAGTCTCTTTAAGATCTTCAGCTTAGTATGTGTGCTTTGTTTTATTTGTTTAGTAATCTGCTTTGTTCTGTTTGCTATCCCTTTATAATCACTTAAAATCTGCCGTCTGTAGTTAATAAACTTGTTTTATTATTAAATCCAGTTTGTGCAATTTCTAACTGGAGGTGTCGGGGGAAGAAGTTGTGCATATCTTCCTCCACATTGAGGAAGGGGGCAAATTTTATGAGCTTACGTTGTATAGATTTCTCTACAGCACAAGACAATATTATTTTGTGTGTACTTTTCAGAGGGGAGCTGCACTTGAGTGCTGGGTGATTTCCTAGCTGAGTCTTCTCACAGAAAGCTATTTGCAGACTCTGTGTGACTCTACTGTTGGTGCGTCCTTACCTGCATTTGTGTGCTGCCAGAGGCTGGAAAGCCTAATTCAGCAAAACAGGGAGAGGGAGCCCAGGCTAGTGGAGCAGGCAGGCTCAGTGAAATCTCAGTACATCTGGTGGCATCCCAGAAGGTGGGGTCTAACCCATCACAGTCTTGTTATATAAAATTGTTTAAGAAACAAGTAAGAAGGAGATAGAAAGACTGAATTAATTTAAACAAAATGGGCTTTACTGGTACCTCTGTGTTAAGATGACTGGTAAACAAGAGTAATACAGGAGTGATAATCAATGAACCAAAACTGGTTTTGGAAATTAGATCTAGTTTGTGGCAAAATGATGAGGGGATGGACTATTCCACCCATCACTCTCTTTTGAGGTCCTTAAAAGAAAAGAGATTTGGGGGGAAGAAAATCAGCAGAGGGGAAAAGTTGGCTACAGCGATGCTGGCTGACTGAAAGATGAGAGAAAAGAACTCTGAAAAATCAGGGCCTAAGTGTCTCAAATTGGGTGCTCAAAATTAGTTGATATCTTTGACAATTTTAGCCTTATATCTCTGCCTCAGTTCCATGCAACATGGGGATAATTTCTACTTTGCAAGCAGTATTATACATTTTGACAAATGTTAGTAAATTCTTCAAATCACAGCTTTTGGAATTAGCACAATTTTAAAACTTGGTCACTTTTTTATTTTTAAATTAGCAGCTGTAAGTTCATTTAAAAAAGGAGTGGGGAAACAAAAAGGAGGGGAGAAAACCTAAGTTCAAATTTCCTTATGTGGAAATGTTTCTGGAGGAATTGAGAAGACAAATACAATAGTGTTTGTGAAGCACTAAAATACTAGTGAAAGCAGCACAGAAACCCCCCTGAGAAAATGAATAAAAGTCTGCATTCAGTGCAGTTTTTGGATGGTGGGCCCTGGGCAGTACATAATACATGGGGCCACACATTTAATGATAAAAATAAAATTAAGCAGTGAATAGCTACCTGTTCAATAAGCACTCTCCACCCTGTGAATTGAATGGGGCAGAGGTTTTGGGGGACAATACTATGTGATCATGGAATTAAAGACTGTACTATAATGCATATGCAAAAGGGGGCTGAATTAAGGTTGCACAGGCAACCTTGATACTGGCATTTCCTGACTTTACATAGGGTAGGTAATATAGCACTGAACCCAACCAGGAAGCCCTTTCAAGGTTATTTAACTTAACCCTCCAAAGTAGCCACTTCTCTGAAATGGTCAGATGGGATAATTACCCCAACATACAAGGGCACAGATGCTCTCAACCCAAACTACTACAGAATTACTGGGGTTTGCAATAACATCAGCAAACTATTATACAACATCCAGAATAAAAGAGTAATGCCCTTTCTAACCCAAACCTGTGTGTGTGTGTGTGTTTTTCCCCCTGTGCCTCCAGCTGGCATATGATGAGGGTGGCTCATACACAGCAGAGGAGACCCTAATCTCCCCTTAGCCCTTTTCCCCATCAGTGTGTCTTTCAAACACTAGTAAACGTTCTCCAGATGCAGATGTTTCTTAAACCAAGATGGGTTTGTTGCCGATGTGTGTGCTGGGAGGAGAGGGATGTATGTGGCATCCTAAGGACACATGCACTCTAGAACCGCCTGTATCTTCTGGGCATGATGCACAGAGGTCTCTCTCCATGGAGAAGTTCAGCATCCACACCCCAGCAACTACAAACTTCTGTAATGAGAGCAGCAGCTCCCTGGGGGGAAGGGGGGAGGGGTCAGTGGAGAGGTGGGTTGGGATGCCTCAAGTTCTGTAACTATTCAGGACAATGCCCCTGCTTCACAACACCTTTATCCCAGAGTTCCCACAAGCACTACATGTCTGGTTTTAGGTGTAAAGAGCGGCTTTGCTCATTTAGAAGCAGCTCAAGGATTTAGGGTTTGTTCCAAGCTCCCTTTTTGGACATTTTCAATCTTTTTAATGTTCTAGATACTGTAATGACTCTGCTGAGCAGCCATAGGTCAGCAGAGAGCAGTGTCATGAATCTGCTAAGGGTGAACCTACTTCTGCTCTTCTTCTGACTTCTTCCACTGTGGAAGGGGATAGTGGTGGTAGTTCAAGAAAGGCAGCTGTTCCTAGTGACTGGCACTAGTGATTAAGCAGGAGTTTCTGGCATTGCCTGTGTGTGGCTGGGTCTATCTCAGTTTGAGATTTACAGGGGTCTTGTACATAAGAATATGATCATGGTACAAGTAAACATATTACACCATAACAGGATTCTGTGACATCACTTTCTCCCCAACACTAGAAATCTACCTGTTGCAAGGCATCAAAATCAATCATCATTTAGCTAAATGTCATGAGCACCAATACAATGTAAAACATTAAGGTCTGCACATTCTTCATAGGGTGATGTTAATATCTGATTTTCTCTGTGTTACAAGCACATCTATGACCATTATGCAGTCTGTGTTTCCACATACATCAAAAAACTATTGTACAGGGAGTATTCATCCATGACCATTACACACACTTGGGGTATATTCCAGTACCTCTTCTTCTGGTAAGTGTGTCCGATGTACACCTAGAATAAGTACACACTTTTGTATGCATTACACTCTGGGACTGATTCTGATTTACACTAAGGCCACTTTACATCACTCAGGCAGTGTAAAAGGACCTTAAAGTGGGGTGTAAATTATAGTTACACAATGTTAAGGGCCTTTTACACAGCCTGAGTACTGTATAGAGGCCTACAGGTATGTCTACACTTTGAGCTGGGGGTGTAAATTCCATCTTAAGGAGAGATATCTGGACTAGCTCTAGTTGAGCTAAAGATCAAGTGTAGACACAGTGGCACGAGTGTTGGGAGGGGCTAGCTGTCTGAGTACAAGCTCATCTGAGAAGCTAGGCACATCTTGGGGCATGTAGCCCATCATGCTGCTATGGCTACCCTCTGTTTTTAGCATACTAGCTCCATCAGAGCAAGCCTGGGTATGTCTCCTCATGCTGGCATTTACACCACCTCCTCACAGAGAAGACGTACACTTAGTCAAAATGAGAACCAGGCTCGCTATGTTCCATGTATACCTACAACCAGTACACATTCTCTCTGGCATCTGCATACATTTACAACCTCTAAATGGTTCAAGTATGTTCTGAGTAAATGTAGAACTATTGTACATATATGCACTATGTACATCTACAATGACTGCATGTTCTTTTACAAAGGGCTTCTCTGCACAATCGTTTAGTTCACAGCCAGGTGGGAGGTGAAGCTAGCCTGCTTTAGCTTGCCACAGATTAATTATCTGTGTGGACCCTGCTGACTCGCATTAAAAGTTGGTTAATGGACTTTTATTTACTCCTCTTTGAAAAAGGAGTAGATCAAAGTGCATTAATGAACTGTGATCATTTTATAGTCTATGGCCTAGTGGTTAGGGCACTCACCCAAGATACAGGGACATGAGTTCAAATTCCCACTTTGTCTGATGGGAAACCTGTGTTCAAGTCCCTGCTCCCCATCTCCCAGCTGAGTACCCTAACCACTAGGCTATAGGGTATGTCACTCAAATATTTAAATATTCACTGGAGCCAGGACTCTCAGGTGAGTGTGCTAACCACTAGGCTATAGAGAGTCAGTCTTACTGTCTCTCTGGCCTCATTATTTTAGTATTTAGTGGAACAACTTCAACAGGGTAGATTCAGAAGGACTTACTGCAGTCATGAGGGCACTTACCTGGGAGCCAGGAAACATGTTCAAGTCCCTGCTCCACATCCAGGTCTCCCACATTTTGGGTGAGCGCTCTAGCCACTAGGCTACACAGTATAAGAGGGGACACTACCACCATCACCCTCCTCCTCCCTAGCCTCTGTTTGTCAGAGGGTGGAGATGGATGGCAGGAGAGAGAGAGAGAGAGAGATCACTGGATCATTACTTATTATGTTCACTACCTGTGGGGCACCTGGCATTGGCCACTGTCGGTAGACACAATACTGGGCTAGATGGACCTTTGGTCTGACCCAGTATGGCTGTTCTTATGTTCTCCAACTGTGTTTTGTGGGGGGGGGGGGGCGCGCGGTTAGGTGGCAGCTGAGGTTGGGGGAGGATCTAAGTCCCTTTGTACATCTAGCTCCCAGTTTTGAAAATCCTACCCTCAGTACATCTTTAACCAGTATACATCCTAGGAGTACGTGTGTTTTAGGTACATCAACACTATCTACAACTTATCTGGTGTTCTAGAGACCTCTACAACAAACGTACACTCAGATACTGCAATGATGAGCATGGTATAAGAACCTATGTAAAAGAGAACAAAATAAAATTGCTCTGTGTGTGGGTGTGTTTTCTAGGTACATATTTTCCACTGTATGTTTCCCTGTAGTGGAATACAGGGTTTTAGAAACATTTCTCATTTTGTTGAAAAAGATTTTTCATTATTTATTTTTGCATCACCAAGTTTACCATCCTCACATTTCCTTACCACCCTACTAAGCTTCTCCAGTTTGATCAGGGTACACTCTAGCCAACTCCCACAATCTTCCTGGCATCTTATGGCTACCCTATAACTCATCAACCCCGTGACTTCCAGGATTATATTTCAGAGTCCTCGATCGGCCCATTCAAAAATATTTTGATGGGAGCCAGTGGCAAGTCCTTATTGGGGAGGATGAAGTTTTGGACTGGGTACCGCTTTGCTTCTAGACTGGAGCGTGCTCTATAGCATTTAGTCTCTGTGACCTGAGTCTTGGCCATCCCTGTGTCGGAGTCCCAGGCCTGGCCCCGCCGGAGCTTCTTGAAGGTGTTACGGAAACCTTCAGTGCTAAAGTAGTAAATTAGGGGGTCCAGAGAGCAGTTCATGCTGGCCAACAGCACCGTGACAATAAGCGCCTGGCGCACGGCGTCCCGAACTGGCGGCTCAGCCTGGATCACGTGGGCCTTTATCATCCCATAGGCTGCCAGAGTAGTGTTGTAGGGCACAAAGCAGATGATGAAGATTACCAAATTCACCACGAGCAGGCGGATAGTCTTCTGCTGGCGCAGGCTCTGTGTCTCGCTGGCCTGGCATAGCTTCTGGAAGATTCTAATTGAGCAGTACGTCACAGAGGTCAGTGGCAAGAGAAAGCCCAGGATTTCAGCCAGGATGACCAGTGGGAAGATGCCTTTCTGCCACAGGCCATCACTGAAGCTTTCGAAACACAGAGAGATGGTCTGGTTCCCTTTGATGCAGGAACTTGACCTGTGTACACCAGCAGCCGGAACAGAGCCCACCAGGATAAGCACCCACACCACCAGGCAGAGCAGCCGGGCCACCTTGGGCCGCCGAAGGTGGCGCCAGCGGAGTGGGTGGACAATGGCAACATAGCGATCCAGGCTGATGCACATGAGGAAGAGGCAGCTGCCATACATGTTGATCTGGAAGAGGGAGCCAGACACCTGGCAAAGGAAATTGCCAAAAGGCCAGTGCTGGCTGGAGTAGTAATAGAGCCGTAGTGGCAGCGAGAGTGTGAAGAGCAGGTCGCTTACTGCTAGGTTGAACATATAGATGCTCACCACAGACTTGAGGTGCAGGTAACGCAGGAAGACCCAGAGTGCCATAGCATTGAGCATCAAACCTGCCACAAAGATCAGGCTGTACCCAACCAGGTGCAGCCGGTGGTTGGAGCTGTAATCTTTGCATGGGTCCAGACTATATGAGATGCTGTCATTTGACATGCCCAGCAGAACCTGTAGAGAGCTCAGTGATGTAGTTCAGGCCACTGATAGGCAAATGGGGCACAACAAAGGGCATGGAGGAAGATCATTACCCGCAGGGGAGCAGGAGTCAGGTCATTTCCTGCCACCCCTCAGAAGTGGATGGGTGTCTCTCTCTCTCTGCAGATTCCGTAACCACCTCTTCAATGGGTCTCCTGGTATCGGTAGTTTGGAGGTCAATCACTGGTTACATTTCACTGATTCTTTCCAGCAGTTGTGGTGATGTGGATGCAATGCCAGGTTCTTGCCAGATGTGGAATAACAACGCAGTTCCTGATCAGAGTGAAAAATCAAGGATGAGTTTAGTTTGTAACGGAGTAAAAGCTCCAAGGTGTTGGCTTCTGCCCTTAGTACACACAGAAAAAGAAGGGAAGGAGCAGAAAGATAATAGAAGGGGATGGGGCAGAGTGGTGAGGGGAGGCAGGGTAAAGTCTAAGGTAAGGTTGAACGAAACAATTTCTTACTGAATTTCTGCACTGTTCCCCTTATTGAAAACAAGCCTGAGCTTCAGAGAAATGATAAAAGTTTGTGCTCCTGTTTTAATTTCAATCGACACAACTGTAAATGCTAATCTAGGTGCTCCATGAACATTTGTTGCAGGACACAAATTTAACAGTTTACCCTAATCTAGACAAACCCACAGGGTAAAAACTGATGTACATATCCTCCCCGCATGCAGACATGAAGAGACGCAGTAAATGAAGGTTATTTATCAGTGAGCGTGTAGGCTCATCTCAAAGAAATACACTGTTATGCAGGGGATTGGGCAGACACACCATCTCACTGGAGCTGATGGGTGCGATAGCCGCCTGCCATTCAGACTAAATGAGGGAACAATTTAATATCACCTTTGTCTGGTGATAGCTGGAACAAGGAAAGCCACTGGCTAAGGACTAGACTGCCTGCAAGCCTGTGCAGTCCAAGGGGTTTCCCAGAGGTCTAATAAAAACACAGGGGTGGGGGATTATTTTGATTGCAGGTGTGTGTGTGTGTAAGTAAAAAAAGCAGGAGAAAAATACACAAGAGAAGCACACAAAGAAGGTATCAAGGAAGCCTCAGAGACCGTCAGAGAAGTACTTGTAGCATGCACATGAGAAAAAGCTATGAGAGAGAGCTCTTGGGTAGAGCACTAGTTAAAATGAGGCTTGGAATTGTGAGCAAAGGGATTATCTCCTACAGTTTGATTCCTACTGTGGTCAGGGAAAACAGGACTTTGTATGTTCTTGGAAAATTAACAGGATTTCATCAAAGAAGTACCCAACTCTATCTTCAATTTCTCCGCCTAGCAGAAATGGCCTACACGATCCTGAACAGCTAACCACTCAGGTCAAAATGAGACAACCCAGTTGGGCATGTGCAGCAGACCAATGACACCTTCTGCAAGCAATCCCTATAGTGGCATCTGTGCCCTTTCCCCTGGGGTTCCCAACATTCAGGAGATGAGAACATAAGAGGGACAGGGGACCCCAAACATCTCAGTTCTTTCCCCCCTGAACTGCAGAGCCTGGTGGAGCAACAGGGCTCTGAGGAAGAGGGCAGCTAATGTGAATATGCAAAGGCTCCTATCAAGGAAATTCATTTATTGGTAAACGGAGGCTCTCCACCTTACAATAACGAGAGTTCTTCAGGATGTTTTGTCCATGCAGATCCCACTGAAGGGCTGCATTTTCATGAGCTCAGAATATTTTTGGCCAGCAGCATCTGCTGAGTTTGCATATGTTCCCACTCCCAAAGGTATACAGAGTGCAGCAGCCCCTATCACCACTCAGTTCCTTCATTACTACAAAACATCCCACTAAAAGACTCCATATCAGTGGGGAAGGAGGGCAGGTCATGGGATCCCTGTGAACAAAAGCATCCAGTTATTGTAAGGTAAATAGCCTCTCTTTCTTCCTCAAGATTTGTCTGCCCAGATCCCACCAGAGGTATGAGGGATCACAAGTCTCAAACATGGGTCTCCAGCCAGTCCTCAGCCTGCAGCTGCCACCCAGCAGCTCACTGGTACTGGCAGGGAGTGTGGCCTGGTGGTCTCTAGTTGACCTTAGGCACCACCCACAAAGCTCCCAATTGGAGATGTCCGGCCTCTCTGATTGGCTCAGACTCACAATTTAAGCCAGAAGGAGGCACAGAAATTTGTCTGAGCAACTACGTGCATCACTGGCTGGCTGCTACATTGGACACTGCCTTCTCGCCTGACTCCCAAGCCCTGCCTTATTCCTGCCTTTCTGTCCTGTTCCTGGTACCTGCATTCCTGCCTTGTTCCAGATCCCTGCTTCTTAGTTCTAACTGCTGTCTACTGACCACAGCTCTGACCAGTGGCTTGATTCCTGGCTCTGACTCCGGCTCCGAGCCTTGGCTCAATGCTGGCCTCTGACCACAGCTCTGACACTTGGATTGACTACCAAATTTTTCTCCATCACTGACCTCCAGTTCCTGGCTTCTGACTCCTGCTTTGGCCACTAGACATGACCACCATTGCTCAAACCATGAGGCCTGATTGTTGTAGACTGGAATATAGGCAGTTTGTTCAGCCCACCAACCCCTCTGAGTTGGGTCCAGCCTGATATGGACCCAGCAGAGTGCCTCCTTCCCCCAGGAGTGCTGGTGCTCTATGAATAGGTGCCCCACCTCCAAACAGACAACCAAGCCATGCAGGTGCAGATGGCAGAGCTGGTTGCTGAGAATCAGGAATTGCAGGGGCCAGTCCATCAACTCTGTCCAGAGAACAATGCACCCCAGGCCTGCTACTGACCACGTCCTGACCTGAGCCAGGACCTGTTGTCCCCCTCCCGGAGTGCTTCAGTGGGGATTGTTCCCAATTTCGAGGCTTCATGAACAAGTGCTGCCTATCGTTCTTGCTTTGCCCTCAAATATACTCGTCCGACCAGGCCAAGGTAGGCCTGGTAGTCAACCTGGTGATTGGAGAGGTGTTGGCCTGGGCCAATCTCCACTGCAGGCCAGTGGTCAGGTGCTGTTTAGCTGGGACGTTTTCTAGCAGGCACTACCAACCATCTTTGGTGACCCAAACTGTGCGCTCTCTCTGCAGAAACTCTGACAGGGGTTTAGGCACAGCTGCCTCCTATGCAGCACACTTCTGCCATCTCACATTGGACATGGAGTGGAATGAGGCAGGGTTGCTGTTCCAGGGGGGCCTGCTGGACAGGTTAAAGGAGGAGTTGGCTAGAGTTGGGACTCTGATGGATCTGGTGCTTTTATCAATCTTGTCATCCAGATTGACAGTTAGCTGCATGAACAGCGGGAAAAAAAGATAGGTAGTATCAGACCGATGCCCACTGCTGTTGGGCCCCACTCTGCAAGTTGAGCCCATGCCAGTCGCTCTGGCCTGCCAACTACTCGCCCACAAGCAAAGAGAGTGCTGGCAACATTTTAACCTGTGTGTGTCTACTGCGGTGAACTGGGTCATGCAGCACTGATTGCTCCTTGAGGAGCTCAGATAGGAGAGAACTAGGAAAATGAGCCAGCCCAGGCCTGGTAAAGGGCACTGGCCTGAGCACCTTGACAAAACATTCCTGGCATGCAGCATGCTGAATGCCATCGACCAACACCACGTCTGCAAGTACCGGATGAGCTATATGTGCTCCCTTCCAATCTCTCTGGTGCAATGGGTTGTCCTGTCTGATTCTCTATAGCATCCTTGGGTATTAAAGCAGAGGTTTTCAACCTTTTTTCCCCCCCATTTGAGGACCCCTAAACAGTTTCAAATGGAGGTGAGGACCTCTTTGGAAATCTTAGACCTAGTCTGTGGACAATTGGGGTCCACGGACCATAGGTTGAAATTACTGTATTAGAGAATTAGTGAAAGGCATTGAGAGGACTGTTCCACAATCCAGGAAGAAATATCTATTACTGACTGTCTGGGCTTGCTGTCCAGCAGAATCTCTTGGATTTGGCATTGTAACCTTGCCACCCAAATTTATGAAATATCCAGTCTGCTACTGACTGTTTTAGAGACAACTCACGTTTGATCATGAAGGTTTCAGCTCTGCTTTGTAAAATGCAGCCCATTCTGATCAGGAGGAGTTTTTTGGGCTGAACCCTGAGTTCTTAGAAAGGGATGGAATTGGGGGAGGAGCAGAGTACATCTCTCAGCAGGACAGCCTTTGGAACCATAGACAGGACATGGTCACTGGTTCTGAACCAACTTTTTTTTGCCTCATATCCAGGAGTTAGGGGTTGACAGGGATCCCAGACCTGGTTTCTTAGACCCTGAAAGGAACTCAGAGCAGAAGATGGTCTCTTACAGAACCCTGAAGTCCTTAGTTGTCTAAGCTTATTCTGCTGAAGTCCCCAAGACATCTAAAATTTCTGCATCTGGACCTGTACACAGCTACCCAAGTCCTGACACTACCCAGCTGGTCAGCACCTAACACATGTGTAAACCCCAGCAGGAGTCACAAACTAGGAACTGCCCTGCCTATCTGGCCTTCAGGGCCCAATCCAGTAGTCATGCTCTGATCGCATCTATCTAAACCACACAAAATGGACAGAGGCGGCCTAATGTTTAGGGCAGGGGTGGGCAAACTTTTAGGCCTGAGGGCCACGTCGGGGAATAGAAATTGTATGGTGAGCCATGAATGCTCACAAAATTGGGATTGGGGTGCTGGAGGGGGTGAGGGCTCTGGTTGGGGGTGTGGGCTCTAGGATTTTGGAGAGCAGGAGGAGGATCAGGGCTGGGGCAGGGGGTTGGGGCATGGGGAGAAGCTCAGGGTGCAGGCTCTGAGCAGAACTTCTCTCAAGTAGCTCCCGGAAGCAGTGGCATGTCCCTTCTCCAGCTCCTATGCATGGAGCAGCCCCTGACCCTGCTAGTGCCGGAGCGGGCCCGTGCAACTGCTTCGGGAGCCGCATGGTATGGCCCCTGACCCAGCACCCCGGCTAGAGCTCACGGGCTGTCTTAAAAGGGCTTGCAGGCCGGATCCGGCCCATGGGCCAGTTTGCCTGCCCCTGGCCTAGGGCATTAACCTGAGAGGTGGGACACAAATTAAAATTCCTGCGCCACTGTAGGTGTTGGAACTAGTGGTATGGGGGATGCTGCAGCACCCCCTGGCTTGAAGTATATACAGGGCTTAGTTTGGTTCAATGACTTTCAATGCCCTCACTATACACATTGTTCCAGCATCCCGGGGCTCCAGGTCAGGCAGAGGGAGGAACTTATTCTGGGTTTCCCATCTCCTGGCTGAGTGCCCTAACTACCAGCCTAAAGGTTCCCTAGTGGGTTACTATAACCTAACCTTACATACCTAATAACTGGTTGCAAAAACATTTTCAACAAAGTCAGCAGAATAATCAACAAAGTCAATGACAGAATGGGGCAGAGGCTCCAGGTCTCCAGTTGAAAGGAACAGAGGCATATGGAAAGTGGAGCCCCATTTTATACCCTTTCCTGCGTAGAGCTGTGAGGAAGTGGGTGAACAGGCTCCTCAATGGGCAATGGTTCCACTGGTCTATTGGACTCTGAGTGGATCTCCAAGTGTGAGTGTGCAGAGGCCACTTGATGAAAGATCATCATCAATAATGTAAGAGGTTGCTTTCACTTGAGGATCCCAAAGCACTTAACATTTAATTAACAGAGCCTCATGCTACCCCCACCAGTGAAAAAGACAAAGAGTAAGCCAGAATCACCTTGCCCTGACATACAGTTATCTCTGGGGTATGACAAAGTAGCTGTTTAAAACAGGGAGTGAAGGAGCATCCCATAACCAATTCAAAGCACAGGGGAAATTTAGGAAGGCAAAATGGAATCAACCTAAGTGTATATTTGACCAGGATAGCAGAGGATATTTAATGACCACAAAGGGTGAAGGTATCTGTTTTAGCTTAATAACAGATATTTCCAGCTGCCTAGTAATCTCTGGCCCCATAGGGAGGCACTGGGATCAGTACTGACCCTTCTGATTCACCCACAGCAATCACTGCAGAATGGTCTATCAAAGCTCTGATCACACCAACCCTGCTTCGCTTATGAAAATAGGGCTTACAGAGGAGTTATCTGTCTCCATACACACTGCATGCACCTTCTGACACGCTCATGTCCACCAACACACTGTGCCAAGAGCAAAACAAACTATTTTTTCTTAGAGGAAGGAAAACAAATGAAAGAAACAAAGTAAAGTCTCCTGGAGAAAATGCAGTGTCTCCCCGCTGCACAAGGTGCAGCAATCTATGCTCTGACACTCATTTTCAATAAGGTCTCTTTATACCACTCTGTCCTTGAGAATGCCCTTGTGCAGTGAGCTGTGGATATGTTTTTTCACAAAGGCTGATCTAATATTTCCAAACCCAGAAGTTAAAAAACCATGAATCAGCCTCCAAAAAAAACATGAGATAATTTTTAAAATTATCTCATTATTTTAAAGTCAAATAAATTGTGGATGCTTTTTAGAGTCATGGAATAGCAGGGTTGGAAGGGACCTCAGGAGGTCATCTAGTCCACCCCCCTGCTCAAAGCAGGGCCAATCCCCAAACAGATTTTTTTACCCCAGTTCCCTAAATGGCCCCCTCAAGGATTGGGCTGACAACTCTGGGTTTAGCAGGCCAATGCTCAAACCACTGAGCTATCCCTCCCCTGCCCAAGTCACTGAGTTTAAGTTCAGAATGGATCACCAGATCATCTTGCCTGACAGCATGTACAGTGCAAGCCACCTGGTTTCTGAGTCTTTAGGTTATACTTAGTCACATTTTCCAGCTTTTCTCTGTAACCATGGGGACTATACATATGTACACAAAAATAAAATTAAATGAAAGCTGGGTTTCTCTTAGGAGCTGGGGCTTTAAGAAAAACACCAAATATCACAATTTTGTAATAAAATTGTAAGAGTCAGTAACACCACCAGCCCTCGGCTGCTGAAGGGTGTGTGAGAATCATCCTGTGTCTAAAATGAAACTTGATTAACTTCCGCCTTGGCACCCCATTTGAGTCAATTACATTATCAATGTTTTTTTGCAACTCAAAAGGCCTAAACACCCATATTTGACATGCAAGCTAAGCTTCCCATTTTCATGTCTAGTTCTCTAACATCAGTGGCTTTCAACCTTTCCAGACTACTGTACCCTTTCAGAAGCCTGATTTGTCTTGCATACCCCCAAGTTTCACCTCACTTAAAAAAACTCCTTGCTTACAAAATCAGACATAAAAATACAAAAGTGTCAAAGCATACTCGTAATGCAAAATTGCTGACTCTCATTTTTACCATATAATTATAAAATAGATCAACTGGAATATAAATATTGTACTTACAGTTCAGTCTATAGAACAGTATAAACAAGTCATTGTATGAAAATTCAGTTTGTACTGACTTAGCTAGTGCTTTTTATGTAGCTTGTTGTAAAACTGGGCAAATATCTAGGTGAGTTGACATACCCCAGTTGAGAACCACTGCCCTAAATCACTAGAGAGAAGCATGCAATATTTATAGGCCCAAAGGGCAGGTTCTGGTCACATGATCAGAGGGTTGCTTGTGTCTGTTGCCCAAAAACTCGCTTCCTATTGCCTTACCTTTCTCCGAGCAGAGCTGGAAGCAAGTGAATGCCCTTGTCCTGATGACCTCAGCCACTGTGGAGACTTCAATCAAGCAATCAAAACTGATGGCAGAGCAGAAACAAAATGGATGTAGAAAGGCAGATAGGAAACTAGCCCCTGCACCTCCTAGCCAATGTAGGACTAGAAGGGACCTGCTAGGTCACTGAGTCCAGTCCTCTGCTGTTACAGGCAAATCTGTCATATAATCCCATTCCTAAATGTATCAAGATCCATTTTAAAACCAGTTAGGTTTCTTTCCCCCTTTCCTCCTATTGGGAGGCTTTTCCAGAACTTCACTCCTCTGGTGATTAGAAACCTTCTTCTGATTTCCAGCCTGAATGTATGCACAGCCCATTTATACCCACTTGTTCTTGTGCCAGCATTGTCTGTTTGGCTTACATAGCTCTTCTCCCTCCCTTTACACCCCAATATATATTTACAGAGAGAAATCCTATCTCCTCTAGCCTAACAAAATGAAGTCTGAAACAAGCCAAGCTCTTCCAGTCTTCTCTCATAAGATTAGGCGCTTCATTTCCCTGATCATCCTAGCTCTTTGCTGCACCTGTTCCAGAGTGAATTCGTCTTTAGTGAACACCGGTGACCAGAACTGCACACAGTATTCCATCAGAGGCACTACTTCCCCCTAACTCTGCGTGTGGCTGCTTTACACGCTCTTCTGTTTTTCTCTCCCTCTCTCCTTCATTTCCCCTTCTCATTCGATCTTCTTCCTGATGCCCTGCTGGGTTGGCCCCAACAAATGGACTTTGCTGTCTGCAGGTGTGCGTGCCGAGCCACGCTTCTATGAAAGCAGAAGTGAAAGCAGTTGTGAAATATAAGTAACTCCCTTGGTTATGATCGCAGCAGCAGATTCTCTGAAACATGGGGACTCTGGAAACATGCATCTGAAGAAATGGGTTTTTTACCCATGAAAGCTTATGCCCAAATAAATCTGTTAGGCTTTAAGGTGCCACAAGACTCCTTGTTATTTTTGTGGATACAGACTAACACGGCTACCCCCTGATACTGGAAACATATGGGCACTTTCACTTTTGACCCATTGCTTCTCCTCCCTCCCCAGTTATTCATGGTCAATGGGGGGAAAAAAGTTACCTGTCCATGGATATTCCCAGCTACTGTAGATGAAAGTGTCAAATGGGGAAGAAATGAGATGGAGGAGAAATTAATCATTAGCCAGCAATTGCTGCACATGAGCCCAGAGACTCCTATCAGTGCGCTGGGCTTCCAGTAATCATAGCGCTAAAGAATGAAACCCCTGGAGAGCAAAGCCAGCTGTGTATCCCTGGAATGGAACTGCTGCAGAGGGAGAAGGGCCAGAGGGAGCGATGTAGACAGTGCAAGGATCAGGACTGAGGAGGAGGAAAGAACAACTGGCATCTGTCCCAGCGACCCCACAGCATGGGTCTGTTTGTCACTAATTGCACACCAAACTGGCACTAGGCTGAATCAGTTGCAGGATGTGAGACTCTGTGCAATGCTTGGAGGGTGGAAATTCAGGGGTAGCAGGAAGCCTGAGAACAGGGGATGCAAGGGAGAGTAGGAGAGGTTTCTGCCCCTTTCCATAGCCTCTGTATCTCTGGTGCCTTTTAGCACTGTGGTCTCATTTTCTGTAGTATCTGTGCCCTTCACCTTGGGGACGCTGTTGGGACCAGGGAGACACTCCTCTCTGCCACACTCTGAGCCCTATGCTCTCTCCCCAACAAGTCTGTCACTGCCTCCTGCCTTAGTGAGAGCACCCCCTTCTGGGGCTGTGAAGCTATTCCCAGTCCCTGTGGGCTCATCACTGCCTGGACCCTTTCTCTGCTGCTCTCATCCAGCTCCTCTGCCTGTTGGATGTTCTTCCTTGTGTTTGTTTTTCTCATTCTGTATGGCCCTTGTTCGGCTGTCACTGCCTCCTGATTCAGTGGGTGACACTCCGGGGATATATGTCTCTGCTGCTCATAAATCCTGCAAGGATACAATGGCAGCCCGGCCACTGATCTCATCCAGCTTCATTTTAGTGCTTGCTTTTTTGAGCCAAACCCCCTTTCCTGCTTCCTTGTTGCTGGGATCTTTGTTCTTACTAGTTTTAGTGTCTTTTGAATTACCATTGAGAATCCAGCCCCCCTAAAGGCTTGGAGAGAGAGATAGATACTGGGGAGGAGTCTGCACTTCACCCCTTACAGGGCAGTGAGAGTCTTTAACCCCTATGTGGGAACAACCCCCCAACACACACACACACATACCCACACACATACAGTTGTTTCAGCTGAGCACAGCAGCCCATGCCCCACAATGTGCATTCCAGGTAGTGGGATCTTTGTGGGTCCCTAATTTTGGTCCATAGTTCTCTGCTGTCCCTGTTAGAAAGTTTTACCCACCTCTCTGATTTTCTGACACTTCAGCCCATGAGCTGCCATTCTTGTGCTGTCCCAGGCAAGGTCAGGAAGCTGTATCATGGACCCTCAGCTCACCAGGGAAAGCAGCATAACCACCTGCATTTCCTCACCTCCCCGCCCCCTGTCTGAGTTGGCAGCAGGTAAGACCAGCTTACTGGGGGCGTGCTGGAGGTTACACCCTGGAGCTGCAGATCCCAACATGTCTTTGGCCTGCGAGTTCAGTCTCAGAACAGATAAAACCAAGATTGGGAGGAGGGAAGAAGAAACAGAGAGACGGAGACATGAGAGTTGGGGGCGGGGGGGCTGCAAGCACTATCCAGCCCTGTTTGTATGGCGGGCAATTTCAGTAAAGCCTGTGACCAAAGGACTACCTCATATGTGTGATGTGAGACCTCAGCCAGAGTCAGAGGTAGAGCCAGTTGTAACTAACTACATGAGGAATTAAACCTTCCTTAGCCTACAGGAGGGTGGGTGTTTCCCAGTCCTGTTTAGGGGAAAAAAACTTTCTCTCAGGATGTTTCTGCTCCCAGCACACAAGGGTTAAATTTGCCTAATCCCTCAGTGGTTCCACAGTGCAGGGTTTTGTGGGGTTCTTTTTTTTTTGGAAGGGGGCATATTTACCAACCTAGACCATGTCAGTTTGCACAAATAGCCCACCCAGGGATAGGGAGAGGTATTACCCCCCCACCCCATTTCCAGGCTATCCCTTCACCTCAGGCTGGTGGGGGTGGGGGGGAGGAGAGAGCTGCCAGGGAAAGAGTTAAGAGAGCCAGAAAGCAGCAGCCTGAGCTGTGTCTGTTTGCTGTAGCCATGAGGGTTGCAGGACAGAAAGGAGGAATCTCTAGCCTGGAGGAGCCAGATGAGAGAAAGTCACCAAGAAAGGCAGCTGGGAGGTGAAGGAGGCCCAGATGAGCACGAGCTCTCCTTGTGCGCCACTCTTGGGAACCAGCTCTGGGACTCGCCCTCGCTTCCCAAAGTGACCGGTGGTAGAAACAGATGCCAGAGAACTGAATCACCATGTAACAGCGGATTGGTGCCACTGGGACCTCACTGCATAGAGGAGCCTATTAGTTACCAATAGGGTCTCACTCTGCTCCCCTGCTGGCTTGTGGGCAGCGTGATCTGCAGGGGAGAGAGAGCAAGAGGATAAAGCATTCATCCGAGGAGTGGACTTAAAGAATCTGCATGTGGAATTGTGGGTTCAGGGGCTGCTTGCTGTTCATGCTGAACTCCACCATGTGAGCCACCTTTTTGGGAGAGCTGTCGTGGAGCCCCTGACCTGTGCTCCTGACCCTCCAGTGATGTCTCACAATCCCTAGAGGACAGTGGCACTGTAGATGCCCCTACAGTGCTAACCTGGGGCTCCCATGCTGACAGGCACCCAGAGACAGCTCATGGTTGTTGTGGAGAGTGGGGGTACTTGCTCTTCGCAGTGCTGGACTGGGACTGCCCTGGGAGTGACTTTCTGGCACCAGGCGCTGGGGAGGAGGGAAAGGCATTTGTGCAGCTAAGGCAGAGGGACTGTGGCTAAGATTTCTCCAGCAAGAAGATGAAGATTGTCCAGCTGTATGTTGTGCTGATTTCTGTGCGGCACATCCGTGCTGTGACCTGGTTGTAAGTATGGTGTGGGCTGGAGCTTGCGTGACCTAACGGTCCCCTAGGGAGGTTGAGGGACCCTAATCCCCGCAAGAGACAATAGGCAGATCTCACAGGAAAAGGGAGGTGTAGGAGACCCCAGCACCCCAAAGAGACGCTGGGGGATCCCCTGGGGTGGGTGGAAGTCTGATCACATGGGGAGAGGGAGTCTGAGTATCCCTATGGGCTCTTCTAAGAGTGAGGCTATGAAGGGGGGTTTTTCCCTTTGAGCTATTAGCGTGTCCATAGCCCATCTCTGAGCGTGGCTAACTCCCTCTATCCCTCTGTGCAGGTACCTGGCAAAGCAGCCCTCCCTGCGAGGGACCCTGCAAGATTCCAGTGCCTGTGAGGGCTTGAAGGGCCTGGCAGAGGAGCAGGTGCGAATCTGCCAGCGGCAAGCGGAAGCCATGGACTCAGTGAAGCACGGAGCAGAGCTGGCCATAGAGGAGTGTCAGCACCAGTTTCACAACCGTCGATGGAATTGCTCCACTCTGCAGGGGCTACAGGTCTTTGGCAAGGTTGCCATACAAGGTCAGAGGTCAAGAGTTAGGCAGATCTACACAGTGCATGGAACATTTGCCATCAGTGCCCAACTTCTTGGCTCATGTCCAAACCCCAACCTAATGCTCACACTAAACCTAACTTTTAAACCTTCACCCTAGCCCTAAACCAAACCTTAACCGTACCACGCTTATCTTAATTCTAACAGTAAGTAGAACACTAAACTAACACTAGTACTCCGGCTAAACCACTCTCTAATGTTCACCCTGACTCTAATGGTCAATCAGACACTGATCCTAATGCTCACCTAGACTATTCATCCTAATGGTCAAGCATACTATTAAATCTAATGCTCACCAAACCCGAAGGGCGCGTGCTTGTGTTTGGAAAGTAGATTCAAGGCAACTGAAAGATACAGTGACTTTGTATTGATTTTGGTGAATTGTTTCAGCTGAAACAAAAAAGGAAAACAAAATGTTTCAATATTTTGGGCTAGCTTTACAAGGGGATTTAGGCACCATTCACAAAACAGGAGGAGGAGGCGTCCCCCTCCCCCGCAACCTTTTCACCCAATGGTTAGAGTAGTCACCTGGTATGTGGAAGACCCAGGTTCAAAATCCTGCTCAGGAGCAGGGACTTAACCCCAGCAGTCCTCCTTACCACAAAAGTATCCTGACCACCAGGGTATCCTGATGTGGGGCTTGCTCGATCTTTCCTGTTGAAGGTGTTATACTGTGGATAATTATAATAATTATTAAAATATAAATTATATAATTGCAAATAAAAAAATCCTTAGCACAGGGACTGGAAGCCAGGTGTCCTACTTCTCAGGTGGGGGGGCCTAACCACTGGGCTATAGAGTCATTCTCACTGTGGCCCAATGACTATTTAAGTATTTTATACACAGTGGAACAGCTTTAGTAGGAGATCTCAAGACAGCTCTACCCCAGAATAGCTTGAGCATGCACCTGGGAGCCTTCCCTTCTCCCTCCCACGGATAAGTGCCCCAGCTGCTGAGCTAAAGGTTATCATGGGGGGCACCACCTACTTCTTCAGTTTGTGAACAGAGCCCTTCATTTCCTTTGCTTTTTAAAAAACATTTACAACTTCCAAAAATGAAACAAAATGTTTCGTTTGACCCAAAATGATTTTTCCCTAATTTGATTCTTCAAAAATACGTTACTGTTTCAGTTTGAGCCAACCCCCCCCCCCCTTTTTTTTTTTGCAGAACTGCCAGCAAACCAAAAAAATAGTTATTTGCCTTGATTCAGTCCTGAGAAATGAGGCTGCAGGCCATTCACTTGGAGGGATGACTGAAGGCTTGCTGACCCCCTCAGGGCTGCAGGATGGTTCCTGTGCTCAGCCTCACTGCATGCTCTCTGGTTCTCCCCCTAAAAAAATTCCCTCTGAGACTTGCATCCGCTTCCCTCCCTGCTGGGGACATGAGACCTCTGGGACGGAGGAGCCCAGAGCTGCGTGCATGCCATGTGGGATCTCCCTGGTGCCCTAGCACGAGGGGCTATCCTCTCCCTGCTGTGGGATCCAAGACCTCTGAGGATGTAGCAAAACTCCCTTTAATGATTCACCAGTGCGATCTCTGTTTGAACATCTCCTTTCTGGGAGTGACACAGCATTATCACAGAGCCTCTGCGTGTCTCAGGCTGCCTCAATGTGTCTAATACAGATGAAACTGCAACGTTTCCTCTCTCCACAAATGAACTGAAGGAGAAATTCCTTAGACAAATTTTGAAGAAATTGTTCCTTCCAAAGGCTACTTCTGTCTCTTCTATAGGTACACGAGAATCTGCTTTCATTCATGCCATCTCATCAGCGGGAGTGGCGTTCGCTGTGACCCGGGCCTGCAGCCGTGGGGAGCTGGAGAAGTGTGGATGTGATCGCAAGATCCGTGGAGTCAGCCCAGAAGGTAACAGAAGGTGGTTGGTGCTGGAGAAAGAAGCCCCCCATTGGCATGGGAAGAACTGCAAGGATGAATGGGAGCAGACAACAAAGCTTGCTACAAATCCCTGGGAAGGGGACGGTGCAGAGAAGAGCAGAAAAATAAATGGGGATGGAGAGTGCCGCCACTGCATGCCCCTGGGATGAGAACAGTATAGGGAGGGTGGGGCCAGGGAGATATGAGCAGAGTGATCTTCTTTTCCCTGCTTGGGAAGCCTGAACACCTCTACATCTGCCCCCCACACCTGGAGCAGCCTCTCTGCCTCATGGACTCTCTCTCTCTCTTCCCCAGGATTCCAGTGGTCAGGCTGCTCTGACAACCTGTCCTATGGTATTGCCTTTTCTCAAGCCTTCGTGGATAACCCTGAGCGGAGCCGTGGTGTCTCGTCCAGCCGAGCACTCATGAACCTGCACAACAATGAGGCTGGTAGGAAGGTAAGGTTGGTACCATGTGCTGGGGAACGTACGCAGATGGCTGAGCCTCTCGTTGGGGGCCAGAGCCTGTCCCATCCCCCACTCCTTTTGTCCAGATTAGAGTGGTGGCACCCACAAACTGATTACCTCTGAGGAGATCCCTTCCCTTCTGATTGGATCCAATTCCCTGCCTTTCCTTCAGAGTCTATCATTGCTCTGCCCCAGAGCAGAGCCTGTTCTTTATATGCCTTGGAGTGGATCCCAATCCCTCAGCTCCACCTCCCTCAGAGCAGCTTTCTTTCCCTCCTACAGTCTAGATGTGGATTTCCCTTCCTCTGCCTCTTTCTTAGAGTGAATCTATTTCCCTCACTCTGCCTTCAGGCGATTCCCCATCCCTTCACCTCTTTTGAATGAATGGTTCACTTTCCCCAGCCACTGCCTCCTGAGTAGGCCCCTGACCCTCCCTCTGACTCACAGTGGATCTTGTTCCTTTCCTTTGTGGCAGAGTAGATCCCATCTTCTACTACCTCAGAGTGGATCCCTTTCTCATTTTTGAGAAGGCCTGCCCATATCCCTCTGCAAAGGGATCACTGTAGTTCTGGGCAGGTCCTTTCCCCCCATAGTGGATCCCTTCAGCTGATGAGTGGATCAGTGACTTGTATTTCATATTCCTGTGAGCAGCCTCTGTTCCCTGTCACACACCTTAGAGTGACCCCTTTTCCCCAGGCCTCCCTTTCCCTGACTCTCTGTGCCACACTCCCCACGTGCAGCACCCCCTGGGTGGTAAGAAGAAGCTCCACTGTAGGCTTAAATCCACCTCTCACTGGGACCCTCAGGTGGGCTGCATGAGGCCCTCCACCTCCTGCTGACAGACCCTTTCTACTTGCCAGGCCATCCTGTCCCACATGAAGGTAGAGTGCAAGTGTCATGGAGTGTCAGGTTCCTGCGAGGTCCGCACCTGCTGGAAGGTGATGCCCCCATTCCGCAAGGTGGGCAATGTCCTGAAAGAGAAATTTGAGGGGGCCACGGAGGTGCACCCCAAGCGGGTTGGTTCCCGCAAGCTCCTGGTGCCCAAGAGCTCCCGCTTCAAACCCTACACAGCTCACGACCTGGTCTACCTGGTGGCCAGCCCAGACTTCTGTGACCGGGACCCCCACAGTGGGGTCTTTGGCACCTCCGGACGCCAGTGCAACCGGACGTCCCATGCCATGGATGGCTGCGAGCTGCTGTGCTGCGGGCGAGGCTTCCACACGGCCCAGGCCGAGGTGGTGGAGAGATGCAGCTGCAAGTTCCACTGGTGCTGCTCAGTCAAGTGCAAGCAGTGCCGCCACCTTGTGGAGGTGCACACCTGCCGGTGAGGGGGAGCTGAACTGAGCTGGGGGGAGGGAGCAAGTGGTGGGCAAGAGTGCCAGCACCAAGAGGCGGGGGAACCTTGGGGAAGACATGGGGAGGGACTGAGAGCTCCAGAGAGGAATATACACATGGGGGGGGAGGGGAATGGAGACCCTTTACCACCCCAATGAGGAGGGAGCTGATTGCTCCAGAGGGGGCATCTCTGGGGGGGCTGCACAGAGGTTGCTCCCCACTTACAGAGGGGTTTGTCTGGGATGTGGCTATTTGGGTTTACTCGCTTGTGATGGCATTCTCTGAATTTTGGGGGGAGGGGAGGGAGGAGGGACATGGGGTTGAACACACAGAGTCAAATAAACCCTTAAAATATTAGGAATAAAATTATTGTATTAGAAAAAGATGCGAGCGTGAGCTACTGTATGTGTGAAACCCCGGGTGGGCACTTCCATGCATGCACTGGGGTGGGGGAGACTGCGCTCAGAGTCCATTCTGAAGGCTCAGGACTCCAGTGCCCTTTGTATGCAGTTAAATGCGGGGCATTGGTGAATGTGTGAATGCGCAAGGGGAACCAGTGAGAGTGCAAGAGACACTGCTGACAAAGCTAGTGTGGATGAAGGAGTACTAGGGAGAGGATCCACGTGGTTCAAAAAGAACAGTAGCCAAAAGAACAGAGAAAGTGAAGCACGTTGGCTGAACAGGCTCTTTATAAACCAAAACATAATATAGGAAACAGCCCACCGGTTGTGTCCATGGCAGGAGGCCTGAGGGTAAAAGACATTGTGGGCTTTGGGCAAGGGCCATCAGGCAGGAACCTGGAAACTGGCAGAGACTCCAAGTGAATCACCCCAGGGCTGATGCCGCTCCTGTTGCTGGAGTCCCTGTTGCTGCTGAGCCTTAGAGGCACCTGGGGGACAGCTGAAACTGTACAGTGCCCAGGTTGGTGTCAAATGAAATGCCAAGGTCAAGGATTCCCCAGTGAATTCTGGGGTGCTGTCATTCACACTGCTGTATGGAGCAGAGAGGAGGCTGTGGCATTTGGATGAAAGCAGGGGTGGGCACCAGACATTATCCCTGGGGACAGAGAGACAGACAGAGGTTGGGAAAAGTTGCTTCAGGTCCTATCAAGTTTCTCCTCATCTCTCTGCCTCCACAGGGTCCATTCAGTGCCCTATGCCCCCTCTTTCCTTCCTCCCTGGGGTCTCCCTCTGTCCTCTCTCCTCCACTCATCCCTCAGTCAAGCTGAAGAATTTCTGGCTCCAGAGCAGCACCTCCTCCTCGCCTTTCTCTTCACTCAGCACTTGGTATGTCTCGTTCCTGCGGCAACCATGACGAAGCACCTGAGCAGATAGACAGAGAGATAAATAACCTTATCCCCAGAGACTGGTGCAGACCCCTCTCTCCCCCACCCTAGAGTCAAGGGACCCAAACACCAGTCAAGGGAATCCTGGGGGTGAAAGGAGCTGTCTCCCCGTAACATGAGCCCTGCAAGTATGAGCCTGGCCAATGGAGGGCCAGGAAGAGAGGTCCTGTCCCTAGGTCACTGCAGGGTGGAGACCTTGGGTGAGGAGACCCAGTCAAAGGTAGCAGAGGGGCAATCCCTGATGGAAAATGTAGCTGGGCTGCACTAGGCTGGTGACCTGGGATTTATTTATTTTTCTCCCATTTTGTTCTCCATAATTTCAGATTTAATTAAAAATAACTTTTTGAAGGTTAAGGGCCTGAGATATACACGAGGTTAGACTAGATGGTCTAATGGTCCCTTCTGCCTTAAACTCTACAAATCTATGACCTAAGTTTCTAGCCCTGATGGTTGTGAAGAAAACCTTCAAAATATGAACTAATGACATCTGCCTGAATCTGCAGACAGCTTGAAACAAGGGCTCTGAGAGGCTTAACCTGCCACGTTTATTTCAGTGGGTGCTAACTCACATGTCCAATTATGCTGATTTAAAATGTCAGCACTGTTATCTGAGAGACAAGGTCAGTGAGGTAGTATCTGTTAGCAATGTCCGTCCCAGGATCTTAGAGCGACAAGGTATCTGTTTTACATCTAATTACAGCTGTGAATAAGAAGGAAGGAGGAAGATCAATTTATGGAATTTTGCATAATCTACTGTGAGTGACCTTTGAGTTTGTGCTCCTAGTGCATGGTGCTTGGAAGATACACAACTTTTCTGCCCCCAGTCTGTGAAGCCAAAGGTCTTCGAGAAGGAGTGGAGCCTGGGGGGAGTCTAGTCGACTCTGGTGGTGGGTATGGGGTGTGATGTGATAAAGTAGTGGGATAGCTCCCTTTGATGGACACCCAGCCAGCCAGTTAGCTGTAAAATCCCTCTTGGTAGCTGTTCTTTACTTGCTTTATCTCTAAAGGGTTAAAAAGTCCCCCAGGTAAAGAGGGGGAAAAAAAGTGGGCACCTGACCAAAAGAGCCAATGAGAAGGCTAGAACTTTTTAAAATGGGGAAGGAAACTTTCCCTTTGTCTGTTGTTCTCTTGGCTGTAGGGACAGAACAAGGAACAATGCTCTCAAGTTGAAGTGAGGGAGGTCTAGGTTGGATATTAGGAAACACTGTTTCACTAGGAGGGTGGTGAAGCACTGGAGGAGGTAGTGGAACCTCCTTCCTTAGAAGTTTTTAAGGCACGACTTGACAAGGCCCTGGCTGGGTTGATTTAGTTGGTGTTGGTCCTGCTTTGAGCAGGGGATTGGACTAGATGACCTCCTGAGGTCTCTAATATTCTATGACAGAGCAGCAGTGCTGTAACCAAGAATGCTGTGTAAGGTTTGAACGTTTAGATAAATGCGATCATGTTTATTCTTTATTTTGGCTTGTGGCTCTCCTCTGTGCTAACTCCAGATGCTTTTGTTTGCTTGTAACCTTTAAGCTGAACTCCCAATAAAGCTATGTTGGGTACTTGATTTTTGGAATTGCTCTTTTAAAATCTAGCAAAAGCCCAAGTTCCAGATGTATTTTCTTTCTTTTTGTCTTTAATAAAAATTTACCTTTTTTAAGAACAGGATTGGACCTTCTAAGAGGTTTGTGCACATGTTGTTTAATTAGCTCATAGCCACAGCTACTTTCCTTTGTTTTCTTTCTCAGCTCTTCCCTGGGGTGTGTGTGAAAGGGCTTGAGGGTACCCCACAGGGAGGAATTCCAAACTGCTCCTTCCTGGGTTCAAAGGGGTTTTTTTGCATTTGGGCGGTGGCAGCATTTACCAAGCCAAGGTTAGAGAAAAGCTGTAACCTTGGGAGTTTAATACAAGCCTGGAGTGGCAAGTATTAATTTTTAAAATCCTTGCGGGCCCCCACCTTCTGCACTCAGAGTGCCAGAGTGGGGATTCAGCCTTGACATGGGGTCAGGTGGATTTCTCGTTGACCTTAGTGGTTGGTGCACCTTCCTCTGCTGCTTTCTCCCCACTGGCACCATTGCATCGATTATACTTAGATTTTTCAAAATCATAAAGACTAGAAAAACTTTTTGATGTTCATTTAAATTTAAATTTTATCACATGAGTCCAAGGCACATGGTATGTGCCTGGTTCTAGGTATAACTAAATCCCACTGAGGAGTCAAGCCTGAAGAGTCCAGCAGAGGATCTCTGATCGTGTTTTGAACATCTGCACCATCTACTACAAGTGGCATCTCTTTTTGGAAACCCAAGTGGCTGAAGCTTGATGTTTGGGTGGAGCTTAGGAGAGTACCACCACACCCACCCCACCCCAATTCAAGTCCTGCAGGAGGGGAAAATCCTGGGGCAGGGAAGGGGCAGGACAGAGCCAAGAGATGGGGAAACTGGAGTTGGGAGGGCTGCCATTCTGGACAGTGAATGGTCAGTGTGGAGCTGGGTAGATCCCTGGGGAGTGGGGCAGCTCCTCACCTTCTGGCTGCTGAGGCTGCGCTGTAGGCACTGGTGACTCTTGAATGCACAGTAATTAGGGTGCTGAACTCTATCTGAGTCACAGATCTGGGGAGAGAGGAGTGAAATGTTAGAGAGAAAATAGAGGCGAGGAGGAGGGGTGAGGGGACAGTGGGGTTCAGCACTTACTTTGTTTGGGAAGTCTCCTCCTTGGAAGAAAGCATATTCCACTTGCAGCCAAAGGATCACGCGGGGGTCATCACAGCCGTGCGTGGCCAGGCGGCCACACCAATAATCTGCACGCAGCCCGCCGTACACCTCCATCCCATAATACCCCATTGCCTCCAGGGAACCAACCTGCAAACAGAGGGGAGGATTAGAGACAGGCAAGTGTCCCTAATGCAATGCCCCGATTGTGCCTAACCTAAGACCCTGCCTCACAGCCTTGGGTACAAGCGGAACTGGGTCTGTACCTTATTGCCCACAGCCTGATACTGGGCAGAGATGTCAGGGTTGATGTAGGTAGTGAAGGTGCCAACATCGCAGTGAACACGTCTCAGATCTGACACCCCATGGCACTGCTCCCTCTTCAGTGAGCAGAAGGCACAGTCGGGGCACAGTTCCATGTGGTGCCTTCCAAGACTATCACACACCTAGAGAGGAAGAAAACGGCAGGGTGAAGGGGCTGTGGTGGACTGAGTGGGGCAAGGAGGGAGGGCATGGGGAGACTGAGAGCTGGTCTCAAGGGCCTCCCATGCTCTTGCACCAGACTCTGTGTGTAGGTCCCATCTAATTTATAATCTAGCCACTCCAGCCCCAGCCTCTTCCAACAGAAGGGACTGTAGAGAGCAGAGCCAGAGCACTGGCTAATTGGGGAGTTCTCATACACTCCCATACCAGATGCTACAGTCAGGAAGCCACAGAGGCTAGATAGTGATTCTTACCGAATCCCCAAATCCAAGGGTTCTTGCCTCCATTTGCTTCCAAGCCTGGGTAACGGCTGATGATAGGCAGATCCCCTCCAGCATTGCATAGCAGAGAATCACCAGAGCCTCATCCCTCTCCAGAGCTAAGAGGCTAATGCAGAGTAAGAAACAGAGAAAGGAGCAGCAAGTCAATTTCTGGGATCTGTAGTTTCCTGCTGGTTCTTTAAGAGATGAGCAGAGAGTGCTGCACTGGCTCATAGTCCAGAAGTTCTGTGTGTTTGTATGAGTGGCAGGCATGTGTGCAGTGTTTGTATGTATGTATATGTGTAATATGTATGTGTATTAGTGTATATTTATCAGTATGTGAAGGGGAATTTGGACAATGACTAGCATTACTGAGTTATCAGGTGGCACTACTGCAGTTCTTGCTAGTTTTGTTTATTTGAAGATATAGGAATTAGATCTTGGAGAACTGCTTATTGTTAGCTGTGGTGATACACAACACAACAGTGCGCTGGACAAGGAAGTTTCATGCATTTTTAGTGTGCACATAATTGTGTGTGTGTATGCTTGCGAGGAACTCAATAGGCATGGGCCCAAGAGTGGGTGTGTGAGGAACTCACTGTGCACATGCATGCGGGTATTTTTGTGGGCATGAGAAGGCCTCAGCCATGCATGTACAAGAGTATAGGTGCAAGAAACTCTCCAGGCATGTGCACAAGGTTGTGGTTGTGCAGCTGTATAATGAGCTCTCCAAAGGTGTGGATGAGGCACTCACAGTATGTGTATGTGCATGAGTGTGTTACCAGACCACAATGAACTGGTCCTATATCTAAACAAATCCTACTTAATAACAGCAGACAACCACCTACTACAAACCCTCTACAGATAACGCAGGGAAAAGATCTGGAGACAAAATTAAAAAGAAAAATATGAGACCGCCCTGAAAACTTCAAAAACCTAATGAATGCTGTAGCGGGGTGAGCAGTGGTATGGGGGCCAGTGGTAAGGCGGATCACCAGCTTGCAGGGGGCGCTCCAGGACGCTGGAAGAGCTAATTTCCATGGATGACCAGCAGGAGGCACCGCAGGGGTGAGTCCACACCCTTACAAGTGGTGGAGAATGCGGGCAGGAGCGGTCCACCCCTGACACAAGGGGCTAGAGCACAGACAGTGGGATTATCACCCAGAGACTTTGGAAGAGGACAATGGAACCCTAGTATACTAGGGTGTATTTTGAAGAGGCCCCAGGGGGTAACTCTGGTTGGGGGACAGGTGTCTGCACCCTGGACGAAGGGGGCTGATGAGCCACAGAGATTATGGTGCAGTGGGCCCTCCACAAGCAGTTGGGCCAGCTGGTGGACGAGCAGCGGGCCCTGGCAAGGATCCTCTGGCAGGAGTGGCAGAGGAGAAAAACTTCTTATACCTGCAGAAGGCAGGGACATGTAAAGAGGGATTGTCCCTATTGGGATGGGGGCAGGGCACCTCACCCCAAAGAGAGACAGGGACAAGTCCCACAGCTAATCCGCTTGGTGAGGGGACCCAGGTGGCTGAGGACATGTTGGGCCTGTAGGCGACAAGGGCACCTGCAGTGGGCATGCCCAGGCCTGAGGCAGTGGGTCCAGATCAGCCCCGGTAAGGGGGCAGGACCTGGAAGGACCCCGAAAGGTCCAAGGCAGCCAAGAGGCAGGGAGCCTGCTGGGGCTGCCGTGAACTGAGCCACATAAGGAGGCACTGCCCCCTCAGGGGAGCTGAGGCGTGGCCGGTGGAAGTGCCTGGAGACCCGGAAGGGTTGAAGCATGAAGAGCTGGTGAAGGCGGCACCCGGGACAGAGGGGACCCCGTGGGAGGTTGGGACCTAGACCATCGCTGGGCATGCCTTCAGCTGGGGAATAGGGACAGAGGGGGCCCAGCAAGAGGCCAGAACCCAGGTGGTAGTGGAAAGGGTTGCGGTAGGCACCCAGACCCTGAAGGAAGAGGGTCCGGGGGAGTCTGGCCTGCGCGCGCAGCTGGAGGCCCGCCGTGATGCCAAAGCGAGAGCCCTGGACCTCACGCAAGAGTATGTGGCCGTTGTCGAGGAGGAGACCCGTTTGCGTAAGCGACTGGAGGAGTCAGAAAAGAAGCGGGTGGCGCTGGAGGCACATGGGCGACTGGTCCAGGCCAGCAGACATCCCTACCCCCAGGGGTGGTGATCTTGGGGGGGGGTGCAGCAGGGTGAGCGGGTGTAGCGGGGTTGGAAAAGCCCTGCAGAGGGCTGGGGCTGGGAAAGGGAGCAAAACCCTGGCTGATTGGGAGAAGTGGCTGCAGCTGGGGCCACACCCCAAACAGACCAACTGGGCCTTACAAGGTGGCCAGGGAAGCCAGAAGCTCTGGACTCTCTCTCTCTCTGCGGACGCGGCAGGTAAACAAACCGGCCCTTCCCACCAGGGTGCTTACCCTGGCGAGCCGGGTGCCAAAGGTTGCCGATCCCTGCTCTAGAACAATCTCCAAACCAGGGTTTTCCAGTAAGTACTTCTTAGTAGAATTCACAATGCTGAGTTATGCAGTGTTGTTGTAGCCATGTTGATGTAACCCTGACTTAGGCACCTAGCAGCTCTATATAACACATTTGAAGAATTAGGCACCTGTGAATGGCATTCACAGAAGCCAGCATATGGAGAAGGGAGCTGCCTAAGCTAGCTAGGAGGAAATCTCAAGGAGAGGGGCACCTAACTCTAGGCCAGAGGGAAGCTTCTATCTCCTCTCAGAATTCACAGCTGTGAGCCCTCCCCTGGAATTAAGCACCTAAGTTAGGTCAGATCAACCCCTTCTCTGGAAAAATGCAAGAGAGGGACCACTCTACCCTATTATAGTCAATAGTCCAGTGGTCAGGGCTCTCACCTGGGCTGTGGAAGACCTGTTTTCAAGTCCTGCTCTTCTGAATTTGGGCCTCCCATATCCTAGATGAGTACCCTAGCCAGTAGGCTAAGGAATATCTGGGGGTGGCCTCTCTCAATCTCTCCTATTGAAGCTGCTCCACTTTGTATAACTGAATAAATAATCAGAGAAGCAGAGACTCTTTCACAGCACAGGTGAGTGCCTGAACCACCAGGCTATAGGGTCAATCTCTTCTGCTCTTTGGCCAAATAAAGATTTGTTTGCAGTGCATAACAACAATAACCTTTTTTGGTCCTATAAAACCCCTAAACAATAATACAGATTTTTAAGCATCATCTACTGGCACATTTTTATTAACTGTTTCCAGATATACAGACATACAGCACACTTGTAACATCTCTCTTGCCATAAAAGAAACAATCATTTAAATTAGTTTTTAAATTTATTAGGCAACTTTATTGCTCTTCCATTCTAACTGATGATATTTTGAGTCTCTTTCCCGCTCTTTCTGTTTGCCTGCAGGAAAATTCTGTGCTGCTAGATTTTCTGTCATCACCATAATGACAAGTCATGAGGGTTGCTAGTAGCTGCATCCATGTGGACTCACTTAAGTCATTCCGAGAGATCAGCTGCTCCTTGGCTGATCTCAGGAAACAATAGCTGCATTGGGAGAATTGGTGTTATACTATCATCATGTATGATGTTTGCTTCTTTTTGCATACATGTTCCAGCCCTCCATCTCTTGTCTCTCTCATTAGGAACTACTTATACTCTGACTAGCTGTCGTATCTGGAGCTCAGAAAGCTCTTTGTCTTTTAGCTATAGTAGTATTTGGCTTCTTGTCACTGCTCTGTAACTCGGTCTGTCACCTTTTCCATCGCTACTGGTTTCAAAAGCTTATTTGCTGTGAGTAGTGGAGTCCAGGGTCTGCACGATATGAGATGCTTTAATGGGCTGCAGCCCATGCACCCATGCTTTCTGTTACTGTATTTCTCCAGCCCAGCAGAGCTGTCCATGGATCTTCACTATCCCAGTTTGTCTTTTCTAGTAGTTTCTTGGCAATCTTGACAGATGCTTCTGCTTTGCTATTAGACTGGCTGTGATAGGGAGAGGATGGGAAATGTTCAAATTCCCAACATGCAAACTGAGGTCTATTATCTATGACAAGAGTCCTGAAATTCCATGCCAGGCAAACTGAGCTTTTCAGCATTCAGTGACAGAGGCTGCTGCTGTTGTATATAAGGGAATTTATTTCCCAGTAATCCAAATACTCATCAACCATCAAAAGGTAGGCTTGATTTCCCACTATACAAATGCTCCAGGCTGATCATCTTGTAATAAACTGCTCCCAATGCTCACTTGCTAGCATCAGATAGAATAGTTACAAGTTCCTTCGCAATTTTACATAATATTTTAGGTAAACTGGGTGCCCTTTCAAACAAAACGGTGTGTTCAGACATGTAGGAACATTGAGTGCAGGCCATACCTACGGAATGAGGGACTGTAGCCTGGACAGCAGCAACAAAGAACTCAGACAAGCTCCCATTGTGATGCTGTGGTAGAAAGGGCTAATGCAATCCTTGGATGTATAAACAGAGAAGTAGTGAGTAGTAGGAAGGTGATTTTGCCTCCATATACAGCATTGGTGAGATGGATTCTGGAACAGTGTGTCCAGTTCTGGTGCCAAAATTATAAAAAGGTTGTTGAAAAATTGGAGGGTGTGCAGAGAAGAGCCACAAAACTGACTCAAGGACTTAAGAAAATGCCTTAGAGTGAGAAATTTAAAGAGCTTAATCTGTTTAGTTGATCCAAATGAAGATTAAGAGATGACTTGATTACAGTGTATAAATCCAGTACCTTCATGGGAAGAAAATACCAGGTACTGAAGAGCTCTTAAATCTAGCAGAGAAAAGCAGAACAAGAACCAATGGCTGGAAATTGAAGCGAGACAATTTCAAATCAGAAATAAGGCACCGTTTTTTAACAGTAAGATTGATTAACCATTAGAACAAACTATCAAGAGCTGTGGTGGATTCTCCATCTCTTACTGTCTTCAGATCAGGGCTGGATGCTTTTCTTGAAGATAGACTTTAATCGAATACTTTAATCAAAAAAGTTATAGGGCTCAATAAAGGAGTAACTGGGTGAAATTTGCTGACCTGTGACACATTAACACCTCTCAGGAATGATCTAGGTGTACTTAGTCCTGCCTCCGTGTGTGTGTGTGTGTGTGTGTGTGTGTGTGTGTGTGTGCGCGGGGGGGGGGGTACTAGATGGTCTCTTTTGGGCCCTTCCAGTCCAGCATTTCTATACTTTTGCAACAAAATGACTGGATGAACTAATGGTCCCTTCTGACCTTAAACTCTGTGTGTTTATGAATTAACAAATCCCACAAATTACTGTATATCTTGCACATTTGTGCAGAAGGAATGCCCCACATGGCTTGGACCGTCTCAGGGCTTGGGTTTAAGCCCTGTGCTGTTCGAAGGTGTCTGATATACGACATAGCTGACAGGCAGGATCTATTTTTTTTCCCCACTCAGTTTGAGATTCACTGACATGTACTATAAAGCAGTACATGATCATGATCAGCATTAATCTCTTTGAGGGAGTCTCCACAAGCAAACACTAAGGTGTCATCTGCAATTACATCAGCCCCCTTGGGTCTCTCTAGCACATATCTCTGGTATGCTTCTAGCACTAGAGGAAAGGCACATGGCATTCACAGCCATCTAGATCTGACCAGAAGGGTCCAGAAAGACATCAGATGAGGGCTTTCTTCACCAGGTGTTAGTACCAGAAACCATCTTTGGACAAGAAAAGACCTTTGCCTTTGGCAGGATCCCTTCAATTGTTGATAAATGAGAACAGGAACATTGTCGAGTTTTCTTGAGGAGTAAAAGGTCAGTGCATAGGCAGAGTTTGCTTGGTTTTCATACAGATACCATATTTATTAGACACAACTCTCTTTCAGACTCCATCTCCATGAGATTGTCAGTCTGTTTTTTAAAGTATCTTCTTCAATGGAACGTCTTTTCTGTGTCATGCTCATTGTTGCAGTTTCACCCCGGGTTGATTTCCAAGGGCCATTCTCCAGGAAGGCGTCCAAGGCCTGTAAAAGCATCCCAATGATAGGGACTCTTTAATGCAATGCTTCATCTGTCATTGGCAAAAGCCCACTGGTTCTGCTGAGGCACCTGTGGCATTTCAATTACAGCAGAACCCTGTTTATCGGACCTATTTGGGACCGGAGCCAGATCGGATAATCAAAAATTGGAATAATCTGAAGAATGGGAAAGTGAGAGTCTGCAGCGCCATCTAGTGGCTACATGAGAGATCACCTGCTCTGGACCAGTGTGAGCTGGTCGTTTGGTTAATACGAAGAGCCAGAAAATGGAGAGTCAGATAACGGGGTTCTACTGTATTTCAAATATGAATCATCCCAGGGGTTAAATTAATGTGCCATTGGAGAGATTTAGCCTGGAGTTGTTTGTTTTCCAGTAATGTGAGTGATTTATCTTGTGCAATTTTACAGTAATCTTTGCCTTGCAAGTAGAGCAACTGCCAGTTTGACATGGGAATGTCAGAGCTGGGTCATGTCTGAAGTTTTAGTTTTGCAAACCATAATTTTCCTTCATAGTTCATGGCCTCAGTGCAGTGGGTGTTGGCGAAGACAGAGCTGGGCTTTAGACTCCTTTTAGTTGCTCTTGAATTCAACCTTCAGATAGCGAGCCTGGCTTCCCTCACCTCTCTCCGTGGAAACCGGCGGTCCAACCACTCTGGGGCTGGATCTCTGGGGTGCAGCCCGTTTACTACTTGTGTTAATACAACAGGCCGAGCTGGGTTTGGCACCCCTCAGTCCTCTTTCTCCAGGCACCTGTGAGAACCGGTGATTTAGCTGCCAAAGGGAATACAGCATTTAGGAGAATGGGCTAACAGCAAAGACTCCTATGCACGTATTTCCTTACCTAGGCATAACCATTGCTCAGATTGGTCCAGCTTATTCCCCAGTCTGGGCAGGGAGAGTCAGGTCATGGCTACACTTGCAGATGTAGAGCGCTGGGAGTTAAACCAGCCTTCGGAGAGCGCAGTAGGGAAAGCACTCCAGTCTGTCCACACTGACAGCAGCAAGCGCACTCACGTGGCCACATTTGCGGCACTTGCCTCGGCTTTGGGAGTGGTGCATTATGGGCAGGTATCCCACAGAGCACCTCTTCCCATTCTGGCGCTGTGGCTTGTGGGAAGAAGCCAGGGGGTGCAGAGCATTCTGGGTCCTGTCCCAACGTCCCGTGATGCATCACTTCGCATCCCAGCAATCCCTCTGCTTCAGTCCACATTTGGCGCTATCTTTCAATGTTTTTTGTGCTGCGCGCTCTGTCTTCCCTTTCGATTTGCAGGAATGGAGCCCGAACTGCTGAGGAATATGCTGACGAGTCTCACCAGCACGTAACGTTTGGCAGTCGAGTTACTCCTAAACATCCAAACTGACAGTGGGGACTCCGACGATATCGACTCAAGTAATGCATACAACACGAGATTGCTTGTGTCATTCATGGACATGCTCACCACTGTGGAATACCACTTTTGGGCTCGAGAAACAAGCTCTGAGTGGTGGGATGACATCGTCATGCATGTCTGGGATGATGAGCAGTAGCTGCAGAACTTTCGGATGAGAAAAGCCACTTTCATGGGACTGTGGATGAGCTCACCCCCACCTTGCAGCACAAGGACATGAGATTGAGAGCTGCCCTGCTGGTGGAGAAGCGGGTGGCTATTGCAATCTGAAAGCTGGCAACTCCAGACAGCTACCGATCGGTCGCTAACCAGTTTGGAGTGGGAAAGTCGACTGTTGGAATCGTGTTGATGCAAGTTTGCCGGGCCATTAATTGCATCCTGCTCAGAAGAACAGTGACTCTGGATGCATGACATTGTGGCTGGCTTTGCACAAATGGGTTTCTCTAACTGCAGAGGGGTGATCGATGGGACGCATATTCCAATACTGGCACCAAGCCACCTAGCCTCTGAGTACGATAATCGGAAGGGGTATTTCTCTATGGTTCTCCAGGCGCTTGTGGAGCACCATGGGCGCTTCATTGACATTAATGCAGGCTGGCCTGAAAAGGTGCATGACACATGCATCTTTTGGAACACTGGCCTATTCAGGAAGCTGCAAGCTGAGACTTTTTTCCCAGACCAGAAGATCACCGTAGGGGAAGTCAAAATGCCCATTGTGATCCTTGGAGACCCCATTTACCCTTTAATGCCGTGGCTCATGAAACCCTACGCAGGGAGTCTTGACAGCAGCAAGGAGCGGTTCAACAACAGGCTGAGCCGGTGCAGAATGGCTGTGGGGTGTGCTTTTGGCTGTTTCAATGGCTGCTGGTGCTCTCTGTATGGGAAGCTGGACTTGGCTGATGACACCATCACCGCGGTTATATCCGTGTGCTGTATCCTCCATAATGTTTGTGAAGGGAAGGGTGAACGATTCACTTAGGCATGGAACTCAGAGGTTCAACACTTGGAGGCTGAATTTGAATAGCCAGAGAGCAGGGCTATTAGAGGGGCCCAGCACAAGGCTGCAAGGATTAGGGATGCCTTGAGGGAGCAATTTGAGGCTGAAAGCCAACAGTAATGTCTGGTGCCCTGCACGGGAGTGAAGTGCAGGGGTTCCAATGTTAGTAGGAATCTGTGTTTGCTATGCTGACTTGCAGTGACTGTTGCTTTCCTGGGCTAAGGTATCTTTTACGTTATGCAATAATAAATAATGTTTTCAAAGCCAAAAAATCCATTTATTGAAAAGAAACACAACTGCTTGGGAAACAGAAAGGGCAAGGGGGGTGGTGGTGAATGGTACAATCACAGGTTTGCATCTGTCCTGTTATCATACTCAGCCTTCTTGTCTGGAGTGCTGTGCAATGAGTGCTGCACTTCTGGATGGCTGTGCTGCATGGTGATGGGGGTTGAGTGCAGTGAGTAAGGGTCGTAGTTTGCAGGGCTGGGTGGTGAAGCTACTGGTGTTGGAGGCAGCTGGTTGTGGTAAGAACCTGGATGTTGGGGAAAGTGGATTGGAGGTGACATGGCGGCACAAGGGAAAGAGTTTTGGGACAAGAGCTGCGGGGGGGCGGGTGCAGTAGTGCTCCACCTGCATGGCTACCAGCGCCTGGATAGAGTCCGCTTGGTGCTCCACTATGCTTATCAGCCAATCCATGCTTTGCTGCTGGAGCACCGCGCTTTTGTGCCGGCGCTCCTCATTCTGCTGGCAGATCCTCCTTTCACTCTCCCTCCACTCCTGCGCTTTTAGATTCTCGTCAAGTGACTGCTGCATTACTTCATGCAGCATGTCCTCTTTGCTTCTACGTGGCCTCTTCCTAATTCTTTGCAGTCTTTCGGCCGGTGATAAGACAGATGGCTGAGATCTCAAGGTTGCATCTGTAAAGACAAAATGCAACACTTAACAGAGGCAGCATTGTTCACACCAAATTTGCCCATCCGAAAGCAAGCGCACATAACCCCCGGGAGCCCCCAAATGGTGAGTAAGCACAGGGTCAAGGGGGACTGATTGTTTCATGGCTGTACTGTCCTCTGGGTTTCTGTGCCTTGAGGAGAGCTAACAGCTGCAGAAGGCCCCTATACTGAACCTGTCCCCACATTTTCCACAGGAGTTTGTCCTGGAAGATATCTCACTGCTGAGGGAGACCTGGGAAGCAAGGGAGGGTCTTCTACTATAATGCGGCTTCCACCCTGGCCCATATGCAGCTTGTCTGTGCGCAGCAATGGTCCCCTCGCCCCTCATGGCACAGTGGAATGGACATGTTAGCCTGACTGTGACAAGGACCACAGTGCTCTCCCAAGAAACCTGAGCAAGCGCATTACCCAAGTTCTGGATGAGACCTTTGAAGAGATCACTGAGGCCGATTACCGTGATGTAAGAGAGCACATCAATGCCCTATTCCGCATCTAGGCATGCATGCAGCCCTAACCCTCCTCGCCCCAAGAGCCCGCATCGAATAACTTCCTTCCCAAAATAAAAGCCACTTACCGGGCACCTCCTCTGGTGTTTGTCCTTCCCCAAGCACCGGCCACCGCGACTGGCTACCTTCCTCCTGGCTTGAAAACAGCTCCTGGCTGCCTGCATCTAGGGATTCTGGGGTGTCTTCCTCCTCCTCAGCACCCTCACTCCCGCTTTCCTCCTCCTCCTCCTCCTGCCTTGTTGAACTGGGCTCTGAAGTGTCCACGGTGGTACTTGGAGTGGAGGGGGGTGGCCCCAAGTATCGTGTCCGGCTCTTTGTAGAAACGGCAGGTCACGGGGGTAGCACTGGAGTAGCTGTTTGTCTCACAGGCTTTGTGGTAGGTACTCCTCAGCTCCTTCACTTTAACCCTGCACTGCAGTGTGTCCCGGTCATGGCCCCTTTCCATCATGTCCATTGATACCTGACCAAAGGTATCGTAATTCCTACAGCTGGAGCACAGCTCGGACTGGACAGCTTCCTCCCCACAAACACTGATGAGGTCCAGCACCTCGCCATTGCTCCATACTGGGGATCACCTGGCATGTGGAGGCATGGTTACCTGGAAAGATTTGCTGAGAGCACTCCACGCCTGGCTGAGCAAACAGGAAGGGGATTTTCAAAATTCCCAGAGAATTTAAACGGTTCATCACCTGAGGGCAGGGCAGTAGAGTTCAAAGTGATGACCAGATTTGGCTAGAACAGGTACTGTGGGACACTTCTGAAGGCCAATCAGAGCGCATTAACAGACCAGGGTGTCCACACTGGTGCTGCAGCGCTCCACTTGCTGAGGTGGAGTACCAGTCAGAGCACTCTATGTGCCTTGCCAGTGTGGATGTGTCATGAGTTACAGCGCACTGGTAACTCTCAAATGTAGCCATGCCCTCAGCCTGCTTGCTGCAGTGCCTGTATCTCTGTTAGTCTGGGTGCCAGCCTCAGTCTGCTGACAACTCACTCAGTCCCCTTCTTCCCAAAGCCAGCAGGTTTAAGGTTTAGACTCCTTTCTGATCCTAGACTGTTTGCCTTGGGAAGAATAAACCATGCCAGCCTAAATGGTGTCAGGTAGGTACTTACTTCCCAATCCACGGACCAGCCATTGAACTCCTCTGAAGTTGTTTCCTCTAGGTGTCTTATCTTTGCCATTGTTTCATTTCCTGTTGGTTTCTCCCTTAACAGCCTGTTTTGCTTTAACTCTGTGCAGTCAGGCAGGATAATAATGCAGACAAGGCAGATGTGTTCAATAATGATTTCTGTTCTGCATTTGGGAAAAAGACCGATGGTTTCCATTCCACTAGTATCTCCTGAGAATGTTAAATAGCAGGCAATAAAGTTTAGACATTTTTAAATCAGCAATTCTGGATAACTTACATCCAAGAATTTTAAAAGAGCTGGCTGCAGAGGCTTGCTGGACTACTAATGTCGATTTTCAGTAAGTCTTGAAACTTGTGGAAATACCCGAAGACTGGAAGAAAGCTAATGGGGGCGCAGGAACAAACCATCCGGAAGTGCAGAAAGAATAGCATATATGGCAGGCGACCAGCTTGGCTTAACAGTGAAATCTTTGGTGAGCTTAAACTCAAAAAAGAAACTTACAAGAAGTGGAAATTTGGACAGATGACTAGGGAGGAGTATAAAAATATTGCTCGAGCATGCAGGGATGTAATCAGGAAGACCAAGGCACAATTGGAGTTGCAGCTAGCAAGGAATGTGAAGGGTAACAAGTAGGGTTTCTACAGGTATGTTAGCAACAAGAAGGTGGTCAGGGAAAGTGTGGGACCCTTACTGAATGAGGGAGGCAACCTAGTGACAGATGATGTGGAAAAAGCTGAAGCACTCAATGCTTCTTTTGCCTCGGTCTACACAGACAAGGTCAGCTCCCAGACTGCTGCACTGGGCAGCACAGTATGGGGTGGGGGAGATAAGCGGCCTTCAGTATGAAAGAACAGGTTAAGGACTATTTAGAAAAGCTGGACATGCACAAGTCCATGGGTCCAGATCTAATGCATCCAAGGGTGCTGAGGGAGTTGGCTGATGTGATTGCAGAGCCATTATCTTTGAAAACTCATGGCGATTAGGGGAGATCACGGACGATTGGAAAAGGCAAATATAGTGCCCATATTTTGAAAAGGGAAGAAAGAGAACCCAGGGAACTACAGAAAGGTCAGCCTCACTTCAGTGCCCGGCAAAATCACAGAGCAGGTCCTCAAGTAATCCATTCTGAAGCACTTGGAGGAGAGGAAGGTGATCAGGAACAGTCAACATGGATTCACCAAGGGCAAGTCATGCCTGACCAATCTGATTGCCTTCTATGATGAGATAATTGGCTCTGTGGATATGGGGAAAGTAGTGGATGTGACATATCTTGACTTTAGCAAAGCTTTTGATTGGATGAACGGACTATAAGGTGGACAGAAAGCTGGCTAGATTGTGGGCTCAACAGGTAGTGATCAACGGCTTGATGGCTAGTTGGCAGCCGGTATCAAGCAGAGTGCCACAGGGGTCAGTCCTGAGGCCGGTTTTGTTCAGCATCTTTATTAATGATCTGGATGATGGGATTAATTGCACCCTCAGCAAGTTTGCAGATGACACTAAGATGTGGGGAGAGGTAGATAAACTGGAGAGCAGGGATAGGGTTCAGAGTGACCTAGACAAATTGCAGATTTTAAGGTGGCCATCCTACAGCAAAAAAACTTTAGGACCAGACTTCAAAGAGAAACTGCTGAGCTCCAGTTCATCTGCAAATTTAACACCATCAGCTCAGGACTAAACAAAGACTGTGAATGGCTTGCCAATTACAGAACCAGTTTCTCCTCCCTTGGTTTTCACACCTCAGCTGCTGGAACAGGGCCTCATCCTCCCTGATTGATCTAACCTCGTTATCTCTAGCTTGCTTTTTGCTTGCTTATATATACACCTGCCCCTGGAAATTTCCACTGCTTGCATCCGAAGAAGTGGTTATTCACCCACGAAAGCTCATGCTGCAAAACGTCTGTTAGTCTATAAGGTGCCACAGGATTCTTTGCTGCTTCTACAGAACCAGACTAACACGGCTACCCCTCTGATACTAGACAAATTGGAGGATAGGACCAAAAGAAATCTGATGAGGTTCAACAAGGACAAGTGAACAGACCTACACTTAAGAAGGAAGAATCCCATGCACAGCTACAGGCTGGGGACCGATTGGCTAAGCAGCTGTTCTGCAGAAAAGAACCTGGGGATTACAGTGGACGAGAAGCTGGATTTGAGTCAACAATGTGCCCTTGTTGCCAAGAAGGCCAACAGCATATTGGGCTATATTAATAGGAGCATTGCCAGCCGATCGAGGGAAGATTATTATTCCCCTCTATTCGACACTGGTGAGGCCATACCTGGAGTATTGCATTCAGTTTTGGTCCCCCCACTACAGAAGGGATGTGGACAAATTGGAGAGAGTCCAGCGGAGGGCAATGAAAATGATTAGGGGGCTGGGACATATGACTTATGAGGAGAGGCTGAGAGAACTGGGGTTATTTAGTCTGAAGAGAAGAGTGAGGGGGGATTTGATAGCTGCTTTCGACTACCTGAAGGATAGTTCCAAAGAGGTAGCAGTGGTAGCAGATGACAGAACAAGGAGTAATGGTCTCAAGTTGCAGTGCGGGAGGTCTAGGTTGGATATTAGGAAACGCTATTTCACTAGGAGGGTGGTGAAGCACTGGAATAGGTTACCTAAGGAGGGGGTGGAATCTCCGTCCTTAGAGGTTTTTAAGGCCCAGCTTGACAAAGCCCTGGTTGGGATGATTTAGTTGGTATTGGTCCTGCTTTGAGCAGGGGATTGGACTAGATCGAAAATCTAGAAAGAAGCTATTTTAATTTCAGCATACATGTAAGTTTTGTGTCATTTCGAAAAATAAAAAATTTAAAGTATAGTATTGTTTTTATTTTGAATTACATATGGGGGGGCACCATAATCTTTTCAGTGCTTAGGGCCTCTGAAGGTCTTAATCTGGCCCTGGCTGGAAGAAAACAAAATTATTACTGACAAAGTTTGCAGATGACAAAAATTCAAGGAGTGGTAAATACTGAAGAGAACAGGTCACTGATACAGGGTGATCTGGATCACTTGGTAAGCTGAGTGCAAGCAAACAATACATGTTTTAATATAGCTAAATGTAAATGCATCTGTGGTAATGGCTAGAAAGGGTTAAACATCCTACAAAATAAAGAACCCTGTAGTGTGAATGGTGGAGGAACAAGCAAATGGCCTTGTGTTAATTCGTATAGCTAAGTACTGTGGCAAAGTTCCTCCTTTCCTCTAGTAGGTCCTGCGCTTATTGGCGGATTTCTTCCCCTCAGTGGTTTTCCCCTTGGATGAAACCCATAGTCTGGATCAACTACTCCTATGTCTGATTAGTAGTAGCGGGGCTAGGGGGGAACCCAGGCCCGCCCTCTACTCCGGGTTCCAGCCCAGGGCCCTGTGAATTGCAGCAGTCTCTATAGTGCTACTTGTAACTGCTGCTTGACCGCTACAGCTCCCTGGGCTACTTCCCCATAGCCTCCTTCAAACACCTTCTTTATCCTCACCACAGGATCCTCCTGGTGTCTGATGCTGCTTGATTGTATGGTGTTTTCCTCAATCCTCCAGTAGTACCCCCTCTCAGTTCTTAGTTCCTTGTGTCTCTTGCTCCCAGCTCCTCATGCACACTTCTTTCCTCTGGCTCCTCCTCCCTAGACTAGAGTGAGCTCCCCTTTTTATACCAGGTGCCTTGATTAGCCTGTCCTGATTGGCTGCAGGTGCTCCAATCAATGTAGCTCTCTCCGGTGCCTTCTAGAAAGTTCTTAATTGGCTCCAGGTGCCTGGATTAGCCTGGAGCAACTGCCATTTTGGTTCCCATGGTAGTAGGGATTTGCTTAGCCTGGAGCTAACATACCTGCTCCTCAGTACTTTCCTGTAGCCATCCGGCCTTGCTTCATCACAGTACCAATGATGGACCTCCTTCAAAGTCATCCTAATTACCTTTTGTTCCCTGAGCAACTCCAACTTGTCAAAAAACATGAAACTGTATAAAAGATCCTTGGATCCTGATTCTGTCATCTCAGATCTGCTCAGGCTACATCAGGGGAAGTTTGAGTTGCAAGACTGAGGTCCCAGTTATGCTGGTACGCCCTGAATACGAGATTTGGACATTGGACTATAACCTATGAACTATTTCTGAAAGAACTCTTTGCAACTACAAAGCTCACTATCTCTGCTGTGAATCTGAACCTCAATGAATTGAAGTCATGTCTGTATGTATATTGATCTTTTAATCATATTCTCTTGTTTTTTTTAATAAAGTTTAGTTTAGTTAATAAGAATTGGCTGTGGTGTGTAGTTGGGTAAGATCTGAAACATTCATTAACCTGGGAGGTAATGTGTCCGATCCTTTGGGATTGGTAGAACCTTTTCTTTTATATGATGAAATAAGATTTTCAGAAATCATCATATTTGACATGAGTACCTGGCTGGAGTCCTAAGGCTCGATCACTGTGTTGTTTGGGCGGTTGAGTAACCAGTGAGGTAATAAAGAAGCTGTTTTCTGCTGGCTTGGTAAATCTAAGCATTGGAATATCCACCAGCTTTTTGGGGGTGGGGATAGCTCAGTGGTTTGAGCATTGGCCTGCTTAACCCAGGGTTATGAGCTCAATCCTTGAGGGGGCCATTTAGGGATCTGGGGCAAAAATCTGTCTGGAGATTGGTCCTGCTTTGAGCAGGGGGTTGGACTAGATGACCTCCTGAGGTCCCTTCCAAACCTGATATTCTATGATTCTTTGCAGTCCACCCTAATTGAGTGACCACAGCTAGGACCCCAGTCACAGTATCCATCTAGGAACAAAGAACGTAGGCCATACTTATGGGAAGCAGTGATTCTGAACAAGATTTGGAGGTTGTGGTAGAAAATCAGATAAACATGAGCTCCCAGTGTGACACTGTGGCCAAAAGGGTTATTGCAATCCTGAGATGCATAAACAGGTGAATCTTGAGTAGGAGTATTAGAGGCTATTTTACCTCTGTTTTTGGCACTGGTGCAACTGATGCTGGAATGCTGTGTCCAGTTCTGGTGTTCATAGTTCAAGAAGAATGTTGATAAATTGGAGAGGGTTCAGAGAAGAGCCACAAGGATAATTAAAGGATTAAAAAATATGTTTTATGCACTGAAAGAGCTCAATGTATTTATATTAACAAAGAGAAGAATAAGGGGCTACTTGATCATAGTCTATAAGTACATACATGGGGGAAGAAATATTTAATAATGGGCTCTTCATATGCTCCATACTTAGCAAAGAAAAGTAACTTGATCCAACAGTTAAAGGAAGGTAATAAGTTGAAGCTTAACAAATTCAGACTGGAAATAAGGCATATATTTTTAATAGTGAGAATAACCAATCACTGGAACAATTTACCAAGGCTCCTGGTGGATTCTCCATCACAGATAAAACTAAGAGCTTTGGGTATTTTTAGTAAAAGTCACAAACGGATCACGGGCAATAAAGAAAAATTAATGGAAGTCCTGACTTTTACTAAAAATATGAATGACCAAATGGGCAATTGTGGGGTCCCCACACTGCCCCCAGGAGACCCCAGCTCAGGTCCCCCCACTCCTGTTGGCTGGTGGATTTTGGGGTCCCCTGCCGCCCACAGCTCAGAGCAGCCAGGAAGTGCAGCTACCTGCAGCAGCCAGGAACTGCAGGCGGCCCTCGCCGCCCACAGCAGCTGGGAGCTCCTGGGCACCCCCACCACCTGCAGTGGCCAGGAACCTCATGGCACCCCCATTGCCCGCAGCAGCTCAGAGCTCCAGGACACCCCCGCCACCCGCAGCAGCCAGGAGCTCCAGGGTACCACCACTGCCCACGGTGGCTTGGAGCTCAGGGACAGCAGGGGTACCCCGCAGTTCCCAGCTGCCATAGGCAGCGGGGGAATCCTGCAGCTCCTGGCCATCACAGCCTGAAGTCACAGAGGTCTCTGGAAGTCACGTGGATTCCGTGACTTCCGTGCCCTCCTTGAGAAAATCGTAGCCTGAATCACAGACAATTTTTAAATCCAGATTGGATAATTTTCTAAAATGTGTGTTCTAGCAATTATTTAGGGGCAGTTCTCTGGCCTGTGTTATACAGGAGGCCAGACTAGATGATCACAATGGTCCCTTCTGGCCTTGGAATCCATAAAATATACCTCTCATATATAATATTGCCAACCTCAAACATTTAAAAGTAATGAGTATTTAAGGCTTTTAATTTAGAAGCTTAAATACCATTGAGGATCTGGACCTCATTGCCTCAGATCAGTCCCCAACAAAGAATTGAAGTAGTGAAAATATTTTACTTCTGACACCATGTGAAAAGCTGCTGTAAGGAGCTGCACACAAGAAGCCATTTGCAATGCATAGCAAGAAGTCTTATTGGTCCTACAAGCCCCAGGAACAAATGCTGCATATTCTTGAGCACCTTAACAATTTACATACATACATACATACATACATGGAGCACTCTTGTAATCCTGGTCATATAAGATGATCTCTTAAGAAACTTATACCTCCCATAAACCTACTGTAATACATGGGCCCCACAGGTCAAATTGGAAAAAAAAACCAGTTCATCGTATTTCAGATACAGTCCCAAAACATCTAAAACAAAGTAATATTTTATTACAGAAACATGATCATTGGACACACCCTAAGTCACACATATCTTAGTCTTGTAATAAATGCATGAGGGAGCTTCTAATTGGCTAGAAAGGCTTTCTATGACATGAAGAAACTGCTAAGTAGATATAACACACCAATAAAATCACTGTAACATTTGATGGTATAATCCAACCCATTCTGCTATTTGGGAATGAAATCTGGGGCCCAACTTTAATAGCTGACTACAGTGACTGAAATAAAACTGCAGTAGAAACCTTTCATGTGCAGCTCAGCAAACAAATCCTCCTGTGCATGGGAACTCCATGCAGCAACAGCAGAGCAGGTAGAACTGATCTGACCTCCCTACTAACCAACATACAGAGATGGTTAGTGACCTCCTGCTACCACCTCAGCCAAAGCAGCAAATCCCTCAGCCACAAAATACTAGAGGATCCAAAATTAAATCCAAATGAAAACACGATCCACTTCTGTGTCTCATCACCCACCCTGCTCAGCAACCCCAGCTTCCTGAGCAGTGGGGCAAACAGGTCTAGTCAAAACTGAAAAGGACTCAAGATATAATGTAGGCCAAAAGATATTGTCTCAAGTAAATTGTACTCCGTTCTGCTTATTTTGCTTTATACTCCATTTTGCTAGCTTTGAATTGGTGAGAAGAAATTATTCTGAGTTTATTCTTTGCTGATTGTATTCATGATTGTTCTTAGAAGGACAGAAATTTTATGCCTGTAATTACTGCCTTATTTACTGTTTGGTGTGTGAGTGAAGAATGTGTGTTATACTAATTAACTGAGACGAGACAGCTGGGCCGGATGGTCAAGAGTGGAGTGGAGGAGTCGCGAGGCACCAACATTATTATCAGAATCACCCAGATGGCAGATTGACAACCCTGAAGCAAAGGCATACACAGCAGGAGTTGAGCCTGAGGAATGAGATACAAAATAGCTGTGGATCCTCCCAGTAACAACTCCAAATAATGCTAATTAAGAGCAACCTTGAATACCTCATGACTGACAGCTCCGGTCTGATAGAGCAAGGTCCATAGACTTGTATGGGAACTTATTACTATAAAAGAAGGGTGTATTGCCATGGGACTTTGGGTTTGTTCTCCATCATCATTGGAGCTTTGAATGCCTTCGACAGAGACCCAGCTCCCACTCCCTCGTGTGCAGTTTCAGCTGGCCACTGGAACTGACCGAGCAACACTAAGGATTGGTAACTATAAGATCCAGCTGCAGAACCTTTTGGGGTGTATGTGTGTGTGTGAGAGAGAGAATGGAAGCATATGCTGATTTTAATGCTTACATTGTACTCTCAATAAATGCGGTGTATTGCCTTATCCCCTTTTAAGAGATTCCATGTGCTTCTTATAAGCGTAACAACTAGACCAGCACGTAAAATACCGACATATGAGTCACTAGGAAAAACAAATAGGAACAAGCTAGACTGCGACAGGTCCCTCTAGAGAATATCATATGAGCTGACTACCTCACCCCTGTGAAATGCGGCAAACTAATACAGAATCTCACCAAATACAGAATAAGTGACCGTACGACAGCTATGGAAATGGGGAGGTGCAAAGCAGGGTCTAAACCCAGAAAGGAAGTGACTGAGCACCTAATGGGAGAGGAGCCATTGAGACAGAGAGGCTCCTGCCACTCCAATGCCCCAAACAAGAGGAAATGCAAGAAAGATATTTCCACAAATTGTCAAGAATCAGAACAGACTTTTTGTCAAAAAGTGATAAGGAAAAACTGGGCCTGACCCAGGGAGAAAAGGAGAGAAATGGCAAAGATAGCAGCACACAATGTAGCAATCTGCCACTAGATCAGGAATGAACAGGAATAACAAACACACACAGAAGCAAGCCTCAAACACAGCATGTAGCCCCATCCTGAGTGCATCTTACCTGCCTCAGGCAGATATCTGGGGAGACTGTCTTTTCTTTATACTTTGACCACACTTGTATAGCTTGTTCTGCCAACCAAATCTCACTGAATTGAACTGAATAACTGATCTGCGTGTGTGAGGAAGCTCACCGTACACATGCATGACAGTGTGGGTGGAGGTATAGGGAGCTCACCGTGCACCTGCATGATGGAGAGGGTGTTGCACAGGAGGGGGTTGTGGGGAGCTCACTGTGGGTGTAGGAGGGTGTTTGTGGGGCCCCACCATGCATGTATATGACTGGGGGGGCCATGTTTGTGGGGAGCTCACTGTGCACATACATGACTGTGGGGGACGGGGGGGCTCTTTGTGCATGTGTCTGTGAGGCGCTCACTGGGTGTGTCTACTATGGAACTGGAAAGAGTAATTCCTAGTTCGAGGGACATACCCATGTTAGCTCTGATCGAGCCAGCATGCTAACAATAGGGTGAAGCCACGGCAGTGCAAGTGTACCTGTCTGTGATGCTAGGCACCTACTTAGGTAGCGAGCCCCTGCCACCACTCATGACATCTACATTGCTTCTGTCGGCATGAACTCAATCCAAGCTAATGTGAATCTGTCTACCTGTGCTGGGAATTACACCTACTAGCTCCAGCGTAGAAATGCCCACTGTGGGTGTGTGTGCAGGGTGTGCATGTTTGGGGTCAGCTGAGCTGCCGTACCTGCCCTGACCCACTTGTGAGCTGTTTTTTTTGTTTGTTTGTTTTTTAACCTTACCTGCCACTGCTGCTTGCATCTGGGATCCCTTCCTGGGCACTGCTGAATGAGCCCTTCCAATCTGGTGCAGTGCTTAGGGGCACCTGTGTGGTCTCGATCTCCGGAGAGCCCTCCAAGGAGAGAGCTGAGTTGATCAGCTGCTGGATGCTCTTCTGCATGTGCTGCTCTGTGGCCCTTCCAGTCTTGATACTGGGTTTCATGGCTGACGGGGAAGTTTCAGGGGTGGCTGTGACTGGCTCGACTTGCAGGGGGCCTGCCAGCTCTGTGTCCCCTCCAGGCTTGAGACTTCTCTGGGTCGGCACATCTGGGGTGTGCCTCCTGATCACTGGTTCCTGGCCCGAGACAGCATAGGCATATTTCAGAATAGTGTTGACATTGGAGTGGAGGCGGATGTCAGGATGCAGCAGGGCAGTCTGACTCATGGGTCTGGGGTCTGCCTGACCCAGCGCTGGGGGAAGAGCAGACAGAGAGCAAGTGAAGAAGGGACTGATTCTCACCCTCACTTCTTGGGAGTGTAACACACACACACACACACACACACACACACACACACACCCTGTCCAGCTAGGCCTCTTTCAGATTCATGTTCCCTTAGCTTTGCACAGACTCTCACACCCCCACTGGCTGCTGAGCTGCACACACTTCCTTGTGATGCGTGCATGCCCACCCACGTGTCCATACACTGTGCACACACACAACCCTTGTCCCACACTGCCACTCCTACAGCCACCTTGTAACACATTGGCCTGCTCCACCATCCACACCTGCATGTCCCACTGCATTCACACGTGTTCCCTGCCCGCCCATTGGGCCCAAACCCTGCAGAGAGCTTCTCAAAGAGTCAGGACGCAGGGGAGGGCCACGGGGAACAGAGGGGATGAGAAGGGCACGCGGAGAAAGAACCAGAGGTGGATATGGAATTCACCCAGCACCATGGTACCTGCTTCGCTAGTGGACCCAGCACGGGAAGACCAGTTGCTTTTCGCCCAGGAGCCCATGGTATCAGACACCTCTCCTTGGGCACGAGGTTCTTTGGGGGGAGCCATATCAGGACACGGGATTCGCTGAACAGGGGGCAAGGAAGGTGAATCTAGAGACCCCATTGTAACCATCCCCCCTGAAGCCCACACCTCCATTGCATTATACCCAAATGAGACCCCTCCCCCTACTGCAGTAATCCTTGTTTGAGATAATCCCAACAAACACTGTCACCTCTGCTGCAATAATCCCTCAACACGCCTCCTCTCCACTGTGATAATCCTCTCAGCACAACCACCCCTGGAAACTCCTCCCCTCAACTGTGATATCCCTCTCTGAAACCCCTCCCCTCTAGTGCAACCATGCCCCCCAAAGCCCTCCCTTCCATGGCATTAATCACCACCACACCCCGGCCACTCCACTGCAATTATCCCCCCAAACTCCACCCCCTTCACTTTTATAATCTGCCCAAACCACTCCATACATTGCAATAACCCCCCAACCCCTCCCCTCCACTGTTATAATCCCCTGAAAAACCCTCCCCTGCAGTGTGGTTCTCTCAGTAAAATTCCGCTCTGGCAATAATCTCTCCCCTAAGAAAATCCCCCCAAACACCCTCCTCTCCACTATGATAATCTCCCCCAAAATGTCAACCCCTCCGCTTTATAATCCACCCAAACCCCTACCATCCACTATGAAAAATCTCCCCAGAAACCCTTCCCCTACATCACAATAATTCCCGTGAAACCCCTCCTTTCCAATTCAATAATCCTTCCCAAACCCTTTCCTGCCATAACCTCTCAACCCCCTTCCCTCCACTGAAATAATCCCCCAAGAAATACCTCCCCTCCACTGTGACAATCCCCCTGACGAGCCCCAACCCTTGACTATTCACATCCTACACACTATAGTAATAACCTTTGTACAAACTATGCCTTCTAAGGTAGCATTTGAAAAAAACTCATTACTTGCTGGTCAGTATTGTCCTGGTAACATATGTGTGGCCATACTTTGTGTGAAGTCATAAGATTTCTCTGTATGCTATTATTAACCCTCGTTCCAAACCTCACAGCCCTGCCCAGGCAGAAGTCAGGTCTGCCCAAAGCAAAAGAAGGAACGTGTGCCTGCCTTAATGTACATTTAAGCAGTAAACAGAGTCATCATGCAGAGAGGGGAAACAAATGAACTTCAAACGGGTGGATGAGGGGGGGAGACAGCAGGAAATATCCTTCCACACAGACTTTTTGGCTCCTGGATCTCTGCTGGAAATGTTTTTCAAGAGGGAGACCGAAACGATAAAAAAGAAGGAGAAACACCCCAAAGCACCCCCACTCTCTCCCTGCCTATTGCATTCACTGCACCTGAAGAGACAAGGGAAGCAGCGATTGGATTCAGGGGTGGGGTCCTGACCTAAAGAGATGTCAGTCAGACTGCTGAAAGCAAGTTGTGAGAAAACTTTGCTTTGAATCTAATATAGTTTGTTAAGCTCGACACTAGAAAGTGTTTTATCTTCACTTTTCTTGTAACCATTTCTGACTTTTATACCTCATTCCTTGTACTCACTTAAAATCTCTCTTTGTAGTTAATAAACTTGTTTTAGCGTTTTATCTAATCCAGTGTGTTCAAGATGAAGTATCTGGGTAACTCCATTTGGGGGTAACAAGTTATGTACATATTATTCCCTTAAAGAAATAGCGGACTTAATATATTTGTACTGTCCAGGAGAGGACTGGGCAGTACAGGACATGTGTCTCTGGGGGAGAAATCTAATACTGGTGCTGTGTTGGGATCACCCTGCAGTATAACCAAGGCTGGTAAAAGCCAAGGTGTGGCAGGCTGGCTGCAGCACACACACAGACATGGCTGGGAGCGACTTACATGCTGGAGACTGTTTGTGAGCAGTCCAGGTTGGAGGCTGCAGCAGCAAGGCATTGTAAAGGGCACCCCAGGTTATGGGACAGGGGTGACAAAGGCGCCCAGCAGTGTGAATTGTACTCCTGGTATGTCACACCTTGCCTTCTGATGCAATCACCACCACCAAACCATCTCTTCTCCATTGTGATAATCCCTTTGAAACCCCATCCCTCCACTGAGATAATCCATCCCTGAACCATTGTAATACCCCCAGCCCCCCTCCACTGCAACAATCCTCCTGAAACCCCACACTGTGATAATCCCCTTGAAACCCATTCCCTCCAGTGCAATAATCACCTTTAAGACCCTCTTGTGACACTCTGTGCCTCAAAGCAACACCCTGGCACCCACATAGTTACCATGATGACATGATTAGGATATGTTTTGTACAAAGTGTGCCTTGTGAAGTATCATTTTGAAAGTCTTGATCTGTTGCACATTAATATCCTGTTGGATTGTATATGTGATCATTGTATGTGGAGTTACGAAGTTTTGCTATGTGTGTGTTACTGAAATGTGTTATGACGTTGGAAACACCCACAACCAGCCTTTCAGGTACAACAATAGGGCAGCCAGAAACGGATGATGGCCCATTAAGGGGAACACACACTCACAAGGACTGTCCCAGGTACCATATACAATGGAGACTTCTCACAGATAGCATGTAGGCAATGGAGACCCTTTGATTCACATCATAGCAACGGATCTTTCCAGCAGGCTGGAAGAAGCTATAAAAGGGGAAGTGACATCGTCGCTTGGCCTCTTTCCCCCCACAACTCAACAATTGGAAATAGGTCTGTAGAACAAAGACTGAACTTGGGAGGTGGTCCCAGGTTGGAAAGGAGAATCCCAACCTGTGCCTTAAAGAACAATACCATTAGGGTGAGACATTGCTTGATTCAACTCCTGTCCAGATTACAGAACTCAGATTGTGGTTTTACTTTTATGTCTTAGCTTTGATCTCTATGCATGCCACTTATAATCACTTAAAATCTATCTTGCTGTAGTTAATAAATCTGTTTTTATATTGTACCTAAAACAGTGTGTTGTTTGAAGTGGTTGGGGAATCTGCTCAGGAACAGGAGCTGGTGCACATCCACTTTCCTTTGCAGAAGGAGTGGACTGGTTCATCAGTTTATACTGGTCAGGCTTTTGACCAGGGCAAGAGGGTACAGCTCTGGGATCCTTGGCTGGCTGGCTGGGGGCTGGCTGGAGCCTCTCTATTGTTAGTTCGTAAGTGGGGCTAGGAGAAATATTCATGTAACTCAGCAGGGGGTGTCCCTGCCTGTAGATGGCTGTGTACCTGAAGTGCAGTACCTGGAGAGAATTGCAGCTAGTCACAGCATCACAATGTCAGAGGGAGCCCAGGTTGGTGAGACAGAGGGCTCAGCGGTACCCCTGCTTCAGATTGCACACCAGGGAACCCATCACACCTCCCTTCCACTATGACAATATCCCATTGAAACCCCTGCCCTCTATTAAAATAATTCCGCTGAAGCCCCTCCCTTCCATTGCGATAATCTCCCCTGAAACCACAACCTTCCCCTCTTCTACAATAATCTGTTCCCAAACCCTCCCCACATTGCAATAATCCCCTTGAAAACCCTTCTTTCCAATGAGATAATTCTTCCAAAACCCATTCACTGTCATAATCCCTGGAGTCCTATCCCCTCCACTGAATTAATCCTCCTCTAAACCCCTCCCCTCCTCTGTAATAATCCTCTTCAAACCCCAAATCTTCACTTCAATAATCCGCACGTCTACCCCTCCACAATGAAAATCCCCCCCAAACCCCTCACCTCCACTGTGATAATCACCTTGAAAACCCTCCTTTCCAAGGCAATAATAATGCCCTTGAAATGCCTCCCCTCAAGTGCACTATTCCCCTTTGAACACCCTCCCCTCCACTGCAATAATCCCTCTGAAACCCCCTCCCCTCTTGCCAGAATCCCATCCCCGCCACTGCAGTAATGTCCTGAAACACTTTCCCTCCTCTGTGATAATCCCCGCCAAGGCCCTCCACTGCATTCATCATCCCCATACTCTCTCCCCTCCACTAGGATAAACCCCACAACCCTCCCCTCTCCACTGTGATTATCCCCTTTAAGACCCTCCTCTCCAAACCCTTCCATTCCACTGCAATAATCCCCCTGCAAACACCCTCCCCTCTGTTGTGATAATGCCCTTGAAATCCCTCCCCTCCAATAATTTGCCCCCGAATCCTGCCCCTCCAATAACCCTCCCAGAAGCCCCTCTCTTCCAGTGATGATGTTCACAGAAGCCATCACTTTTCATTGTGATAATCCCCTTGAAATCCCCCTCCACTACAAAGTCCTCTCAAGCCCCTCCCCTACACAGCAATAATCCTTCAAACTCCTCCCCTTCACTGCAATAATCTCTCCCTCTCCCCCCTCCTCCACAGTGATAATCCCCTCCAAATGTCTCCACTACACTGCAACAATCCCCCCATAACCCCTCCCCTTTACTGCAATAATTCCATGGAATCCTCTCCCCGCCATTGCGATAATCCCCTCAAAACCCCTCCCCCTTCCCATGTGATAATCCCCTCAAAGATCCTCACCTCCTCTCCAATAATCCCACTGATACTTCTCCTCCACTGAGATGATCCCCCCCAACACTCTTCCCCTCATTGCCTTAATTCCCCACAAAGCACTCCCCTCCTTGCTATAATCGTTCCCAAACACCTCCCCTCCACTGCAATAATCCCTTGAAACTCCTTCCCTTCACTGAGATAATCCCCCTGAATCCACTCCCTCCCACTGCAATAGCTCCCTAAAACCCTCCGCTCCACTGTGATACTCCCTCAAATCCCCTTCCCTCCGCAGCAATAATCCCCCCAAGACCCCATATTCTCCTGTGATAAATGAAGGGGGGTAGCTCCCTTTTATGGACACCCAGCCAGCCAGTAGCTATAAAATCCCTCTTAATGGCTATTCTCTAATTGCTCTACCCGTAAAGGGTTAAAAAGTCTCACTGCTATGCATAGGTAAAAGGAAGTGAGTAGGCACCCGGCCAAAAGAGCCAATGGGAAGGCTGGAACTTTTTAAAATTGAAACAAGACTCCCCTTTTGTCTGTCTGTCTGTTGTTCTGGGGGAGAGGCAGACAGGGAGCAGTTATGCTGTGAGACGCTTGGGCTGGGTATGAAAAATTATCACTATCATACCTAGACACTACTCATCTAAAACTCCAGTGTAGCGGGATGGTCACCCGCTCCTGCCCTTTGAGGCTTAAAACAGTCCTTGGTGAGGGCTAGGGTAGGGGAAACCTGGGCTGATTGGGGAAGGAGCCACAGCTGAGGCCATGCCCCAATCAGGCCACAGCTGGCCCTATAAAGGGGCTGCTAGGCTGGCGCTCAGGCAGAGTCTCTCTCTGCTTCAGAGACAGAGGGGCCTGCCTGCTGGGAAGTTCATGGTGCCCAGAGTGAGGCAGGGTTGGGGAGCTCCAGGTTGGCAACTCCCTAGGCTGCAGGGCCTTGTCCAAGGCCCCATAGAGGCACTGGGTTGCAGAGAGAGGCAGCAGGTCCAGACCCAACCTTGCCTAGGATGAGTGGCTGACACTGCAGTCTGCCCCAGGGCGTGGGGCGAGTTGGTGACTGGCAGTAGCCTACGACAGGTGAGGCAGGGAGAGTGGGTGGGGGCTCCATGGGGAGGGGAGACCCTGAGACTGAGGGGTGTACAGCCAGGAGGCAGCACCCCAGATAACGGGGCACTGAAGTCCAGGGAGGGATGTGGGCGCCCAGCGGCAGCGGGACACAGGCGCCCAGTGGCAGCGGGACACAGGCCGGCAGAGGGCGCTCCGGAGGCTGGAGAGCTAATTCCCTGAGACAACCGGCAGGAGGTGCTGCAGGGATGAGTCCCACACACTTACATCCAGAGAGCTAAGTAGATCAGGAAATGTCTAGGAAGACACAATTAGGTTTATCCCTTTTATTTCTTTATGGCTTGTGGATTCCTCTGTACTAACCCCAGGTGCTTTTGTTTTGCTTCTAACTTTAAACTGGACCTCAGGAGGGCTACTCTTGATGCTTAATCCTTGTAATTGTGTGGGGTTTTTTGTTTGGTTTTTTAATCTAGCAAAAACCTAAATCCCAGATGTATTTTTTTTATTTTTTTATATAAAATTTACCTTTTTTAAGAACAGAATTGCATTTGTGTGTCCTAAGAGGTTTGTGCACATTTGTTTAATTAGCTGGTGGCAACAGCTGATGTCCTTTGTTTTTCTTCTGAGCTCTTCCGGGGGGGGGGGGCAGGGGGGCGCTTGAGGATACCCCACAGGAAGGAATTCCCAAGTACACCTTCCTGGGTTCTCAAAGGGGTTTTGCACTTGGGTGGTGGCAGCATCTACCAATCCAAGGTCAGAGAAAAGCTGTAACCTTGGGAGTTTAATCCAAGCTTGGAGTGGCCATTATTAATTTTTAGAGACCTTGTGGGCCCCCACTTTCTGCACTCAAAGTGCCAGGGTGGGGAATCAGCCTTAACACCTCCACTGCAATAATCCCCCCAAATCCCCACTTCTCCATTCCAATAATCCCCGCAAACAGTGGAGGCTAACAGAGGGAGTTTGACTGGGATCTGTCCGAGAGGAACTACGCTAAGTGCTGCATTAGGGGGGCTGAGTATCGGTTGCGGGGACAGTTTGTCAGTTTGACCGTGTGCTTCATTGTTTGAAAACTGTGAAATAGGAGTGTTTTGTTCCAGGTGGGCCTTGAGTGGGCCTGATTGACTGAGTGAAGGGTAAGACTTTGAGCAGGGACAACTGCTTCGAGCCAGCAGTGAATCAGCTGAGCGGCAAACGGCGGAGAGGCTAACAGCAGGAGTTCGCCTGCGGAGAGCCCACTGAAGCTTTCATTTTACAGGCTTCTCTGAGAAGTAACTGCAACAGCTGAGGAAGTTCTGAGAAGGAAGGTGATATGGATGGGGAGTGATCAGCTGTTGTGACCTGCACATGATGTGACATGTTTGTCTTTCTTCCACAGGACAGAAGCGACTTTGTCTGTACAAAGTGCAAGCTGGTCTCCATATTGGAAGAGACAGTTCAAGGACTGGAGAAACAAGTATCAACCCTGTGTTGCAGAAGAGAAAATGAAGATTTCCTGGACAGACATCAGGATATGCTTCTGTGGACATTCTGAAGATTCAGAGCAGGCTGTGCAGCGGGGACAAAAGGACGGTGAATAAAATTGGCAGCATGTGACCTCCAGAAGAAGAAAGAGGAGCATCCATGTACCAGCAATGCAGATACAGGCGAGCAACCGTTTTCATGTTCTCTCCACAGGTACTAATGCGGAGAGCAGACTAGATGATACAGCTGAGGGAAGGGAGCAGGAGGAGATTCCACTGATTGGAAGGCATGAGATGCACTGTCCTAGGGATGGGGGTTCCACAACCACCACTCCCAAGAGAAGGAGGTGGGTGGCAGTGGTCGGTAACTCCCTCCTAAGGGGGAACTGAGTCATCTATCTGCCATCCTGACTGGGAAAACCGAGAAGTGTGTTGCTTGCCAGGAGCTAGGATTCACACTCATAGAAGATTAGGGTTGGAAGGAACCTCAGAAGGTCATCTAGTCCAACCCTCTGCTCAAAGCAGGACCAATTCCCAGACAGATTTTTACCCCAGTTCCCTAAATGGCCCCCTCAAGGATTGAACTCACAACCCTGGGTTTAGCAGGCCAATGCTCAAACCACTGAGCTATCCCCCGTAATGGAGAGATTGACGAGACTCATCAAGCCCTCGGATGGCTATCCCTTCCTGCTTCTCCACGTGCACACCAATGATACTGCCAAGAATGACCTTGAGCAGATCACTGCAGACTACATGGCTCTGGGAAGAAGGATACAGGAGTTTGAGGTGCAAGTGGAGGTCTTGTCCATCCTCCCTGTGGAAGGAAAAGGCCCAGGTAGAGACCATCGAATTGTTGAAGTCAACCAACGGCCTCTGTCTTCACAAAGAAGGTCGGCTCCCAGACTGCTGCACTGGGCAGCACAGTATGGGGAGGAGGTGACCAGCCCTCTGTGGAGAAATAAGTGGTTCAGGACTATTTAGAAAAGCTGGACGAGCATAAGTCCATGGGGCCGGATGCGCTGCATCCGAGGGTTCTAAAGGAGTTAGCGGATGTTATTGCAGAGCCATTAGCCATTATTTTTTAAAACTCATGGTGATCGGGGGAGGTCCCAGATGACTGGAAAAAGGCTAGTGTAGTGCCCATCTTTAAAAAAGGGAAGAAGGAGGATCCGGGGAACCACAGGCCAGTCAGCCTCACCTCAGTCCCTGGAAAAATCATGGAGCAGATCCTCAAGGAATCAGTTCTGAAGCACTTCAAGTAGAGGAAAGTGATCAGGAAGAGTCAGCATGGATTCACCAAGGGCAAGTCATGCCTGACTAACCTAATTACTTTCTATGATGAGATAACTAGGCTGACCAGATAGCAAGTGTCAAAAATCAGGACAGGAGGTGGGGGGTAATAGGTGCCTATGTGAGAGAGACCCCAAAATCGGGACTGTCCCTATAAAATCGGGACATCTGGTCACCCTAGAGATAACTGGCTCTGTGGATGAGGGGAAAGCAGTGGACATGTTATTCCTTGACTTTAGCAAAGCTTTTGATATGGTCTCCCACAGTATTCTTGCCAGCAAGTTAAAGTAGTGTATAGGTTGGATGAATGGACTATAAGGTGGATAAAAAGCTGGCTAGATTGTCGGGTTCAAAGGGTAGTGATCAATGGCTCAATGTATAGTTGGCAGTTGGTATCAAGAGGAGCACCCCAAGGGTCGGTCCTAGGGTCGGTTTTGCTCAATATCTTCATTAATGATCTGGAGGATGGCATGGACTGCACCTCAGCAAGTTTTCAGATGACACTAAACTGGGAGGAGTGATAGATATGCTGGAGGGTAGGGATAGGATACAGAGGGACCTAGACAAATTAGAGATGTAAGCAGAGTCAGGATGAGCTCTACCCTGACATCTGGTGGTAGATTATGGGGAGTGCAGGAAGAAGTTTCAAGTATTCGCATTAGCATTTCAGTTATTTGCATTGGCACTCCCACCCCACTTAGCATACCACACAGCAGCCTGGGATGGTTATTTTCACAGCTATGGGAGCCCCAATGTCGTTGTTATTGGGGCAGGAGCAATAAAATGTTGTCACCCCAATTAAGTAAATGAGGAACTACTAAACCGTCTTATGATAGAGGGTTTCATTATCAACTAAATAGCACTTACTAGACAAGGGACATGGGTTCCAAAACCCAGTCAAGAGAGAGAGGCTGGGGACAGATATCTGTACTTGGTGGTGTCGGAGAAAAACTCAGTTCTTGCTTAGCTTTGGGTGCAGCAAAATCAAATACTTTATTCTTTCTCTAGTAATTACAATAGAGGGAGGGAGTGCCCTAGGACACAGGGTCGTCCCAGTCCCGGACAGGTCTCTCAACTGGTAAACAATTACAGCAAGCATTTATACCTTTGTTACAGACAATAACTAGCAATAATACAGACAATAATGAGCAACAACTGCATTTTGTTTATACATAAGCCATTCTATTATCTTATTTGTCTCACTCCTAGAAGACACAAGCCTGCATATTTGGTTATCAGTACAAGGTCGTAATAACTTTTTACACAGTTCTTTTCCTCTCGCCTCACACTATCCTTGCTTCTACAAGGCCTGGTCTACACTAGGACTTTAAATCGAATTTAGCAGCGTTAATTCGAACTAACCGCTCAACCGTCCACACCAGGAAGCCATTTAATTCGAACTAGAGGGCTCTTTAGTTCGAATTTGGTACTCCACCCCGACAGGTGGAGTAACGCTAAATTCGACATGGCTAGCTCGAATTAGGCTAGGTGTGGATGGAAATCGAACTTAGTAGCTCCGGGAGCTATCCCACAGTGCACCACTCTGTTGACGCTCTGGACAGCAGTCCGAGCTTCGATGCTCTGACCAGCCACAGAGGAAACGACCCGGGAAAATTTGAATTCCTTTTCCTTTCTGGACAGTTAGAATCTCATTTTGTGGTTGCATTTGACCACATGCATCTGAAGAAGTGGGTATTCACCCACGAAAGCTCATGCTGCAGAACGTCTGTTAGTCTATAAGGTGCCACAGGATTCTTTGTTGCTTTTACAGATCCAGACTAACACGGCTACCCCTCTGATATTTTGTGGTTGGACATCGGGGCGAGCTCAGCAGCACCGGCAGCAATGCAGAGCTCTCCAGCAGAGGAGTTCATGTAATCTCTGAATAGAAAGAGGGACCCGGCATAGACTGACCGGGAACTCTTCGATCTGATCAGTGTGGGGGGCGAGGAGTCTGTGCTTTCGGAGCTGCGCTCCAACAAACGGAATGCAAAGACCTACGAGACATCGGGGCGAGCTCAGCAGCACCGGCAGCAATGCAGAGCTCTCCAGCAGAGGAGTTCATGTAATCTCTGAATAGAAAGAGGGACCTTGCATAGACTGACCGGGAACTCTTCGATCTGATCGGTGTGGGGGGCGAGGAGTCTGTGCTTTTGGAGCTGCGCTCCAACAAACGGAATGCAAAGACCTACGAGAAGGTCTCCAAAGCCATGATCCAGACAGAGGATACAGCCGTCATGCAACGCATCGCCGCGTGAAAATCAAGGACCCCAGACAAGCCTACCAAAAAATCAAAGCGGCCAACGGATGCTACGGAGCCTGCCACCACTGCCCCACCAGTGACCATGGACTCTGATGATGGGACAGTGTCGATGGACAGTTCCTCGATGATGTTCACGGACGGGGAAGATGAGGAAGGGTTTGTGGAGGATGAGGCAGGCGACAGCGCTTACAACGCTGGTGTCCCCGACAGCCAGGATCTCTTCATCACCGTCACGGAGATCCCCTACCAACCCTCCCCAGCCATGAACCCGGATCCTGAATCAGGGGTAGGAGCAGTCGGTAAGTGCTTTAACCATGTTAACTTTTATTCTTAATATAACAGGAATCTGAAGTGTGTGAAAAGGAGGTCTCTGTATATATGGTGATAGAACAGAAATCCTCCTGGGAGATCTCCACGAAGCTCTCCTGCCGTTAATCGATAAGCATCAGCAGGAGGTTCCTGGGGAGAGCTGCCTTATTGGGTGCTCCGTGATAGCACACTTTTCCGCGCGAGGCTTTCATGCGGTATTCAGGGAGCACTGCCTCCCAGAGCACGGCTGCATAGGTCCGTGGTTCGTGCTAGATTTCACGCAGCATGCGCTCTCTATCTCCTTCAGTGCCCGTCCTCACGGTTATCTCGCTCGGAGACTCCTGCATCTAAGTAGGGGAAGAACTGTTACGTTACGCCTGGTCCAAAGTATTTTTAGTAAATAAACTGACAGACGGCATAGCACAGACTCAGCACGCAGCTGCGTGACGAGCGTAACGGAAAGCCAAAGAATCAAATGGACACTCATGGAGGGAGGGGGGAACGAGGATGCAAGGTATCCCACAGTTCCTGCTGTCTCCGAAAAGCATTTGCATTCTTGGCTGATCTCCAAATGCTTCTAGGGTCAAACACAGTGTCCGCGGTGGGTCGGGGCATAGCTCGGCAATTTACGCACCCCCCCCCCCGACCCCCAGAAGTTAAAGGGAAAACAATCCTCTGTTGACTCTTTTACATGTCACCGTATCTGTACTGAATGCTGCAGACAGACGCGCTGCTGCAGCACTCAACAACAACATCCTTCCTCCCACCCCGCCATGGGTGGCTGATGGTACAATAGGACTGCTACCCATCCTCATCATCAGCCTATTGGCACATGGGGCAGTGCAAAAGGACTGGTAACCATACCAACTTGCTTGGGACAGGTCGATCAAGGTCGCCTGGTCCTAATTTTTCATGGTAGATGGTACAGTATGGCTGGTAACCGTCCTCATCATTGCAACAGGGGGCTGAGCTCCATCAGCCCCCACCCTTCATTGTAAAGAAAAGATTCAATTACCCCTGGACTAGCAGAGGGATGATTGGCTCCCTCCTCCACACCCCTTAATGTCATCTCTGGACTATCATTGCAGCTGGAGGCTTCCTTCCACTCATTTCTCACAAACGACTACCTGTGTCTTATTCATGCATTCTATATTACTTCATCACACAAGTGGGGGGACAATGGTATTGGAACCCAGGAAGGCTGGGGGAAGAACGGAATGAACAGCTGGGGTTGTTTCAGGAGCACACCCTGTGAATAGCATTCAGCTCAAAATTTATGCATGATTGGACAGAGAGCAGCTGTGCTCTCTGGTTCTATGATACAGTGGTTCTCTAGTACAGTTGCCCATATTCTAGGCAGGACTGATTCTATTTTTAGATACCCAAAAAGGAGGGATTGACTCGGGGAGTCATTCCCAATTTTTGCTTTTGCGCCCCTGGCTGATCGGCCAGGGGCACTTATGACAGCACCAAATGGCGCAGTGCAAAAGGACAGGTAACCATGACCATCTTATTACCGTCTTCTTACCAGTTCATGGTATGGTAGACGGTACAGTATGCCTGGTAACCATCACTGCTGTCATGCAAAAGCAAAAGCATGCTGCTGTGTAGCGCTGCTGGTCCGCCTCTGTCAGCGGCATCTAGTACACATACGGTGACATACACAAAAGGCAAAATAGGGTCCATTGTTGCCACGCTATGGCATGTGCCAGGGCATTTCATGGAAAACGTGCTCGAAATGATTGTCTGCCGTTGCTTTCCCGGAGGAAGGAATGACTGGCGACATTTACCCAGAATGCACCGCGCAAACGATTTGTGCAACAGCAGGCACAGGGGTCTCAACAAAAAATTCACAGAGACAGCCTAGACTCAGTTAATTGTTCGCAAAAAAGTATCTTTGCAAGGAATTCACTAACTGTTTCCCATCTCACAGCTTCCACTGTCTCCAGACCTTCCACAGCATCCCCCTCGCAGAGGCTGGCGAAGATTAGGCGGCGAAAGAAAAAGACAAGGGACACGATTTTCGATGAATGTGTGGGCTGCTACCTAGCCGAGGCGGACCAGCAGAGGCAGTGGAGGGAGAAAGTCTCTCTGTACCAGCGCTCACACAGCGAATGGGAGGAGAGATGGCGTGAGGAACACAAGCAGGCGACTCAAGCAATGCTTGTACTACTGAGGGAGCAAACGGACACGCTCCGGTGACTTGTGTATGTTCTGCAGGACCGCTGCAGGACAGAGCCCCCGGCAGTATCTCTGCAACCGCCCTCCCCCGCCACAAAGTCACATACCCCCCTCACCCTAAATAACCAGGAGGATGCCCGCCCTGGGCCGTGAATACTGTCACTGCACCCCAGCAGAGTGCTCAAGTAACCAAAAGCTCTCATACCCTACGTTTGCATAAGTCCTTCCCTTCCAGACTCAAACAAGTCCCAATCCCAGTCCCATCCCCTAACTGTCTACTTAATTAATAAAAATGCTTTGCTGTTAATTACTGTTTCCGTTACGTTTTTTCAAAGAAGACTGTGTTCGAATGGGGGGCATGGGGAAGGGTGTGGTTAATTGCATAGGACAGTCACCTTTCCCAGGGTACAGAGACGGGGGCAGGATCAGCAGCGGGTCACACACACGGTGCAGTCAGTAGGCAATCTGGTCGGTTTTTGGAGGTGGTTTCCAGGATCTGTGTGGGCGGGGGAGATGTGACTTTGCAGCGGGGGAGGGCGGTTACAGATCTTATACAGCGGTCCTTGTCCTGGACCGCTGAGTCACACAGCTGAGGAATCTGTATCCGTCCTCCTCCGCCACAAGGTCACATATCCGCCCGCACACAGAATTCCATAAAGAGGGATGGCAGGATCCGTTGAAACAAGCAGTCCGGCAATGCGGACCGCTGTAGGAGCAGGAGCCTGTCATTCCTTGAGTTTAGAGGCGGTCTTTACATCAGCGCACACCCTACCCACCACAGTCTGCGTTCCAGTTTCAACCCTTTAACAAAAAGTCATGAATAAAGAAACCTCTCCTCAGTAACCGTGTGACATGTATTTTATTTTTACACGTGTCTTGGAAGTGAGGGAAACGGGGAGAACGGGGTATTTAACCGAAGAGGAGAGTCAACAGTAACTGGGTAAAGAAACAGGGGCAGGTTCAGCTTCTCTGTAAAGAAACTGAACAGTCACAGGTCACGCTGCTCGCTGCTCGCTGGTATGTAAAGAGTTCCTTGTCGCTGTCCCAGGCGCCTGTATAGGGCTTCATGAGCAAGTGCATTAGCGGGCAGGCTGGGTCACCGAGGATCACTATAGGCAAATGCACATCCACAACAGTTATTTCGTGGTACGGGAAGAAACTACCTTCCAGCAGGCGTCTGAGCAGCCCACAGTTCCTGAGAACACACGCATCAGGAACCTTGCCCGGCCATCCGACGTTCATGTTGGTAAAACGTCCCCTATGGTCCCCCAGTGCTTGCAGAACCATTGAAAAGTAGCCCAATTTCTCAGCAGCTGAATGTGGAAGAGGTGGACGATAAAGTGCGAGGAGGAGAAAACGGCGATGATCGCAGCGGGCTCCATGCTTGCAGTGCTGTGGCGTCCACGCTGTCACTGACCAGAAAAGTGCACGAACAGATTGCCCGCAGGCGCTTTCAGGGAGGGAGGGAGTGAGGGCGTGATTGACGGTTCAATGACGACAGTTACCCAAAACCACCCTCGACACACTTTTCCCCCAGCAGGCATTGGGGGCTCTACCCAGCATTCCAATGGGCAGCGGGGACTGCGGGAACTGTGGGATAGCTTCCCACAGTGCACCGCTTCCAAAGTCGATGCTGGCCCCGTTAATGTGGACTCAGAAATTCGAATTAGTGTATTTAGTATGGATACACAAATTCGACTTCATAAGGTCGAATCCACAAATTCGAACTAAGTTGATTCGAAATAGTCTTGTAGTGTAGACAAGGCCCAAGTCTCACGTCATTAGGGTTACAGCTGGCCTAACTCTTGCTAACTGACTGACATGCATTAAAATCCCCTTCAAATCCTTGTTAATTCTTTCCCTGCTTCCACAGTGGTGCAGGCTCCTTGTGTGAGTCAGAAGCACCAGTTCCACCTATGCCTCTCCCCACTGTGGAATGTCAGAGTTAATTTTTGATTCCCTTAAGAATCTAGATACAGGTTACTGAGCTGAACTCACTGGCACTGGGGCTCCCCTACTATGAGCTGGAATCACTAAGAGCTGAAATCACTGAAGAGCTGGACTTGCTGAGCTGAGAGCACTGAGTACTGTGCTAATGAGTGGGGGAGCCTGAAGCAATACCGCGGAGCAGAGCAGCTGGCAGAGCGGAATGGAGCAGTTGGTGCAGCCACTGGGTGAGTGGAGCCAAGCAGCTCGTGAGGACAGCTGGAGTGGATCACAGGACAGCTGGTGGACCAGAGCAGCTGGCAGAGTGGAGCAGCCCACAGAGCAAGCAGAGCTGAGCTGTTTGTGGGGATGACTAGTGGAAGCAGAATCCCACGAAGAGGCAGGGCAGTTGGCTCCAAAACCACGTAAGGTGCCCCTTTCTACCCAGGCTGGGGAGGGGGACCTCTGCAGAGAGACTCTTGAACTCTGGGGTTGCACTGACCTGGGACAGAGACTTGGAATTGTGGGACTTTTGGCACTGTGGGTGATTTGGGGGTTGCTGGACTCAAGGGCCCAGAGAGAAGGACATGGCCCAATTTGCTGGGGTGGGTCTTTGCTCACGGTTTGACCTATGAACTCTAGCTGAGGTATTTTCCCAATTTAATGCTTGTTGTTTATCATGTAATTAAACCTTTTCTGCTACACCAAGACTCTGTGCTTGCGAGAGGGGAAGTATTGCCTCCTCGAGGCACCCAGCGGTGTGTGTAAGATTTTCCAGGTCACTGGGTGGGGGCTCGAGCTGGTTTTGCATTATGTTGAGGGGAAGGGACCCCTATGTATTGAACCCGGCCCTTGCTGCTATTGTTTCGGCCTGGCAGAAGGGTTACAGAGGATTGGGCCAAAAGAAATCTGAGGTTCAACAAGGACAAGTGCAGAGTCCTGCACTTAGGACGGAAGACTCCCATGCACTGCTACAGACTAGGGACCAAGTGGCTAGGCAGCAGTTCTGCAGAAAAGGACCTAGAGGTTACAGTGGACGAGAAGCTGGATATGAGTCAACAGTGTGCCTTTGTTGCCAAGAAGGCTAACGGCATTTTGGATTGTATAAGTAGGGGCATTGCCAGCAGATCGAGGGATGTGATCATTCCCCTCTATTTGGCATTGCTGAGGCCTCATCTGGAGTACTGTGTCCAGTTTTGGCTCCACACTACAAGAAGGATGTGGGAAAAATTGGAAAGAGTCCAGTGGAGGGCAACAAAATGTTAAGGGGGCTGGAACACATGACTTATGAGGAGAGGCCGAGGGAACTGGGATTATTTAGTCTGCAGAAGAGAAGAAGGGGGGGGGGGGATTTGATAGCTGCTTTCAACTATCTGAAAGGGGGGTTCCAAAGAGGATGGATCCAGGGGTGAGCTGCAGACGGTTCGCAACGGTTCACGCGAACCGTTTGCTAAAATTAGACGCTGGACAGAGAACCGGATGCTAAAGTTCTCTGCCCGCCGTCTCATTGTAGCAAACGGTTCGCGCGAACCGTTGCGAATTCTGCCTCCACCTCCTGCCATGAAGCTCCTCCTTGCTTCTCCTCCCCCACGGCTTCCCGCGAATCAGCTGTTCGCGTGGGAAGCCTGGGAGGGCTGAGAAGCAAGCAGGCTTCCCCGGCCCAGGAAGAGGACGCTGAGGTAGGAAACTAGGGGAGGGGGCGTGTGCCCCGGCCGGTCCCTGGCCGCGGCCCGTCTCCGCCTCCCCGGCCGCGACCCTGCCCGGCCACCCAGCCCCCGTCCCGGGTCCCCGCCCGACCCTCCTGGCCGCGTCCACACACCCCGCGTTCGGCCCGTGTTCCCGGCGCGACCCTGCCCGGCCCCGCCCGACCCTCCCTGGCCGCGTCCCGCGTTCCTGGCCCGCGTTCCCGGCCGCGACCCTGCCCGGCCCCGTCCCGGGTCCCCGCCCGACCCTCACCGGCTGCGGCACGGCCCGTGTTCCCCGGCCCGGCCGCGACCCTCCCGGCCCGCGTCCCGGCTCCCCCGAACCCCTCCCGGCCGTCCGGCTCGGCCGCACCCTCCCGGGTCCCCGCCCGACCCTCCTGGCGCGCCCCGCGTTCGGCCCCACGTTCCCGGCCGCGACCCTACCCGCCCCGTCCCGGGTCCCGCCCCGGGTCCCGCCCGACCCTCACCGGCTGCGGCACGGCCGCGTCCCGACCCCCGAACCCCTCCCGGCCTCCCGGCTCCGGCCGCAACCCCCCCCGGCCCTGCCGTGCCCCCACCTACCGGGATGCTCGGCTCTGGACACGGCCCCCCACCTCCAGCCCGGCCTGGCCCCGTGGCTCCAGCCACCCCTGCTGTTTTGCCAGGGGGCCGGGCTCCGGCAGTGCAGGTCTGGGCGTGGTGGCGGCCCCGGCTGCCCGGCTCCAGCTCTGGCCGCAGCCCTCCCTGGCTCCACCCGGCCAGCCACCTGGCTCTGGCCGCTGGGCTCCCGCCGCATCCTCCGACTCCGGCCGCGCGACTCCTGTCCCGGCCCCAGCCACGTCCAGGCAGCGCGGTAAGGGGGCAGTGAGGGGGTGTTGGAGAGAGGGTAGGGGAGTTTGGGGGGGGGGGGGTCAGAGGACAGGGAACAGGGGGATTGAACGGGGGCCAGGGTCCCGGGGAGCAGTCAGGAAAGAGCAGGGTTGGATGAGGTGGTGGGGGCACTCAGGGACAGAGAGAAGGGGTAGTTGTATGGGGTAGGGGTTCTGGGGGGCCATTGAGAATGAGAGGAGGGGTTGGGTGGGGCGGCAAGGGGCAGTCAGGGGACAGGGAAGGGGGGGATGGGTCAGGGGTCTCGGAGTGTGTGTGTCAAGGAACATGAGGGGTTGGATGGGGCACGAACCCCCCCCCCCCGGAGGGGGGGGGAAAGGAGGGAACCCGTTGTTAAAATTTTGGAGGGAGGAGGGAACCCGTTGTTAAAAATTTGGCAGCTCATCACTGGATGGATCTAGACTGTTCAGTGGTAGAAGATGACAGAACAAGGAGTTAATGGTCTCAAGTTGCAGCGGGGGAGGTTTAGGTTGGATATTAGGAAAAACTTTTTCACTAGGAGAGTGGTGAAGCACTGGAATGGGTTACCTAGGGAGGTGATGGTAGAGGTTTTAAGGTCAGGCTTGACAAAGCCCTGGCTGGGATGATTTAGTTGGGGTTTGGTCCTGCTTTGAGCAGGGGGTTGGACGAGATCACCTCCTGAGGTCCCTTCCACCCTGATATTCTGTGATATTCTCTACTGCAATAATCTCCCTGTGACACATGGCTAAAAAAGGGTTAAACATCCTGCAAAATAAATAACCCATCGAGGACATGTGGGAGATCAAGTTTGTGTTTTTGTGTACTTACATATGTATGACTAGGGTCCACAATGTAGTCAACAGTCCCTGTCTATGCTGTATTCTGATAATTCAGAGGTCAAAAGAACATCCTATCATCTAAATGAATTGTAAACACGGGATCTCTCCATATTCATCTCTTTGAAATGTACTGTGAATGGTGGAGGAACAAGCAAATGGCCTTATGTTAATTCATATAGCTAAGGACCTCCTTCAAAGTCATCCTAATTATCTTTTGTTCCCCTAGCAAATCCCAACTTGTCAAAGAGGATGTGAAATTGTATAAAAGATCCTTGGGTCATGATTCTGTCATCTCAGATCTGCTTAGACTTCATCGGGGGAAGTCTGAGTCGCAAGACTGAGGTCCCAGTTATGCTGGTATGCCCTGAATATGAGATTTGGACATTGGACTATGACCTATTCTAAAGGAACTCTTTGGAACTACAAAGCTTGCCATCTCTGCTATGAATCTAAACCTCAATTAATTGAACTCATGTCTGTATGTATATTGATCTTTTTAACCATACTTATTTTTTTTTATTTTTTTTAAATAAATTTTAGGTTAGTTAATAAGAATTGACTGTAGTGTGTATTTGGGTAAGATCTGAAACCTTCATTAACCTGGGAGGTAATGTGGGTTTCCTTTGGGATTGGTAGAACCTTTTCTTTTCTATGATGAAATAAGATTTTTCAGAAATCATCATATTTGACGTGGGTACCTGGATGGAGGCCTGAGGCTGGATCACTTTAAGAGAACTGTGTTTGGACTTCTGAGTAACCAGTAAGGTAATAAAGAAGCTGTTTTATGCTGGCTTGGTACATCTAAGTATTGGAATATCCACCAGCTTTTTGGGTTTGGCTGCCCCACTTTTTGCAGTTTGCCCTAATTTAGTAACCATAGCTGACCCCCACTAGGACCCCAGTCACACCCTCAAATCCCCACCCCTCCATGGAAATAATCCCCCCCCAAAAAACCCTCTGCTCCACTGTGATAATCCCGCCCACCCCCCCAAAAGCCATCACCCCCACTGTTCTAATCCCCCCTTCTCACCTTGGTGTAGTACTTGCGGTTGGAGCAGCGATAATGTGCAAACTGGCAGAAGGTTTGAAACCACAAGGCATCTGGGAGGTCAGAACAGATAGGGCCTAGAAACAGGGTGAGAAGTGGTGTCAATATTAACAGGGAACTCACTCCCCTGCCCACAGGTGTATGAATCACAGAATCTCAGGGTTGGAAGGGACCTCAGGAGGTCATCTAGTCCAACCCCCTGCTCAAAGAAAGACCAATACCCAATTAAAGCATCCCAGCCAGGGCTTTGTCAAGCCTGACCTTAAAAACCTCTAAGGAAGGAGATTCCACCACCACCCTAGGTAACCCATTCCAGTGCTTCACCACCCTCCTAGTGAAAAAGTTTTTCCTAATATCCAACCTAAACCTCCCCTACTGCAACTTGAGACCATTACTCCTTGTTCTGTCATCTACCACTGAACAGTCTAGATCCATCCTCTTTGGAACCCCCTTTCAGGTAGTTGAATGATGGGGGGATTTGATAGCTGCTTTCTTCTCTTCTGCAGACTAAACAATCCCAGTTCCCTCAGTCTCTCCTCATAAGTCATGTGCTCCAGTCCCCTTAACATTTTTGTTGCCCTCCACTGGACTCTTTCCAATTTTTCCACATCCTGCTTGTAGTGTGGGGCTCAAAACTGGACACAGTACTCCAGATGAGTCCTCACCAATGTCGAATAGAGGGGAATGATCACGTCCCTTGATCTGCTGGCAATGCCTCTACTTATACAGATTAAGGCAAGGGCACCTGTTTGTTGGATGTGGAAGAAAATGCTGAATGTGTGCATGGGGACCCAAAGCACCCCTTAGAGCTAAGCTACAGAGCTCTGTGCAGTTAATGCTCAGGCAGTCTCCTGGCTGCTATATACTCTCCCTATGTCAATCTGTAGGAGTGCCTCATTTTATGGCCTGCTTTGGACCTCTGTGACAGAGTGGGAATTGTTTACTTTCCTCATGGATTGTATTTTCTAAATGGACAACCAACCTAATTCTCAATTACTGAGGGACAATCTCCACTCATTGATATATTTTGCTTTCCACAATCAAATCTCTGTACAACTTTTAATGAGTGATGTACCCAAGTATTCAGATTCTAATATCTAAACTGTATTGTTAAATCTATTCACCTAAACTTCGGTTATTGCTGATTAAAAGTCATATTATACAAAGTTTGCTTTTATGTACTCTATGTATTTGTGCATAATCTATGAACTATACCTAGATGTACAGACATAGAATGAGAAAAGTAAGTATTATATAATTTTTTTAACATTAGCTTTAATACAAATTTCAAAATTTTATGCAGCCTATGTGTGACTCAATTTCCCTTATGTGCTGCATTGTTACCTAGAGGCGGGGAAAGGACTGCTTGCTCATTTGAAGAGACAGATATGGGTAAAAACAATGAGGAGTCCTTGTGGCACCTGAGAGACTAACTAATTTATTGGGCATAATAAACTCTCAGGGGCTAAAACCCACTTCATCAGATGCATGGAGTGAAAAACACAGTAAGCAGTATAAATATTACAGCACATGAAAAGATGAGCGTTGCCTTACCAAGTGGAGGGTCAGTGCTAACAAGGCCAATGCAATCAAGGTGGACCTCACCCATTTCCAACAGTTGACAAGAAGGTGTGAGCATCAGCAGAGGGCAAAATTACTTTTTGTAGTGACCCATCCACTAGATGTGATATAGATAGATATAGGTGTCGCCTAATTTCTTGGGCCTTGATACCCATATCTGTGGGGCATCTGAGAAGACAATGGTAAATCCATTCACTAAAATGTTCACACCTAGCAACCAGTGACCCAAAGAGATACAGACTTCCCTGCCTCTCAGCAGTGGGGCTGAGCTACGTTTTCCCTGGGCTGGGGAGGAGGTGGAAATTAAGTGTGAGCTGTGGGAAGCAGTAGGGACACACACCTAAGGGTCTGATGGAGGGACAAAGCGAGCTTGAACACTGGGGTTCACTACAGCTTGGCTGGACTCTGGCTATCCTCTCCATCTGGCTCCCATCCACAGGAGCAAAGGATAGGCTGGGTCTCACAGGATCACTTTGGGCATTTCCACATCCCCCACTGGAATCTTCTGGTCTGGAAAGAAAGTCCCAGCATGCAGCTTTCTGTACAGGCCAGTGTTCTGAAAGGGTGTGTGAATCAAGCACCTTCCTTGACCATCCCACAGTGATGTTAATGAAATGGCCTCGGTGATCCACTAGCGTGCACAAGACAATGGAGAAGTAGCCCTTTCTATTGATGTACTCCATCGTAAGATGGCCTGGCGCCAAAATGGGGATGTGTGTGTCATCTATCACCCTGCTGCAGTTAGAGAATCCCATTGTGGCAAAGCCATCCACTATTTCCTGCACATTACCAAGAGTAGTCTTTTGTAGCAGGAGGGATTAATAGCCCTGCACACTTGCATCACCGCAACCCCCCATGGTGGACTTTCCAACTCCACACTGATTCGCAACTGACTGGTAGCAGTTTGGAATCACCACGTTCCACACAGCGATCACCACTCACTTTCCAGCAGTGAGGGTAGCTCTCATTCTGGTGTCCTTGTGCCACAGGGTGGGGCGAGCTCCGCACACAGTTCCTGGAAGGTGGCTTTGCACATCTGAAAGTTCTGCAGCCACTGCTTGTCATCCCACACCTGCATCATGAGGCAATCCCACCACTCAGTGCTTGTTTCCCAAGCCCAGTACTGATGGTCCATTATGTGCAGCTGCTCCATGAATGACAGCAGTGATCTTGAATTATTTGTTTCCATGGCAGACAGCAGGGCAGGCACCACCGATTCATCCTCTGTTTTGCAGCTCATTAAATATTGCAGACCAGCCGTGTTGTTTTCATAATGCACATCACCAGACGGGTCAGCAGTTCAGGATCCATGCTTCTCAGGCAGAGATGGCAGGTGCACAGTTTACAAGGACTGTTGAAAATGGCACAAAATGCTATCGGCTCCCAGAGCTCTGAGTGGCAGAGGGTGATGGAGGGTGGCGAGTTGCACAGTGGGATAGCTACTCACGATGCAACACTCTCTGTTGATGCAAGAGCAACAACTGTAGACACACTCTACCGCCACAAGGAGCGTTGTGTGGAGATGCAAAACTGATGTAATTAAAGCAGCTTATTATCACTGACCTAACTTAAGTCAGTTTAACTCTGTAGAGTAGATAAGGCTTTAACAGAGCAATGGCTAAGGGCTGCTTTTTAGGGCTTCTGACACAGGGAAATTGACTGGTATCATTACACAGCTATAATTATACTAGTGTAACTTAGGGTGACCAGATATCCCACTTTTATAAGGACAGTCCCAATATTTGGGACTTTTTCTTATATACGTGCCTATTACCCCCAACCCCCTGTTGCAATTTTTCACACTTGCAGTCTGGTCACCCTAGTGTCACTCCTCACATGGATACTCATTAGTGCAGAAAAAGAGCTACTTTTTTCCAATTTCTCTTGTGGGGCTGGCAAGAGTGCACCTTCCCCTTCCCCCTCCTTTCTCTCCCCTCCCAGTCCCTGCTGCTCTGCACAAATCAGGTGGACTGGCACTTCCCTCTCTCCAACCAAACATACAGCATTAATTCTGACCTCTGGAAGAGCTAAGTGAATGGGGGATGGGGATGGGCTGGGAGTCCAGCCTGGGAAACTCAGAAAGAAAACAAAGAAGGAAGAGCCCTGAGTGAGGGGAGGAAGCTGCTTGGAGAACAGCCAGCTGCTTGTAAACTCTCAGCCTGGAGCTGCCAGGACAGCTGAGGGACACATGAGCAGCATACCACCCTGAGCTCACCCTGCACACCAGCACCTTGCCAGAGAGCATGGAGAGTATGGACTGACCTAAAGGGGCAAGGGGATTGCACTGGCACAGAGCAGAGAGTCTCTGTATCTAGCCAGGTGTGGGAGTGGGAAGAGCTTTTTTGCTATATGCTATGCCCAACTCTGTGTAACGCCTGCTAGAGAGCTTGACTTGGGGCTGCTCCTGGTTTTGCCCGCATTAGATAAAAGTGTTGTTTTATTCTTAAGTGTGGTGCTTGTTAGGGGTTAAATCTAACACACACACAAACACTCACTCCCTGCAGGGCGAGTCAAGAGCTTGTGCCCAGGCGTATGGCTGGGACCTGGGACCCCTTCCCCGATCATGGTAGCCCACCTAATACTCCTGTCACTTTTTTTGGGATAACAATAAGCACACTGTGAGTTATACCAATATAACTATCGCTATATTATTATACTGGTAAAATTTCCCATGCAGACAGGCTCTTCGTTTGTCAACATTTACAACTAGCAGTTGCAGGAAGAGAATATATAACTAGGTGCTTTGTCAAAATCCTCCCATATGCTTTGGAAAAATACCGTGTGCCTAGAAGAAATATAAAATCTGAGAGGTATGTTTTTAGTAACTGTGATCAAAATAAAACTGAAACTAGACCAGTATGCAGCCAGGCTGTCCCACTTAGTGTCATCATGCACATTTGGCTCACTTGCAGGTGAACTTGTTAGAAATCATATAGTTTTCAACAGCCAAGAAAAGAAGGTCAGAACACATATGCCTCCACGGTCCAGAGTTGGAATTTAATCAAGCTGTTGACATCTGCTATAGCAGTGAAGAAGTAAAGAGACAGATCCATTATTTTTAATGCTTTAAATTTTTGTAAGACATACACCACATGCAAAACAAAGGCAAACAGTCTAAAACAAGAAATAAGACTACAGTCTGCAAAGGAAGACAAGTACAAACAATGCATGAATTGTGGAAGAAGAAATCTTCAAAAAAGCAAATGTCTGGGATATGCTGCTACATGTGCTTATTGCACAGAAATAAATTATTTTGTAAAAGAATGCAAACAGCGCCATATAATGAATGACGGTGTTGCCGGCACAGAGGCCCGAGGACAGCAACAGGGGTTCGTTGCCCGGTGTGCGCCGCACTAATTAACACACCAGGGTGGAGAAGCAAATCAAGTTTATTTGAGCCCAAAAAAAGGGTGCAAGGGAGACATAGCAATCTCAAATCCTGCACACAGATACAAGCGGTTTTTCTCTCTTTATACATAACTTCAGCTAAGCATTCCCATTACCCCCACACTCCTCATCCCCCTCTACCCCTCCCGTCTATCCCCATGTAGCAAATACATTATAAAGTAGCAATTACACTAAGCAGGTTAAATCATTCTTGGCAGCAAACAATTTCTCTCGTTAGTGACTTTTTCTTCAACTGTTATCTTGTTTTACTTTCCTGGATTCGTTATTCTGCCCCCCTCCCCCCCGCACCTTAGCCAGGTGTAAGCAGGCCTCATCATTATCTCCTGGCAGTACCACGGCTGAGCTAGCTGTTGTACATTCCATTCTCGGTTACTGGCCTGCTAGGTTAATTAAAGTTCAAACATAAACATGGAAGCGCTTTGGTCAGACATGGAGTGACTTTAGTTCATTCAGGCCTACTACAGAAGGCTTTATTGACACTTATGGTTTTCCACCCTCCTGAGTCACCTAGAGTCATGCCTAGTGACACCAACAACGGTCCTATAATGTACAGCAAGTGGGAAGTGACAATGACATGTGTCCTCAGATGAGTTTGTCTTCACCATCCACTGCTTTAGGGCTGTGAAATGCAAACAAAAAAAGGTGTTTGCAGAACTAAACTGTCAGACATCACCCCAGGCACCCAGTTCAGACAAATGTCACTTTGATAGAAACTTAAAAGACAGACTGACAAATTGGTAGAGCTGGGAGGCTGAAAGAAAGTAACATGACCAGCAGACTGGATAAGTGTAAGTGGGGGAATGGTCCCGCTATTGTGGGGAACTTTCCTGGCTTCTGCACTACCCTGGTGAAATGGGCTAGCGGAAGGATCTGAGTCCTCGCTCCTACTTACTTTACCCAGAGGCCTTCCTGCCTTTGAGGCCTCCCCTTTCACTCCCCTGTCTGGCAGAGTCCTTGTAACCCCAACAAGGCTGGGCCCAGGATTCCTGGGGGGCTCAACCCCCAACCTTGCTGTGGTCACCTAGGTCAGGGGCTGGGGTGTCCCCACTCCAGGGAGCTCTCTCTGCACTGGATGCTTTCCTTACCCACTGATCATTAGAAATGATTTAAAGCAATACAGTTTATTTAATTAACAGTTAGTTTAAAAAGGAATAAGGAAAAATGGGAAAGGTTGAAGGAAACACATCACTCTGCTCTGTGACAGGGAACGTCACAAACAGCGTCTCTGGAATGTCAGGGCAGTTCACAGTCTGCTCCTTGTAGGTCCCAGGCCTCCTTCTCAGGCCCTGGCTGTACTGCAGGGACGCTGCGGGTCGGACACTTGCTCTGGCTATGGTCAAATGCTCTCAGGCTCTAGGTGGCAGGACCCTTCTTCCCAGCCTCACCCCCGCCCTGTCAGGGTTACAATCCCCCTCCAAGTCTGGCCTGCAGAGCCTCTTAGCTGAGGCATCTCCCTGTGCTGGGCCCGCTGCCCAGGGTCCCCCTCGCTCTCCCCAGATGCTCACTGCACCCAGCTCCGGACTGCTCCAGCTCCAGCTCCAGCACTCTGTCTCAGCACGGCTGCTGCTGCTCTGCCTCCAGCTCCCTGGGCTGCTTCTCTGGCCCTGGTTGCTACAGCTCTGCTCCCAGAACAGGTCTGCTCTGTGGGCTGCTTCTGTGACTCTGCTCCCAGCTCTGACCTGCTTCCTGGGCTGCTTTTCTGGCCCCTCTGGCTCTGGTTGCTGTAGCTCTGCTCCCAGGGCAGGTCTGCTCTCTTTGGTCTGTGCTCTGGCTTTGGGGCAGCAGCTCTGCTCCCAGCAGCTTAGCTTGGGCCCCTGCTCTCTCCTTAGCTCAGCCCCACTCTGTCTGACCCAGACAATTCCAGCTCACACAGAGGACGGGACCCCCCGGTCTCCTGACTCCTTGATTAGCCTGCCCGCCCTGTCAATCAGGCTGACCTGGAGCACTGGCCTCTCCCCATTGCCCCGGGTGCTGTCAGTCTCAGGGTCCTGATTTCCCATCGACCCTTCCCCTTTTGGTACTGGGAGCTAGCCAACCAAAACATGCCCACTGAATGTTAGTAAGGGGGTAACAGTCCCCTTACATAAGCAACATGGTACTTATATAAAAAACAGGCAAACTGCCTGCATACTGACCCCCTACGCCTCCATAAACTGCTACAACACTCCCATGATTTTTTTTTTTTTTTTTTACCAACAACAGAAGGGATCCTGCCAAAAGCAATGTTTGTTTCTGTTTAGATGTTAAAGATGGTTTCTGCCTGGTAACACTTGCTGAAGAAAGCACCTTTCTTCATTCAACATCTTTCTGGACTCTTTGGGCAGATCTAGATGGCTATGAATGACATTTGGCTTTAATCGCTGGTGCCAGAATCATGAAGTGCTAGAGGAACTCGAGGTGGTTAATAGTATCAGAAGGGTAGCCGTGTTAGTCTGGATCTGTAAAAGTGGCAAAGTTCTGTGGCACTGTAGCAGGGTGGTTACCCGCTCCTGCACTTCGGGGTGGAAAACAGCCCAGGAGAGGGCTGTGGCTGGGGCAAGAAGCCTGGGCTGATTAGGGAAAGTAGGCTCAGCTGGGGCCAACCCCCCAATCTGGCCCAGCTGGCCCCCCACTCAGTCTCCTTCTGTCTGTAGAGGGAGAAAGGCCTGGCTGCAGGGATCCAGAGACAGGGTACCTGAGTGGAGCAGGGCTTGGGAAAGGCAGAGGAGCTGGGGAGCTCCAGGCTGTGGCCTAGCATAAGGCTAACAGGTACTGGGGGTTGCGGAGGGCAGCCCAGGGGTAGGCCAAGGCAGCAGGTCCAAATCCAACCTTGCCAGTGATGAGTAGGCTGATGCTGCAGTCTGCCCTAGGGTGTGGGACTAGATGATGACTGGCAGTAGCCTTATGCTGTAGGAATAGTGGGTGGGGGTTCCCTGGGAAGGGAAGACCCTAAGACTGAGAGAGAAGGGGGTCGCTTCCAGGTGGCAGCACCCCAGCTATCAGGGCACTGGAACCCAGAGAGGGATACGGTGGCCAAGCAGTAGAGGATCACCAGCCTGCAGAGGGCACTCCGGGCTGGAAATCAAGCTAATTCCATGAGAGACCAGCAGGAGGTGCCGCAGGGGTGAGTCTGCACCCTTACAGGCACCTTATAGACTAACAAATGTATTGAAGCATGAGCTTTTGTGGGTGAATACCCGCTTTGTCGGATGCATGGTGGTTAATGTAATTGCAGATGACAATTTGATTGTGGAGACTCCCTTGAAGAAGCTAATGCTGATCATGGTCGTACCCTGATAGCACTGCTTTATAGTACGTCAGTGAATCTCAAACTGAACAATCAAAAAATTAGACCAGGCTTGTCAACTGAGCTGTATATCAGACACCTTCTAACAGAGGGCTTAAAACCAGGGCCTGAGATGGTCCAAATCATTTTGGAGTAATTCCCTCTCCCCAAAATGTGCAAGACATATGGCAGCTTTGTGGGATCTGTTAACTATCCACCCAAATTCCTGCTACACCTGTCACGGAATCACTGGGGCGATGCTCTGGAACTACGCTGTACGAAGCCAGCCAGGATTCTGGGGGAGCCTCCTCTCTCTGAGCAGACTGTCTCCAGGGCAAGAAGCTTACACAGCTTCAACCTTCCTGGGTCTGACCTTGGAGCATTCAGCATCCCCTTCCACACTGTGCGCTTCCTGCAGCGAGTCCGTCTGGGCGGGGCTCCTGGGGAAGCCAGAGGGCCCTGCACCCCAACGCTGCAGTCAGATGTGACTCTCAGCCAGTGTAAAACGGAAGGTTTATTAGTCAACAGGAACACAGCATAGAACAGAACTTGTTAGCACAGAACTCAGTGACTTTCAGCCGAGTCCATCTTGGAGAGTTCTGGGTCAGGTAGCCTGGATTCCCCCTTTTCCAATCCCCCCAAGCAGACTGCCAGCTTTCAGCAACTTGACCTCAGACACCCCTGTTGCTCATTCTCCTTCTCTTTGTCTTGCTTCTGGGGCAAAGAGTCACCTGGTCGCATCCCCCTCCTGGGTCTCACGTTATGAAGGGCACTGGTCATAGCAGATGTGCAAGCAGCTGGAGCAGCTTCACCTGCCCCACAGGTCTCAGCCCAAAGTCACATACTCCTATTTCCACCACTGAGGTATTGGTGCAACACAAAGGGAAACTGAGGCACACACAGTATTCATGAAAAATAGTAAAACTCACATAGGCTCAACAGTAAGACTCATACAACATAAGAAGGGAAAATCCCCACTTTGTCACAACACCTCTCCCAGGTCCTAACATACTATGATGCAAAGGAACCTGTAAATATGTGATTCCAGTGAATGTGGATTGGAATAATCATTATTGCATGATTAGCCTGTAGCATGTTGCCACTGGGACACTCTGCAACAAAGTGTAATTATACTTAGTCAAAGAAGGAATACTTAGGCATTGTTTCTGCATGCACCAGGTTTGCACAGCATCTCCTGGGATATGATCATATCCATGCAGACACAGACCTGGGGGAATACTCCTTCTCAACCTCACATATGATGATCATTGAGCAAGAACCAGCCTGCCAAGCACCCGAGAGAGAATGCTCGATGCCACCTCAGATCCCTGGCCCACCATGCCCAGTGTCCCATCTCCAGATGTGGCCATCCCTGATGCTTCAGTTCAGAGGAAGGAGATAAAACAAAAAAACCCAGCATACATTGTGGGAGGATGGGAACCAATCGCTTCCTGACCTCTGTTGTGACTAATTGAAACCCTGAGGTGTGAGCTTTAGGAAGATAAGACATAAACCAGAAGTGAACCTTAGGATTGTCAAACCCTACCCCATCACTAGCAACCCCATCATATAATCACATTCATAAATTTGTTCAACTCTCTCTTAAAACTAATTAAGTTGTTTGTTTCCACAACTCTTATTGGGAGGCTGTTCCAAACACACACACACACACACACACACCCCGCCCCGATGGTTAGAAACTTCTTCTAATTTCCAGCCTGAATTTGTTCACAGCCAGTTTATACCCAATGTTTTTATTCCAACATTGTCCTTTAGCTTAAGTAGCTCTTCACCCTCCCTGGTGTTTACCCCCTAATGTATTTATAGAGCGCAATCATATCCCCTCTCAGCCTTCTTTTGCTAGGCTAAACAAAAAGTGTCTTCTCATAAGACTGGCCCTCCATTCCCCTGATCATCACAGTAGCTCCTCTCTGCTCCTGTTCAAGTTTAATTTAATCTTTCCTGAATATGAGTGACCAGAACTGCACATAGTATTCCAGGATGAGGTCTGACTAGCGCCTTGTACAATGGCATTAATCAGGGCTGGCCTCAGTGAAATGGTGTCCTGGGTGAACTTATATTTTGGTGTCCCCATGGGCACCCCATCCCATCACACCTGACCTCCATGGCTCCCCACATCACCCCTGATCCCCACAACTTGCTCCCATCACCTCCAGGCCTCACTGCCTCCCCCCCAGCTCTGAGGGGTTTTTTTGGGGGGTGGGGGGTGGCAGTGGGTTTGTTGGGAGGAATGTGAGTGAGTGTGTGTGTGCGCCTGAGTAACTCTTTAAGAAGAGCATTCAGGAGCCTGAACAGCAGCACTGGCAGCTCCCACTCTGGACTCAGAGGCACCAGCACAGACTTGCTCCCCCTGACCCCCACCCCAGCTCAGCAGAGCCTGGGTACACAGGTGAGGGGAGGGGGATACGCCATCACACCCCCCCCCCACCCCACCCCCCGCACAGTCTGCACAGCAGACAGGAGGAAGGCTCCAGGTCTGAGCTTGGCCAGGGGCAGCTCCATGGAGGGGATGGGGGGGAGGAGCAGCAATGACTGCAGATGGCAGTGGAGCAGGGCAGCAGGGGCATCTCTGCTTCAGAGGAGTTACCTGGCTGGTCCATCTGCCCCTGGTCTGTCCCTCTTCTCCAAACACTGCTGTGCCTGCCTGGCTGCCTCTAAGCCTTGCTGGCTGTCAGCAGGTCAGGTGGGTGGGAGTACCAGCAGCATGGTGCCTTCTTGAATACCTCGGGTGGCCCAGCTTGCCCATCACTGAAGAGGGACCTGAATAAGTCCCTATGTCTACTGGAAACGTCTCACCTAATACACCCTAGGATCACATTTGCCTTTTTCACAGCCACATCACATTGGTGGCTCATAGTCATTTTGTGATCAACCCACACAACCAAGTCTCTCTCCTCCTCTGTGGCTTCCAATTGATGAGTCCTCATGGACTTGTGCACATCCAGCTTTTCTAAATAGTCCTTAACCTGTTCTTTCACCTCCCTGGTGCTCACCTCACACTGTGCTGCGTGCAGCAGTCTGGGAGCTGACCTTGTCTGTGAAGACTGAGGCAAAAAAGCTTTGAGTACTTCAGCTTTTTCCACATCATCTGTCACTAGGTTGCCTCCTAAGTTCCCTGTAAGCTGTGCAGCAGCCTATTTAGTGCTGTGCATGTGCTCAGGGACCTGCTGCATACAGTGCCCTTCCAGGATGAGGTCTGACTAGCTGGCCTTGTACAAACCTGCACATTAATCAGGGCTGGCCTCAGGCATGGCCGGGGCACTAAGATCTCCTCGGGTGGCCAGGAGAGCAGCCCGGCCCCAGCTGTGACCCAGGCATGGGTGGAGCGGCCCTCCCCTGGCCTGGCCCTGCTGGGGCCAGGGCGGATGGTATGCCTATCCTGCAGCCCCAGCCCAAAAGCTGCTGCAGGAGGAAGAGGCACCTCTCCCCCCAGTCCAGGTACTGTTGCTGCGGGGAGAGAGAGCTGCAGGGAGTCCTCTCCCCCTGCTGTAGCTCCTGAGCACCCTCCTGCACCCCAAATCCTGCACCCCCACCCCCTGCACCCAACTCTCTGCCCCAGCCCTGAGCTCCTCATCACTGGCCCCACTCCAGAGCCCACACCCCCCAGCCACAGCCCTCAAACCTTTGCACCCCAATCCTCTGCCCTAGCCCTGAGCCCCCTCCCACACTCCGAATCCCTCAGCCCCACCACATGCATTTTGTTATGTACACCAATATGAAGGTGATGTGTGACACATCATCTCCATATTGGTGCACATGGGTGGGAAAAATTAGAGAGAAAAATGGTTGCCTCCCCCATTCAATAAGGGTCCCACACTTTCCCTGACCACCTTGTTGCTAAGATAGTTGTCATTCTAGGACGGGCCTTCAGGTTTAAAGCAATGGCCAGCATCATCTGCAATCATAACTGGGGAAGGAAGGTCTTGGCTTTTGTAGAGTCCAAGGCTGCTTCTATAAACTCTGTCTCTTGTAAAAGAGACAGGATTGACTTCACTGTGTTGATGAACAACCATAATGCATTAAAAGTGGATTGGACAACAGTCATGTTGGACATCAGCTAAGCCTTGGACCATCCAAGAGGGAAATACCTGAATTCCCAATTTTCTGAGGAACACTGGCACCACTGTCCTCTACTTTGTGAACAAAAGTGGAGCTGCAGACAAGCTAAATGGTAAGACTGCAAATTGATAGTGGCACTGGTTGACCAAAAACCTGAGAAATTTCCTGTGGCTTTGATGTTTTGTCACATGCAAAGTCAAGGGTGGCATACCAGTCTTCAGGATCCAGGGAGGGAATAACAGAAGCCAGAGGGACCATATAAAACTTTATTTTCTTTAGCTATCTGTCACAATCTTGCAGGCCTAGAATGAGTCTGAGACCCTCTTTTGCTTTTAGAATTAGGAAGTACTGAAAATAAAATTCCTTTCCTCTGTGAAATGGAGGACCTTCCGCTATGACTCTCAACCGGAGGAGAGATTGCACCTCCTGAAGGAGAACTACCTCTTGACCGTGGCCCCTGAAAAGGGGTGAGGAAAGGAAGTGAAAAAGGAGGATAGAAATAAACTGAAGCATGTATCCCAGTTCCACTATACTTAAGACCCACCAGTCTTCAGGGATGCAGGACCAAGCATTTAAGTAGTGGGATAACCAGTTGGCAAAAAAGGGGTAGAAGAGGCTTGCACTCTGGAAGGCGGTAGGCTGTCTTTGAAAAAACACATCAAAATGTTTGCTTAGAACTGTCATTCTGTCTGTCTGAACTAGGAGCTGCTGGAGAAAGCAAAAGGGTTGGTCTATTACCTCCAATCTTTTTTCTCACTAGGTCCTGGTTGTGAGGCATGAAAGAAGGATAAATATGGCTGTGGAGGAGAGATCTGCTTTTTCTTTGGGGAAGGTGTATTAATGCCCAAAGATTTGAATATCGCCCTGGAGTCCTTGAGTCTATGCAGCTTATCATCAGTCTGCTTAGAGACAAGCAATGACCCGTCAAAGGGCTGTAATACTTTGGTCTCATTTTGGTTGTTGGGTTTAGTGAGCAGATGCTGGGTGGTGCTGGTGGCCTGTGATATACAGGAGCTCAGACTAGATGATCTGGTGGGCCCTTTTGGCCTTAAACTCTATGTATCTAAAAGGTCACAGGACCAGTGGGTGCTGGAGGAGCCTGTTCCAACTCTGTTTGGATGTGTGAATTGACAAAGGCATGGAAATGGTCCCACAGTCAGAGAGAGCCTTCCTGTTAAGCTTCCTGTTCCTGGACTGATCCACAGCCATCTTAGCCAGTGCCAGGGGGAGGTCCCAGGACTATGTGAGACCTTAGATCAAGTGGGCAAAAATAAACAGGTGAAAGGAAAATTGCAGCCCCAGCCTCTCACTACAAAGGGTTGGATGTTGGAGGAATCCATGAAATACAGCAGCAATGTGCCTATGCTCACAACTCCATGGAGGATCTGCCAGCTTATATCACTGGTGGATGGTGGATCCAGGATGGAATATATGGTCTCCTACCAGGGGCCTTCCATCCACTTGGGTCCCTGAGAGAGGGAGTGCAAAAGAGCAAGGAAATGGATGATATGGAGCATTCAGTGTATGAAGATGTCCCCTGGGTGTGGCTGTGAGGCCTGCTCAGGTGATGTGTGGAGAGCAGCTGTGGGGAGTTGTCATGGGGCCAAGGCCTGACTGACTCCAGCAGCTAGGAGAGAAGAGTGGGTTGGATAAGTCTTCTCAGGTGACCCATTTGAGGAATGTGAAAGAGCTAGGGGACAGGGCAGCTTTCACTGCCTAGAGCATACAATAGGAAATTTGAGAGAGGTGGGCAGCCCCATGCACTGTGCAAGCATGGTGGGGACCATCCAGTCTTGCCAGCTGTAACTTATGAAAGGGAATATGACAGGGCTGCCTGCAAAAGCAGAGGATTGGATTCAGTGATCCAAGAAATCCCTTCTAGTCCTGTGTCCCTCTATTGTCCAGGAGCTTTTGATTCTGAGGACCAACTTCTGGTCAACTGAAGAGACCACCACCAGAATATGAAGCTGGAGATTGGGCAGGAGGAGCTCTAGGAGAAAATCCTCAACTCTCAGTGGCTACAGAGGACCTGGTTGTGGAGACCAGCTTTCAGGTCCTGGTAGAAGGCTGGCAACTGTGAGAGGTCTAATGGGAGACCTCTTGAAGTCAAAGAATAGCTGGTCATATCAGGGCTCTCAGAAGCAGTGGAGAAAAGGATGCGCCATACGGGACTGGAAGCATCCTGCAGGAGCTCTGCAGGACCTGTGTAAAGTACAGTCTGGCCTGTCACAGCTGGACTGAGGTCTGCCCACTTGGGACAGTAGTCACAAAGCAGGAGTTGGAGGAATCGCAAGTGCCAGGTCCTGTAAGGAAGAGTCTGGGTCAGAGTCAGAGACTGGAGATCAGAGGTAGTTACCAGGCTGGAATCAGGAGGCATGCATCAGGATCAGAGTCAAGCTAGAGTAGGAGACAGGCATTCAAGCAAAGTCTAGCATTACAGCAGGCCAAAGTCTGTACAGCTGGCCAGGCAACTTGCTGGGGTGACCTCTGGGGTTAAATAGGGTGCTTGGCCAATCAGAGGGCTGCAGGGTACCATCACTCTGGGTCTCTTGGGAGAGATCGTGCAGTGCCTACTCTCCACAGTGCTCCCTGGCTCTCTCTTTCTGCACGGCCTCCTGGTGGCACTGTGGGAACATCAACGGTTCTAGGCTCTGCAGACCTGAGTTCTAGTCCCTGGTTCTTTATGGCCCAAAAGCCCTACTCCCTCAGAGCAGGCCTGGCTTTGAACAAAGACCACACCCTGTTCACCCTCTCCCTGAGGGAGGATTAAAGGCACCATGGTCAGAAGAAATCCAGGACCTATCTGTTGAGACTAGCTAAGGTGTTTGGCACCCTCCCTTGCTGGAGAAGTCCTTCCATGCCTGTAGTCAGCTGAAAGGTGAATAGCAAATACTTTAATGGGCTTGTTATCTAGCATACAAAAACTACAAGTTGTTACATTTATGTATTTTAAGGGTGTGGAAAATTATTAAGGGTGTGGTATTATATCAAAACTGATATAGACTTTAATTACATAATCTCATAATAATATCATGATGCAGCATATAGACAAGGAAACAGAATTAAGGTTGCTTATTCAAACTTTTCTTTAGCATTTTCTGACTTTTCAGTGTTTATATTCATAACTTAAATATATTAACATATTTTTTATTTTAATTGTCTAGGGTATTTTTCCTCAAGAAAAAATGAACAAAGAAATTATCCCAAGTGTTTCAGCTGCATAGATAGAATCCAATTTGAATCCTTCCATACACTGTTGTAAGGTAAAGTTATTACTGTTATTTACCGGGTGCTTAGGCTAGGATACATACAGACTGATTTATACATTTTTTATGCGATGGGATCTGAGCCACTGAAATGCAATATCATTAGAGCAAGAGACAAGCAACATCAAAATCTAGGTTTGTCAAAGGCCTCTGAAAGCAATTGTAACAACATCCTATCCTAAACCCAGCCTCTAGGGGAAAGTATCAGGTTCTGTAGGCTGGGAATATCAGGCCAGGTCAACAACTGAATCATCAGTAAGAGCAGCCTAAAAAGCTGCGCTAGAACAGGATAGATTACATGTTGACTCAAACTGGGCAGGAGTTGTCTCTCTTTCTGGGCCACAAAGGTAGGAACCATACTGCCCAGACTCCAGGTTGAGTCAGTAGAGGTAATGCTGAGCTTGTTTCTGCATGGCACTGACAACACACAATTGTTACAACCCTAATATGCCCACACCCTCTGTACCCTCTGGGATCCAGCCGTGGTTCTCAAACTGGTCCAGCCGGATGACTTTAGGGTCATGGCACCCTTGAGTACGTCGGATCTGGCAGGCCACACCTGCCTTCCAGGAGGGCATCAGGGCAGAAAAGAAGACCTGGTACTCGCTGTCAGACAGTGGGCTGCCTGGAGCCAGGGATGACATGCTCCAGACAGGCTGCACCATGGGGAGCAGAAGTCCTGTGGAGAAAGCAGAACAGGGATGGGTACAGCCATCAGTGACTCAAGAACATAGAGAAGCACTTCATAGACCTGTCAGTCCCCATGTCCCCACTAGCTTCCCCAACTTCTAGATCAGCCCAACAAGCCCATCCAGACTGAGGTTCCCACCTGTTCCCCATGTTGACTGGGCCACAATGGTGCTTTAGATATGAAACTCAAAACACCTCAAGCCAGACAGTTTCCCCCAGATCTGGGTGAGTCTGGTCTAGAGCTAGTCCCTTTGAGGTAAAAGGCTTCATATCCCATTCCATAACCACCTAGTCCTCCAGACCTGGAGCTGCACTGAAACCAGTGCCCTACAGGTGAAAGGCTTTTTTATCCCATTCCTTAATCTCTCTGAGTCAGCCAGTTCTTTTAACCCATGTTTCACCAGCTGTGCCCCTGTGCCCTACCCCACTGCAAACTGCTTAGCAATACAGGCTCTGATCCTGTAGAATTTGTGCCCCATTCCCTAACCCTGTGTCTCATCCTAGGAGTTTTGAGACTTCATAACAGTAAGAAAACAGAGGGCAAAGTACATGTGCAACAATGGGGCCATCTTGTTCCCTGTGCTGGGTAGTGCCATTCAAGAGCAAAGATCTTGAAGATCCATTCCCATGAGGATGGAAGGAGGGATACCAGGAGTATATTCCCTGTGGGGAGAGATGGCAGAGGTACATTCTCTTCAGGGATACTCAGGGACAACAACAGAATTTCCTGGGTTCAGGGATTTGATGTGACACCTTATAGGGAAGAGACAACCAAGACATAAGAGGTGAGGGGTTCTTGTGAGGTGCAGACACAGGTCACTTACCCACCAGGAGGGCCCAAGGCAGAGACTGGAACCTCAGCATTTTCTTCTCTTTAACTCCAGTGCCTGCAACTCCCAACCAACTCCTCCCATTTCAAAGGCCAACATGGAGGCTGTCGGAATGAGAATATGGTGACCTCATAGTCAGAATCCTAGAGGAGCCACAGTGAGGGTGGAAGTCAAAGGGATCAAGAGCAATGTAGAAATGATCAGAAAAAGGAGTCAAGGGGGTCAAAGTGGCAGGCAGAGAGGGGCTCAGATGAAAAAAAGAAATCCAGGAGGGGAAAGGGTTTGGGGAACATGGAAGATGAGAGGAAAAAGGGAGAGGATTTGTGATGGGCAGCAAGGTTGGAGGCACTATGGGGGATGAGAGGCTTGGGGAAGTCATGGGAAGACTGGGAACTGGAAGGGAAACAAACTAGGGATATGGGGGAAGAGAGAGATACAGGCAGATGAGATGGGGAATCCAGGATGGGATGAATGCATCTGGGATGAGAAGGATGGAGACAGGGAGTAGGGAGAGCTGGGGAGAACAGTGAGGAAAGGGCATGTGAACAGAGGTGGTAGGCTAGAAAGTAAACCAGGAGGCAGCAGAGGCAGACACACTCTAGAGCTACCCCTTCCTCCCACCCACATACTCTAGTGATTAGCCTAGGATAAACTACAAATGTTTGTAGCCAGGAACATTTGGGGAGTGTCCTGACTAGCAGCCCACACAAAAGTGTTAACTACCCCCCGTTAACTGAGAATCAATTAACTCCAGGTAAAAAACCCTAGAAAAAACAAGCCCTTATTAGGTACCTAATTTTCCACAACGTTCCCTAGATGCCTAAATGTCTCCTGGTGGGCATATATGATCCCACCTAAGTCCTCACACCACTGAACAGAGTCGGTACCTAACTCGCACCTAAGCCCCAGTGAGATCCTTGAACTGGGTTATCTCCGGCCTAGCTCACCTGTGGGGGCCCAATCCAGTAAGCATGCTCAGAGGCCACCTAGTGCATCAGGCCCATACAACACAGAGAGAAGGTGGTGTTGCCTTTTCCCCACTCCCTTTTATACCCAACAGTCCAGTGTTTAGAACACTCAAGAGGAGGGGTTAGAGGAGGCGAGAAAGAGAAACTTCTGCATCTGTGATGGGGAGAAGGAGACAGTTGTAAGAGAGGAAGGGGGAAAGGAAGGTGAGCCAAGGGGAGAGGGAAGGTCACCAAGTATTTTGTCAATTTTCTCTTGAAAGAAACCAGCACGGTCCTGTGCAAAGAGACAAGTGAAAGCAGGAAGAGGGGAGGTTCTGGGGATAGAGTCAAAGGTGGTGAAAAGGCGGCTGGATTGCAGGTATGAGATTCAATTAAACTGGAGAAGTAGAGATGCTTAGAGGTAGCAGAACTGAAGAAGAGGATGATTTGTATTGGAGGAAACCAGCCTGGCTGGTATTATGCACCAATTCCATAATTTTATTGTTTCTGTATGTAGGGATAGTGATCTCACCCTGCCCCTTATTGGGTTATGTAAAACATATAAGCTATGTCATCTCTCATTATCTTTGTATGTGTATCTTTGATTAAAAGTGCTCAAGCATTTCTGACTGACTCCTAAATTCCAGGAGGTTGATATGGAGAGTTGATTCTGTGGGGACCATTTGCCCTGAACCTTGTGATTACTCAGGTGAGCTCCCCGGCCCACTAAAGACATGTCTGTTGTGAGAATCAATGCTGGGAGAGGCTGTGTAAATGGAATCCCTGCACAGGAATTCTTTGGGTCTTTCCACCATTCAAGGGAGTCTTTAACCATGGAGGGCATTGAGAGTGACTTGTTTAATCTGTGCCTGTTTGGCATGTATACCAATCTGAGCCATGCTTGGAGACAGCGCACGTGTAGTCTCGCATGCGATACCATGCACGTGCATGCTCTACCATGTGTCCGAGAAGCTGAAGGCAATTTCTGTCTGACATTTGGGGGCTGGCATGAACTGTGTCTATTAAGGTGGTCAGGGTGTGGAATCTGTGTAGCAGGAGGAAGGCTCTGGCCTTCACCGCATTGAGATAAGCCTCTATAAACTCAAGTGTGCACTGGAGTCAAGGTCAATTTCTGAGTATTCAGTTGTAATCCCAGCTGTGAGAATACCTCCATAGTCTTTTGAGTGGCCCTTAGGGCATCTTCGACAGAACAAGCCTTGTGAAGGCAATCATCCAAATATGAGTAAATCATGATTCACAATGTGCGTAGATTAGCTGTTACCACAGATAGAACTTTGGCGAATACTCTGGGTGCAGATAAAAGGTCAAATGAAAGCACTCTGTACTGGTAATGGTCCTGACCAAAGATGAACATGAACCATCTCCTGTGGGATGGAATCAATATGCGGATATAGGTATCTTGTAGTTCCCGTGCTGAGAACCAATCTCTGTGGTCTAGTGATGAAATAATTGCTGCTAGTGTGACCATCTTGAATTTCTGTGCCTTTATGTATTTGTTTAGTGCTCTTAGATCTAGAATGGGTCTCCACCCTCCTTTTTTTTTCTTGAGAATCAGGAAATATTTGGGGTAGAAACTTTTTCCTTTGAATTGATCACAAATTGGCTCTATAGCCCCCCAGGCTTAGTAGGTGATCTATTTCCTGACATAATAGTCTCTTATGAGAAAGGTCCCTGAAGAGGGACAGCGAGGGAGGGAGGTGAAGTGGACAGAGCAGTGGTTCTCAACCTATCTACTATTGTGCAGCTCTGTGTGTGTTATATGGGCCATATCCACATGATATATATACTATCTATATGGCCCTGAGGATGTCACATGAGCCACAGCTGCAGGCTGATTGAACCATAAGTGACCCACTGGGATAGAGTAACTCTTGGAAATGATCTCCAAGACTCATTTGTCTGAAGTTATGTTTTCCCAGCTTTGTCAGAAAAAAGCAAGGCAGCATCCAAAGGGATGTAGGTCTGTAGGCTGCAGCAATTGTTGGTGGAAATGGTCACTCGGGGCCACGATCAAGATATCAAAACAGATGTTTTGAGGTGGAGGGCTGTGATGTGGGGGGCTGGGGCCAGTTTGTTTTTTTTTTTTCCTCTCTCTCTTTCACTTGGGCTCATAGTACCATTGGGGAGGAAGGAACTGGGCCAGTTGGAGTCTACATGACGACTATGTACTGAATTTTCTTTTTTGTGCTGACGTGTAGATTCCCAATGAGCGCAGTGTGGCCCTCAAGTTCTTCAGTGTGTGAAGGGAGGCATCCGTCTTGTCGGTGAAGAGCTTGGAATCCTTGAATGGGAGGTCCTCAACAGTTGTCTGTACTTCCTTCGGTAGTCCCCGAAAGGTGTAACCATGAAGCCCATCTCATCACCACTGCTATCGACACTGAGTGGGCTGCTCTATCTGTGGCATCTAGTACTGTCTGTAGCACTGTCCTCGCTATCAGCTGGGCTTGAAATTGTTCTTTTTGTTCATCTGGCAGGTATCAATAAAGGCACTAAGTTTACCATAATTGGTATGGTCATATTTTGCCATTCAGGCCTGGTAGTTTGCAATCCTAAACTGCAGGGTTTCAGAGGAGCATGCCTTTCTGTCAAACAGACCAAACCCTTCTAATCCTGGTCATAAAGGGTAGATTTAGCATGGTGCTGTCTTCCATGTGAATTTACAGCGTCTACGACTATGGAGTTCTGCGTGGGGTGTGAAAAAAGAAAGTCCATGTTGTTGGAGGGCACATAGTATTTTTTAATCAGTCATTTTACATGTTGATGCCATAGAGGCCAGTGTTTGCCAAATAGCCTTGGCAGGATCTAAGAGCACCTTATTGACTAGGAGGGCAATCCTTGAAGAGGAGGTTGTATGGAGTATGTCTAATAATTTGTGATGTGCTTCTTTTACCTCTTCAAGGGGAATTTGTAGTGCATCAGCAATCTTCTTAGTTAGGTCCTGAAAGAGTTTAAAGTCATCCACTGTTAATGATGGAGGGAGCATCAAAGCTTCATTTGGCTAAGATGAGGAGATATTCACTGGCGGGGTAACATCCTTCTTTAGTCTGGCTTCCTGCTCCTCAAAAGTTTCTTCCTGAGATTCTGGGACTTGGAAATAGAGGCTGAAGCTGATTGCCTTGCTGTCTTTCTATAGGAGACAATAGAGAACCTAGAACAGTGGTCTCCAACCTTTTTATGCCCAAGATCACTTTTTGAATCTAAGGGCAACCCAGGATCGACCCTCTGCCCCTTCCCCAAAGCCCCACCCCGCTCACTCCATCCTGCCCCTGTTGCTCGCTCTCCCCTACCTTTCACCAGGCTGGGGTAGAGGGTTGGCATTCGGGGGAGCGGGGGGGGAGCTCTAGGCTGGGGCCAAGGGGTTCTCAGTGTGGGAGGGGGCTCTGGGCTGAGCCTGGGGCAGGAGGGTGGGGTACAGGAGGGGGCAATGGGTGCAAGCTCTAGCAAGGATTTTGGGTGCAGAAGGGGGCTCTAGGCTTTGGCAGAGTGTTGGGGTGCAGGAGGGGGTACAGGGTGCTGGCTCTGGGAGGGGAGTCAGGGCTGGGGCGCGGAGGGGGTTCAGGGTGCAGAAGTGGGTATGGAGTGCTGGCTGCAGGAGGGGGTTGGGGTGCTGGATCTGAAAGGGGGCTCAGGGATAAGGGTTGGGGTGTGGCCGCCCACTGGGCAGCACTTATCTCTGGCGGCTCCTGGTTGGCAGCATAGTGTGGCTGCAGCTAAGGCAGACTCCCTGTCTACTCCAGCCCCACACCACTCCCAGAAAGGGCCAATGCACCCCTGCGGCCCCTGGGGTCACATGGCTCCGCGCACTGCCCCTCTCTGCAAGCACCGCCCCCACAGCTCTCCCGGCCAATGGGAACTGCAGGGGTGGTGCTTGCAGGCAGGAGCAGCACGCAGAGGGAGACACATGCTCCCCTCTCTCCCCGCTCCTGGGGCTGTGCTGGCTGCTTCCGGGAATGGCGTGAGCCTGGGCAGGCAGGGAGTCTGCCTTAGCTGCTGCCACAATATGCCGCCGGAGATCGCAATCAACTGGGAGATCCTCTAGGATCAACAAGTCAATCATGATTGACAGGTTGGTCACCACTGACATAGAAGGGTAAGTTCTGTAGGCTGCCCATGGGCCCAAGTATAGCCACTGGGGTGGAGGAAAGGGCATGGGTGGTGGCACCCATGGGTGCCCATATCAGGTAGGTTAAAGCTCCATACGTGGCTGCAGTTGAGAAGCCCCTGATTGTTGTACAGGTGAGCTGTGGTGCAAGGCTAGAGAGAGGTGGTCATCCTCCTCACTGTCTTCACTGGAGAAAGGTGGAGCTGACAGGGAAGCTGATGCTGAGTGTCCTGGCGCCGATGGTGATCCTGGAGACCAAGATGCAGTCAGTACCAGAGCACTGGTACCGAGCAGTGGAGACTCTGGTGTATCAGTAACTAGAAGGTCTCTGGAGAAACAAAACTGCGGTACCGTGATGGTGGTTGGCACTGCTAGGGATGGTCAGTGCTGGCCCATCAGTACCAAGGGAGTCAGTGGGGCTAAGGCCTCTTGTGTGATGAGGGGTCAGAAGAGGGCTCCTTCCTTGATACCGTAGTCTTATGCATCAGTGCCAATTCTGCAGAGGTGGTATGATCTTTGCTTTTAGCTCTGACAGACGGTGCCGATGCTTTTGAGCCTGTGCCCCTCGGGTCTTTAGGCTTGATGGCGGTACTTGTACCCGAGGAACTGTGAGCCTCATGGGTACCATGGTGCAGTGGTGCCTGTGCCAAAATGACTGATTGTGCCGGAGATCTCCTTTGACCAATCAAGAGTTCAGTCAGAAGATTTTCTTAGGCACTCCTTCCATGGAAGTTGATGGTCTCAGTACTGACCAGATCTCCCAATTTTATAGGGACAGTCCTGACTTTTGGGGCTTTTTCTTATATAGGCACCTATTACCCCCACCCCGTCCTGATTTTTCACACTTGCTATCTGGTCACCCTAAGTAGTGACCATTGCTCTGGGGGAGTCTCAGGATCAGAGGCCGGTCTTAGGGAACGCTCCATCACGGGTAGCTTAAGTTTTAACTCATGCATTCTGGCCTTCAATTTTTGGCAGAAGGTGCACTACTGAGAAACATGCATCTCTCCGAGGCACCAGATACAGCATGAGCGACCATCACTGATTGTTATTGCCTCCCAACAGGAGACGCAATGTTTGAACCTGGAGGAGCCAGGCATAGCCCCTGATGGGGAGTTGGTCCCCCCTCAAAAAATGGGGGGAGGGGACATGTCAACAAGACCAGGGAGAAAAAATGAAAGCATATACCGGTACTTTTAAAACAGAAACTCTACTAGATGCTATGAAAAATGGAAACTCTACCGGCTATTATAAATTCAAGGCAAACTGCAAACTAAATCAGACTGCTAATCAGGCAGTCTCAGGCCAAAGGTGGCTGAGAAGGAGCTGGGGTCAGTTTGCCCAAGCAGCACTAGATAGCCTCGAGGCAAGGCATGAGACAGGGAGAGTGCATGTGTGAGCCGAACTGACACTGCTATCTAAAATCTCTGATCAGAGGCACAGAGACGCAGACACACCTACAGTGGAGCACCCATAGGGATACTACTCAAAGAATAGTATGTGATAGTCTTTAATTACATGATCACAATGCATACACATAAGGGGGCTGAATTAAGGTTGCCCCGGCAACTGTACATATGGTATTTTCTAATATTGGAGTGCTTGAGTTTGTAACCTAAAAACATTTTTTAACAATGGGAGGAAGAGTGTTGTGTGTACAAACACACACACACCTGCAATGATTTATATTATACACACATATAGATAGATGTTAAGGTTGAGAATACATATAATTAGTGTAAAAAACAGATGTAATTATTCCCAAAACATTATAAAGCCAAGAAATTCGAGAGTTAGTTACATTAAAAAAAAATCCAAACATGTTGAAGTATGGAAATGCATAGGTTAATCATCCAAATGACCTTCATTCTGCTCCACAGCAACACTAATGCAATAACCATATGTTTACGGCATGTTAATGTTTGTGATACAAATCTGAATAAAACTAAATTTAAATACACAGTCACCATAGTTGAAGTATCAACCTTTCATTATTTATTTTAACTTCTATGGCCAGATCCCCTGAAATGCTATGGCTGCATTATGTCACCTTGCAGCAGTGCAAAGCACCCATAACATACTGGATAATTAGACTGATGATACTACACAGACACACACACTCTCCTCCTCCGTCCACCATCTCCTGCATGCATGCACACAACATACAATTTTCTTCTGAGTAGATCTCATGTAACAGTTAGCTTAAAAAAAAAACAAGTACTAAAAATTAAGGGTCATTTTTGTCATTCTTCATAGCTCAAAGTTTCTCCTTCAGCAGAAAAATAACTCCTGTTTTGATGAAATGTGAGGATGTGACTCTCTGCTTCTTAGTTCGTGGCCATTTTGAAAGATCAGTTCTTAGTAGAATTGGTTGAAATAGAGTTAAAACAATCTGCCCTGACCAAAGATGGTGGCTCACTATACTTTCAGGAGATAGACAGGAAAACTGTGAAGTGCAGGTGAATGGAGGCAGTGGGCATATTTGCTAAGGGCAGCCTTTGGTCTCAGTTCCACTGGGAACAATAGGACATGGCAGTCATTTTGATAGAGGGCAATTTTTTGGTAGAATTTTCTGTAATACAATATTATCTGTAAGCTACTGCTGAAGGAGCAACTTTCACTTTTGAAGAATGGCAAAAAATGACCATTAATTCTAAAATGTCTACAAATGTAGCCAACACACAAGATTGTAGTGATTTTAGCTACATAGGGAAATTGAAAAGTCTGCATTACTAGATTACTCTCATCATCTGGGACTCAAGATCACATACAGTGTTAAATTTCAAGGACTCACTTTAAAATTAATAATTTACAATTAAATACATTAGGTTGAGCTCTCAGAAAATACATCCTATAAAAAGTATAGGAAGTAATTTTAATAAAATGTGTTAATGACTTTACAGATTCACAGAATTTAAGTCCACAAGGGACCATTCGATCATCTAGTCTGCCATCCTGTACAGCACAGGCCACAGTTACATTCACTTACCCCTGTATTGAACCCAATAACCTGTGTTGAATTAAACCTCATCTTTCTGAAAGTCATTCAGGCTTAATTTGAAGTATTCAAAAGATAGAGAATCCATCACTTCTCTTGTTAGTTTGTTGCAATGGTTAATCACTCTCACTGTTAAAAATGTATGACTTACCTATAGTTTGAATTTGGCTTCACCTTCCAGTCACTGGTTCTTGATATGTGTTTCTCTGTTAGATTAAAGAGCCCTTTGGTACCATATTTTCTCCCCATGAAGGTTCTGATAAAACTATAATCAAGGTCCTCTTGATTTCTTTTTGATAAATGAAATCTCTTTCCCTCTCTCACTGTATTTTCTCAAGTCCTCAAATAATTCGGTGGCTCTTCTCTACACCCTCTCCAATTTTCAACATATTATACAGTGATCAAATCACCCCCCTAGTCCTACTCACTTGTTTATATATCTAAGAATCACACAGTCCTTTTTACTACATCACCACACTGGGTGTTCACGCTGAGCTGCTTGTCCACTACAATCTTTAAATGCTTTTTGGTCACTACTGTCCAGAATACAGTCCCCTATTTTGTAAGTATGGCCAATACGCCTTGTTTCTTGATGTTTGACATTTCATTTGGCTATATTAAAATCAATTGTTTGAATGAATTACCCACTCATCCAGATCAATCTGTATGACTGCCCTCCATTATCATTAGGTATTTACCACTCCATTAGTCTTCATGGGATTTGCAAATTTTACCAGCTATGATTTTGTATTTACCTCCAGATCACTGATTAAAAGGTTGAATAGGATTGGAGCTAGAACCTGTTCCCTGAGGAACCCCACTAAAAACACCCCTGTATAATGATCCCCCACTGACTGCTACTTTTTGAGATTTTTCAGTTAGCCAGTTCTTAATCCATTTAACACGTGCTTTATTGATACTATATTGTGCATTTTTAATCAGAATGTCAAAAGTCTATTAACACATATGTAGTTACCTGAGTTACTTTTATCACACAAACTTGTAGTCTCATCAAACAATGAAATCAGGCTTTGTTTGAGAAGACCTATTTTCCATAAAACCAGGTTGACTGGTTTTATTTCCATCCTGTTAAGTTTTTTAAAATTGCAACCCGTAACAGCTTTTCCATAATTATGCCCAAGACTCATGTCAGGCTTGTGACGGTTCAGCCACAGAGACCCCCTTGAGACTGTCACCTGACATGCTGGAATTACCTCTGAGCCCGTTTTCCCTGCCAGCTTGGGACTCCAGAACCCTGCCTTGTTGAGCCAGACACACTAGCCTGCTGCAACATAGACCAGGTCTGGTCCTCGCCCCCAAAGCTGCAGACTTTAACTAAAAAATGCTCAGCAGGCTATTTGCCTCCAGCACCCAGACACCCAGCTCCCAATGGGATCCAAACCCCAAATAAATCTGTTTTACTCTGTATAAAGCTTATATAGGGTAACCTCATAAACTGTCCACCCTCTATAACACTGATAGAGAGAGATGCACAGCTGTTTGCTCTCCCAGGTATTAATCACTTACTCTGGGTTCATTAATAAATGAAAGTGATTTTATTAAGTATACAAAGTAGGATTTAAGTGGTTTCAAGTAAAAACAGACAGAACAAAGTCAGTCACCAACCAAAATAAAGCAAAAACACACCAGTCTAAACCTAATACATTAAGAAACCGATTACAGGTAAATCTCACCCTCAGAGATGTTTCAATAAGCTTCTTTCACAGACTAGACTCCTTCCCAGTCTGGGCCCAATCCTTTCCCCTGGTACAGACCTTGTTAGTTCCAGCAGGCATCTTAGGTGTAAAACATGGGCTCGCTCGTGACTAGTAGCCCCCTTTGTTTTGCTCCACCCCCTTGTATAGCTTTGGCACACAACCGGGAATCTTTTGTCTCTCTGGGTCCCCACCCCTCCTTCTAACTGGAAAAGTACCATATTTAAGATGGATTTCATTATCAGGTGACATGGTCACGTTACTGTAAAACCTCATTCTTCATTACCCATGGGCTGGCCCACATGTACACAGGAAGGCTTGCAGGTTAATAAACCATCCACAGCCAATTGTTCTAGTCAATGGGAGCCATCAAGATTCTAAAGCACCATTAATGGCCCACACTTTGCATAATTACAATAGGACCTCAGAGTTATACTTCATATTTCTAGCTTCAGATACAAGAATGATACATGCATACAAATAGGATTAACGCACTCTTTAGATTATAAGCTTTTTAATGATACCTTACAAGAGACCTTTTTCATAAAGCTTATTTCAGTTACATCATATTCACATTCATAAGCATATTTTCATAAAGCATATGGAGTGCAACATCACAAGGCTAACCAGCCTATAATTACCCAGGTAATCCTGCTCACCCTTTCCGAGTATTTGCACAAATTAGCACTCTTCCAGTCTTCGGGAATTTACCCAGTATTGCAAGTTTTATTAAAAGTTAACATCAGTGTGTCAGAGATCTCCTCACAACTGTTTTAGAACTTTGGGGTACAAGTTATCCAGGCCTGCTGGTTTAAATACGTTTATCCTTAGTAGATACTGTTACACATTCTCCTTATTCATTAATGGACTGGAAAGTAATTAATTATCCTCATGTGCTACAAGCATATCATCCTACTTCTTTCCAAACAGAGAAAGAAAATATTTATTAAACACTTGTCCTTTTCTGCATTATTTACAGTGTTACCATATCTAGCTAGTAAAAGGCCTATCCTGCTAATACAAGGCCACTACTAGGATTTCATTTGTTCCTGATATACTTAAACTTTTTCTGATTGTCCTTAGCCCTGCCAGCCATGGATTTTTCCCTAGTCTTTAGCTCCCCTTATCAATTTTCTAAACTTCATATCTTCTAAGATGAATTGATCACTGGACAAACTGGGAATGTCCACTGTTTGCCCATACTGAATGTTATCAGATCATAATCACTGGATCCTAGCCAACCACCAACTTCCAGTCCAGTGATCAATTCATCTTTATCCCTTATACTGAAATACAAAATGTTGGGTACAATATCTTTTGTGTTAGATAAGGTATCATTATCATTCTTATTTGTATTGCCATAGTGCCTAGGAACCCTTGTCACAGACTAGGGCCCCATTTTGCTACGTCCTGTATAAACATAGAACAAAAAGATGCTCCCTGCCCCAAGATGTTACATTCTAAGTATTGCACCCAGTATCTAATTTGTAACCCAAAACTTTTTGGTTTGCAAAAGGTATAAATTTTTAGAAACTCTAATGATGTTGTGCTGCTGGCTGCATGAGACTGACAGCATAAGTCTCCCAAACTGAGGTCTCTCATAATAATATTTTTACCTACACATTACATACAAGTGTTTAAGGAGTAACTCATCCTGTTCTTTGGTTCAAATTGGTGGTCTGTAATAAACCCCCACTGTAAGTTCTGAGGACTTTTTCTACAGTAAGCAGCAGCAGCCACAAACTAAGAAGCAGAGAGTCACATCCTCACATTTCATCTAAATTTAATCAAAACAATGTAATATCAGGCTATTAAGAAGGCATTCCTGTCCTAATAGTACCCACCATCACCAGATAAAGAAAAAAAATGGTTACCTACCTTTCATAACTGTTGTTCTTCGAGATGTGTTGCTCATGTCCATTCCATGCTAGGTGTGCACACGCCCATGTGCACGGCTGCCAGAGACTTTATGCCTTAGTATCCATAGGGCTGGCTCTGGCGCCCTCTGGAGTGCCATGCTCATGTGCTAGTATATTAGGCGCCACCGGCCCTGCGCCCTCTCAGTTCCTTCTTGCCATCAGCAGGGACGGAGGGCAGGTCATGGAATGGACATGAGCAACAAATCTTGAAGAACAACAGTTACGAAAGGTAGGTAACAGTTTTTTCTTGAGTGTTTGCTCATGTCAATTCCATGTTAGGTGACTCACAAACAGTATCCCTGGAGGTGGGCTTGGAATTCACGGTCTTGCAGCTTGCAACAATGCTCTACTAAAACTTGCATCATCCCATGCCTGCTGGGTAATGACATAATGGGATGCAAAGCTGTAGACCGAGGACGAGATCGTGTCTCGGGGGGAGGGATAGCTCAGTGGTTTGAGCATTGGCCTGTTAAACCCAGGGTTGTGAGTTCAATCCTTGAGGGGGCCATTTGGGAACTGGGGGTAAAAATCTGTCTCGGGATTGGTCCTGCTTTGAGCAGGGGGTTGGACTAGATGACCTCCTGAGGTCCCTTCCAACCCTGATATTCTATGTCCTATATCAGAACTTGTGCAAGGAAAGCTGCTGATGAAGCCTGAGCTCTGGTAGAATGGGTGGTCATGATAGCTGGTGGTGACACCCCTGCTTGCTTATAGCAGAACTCAATGCATGTGGCTATCCTCGAGTAGATCCCCTGGGCAGAAACTGGCAGGCCTTTCATCCTTTCTGCCACTGCAACAAAGAGCTGTGTCAACTTAGCCATCACCCTTCTAACATCCAGGATATGTAGCCTGAGTTTCTTGCTGGACTTATGAGGCTTGGGATAAAACACCAGCAGGAATATATCCTGATTATTGTGGAACTGTGACACCACCTTCAGCAAGAAGGCTGGGTGGGGCCACAGCTGGACCATATCCTTGCAGATCATCATATAGGGTGGTTCTGATGTGAGCACTCTAACTTGGAAACTCTGCAGGCTGAAGTGATTGCAATCAGGAAGGACACCTTCCACAAGAGGAATAGCAAGGAACACGAAGCTAATGGCTCGAAGGGTGGCCCTGTGAGCCTAGACAGCACCAGGTGTAGATCCCAAAGCAGGATAGGCTCATGAACTTCAGCATAAAGTCATGCCAGACCTTTCAGAAATCTGACCGTCATATCATGGGGAAAAAAGCAGATCTGCCCTGAACCAGCAGATGGAAGGCCGAGATGGCCGCCAAGTGGACCCTGATTGATGAAAGAGTCAGACCTTGGTGCTTTAGATGAAACAGGTAGTCTAGGATGTGAGGTCTGGAGTGGAGATAGGTTCTAGCCCGAGACCCAACATGAAAAACGCTTCCATTTGGCCAGGTAGGTAGCCCTGGTGGAGGGCTTTCTACTGCTTATCAAGATCTGCTGAACTTCAGCCAAGCAAGCCTGCTTCTCCACATTCTGCCATGCAGCAACCATGCCGTCAAGTGGAGTGGTGCTGGATTCAGGTGTAGCAAGTGGCTGTGGTTCTGTGAAGGCAGATCTGGCTGGAGCGGGAGCTCCAATGGCGCTGCTACCAAAAGCTCTAACAGCATGCTGAACCAGCGTTGATGCGGCCACACCGGAGCTATCAGGATAACCTTTGTTCCGACCAAGGGAACAGGAAGGCTTCGAACAGGGAACCTCTGTCGAGCCTGCGGATCAAGCAGAACCGGTGACACTTCCTGTTCTGGTCCACCTGGGGAGTTCCCCATCTTTGGAAAATGCAGCTGACCACCTCAGGTGGCGAGACCACTCGTGGCGAGGCAAGAAAGACCGGCTGAGAAGATCTGCTAACTCATTCTTGTTGCCCATTAGGTGCAACTCCATGAGATGAATGGAGCACTGGATGCAGAAGTCCCATAGCTGGAGAGCCTCTTGGCATAGGCCTGACAAGCGGGCTCCACCCTGCTTGTCGATGTGAAACATCACCATGGTATTGCCCTCCAGAAAGGGAAGGAAAGCTTGGCAGGCCAGCCAAACCGCCTTCAGCTCCCTGATGTTTATATGCAAGGAATGATCTTCCTACAACCAAAAGAACTTGCATGCTGATGTCGCTGAGGTGGGCTCCCCATCCCAGGTATTACACATTGGAGACAAAGGTTATTGCAGGACACAGGTCTATGAAGGGAATGCCCTCCAGTACTGAATGCCCTCCTGTCACACCTTAGGGAAGCCAGGACATGTGACAGGAATGTGATCATCTGGTTCAAATAGTGTCTGCCTGGCATGTAGATCGAAACCAGCCATGCTTGCAGGGGTCTGAAATGCAGATGTGCATGCTGAACCACGTAAGTACATGCTGCCATGTGGCCCAGTAGCTTGAGGCATACACGGGCAGTTGTGAGCAAGTGGGCTCTCATGTGGGTGATGAGGTCTGACATGGTTCAGAACCTGGACTCTAGAAGGAAGGCCTTGGCTTGGGTAGAACTGAGTACTGCTCCTATAAACTCTATCCATTGCACTGGTGACAGAGTTGATTTCTGTTCGTTTATAAGCAGGCCCAGATCCTGAAAAGTGAACCTCACCAAGTCGAGGCTCCCTTGCACCTGAGCTCGTGACCTGCCTCTGATCAGTCAGTCGTCAAGGTAAGGACACCCCTTGACGCCTCAGGTAAGTGGCCACTATGGCCATATGTTTTGTGAACACCCTTGGGGTGATTCAGTGGTCAAAGGGCAGGGCCATGAACTAGTAGTGGCATTGACCCACTACAAAGCGCAGAAACCTTCTGTATCCTTGGAAAATGGTGACATGGAAATAAGCATCCTTCAAATTGAGGGCGGCAAAGCAGTCTCCTGGATCCAGAGAGGGAATGATGGAGGCCAAGGAGACCAAGGAGACCATGTGGAACTTCAATTTCTTGAGATATTTGTTGAGGCGACGCACGTCTAGGATGGGTCTGAGGCCCCTTTTGGCCTTTGGGATTAGGAAATACTGGGAGTAAAACCCTTTCCCTTCATGTCTTGAGGGACTTCCTCTACGACCCCCATCCTTAGGAGGGTTTCTACCTCCTGGACGAGGAGTTGCTCCAGAGAAGGGTCCCTGGAGAAGGACACAGAGGTGGGGTGGGGTGGGAGGGAGGGATGGAGGAAAACTGCAGGGTGTATCCAGAGGTTACAGTGCTGAGCACCCAGCGGTCTGAAGTAATTCGGAACCAAGCAGTATGGAAAGGGAATAAAGCTGGGGCTGGAGCCGATAAATCTGGTACTCCGTCTTTGGGCACACCCTCAAAATGCCTGTCTTGGGCCACCTGACTGACATGCAGAGACTGAGAGCCTGAAGAGGATGGGGTGGGACAATGGCATATGAAGCCTTTGTCTCTGTCCCTTCTCCTGTAGAAGCCTTGTCTCAAGGAGCCTGAGACCCTCACCAGTGGGGGAGAAGGCCGGAATGACTTCCTGGAGGTCTGTGGTGTGGAAAGCCCCACGGAGCGGAACATGGCATGCGAGTCTTTCAGGCCATGCAGCCTGGCATCCGTTTGTTCTGAGAACAGAGCATTGCCCTCAAATGGGAGGTCCTGGATGGATTGTTAGACCTCCAGGGAGAGGCCAGAGGACTGCAACCAAGAACTCTGCCTCATCGACACAGCCATAGCCATAGACCTGGCTGCCTAGTCCGCCGCGTCCAAAGCCATATGGAGTGAGGCCCTGGCTACTGACCTGCCTTCCTCCAGAACAGATCCAAACTCTTGGCCCAGGTCTTGCAGCAGGGAATGTTTAAATTTTGCCAGCGAGTCCCGCAAGTTGTAATTATATCTACCCAGCAGCACCTACTGGTTAGATATCCTCAGGCGCGCAATCGAATAAATTTTCCTTCTAAAGGTCCAACATTTTTGCATCCTTATTTTTAGGCATGGCTCTTGCCTGTCCCTTCCTGTCCTTTTGTTCGCCACTGATACTATGAATGAACCCAGGGGTGGGTGGGAGTATAGGTATTCAGATCCTTTGGTGAGCATATAATACTTCTTTAAAGCCCTCTTTGATATGGGCAGCAAAGAGGACAGGGTTTGCCACAGGGCCTTTACTACCTTAAGCACCCCTTTGTGCACAGGTAGTGCCACCTTGGCAGGTGCTGCAGTGCCAAGATGTCAAAAAGGCTGTCTGCTTGTTCTGCAAGATCCTCAGCCTGTAGGCCCAGATTTGAGGCCACCCCTAAAGTCATCGGGAGGTAGAGGGTGAGATGGGCCCATGACCACCTCATCAGGGGAAGGGGAAGAGGAAGGTAAACTGGGGAGGGGCTGGGCCACACGCTACCCAAGAAGAATCTTCCCCCGCAACCATCGTCTCTTGTCCAGTGCCGGAGTCAGAATCTGATTCCAGGTCCCGTCCTGGGGCCAATGGTACCACAGACTGCTTCTTGGAGGGCCCCACTGAGGAACATTTTGAGTATGGCCCTGGCATTATGGGGAGGCCTCAGGGATTCCACTAAGGCCACCGGATCGGCCACTGGCCCTGCGGCCAGGCACCCATCGCAGGCCCTGCCACGTCTAGTGCCCCCAGTGAACAGTGCCCCCTTTGAATTCTGGGGAAGACTCCTCCCTAGCTTACCATGGAGGTGCTGTCAGAGCCTCCCTCTGCCATCAAGGCTGGAGAATGGTGCCAGGATGATGGTGATGTAGGCGGAGACCAATAGCAGGACGGTGGTGAGAGCCGACGGGCTGGAGACTGGGGTGCAGGTGACCTTTGCACTGATGACCTGTGCAGAGGCTATAGTGACCGCTGTCTATAAGATGCAGGTCGGTGCCAAGGAGACTGAAGCCTCGCCAGTGATGAATCACGTCTTGTCTAAGAACCAGCTCCATTAATAGTGCCTTTAAGCGGATGTCTCTGTCCTTTTGGGTCTTTGGCTTAAGGTTTTTACAAATTTGTCCTTTATATGTGCTTCCCCCAAACACTTCAAGCAGCTTGTGTGGGGGTCGCTAACCCGCATCGGCTTATTACAAGTGGAGCATGGCTTGAAACCTGGTGATCGGGGCATGCCTTGTTCCTGTAGCAACGTCCCAACAGGGACTCTGACTGTAACTAACTCTACCTTAACTGCTAACAATACTAACTATCTGAAAACTATAATATACACAAACAGTTCGAAGAGACCACTATCACACTAGCTGAACAAGAGTGAAAGAGGCATTCCAGCATCTGTCACGGGTGATATGAAGGAACTGAAAGGGCACAGGGCTGGTGGAGACTAATATACTGGCACATGAGCATGGCACTCCAGAGGCCACCAGAGGCAGCCCTATGGATACCATTAAGTGTCTGGGAGCTGTGCACGTGGGCGCACACAGGCCTAGCATCGAATCAACATGAGCAAGCACTCGAAGAACAAATCTTAAGATGTTTAAAGAAAACGTTGATAGCATTCTGTCCGCTCAGGAATCACTGAACAGCTGTGATTGTGAAATCTATACTTTATTGTTTTGCCTTTATGGTCCCTACTTCTCTGTTGTTTATCTGTAGGGGCTCTGTCTGATTCTTTAATTGTTTCTATCTGTTGCATAATTAATTTTGCAAGATTTAAATCAACTAAGGTGGTGGAGTGTGACTGATTAAAGCAAGGGCAGGCAAACTTTTTGGTCTGAGGGCCGCATCCAGTTTCCGAAATTGTATGGAGGGCCGGTTGGGGGAGGCTGTGCCTCCCAAAACAGCCAGGTGTGACCCAGCCCAGCCCCCTATCCGATCCCCCCCCGCTTCTCGCCCCCTGTCGGCCTTCCCCGGGACTCCTGTGCCATCCACCTCCCCCGGTCCCAGTTCCCTTAGGCCCCCCGGGATTCCTGCCCCATCCAACCCCTCCTGTTCCCTAACAGCACCCAGATCCGCCGCTGCCCCATCCACCCCGCCCCCAGGACCCCTGCCCCATCCAACCACCCCTTCTTTGTCCCCTGATGACTCCTGGAACCCCTGCCCCTGACTGCCCCCCGCCACCCCATCCAACTTCCCCTTCCTTCCTGACTGCCCCCCAGGAACCCCTGCACCCATTCAACTTCCCTGTTCCCCATCCTCTGACTGCCCCAACCCCTATCCACATCCCCACCACCAACCCAAACTTCTCTGCCCTCTATCCAACCCCCCCTGCTCCCTGCCCCCTTACTGTGCTGCCTGGAGCACCGGTGGCTGGTGGCACTACAGTTGCACCCACCCAGAGCAGCAGGACAGGCAGCCGCACCGCAGGAGCCAGCCACGCCACCGCACAGCACAGAGCATGGAGTCAGGCTGTGGCTGAGAGCACCCAGAGCATTGCACCAGTGGGGCAGGGCGAGCTGAGGCTGCGGGGGAGGGGAAACAGCAGGGGAGGGGCTGGGGGTGAGCCTCCCGGGGCAGGAGCCAGGCAGAAGGGTTTGCCCACCTTTGGGTTAAAGAATTGTTTCATAAGGGGCTAGAATTGGTGAAATATACTGTTTCATAGTACTTTACTTTAAAATGATTGGTTAAGGTACAGCTAAGCAGGACTTAGTTTAATTATGTAACTGGGGGTCCAAAAGGAAATTCTTTGGAACCTAACTCCAGAACACAACCCAAGATCAGAGCTGCCAGACCTCAAAACCCTGGAGAGCATATCATGCAGAAGCTGGACCCCCGGATGACTTGATCCTGACTGGTCACCAGGAAAAGTTTGTCTGACTTATTGGGAGTGGTGAGTATTGCATGCTTAGTGTGTGTGTGTTTTTGGTAACTGTTAATAAACAAACAGAGGTTAAAGATATTACTGTTTAAGGCTCTTTCACTGGTAAAGCCTTTACAAACCTGCAGAACATTATGCCCTGATCCCTGGGAACTGGGTCAGGGTGGGTGCCTTTCACCGGAGCCCTATAACTGGGAAAGGGTGGGGGTGCCTAAATTAACCGAGTTATGCCTTGAGTGCACAGAAGGATAAAGATGGGGTGCCCTAGAGTATGTGGGAAACACCCACCATTCATCAGTATCCCTCCTGGGCTTTGTTAATATGCGTGTTAATCCATATGATCAGTACAGCTGAGAAAAAATAATGGCAAATATTTTACTCACCAAAAAGAACAATTTTGTTTGACCCAAAATGATTTGCATTGAGTTTGCTCAGTTGTTATGACCGAACCAAAAAAAAAAATCTTTTGGAGATGTTGAAACAAAGCATTTTGTTTTCATATGACTTTTAGTTTCGATTTTTGAAATTTTAACAAAAGTAAAGACGGACTAGTTTCACCAAACGGTTTTTCCTCAAGCTCTCCTGTTGAAGCTATTCCACCTTTTATAAATAAATATTCCTTAGAGCACACTTGAACTTGGGACTCCCACATCCCAGGTAGTGCCCTAACTACTAGACTAAAAGCTATAAGGAGGGCACCACAACCACCACCTCCCTCCAGCTGTTTTCTGAATATAGTCCTCCCCAGCCTTTGTTAAAATGCCCAAAATCGAAACAAAAACATCCAAGATGAATTAAAAAACAAAAAACGTTTCATATGACCCTACTTGAAATTTTTCCAACTTTTCAATTCGCAAAAAAATTAGAACGTTTTCATTTTGACTCAAAAATGAAACTTTTGATTTTTTGGAAATGACAGTGAACCTAAGATTCACCTAGGTCATCTTCTGAGTTATTGGTAACTCTAAAATAGGTAATGGTGTCTTTAATGTACAGTGCCACCCTATCCTCCACCAGCACCTCTTTTACCCACTGAGGGGGATCTATAGAAGGTTTGTGTATCATCCTCCACAGGTCAGAGCCAAGACCCACAATCACAGACCCTGGCAAATGCTGGGGTGTTTGTTTCAATGGGTTTTATTTAATTCCATATTTTACAAGGTGGATCTTGATTCCCAAACTTCCCATCACCAGCAGAACAAAGGATCTTGGAGAGCAAAAAGGATTGGGGAACTCTGGGGCAGAAGCACAGGTGGTACAGAGCCATTTCCACCTGAGATCACGAACGCTTCCTCTTTCCTGTAAGACACAGTACCCATTCCTGAGATATTCCCCCAGAAGGGGAATAAATGAGACTTCGGGCTATCTCTAAACTCCATCCTCTCCCACATACAACAGAGAGACCACTTGATACTAGAGCTGATAGTGGAATGTAAGGTAGGGCAGGAGACTAAGGGATCCAACTTTTCAACCAACCTGTAAGATGAAGAGGTGGCCTGCTTACCCCCACAACCAGGAGAGATCTAATAAAATCAGGAACCTATAAAGTTTGGGGAGACTTACCTCCTTCCCATGGGCATTCAGGTAATCTTTCACTTCCCCGACTAAGCCTGGCTTCCCCAAGGAGTGATGCAGGCAATGGACTCTAAGTGGGGTGAAGGGTGAGCCAGGGAAATCAGGGGACCATCCTACCCCTGGGAATCTGGGGGCTACCTAGCTACCCTCATTCCCTCTGGGATTCAGAGACCTGTTCTAGAACAGCACACACAAAGGACTTCCAAGGGGAATTTGAAGGTAGCACAGGATACAGAACACACTGGAACTGTCATGAGGGCATAGCCCATTCAAAGGTCACCCTAATCACAAATAGGGCAAGACTCCCCTCAACCTCAAGGCCTAGGGGCTGGGGGAGCCTTGATGAGGCCCTAGCAGAAGAGATGGGACTCTGGCCACTGCACCAGGGGGCTCTAGGGATTTTATTTCTTCTTCCTCTCCTGGGAGCAGCGAGGGCAGAACCTGGTAGGAAAAGGAGAGATAAGGCAGCAGTTATGGCGTAGGAGGGACCCACCAATACACAAAGCCTATGGGACCCCCCCTTAGTGCCCCCAAATACAGCCACACACCCAGAAGCCCTTAAACACACACAACCCCCAATAAATCTTCATTGAGATGCAATCCCAACGCTCCCTAACATCCACAGTCACCCCGCCCCAGAACTTCCAAACACCCAGTGATTTATAGCTTCTTGAAACCTCTGATGTCCTTGTTTCAGCACCCACTCACCATTTTCCTCTTGGCTTTGTCGTCAGGCCCACACAGGCGAAATGGAACCACTCGATGGAGCACTGATGTGGGATGGAGAGCACAAAGTCAGTCGTACAGTAGAGTTTCCTCCCCTGCTGAATCTTTTGGGGGCTACCAAACACCCTCCCCCGCCCCCAGCATTTGATCACATAACCTCCCCTTGCAAATCCTCAGCAGTGACCACATCAATATTCAGGATTGGGGAAGTGGATTGAGAAACTCACCCAATACCTACTCTGTTTTAAGGTTTCCCTCCTCCTGGATTCCAGACTTCTCCAGGACAAAAATCTGTCCCCTAAGGGTCTCTCTAAAATGAGCATCCCCCTTAATTCTCCCCTCCCATAATCTGTAGATACACCCTCAACCTGCAGGTGTCACTGCTTGAGATAGCAGGACCCACATAAACAGAACCAGGCTCCTAGTGCGAGTGTCTCTCCCCCATTCTCTCTAAGCCCAGTCTCTTCCCAAACTAGTTGATCATAATGGTCCCTTCTGACCTTAAAGTCTATGAGTCTTACATCAGGGTTATCACAGCCAATCATCTCCCCATAGGAGACCTGGTGGCACAGGCAGTAGGTGGGTTCGTTGGGATCCACAGGCATATCCAGCACATCTGAGGGGTGCACATTTCCAAATGTCACTGAGGGCATCCCATACTCTGTGCTGCTGCAGGGGAGAAGGATGAATCAGGTCAGTAAAATCACCAGGGTGGGGACAACCCCTCACTTCATCTAGGGAGGCCTCCTCTGCTGTGGACTCCACCTTGACAGACACAGAAAGAGACCCTTCCCCACATAACACAACTGCAGAAATCCACTATCCAGGTCCTGTCCTCACAGCAAGGTCCTAACCTCTCCAGGCCTTTATCTCCCTCTGGAGGGAAGGATATTTCTCTCAGTAGGAGTCCTAGCCATGATACTCAGGCTATTGCTCTCACTGCTCCAGGGCACAGCAGGGACAAGTGGGATGGACGAGCCCATTGGTCTGATCTGGGTGAAGCTGGGGGATCATTTATGATCTGGATGAGGGATGGACTGCACCCTCAGCAAGTTCGTGGATGACATTAAGCTTGGGGGAGAGGTAGATATGCTAGAGGGTAGGGATAGGGTCCAGAGTGATCTACACAAATTGGAGGATTGGGCCAAAAGAAATCTGATGAGGTTCAATGAGGACAAGTGCAGAGTCCTGCACTTAGGATGGAAGAATCCCATGCACTGCTACAGGCTGGGGACCGACTGGCTAAGAGGCAGTTCTGCAGAAAAGGACCTGGGGATTACAGTGGACGAGAAGCTGGATATGAGTCAACAGTTGCCCTTGTTACCAAGGCTAATGGCATATTGGGCTGCATTAGTAGAAGTGTTGACAGCAGATCAACGGAAGTAATTATTTCCCTCTATTCGGCACTGGTGAGGCCATATCTGGAGTATTGCATCCAGTTTTGGGGCCCCCACTACACAAAGGATGTGGACAAATTGGAGAGAATCCGGCAAAGGGCAACAAAAATGATTAGGGGGATGAGGCACATGACTTACAAGGAGAGGCTGAGGGAACTGGGCTTATTTAGTCTGCAGAAAAGAAGAATGAGAGGGGATTTGATAGCAGCCTTCAACTAACAGCCTTCAACCCCCCTGAAGGGGGGTTCCATAGAGGATGGAGCTCGGTTGTTCTCAGTGGTGGCAGATGCAGAACAAGGAGTAATGGTCTCAAGTTGCAGTACAGAAGGTCTAGGTTGGATATTATGAAAAACCATTTCACTAGGAGGATGGTGAAGCACTGGAATCGGTTACCTAGGGAGATGGCGGAATCTCCATCCCTAGAGGTTTTTAAGGCTCCACTTGACAAAGCCGTGGCTGGGATGATTTATTTGGGGTTGGACCTGCTTTGAGCAGGGGGTTGGACTAGATGACCTCCTGAGGTCTCTTCCAACCCTAATCATCTATGATTCTTTGACAAAGTGCAGTACCTGACCATTGGTTTCATCCTGATTAGGGGAACCTTGATGGACCCACTGGTTTGACCTGACTTGTGGGGTTACCCTCATTCCTTAAGTCTCCCTTTCACTTACGTGCGGACAAGTTTCAGCTTCTTTTGAGCCATCTTTGGTGCCTCCTCATCAGAGTTTTTCCCCTTAGAACGAGCACGGGCAGCTTTCTTCTCCTTTTGGGCCCGGCCCTCTGGTGGGATGGGGAAAATAAATGGACATTAAACACTTCCACCAACCAAGATAGATACCTGTACACTAGCCCCCTTTACAGCATTAAGACACACACACACCCTGCCCTTTCATAGTCTCTGGTCTACACCACCCCCCACCCCATCATCTCCTCTGAGACTCCCCAACACAACTCTCCACCATCATCCCTGGGTGACCTCCTTGTCACTTGCTGGGGTTCTAGCTCCTCCTCAAACTCCAACCTCACAGTCTCTGGGCCATCTCCTGCCATCCTCCTTCCAGGCTCCCTTCCAACCCCACCACTTTTGTGGTCCTGGGCCCCACCATATCAGTTTGTGGCAGGGCCCTGGAACTCACTTTTCTTGCCCTTGCTGGAGGAGCTGTCGTAGTCACTCGACTCAATCTGCTTCTCCTTCAAGTCAGCTTCAAAACGGGCAAGGTCCGTGTCTAGCCGCCGGATGTGCTTATCCACCTGCAGGTATGACAGAAAGCAAAAGCATTATTAGGCGATGGAATCCTGAAGGGCCTAGAAAGGACAGGGGATGGGGCTTCAGCAGAGAGGGAATTGTAGGTGATGCCTACAAGGGAAACAGGGTTCCATGCTGTGGCTGGAGCAAAAGATTTCCAAATGCTTTAAAACCCCATCCAGTACCAGTACCAGGATGCAGTGAGTCGTGACTCCCAGCTCTTCATGCCATAACCCTTAGACACCACTCTGCTCCATCTCTCTCCTTCATACCATTTCATAGGTCTGCATGGCCAGTTGCACTTTGTCATCTCCGAACTCCTTGCATTTCCCATAGGCCTCCTGAATTTGCTTGAGAAGTCCCAGTTTTTCCTCCGAAGAAAGAGTCCGTGCATTGCTGATATACTCCGTGGCCAGTTTATCAATCTCTGACTTGAGGTCTGAAACAAGACCGGATTCATGGTCAAAAATATCCCAGTGCCCTCTGCTAGGAAGGGCAGATCTGGACAGCTGCAGGTTCCCTCCTCTGCCCTGTTGTCACACCACCACCTGCAACGGAATGAAGAGCAGGCCAGCTGCAGGCTCTCTACCTACTCACGGCACATTACTCTGGGCCTCATTCCTGACACTCACCTTCTGTTCGCTGGTCTAGATCTCGCATGAGTTGGAAATTTCTCTGCAATTCAAATGGCAGGTTCTCAATGCCTGGAGAGAGACGTAAATACATGGAGGGGTCAGGTCTCTGTTTGCCCCATTAAGCATTTATAATAACCAGATACAGCACTTAACATACTCTAATTTCCCTGTCAGTCCAACTCTGATGTAATCCAGCAGCTGTTCTCTAAGATGCCAATGATTCAATCTTGAGCTCATGGAAAGCCTAGAGTCTGGTGGGCTCACAGACAAGAGTCATTATTTTAGTAAATCTTTCTGGGGTCCACTAAGTTGGCACTATCTGCAACTTCCCGTCAATGTAGACATTATTACTTGGCTAATTTCTTGCAGGTATCATGGAAAAGGTGGGTCAGGAGAAGGAGAGGGTAGTGGTCCTGATCAGAGCAAGGAGGCCCCTTCCATGCATAAGATGCAGCATGAGAAAAGGTATGGGGTTGTTTATGGAAGAATCTGACAACTACACAATGGTAGTGGTAGCAAAAAAAAAAAAAAAAAAAAGGAAAGCTCAGGAGGGACAAAGCTGTGCAGTGGCTTAAAGGAGAGGACAAAAAGCTTGAACATGATATGGAGGAAAAAGAAGAACCAGTGGATTCAAAGGTGATTCAGGGATGATAGTCAGACCAAGAGGCCAGAAAGATAATCTCAGTGGCTGCACGTTGAATGGATTGAAGGTAAGTGGTCTATGTGTCCAGGCAGTCTTAAAGGAAGAAGTTACAGTAATCAAGATTATAGATATGGGGCTGTGCAAGAGTTCTGCTGAGGGAGCAGAGAGAAAAGATACCAACTTAGAAATATTATGGAAGCAGCAGCAATATTTGGCCTGGATATAATTCAAATATGCATGCATCAGAAGCACAGGTCCTTCCTTGTCAGTAAAGATAAATGAGATCTCTCTTATTGTAAGCTGTACAGGACCTAGGAGAACATAGGTGAAAAATACTGATTCCATCCAGTACAAGGCATCGACGACCCAGACCACACTAGTCAGTTTACTACAATATGATATAGAATCACAGACGTGTAGGATTGGAAGGAAGCTCAATAAGTCATCTAGCCCAGTCCCTTGCACTCAAGGCAGGACTACATAACAACTAAACCAGTGGTTTTCAACCTTTTTTCATTTGCAGACCCCTTAAAAAAAATGCAAAAGGAGGTGCGACCCCTTTGGAAAACTTAGACAATTTGCGGACCCCAGGGGTCCTTGGACCACAGGTTGAAAACCACTGAACTAGGCCATTCCTGACAGGTGTTTGTCTAAACTGATCTTAGAAACCTCCAATGATGGAGATGCCACAATCTCCCTAGGCAATTTGTTCCAATGCTTAACTACCCAGACAGTTGGGAAGTTTTTCATAATATCCAACCTAAACCTCCCTTGCTGCAATTTAAGCCCATCGCTTCTTATCCTATCCTCAGAAGTTAACAATTTTTCACTCTCCTCCATTTAACAGCCTTTTATGTACTTGAAAACTGTTATGTCCCCTCTCAGTCTTCTCTTTTCTAGACTAAACAAACCCAGTTTTTTCAATCTTTCCTCATAAGTCATGTTTTCTAAACCTTTAATCATTTTTGTTGCTCTTCTCTGGACTTTCTCCAATTTGTCCACATCTTTCCTGAAATGTGGCACCCAGAACTCTACACAATATTCCAGTTAAGACCTCATCAGCATGGAGCGGAGTGGAAGAATTACTTATCATGTCTTGCTTACAACGCTCCTGCTAATACACCCCAGAATTATGTTTGCTTTTTTTGCAACAGTGTTGTACTGTTCACTCATATTTACCTTATGATCCACTATAATCCCCAGATCCCTTTCTGCAGTACTCCTTCCTAGGCAGTCATTTCCCATTTTGCATGTGTGCAGTTGATTGTTCCTTCCTAAGTGGAGTACTTTGCATTTGTTCTTATTGAATTTCATCCTATTTACTTCAGACCATTTGTCCACATCATTCTGAATTTTAATCCTACCCTCCAAAGCACTTGCAACCCCTCCCAGCTTGGTATCATCTGTACACTTTACACATGTACTCTCTCTGCCATTATCTAAATCATTTACGAAGATATTGAACAGAACTGGATCCAGGACCAATCGCTGCAGGACCCCACTGGATATACGCTTCCAGCTTGACTGTGAACTGCTGATAACTACTCTCTGGGAATTTTTCAACCAGTTAGACACCCACCTTATAACAGCTTCATCTAGGCTGTATTTTGCTAGTTTGTTTATGAGAAGGTCTAGCAAGACAATAACAACAATCCCAGTAAAGTGAAGATATACTACATCTACCACATCTGCCCTATTCATAAGGCTTATTACCCTGTGAAAGAAAGCTATTAGGTTGGTTTGACATGATTTGTTCTTGACAAATCCATATTGACTGTTACTTATCACTTTATTATCTTCTAGGTGTTTACAAATTGATTACTTGATTATTTGTTCCATTATCTTTCCAGGTACTGAAGATGAATGGTCTGTAATTCCATGGGTTGTCTTTATTCCCCTTTTTATAGATTGACACTATATTTGCCCTCTTCCAGTTCTCTGGAATCTCCCCCATCTTCCGTGAGTTTTCAAAGATAATCACTAAGGAGATATTTGAACCATTAGTCAGCTCCTTCAGTATTCTAGGATGTATTCATCAGGTCCTGCTGACTTGAATACATCTAACTTGTCTAAGACATCTAACACGCCAATCCTAAAACTATTTTACATTAAATAAATAATAGTGCTTTTCATGCAACAACTCAAAGCACTGACGTGCTTAAAGTGCCACAAAGGAGGATTAATTTCCCCATTTTACAGATGGGAAAATGGAGGCAGAGATAGGAAGAGACTTGTCCAAGGTCATAGAGCAACTCGGGGTAAAGCTGGGACTAGAACACAGGAATCTTGACTCCAAGTCCCCTGCTCTTTAGTCTATTCTGCCTGCTACATTATAACGTAATTCACTTGTCTCTCTCCAGCTTCTGGAAGTTCTGAAACACAACATATATTTTAACTACCAAATGTTATTACAGTAACAGACATGCTGCAAGACTCAAGTCAGTATTTAATTATTCTTTTTCAGTGTTACTTCTTACTAGGGCTGTTAATTAATCGCAGTTAACTCATGCGATTAACTAAAAAAATTAACTGCGATTTAAAAAATTGTGATTAATCGCACTGTTAAACAATAAAATACCAATTGAAATTTATTAAATATTTTGGATGTTTTTCTACATTTCCAAATAAATATATTGATTTCTATTACAACACAGAATACAAAGTGTACAGTGTTCACTTTATATTATTTTTTATTACAAATATTCACAATGTAAAAATGATAAACAAAAGAAACCGTATTTTTCTATTCACCTCATACAAGTACTGCTGTGCAATTTCTTTATTGTGAAAGTGTAACTTACAAATGTGGATTTTGTTATGTAACAGCACTCAAAAACAAAACAATGTAAAACTTTTGAGCCTTCAAGTCTAATCAGTCCTACTTCTTGTTCAGCCAATTGCTAAGACAAACAAGATTGTTTACATTTACGCGAGATACCGCTGACTGCTTCTTATTTACAATGTCACCTGAAAGCGTGAACAGGTGTTCGCATGATACTTTTGTAGCAACATGCCAGATATGCTAAACATTCATATGCCCCTTTATGCTTTGGCCACCATTCCAGAAGCTGACCTGCTTCCATGCTGATGATGCTCATTAAAAAAATAATGTGTTCATTAAATTTGCAACTGAACTCCTTCGGGGAGAATTGTATGTCTCCTGGTTTGTTTTATCCATTTCATGTTATAGCAGTCTCGGATGATGACCCAGCAAGTTTGTTTTAAGAACACTTTCACAGAAGATTTGACAAAATGCAGAGAAGGTACCAATGTGAGATTTTGAAGGACAGATACAGCATTCGACCCAAGGTTTAAGAATCTGAAGTGCCTTCCGAAATTTGAGAGGGACGAGGTGTGGAGAATGCTTTCAGATGTCTTAAAAGAGCAACACTCCGATGCGGAAACTACAGAACCCGAACCACCAAAAAAGAACCACCTTCTGGTGGCATCTGACTCAGATGATGAAAATGAACATGCGTTGGTCCGCTCTGCTTTGGATTGTTATCGAGCAGAACCCGTCATCAGCATGGACACATATTCTGGAATGGTGGTTGAAGCATGAAAGGACATATGAATCTTTAGCTCATCTGGCACGTAAATATCTTGCGATGCTGGCTACAACAGTGCCATGCGAATGCCTGTTCTCACTTTCAGGTGACATTGTAAACAACACGTGGGCAGCATTATCTCCTGCAAATTGTAACCAAAACTTGTTTATCTGAGTGATTGGCTGAAGTACGACTGAGTGGACTTGTAGGTTCTAAAGTTTTACATTGTTTTATTTTTTAATGCAGTTGTTTTTTGTACATAATTCTACATTTGTAAGTTCAACTTTCATTATAAAGAGCACTACAGCACTTGTATTAGGTGAATTTAAACATACTATTTCTTTTGTTTTTACAGTGCAAATATTTGTAATCAAAAATATAAAGTGAGCACAGTACACTTTGTATTCTGTGTTGTAACTGAAATCAATATATTTGAAAATGTAGAAAATTGCCATTTATTTAAATATTTTTGGATTTCTAATCTTGTTTAACAGTGCGATTAATCTTTTTTAATCGCTTGACAGCCCTATTTCTTACCCATAGCCATGGAGGTTCTCTTGGACTCCTCTTATTGGGTGCCTAGAGAGACATGTTGGGGAAAAAAAGCCCACTTTCTTCTGTGACTGGACAAAAGACTGTGCTGCATGCAATAAAACTCAGTGATCCAGGCACTCATGACCATCAAGCTTGATTACTGCTATCCATATCTAGGAATGAAATCGCATGACCTGAAAAAACTCCAGTTGGTATGAAATGCAGTAACTTTTGTGCACAGCGACACAGGACACCACGAAAACATCTCCATTTTCTGCACTGGATCTCCATTGAATTCAGAATCTGGATCAAGGTCTCCATTCTGATATTCAAAGCCCTACAGGATTGGTCACAGGAACATGACAGACTGCCCCACCTTCCATGACCATGCGTCCCCACAACAGAAATAATCAGAACTAAGACAATTAAGCTGCCAACTATGGGGGAAGGCTTGTGAATACAAAAGACAGAATTCTAAAAAAAAAACTGGACTCAAACTATGCAACTCACTCTGGCAAGAGATAAGAATGACTACAGCTGACTTCGGCATGCAGGGCTCAGGCTGCAGGGCTGTAAAAGTGCTGTGTAAACATTAGATCTAGTGTGGGCAAAACAGGCTCTGGGCCCGCCTTGCTCACAGGGTCCTAGAACTCAGGCCCCAGCCCAAGCCCAAACCATCTAAACCACAACTTTGCAGCCCTGTGAGCCCAAGTCAGCTGACCTGGTGCAACCGTGGGTGTTTAACTGCTGTGTAGACATACCCACTGTGTTCAGAACCTGTTTCTTCAACCTCAATTTCATCATGCAGACACAAAACCAACCACTTACACACAAGCAAACGTCCTTAAGAACAGAGCAAAGTATTTCTTCTAAAGGCTGGGAAGGAACAGAGAGGGAATTTGTTACTATTATTTATATTTTAAATAGTTAGGAGAGGCTCAGCTACTAGGGGCCATTTAAGTATCTAGATAGAAGGAAAAGTTTTCATGATATTATCCCAAATATTACATATAAACAGGGTGGGGTGGGGGGTGGAGGACTACATTAAAAGACAGATAACATTGCACAGTCAAGCATTCAAAAGTTGGGAAAAGCCAGACTTAAGATTGCCTCTGTTACCTCAGTCTATCCTCTTTGTACATACGTGTTATGCCACAGTCTTTAATTACATGATCACATACTATTTGTCCCACAAAATGCCTTGCCTCATTCAGTGTACAGGACGGACAGTGCTCACTGAATGGATTCTTTTCATCCTCATTTAACGCGTGGCCCAGGCCTTATTTACTGCACATTAGTTAAACTATGCTTTAAATACAGAATTATTAATTTCCTCATGGGCTTTTCTACAGCACTCATTAATGAGTGCTTCACAATGTATCTTCACCACACTGCTGTCAGGTAGGGAGGTATTATAATTGCCATTCTACAGATCGGGAACTGAGGTTCAGAGAAATTACGGACAAATGGTATCCATTCATTTTGGGTGCTCAATTTGAGACACCCAGAGCCTGGTACATCAATCACAATACTTAACATTTTTATAGCACTTTATATGTTCAAAGCACAGCTCCCATTGACTTCAGCTGCAAGTGCTTACCACATGTGTAAATGAGACCCCAGGATCTCAAGTTGGGCACCTAGAAAACGAAGGACATATAATTAGTGACCACCTGTGAAAAGTCTTAATTTAATTACACAGGAACTCCGTAGCAGAGACAAGAATAGAATCCAATGACTAAACCGTAAGACCATCCTTTCATCTTCCTGCAATCCACTGCCTTCCAACTTCTGTAACAAATGAGGCAGGGGTGCTATAGACAACAATCTCAATCACTAGACAACCCTGATCCATTCCCAGAAAAGGATCACCCTGTGCAATGAATGATGGAGGGATCCTGTGGAAAAAATTACATGATCCTGTAATTAAAGACTGTATCATAATGCATACACGCACGGGGTTGAATTAAGATTTGCATGAGCAATCTTAATTCTGATATTTCCAATTAGAGGGTGTTTTTCAATTAACGTCTTAGTTCAACACTGCAAACTTAAAAAACAAACCTTCTATCATGAGAAACCATACTGACCCCTCAAACGCATCATCAACAAGGTTGGAACCTTTAGATCCACAGCACAGACCCTTTACTACTTGAGCTAATGGAGTAACTGGTAGCAGCAATAGGCAATTATGCTCTGTGTGAACCAACAATAGCAGAGTGATACACACCCTTGGCAAACAGCTGAGAAACCTACTAGCAAACAGTTGAGACTCAAAAATCCTGGATTCTACCCTAAGTTCTAGAAAGGAGGCCCCTTTAGTGATGATAGACCTTTATTTCCCAGTGTTCCTATCACTTGCCACCTTCTGTCCCTGATCTTAGCACATACCCTTTTGCAGTCCATTTCTCCACCCTGCCCCCCGACACCATTCATTCCCCACTGTCTCCCCTTTGCAGCCAGTCTATTCTCCCTGCTGTCTGTTTTTGTCCTCCACTCCTCTGCATTCCAATCAAGCTGATCCTTCTTTCTCTTCTTGCTTGCTGGACCCCCTGGTTGTGGAGTGTTAAGATCACAAGAGAGACAGTCTCCCTTCTCTCAGTCCCTTGGTAGCCCCCGGACCATTGGGAGGAGTAATTGCACAGAAAGTCCTGTTCAGCCCCTGCAATCATGGGCTTGAGCATTCTCAGCACAGATGGAACCTGCAGATAATTTAGCTGCCAATCTCTAATATGCATGTGTGAAGAGAAAGTTATTCACCTTGTGCAGTAACAATGGTTCTTCAAGATGTGGCCCCATGTGGGTGCCCAACTGTAGGTGTGCTTGTGTCCCTGCACTGCTGATCGGAGAGCTTTTTGGTAGCAGTGTCAGTTTGGCCTGCACATGCGCTGAAAGCCACCAGGAAGGCCATTTTCATCGACAGATATGTGAGCAAATAAGTAGCCACAGGTTAAGAGAGGTCTAGTCAGGCCTTTCAACACTAGGTTCAGCTCCCATGTAGACGTGGGATGTCTCCCATTCATGGTTGTGTGGGAATTTGTAACTGCAACTGTCCGCTATTGAGTTTTGTACTCCTGGAAGGTAGATAGTGTGATGTTGTGGGAACTGCATCAATTCCATAACTTTAGTGCTTCTGAGCAGAGGGAGGGCGACCTTGTTCCTCCCTACCAATTTATGTAATATATACATGCTATGTTGTCTGTTAAGACTCTTGTTTGTGTTCTCTTAATCAGCAGGAGGAAATGGGTACAGGCATTCCTGACTGCACTGAGTTTGAGGAGGTTGATGTGGAAGGATATCTCCATGGATGACCATTTTCCTAGTGTTTTTAGGTGGTTTAAATGTGCGCCCCATCCTATGAGGGATGAGTCAGTGGTAAGTAGTAATGATGGGAAAGTTTGCTAACATCTGCTGGATTTTTTCACCAGTCCAGGGAGTTTTTGACCTTGGTGGGTAGTGACAGAGGTAAGTCTAATCTGTCTCTGCTCAGTCTGTAGACTTAGCTGAACCACATCAGGCAGCACTGCAGTTGAAGTCTGGCATGAGGTATCACCTCTGTGCCTGCTGCCATATGCCCCAGGATGTGGAGGCAGTGTGTGGCTGATATTTGAGGGCTGGTTTGTACTGTCTCTGAGCATGGCCATGGTGTGGAACCTGTGTTGTGACAGGAGTTCTTTGGCCTGTAACAAATCGAGGTCAGCCCCTACAAACTCTAGGCATTGTACAGAGGAAAAGCTTGATTTTTGGACATTGATCTGTAGACCCAGTTCCATGAACAGGTCTACTGTGGTTTTGATAACCAGCTGAGTTTCATCAAAGGAGCCAGCCCTGAGAAGGCAGTCATCCAGATAGGGGTAAGATCATGATCCCCGGAAAACGAAGGTGAGCTGCCTCTACAGAGAGGATTTTGGACAGTACTCTGGGAGCTGATGATAGCCCAAAGGGGAGTACTCTGTACTGGTAGTGGCCCTGTCCTAGGGAAAATCTGAGGAATGGCAAAATTGAAATATGAAAATAAGGTCAAGGGCTGAAAACCAGTCTCCCTGTTCCAAAGCTGGAATAATCATTGCTAGAGTGATCATCTTGAATTTTTGAGCCTTGACGAACTTGTGAGTGCTCTGAGGTCTAGTACAGGTCTCCCCTCTTCTTGGGTATCAGGAAATAATGATAGTAAAAACCTTTGCCTCACAGATGTTGAGATACTGGTTCTATGGCCCCTAACAAGAGAACGTGATCTATTTCTTGTCGTAGTAAACTCTCACGAGAAGGGTCCCTGAAGAGGTATGGGGAAGGGAGTTAAACTGAATGGAGTGGATGATTTTCAGGACCCATCAGTTTGATGTGATATGTTCCCAGGTGCTGTGAAACGAGGCAAGTCGGTAGCCAAATGGGTGAGATGGGTTGGTCAGCTACAGCGGTTGAGAAAAGTGGTCTGTCGACGCCTCAACCAACACATCAAAACTGATGTTTTGAGGTAGACAGTTGCAATGTGGAAGGCTGTGGGCATAATGTCTTACATTTGGAAAATCTTGACTTCTCTCTCTGAGGCTTGTAAAAACACTGGGTTGGGAATTGTGAAGTGGGGGGTTTATGTTGAGGTTGCAGACTAAACTTTCTCTTTTGTCCAGGAGTAAAGATTCCTAATTAGTGAGAGTGGCCCTAGAATCCTTAAGGGTATAGAAGGATGCATCAGTCTTTTCAGAGAACAATTTGGTGCCTTCAAAGGGAAGGTCTTCAACTGTCATCTGCACTTCCTTAAAGAAGCCAAATAGGTGTAACCAAAACACTCGCCACATAACGACTGCAGTGGAGATGGACCAGTCTGCTTGTCGGCTGCATCAGGGGCTGACTGGAGCGCTGTTTTGGCTACTACTTGTCCCTCATGGATAACAGCTCGGAACGGGTCGCAGTGTGACTTTGGGAGTTCATCAATAAAGGTGTTGAGCTTTATATAATTGACAGTCATATTTCACATTAAAGCTTGATAATTTGCAATTCTAAACTGCAATGTGGCAGAGAAGTAGGTCTTTCTCCCGAAGAGGTCCAGGCATTTCCAATCCCTATCATAGGGGGTGGATCTCATTTGGAATGTCCATGCTGGCTCCCACATGGGAAAAACGGGGATAAAGAGATCTCATATTGGAAGCAGTGGGAAACAATTATTAAAATAATCAGACAGACAATGAACAGGTTCTACAGAAATTAAGCATGTTAAAGCACATAGCACCCCATCCAACATGGAAGGATACTAAAAAAGCACAAGTTGCCGAGTTGAATCTAGGAAACGGTGAGACTGAAGTGGTGACCTGATCTCAAGGGGGGTACAGAGTAAGGTCGGATAGAATACAAGATGACCCAAAGGGGAAATCAGACAGCCAACAATCTACAAAACAAAGTATTTTTGTACTGGGAATTGGTAGAACAGAATATAGCAGGAGTGGAAGGAAAATGGGAAGTAAAGAAAGAAGAAGAGATGACAGTAGCAAAACAGGGACACAGGAAAAGTGGGTACCTAAAAGTAGAATAGGGAAGAAATAATTAGGTTTGCTCACGAACAAGGCATTTTGGGCGAAAAAGAATATTAGTGCAAGTGAAAAGAGCAATGTGGTGGCCAGGAATGAGAATTCAGATGGAAGATTTTTGTCAAAGGTGTTTGGGATTAATTTGTGCACAAACCAAAAGCTGAAAAGAGAGGGCAGTGAGATATCAGCCTGATACAACAGATCCATGTGATTGCAAATGGATTACATTGGACCTCTAAAAAGAACTCTCAGAAGAAAGGAATATTGCTTAGTAGTAACAGATAACTTCTCAGGCTGGGTTGAAATGATCTCTACCTCAGATAATAAAGCTCAAACTAGAGTTAAGGCTCTGTGGACATGGCTTTCCCTTCTATTTTGATGACCACAAGAGCTCTGGGACAAGCAGGAAGCAAGTACACCCCCTTTTGAGTTAATGACAGGCAAGACTATGAGAACCCCAGAAGTTTTGTTAACACCAAGCAGGCAAATGCCAAAATGGGTGCAGAAAAAAGTATGGGTGGCAAACTTGGTACAAACAACAGAAGAAATTTGGGCAGAAGAAAATCAGCATAGACAAAGAGAAGAGAAGAGAAGAAGGGACAAATGGGGTATCAATGGAAAATAGGGGACAAGGTGATGCTTAGGGAATTGGTGACGAAAGGAAAGATGAAACCAAGATGGAGCAGACTATTCCCTGTTAGATCTGTAGCTAGCCCCATGGCGGTCTTAGTAGCCACGCCAAAAGGAGATGTTTGGAGACACTCTGACCAAATTAGATTGTACATTTCAGGGCATGGAAATAGAAGTAGAAGCAATGATGCCAAGCAAAATATGGTCTCTCGACTTTTTGAAATACAAATAGATGTGTTAGGCACCATTAAAGCGCTTGTAAAATGGAGTGAGGGTAAGTGTTGCTGTGGTGACATATGACACAGATAGGAACACCGGTTGCTTGGTTGTTGATAAATTCTGTAAGTACCCTGACAGGGTGGATAAAAATAAATGATTTTTTATTTAAATCAGATTTTTTTTTTGATAAAATGCTTTTTGAGGGAAAAACCTATCTAAAGATAGTTATAATTAAGATACATTATAGCTCAAAAAAAATCTCGTAATGGAATAGGGATTATAAATTCTAATTCTATAGTATGAGACAATATAGTCATGTAATGTTTAAGAAAAGTTTTGTAAATGAGTTCCAATAGTTCATGGATTAGGGACCCAATCTTATGGGGTTCCAGGGGCTTCTGTAGAGATTATTTAGGTTACTCTTTCTAGCTACCCAATGGGACTCAGTGCTCAGTCTAGAAGAGAACATCAGAGATGCTTAGGTTTGCGGTTCTCAAACTGTGGATTTGAGTCTCCAGAGACAATATGCTTCTTAACAGCAAAAATGTTTTAAAATAAACAAACAGAGGTGAGAAATAACAGATCGCAACCCTATTGTCCCTCTGCAAATTTATGTACACAGAGTCAATCCCTTACCTCTCTCTAAAAGTACAAAGTTTCAAAAAGTTCAATGAATAGAAGATTGTTGGGGGCGGAATAGATCTGGACAAGGAGAAGAGGTCTGGAGATAAATGTGAGAAGGGAGGGACAGGCAGCAGAAACGAAAGTGAAACTGTTTGAGCAGCATGTTCCAGAAGTCTTGAGGTCTTTCTGAGTGTAGTCATCATTGATTTGAGATCTACCATACCATTCTCTCACTAGAAGGGAAAACCTATAATGGCAGCAGGCCATAAAAGTGAGCCAGTTTGGGAATATTTTAATGAAGTTCCTCTACCTGTGAGTAAGACAGGCATGGGTGCAAAATGCAAACAGTGCAACAAAGAAATGCAAGGCCTGCTTGCCCGAATGAAACAACATCATGTGAAATGTTCCTTCTCAGGAGGAAGCTGCATTGAAGATGATAAAAGGAACATGTCTGAACATGCAGGATCTTCAGGTTGGTAACAACCAACAAGAATGCCCTTTTATGTAGAAATCCATGATTAAATCAAATCCACCCTGGTTCATTAGGATATGGGTAATGAACACTTTTGAATGGGAGTTTGGGAACGAATGGGTCATGATACAGGGACACCATAATGGGACTTGATTTAAAGGATGGGAAGTATCTAGAGAGAGATGTCCCCATGAACACGTACGTGCCTTGAAACATCTTACATTGGAGGTCAACAACATAGAATTGGTCAAACTTGGACTAATATAACCCAACAGATGAATGAAAACTGGACTGTTACAACTTTTACTCCTGAACAAGTGGAATGGCTGATCCCAGATCGTGATCATGGTTGCAGATGGATACAAAACAGGTCCAGATTTTAGATTACTTTCATTTTATCTCCTGAGGATTGGGTTATAGATAGTCACTATCCAAACTGTTCCAAGTGGACTGCTGGATATAAAACATATTGGTCTTGGGATTTAAAAAGAAGGGGAATGATTTAAAGGGATGCTGCGTGGGAAACATTTAACACTGATTTGGGATTAGGAAATACCTTGTGTCTCTATATTTTAAGGGAAAGAGCGAGAGAGACCTTGGAACAATTGGCTAAGGCGGCCAACATAGGGGGACAATGGGAGGTAGCAGATGAAAAAATAGACCAGTCAGTAACAGAATTAAGTAAATTACTGAGAAAGGCTGTTTTGGAAATTGTTAAACAAGTAAGGAACATTCATACTGGTTTATCCTGGGGCGGGGGGGAGTTTGTATGGAAGCATAGGGAATATTAGGAGAACAATGGAAAGATATCGTAGAACAAAGTAGTAAAGGTAATTAGCCAAGAGCACTGAATTAGGCATTAAAATATTATCTTACATTAACAACATGTTAAAAGATTCCTGGAAGGTGAAAATGCAAAAGCATACACTACACCAATACACCAATGTAGTCTCATCCTTTCAGGAATAGCCAATGGAAAGGTGCAAGAGGTATAACCCATTTATATATCCTAGTGCTTGGGGAAATGAGATGAGATACTATGAAATAGTGCCAGAAGGAAATGGATTGTAGCAGATCCCTGGAGAAGGATGGAAAAGAATAACAGGAGCCCAATGGGAATGGGGAACATGAACTGAAAAGGGAAATAGGAATTTAGAATGGAGAGAGAACCTTACTATCAATTTGCAATGGAAAAGAGGTTGGTGGGGACTGTATTAAGTAAAATCAAGTTGGCACCAGGAACAAAAAGGTAACGTAACAATAAAAAACCTGGACCCTGGAACGAGGAATGTGGTGTATGCGTAGGAAAATAATTGACTTCCAATATGAACAGCACCAATGGCACGCCCAGGTAATCAAAACATCTATAACTCACCCCAGACTGATGCCACCAAATTTGGAAGAAAGTGGAGGGAATGATACAGATCAGGACAGGGAAATATAAACATACCACAGGACATTAAATCAGATAGAACAGACGACAGGCCTTGTAATAGGTGTAAAAGGTGCACTTGCTTGAAAACACAAGGTTATTGAAAAAGCTGTAAAGGATAGAGAATCTCAAATGTGTGCCTAGTATGATATTGTATGTCATGGAACAGAGTGGAGTGGGACTGAATGGATAATTGTATTTTGGACTCTTGGAATAACAGTGTTATTTTTCCCATGCATCTGTATTGGGTATCAAATATGCAAACCGTGTAAGAAAAGGCAAGTCTTAGAGGGACACTTAAAAATTCAATTGCCAGATTATACAACTGAAGATCGCAAAATGACATTTTAACTTAAAAAGGAGACACATGGCCCCATAATTAATAGGTATAATTGGTGAGATTGGTGTAATTTGGTAACCTTTAGTAATTGGATATTGAGTGGGGAACGCTTGGAATGGTGCTGAAATATTACAAATTGTGGTGGATAACACAAGTCTGGTAAAGCCTGGTAAATCTGAATTTGCTAGAGGATTTTAGGAGCAGGATTCCCTTAGCATCAGACAGGATGTAAGGAAATTTACTGAGAGTGCTGAAATTGCACTTGAGCGCTGACACAACTATGTACTCTGGATGTTTAACCAGGGGCTTTGTGTGTATTTGTGGTGATCTGGATGAACTATGGTCATGGTCAGTCATGTTCAAACAAATCATACAGAAAACATAGAATCATAGAATATCAGGGTTGGAAGGGACCTCAGGAGGTCATCTAGTCCAATCCCCTGCTCAAAGCAGGACCAAACCCAACTAAATCATCCCAGCCAGGGCTTTGTCAAGCCTGACCGTAAAAATCTTTAAGGAAGGAGATTCCATCACCTCCCTAGGTAACCCATTCCAGTGCTTCACCACCTGCCTAATGAAAAAGTTTTTCCTAATATCCAACCTAAACCTCCCCCACTGCAATTTGAGACCATTACTCCTTGTTCTGTCATCTGCTACCACTGAGAACAGTCTAGATCCATCCTCTTTGGAACCCCCTTTCAGGTGGCTGAAAGCAGCTATCAAATCCTCCCTCATTCTTCTCTTCTGCAGACTAAACAATCCCAGTTCCCTCAGCTTCTTCTCATAAGTCACGTGTTCCAGCCTCATCACCATTTTTGTTGCCCTCCGCTGGACTCTCTCCAATTTTTCCACATCCTTCTTGTAGTGTGTGGCCCAAAACTGGACACAGTACTCCAGATGAGGCCTCACCAATGTTGAATAGAGGGGAACCATCATGTCCCTCGATCTGCTGGCAATGCCCCTTATACAGCCCAAAATGCCATTAGCCTTCTTGGCAACAGGGGCACACTGTTGACTCATATCCAGCTTCTTGTCCACTGTAACCCCTAGGTCCCTTTCTGCAGAACTGCTGCCTAGCCATTCAGTCCCTAGTCTGTAGCAGTGCATAGGATTCTTCCGTCCTAAGTGCAGGACTCTGCACTTGTCCTTGTTGAACTTCATCAGGTTTCTTTTGGCCCAATCCTCTAATTTGTCTAGGTCCCTCTGTATCCTATCCCTACCCTCCAGCGTATCTACCACTCCTCCCAGTTTAGTGTCATCTGCAAACTTGCTGAGAGTGCAGTTCACGCCATCCTCCAGATCATTAACGAAGATATTGAACAAAACCGACCGCAGGACCGACCCTTGGGGCGCTCCAATTGATACCAGCCGCCAGCTACACATGGTGTCACTGATCACTACCTGTTGATCCCAACAATATAGCCAGCTTTCTATCCACCTCATAGTCCATTCATCCAGCCCATACTTCCTTAACTTGCTGGCAAGAATACTGTGGGAGACCATATCAAAAGCTTTGCTAAAATCAAGGAATAACAAGTCCACTGCTTTCCCCTCATCCACAGAGCCAGTTATCTCATCACAGAAGGCAATTAGAGTAGTCAGGCATGACTTGCCCTTGGTAAATCCATGCTGACTCTTCCTGATAACTTTCCTCTCCTCTGAGGTGCTTCAGAATTGATTCCTTGAGGATCTGCTCCATGATTTTTCCAGGGACTGAGGTGAGGCTGACTGGCCTGTAGTTCCCCAGATCCTCCTCCTCCCCTTTTTTAAAGATGGGCACTACATTAGCCGTTTTCCAGTCATCCGGGACCTCCACCGATTGCCATGAGTTTTCAAAGATAATGGCCAATGGCTCTGCAATCACATCCCCCAACTCCTTTAGTACCTTTGGATGCAGCACATCCGGCACCATAGATTTGTGCTCACCCAGCTTTTCTTAATAGTCCCAAACCACTTCTTTCTCCACAGAGGGCTGGTCACCTCCTCCCCATGCTCTGCTGCCCAGTGCAGCGGTCTGGGAGCTGACCTTGTTCGTGAAGACAGAGGCAAAAAAAAGCATTGAGTACATTAGCTTTTTCCATATCCTCTGTCACTAGGTTGCCTCCCTCATTCAGTAAGGGGCCCACACTTTCCTTGACTTTCTTCTTGTGGCTAACATACCAGAAGAAACCCTTCTTGTTACTCTTAACATCTCTTGCTAGCTTCAACTCCAAGTGTGATTTGGCCTTTCTGATTTCACTCCTGCATGCCTGAGCAATATTTTTATACTCCTCCCTGGTCATTTGTCCAAGCTTCCACTTCTTGTAAGCTTCTTTTTTGTGTCTAAGATCAGCAAGGATTTCACTGTTAAGCCAAGCTGGTCGCCTGCCATATTTACTATTCTTTCTACAGATCGGGATGATTTGTTCCTGTAACCTCAATAAGCATTCTTTAAAATACAGGCAACATGTAAATGGTGAACTTAGAACTTACTGACCTGGGTCAGCTGACCCTCTATGACAGCACAGCAGCAAGAGCTCAGGTGAATGATTGATGAGAAAGTAAATGTCAGTCTGTCCCTGTTGTCCCTTGCAAAAATATTAATCAGAAAAACAAGCTATGATTATGAAATGCCAACATGGCATATTTCAGGGACACTCTGAGAAAAGATTTCAAATAGAAGGCTCCTTGCTAATGTAGCAGACAAAGGCATAACAGAATTCAACTGCTGGAAACTGAAGGAAGACAAATTCAAACTAGAAATAATCCACAATATTTTAACAATGAAGGTAATTAACCACTGGAACAATTTGCCTTGGTATGTGGTGGATTCTCCATCACTTAAAAACAGTCTACCTTTTTTAAGAGATATGCTGTAGCTCAAACAGAAGTTGCTGGGCTTGATGCAGGAATCACTGTGTGAAATTCTATGTTCTGTGTTACTCTGACTAGATGATCATAATGGCCCCTTCTGGCCCTAAAACTATGAATCATGCAGGTGATTCCTCCCAATCAGCACATTTTCTTCCATCTTTTAAAAAAACTTGTCAACAAAACATGAAAAAACATTAATCACGATTAATCTCAGTTTGAATTGTACTGTTAAACAATAAAATACCAATTGAAATTTATTAAATATTTTTGGATGTTTTTCTACATTTTCAAGTATATTGATTTCAATTACAACACAAAAAGTGTACACTGCTCACTTTATATTATATATATATATATAAAAAATATTTGCACTGTAAAAATTATCAAAAATAGGTATTTTTTCAATTCACCTCATACATGTACCGTAGTGCAATCTCTTTATTGTGAACGTGCAACTTACAAATGTAGATTTTTTTTGTTACATAACTGCACTCAAAAAGAAAACAATGCAAAACTTGAGAGCATGAAAATATCTTGACACTGGCTACGACAGTGCTATGTGAACACCTGTTCTCACTTTCAGGTGACAATGTGAACAAGAAGTGGGCAGCATTATCTCCTGCAAATGTCAACAAACTTGTTTGTCTGGGCGATTGACTGAACAAGAAATAGGACTGAGGGGACTTGTAGGCTCTAAAGTTTTATAGTGTTTTATTTCTGAATGCAGTTATTTTTTTAACATAATACTACATTTGTAAGTTCAACTTCCATGATAAAAAGTTTGCATTACAGTACTTGTACTGGGTGAATTGAAAAATACTATTTCTTTTGTTTTTTACAGTGCAAATATTTGTAATAAAAAATATAAAGTGAGCACTGTACAGTTTGTATTCTGTGTTATAAATGAAATCAATATATTTGAAAATGTAGAAAACATCAAAAAATATTCAAATAAATGGTATTCTATTATTGTTAAACAGTGTGATTAATCATGATTTTTTTAATCACGCAATTAATTGTGATTAATTTTTTTAATCGCTTGAGTCCCTAAAAATTATATAAAGTAAAAGCTTTTTAAAATTTTTGTCTCCCTTGCATTTTTCTCCTTTTCTCTTCTCCACTTCATTCGCTCTTTTTCTTACCTGTAGTATGTTTCTTATCTTTTCCTGTCTTGTCTCTATATTGTACAACATAAAAAAAATTATACTCCTCTTCTTCCCCCATCCCCTTCCTTTTTCTTTTCCTATAGTTTTTTTTCTTACTTAAGGCACATTACCAACCTTTACTTTCTCCTATCTTTCCTTTCGTCCCATGTTCCCAGTTTCCTGTATTCTTGCACATTGTCTCCTGTTTCCCGAAACATGAGTCTCATATTCTTCAGCCTTATCCATAAAAATCACACACAGGTTCTCTCTATACTTACATCGCTATGTAGAGTACATATACTGTTCACCATCTAAGTACGTGTATAAACAGCAGTGTAGACAGTGAGGCACTGCATAGGCAAGTAAAGACACACCAAAACCTTAGGGCATATACCCTACTTGGCTCTCTACACACTCAAGCAGTGCCTCCCCATCTACACTGCAATTTTAATGTCACGCTGCCTCCATGCTGCCAGGAAAAGGCTCAAGTAGCAGGGAGATTGAGGCTGGGACAAGGCAACAGGAAAAGGCTCCAGCAGCTCCCTGCTGTCTGAGCCTTTCCCCGTTGCCTCCCCTCCTTGCTGGAGTCTTTTTCCCTATGGTAAGGAGAGGCGCCAGGAACAGGAAGATTTTGGAGCCTTTTCACAGCTCTTTCCCCCCGGTGGAGTCTTTTCTTGAGACGGGTAGCTAACACCACAGTACAGATGCAGCCTGCTTTTCACTGCACCCTGTAACTACAGATACCCTAATGCCATCACGATTGTAGACAAGACCACAGGCATTCACACAGCGCACTATGCTGATTTTCTCCTTGACAAATACAGACTTATCTGCCATTACCCTGAAAATCCCATAAAAAACTCAAACATTCATAGATATGCAGAGGATTAGTGGGATTACTGATATTTATATAAAAACAAGTTACGATTCACAGCCATTAATATTTTTCATACTGCAAGCCTATGTAACTGCACAATACGCATGCATCTTACATTGACTGCATGTGCCCGCATTGTTGTAATTGCATTGTGGTAAGATACGTTGCTTTTGGGCCTTATACTCATATAGCAGGGCTGTGCTGCATCAATTCCAGTATGGATAGACATGGCAGGCTTCCTTGCACTGCTCCTAGGCATGCTGCATTCTGAGTAATTTTTGCTCTAGATTGTGAGATACTTCCAGGAGACCAGACAAATTGTGGGAAGAGAGGCCTAATTCCTACAATCTTCTCACTGTATCCTGGAATTTAGCTGATGAAGTGCCATTTCTAAACAACTCTGTCACAGTGATGGAGATAAACTTTGCTCCTGTCCATTACTGAGACTGAAAAGCAGGTCTTGGAATAGCTGAAAGCATATAATGTGGTACCCATGGTGACTGTGAGAATTTATGAAATTGTTTGAGAAATTCAGAGACGGACCCAGTAATTGGGTCTGTGCAGACCAACAAAATCTATTCTTTGATCAACTGCCTTTGGAGGGATGCTGCTATTTGCTCCAGCCAACAAGCATTGATAACCTGGAGATTTAGGATAATGAAAGCTTCAAAACTTCAGACTGCATGAGGGCACTGATGAAGCAGGGCCAGAGACCAGAATGAGAGCACCTCTCAGCATGCACAAGTGAGTGACAACCACTGTTTGGAAGCTGGCCATCACCAATTGCTACCAATCAGTGCAAAAACCATTTCAGTGATGAAAGATCCACAGTTGGAGCTGTTAATGCAAAGTGTGAACAAGACTATTCAGCATTTGACACTGCATCATGAGATCAAGGTAGGTCATACAGGAACTCATTACTGTGTATGAAAAGATCCCAATTGTGATAGGGATCTACTGAAAGGACCTGTGTGCCCATTCTGTTTCCTCCTCACCAGCTCTTGCCATTCAAATACTCCATGGTTCTGTAGGCCTTGTTTGAAGACCCCAACAGTTCACGAGCATTATCACTGGATGGGTCAGGAAAAGTTCGTGATACCAGGATCTTCAGAAATTCAGCACTAGTCACAAAAATGAAACAAGAAGTTCTCTTCCCCTACTGTACTCCAGACATGAATGAAGAAATGGAACCAACTTATTCTGGATGACTCAGCACCACCTTCTTGTTTCCCTGGCTTATAAAGGGAGCTACTGTAAATCCTGATGGGAACAGACAGACTAGTTAACTATACCCTAAGCCACTGTAGGATGGTTATAGAGCATGCATTTGGTAGGCTGAAGGGGAGGTGGAAAAGTCTGACACAGAGACTGTTCTGGGACTCATCTTCCTTGTATTACTGCTGTATGTTGTTTTTACACAGAATTTGAGACTAAAGGAGGATTAATTGCTGACGATTGGACAGAAGAGGTGCAGAGGCTACCTGACAAATCTGAATAGCCCAAGGTGCAATCCACTGTTGGCAGTGTTGCCAGCAGAAGTGCCATGGTCAAAAATGCTCTGTGCATACACTTTGAGAACAGGAGACAGCAACATATTATATTTTGGTAGAATATATACTGAATTATACAACTAGATGTATTGCAGAAGTGCCTACGGTCCCAAATGAGCAATTCGGATGCCATTGTTCTAGGCACTGTACAAACACACAACAGAAAAATGGTGCCTGTCCTGAAATCTCTTCATCTTCTGGTTTTATGCATTTTAATGCTATTAAATAAACCTTGGCATCTGTGTTTTGAAACCAAGAACACCACTGCTGCTTTATTAAACAGTACAAATTTTATTAAACACAATCAGAACTTCAGCAACCATGCAAAGCATTCACAAACATATAACAAAATAATTTAAAGATCAAGTCTGTGACAGATAAGACACAGATTAAGTAGTTCTCCTTGTCCTGAGGATTGGATTAGTGGGAGAATGACTGGGACCCATGTGGGGAAAGTGAAAAATATCCTCAATCTCAATATTCTGAAGCACAAAAGTGCAGCTTTCCTGGGCAACGATGCTCTCCAGCAAAACAGTGTGCTTCCTTATTAGGGTGAGCATTTCTTCTTGCATCAGCCCACCCCAGCATCTCTTTCGCTTTGCTTAGATCAGCTTCAAAGAACTGTCTTCTTGTCCCACAATCTCTCAATTAATTGCTTATCTTAACACATCTAGGCCCTCTTTGTGGCTCGTTGGGACTGCACCTTAAGTTTTTTAAACTCTCTCTTTATATCGCTTACCTATATGGCCCTCATTACCATAGTACAGTAACTCCTCACTTAAAGTCGTCCTGGTTAACGATGTTTCGTTGCTGATCAATTAGAGAACATGCTTGTTTAAAGTTGCGCAATGCTCCCTTAGAAGGTTGTTTGGCAATCACCTGCTTTGTCCACTGCTTGCAGGAAGAGCAGCCCATTGGAGCTAGCTGGTGGGGGCTTGGAACCAGGGTGGGCCAGAAGTCCCCCCATCAGCTCCCCTAAGTTCCCTGTGCGGCAGCCACCCAGTAGGCTATCAATTGCTGGACAGTTCAGCTGTCCCTCCCCCAACTGCCGTGTGCTGCTTCTTCCCTCTGCCTTGGAGCTGCTCCCGGGAGCCTTCTGCTTGCTGTGCAGGGGGGGGGAGGGGGAGAAGAGGGGTGCTAATGTCAGGTGTCCCCCTCACCCTGTTCCTGCCCCACACTCCTTTGCCCCATCTCCACAGAGCAGGAGGGAGCTTGCTGGCAACAGTTGCTGTCTCAACTTGCTGATCTACTTTAAAAGGCAGCGTACTTAGAGTGGGATCAGCATACTTAAAGGGGCAATGCGCGTCTGTCTCTCTCACACACAGGTTGTGTGTCTCTGTCTCTCTCTGCCATGCCATGCAGAGTGTGAGGCTACATTAACAACAACGTGTTAACCCTTGAGGGCTCAGCCGAGTGCTAGTTCATCATTTAGCAGTAAGGCATTCCCTGGGAAATATCCCACCCTCTGACTTCAGCACCTCATCCAAGCTTCACAATCATCATTGCTGTGTACAGTATTAAATTGTTTAAAACTTAGACTGTGTGTGTGTGTGTGTGTGTATATATATATATATATATATAGTCTTTTGTCTGGTGATAAAAATTTCCCTGGACCCTAACGCCAGCCCCCCCCTACATTAATTCTTATGGGGAAATTGGATTCGCTTAACATCATTTCACTTAAAGTAGCATTTTTCAGGAACATAACTACAACGTTAAGCGAGGAGTTACTGTATCTATATGCCTTACAATCATTAGTGGGCTTTATCTTCATAACACTTCTGTGAGGGAAGTATTATCCCTATTTTACAAATGGGGAACTGAAGCACAGAGTAGCTTTATCAACTTGCCAGGGTCACACAAGAAGTCTGTAGCTGATCCCGGTATCCTGGTCCTTTCTCTTGTGCTCCAATTCATAAAGCAGCAAGCATCAGTGGAACTTTCTAGTAAGGTATGTCTATTGTCGGTACTGTTCAAAGAAACAGAGATCAGTCAGTAATCATAGTGAATGCAGTAGATATGGAAACTCAGCACTCCCAAAAAGAAAACATATCATTTCCCCTCCCCCAACTCCTCTTTTTTTTGGCCATTTTCACATTAGTTTACCATAGTTCCCCAACAATCTGGCCCCCAGAGCAAGATGGTAAGCAGCCTTTAAATGCTTCCTAGAAAAAGGATGTTTATCATTATGTCAATGCCAATCTTTACTTTAACAGTTTGATAGAGTGCGGGAAAATGATGCATTATATGGGACTTATTTAGAACTCCAGTTACACCATCGCAGGCAGTCCTGGCCTTGGAACACATGACTCTGATGCAGAGTCCCAAAAGGCAAAGGAAGACGTTACTCAAGAGGGCTAGAGGCAAGCCAGGGAGACTGCAAGGTTTTCTGCTGAGGTGGTTCTGCCAGATTTGCCACTTGATAAATGAGAAAATGTATCCTGACATAGAATGGAAGGGATGGGGAAATGTGCACTGCCTAAATGTGCATACCAAATTAGAATGCCTCTTGTCCCAGAAATTCTCTGATATGCCAGGAGACATGAAAAATAAATCAGGATTAAAAATAAATTATAATCTCTGAAAACCTGTGATACACTGCACTAACAGGTTTAAGTGAGTTACTCTGATATGCTAACCAATAATGCCGATCAATCATTTAACCCCCTTTTTTTGCACAGAAGTACTGTAATTTTCCATGGACTTGCTATATTATACTGTTATGCAAGCAGTTAAAGCAAAGGCTCAAGACAGTGAATGACATTGCTTACGATGCTGTCTTAACATGATGTTTTAATATAACCGAAAAGATGCAATTATATTACTGTACTTTTAGCTATGTATGTATTGCTGGATGGCACAGAGGCTGGCAGATATTGTGTTCAAGCTTTGTGGTCTCAAAATCGCTTCTATGGTAATGTTACGACACATCGTGGGCCATTTGTGCTGGAATTATTTTTTTGCTGCTGCTATTTGTTTACCATTTTGTACCCAACCACATGGCTCAATGAGGGAAGAAAAAATGAAAGTGTCAGGAATTGAACAAGGGACAGTGGTGGCAGGAGGAGATGGGTGTGTGTGGAGAAAGGAGGAGAGGTTGGGGCAAGTAGTCTCAGCAGCATTTTGGAAGGTGTGGGATAGGGGTGGAGCAGAGCAATGAGGAGGAGAAATGGAGAGGTTTCCAAATGACACAGCTATATTTACCCACTTACAAAAGCAAAAGGTGGCAAAGCAAACCTTGGAGAAAGTCCACTCTCTCCCCTCCTCCCCCGCACACAAAAAAGCTACAATGATTATGTATTACAATAAAAACTTACTGGCTGAGGGCCCCTCATCTCCCTAGTATGCTGTCTCCGTTGTCGTCTGCGAGGCAGATGTATCCTAGTATCTGCATCTGGAGCAGGTCCTGACTGATGGCCTCCAGGACAATGCCATGAGTATCAAGCAGCTTCTGAGTAGACACGTCAGTGCTATCCTCCTATTGCTCTATCTCATCATGGCTATCAGCACTCTTCTGGGGAGCCTCCAGACAAGGTCAACACTGTTTGCAAGCAACCTAGGCTGAATGACGGGCAGGATGGATTTGATCTGAGAACTGCAAACCTAAGCATCTCTTCTAGACTGAGCACTGAGTCCATGCACCATGTCCCTAAAAGCAATTAAAACTCCTCATGGTTCCAGGCAGATGTGCAAAGCATAATGAACAAAGAAGGTTGGGTTTGGTTGGGAAAGCTCTTTCAAAAGTAGTCTATGAATGGGAATTGTACATTTGCCAGTGCTGTCTGAACAAGTGAGTGACTTCTAGCTGAGATGAGCTCAGAACATAAATGTAGAAAGCTGACCAGAGAGGTCAAATCTGTTGTGACCATTGTAGTGTGAGACAGCAGCAGCAGAACTATTTGCCATGGAAGTGAAACAAGTCCCTGCTGCACTACACAGATTTAACTCCCACTAGTGCAGACTTACTATAGATAGAAACAAGGGTAATTTCCATCAGTGGACATCTAGAGAAGCATGGGTTGGAGGAAATGTGTGTGTGAGTGGATGCACAGCAGTTCCCTCCAATATAAGGGCAATTTCACCAGTGGAACTTTCATGTGTACATAGGGCCTTGGATAATATGCTCTTCAGGGCAGGGATCATATCTTCTTATTGTACATGTTTGTACAGTGCCTAGCACAATGAGGCCACAGTCCTTAAGGGTCCTTTGATTGCTACAAAAATCACATTCTTGTGCCATCCACTTACCCCCCCAAGATTATACTCATTTGCCACCCCCTACAAAATCTCTAACAGTCACTCGTCTCATGCATCCCAGTCAAAAAAATGTCACGTTCTCTGGCCTTCCTACCCCAAAAATCAAGCAAACGCAAACACAGCACACACAGACTGCCTCTACACAGAAGGGACTTGTTACACAGGCTCTTCTAAGAGTCTACATACATATACACAAGCTCCTTTCCACAAAACAAGGCGCTCCTTCCCCCTCTCCCAGTCTTCTCTCTCCCAACCGCCGCCCCAGACTCTTCCCTTCCCAAGTTCTCTCTCTGATCTCCCTCCTTTTTCCTCCCTCTCTCTTATTACCCACGGCTTCCTTAGTGTAGGGGAGGAGAAAGTGCTTCACTATGTAGCTTCCTCCTCCCATTACAGGATCTGATAGCTACAGCATAGCAGATCCAGCTTCTGCAATGGTGGAGGCAGGGGATAAAAAATGGTTTAGGTCAGTGGCTCTCAAACTTTTTTTTACTGGTGACCTCTTTCACATAGCAAGCCTTTGAGTGCGACACTCCCCCTCCCCCCTTATAAATTAAAAACACCTTTTTATATATTTAACACCATTATAAATGCTGGCGGCAAAGCGGGATTTGGGGTGGAGGTTGACAGCTCACAACCCCCCATGTAATAACCTCGTGACTCCCTGAGGGGTTCCGACCCCCAGTTTGAGAACCCCTGGTTTAAGGACATTAAATGGAGATAAGAAGCTGCAGGAGGACATGTTTTAGGGAAGTGGGGAGAAGCCTTTTCATTTTTAACTCCTCTGATACTGGACAGAGTTGAAGGAAGGGGACACACAGACATCACCAGAGAGGAAGAAAGCTGAAGAGACATGTTTCTTCCTTTACCACCACCTCTGTTGCACCTATGTTTCCATGGAGCGTAGCTGCTTCACCACGATGAAGTTAGTTACTGGAGGACAAGCTCAGTTCAAATGTGTCTGTCTGTGAATAGGCTCAGCAAAACTAGGGCATGCTCAGTACAGACACAACAGTCACATTTTTAAACAGCAAGCCTAGCATGCTCTGCAGAGTATAATACAAACTGCAAATGGAGATGTTTTACAGTTTTATAATTTTTTCAGTTTTCACAGGGACAGCAAGATGCAAGTCTCTGACCCTAGAACCATCCCCTCTGCTAAATTTTAAGTGCCTGCTGCAAACCACAAAGGTGTTAGAGCTGAAAAATATTTTTACAGTGGGGAGTGTTAGGCAACCCACATATTACACACACACAATTGCATTAAAAGAACATGCAACCTTAATTCTGGTATTTCCTAACTTCTAGAAGCTTGGCTTTGAAACCTTAATGTTATTATATAAAAAGGTTTTTTAATGAGTAATTTCCTAAGTTTTTTAAAAAGTAAACTGAAAAAAACCCAACGAATATCATGTGATATACTGACAGCCACATGGCTCACCAGCAGGGTTAAAACCTTTAAATCCACTGCACAGACCTTTAGCACCTGAGCTGAGCAATAACTGACAGCAATAGTAGGTTGTTGTCCCCTCTACATGGATTGATGCAGAAGGGGTACAAGACACTTTGCCAGTGGGTTTCACAGCAATTTGCTGACAGCAAACGAATGGCGTAAGACAGGAATGTTGGGTTCCAGTCCAGCTTCTGGAAAGTGTGCACTCCGGTGGTCACGGAGCCTTCTGTTCCTATGCCTTCCAACCGGTCCTTGTCTAGTCCTCTCTCTTCATTCCAGTGCCAGTCAGTCCTAGTCCTTTCCTCTGAGCTTCAGGTCTGAGCCCTAGTCCCTTGTATCCTTGTAAAATCCGTTTCTTTCCCTCTTCACCACTCCACACTGGCTCCCAGTCTCCCTCCCTGGGCTCATGTAAACTCAGTTCTCCCACACATACCTTGGCTGAGCCTTCCCTTTCCCCAGTATCTTTGCCCATCTAGTCTTAGTTCTCCCGCCATACCCTGCCTCCTCATGAGCTTTGTCTCTCCTGCCCCGGCTAATCTATAACCAGCTAATCCCAGTTTCCCTGCCAAATCTTCTCCCCCCAAGTCTGGTTCTTGTCCTGTCCGCTTTAAATTCAGGCAGCTTCCTTCTCCACACTGTCTGGGCGCAGCAGGGAGAGAATTGAGACCACAGGGGAGAGAGTCTCTCTGCTCTTAGTTCCAGTGCCACACTGGCCCACAGCAGCCAAGAGTGGCAATTGCAGGGAAGTACTGTTTGGCCCCTGCATCCTCAAGCTAGAGCATACTCAGTACTGAAAGAATTTTCAGAGAATTTAGCTGTTAAGTTCCAACAAGTTTATACTGAGCATGTGCAAACAGATTTCCCCCCCAAAAAACTTGTAACTTGGCCATACAGTAACTCTTCATTTAAAGTTGTCCCAGTTATCGTCGTTTTGTTGTTACATTGCTGATCAATTAGGGAACATGCTTGTTTAAAGTTGTGCAATGCTCCCTTATAACATTGTTTGGCAGCCGCCTGCTTTGTCCACTGCTTGCAGGAAGAGCAGCCCGTTGCAGCTAGCTGGTGGGGGCTTGGAACCAGGGTGGACTGGCAGTTCCCCAATCAGCTCCCTGCTCCCCTAAGTTCCCTGTGCAGCAGCCGCCCAGCAAGCTATCAATTGCCCGCAGTTCAGCTGTCCCTCCCCCCACTGCCATGTGCTGCTCCTGCCCTCTGCCTTGGAGCTGCTCCCCGAGACTCCTGCTTTCTGTGCGCACGGGGCGGAGGGAAGAGGAGGAAGAAGGGGGCTAATGTCAGGGTGTCCCCCCTCCCCCCTGCTTACCCCATCTTTCATAGAGCAGGGAGGACACGGCTCAGGATGGAGGGAGCTTGCTGGCAGCAGCTGCAGTCTCAGCAAGCTGATCTAATTAACAAGGCAGTGTACTTAAAGAGTAGGGTCAGCGTACTTAAAGGGGAAATGCACATCTCTCTCTCTCACACACACACACACACACGGTGTGTCACTCTGTCTGTGATGCTGTCTCCCTTCCCTCTATTCCTGCTGCCTTGTAGAGTGTGAGAGTTAACCTTGAGGGCTCAGCCAATTATTAGTTCATCATTTAGCAGTAAGGCATTCCCTGGGAAATATCCCACCCTCTGACTCCTCCACCTCAACCAAGTTTCACAATCACCATCACTGTGTACCAGTATTAAATTGTTTGTTTAAAACTTATACTGTGTGTGTGTATATATACACACACACACACACATAGTCTTTTGTCCGGTGAAAAAAATGTCCCTGGAACCTAACCCCTTCATTTACATTAATTCTTATGGGGAAACTGGATTCGCTTAACATTGTTTCGCTTAAAGTCGCATTTTTCAGGAACATAACTACAACATTAAGTGAGGAGTTACTGTATTGGGGTGAATTTTCTCCAGGATGGCAAAAGGCACAATCCTGACAACCAAGGCAACTTCCCTGCCAAATTTTAAGTCCCTACCCTAACACATGCTAGCACTTTCTAAATAATAGTTTGCTAACATATCTTTTTTAAATATGGCAAACATTTTCTCCTAGACTTGTTCTCTAAAGCAACTGAACTACTTTGGCTGAAATTAAAAAAAAAAAAAAAAAAATCAGCCCACAAGACTTTCCGTCCCAAAATGGATCAAGTTTGGTAAAGTTATAAGCAACTGAAAGTGAGGGTCTTATAATGAGAAGTATCAGGCAATCTTAAAAAATGGTGCTACCAGCTTCGCCTATAAAATTACCACTTTCTCTATAACAAAAAACAAGCAAGGAAAATTTTAAAACATCTATGCAAATAAAAATAACCAGCTATAACAAACACCATACAAATATAAGAAAAAATCATAAATATAGTGGAATTTAGCTCACCACCACCCTCTCCACCCATATTCTAAAGAGAAAAACACTGAAAACCGTCCACTCTCCTTTATTGCTTTTGGGGTGGGGGGGGGAGTGAAGAAAAATATGCTTTTTGTCAATTATAGGAGAGAGAACTTGAAATCTAACTACTTTCTCTCTTCTTTACTCAAACCATCACTAAAGTCACAGACAACAACAAAAAATTCTTGGGAGCCCATGGCCTGTCCATGACTTTTACTAAAAATATTCATGACAAAATGGGAAGCTCAGCTGCAGGGTCCGCACATCACCCCCAGCAGCCAGGCACCTGTGAGGGCCCACTCGGCGCTCCAGGAGCCCCCACCGCAGCTCCCAGCCGCTGCGGGCTGAAGTCAAGGAGGTTGCTGGAAATCAGAGATTCCATGACTTCTGAAACCGCCATGAAAGAATCATATCCTTAACCATCACCCACACCGATGCCAGCTGTATGGCTGCCAGCTCTTGCAGGAGCCTGGCACAAACAATCTACTTTCTGAACGTAACAGCAGCCATACGGGGTCAGACTAATGGTCCATCTAGCCCAGTATCCTGTCTTCTGACAGGGGCCGGTGCCAGCCGCTTCAGAATGAAGACACCAGGCAATCATCGAGTGTCCACTCCCACTCATAGGTTTAGGGACACCCAGAGCATGAGGTTGCGTCCCCAACCATCTTGGCTAATAGTCACTGGCCTGTCCTCCATGAAATTATCTAAGTTTTTTTTTTAAAACGTTATAGTCTCTTAGCCTACACAACAGCCTGCGGCAACACGTTCCACAGGTTGACTGCGCAGTATGGGGCAGGGGGAACAAAGCTAAAAAACACACCCTTCCCCCAACATATAAACCGCGATGAAAGGAGAGGTCAGCAGGGAAAGGATGCAGACGAGAAGGTGCAGAAGAGGAAGCAGCCCCACCCCTACCCCCAGGCAAGATCTGGCGCCGAGGGCAGGTGGGCGGGACTGACCCAGACCACGTCGAGCCGGGCTCCAGAGACCGCAGGAACCGCGAACAGCTCCGCCACGCCAGGGCCGCGGGGAAGGGGCCACAGCGCCGGCACCGCGCTTTAGTCCCCGTCCCCGCCGCGCACTGGGGCTAGTCGGGCTCGGTCCGCGCCACCGCGCCCTGGGCGGGACTTGGAGCCGAGCCCCGGAAGCCCGCGCGCCGCTTCGCCCCGCGCCGAGCCCACTCCCGCCAAGAGCAGCCCCAGGCAGCGACCCTCCCGGCAGCCGCTACCCCCGCCCCGGCTCTTACTATCCAGGTAGTGCTCCAGGTACATCCCCGCCGCCATCTTGGGCCTCAAAGACAGACGCTTCCGGCCGGGGCCGGAAACCGGTAACTTCTGCCCTTCCGTCCGACAGGCGTCACTTCCTCCCCTACTCGAAAGGGCTTCTGGGTAGAACGGCGCCGCTTTGAATTATCGTTTGTTCCTGGGGCCGCATCGGCGCGCGGCTGGGAGCGCGCGCTGGGCTCTCAGGGCCCGGCGGGGGACGGTAACGGCGCACGCTGACGCACGCGCCCGTCAGAGCGACGCGGGGGCGGGACGGGCCCGGCTCCGCGCCTGGGAGCCGCGGGCGGCCAGACCCCGAGGCGAGTCCCGGGGCGGAGGAGGCCGCAGTAGAGCAGCCGGTGACCGGCTTGTACTAGGTCCGAGGGGCCGGGGCGGGCAGCAACCCTGGGAGTGAATGTAAAGACTTGTGAGGACCTGGGCCCCGTCCCGGGGCGGAAATGCGGGTGTTTACATGGACCCGTCCCTGGCCTGCGGCTGCGCTGCCCGGTCGTGTCCCGGCGCGAGGCCCTGTCCAGCTAGCGGGGAAGGTGCTAATGGGGGGAACGAACCGGAGAATTCAGCCCGGACTGGTCCGGTATCCAGTCACAATCAGAAACACCTGTGAGCGTGTCGGGATTCGTCTCGGCCCCTCCCAGGCTCCAGGAGGGGTAGTTTTCATCGGACTAAAGAGCCCTGGCCACACTGGGGAAGAGAGTGGGACTATCCCCCTACTACTTCCAGCGGGAGCGCTCACAGAAGTGTTGGGGACCCTGAGAGCGCACAGGGAGAGGAAGAGCGCAGGTCCGAGAGTAGAGGATGGGGGCTGCTTTCCTAGCCTCAGCAGTGAGCACTATCCCCAGGGTGGGACAGGTGCCACCTTGTGACCCTGGCTCATGCCTCCAGGAGCAGTGTAGTTACTTGGGTCAGACAGTGGATGATTCAGTCATTGGCTCTTAATCAATGGTTTGATCTGAGGATGAATAGGGATTTAGCATTAATACAGGAAATGGATTGAATGGAGCCATTACCTTGGGGGAAAGAGAGAGGAGGCCAGACAATAAGATACCAACTGACATAGCCTAGCTATCAATGCAGCCCAGCCAGACCCTGAGGCAGCCTGGGGGCTTTTGCTTACCTTTTTGCAGGCCACATGTTTTGGCTGGTCCAGATGTACTTTACTCCAGGCACAAGTTCTCTGCACTCACATCTTTGAGGTCTGTCTCTTAGATAGAAATTTGAAATTATTCCCCAATCATTCCTCTCTTCATAGTCACTTTACAGGAGACCCAGTGCAGTTGTCATATCCCTTTACCAGCTCTCTACTAATTCCAAGGTGTCCCGGGAACTAAGTGTCTCTTGTCTCCCTTCCCTCCACACCAATGAGCTTTTTGCTCATCACAAGGAGGAAAGGGTGTCTACAGACATGAAAGAAGAAAAGTCCCAGGGACAGAAGAGGAGACCAAGAGGGAAATATGAAATGTACAAAAGGGGATTTATATGTGGCTATCCAGCTGCTCCATTGGGGATGGGAGATAAAGAGGCCCAGAAAAATATAAAGGGGGTGAATACAGACAAAACAGGAGCATAGTGAGATGGTAGCTACAGCAACAGGTGGAATATGTGTATGCGAAATGGGATGCAATACCTTTTCTTCAAGGATTTGAAATTCCAACTTTTTATTAAAGTACAAGAATCATGAATCCTATTCAGGTCACAGGGACTCCCAGGGAAACACTAACACAGCCATGTCATTTGAACTGAGTGCTTTATGGGAGATATTTAGTAAAAAGAATCAGTAAGGCAGTAGAGTAAGCCCTTGGGGCTGCTCAAGACCTCAAAGACACCATTAGTACTTGCATCACAGAACTTAATCTACACAGTACAATGCCTGCTGCATTTCAGATTCAGTAAAATAAAGGCTCCAAAGGGAAGAAAAATAAACTTTGGAGTAAGCAGGACATCTGAATAGTGTGTGTGTGTAACTACTGCAATGGTGGGCAGAGGGGAAAGGCCTGGAGAGATGTATGACTGATTGAGAGACTGAATGGCTATAGACCAATGGTTCTCAATATTTTTTTTCCAGACCACTTGAAAATTACTGAGGGTCTTGGCGGACCACTTAATGATCTTTCCCAATGTTGTTTGTACAGTTAGCTAACTATTGTAAAGCACTTTGGATAAAAGTGTTATATAATAAAAACTTATTTTTTTTTAATTCTACGGATAAAAGCACAATTCATATTTTAATATCAGTAGTCTTACCTTTCTAATGTGATGAATGTGCCCTCTTCCCCCCCACTGAACTGGGGTCGGGAAGGAGGGGTGGCCTCTCCCCCGCCATAGCAGGCACAGAGCAGAGGCTGGGAAGGAGGCTGTCTCTCCCTGGCAGCCGCAGCCCTGGAGCTGGGGAAAGTCGCCTCTTTCTCTGGCTGCCGCAGCCCTGCACATCCCAAATTCCCCATACCCCCTCTTTTCAACCCATTACCCTCTCTCACCTACCTCCTATTCCCCCCAAGGCCACCATCTCACCTTACATGTGTGTTTTCTCCAGGGTCCAGGCACCTAATTAGTGGGGCCATGCCGGCATGGATCCGCTAATTAGGTGGGTGGCCCTTCATTCTGTTGTGTGCAGCTGCCCAAGCGCACACCGTAGGCCTGGTCTACACTATGAGTTTAGGTCAAATTTAGCAGCATTAAATCGAAGTAACTCTGCACCCGTCCACACAATGAAGCCATTTACTTCGACATAAAGGGTTCTTAAAATCAATTTCTGTACTCCTCCGTGACGGGACTAGCGCTGAAATCGACATTGCCGGTTCGAATTAGGGTTAGTGTGGATGTAATTCAATGGTATTGGCCTCCAGGAGTTATCCCACAGTGCACCATTGTGTCTGCTCTGGACAGCAATCTAAACTCGGGTGCACTGGCCAGGTAGACAGGAAAAGCCCTGTGAACTTTTGAATTTAATTTCCTGTTTGCCCAGCGTGGAGAGCTGATCAGCACAGGTAACCATGCAGTCCGAGAATCAAAAAAGAGCTCCAGCATGGACCGTATGGAAGGTACTGGATCTGATCGCTGTATGGGGAGAAGATTCCGTGCTAGCAGAACTACGTTCCAAAAGACAAAACATTTGAAAAAATCTCCAAGGGCATGATGGAGAGAGGCCACAATAGGGACTCACTACAGTGCCGTGTGAAAGTTAAGGAGCTCAAACAAGCGTACCAGAAAGCCAAAGAAGCAAACAGACACTCCGGGGCAGAGCCACAGATATGCTGCTTCACTGAGCTGCATGCAATTCTGGGGGGGGGGGCACCACTGCCGCACCCCTGACTGTGGATTCCAAGGAGGGGGTACTCAGCCATGCCTGAGGATTTTGCGGACGGGGAAGATGAGGAGGAGGAGGACGACGAGCTTGCCGAGAGCACACAGCACACCGTTCTCCCTAACAGCCAGGATCTTTTCCTCAGGCTGACTGAAATAGCCTCCCAACCCTCCCAAGGCATTATCCTGGACCATGAAGCCGGAGAAGGGCCCTCTGGTGAGTGTACCTTTGTAAATATAAAACATGATTTAAAAGCAAGCGGTTTTTAATGATTAATTTGCCCTGAGGACTTGGGATGCATTCACAGCCAGTACAGCTACTGGAAAAGTCTGTTAACGTGTCTGGGGATGGAATGGAAATCCTCCAGGGACATCTCCATGAAGCTCTCCTGGAGGTACTCCAAAAGCCTTTGCAGAAGGTTTCTGGGCAGGGCTGCCTTATTCCGTCCTCCATGGTAGGACACTTTATCACGCCATGCTAGTAGGAAGTAATCTGGTATCATTGCATGACAAAGCCTGACAGCGTATGGCATTCAAGCAATATCTGTTCCTTATCTCGCTGTGTTATCCTCAGGAGAGTGATATCATTCATGGTAACCTGGTTGAAATACGGGAATTTTAATTAAGGGGACAGAGGTGGCCGTTCCTACTGGGCTGTTTGCCTGTGGCTGAAAATAAATCCTCCCTGCAGTTAGCCAAGTTGGGGGGGGGGGGCATTGGCACTGAGCTGTTCACGTTTGGCTAGCAGGGATCTTCCCTGATACCAGCCACATGGTGGGGGGAGGGGTAAAGCAATTATCCCAGAGAATTGGATGAGGGGAGGGGTTAGCTTGGTTTCTGCTGCTGCACGTTAACATGAAAACCGCAGCACTCAACGGGCTTTGCTTGGTATGGGAAAGGAAGGCTCTGCTTTTATGAAGGTTGCAGAAGCCGAAAGACAATGGCTTACCATGGCCGCATGCAAGCTGAATTCTGTTGCCCGGCCCTGCATCTGATCTCTAATGCCAAAGCCGCAGGCACTCAATATTAAGATGCAAAATGCGACCTTGTACCGAAATCACATATGCTATGTAATGTCAATAGTGTTGTTCACCATGAAAGAAAGAGTATACCCACTGTTCTGTAAAATGTATCTTTTTAAATACTTCTCTCCCTTTTTTCCCTCCTGCAGCTGCAAATTTTTCAAGCCTCCCTCCTCCATCCCGAAGGCTATCTCAGATAAGGCGGCAAAAAAAACACATGCGAGATGAAATGTTCACTGAGATCATGCAGTTGACCCGCAATGAAAGAGCTCATCTGAATGAGTGGAAGAACACAACATCACAGTACAGGAGAGCGGCCAATGAACGTGAGGACAGGAGGGACAAACGTGAGGACAGTAGGGACGATCGAGATGAGAGGTGGTGACAGGAAGATCAGAGGAGGCAGGATGCAATACTGGGGCTACTGTGAGATCAAACAGACATACTCTGGCATCTGGTGGAGCTTCAGGAACGGCAGCAGGATCACAGAGTGTCACCGCAGCCCCTGTTTAACCGCCCTCCCCCCTCCTCAAGTTCCATAGCCTCCTCACCCAGACGCCCAAGAATGCAGTGGGGGAGGCACTGTACACCCTGCCACTCCACCCCACCCCAGTGGACAACCCAAGCAACAGAAGACTGTCATTCACCAAGTTTTGAAGTGGCCTTTTCCTTCTGTCCTCCCACGCCCAGGCTACCCTGTCAGTTCTCTCCCTATTTTTATAATAAATGAATAAAGAATACATGGTTTTTAAATGATAGTGACTTTATTTCCTGTGCAAGCAAGCTGTGATCGAAGGGGGGAAAGTGGGTGGCTTACAGGGAATGAGTCAATCAAGGGGGCAGGTTTTCATTAAGGAGAAATAACAGAACTGTCACACCATAGCCTGGCCGGTCATGAAACTGGTTTTCAAGGCTTCTCTGATGTGCAGCGCTTCCTGGTGTGCTCTTCTAATCACCCTGCTGTCTGGCTGCACGTAATCAGCGGTCAGGCGATTTGCCTCAACCTCCCACCCCGCCATAAACGTCTCCCTCTTACTCTCACAGAGATTGTGGAGAACACAGCAAGCAGCAATAACAATGGGAATATTGGTTTGGCTGAGGTCTGAGCGAGTCAGTAAAGTGCTCCAGCGACCCGTTAAATGTCCAAATGCACATTCTACCACCATTCTGCACTTGCTCAGCCTATAGTTGAACAGCTCCTCACTACTGTCCAGGCTGCCTGTGTATGGCTTCATGATCCATGGCGTTAAGTGGTAAGCTGGGTCCCCAAGGATAACTATAGGCATGTCAACATCCCCAACAGTTATTTTCTGGTCTGGGAAGTAAATCCCTTGCTGCAGCCGTTTAAACAGAGTAGTGTTCCTGAAGACGCAAGCGTCATGAACCCTTCCCGGCCATCCCACGTTGATGTTGGTGAAACGTCCCTTGTGATTCACCAGTGCTTGCAGCACCATTGAAAAGTGTCCCACCTGTTAGGGAATCCCATTGCAGCAAAGCCATCTACTATGACCTGCACATTTCCCAGAGTCACTACCCTTGATAGCAGCTCATTGATTGCTTTGACTACTTGCATCACAGCAGCTCCCACAGTAGATTTGCCCACTCCAAATTGATTCCTGACTGACCTGTAGCTGTCTGGTGTTGGAAGCTTCCACAGGGCTATCGCCACTTGCTTGTGAACTGTGAGGGCTGCTCTCATCTTGGTATTCTGACGCTCCAGGGCAGGGGAAAGCAAGTCACAACGTTCCATGAAAGTTCCCTTAGGCCTGTGAAAGTTTCGTAGCCACTGGGAATTGTCCCACACCTGCAACACAATGCAGTCCCACCAGTCTGTGCTTGTTTCTTGAGGCCAGAATTGGCATTCCATGGCATGAACCTGCCCCATTAACACCATGATCTCCAAAGCGCCAGGGCCTGCTGTTTGAGAGAATTGTGTGTCCATGTCCTCATCACTCGTCGCTGCGCTGCTGTAGCCACCTCCTCACCTGGTTTTCCAGGTTCTGGTTCAGCACAAACTGCACGATAATGCGCGAGCTGTTTACAATGGTCTTGACTGCTGTGTTGAGCTGAGCCGGCTCCGTGCTTGCCGTGGTATGGCGTCTGCACTGAAAAAAGGTGTGAAACGATTGTCTGCCATTGCTCTGACGGAGGAAGGGGCAACTGATGACATGTCTTACAGGGCATTAAAATCCACAAAGGCGGAGGCTTTGCATCAAGGAGAAAAACAACTGCCACACAGAATGGCCCCCTCAAGGATTGAACTCAAAAGCCTGGGTTTAGCAGGCTGTTGATTTCATGGAGGGAGGGGGGAGCAAATGAATACAAAACAAATCTGATCTATTTCTTGTTTTGATCCACTCCATCTATCTTTTACATCTTAGGCTAGCAGCAGACAGTGCAGTATGACAGCTAGCCATCGTCATCTCCTTGGCGCTTAGCAGAAGATGCTGCATTAAGACTGCAAGCCCTCAACATCTCCTGGGCGCTTGGCAGAAAATGGGAAATGACCTGGCTAAGTCACTCCAATCTCTGTATGATGACAATGGCTTTCAGTCCTAATGCACCATCTGCTGCTAAAAGGCAATGAGCTACTGCTCTGTAGCAGTGCAGTCCCACGTCTGCCAGCATGCAGGAGACTTACGCTGATGGTCAGCTGTGCAGGCTCCATGCTTGCCATGGTATGGCGTCTGCACAGGTAACCCAGGAAAAAAGGCACAAAACCGTTGTCTGCTGTTGCTTTCACAGAGGGAGAGGGGGGCCTGATGACATGTACCCAGAACCACCCGTGACAATGTTTTTTGCCCCATCAGGCATTGGGATCTCACCCCAGAATTCCAATGGGCAGGGGATACTGCAGGAACTATGGGATAGCTACCCACAGTGCAACACTCCGAAAGTCGACTCTAGCCTCAGTACTAAGGACGCACACTGCCGAATTAATGTGCTTAGTGTGGGCGCATGCACTCGACTTTATACAATCTGTTACCAAAAATTGAATTCTGTAAAATTGGAGTAATCCCGTAGTGTAGACATACCCTTAGAAGGAACTATCTGCAGATCACCTGAATGGAGATCGTGGACCACAGTTTGAGAACCTCTGATATAGACAGATAAATTAATATATAGATTGTTCTGTATCCTGCCTCTAATAGTACCCAGTGCCAGATGCTTCAACAACAGGTGCAGGAAACCCCCTAGTGAACAATTATGGAATAACCGTCTCTTTTGTTTTGTATTCTATCTAACATAAGCTCAGATGTCCAACCCTGTTTTGACTCTAAGGCTATGGCTACACTTGCACTTCAAAGCGCTGACGCGGCAGCGCTCTGAAGCGCTAAGTGTAGTCAAAGCGCCAGCGCTGGGAGAGAGCTCTCCCAGCGCTGTCCGTACTCCACCTCCCTGTGGGGAATAACGTACAGTGCTGGGAGCCGCGCTCTCAGCGCTGGGGCTTTGATCACACTGGCGCTTTGCAGCGCCGCAATTTGCAGCGCTGGAGAGGGTGTGTTTTCACACCCTGCTGCAGCGCTGCAAATTTGCAAGTGTACCCATGGCCTTATAGGGGTAGAGGTGTGAAACACCTGGCCACATTGATGTATGTGGTCTGTGCAGCACACTCACATTCTGTACAATTTAAGTTTTAGTTTTTTAAATACATTTTTTGTCCTCAGATAAAACATTGAAAATGTGACTTGGATGTAAACTGTGTAGGAATTTCATCCTGAGGCAGCAGACAGCCTAAAACAAAAACTCAAAGGTGTAAACTACCTCACCCTCCATTAATATCAATGGTGTGTTAACATTAAAGCCTAATCATTATGTTTTAAATGTCACTTATTTCATTGCCAATAATTTTAGAAGATGAATGAGAATAAAACCCACTGGGAGGGTACTGCATGGAAGGAAATACAGAAATATTAAACAAGAAAAAGTCCCAAGGACAGAAGAGGGGACAAAGAAAGAATGGAGGATGGGAGAGAAAAGGGAGCAGAATTTATTGTCTCATTCAGTATTACTCAGAGTAAGGCATTGAACAAATACAGATAATGAAAAGATTAGTTTCTACATAAACATTCTACCCTGGTTTTCTGTGGAGAACTCTGACTGTTATCAATGGGAGATCAGCTGTGGATGGAGGCAAATATTTTATCCTAAATTTATATACCAGCCCACACACTATAATTAAAAACAGAACTTGGCTCTGAGAGATAAAAAGACTTCCTTTAAAAAGTGGAAGTCAAATCCTAGTGAGGCAAATAGAAAGGAGCACAAACACTGCCAACTTAAGTGCAAGAGTGTAATAAGAAAAGCCAAAGAGGAGTTTGAAGAACGGCTAGCCAAAAACTCCAAAGGTAATAACAAAATGTTTTTTAAGTACATCAGAAGCAGGAAGCCTGCTAAACAACCAGTGAGGCCCCTTGACGATCAAAATACAAAAGGAGTGCTTAAAGACGATAAAGTCATTGCAGAGAAACTAAATGGATTCTTTGCTTCAGTCTTCACGGCTGAGAATGTTAGGGAGATTCCCAAACCTGAGCTGGCTTTTGTAGGTGACAAATCTGAGGAACTGTCACAGATTGAAGTGTCCCTAGAGGAGGTTTTGGAATTAATTGATAAACTCAACATTAACAAGTCACCGGGACCGGATGGCATTCACCCAAGAGTTCTGAAAGAACTCAAATGTGAAGTTGCGGAACTATTAACTAAGGTTTGTAACCTGTCCTTTAAATTGGCATCGGTACCCAATGACTGGAAGTTAGCTAATGTAACGCCAATATTTAAAAAGGGCTGTAGAGGTGATCCCAGCAATTACAGACCGGTAAGTCTAACGTCGGTACCGGGCAAATTAGTCGAAACAATAGTTAAGAATAAAATTGTCAGACACACACAAAAACATAAACTGTTGAGCAATAGTCAACATGGTTTCTGTAAAGGGAAATCGTGTCTTACTAATCTATTAGAGTTCTTTGAAGGGGTCAACAAACATGTGGATAAGGGGGATCCGGTGGACATAGTGTACTTAGATTTCCTGAAAGTCTTTGACAAGGTCCCTCACCAAAGGCTCTTACGTAAATTAAGCTGTCATGGGATAAAAGGGAAGGTCCTTTCATGGATTGAGAACTGGTTAAAGGACAGGGAACAAAGGGTAGGAATTAATGGTAAATTCTCAGAATGGAGAGGGGTAACTAGTGGTGTTCCCCAAGGGTCAGTCCTAGGACCAATCCTATTCAATTTATTCATAAATGATCTGGAGAAAGGGGTAAACAGTGAGGTGGCAAAGTTTGCAGATGATACTAAACTACTCAAGATAGTTAAGACCAAAGCAGATTGTGAAGAACTTCAAAAAGATCTCACAATACTAAGTAATTGGGCAACAAAATGGCAAATGAAATTTAATGTGGATAAATGTAAAGTAATGCACATTGGAAAAAATAACCCCAACTATACATACAATATGATGGGGGCTAATTTAGCTACAACGAGTCAGGAAAAAGATCTTGGAGTCATCGTGGATAGTTCTCTGAAGATGTCCACGCAGTGTGCAGAGGCAGTCAAAAAAGCATACAGGATGTTAGGAATCATTAAAAAGGGGATAGAGAATAAGACTGAGAATATATTATTGCCCTTATATAAATCCATGGTACGCCCACATCTCGAATACTGTGTACAGATGTGGTCTCCTCAGCTCAAAAAGGATATTCTAGCACTAGAAAAGGTTCAGAAAAAGGCAACTAAAATGATTAGGGGTTTGGAGAGGGTCCCATACGAGGAAAGATTAAAGAGGCTAGGACTCTACAGCTTGGAAAAGAGAAGACTAAGGGGGGATATGATAGAGGTATATAAAATCATGAGTGATGTTGAGAAAGTGGATAAGGAAAAGTTATTTACTTATTCCCATAATACAAGAACTAGGGGTCACCAAATGAAATTAATGGGCAGCAGGTTTAAAACAAATAAAAGGAAGTTCTTTTTCATGCAGCACACAGTCAACTTGTGGAACTCCTTACCTGAGGATGTTGTGAAGGCTAGGACTATAACAATGTTTAAAAGGGAACTGGATAAATTCATGGTGGCTAAGTCCATAAATGGCTATTAGCCAGGATGGGTAAGGAATGGTGTCCCTAGCCTCTGTTCGTCAGAGGATGGAGATGGATGGCAGGAGAGAGATCACTTGATCATTGCCTGTTAGATTCACTCCCTCTGGGGCACCTGGCATTGGCCACTGTCGGTAGACAGATACTGGGCTAGCTGGACCTTTGGTCTGACCCGGTACGGCCATTCTTATGTTATACAGAATGAGGGAAACCCCTCTGCTAGGCTCTTGGTCTCCATGAACTCATGGGACAGTAAAGTTTCCTTTTATCAGTTTTGAATGTGCTGCCTTTCTATTTCAGTGACTGTTCCTTGTTATTATATGAGTGGGTAAATATGGGTGCCCAATTTACCTTCACTAGGTTGCTCATTAGTACCTTTAGCCTGGTTGCCTCCATTCATCTCTTTGCTAAACTGATCAGTCCCAGTCTTTTCAGTCTCATGGAAGTTTCTTCTGGTCTTTTATCACTGAATCTCCTCTATTTCTTCCATATCATTCTTGAGATATGGTAGCCTGAATTAACAAAATGTTCTAGGTGAAGGTGTCCTATTCATTTATGTAATTGCACAATAGTGTCAGTATTTTTTTCCATCCCATTCTCTACAATTCATTGTCTTTTTTGACAGTTGCAGCACAGCAAGCAGAGGTTTTCATTGTCTCTCCATAATGATTCAGATGGAATATACAGCAAGAATCATGGGATAATAGAATCATAGAATCTCAGGGTTGGAAGAGACCTCAGGAGGTCATCTAGTCCAACCCCCTTCTCAAAGCGGGACCAACCCCGACTAAATCATCCCAGCCAGGGCTTTAAAGCTGGGCCTTAAAAACCTCTAAGGATGGAGATTCCACTACCTCCCTAGGTAACCCATTCCAGTGCTTCACCACCCTCCTAGTGAAATAGTTTTTCCTAATATCCAACCTAAACCTCCCCTACTGCAACTTGAGACCATTGTTCCTTGTTCTGTCATCTGGCACCACTGAGAACAGCTGAGCTTTATCCTCTTTGGAACCCCCCTTCAGGTAGTTGAAGGATGCTATCAAATCCCCCCCCCCCCATCTTCTTTTCTGCAGACTAAGTAAGCCCAGTTCCCTCCGCCTCTCCTCATAACCCATATGCCCCAGCCCCCTAATCATTTTCAATACATACTCTCTACTCCTCTGCCCAAAGTCATTCACCTTACCATTACCAGAAGTGCCATAAGCCCCAGATCATGCACTGCCACCTTAACACTAGCTCCCTCAATCTAGCTTTTACCACAAACCTCTTTAACCAAACTACCTTCACTGTTAGTTGTGAATGTTTGGTGTAGTAATGTCTTGGGCTCGAAGGAGGTAGTTTGGTAAGGAGGGTGATGGAAGGCGGCTTCCCTAGGAGGTCAGGATCAAGGTTGTGGTGTGTGGTCATAATGGTCACTCTGGTCTTTAAAATCTGTGACTTTTCAATGCTTAAGACTAACAGACGTTTTGCAGCATGAGCTTTCGTGGGTGAATACCCACTTCTTCGGATGCAAGCAAAACGTCTGTTAGTCTATAAGGTGCCACAGGATTCTTTGCTGCTTTTACAGAACCAGACTAACACGGCTACCCCTCTGATATTTTCCCTGAGTAATTAAAGTTAATTGAGAACCCTACAAGGTTTATGAGAAGTTCAAATTATATATTTCAGTGTGCATTATATTGGATTGGTCTGCACTGAATTTCATGGTGCTATCTGGTCACCCTACCACGTTTAGGTTCCTCTGATATTTTGCATAATTCTCTGTGGTCTTGAGTAAACTCAATTTAAACAATAATTTTGTGTAATCTGCAAAATTTTGTAACCTCACTGCCCACCTTCCTATTCCAGAAATTGTATCAATATATTAAACAATAATGGTCCTTGTACAGAGCCAGGGCACCCCACTGCTAATAAAAATTAGCTCTTTTTCTCTTCTCTTTGTTTTCTCTCTTAGCTTCTTTCTAATGCATGACAGAACTTCATATCTCATCTCACGATTACTTAGTTTTCTTTGGCTTGTCTACATAGTGGAGTAATGCACTCTATGGGGGTGTGATTTCTTAAATTCACTAATGTATTGCACATTAATTGGTCCATGTAGACCCTGCTGGTGTGCTTTAAGGTAGTGCTGTTTGAAATAGTTTTAAAGCACACTCGGGAACCTTTAATGCAGAGCAGCAGGGTCTACACAGATAAGCAAATGTGCAGCATGTTAGTACACTTAAGATATCACACCCCTGTAGAGTGCATTACCACACTATGTAGACAAGCCTTAGTAGCTTCTGACATGGGACTTTGTCAAAATCTTTCTGGAAATCCAAATGAATTATAGAAACTGGTTCTTCCTTTATCAACTATTTTGCTGACACATTCAAAAAAATCTAATAGATTAGAAATGTGGTTTTCCTTTGCAGATACTGCAGTGTACAGTCCCTAGCATATCATGTTCGTCTACGTGTTTTACAATTCTGTTTTTAATTATTTTAATTTTCCTGAGTTTGAGATACTGCTAATTCCTGGCTCATCCCTAGCCTCTTTAATAAAATTAGCTGCATTTGCTTCTTTCCAGGACCCCCATTACAACAGCTGGTTTTAATGAGCCCTTTAATTCAATTCCTTCAGAATTCTTGGATAAATTCACTTACAAAAAATCTTAATTAAAAAGGATGATGATGTTGTCACACAGCAGTGCCTTTTCATTGTACCCTTTCAGGATGTGGGATTTCAAAATCCCAAACTCATCCCTTTTGGAGTGATTAATATTTCCCTAAACTCCAGGAACTAATTTTAGGAAAACTCATAATGCATAGTTACCCTCTTTCATTGTGGTTGTGAAGCTGGAAACAATCAGTTCATTGTGTCCAGCATGATCTGTGTAGTTCTTGCCAGAGATTTGTGGGGTAGGAGAGCTTAACTAAGTATTCCAGGTTTTCTAATGTTTGAGTTTGGGGATCTGAGATCCTACATTTCAGAAAGGTGGAAGGAGCAGAAGGCACTTGGTTGAGCAGCAACCTTAACTCAGTCTTGGGGAAGTTATTTGTAAGTGAATTTTATTTGTATTTTAATCATATGAATGAGCCAGGCTGTCAGGGGTTCTGACATGTCAGGAAAATGGGTTTATTCACTTGTGGATGGGATATAAAGTTTTCACCGACCATATTAGATGTTGCCTTGAGTTTCCAACTTTCCCTCAGTGTCATCTTTGATGACAGTGCTTCACAAAAAATCCACTGCTGGAGAGAGCCTGCATACATAGTGGCTCTTAAGAGCTAACATCAAATGAGACAGCCCAGTCACTACTGTCAGTTCATATATTCCCAAACTAGAAGATTAACAGATTCCAAGGCCAGGAGGAACCAGTGCGATTGTGTCACTGTCAGGAGTGGCTCACGACTATAAGTTCCTACTTCAGGGCAGACTCAGAAACGGGGCAGATACCCCAAATTGGTGGTATGTTCTATAATTAGATGTCACCAAACCAGTTACAAATGTGAACTCCTGGATCTACTATAACAGTTTCACCATGGAGTCCGACAGTCCCCTTAGACTCTCCAGTCTATCTTGCCACTCAAGCAGACTGGGCTTAGTGATAATTGGTCACTTATTTAAAAAATCACAGCATATTCAGGTCGCTTCCAGTCCCAGGAAACCAGTCACTTACCCCAGCTCGACAGGTACCCTAGATCTTACACCAGGGCTGCCCAGAGGGGGGGCAAGTGGGGCAATTTGCCCCAGGCCCCGGGCCCTGCAGGGGCCCCCACAAGAAGGGCTGAGGTTCGCCCCCCAGCCCTGCCATCCCCCCAGCACCTCCGCGCGCACGTCCAGGAGTGTCCCTGACAGCGCTGCAGCCGCGTGCCTCCGGCAGGGCCTGAGCTCCTCCACCTAGCAATCCTTCTTCTTGGAACACCATCCCTGGTCAAAGAATCCAAAACCACCTCTCTGACACCACTTGTGTCGCCATTCGTTGACTTCCACGATTCAACCGTCTCTACCCGAGCTTTTCCATCCACAGGGAGGATGGACAAGAACACCACTTGCGCCTCAAACTCCTTTATCCTTCTTCCTAGAGCCACAGTCTGCAGTGATCCACTTAAGGTCATTCTTGGCAGTATCACTGGTGCGCACGTGGAGAAGCAGGAAAGGGTAGCCATCTGAGGGCTTGATGAGTCTTGGCAGTCTCTCCATCACATCGTGAATCTTAGCTCCTGGCAAGCAGCACACTTCTCGGTTTTCCCAGTCAGGATGGCAGATAGATGACTCAGTCCCCTGAGAAGGGAGTCCCCGACCACCACCACCTGCCTCCTTCTCTTGGGAGCGGTGGTTGTGGAACCCCCATCCCTAGGACAGTGCATCTCATGCCTTCCAATCGGTGGAGTCTCCTTCTGCTCCCTTCCCTCAGCTGTATCATCTAGTCCACTCTCCACATTAGTACCTGTGGAGAGAACATGAAAATGGTTGCTCAGCTGTATCTGCATTGCTAGTACATGGCTGCTCCTCTTTCTTCTTCTGGAGGTCACATGCTGCCAATTTTCTTCACCATCCTTCTGTCCCTCTGCACATCCTGCTCTGATTCCTCAGAATGTTGTGACTGCAGAAGCATATCCTGACATCTGTCCAGGAAATCTTCATTTTCTCGTATGCAACGCAGTGTTGATACTTGTTTCTCCAGACCTTGAATCTTCTCTTCCAATATGGAGACCACTTGCACATTGTACCGACAACGTTGCTTCTGTCCTGTGGAAGAAAGACAAACATGGCACATCCTGTGCAGGTCACAACAGCTGATCGCTCACCATCCATATCACCTTCCTTCTAAGAGCTTCCTCAGGTATTGCAGCAACTACTCAGAGGAGCCTGCAAGTCAAATGCCTCAGTGGGCTCTCCCCAGTCAAACTCCCTCTGTTAGCCGCTCCGCTGTTCGCCGCTCCACTGGTTCACAGCTGACTGCCTTTTTATAAGGGTCAGGCCCACTCAAGGCCCACCTGGAACAAAGCACTCCCAGTTCATACTTTTCAAACAATCAAGCACACAGTCTATCAATGGTTATTAGCCAGGATGGGCAGGGATGGTATCTCTGTTGCCAGAAGTTGGGAATGGGTGACAGGTGATGGATTACTTGATGATTACCTGTTCTGTTCATTCCCTCTGGGACACCTGGCATAGGCCACTGTCAGAAGACAGAATACTGGGCTAAATGGACCTTTGGTCTGACCCAGTATGGTCGTTCTTATGTTCTATTGTATTGACCATCCTTTTTCTTCCTGCAGCTCTCTTTGTTGTTCATTACCACTAGAAATACCATGCAATGAGCCAATTCAGCTGTGTATCTCATGGTTCTTTGTAGATGTAGGGATGGAGTAGTCAACCCATTACACAGAATTATAGCCACATACATAGATTTGACCTAATCTTTCTGAGAGTCCAAGTAGCCAAATGGGTAAGCATTTATTATATAAGGAAACTTGAATTTTAGTCTGGCTCTCCTAGAAGTGACCTTGTACAACCTTTTAGGTATATTATCTGTAAAATGCTAGGAAGAAATCCTAATCATGGTATAGTTCCTTTGCTAGACAGAGGTGATAAACATCAATAATGATAGAGAAAGGCAGAAGTGTTGAGTAAATATGTAAATTTCCAAACACAGAAAGAAGCTGAATGATGTAGCCATATCTTACAGTGATAATGAAATATTTGCTATTCCAATAGTAACTAGGGAGACTGTTAAAACAGCAGCTACTAAGTAAAACATTTTTAAATGTACAGGACAACTTGCACCAAAGAATTTTAAAAGAATTGGCTGAGGATTTCTGTTAAATATTTATATGGATTAACAAAGCTTATGACACTGGACAGGTACTAGAAGACTAGAAGAAAGCTGATGTTGTGCCAATATTTATAAAGGGTAATGGGATCAAAGATAAATATAGACCAAATATCCTAACACTGATGCTGCACAAAATCATGAAACAGCTGACTCAGGATACAATCAGTTAAGAATTAAATGACGATAGCATGATTAATGCAATTCAATTCATAGAATCATAGGACTGGAAGGGACCTTGAGAGGTCATCTAGTCCAATCCCCTGCACTCATGGCAGGACTAAGTATTATCTAGATCATTCCCGACAGGTGTTTGTCTAACCTACTCTTAAAAATCTCCAATGATGGAGATGCCACAATCTCCCTAGGCAATTTATTCCAGTGCTTAACCACTCTGACCGTTAGAAAGTTTTCCTAATGTCCAACTGTGATACAGCATGGCCAGAGGGCAGCAGGAGAGGGTTAGAAGGGAGCCTTATTCCCTGTAAGGGGAAGAAAGTTTACTATAGATTAACTAGAGCACCTGAAGCCAATTAGAGCACCTGCAGTCAGTCACATGATTAAAACCACTGCTTCAATCAGACAGTGTGGGAGTTGGAGCAGAAAGGATTGGTGTTGGAGCAGAGAACAGTTTGGAGGAGTTGGAGCAGAAAGGATTGGTGTTGGAGTAGAGAACAGTTTGAAGGGAAGCAGAGGAAAATTTGGAGAAGTGCTGCAGTGGGCTAAGAAGTCCAAGACCCTAGGCAAGGGGCACATGGCTTGTGCAGAGGGAGGGCAGGAAGCCCCCCACAAGCTGAAGGGCAGGAGAGGGAAGTAGCCCAGGGGAAGGAACTGTCAGTTCAAGTGGTTCACCACTATCCTCAGGGCCCCTGGGCTGGGACCTGGAGTAGAGGGCAGGCCCAGGTCCCTCCCTCTCCACTCCCCTCCTCAAGGACACTAGTGGGGCAATTAATATTCCAATTCAGGGGCAAGAAATGGCACCCTGAGTGCCCTCCCCCCCAAAGAAGAGAAAGCAAGAGACCCATCATAATAGTGCCGGCAATTTGCCACACCAACCTAAACCTCCCTTGCGGCAATTTAAGCCCATTGCTTCTTGTCCTATCCTCAGAGGTTAAGAAAAACAATTTTTCTCCCTCTTTCTTGTAACAACCTTGTACAAACTTGAAAACTTATGTCCCCTCTCAGTCTTCTCTTTTCCAGACTAAACAAACCAAATTTTTTCAATCTTCCCTCATAGGTCATGTTTTCTAGACCTTTAATCATTTTTGTTCCTCTTCTCTGGACTCTCTCCAATTTGTCCACATCTTTCCTGAAATGTGGTGCCCAGAACTGGACACAATACTTCAGTTGAGGCCTAATCAGCGTGGAGTAGAGTGGAAGAATTACTTCTCGTGTCTTGCTTACAACACTCCTGCTAATATATCCCAGAATGATGTTCTCTTTTTTTGCAACAGTGTTACACTGTTGACTCATATTTAGCTTGTAGTGCACTATGACCCCCAGATCCCTTTCCGCAGTACTCCTTCCTAGGCAGTCATTTCCCGTTTTGTATGTGTGCAACTGATTGTTCGTATTTTGCATTTGTCCTTATTGAATTTCATTCTATTGACTTCAGACCATTTCTCCAGTTTGTTCAGATCATTTTGAATTTTAATCCTATCCTCCAAAGCACTTGCAACCCCTCCCAGTTTGGTATCATCCACAAAACTTTATAAGTGTACTCTCTATGCCAGATATTCTTTGCAGATTCTAATAGAGCCTCATTAATTGGGAGAGCAACTCATCCCAGCAAAGATGTGTGCAGAATATCTAACAATTTATATGGAGATTCTTGAAGCCCTTTAAGGTGGAGCTACTGTGATTCTGCCACTCTTTTAATGAAACTTGAAGTCATTGAATAAGATGATGTCGAAGGAATCACCACCTCATCCAAAGACAGAGGAGATGGCCACCACTGCCTGAATTTCCTCTTCCCTGGGCTGCTTTTCCTCCTCTGAGTGTACTCCAAGTTGTTTAATCTGAACAGAAAGCTCCTGTGGCTAAGTAGACTTATGCCCAAGTCACTCTCTCACTCTGTGATTGGAAGTATGTTGCCAATAATATCTGAGGGATTCCATTTTGGCCATGGTGGGGCACTATAAGGGAAAGAAAAAAGGGGCCCATGGGGATGAGTACCAGGGCACATGGGAAACTTGATAATCCCTACAGTGTTTAGAGTAGCGGAACATCCTACAATCCCTCTCTACAACATAATCTAGGGAGTGAGCTCTAGGAGAATAGATGGACAAAGCGCTTGCACTATGTTGAGAGTCAGAAGGAGGAGAAGTAGGGGTGGTGGGACATAACCCTTGAATGGAGTTGGTACCAGAGAGGAGGATGGTACCATTGAAATCCTAGATTCATGTACCAAAGGATCCTGACAGCGATGGGGACCTAGGTTCCTCAGTATACTGTAGGGCCCTAGATAATCAGTACTGATCAAATATATGTTAAGTTAAGATTTTGTCATGGTTACTTATAGTAAAAGTCATGGACAGGTTGCAGGCAATAAACAAAAATTACAGCATCCTGTGATCTGTCTGTGACTTTACTAAAAATAACTAGGGGTCAGGGTTGGGAGAGAAATGACAGCTGGAGCCCCATGGGGCGTGTGTGTGTGTGTGTGTGTGTGCTGACAGCCCCAGCCATGGTGGGGGGATGCACAGTCCCAGCTCCAGCACACAGAAGCTCTGCTGACACCCAAAATGGGCTGATGTTGTGAATGGAATTGGAAGTTCTTTAAGATTAGATGGCTAAAAAGCCATAATTCCACAATCACGAAAGAGGACAACTTTGGTTAAAAAGTCCATCCTGTTTCAGTGGTGATGTGAAGACAGTAATTAGAAATAAAAAAAGCAACATAACAAATAGAAGAAGGAGAAATAAATAGCAATTAATATGAATTAGAATTTATGACGTGGTAGAAAATTGATAAGGGAAGCTAAAGACAACAGGGAAAAGTCCATGGCTTGCAGAATTAAAGACAATAAGGTATTTTAAAATAGATTAGGAATAAAAGAAATCCCAGCAATGGTATGGGCCCATTATTAGATTGAGATGTTAAAATTGTTAATAATGATGCAGAAAGGGCAGAAGTGGTCAATAAATATTTCTTGTTGTGTGTCTGGAAAGAAACAGGATAATGTACTCGTATATATGAGGATGACGAAGGGATTACCATTCCATTAGTAATGAAGGAGGATGTTAAACAACTTCTACTAGGGATAAATGTTTTTTAAATCTGCAGGCTTGGATAACTTGCACCCAAGAGTCCTAAAAGAATTGGCTGAGGAGATTTTTGGCCTGCTAATGATAATTTTTAATAAATCTTGGAATATGAGGGAAATTGTAGAAGAGTGAATACCAGTACAATAACACTTTTCCAAACAGGAGAAGTGGAAAAACCAGTTAACTATAAGCCAGATAGCCTGACATCAGACCTGAGGGAAATAGTGGAAAAGCTGATACAGGATTCAATTAATTAAGGATAGGAATATAATTAATGCCAGTCAACATCATTTTAATGGAAAATGACAGGTTTCAGAGTAACAGCCGTGTTAGTCTGTATCCACAAAAAGAACAGAAGTACTTGTGGCACCTTAGAGACTAACAAATTTATTTGAGCATAAGCTTCCGTGGGCTACAGCCCACTTCTTCGGATGCATAGACTGGAACATATATTGAGGAGATATATATACACATACAGAGAGCATGAAAAGGTGGGAGTTGTCCTACCAACTCTGAGAGGCCAAAGTTTTTTTTCCCCTTACTTAATTGGCCTCTCAGAGTTGGTAAGACAACTCCCACCTTTTCATGCTCTCTGTATGTGTATATATATCTCCTCAACATATGTTCCATTCTATGAATCCGAAGAAGTGGGCTGTAGCCCACGAAAACTCATGTTCAAATACATTTGTTAGTCTCTAAGGTGCCACAAGTACTCCTGTTCTTTTAATGGAAAATATGACTTGTTAAACAAACTTGACTTCATTCTTTGATGAGATCAAGTTTAGTTGATAAAGGTAACTGCATAGTTGTAGCAGACTTCTGTAAAGCATTTGATTTTGCACCACACATTCTGATTTTAAAATTCCCACTATTAAGTATCAGAGCACAAATTAAATGGATTAAGAACTGGCTATCTGACATACCACAAAAGGTAGTAGTCACTGAGTAATCATGATTGAATGGGAATATTTCTAGTGGGGTTCTACAGCAAGCAGTACTATTCAACATTTTTATCAATGTTCTGGAAGTAAATATAAAATCACTACTGATAAAATGTATGGATGACAAAGTTTGGTGGAATGGTAAATAATGAGGACAGGGTAGTCATACAGAGTGATCTGAATCACTTCATAAACTCGGCGTATTCATAGATTCCGAGACCTGGGATGATTGTCATCATCTAGTCTGACCTCCTGTTGAAAACAGGCCCACAGACCTTCCCCAAAATAAGTCCTAGAGCAGATATTTTAAAAATATATCCAATCTTGATTTAAAATGGTCAGTAATAGCGAATCCACCACAACCTTTGGTAAATTGTTCCAATGGTTACTCTCAGCATTCAAAAATTACATCTTATTTCCCATCTGAATTTGTCCAGCTTCAACTTCCAGCCACTGTATTGTGTTATACCCTTGTGACAAAGTTCCTCCTCTACCTTGGTGGGTCCTGCACTTATTGGCAGATTTTGCTAGCCTCGGAGATCTTCCTGTGTTGGATCAGGAGTTGGGAGGATTTGGGGGGAACCCGGGCCCGCCCTCCACTCCGGGTTCCAGCCCAGGGCCCTGTGGATTGCAGCTGTCTATAGTGCCTCCTGTAATAGCTGCATGACAGCTACAACTCCCTGGGCTACTTCCCCGTGGCCTCCTCCAAACACCTTCTTTATCCTCACCACAGGACCTTCCTCCTGGTGTCTGATAACACTTGTACTCCTCAGTCCTCCAGCAGCACACCCTCTCACTCTCAGCTCCTTGCGCCTCTTGCTCCCAGCTCCTCACACGCGCAGTGGTGGCTGCTAACCGAGAGCCCAGGTCTGTGGGCAGCAGCGCAGAAGTAAGGGTGGCAATACCATACCATGCCATCCTCACTTCTGTGCTGCTGCTGGTGGAGGCTCTGCATTCAGAGCTGGACTCCCAGCCTGCAGCTGGTGCTCTGAAGGCAGTGACAGCACCAGCAGTAGTGCAGAAGTAAGGGTAGTAATACTGCAAACCCCTCCCCGACGCCCATACAACCAACCACCAAATCATTTGGTCAAGGGGTTCATGATATACAGCCTTCCCCCCACCCCCTCCAACATGTGATGCTTTTAACATTTTCAGATTTTTATAATTATTATGGAGTGTAGAGCTAGGGAAAATCTAAGACACAAATCTTCATGAAATTTATAGTATGGACTGCTAGAATCCAAGGATGAGTTCAAATCCTCCACTAAGCAATTTTTGCTCTGAACATTAGCCCTCTCTCTGAGTGAATGGGACAGGCACATAGTGCTCAGACTAGAGTAGGGGCTGAGAATGAGCGTGCTCAGTGCATGGTACAGGCCCAGGAGGGCTGATACTGCTTGCCCTTTAATATTATCTGCTCTAGTTCAAACAGGAATTATTCTGGGGAAGTTGTATGGCCTGTGTTCTACAGGACATCAGACTAGATGATCACAGTGGTCCCTTCTGGCTGAGAATTTATGCACCTCTCAAATCTCACTGAGAGTTCTGCCAATCTGCTCCAACTAATCTCTCCACCATTCAGTATTGCTATACCTGACAGTGGACACAACTGCAATGCATGCAGATAAATGCAGCAGTTCAGTGGAGCACAACACAAACAATGACAGTCTTATAGTCCTTCCTCATGTCATCTTCTTATGGTACCACCCTTACCGAACCACTCTCAGATCCAAGGGGGCAGAGATAAGATTGTGTTGTTAAGGTGGAATGTATCTTACCTCTTTTCCTGGTTTTCAGCAGATTAAGTTTAACCAGCCATTTAAATTAATAAATAAGGGCAGGCATCAGGCACAATTAGGCAACTTTACCTCTGTTAATTATGTTTTTGGGCTGTTAATAAGTTGTAAACTTGACACAGGAATTACTGAACAAAGTGTTATGATCTGTGTTATGCAATAGGACAGACTAAACTATCACAGTGGACTTAATATCTATGAATAAAATAGAAGGAACTATAGTTACCAGCCTTTGTTCAATAATGAGGGTTGCAAAGCATACAAATGTTAATGGTAAGTCACTGTAGGAGGTTAGTCTAAAAGTCATGGGGTCCTAGCTTGTGACTCAGTGTACCTTCTACTGATCTATAGGATATTTTGTGGGAGTAACAGCTCATGTCAGGAGTTTACACAGTGTGCTGGAGATCTATAGTGGCATGCCAACTGCAGCATTACATTCCCTAAATCCAAAAACAAAGTCTAATAACTGTGTCTATGCCAAATGATAGGCCTTCAGCCAGAGGTGAAAGTAACTTACAGGACTTACCGGTACTGCCGGAGTCCTGAGGGGGTCACGGCCTCATCTGGAAGAGGCGTGGCTTCTCAAGATTTAAAGGTCCTGGGGCACTGGCTGTGGCTGGGAAACCCAGGGCCTTTAAATTAGCCAGGGGCTCCCAGCTGAAGAGGTGCTCAGGGTCAAATTAAAGGGCCTAGGGCTCTGGCTGACGGGGGAACCCAAGCTTTTCAGGGCTGGGGCAGGGATTTAAAGGGCCCAGAGCTCCTGCCCCTGAGGGGAGCCCCGAGCCCTTTAAATCCTGGCCGCAGCCCAGCCGCCAGAGCCGCAGCGGGGATTCAAAGGGCTCTGGGCTGCCCGGCTGGGATTTAAATCTCAGCCACGGAGAGCTCTGAGCCCTTTCAATCCCCGCCGTGGAAGCTGGTGCGGTCCAGCACGGTGCACTGGCTCTTGCCGGTACGCCATACCGGACTGGACCAGCTTACTTTCACCTCTGCCTTCAGCATGACACCATGCACTAGTGCTCACCAAGAACACTGCAGCAACATGTCTTATACATCCTGCAAAATTCAGCTTTCAACAGGAACCATGTTACAATTTTAATTGCAGAGCAGCTATTGCTGCCCTATAATACAAATAAAATCCTGTATTGTTGCTCTCTATGTGTGTGTTTCAGCATCTTTTTTTCAACACTACACTCCAACAGTGGAAAAGAATACATTTCACTGAAAAAAGTAGGTTCAGAGTAGATCTCCTGTTAACGTCCATGGCAAAAAACAATGCAAAGAAATGTAGCTACTTTCAGATATTCCAGCAGGCCCACTGATTCTCTTACAGGCTGTCTTTCAGTTTCTCATATCCTTAAGAAATCCTTGTTTGAAGGTCTTTAGTTATTTGCTCTTCATAATCTACCTCGTAGATGTATAGATTCCAATGCCAGAAGTGACCATTGTGACCTAGTCTAACATATCACAAGCCATAGAACTTCCCTGAAGTACTTCCTAGAGCATATTTTTAGAAAAATATGCAATCTTCATTTAAAAATGGTAAGTGATGGAGAATCCACCGTGACCCTTGGAAATGGTTCCAATAGTTAATTACCGTCACCATTAAAAATTTATACCTTATTTCCAGTCTGAATTTGTCTAGTTTCAGCTTCCAGCCATTGGGTCATGGTATACCTGTCTATGTTAGACTGAAGAGCCCATTATTAAAGATTTGTTCTACATGTAAGTACTTACAGACTGTAATCAAGTCACCACTTAATCTTCTCTTTGGTAAGCTACATAGTTACTAAAGGAGCTCAATCACTATAAGGCAGGTTTTCTAATACACCTCTACCCCATTATAACACCACCTGATATAACACGAATTCGGATATAACACGGTAAAGCAGCGCTCTGGAGGGGCAGGGCTGCCCGCTCCTGCAGATCAAATCAAGTTCAATATAACGCAGTTTCACCTATAACACAGTAAGATTTTTTGGCTCCTGAAGACAGCGTTATATCGGGGTAGAGATGTACTTTAATCATTCTCATGGCTCCTCTCTGAATCCTCTCCAATGTATCACAATCATTCTTGAATTGTGGACACCAGAAATAGACAGTATTCCAGCAGCGGTCACGTCCACATAAAATAACCTCTCAGCTCCTATTTGAGATTCCATTTGTGCATCCCAAGATCACATTAGTTCTTCTGCTTTCTGTCTTACATATTGTCTGCTGTAATTTGTGCTCCTTTCCATTGGCTTCAGTAAAGTTGGATTTCCATTGTCTGAAAGATACTTGCTTGGCTTGACGAACCTCAGACTTTGCCACTTAGCCATACAGCACTTTTTTGGTCTTCCTCCTTTCTTTTTTTAAATAGCTGGCTGGACTTCACTGTGTCCATCTATTTTGGTATCTATCTGGCTCTGATCAACGTAAGATCTGCCTGTTGGAGGTGTTTACCTGTCTTCAGTGTTAAACCATCTGTTTAGTGCTGAGGTTAGAGGGTCCTTTGAAAGGAACCTGTTCTTGAGTTACAAAAAACACTACATGTTAGGAAGCGGCTTTCCAGGTTTATCAGGGCATGAGCGGTTTTCTTAAAAATAATAATTAAAAAAACCTACTGAAATTGAAATACAAATATGCATCTAATGCACTATTAAGGTTGAAAATTTAAATACCCCAGAGTCAAGAAAGGAAATGTGAAAGGTTATCAGAGCACGCTGAAGTTCAGCCTCACTGAACCTATGCAGTATTTTTAAGCATGAACCAGGCTGTCAAGTGAGCCCGTAATATACCTTGAGCAAACTCCACAGCCAGTGGTTTCAATCAGGTTAGGCAGATGCAAAGAAGAGTATATGGCCCAGTAAGTGCAATGTGGCATGTGTATACTGCTCAGACCTTTAACATTTCCTATCTTTCAAAGAACTACACTTAGGGAAAAAAACAAATGCACAAATACAAAATGGGGAATAACTAGCCAGGTGAAGTACTGCAGAAAGGGATCTGGGGGTTATAGTGGATCACAAATTGAATGAGAGTCAACAACATGATGCTGCTGGAAAAAGACAAATGTCATTCTGGGGTGTATTAACAGGACTGTTGTATGCAAGATGCTAGAGGTTATCATCCCCTCTACTTAGCACCAGTGCGGCCTCAGCTAACATATTGTGTCCAATTTTGGTCACCCCACTTTAAGAAAAATGGGGACAAACGAGAGAGTTCAGAGGAGAGCAACAAAATGGCAAAATATTCAGAAAATCTGACCTATGATGAAAGGTTAAAAACTGGGTATGTTTCGTCTTGAGAAAAGAAGACTTGGGGGAGGCGGGGGACTGGAAAATAGTCTACAAATATGTTAAGGGCTGTTATAAAGAACGAGTGTGATCAATTGTTCTCTATGTCCACTGCAGGTGGGACAAGAAGTAATGGTCTTAATCTGTGGCAAGAGAGATTTAGGTTACATATTAGTAAAAAAACTTACTAATTACAAGTATAGTTAAGCACTGGAATGGACTTCCAATGGAGGTTGTGGAATCTCCATCACTGAAGGTTTTTAAGAACAGGTTGGACAAAAAAATGCTCTAGGTAGATTTGGTTCTGCCTCAACACAGCAGACTGGGCTAGATGACCTCTTGAGGTCCCTTCCAGCCCTACACTTCAAAGATTCTGTGACTTGGTGCACATCCATCAGATGCCCTTAACACTGCATTAACCGAGAGATTTTGTACTGAATATAAAACAATTCATGATGTTCTGTCACTCCCAATTCCTGCAGTCAGTTTCATCTTAACAGAAGAAAATCCTGTGTCCAGTGTGCAAGTCTCTGAATGGCTGCTCCTGGTGCACAGGAGCAGGAACACACAATTGTTACATTCCCCAGCTGCTCACACCCATGCTGGTGCACAGGGGCAGAACAACTCATTCCCACAGTGGCTCACACTCAGTCCTTAGGTACACAAAAACAGGAGTGCATGATTCTCCCACGTTGCTCAGTCAGGCTCCAGTTCACAGCAGCAGATGCACACACATCTCACATTTGGTCACATGGACAGGGCATGCTTACCACACACCTACAGCTGCCCATACTCAGGTCCCGGTGCATATGGACAAGAACACCCAATTCACTCCCCTTCCAGATGTCCATTTCCATGCTGGGTTCACCAGAGCAGGAACGTATGAATTCTCTCATTTACACCTACTTCCTCCCACACCTCAATGGCAGGTCATACTCAACCTGCAGCCAGAGGAAGGAGTATGATTCATAAACTCTGGTGGCTACATAATTCTCACACCCACTAACAGATGTGTTTATCCTTCCATTCCCATACTCATTCATACTAATACCCTCTGCCGGGGGACAATACTGCATAATTCTCATAGCCGATAGTCACTGATTCACTTCTGGAACAGCAGCATATGAATATCACACTCCATTGCTATTTACCCCCCGACTCCATCCACAGGAACACAGAGTTCTCATAATCCCATAGCCACTTCACTCCCTCTCTGGGGAGTAGGGCAAGAGCATGTGCTTCTCCTAACACGCCATTCATGCACAGGGGAAGGAGCACACAATTCTTACACTCACACAGCCTCAGGCTGACACCCAGCACATCATTCTCACCTCTCTAGCAGCTGATCATACTCACACCCAATAGAGGGCCAGGACAATTTCACAGCCCCTTATGCCCAGTACACAGAAAAGGAGTACATAATTCACAAAAAATTAATTGAATTTGAATGCAGGGGAATCAATGTCCTGACAAGGCCGAAGGTGGTCTGCTACAGAACACTGAATCAAACCAAACAGGATGTTACTCCTTAAACATCTGTCTGATGCACAGAAAAACTGTGTTGATACAGGGAACTTCAATATGCAAGATACTAGCTAGAGGACTCAGACAGCCAGTAGAAATTATTAGTTTCTAAAAATTATAGATGATGATTTTCTAACAAACAAGGTATTGCACCCAAATCATTGGACTGGAAGTTGGCAGTTGCCTAGGGACCAGTGATCATTACCTGATTACATTCAATACAAGAAAAAAGAAGATGGTCCCAACCAGTAATATGTAATTTGGTGCTTCAGAAGGGCTAATTTCCCAAAGCTGAGGAAAACTATGAGTGAAACTGATTGGGAGGAAATATTCAGACAGAAAAACATGAGTGAAAATTGGGAGTTCTTTAAGAATTTATTTGATGGCCAAAAAGCCATGATTCCACAATCACAAAAAAGAATAACTTTGGGTAAAAGCTCATCCTAGTTCAGTGAAGTGAAGACAGCAATTAGAAATAATATATATGTAAAAAATGGAAAAGGGTGGAATATATAGCAATTTATATAAATTAGAAGTTATGAAATGTAGGCAATTGATAAGGGAATCTAAAAACATTAAGGAAAAGTCCATGGCTGGCAGAGCTGAGGACAAGAAGGCATTTTTAAAGTATATGAGAAAAAACGGTTACTCACCTTTCTGAAACTGTTGTTCTTCGAGATGTGTTGCTCATATCTATTCCAGTTAGGTGCGTGCACGCACCGCATGCACGGATGTCAGAAACTTTTTCCCTAGCAGCTACCCCTCGGGCTGGCTGGGGAGCCCCCTGGAATGGTGCCAATATGGCACTCTATATAAGACCCTGCTGGCCTGACCCCCCTTCAGTTCCTTTTTGCCGGCTACTCTGATGGGGGCGGGGGGGAATGGAATAGATATGAGCAACACATCTCGAAGAACAACAGTTACAGAAAGGTGAGTAACCGTTTTTTCTTCGTCGAGTGCTTGCTCATATCAATTTCAGTTAGGTGACTCCCACGCTTTACCTCGGAGGTGGGGTCAGAGTCAAGGAACTGCAGACTGAAGAATCACTCTGCCAAAGGCTGCATCATCGCGAGAGTGCTGAATGATGGCGTAGTGGGACGTGAAAGTGTGCACTGAGGACCACGTGGCAGCCCTGCAGATTTCCTGGAGAACATTTGCTAGAAAGGCTGCTGCTGATGCCTGAGCTCTTGTGGAGTGAGCCGTGACAGCAGGCGGAGGGACGTTTGCCAAGTTGTACCAGGTATGAATACACACGGTGATCCAAGAAGATACCCGCTGGGAGGAGACCAGTGCACCTTTCATCCGCTCTGCAATGGCGACGAACAACTGGGTTGTCTTACAGAATGGCTTTGTTTGGTCTATATAGAAAGCGAGCGCCCTCCTAATGTCCAGCGAATGGAGGCGTTGTTCCCGAAGGTTGGCATATGGTTTTGGGTAAAAAAACAGCAGGAAAATATCTTGACTTACAATGGAAACAGGACACCACTTTTGGCAAGAAAGCCGGGTGAAGTCTTTATCTTTATGAAAAATGGTATAAGACGGTTCACATGTGAGAGCCCGAAGCTCAGACACCCGACGTGCCAAAGTGATGGCCACTAGGAAGGCAACTTTCCAGGAAAGACAGAGAAGTGAGCAGGAGGCCAGCAGCTCAAAAGGAGGGCCTATAAGGCAGGAAATAACTAAGTTAAAGTCCCAGGTAGGCACAGGCGGCTTCCTTGGAGGATGCATTTTTTCCAAGCCTTTGAGGAAATGCCACACGACCGGGTGTGCAAACACCGAGCGCCCGGCCGCCCCTGGGTGGAACGCAGAAATCGCTGTGAGGTGAACCTGAAAGGATCCAAAAGCTAAGTACTGGTCCTTCAAGAACATCAGACAGTCCAGGATGCACAGGATTGAAGCCTGGAGTGTGGGCACCTGCTGCTGAGCGCACCAGCTGGAAAACCTTTTCCATTTAGCTTCATAAGTAAGTCTAATTGAAGGCTTGCGACTTTCCAGGAGCACCTGCCTTACCAAGTCCGAACTGGCACGCTCAGCCTGGTTCAACCACGGATCCTCCAGGCTGTGAGGTGGAGCGACTGAAGGTCTGGGTGTAGGAGACTACCATGGTTCTGTGAGATGAGGTCGGGGCTGAGAGGTAGGTGTAGGGGAGCCCAAATTGACAGGTCCAGCAGGATAGGGTACCAACACTGGCACAGCCAGGCAGGGGCCACCAGTATGACGTCCACCTTATCCTGGTGGACCTTGAGGAACACCTTGTGGACCAGCAGAAATGGCGGGAAGGCATAAAGCAGTTGGTCTGACCACGTGATCAGGAAGGCATCTGCGATTGAGCCTAGGCTGTGACCCCGGAAGGAGCAGAAGGCTGGGCACTTCCTGTTGGTCCGCGAAGCAAACAGGTTGATTTTGGGAAACTCCCAGATGCGGAAAAAAGAGTGAATGATGTCTGGGCAAATCGACCATTTGTGCGTGAGAAAACGCCTGCTCAAGCTGTCCAACAGTACATTCTGGACACTCGGCAGGAATGGGACCCTGGCACCCACCATACGGGGACCAGCCACCAACGTAGGGAGTCGAGTGTGCATCTTGGGACCGTGAGCACCATATCTAGATTGTTGTGGCCTGGTCAATATACCACTAACCACGTCTGGAGAGGCCTGAGGCTTAGTCTGGCGTATTGCACCACGTAGGTGCAGGACACCATGTGACCCAGCAACCTGACACACTGCCTTGCTGTGGTGATGGGAAACCTGCAGAGGTTGGTAATTATACTTGCTATAGCCAGGCGCCAAGCCTCGGGGAGGAAAGCCCACACGGTTGGTGCCCCGGCGACAGCCAGCATGGGGATTGGTGCCCCGAACGGTTTTGGTCCGAACGGTGCCATGAGGTTGCCAAGCGCGATCTGGACCTCGAGCGGGACCATATTCTGGCAGTTGACGGTGACCTCGAGCGTGAACAGTTCCGAAGGTTGAGGCTGTGGGACCAGCGCCGTGAGTCTAACCAGTGTCGTGAGTCAGACCAGTACGTGGAGCGGTGCCGAGACTCCGAACGACGCCGGGACTCAGAGTGGTGTGGAGATGCTGGTCTAAGAGCTGACAGTCCAAACATCACCAGTTTGCCCCTAGACAGTACCGGGACTTGGGCCGCAGCCGGTGCTTGAATTGGGGACACGGGTGCCGTCATTTCGATGAGCCCTTTGGCAGCCTTGAGGGTATCTGGAGTGGAAGGCATTTGTCTAGTGGCTTTCTTAGGTTTAGAGGCCTGGTCCGAAGTTTGCTTGGTTGGGGCTGCAGCGACCGCTTCGGGCCTAATGGAGGGTCCTCCCAAGGCTTGCTTTTTTCGAGCGACCGGGGAGTGAGAGCAGTGCCGGGATGGACACCTTTGGGGCCCAGGAGCTCGTTGGTCCCGAGGCAGGCGCGGGATCTTTTGCAGTGCCATGGCCGGTACCATTGGGGGAGCACTGCACACCGAGGCGCTTGGTCCCACATCTTGGGAGGGACACAATGAAGATTCCATGAGGAGTTGCTTGAGATGGATTTCCCTCTCTTTTCTTGTTCGGGGCTTGAACGCTTTGCAGATCTTGCACGTGTCAGCCTGATGGCCCTCCCCCAGAAACCTAAGGCAGGAGTCGTGGGGATCGCCCGTGGGAATGGGCTTGTTACAAGAACTGCAGGGTTTGAAGCCCTGGGATGGCATGCCCCACAGTCCCGCAGGGCAGTCATTTGAAGGGCGGAACTGCACCCAACTACTAAACTACACTTAACACTACAATAACCACTAAACTACATTTAAAACTAAGATAACTATCAACAAACAACTAACACAGGTAACTATGAAGATAAGAGAAAGCTAGGAATTAGCAGAACACTTGATAAACAAGAGCCCACTGTTCCAAGAACCGTCACAGGTGGTAAGAATAACTGAAAGGGGGTTGGGCCGGCAGGGTCTTATATAGAGTGCCATATCGGCGCCACTCCAGGGGCTCCTCAGCCAGCCCGCCGGGTAGCTGCTAGGGAAAAAGTTTCCGACATCCATGCACAAGGTGGGCACACGCACCTAACTGGAATTGATATGAGCAAGCACTCAAAGAAGAAAAGAAATCCAATCAATGGCACGGGCCCATTACTAAATGGAGATGACAGAATTGTTAATGATGCAGGAAAGGATAAATGTTCAATAAATATTCCTGTTCTGTATTTGGAAAGAAGCAGGATGATGTAACAATGATGATAAAATACTTTCCAATCCATTAATAACTAAGGAGGATGTTAAATATCCTCTAAAAGGGATACACATTTTTTGATCAGCAGGCCTGGATAATTTGCACGTAAGAATCCTAAAAGGGTTGGCTGAGATCTCTGGCCATTAAGGTTAATTTTAATAACTCTCAGAATACCAGGGAAATTCTAGAAGATTGGCATGACATTGGCCTGCCAATATTCAAGAAGGGGAAGTGGGATGTGTGACAGTCTGTACCCTTATATTCACCCCTTTTACAAAACTATGATACATTTTGTACAAAGTATGTCCTGTGAGGTATCATTTAAAGACTCATAATTTGCTGATCATTACTGTCCTGGCAAAATATGTTTGGCAACAATTTATAAGATTCTACTGTACAGGCAGTCCTCAAATTTATGACATTTGATTTACGACAAATGGCACTTACGTTTATAAATTGTCATTGTGTTTCGACTTTAAGATGTCGGGTTCAATTTTATGACACTTGATCCAACATTGATCCTATGGGAAATTTGCGTTACGACGTTTTCAACTTAAGATGAGATTATCAGGAACCAATTGTGTCGTAAGTCTGAGCACTGCCTGTATAATGTTAAGACATTCCAAATCTGGGGAAGCAGGTACAAACTAGTTCCTCAGAGACAAAAGGCAAACTGATGCCTCAGTCAGGTGTCAATGAAATCAAATGGACTATCACCTGGTTGAGTGGCCATTCTTTGGCAGGAAAAAGGGTGTAAGTGAGAAATTAACATCTTGGCAAAGGAACAGCTGGAGGTTCCAGTCCCCACAGACTTCTTGTCTCCTGAACCCCAGCTGGAGATGATTCTCAAAGAATAGGAAAAGATACCAGAATGAGGAACAGATGCTCCCTTTCTCTCTACTCACAGTAGCTGCAACACCTGAGAAACAAAGAAACTGCTTTGTACTGAGGAAGTCATCCAGTAAGACTGCTGAAGCATGTGGTGAGACTTTTGCTTTCAATTCACTTAGCTTGTTAAATTGGGTATTAGTTGTATTTTACCTTTTATTTCTTTGTAACCAGTTCTAACTTTTATGCCTCATTACTTGTAATCACTTAAAATCTTTCTGTAGTTAATGAACTTGTTTTATGGTCTTATCTAAACCAGTGTGCTTGGATTCAAGTGTTTGGGAAACTCTATTTGAGATAACAGGATTTGTGCATATCATTTCCTATTAATAAATAACAGACTTTGTATGAGCTTGTGTTGTCCAGGAGAGGGCTGGGCAGTACAAGACACACATTTCTGGGGGAAGTCTGGGACTGAGAATTTGCTGGTGTTGCCTCGCCATGTATTAATGAGTAGCTGGCCATAGCACTCATACAGTATAACTGGAAGTAATTTACATGCTGGAGGCTGTGAGAGAGCAGACCAGGAGTGGTTGCTCTCACAGCAGCATAAAAGGCATCCCAGGTTGGAGAATTTAGGGGGGACAGCTGTTCAACAGTTCAGACTGTACCCTGGGTAATGTCACAGGATTGACCCAAATAACTATAGAATGGTTAGCCTGACAACAATCCCAAGAAAAATAATAGAAAAACTAAAAATAGGATTCTATTAATAAAGAATTAAAGGTTGGAGAGATCATGAATGCCAGTCAAGATGATTTCATGGAAAACAGGTCTTGTCATGCAAATCTGATTTCATTCTTTGTTGTGATTAAAATTTTGGTTCATAAACGGTAACTGCATATATGTATCAGACAGACTTTTGTAAGGTGTTTGACTTACACAAGAACATTCTGATTAAAAAATAGCACTATATAATATCACTAGAGCACATGTTAAACTGGCTGACAGATCTCAAATAGTTGGCAGTGGAAAATTATCACTGAAGAGAAGTGTTTCTAGAGGGGTTCCACAGGGATTGCTACTAGGCCAGATTTTCAGCAGTGATCTGGAAATATAAAAATCACTGTTTGCACAATTTGTTGATGACACAAAGATTGGCAGAATGAGGCCAGAGCAGTTCTACAGAGCAATCTGAATTGCTTAGTAAGCTGGGCCCATTCAAACAAAATGTGTTTTAATACACCCAAATGCAAAGTTATACATATAGGAACAAGGAATGATTGCTCACACCTACAGACTGTATTCTGGAAAGCAGGGGCACTGAAAGGGATTTAGGTGTCACAATAGACAAGCAACTCCCAGTGATGCAAAAAGGACCAATAAGATCCTTAGATATATAAACAGGGGAGTACTGAGCAGAAGTAAGAGGGTGATTTTACCCCTGTACACGGTATTAGTCAGACTGATACCAGAATACTGCATCCAGTTTTGAAGTCCATATTTCAAGGATGTCGAGAAACTGGACAGAGCATAGAGAAGAGCCACAAAAGTGATTTCAGGGCTGTGGAGAATACTTTACGGTAACAGACTTAAAGAGCTCCATCTGTTTATCTTCTCAGACAGAAGACTGAGAAGTGACTTGATTTCAGTATCAAAGTATCTTCATGGGGAGAAAATATTGGGTACTAAAGAGGTCTTTAATCTAGCAAGAACTGCTGGCTAGAGCCTGAAGCTAGACTAATTTAAGTTAGAACTTAGGCACAATTTTTAACAGTGAGGGTAACTAGTGGAACAAACTACCAAGGGAAGTGGTGGATTCTCTACCTCTTCAAATCAAGCATGGATGCCTCTCTGGAAGATAGACTTTAGCCAAACACAAAAGTGATTGAGCTCCACAGAGGGGTAACTGGTTAAATGTAATGGTCTGCAATATACAGATCAGACCAGATGATCTAATAGTCCCTTCTGGCCTAAACTTTGATGATACAATCCCACAGCCATTTGCAGCAATGCATGCATAGGAGCATAAGGACGTAACGCTCACAACTTCAGCCCACTCATGCCCAGCACACAGAGGGAGGAGTATGTTCCTCTCTGTCAAAACTGTTCACACTCAAAGGTAGAGATGCACATTTATACAGCTGCTCACATAGATACACTGGTGCACACAGGCAGGAACACACAATTCTTGCTCGCTTACCTTGTGCATAGGGGCAGAAAGATGTTCATGCTCACACCAGCACCTCCGTGCCCCAGTAAGCCTTTTACACCAATTTCTTTCTATACAATGTTGTAAAACACCCACCCTCTCGCAGTAGTTTATACAGAAGCTTGGGATCTTGGGGGTTTTGGGTTTAATATCAATAAATAATTTTTCTCTTACTTCCTTGTTCTCTTTCTTCTGAGCCAGCCTTCATGATCCAATTAAAAGCCAGACAAATAATTACATGATAATCCAGAAACCATATGGACCAAAAAAAGGGGACGTTGAAAATAACTCAAAGACAAAAAGAGAAAGAGGAAAGGGGGGCGGGGGGGGGAAGGCCACAAAGATTGAAAATAAAAATTTGCCTGGATAATGCATTTTATAAACACAGAGATAGAAACAGTTACAGCAAGAACAGAGCGGGCCAGGGGTAGGAAATAGATTTTTTTTTTAATAAATTCAAGGGGCTTTCAGTTTATTCTTGGCGGCTCCCCCTTCTCATTGGTTTGGTCTCTCCTTGTTGGGGTGTCTGTTCCCTTCCCTCAATTGTCCACATTCTGGGGAATCCATCTGGTCCTGTTTCTAAAAGAGGCCACCATTACCATGTGAGTCCAGCCCGTCTTGGCAAGAGGGAGCCTGGAAGAATGCCCATGGTGAGACACGAGCAGGAGGAATTAGCCTTTTCCTGCCTCTTTGAAGAGGCTGGTCTGTTTCGCCTCCTGCTTTGGGAACCAGAAGCCAGACTGCTGAACTGAGCAGAGGAAGGGTGAGGGTCAGAACCCCTGCCCTTCGTTCCTGGGAAGGGGACATGGGAGGGGTGGGCAATGAGCACTGTGGCAGTCTCTTATCCTCCCACTGCTTTTTTGGTTTCCTGATGCTGCCTGCAGACTCTTTTGGGGGGAGATGGAGACTGAGCTACTATTGCATTATCCACAAAGGGCAGGCCCAGCAGTGACCTGGGACCCACTCCCCTGGATCTCTGTGGGGTGGTCTCTCTCCTACAGCTGGGTGGCAGACAGGGCAGCTGGACCAGACACAGACCCTGCCCGTGTTCTCCAGTAGGGGAGAAGAGAAATTGCAGCCCTCCCACATCCTCCAACAGCTTAGGCAATGTCAAAGCCAGGGAATACGCATCACCTCCCCTGTCCCCAAGAGTTCTCCCTTTCACCCAGGGAACAGGGGAATTATCCTAGCCTGGGGCTGGAGAACTGACCCCTCCTCACTTCCACAAGTAGGAGAGGGGAATTAATGTTTTCCTTTAGCCACATTAGAAAATCCTAAAAAGAACCCACACAGTGAACCTTGTCAGAACCGTCAATGCCCTGCTGCCAGCATACGTTCAAGCCCCTCTGCACAAAAACAGCCTCTTTCCATCCCATCCCGCCATGTGTGGCCCAGAGGGTGCCCCCTCCACCAGCCTTCAAGACACGTTTTAAAATTATACAGGAGGCAAAAATGAGGCCTTTCTTGTGTGTGTGAACTCAGGGGCTCATGTGTGAGGAGCTGGCTCCCAGCACAGGAAAGGGGCTCTTGCAGGTGAGAGTATCCCCTCTTTGGAGCAGGCTGTTGCATAAGATGCCTGTGGAGACAGGCTATCACTCCAGGGGCTGCCATTAACAGGGTACACTGCCAGGAGAGGCTGTTGCACAAGGAGAGGCCAGAGGCTGTTGCACAAGGAGGGGCCATTGCACAAGCATTGCCCCTGGGCATAGGCTATGCACGAGAGGTTTTCTGCTCCCTAGGTCAAAGTCGCTCTTAGGAGCTGGAAAGATGCTCCACCTGGATGGTGCTGGTGCTGACAGTGAGGCAGATGTTCTTGTGGTGCTCTGAAGTCTTGTAAGGGGTCAGGTCAAATGAGCAATGGGATGGAGGGTTGGCGGGGTTAGTGTCTCCAGAAGGGCCCCCCGCTGCCCCACCACCCTGCGGCTGGAAGTGCTGCTGTTGGGAGGCCTGAACTTGAGCCTGTGCCACTTGCTGCTGTGGGTCAGGGATGTTGTGTTTCCGCATGTGCTTCATCAGGTATGTCTCCTGTGGGGGGGAAGGAATCAGGGTGAGAGCGAGCTCCTGGGAAAGCAGGCATCAGTGATCCACTGGGGACAGATCTCAAGACCTCTCCCACCCAGCACCTCCTCGGGGATGAGGACTAAACCTCTGCCCACCGGGGGAGTACTTCCATGCCTGCCCTGCCTTCAGCGATACTCACTGAGGTGTAGGCCCGGCTGCAGATGGAGCAGGTATAGACCTTGGCGTGCTTCACTGTGTGCGTAGCCAGGTGAACTTCCAGCGAGGCAGCATCTGTGTACGCGCGGTGGCAATTGTGGCACTTGAACGGTTTGTCTTTGTTGTGCTGCCGCCTGTGGGACTGCAGAGGGGTGGAGGAAGGAGGGAGAGAGAGTGAGGGGAGGGGAATTGGATGTTAGAGCTGAAGATGGCCCCTCATGACCTCCTACTTCTCAGGCCACAGGCCTCCTTATTCCCAGTATCCCAAGTGATTGGGCTCTGGGCTCGTTCCTTGGGGAGGAGCTCTCAGTTCTTGTCCCCCACCATCCCAGTCTCCCTCCTGCTGGTTCATTGGCTGTATTTGAAGAGGGGAATTTCCCAACCATCAGCAGGCTCCACTCCTGCCCCACTCCTCTGTCCTTCCCTACCCCCATCCCCTTCCTCTCAACTCCTTTCTTATATCCCACATTGCTCTCCTAGGCTCTCACCACTGCCTGACTCACTTTAACCCTATACACCGAACTCCTCCTCCACAGCCCCTTTATTCCTGGCCCTCCTTGTTATTTACAGCTCCTCCCCATTTAGGGTCGCCTATGACCTCCCTTAACATGTTGCTCACCCCCTCTTCCAGGGCACTAAAGAAGCCAACAGTCCAGCCCATGAACCGTGACGTCTCTGATCCCTCTGGTCCCCCAGCTCTTCTCTTTTCCCTCCACGCCATGGGGGCAAGGGCAGTGCTACCAGCTCTTGTGACTTTACCACACGTTTCAGGATATCTGATTTTTCCTGAGAGCCCCAGCTCCAGAGTATCATAGGGAAGAAAAGGTTGAACATGTGACCTCAAAAGCCAGACAGCAAATGAAAAGAACCCAACATTTTTCAAAATCTATTATAGGGCTTTTTTGGGGGGTGGCAATGCTGCAAGTCTCCTCTGCTGCAACTCCACCACACCTGGAGCAGCCTCCCTGGATTTCCCTGCTCTCCTCCGCTAGAGCCCCGTGTGCTCCCCACACTGGGGCTTGGGGTAAGCTCACACCCTTACCTGCAGGTTGGAGAGCTGGGTGAAAGCCTTTTCACAGCCTGGGTGGGCACATTTGTAGGGTCGGTCCCCGGTGTGGATGCTGTCAGGGAGGAAGACACAAATAGGAAGCAGTGAACAAGAAGTCAAAATGGATCCCCATGGCCTGATGCCCTGACAAGATCCCATAGCCACTCAAGCAGGAATGGGTGCGATGCTACCCGCAGACACTATTCTAACCTCACTGAGACAAGGGGGCTCTGCTCTGCTCCTCTGCCCAGCTAGAAGAGAAACTGGGGAGATTATACAGGATCAGGCTGGGTACAGAGGATGACAGAACAGGAGTGACAGGCCAGCTTGGTATCTGTAGCAGTGCTGGGAGAAGTGGCTGTATGTCCAGGTTCTCTGTCCCTAGCATAGCGTCCACATGACTAAGGTGCATCTCTGCCCATACAGTGCCAGGAGACATGCTCCTCCTCAGGGCGCACACAAAATCTCTGCCTCTCAGGGTGATATCTGTGTCTCTGCACCCCCTGCAATGCCAGGGAAAGCTTCCACACACTCAGTCTCAGTGCCCAACCCCCATAGTGCCAGGCTGGGATCCCTCATGACCAATGTCTCTCTCTCTGTGCCCCCCACGGTGCAAGACCAAGGATCTCCCAAGGCCAGAATGTGCCAACCTCTGCCCTGACGTGGTCAGTGTCTCCTGCGCAGCCTCCACTCCATCCTCTCTCTGGTGGGCCGCGTCCTCCTGGGGGTGCAGCCTGCCGCATCATCCCCTGCCCGCCCCCCTGCATGCTCGGCGCGCGTACTCCACAGGTGCATGCTGGCGGTGGGGGGGCGGCGGGGCCAGGGCCAGGCCCCAGCCTCTTGTGGCCCTTACCGTGTGTGCTGCTGCAGGTGGGAGAGCTGGCGGAAGGCCTTCTGGCAGTAGCGGCAGGTGTAGGGCTTGGCCCCCGAGTGGATGCGGAGGTGCTGGGCCAGGTAGGACGTGTTGGCGAAGCTCTTGGAGCAGTGAGGACACTTGTGCGGCTTGACAATCGCTGTGTGAAGCTTGGAGTGGATCCTGCCGAAGAGGAGGAGGAGCAGCAGCAGTTGGACACGACCACCATCTGGCTAGTGTGGATGGAATGAGGGCACAAAGGGGGTGGGACAGCACCACGCTACCTGGCTACATAGGAACTCCAGACGTGGACTGAACCCACACGCCCCCAGGGTGTACGAAACCAAGGCCTGTCTGCACCAGGGAGCCAGAGAGAGGAGCTGGACAGTCTAGACTGAGGGGCATTGGCAGAGCTGTGTGTGGGAAGCCCAGGACTGGAATAGCAGAGGGGTGGCAAGACAGGTGGTGGTACAGGCAGAGCTGTGTTGGAGGTGAGGGGGAAGTGAACCGCCCTATACCGACTCAAGACTCCCACTGGTAATGTCAGGCTAGGATTCACAGCAAGTATCACCTCTCTTCAGATGCCCCAAGAACAGGCTGTCCTGACCTTCACTGTGGCAACAGTCCCCACGTGTTTGGGAGCACCACTACAGAACTGGTGTGTGTAGGAGATACCCAGCCTATGGGACACAGTGACTGCCCCCGTCACCTGCTCCTGTATTTTTCACTGCATGCATCCGATGAAGTGGGTTCTAGCCCACGAAAGCTTATGCCCAAATAAATCTGTTAGTCTCGAAGGTGCCACAAGGACTCCTCGTTTTTTCCTGAAACCTACCCCAGCCTAGTGTGTTTGCAGCATGCTGGGATGACGGCAACATGCAGTGAGCAAGGCCCCAGCCTTCTCCACCCTTACCGTGTGTGCTGCTGCAGGTGGGAGAGCTGGCGGAAGGCCTTCTGGCAGTAGCTGCACGTGTAGGGCTTGGCCCCTGAGTGGATGCGAATGTGCTGGGCCAGGTAGGAGCTGTTGGCAAAGCTCTTGGAGCAGTGAGGACACTTGTGTGGCTTTGTCTCCGTATGAGACTTGGAGTGGATCTGCATCTCCGACTTGGAATAGAACGTCAGCGAACACATCCGGCACCTGGGACCGGGATGAGGGGAAGAGAGAGTGTCATATGGGGCAGGCCCCAACATGTACCAAAATTAACAGGGTGGGGTCCTCACTACCAGAGGCTTAATGTCCCTCTGTGTCTCTGGGGAGACCCCACCTGGGATACTGTGCTCAGCTGTGGGCTCCTCAATCTCAGAAAAAGAGCGACAGATTGGGGGAGATCAGAGAAGAGCCACAGACACACTCCAGGGACCAGGCTGGTCAAGTTCTTGGGAGAGTCAGAGCTAAATCCACTTAGCTTGGTGAAGGGATGAGAAATGGGAGACAAGACAGCACCCTAGAAAGGGCATAAGCAGATAGGTATGATGGGAACAGAAATAAAAATTCCCAGACAAAAAACTTTGTTCATCTATTATTTATTTGTTGGGGGGTGAAAAAAGGACAGAAAACCTGGGATTTCCTGGATAAGGGTCCACTTCACAATAAAAGCTGAGCAGGAAGTGCTGGAATGGCTGCAAAAGCAGTTAAGATCACCACCACCTTAACTCTGCCCCCTCTTTGGAGAAGGTATTGTACTTGTACAGTTTGAGTAGAATGTTGAAAATGAGAAGTACAGAGAATGCTTTTATAACTGGTTTCACATGTGCCTTGAATACCAAACATGATACTTCATCACCTCAACACTTCTATTTGTTTCCGTAGCCCTGCCATATTTCATTATATTGCTCTAGGAGTTTGGACACATTAGCACTATGGTTATATGTATATCTGGTGGCACATGGGCTCTTTAAACAGGGGGAAATGATTGACCTCTGTCTGCTATTTATCAGTAATTGATAAAGAAAGTTTTTTTTCCAAGGACTGCACATGGCTCCAAGACACCATTTGTCTAATAGCGTCTAAAAGTTTTAATGATTGCTGCTGCAATGGAAAGGTAAGACTGTCTAAGTCTCTGGCTACTCTTCTGGGTGCCACTACAGGGGCACAGTAACGTATGTTGTGACCTTAACTATTCATTTGTAGACTTTTCAATATTTTGTGGGGTTTTTAGCAAAATGAAACATGCCCATGGAATGTGCACTTGGAACATCTAGGCTAATGTTTGAGAAAATTAAAAGGCCACCTAAAGGATTTTTCACTAATCCAAAGATTATTCCAACTTTCACTTCAGATTGATGACTTTTTTGTCTGGGAATTTCCTTAAGTATTAAAAAATGTTTAAGAATTGCTTGGTGACAGGAATCCCAGTAGATACTGTAAGTCAGCAGGAATTAGAACCCATTCTTCTCAGACATCCCCTCAAATTCAGATGTGGCTTTTCCCTCTCCCCAAGAAGATCCCTTCCCCTCCATGTGTTTGTGTCTACCCCATCCATCCATCCCCCCCACCCTCACACATACACACACACAGGCTATTCACATTGGGGCCATGTGACGGTTATGAAATATGCATCAGTTTGATTAGTATATGCAATGCAGAAAAGCATTTATCCGACACTTACCTGACACCTCCACAGACCCTATCCAGCCATGCCCTTGTTCCAGTTGCTGAAGTCCCACCTCCCTGGTGCAGATACCTACCACTGCTCAGAGCTCCTTCCTCCCCCACCATTCATTAACTCCTTTTTTCAGTCATTCCCACATTCATCTTCCCCTGCTTCTCATCCAACCTTTTTTCTGGATCTTAGTATAAGGTATGCATCCAAATAATGCACTGACACCGCACTCGGCTATCTAACTCACACGCTACTTGAGTGCGTCATTAAATATCTCCTCAAACAATCATAGGCATCAGTGTTCTCCTCCAGGACCAACAGAGCGGAAAACGTTTTGAATGTTAACATTAAACTGTTTTGAAGATGTGAAGATCCAAAAGAAGCATTCGAATGATTTCCAAGAACCAAAAGCTCATTTATTAACCCAAATGTTTTATCCAATTTGTCACAAACTTTCCAAAGACTTTCAACCCTGGACTTAGATACAGCATGTGAAATTTTGGGTGAATTTTAACTCATACTTACAGGATGGCTCACCACATCCTTGAACACAGATGCTGAAAAGAACATCCAGTTGAACACAACCTCCCAATGCAATGCTGTGGCTAGGAGGGCTAATGTGACTAGAAGCTGTACAAGTTATCAGGCAGATGTGCTGAATACTGGGTAGGAGTAATATTACCTCCATACAGCGTTGGTGAGACTGTTACTGGAATATGTCATATCATGGCATTCACACTTCAAAAATGATGTTGAAAAAACTGGACAGGGCTCAGAGAAGACTGGTTTTGTTCATTATCTTCATTAATGATCTGGAGGATGGCTTGGACTGCACTCTCAGCAAGTTTGCAGATGACACTAAACTAGGAGGAGTGGTAGATACACTGGAGGGTAGGGATAGGACACAGAGGGACCTAGACAAATTAGAGGATTGGGCCAAAAGAAATCTGATGAGGTTCAACAAGGACAAGTGCAGAGACCTGCACTTAGGACGGAAGAATCCCATTCACTGCTACAGACTAGGGACTGAATGGCTAGGCAGCAGTTCTGCAGAAAAGGACCTAGGGGTTACAGTGGACGAGAAGCTGGATATGAGTCAACAGCGCGCCCTTGTTGCCAAGAAGGCTAACGGCATTTTGGGCTGTATAAGTAGGGGTATTGCCAGCAGATCGAGGGACGTGATCATTCCCCTCTATTCGACATTGGTGAGGCCTTATCTGGAGTTCTGTGTCCAGTTTTGGGCCCCACACTACAAGAAGGATGTGGAAAAATTGGAAAGAGTCCAGTGGAGGGCAACAAAAATGTTTAGGGGGCCAGAGCACATGACTTATGAGGAGAGGCTGAGGGAACTGGGATTCTTTCGTCTGCAGAAGAGAAGAATGAGGGGGGATTTGATAGCTGCTTTCAACTACCTGAAAGGGGGTTCCAAAGAGGATGGATCTAGACTGTTCTCAGTGGTAGCAGATGACAGAACAAGGAGTAATGGTCTCAAGTTGCAGTGGGGGAGGTTTAGGCTGGATATTAGGAAACACTTTTTCACTCAGAGTGGTGAAGTACTGGAATAGGTTACCTAGGGAGGTGGTGGAATCTCCTTCGTTAGAAGGTTTTTAAGGTCAGGCTTGACAATGCCCTGGCTGAGATGATTTAGTTGGGAATTGGTCCTGATTTGAGCAGGGGGCTGGACTAGATGACCTCCTGAGGTCCCTTCCAACCCTGACAGTCTATGATTCTATAAGAATGATTCACGGTTTGGAAAACCTGTTTGCCTGAGAGACTGAAGGAGTCCAATGTATTAGCTTATTTCAAAGCTTAGGCAAAGAGGTGATTTGATCACTGTCTCTAAGTAACTATATGGGGGAGAAAATATCCAATAGTAGAGGACCCTTTAAAGTAGCAAATAAGTGCATAATGAGATCCCAGGCCAGAAGAAGTAGTCAGAAAAATTCAAACTGGAAATAAGACAAATTTTCAACAGTGAGGGTATTTTACCATTGAAACAATTTACAAAAGTATGTGGTAGATACTCTGCCATTTGGAGTCTAAGTCATGACTGGAGGACAGATTTTTAGGTGTGCTTAGTGCCGTTTTGAAAATCCGGCCTTAGATATCTTTCTAACAGATCTGTTCCAGTTTATACTAAGTTATTGGATCTGATGCAGGAGGTCTGACTCTACGATCACAACAGTCCCTTTAGACCTTAAAAAAATCAATGAATATTGTCACAGTATCAAATCTAAATAGCAACATTCACTGCATTCCCATTTGGAAATAATTTTGTAATGCAATCAAAAAAGCCATCAGGTTTGCCTGCCAGGGTTCTCGTGACATACAGGGTATATAAACACTCCTTTTCCCTGCTCTAATATGGCTTCAGGTAAAACGCAGGCAAATAAATTGGCTAGCTGATATGGAAGGATGACACTACCTTTGGGATGAACCTCGAATGAGGACACAGGTAAACCTTGTCCTTAAAGGATATAGTATAGAGAGACCCAGACATTAAGGCAACAGAGCTCTCCTACTCTTCTGGCCAAGGTGATGGCAACCAAAAATGCCACCTTTGTTGATAGATGCAGCAGACAGCAAGTAGCTAAACGCTCAAACAAGGGACCAATAAGGCTTGATAACACTAAGTTTAGATCTCACAGAAGAACAGGGTCTTGCACCTGAGGATCTAATTTGATTAGGCCTTTCAAAAATCTTATGGATATGTCATTAAAGAAAATACAGCAATTATCCACCCTTGGGTCGAATGTTGAAACAGCTGCCACGTGTACTTTGATCAAACTAACGGCCAACAGCTCGTGTTTCAGGTACAATTAGTCCAGAATATGTTGAACCAAAGAACGGGACAGTGGTATCACATACTGGTGAGACAAGATGCAAAAAGGTCTCCACTTAGAGAGGTAAGTAGCTCCTGTAAAATACCACTTACTATTTATCAGGATCTCTTATATCTTTCAAGCAAGACCGCTCTCTAATATCTAGCCAGGAGCATCCATACAGTTAAATGAATGGATTGTAGGCTCAGGTGGAATAGGTAACTGTGATCATGGGAGATTGGGTCCAAGTCTAGTGGAAGCGAGATTGGAGGATTCACTGACAATGCCAAGAGAGTGGAGAACCAGTGTTGGGAGTCTCACACTGGGGATATAAGTTAGAATCTGGCCTGGTCCTATCTTGTCTTATCTTTAGTAATACCACATGAATATGCAGGATTGGGGGGGAAAAGCACAGAGAAGCCTGCCTGACCACTGCAGCAAAAACATGTCTGTCAGGGAACCGGGCTGTGATCCTGTAGAGAACAGAACTGTTGACTTCTTCTGCTGGTTCTTGATGCAACTAGATCTAGCTAGAGAAACCCACCGTGATGGAAGATGTATCTGCCATATCTGGATGAAGAGATCACTTGTGGTAACTTGTAAATGATTAACCCAGGCAGTCTGCTAAATTATTTTGGACCCCCAAGAGGCAAGAAGCTTCTATATCTATCATGTTGGCAATGCAGAGCTCCCAAAGCAGAGCTGACTCTTGACCGAGTAGAGAACAGCAGGCTCCTTCCTGCGTGTTGAGGTAGAACACTGCCGCTGTGTTGTCTGTGAGGACTAACAGGCTGTTTCCCTTGATAGGTGGCAGAAAAACTTGGTATGCCAGTCTGTCAGCTTTCAGCTCTCTGATGCTGATGTGTAAAGGTAAGTCCTCTGGGGACCATAAACCATGAGTCTATAGAGAACCCTGATTGGCCTCCCCAGCCAAGGGCATATGTGTCCATCACTAACATGAGTGTCTGTTGTGGGCCAGCAAAGGGAACTTATCCACCAATATAGGGAGGTGAGGACATAGGAAGGCACCCTCACCACTGAGTCTAGATGACAGCTCAGCAAAAAGACTGACATCAGCCCACCCTGTAGAATTCTAGGGAGCAGTTTGGCATATTGAACCAAGGAAATGCAGGAGGCCATACGCCTCAAGAGCCTCAAATGATTTCATACTGTTGTGACTGGCTGAGCTTCCACATCTATAACAATTGATCAAATTGCCTGAAACCTTTAGTCTGGAAGAAAAACTCGGTCTTGAGTAGAGTCCAGTACAGCCCCTATAAAACTGGACCAGGGAGAGGAGAGACTTGCCAGCATTGACTAGCAGTCCCAGAGCACTGAATATTGACTGGATGAGCTATACACTGCACTGTACCTGAAGTCTAGATCAGCCCTTGACAAGCCAGTCATCCAGGTAGGGTTAAACTTGAACTCCCAATTTTTTGAGGAATGCAGCTACTACTGCCATACCTTTTGTAAAGACTCAGGGAGCTGGTGACAGGCCATATGGTAGTACAGTGAACTGGTAATGATTTTGATTTACCAGAAATCTGAGGAACTTCCCATGAGCTTGGTTGACTGCCACATGAAAGCAGACATCTTTAAAGCTGAGGGCAGCATACTAATCTCCTCCCTGAATTGTGGGGACAATAGAAGCTAAGGTAACCATGCAACACCATCATTTTAAAGAAATTGTTAAGTTGACGCAGAACTAAAATTGGTCTGAGAAACTGCTCCCCATCCCTTTGCTATTAGAAAAATAGAGGGAATAAAACCCCACCCCTCTGAGACACTATGGAACTCCTCTAAGACCCCCACGGAAGGAGATTGTACATCCTGGAAGAGTTCCTTGTGAGAGTGGTCCCTGGAGAGGGACGGGGACGGAGGAATTGAAACAAACTGGAAGGTACAGACCACCTCCGCAGTGCTCAAGACACACTGGTCCGAAGTAATTTGGGACCAAGCACCAAGGAAGTGGGACAGAGTGTTTGCAAATGTGGGGAAATTTGGATCTGGAGAGATGGAGACTGGTATGGTGACCATGACAGGTCCACCAAAATGACGGTTTGGCACTTTCTGGATGTCTTGAAGGGCCTGGAGCTGGAGCCAAAGCAACAGGATGGGGAGGCCTGCACCTATGACCCCTGGCCTTTTTTTGACAGGTCCTGCCAGAGGTGCATCTGCTAAGGTCAACAGTGCTTTTTGACTGGAGCAGGAGTGTACAACCCTAGGATCTTTAAGGTGGTCCTTTAGCCTTGGAGCTTGCTGTCCACCTGGTCTGAGAACAGAGTCGTCGTCTCAAAAGTCATGTCTTGAATAGTATTCTGGACTTTGCAGGGAAGACCAGAAGACTGTAACCAAAAGGGATCTCCCACATAGCAACCGAAGAAGCCATGGTTCTAGATGCTGAGAATGCTGCGTCCAGTCCAGTGTGCAGCAATGTTCTCACTAAGAGCCTGCCCTCATTCACCAAGGAAGAGAATTCCTGCCTAGCGTTCTCAGGAAGCAGTTCTTTGAACCTCTCCATGAAGCCCCAGAAATTAAAATCATACCACCCCAGCAGAGCCTGTTGGTTGGCAATTCAAATCTGCAATACCCCAGTTGAATAAATCTTCCTCCAAAAAAGTCCAATCTCTTTGTGTCCTTTGATTTTGGGGGTGGGGGGAGGGGAACGACAGGACACAGCCAGATGCCCTGTTACGCACACTCATTAGCTACTGTAACGACTAATGACCCTGAAGGTGGGTGGGAGTAAAGATATTCAAAGTCTTGGAACGGCACATAGGACTTTCTCTCTGCTTGCTTTGAGCTGGGAGGCAATGAAGGGTCTGCCACAGAGCTTTCATAGAATCTAGTATTGCCTCATTAACTAGCAGTGCTACCCTAGAGGGATGTATCCCTAATAAAATGTCAGACGTGAGGACTCCCTGACCTTTTCAAACATGAATGCCCAAGTCTGAAGCCACCCTCTAATGATTCCGGATAAGCCTGAAAGTCACCAGGAGGGGTGAAGTTGCCTCCGAGGAAACTGCCTCGTCCAGAGAGCACGAGGAGGAAGCCAAGACTGGAGGGCGTTGAATTTCTTCCACAGACTGTTCCTCTGCTTCCAGTGCCTCTTCTTGATGCTCAGTACCAGGAGGCCTGGTACTGGACATTGAAGATGGAGCAGCTCAGTGTGAGGACACCACCTCCCTAGATGAGGGCACGGAGTAGGCATGATGAGGGGAGGATCTAGAAGCTATGGAGGAAATCCCAGAGGTTCCAAAAAGCCACTGATATGAGGCTGGACCCCAGTGACCTCCTGACACAATTCCCATGGTAGCTCCCATCATGGGGTCACAATGGTAGGCAGAGAGAGAGCATTTCAGAGGGGACTGGTGGGTTCTGCTCTGGGATTGTGAGATGTAAGATCCAACCTCTGAGTCTGATGACAAAGTTTCCCCTTCCTCTGACCACGGAGGGGCTGCTTCAGTTGGTGCTGGGGACCAGCACCGAGAACCTGGTGATGGACGAAGTGTCACCATTATTGCTGGCTTCCCCTTAGACAGTACTACTGGGCTGATTGTTTGGGAATTAAGCACCTGGCGTAACCCTGCAAGTTGCAGTGCTGGTGCTGGGGGATCCAACTCCTGCACCGCCAGCAGCATCAGCACCAAAAGGCAGTGCAAATTCTTTGCCACTGTGAATCCCTCCACGGTAGCCAGCATGGAGACTGTACCTTGCTGCGGTGCCACTGAAGTTGGTGGGTGGGTGGGCTCAAAGGTACTGGAGCCAAGTGTGCCGACTTAGGCACTGACTTGGAGGGGGAGTGCTTAGATTTCAAATGCACTCGATTCAACTCGTTCTCCTACCAGACTTAGAGGGTGGAGATCTTTTCCTGGTCGGAGCCTCTTTGGAAGATTTATTTCTTCTTCGGCATGTGTGAAGATGATCAGTGCCAGGACTCTGACAATGTTCGAGGCATGCTTCTCACTGAAGCTGCAGCTCTCAGCACCAAACTGGACTGGGGCAGCTCCGATGGTGGTCTGAACGCCATCTCCCTATGCTTTTTCATTCTAGGTTTGAATTCCTGTTCTTTCATGTATGCTTCGCACAGGCACTTAAGACAACTATTGTATGGGTCGCTCAATGGCATAGGCTTTGAGCAAGAAGCGCACTGATTGAAGCCCAGTGACCAGGGCACAGAGAAAACCATTCTGGCAATGAACAGGGGCTCCAACAACTGTCACTGGCAGTAAGAAGGAATTGAGGGAGGATAGGGGCAGCTCTGCCCTTTATACCTGCACACACTAATGTGTTGGAGCAGAGGGTGCTCAAGCTGCCCTACAGGTTAAAAAAAAAGTTTCTGATGGCCATGTGCTGTGTGCACATACACCAAGAACAGGATGCACATGTGCAATCACTGGAAAAACTCTTTTTCCATTATAAGAGTCTCTACCACTCAGACAAAATGAAACTGATCAATGGGAAATTTTGCACGTGTGATCTTTGGCTAGAAGGCAAGTTTGTGGGGACATTGTAAAGAGTTAATTAGTTTGAGAAATGGGATGTTTTTCACTTTACGAAAAGTTTTCACAAATATTTTTGCACCAAATATTATGCATCAGAGCAGTGTGGCACAGAAATTCATTTAGTTGCTCTGCTTTCCTCACCAAGGCCCATGGCCTTAAAGGAGTTGACTTTTAGTTCTTGTATAATAGCTTTTCATCTACAAATCTAGGAAAGCTTTACAGAAAGGTCAGTATCAGCCTCCTCAAAGAGAAACTGAGGCAGTCAGAGTTGAATGAAGTGACTTGCCCAAAATTACACAGCAAGTCAGCAGTGGAGCTGCCAAACTCCCAGTCATGGACCTGGACCAACATATCTCTTATAGTCAGAGTATGTTGCAACACCTCCAGTAAAGGTTGCTGAAGGGATCTCCTTTAATCTTTCCATTTTTTATAAACTTTGTCAAATGCTCACCTTAAAGCCAGAAATTCTCCAGGTCGGTCTCTGCCCAAGGGAGGTTTGTTTTTTTAAAGTCAGACTGAAAACGATTTTGCCATATTTTCAGAATAAAATCATTTAAAAAATGTGATTTATTTAAAAAGCCTTTCTGGCACCTGAGTAGAAGGGGAGGTAGAAACTTGATGCTGAGGAAAGAGATTATCCATAGGTCAGATGCCCTTTTGGTGTTTGGGGGAAAAATCTGTCTGCATTTAGCAGTTATAACCATTTAAAGATAGTATTTCATCCATACTATATTTAAAATAATTCCTGGGTGTTTTTGTAAACAACCGTTTCCCACTATTCTAATAGTACAGTAACTCCTCACTTAACTTTGTAGTTATATACCTGAAAAATGCGACTTTAAGCGAAACAATGTTAAGCAAATCCAATTTCTCCATAAGAATTAATGTAAATGGGGGGGTTAGGCTCCAGGGAAATTTTTTTCACCAGACAAAAAACTATACCTCTACCCCGATATAACACGACCTGATACAACACGATTTCGGATATAACGTGGTAAAGCAGCGCTCGGGGGGGGGGAGGGGGCTGCGCACTCCGGTGGATCAAAGCAAGTTCGATATAACACAGTTTCACCTATAACACGGTAAGATTTTTTGGCTTCAGAGGACAACGTTATATCGAGGTGGGGTGTAAATATTATATAGATATACACACAGTATACGTTTTAAACAATTTAATACTGTTCATAGCTATAATGATTGTGAAGCTTGGTTGAGGTGGTGAAGTAAGAAGGTGGGATATTTCCCAGGGAATGCCTTGCTGCTAAATGATGAACTAGCACTCGGCTGAGCCCTCAAGGGTTAACACATTGTTGTTGATGTAGCCTCTCACACAAGGCAGCATGACCACAAGGGAGGGGAGACAGCATGGCGGGGGGGGGGGGGGAGGGGGAAGAAGAGAAAGAGATGCACACTGCCCCTTTAAGTAAGCTGACCTATTCTTAAGTACATTGTCTTTTTAAGTCAGGAAGTCGAGACAGCAGCTGCTGCCCCAAGCTCTCTCTATCACTCTCCGTTCGTGTACCCTCCCTGCTCTATACGGAGAAGGTGTAAGTGGGGTGCAGGAGCGGGGGGAGGGGGACACCCTGACATTAGCCTTCCCCTTACCCCCCCGCACAGCAAGCAAGAGTCTCTGGGAGCAGCCCCAAGGCAGAGGGCAGGAGCAGCACATGGCAGTGCGGGAAGGGACAGCTGAACTGCCGGCAATTGATAGCCGGCAATTGATAGCCTTAGGGGAGTGGGGAGCTGATAGGGGGGCTGCGATCCACCCTGGTTCCAAGCCCCCACCAGCTAGCTGCAACAGGCTGCTCTTCCTGCAAGCAGTGGACAAAGCAGGCAGCTGCCAAACGATGTTAGAAGGGAGCATTGCACAACTTTAAACAAGCATGTTCCCAGATTGATCAGCAATGTAACAATGAAACGTTAACCAGGATGACTTTAAGTGAGGAGTTATTGTATCACACATGGGGGTGTAACAATTTTGTATGGAATTCTAAATTGTATCAAAAGATTTGGGAAATTCTGCAAGAAGGCAGTGATCCGTATTCCAGACAGCTTCATATTACCTGGAAACTGGAATTGTCAATGAGTAAGACCAATGGTCCACCCAAACCAGTGTCCTGTATCCAACAGCCACCAGTACCACATGCTTCAAGGGGAGATGTGAGCAGCCACCTAGTGGACAATTATGGAATAATCTGCCCAAAGGGGAAGTTTCTTCCAAACCCCAAGCAGTGATTTGGCTTATGCTTGAAGCAAGAGGAGTTATCTACCTTTACAATACATTTGTATTTATTATATACACACATATATAATTAATCAGTGGAACTTATTATCCTATTGAGACTAAGAGCTTAGCTGGATTCAAAATAGGTTATTTATATGGATAATGAGAAAATTCAAGTTACCTTAGGTAAGAAAATAATTTCCTTTTATAAAATTTTTGAATTTGCTGCCTCTCAATTTCATTGAAGGTCTCCTTGCCCTTGCATTATGATAAAAGTTTAATAAGGGCAACTTAATCAACCTTTTTTCTACTCCATTCATTAGTTTGTATTCCTCTCACTCATCTGTTCTCTCAACTGAACAGTCCCAATCTCCCCAAGCCTCTAATCATTTTCACTCCCTGTCTCTGAACCACCACTATTTTGGTATGTCCTTTTTGAGAGGGAGGCCCAGAAATTGAAGGCGAAGTCCTTTATACAATGACACAAATATTCCCAAAATTATTACTCATCGCACTGTATGTGTGTTCCAACAGTTTTGTTTTTCTTAACTGGTGCTGCACACTGTAGAGTTTCAATGAAAATTTATTCTCAGTAGAGCCCAGGATTTTTTCCTGAGTGGTTAGGGTTAATATAGTTCCCAACATGTCAAAGGAGTTCAAATTACTCCTTCCAGTATGCACTACCTTAACAGTGTGTAGTTACACAGAAGCCCTCACAACATGGAAATGCCAAAGTTAAGGGTGGATGTGCAACCTTAACTCTGTCCCCATAAATCTGGGTGATTGTGACACTATCTTCAAGAACACAATCACACTTATATCCACGAGACCCCTGCCTCATCTGGTGCCCAGAGACAACTGAACAGTACTTTTGCCTGCTCACTGTTCAATTAACAGTTCCTCTGCCTCACTTACTGGGCCCTGTTTAACTGTATGAGGCAAGAAGCCTGCAGAAACAGAACCAGATAATAATGCTAAGCAAGGATTTTGATTCAAGTGCTTAACCATACAATGTATTGTATTTAGTTATTAAATCCAGTTTTTACATGATTCTAAATGTTCCTCTGGGTCTGGTATGAGCTTTAGGAAGTCAGCATGGTCCAGCAGACAAAAGAAGGGCTTGACTCAAGGTTTCATATACATAATAGTAGTTTATGAGGAGGACAAAAGAGCATTGCAGATTAAAAATAACGTCTGAAAGCCAGACAACTCGGAGGTTACTCTAAGAACAAAACTGGAAAGAAAGGAAATGCAAAATTAAAGTAGCTTAAGCAACTTTAACTGTCTCCCAAGCCACCCTTCATTCAAACTAAAGACTAAATTTTATGCCTGCACATAGCAGGGCATGTATAGTATCCGTGTTCTTAATTACACTGTTCAGTCATCCTACTAATGTACATCCTATCAAATCTATATGTGCCACCTACACCCAGCTAGCCATCCCAGCCATGTCCAGTCCTCCTATCACCTGAGGTGGCTTGACAAGACCAGACAATACCCTACATCACCTTCCCCACAAGACCGCAACATTAATACCTGCTTGCTTTTTGTAAACACACCAGTGACCTGCCAAACACCTATGCTAGCTACTCACTACTGAGCAGTCACATCAGTTCCTGGAAACTACAAACACGTTAACACTTTTCTGTTTGCATTTGGTTGGATTCCCTGGGGCTACAGATGTCATAAAATAAGTATATCATCCTGGTCCAACTAGATACATCACAGAATATCAGAGTTGGAAGGGACTTCAGGAGATCATCTAGTCCAACCCCTTGCTCAAAGCAGGACCAATCCCCAACTAAATCATCCCAGCCAGGGCTTTGTCAAGCCTGACCTCAATCCTGCTATATAAAGTCAGGAGAATGTGAGCCAACATATCTAGCTTTGTTAAGGAGGCTGTAGGTTTCTGGAAGTCCTCAGATGAAGCCTCCAACACAGCAGTCAAAATCAACTTACAGCACTACATTGATGCTGATCACAGAAATCTGCTAGGCTCAACAACTCCACTTGTTTGTAAGTGGTGAATGAGGAGGCCCCATGACTGCAGAATTTAAGCTCTTGATTATTTAAAAAGTTAGATATCTATGTGTTGTGCCTGTCACCCTAGCACCCAAGTTCTGTATATAAACTGCCCCAATCACCATCTGATCTTACATATGTGACTCAAGTTACTAATGTAGTGTCACTTTCCTGAATCTCCAAACAACTGGTTCTGGTCACTGCTGCTATTCAGAGCTTTGCTAAGTAGCAGTACAATCAAGTGAAATTAACCACCACTCTTGTCAGCTCAGGACTGTTATTCAGAACCCAGCCTGTGACAGTGGATGAGAGTGAACCTTATGAAGATGTCAATTTCACATTTCTGGATTGCATGGGAAAGCTCTGGGAGAGGCCTCTTACCTATAAGGTGCGCTCTACATTTTCTTTTGGTTAAGCTAAACAGATTGAGCTCTTTAAGGGGTTGGCTACACTTACAAATTTGCAGCGCTGCAGCAGGGTGTGAAAACACACCCTCTCCAGCGCTGCAAATTGCGGCGCTGCAAAGCGCCAGTGTGGTCAAAGCCCCAGCGCTGGGAGCGCGGCTCCCAGCGCTGTCCGTTATTCCCCACAGGGAGGTGGAGTACGGACAGCGCTGGGAGAGCTCTCTCCCAGCGCTGGCGCTTTGACTACACTTAGTGCTTCAAAGCGCTGCCACGGCAGCGCTTTGAAGTGCTAAGTGTAGCCACAGCCTAAGTCTCTTACTACAAGACATTTTTTCCAGCCCTCAAATAATTTTTGTGACTTTTCTCCAAACACTCAACATCCTCAATTTTTTCAACACCCCTTTCAAAGTGTAGATGCCAGAAATGGATGCACTATTCCAGGATCATTCTCACCAATGCCATAGACCAGGGGTAAGCAACCTCTGGCATGCATGCTGAATCTGATATTCAGTGGCACTCACGCTGCCCGGGTCCTGGCCACCAGTCCAGGGGGCTCTGCATTTTAATTTAATTTTAAATGAAGCTTCTTAAACATTTTAAAAACCTTATTTACTTTACATACAATAGTTATATATTATAGAGTTATAGAAAAAGACCTTCTAAAAACATTAAAATGTATTACTGGCACGCCAAACCTTAAATTAGAGTGAATAAATGAAGACTCAGCACACCGCTTCTGAAAGGTTGCCAAACCCTGCCATAGACAGAAGTAAAACCACCTCCCTACTCCTGCTCATACATACAAGGATCAGGGCCGCAATTTTGAATCAGTGTTGCATTGGGAGCTCCTGTTAAGTTATTTGTCCACTATGACACAATCCTTTAGAGAGTCACTGCTTTCGGTGGTACAGTCCTCTATTCTGTAGGTATGGCCTGCATTTTTGATTCCTAGATGTATAACTTGGCATTTGGCTGTACTAAAATCCATTTTATTTGAATGGGCCCATCTTACCAAGTGATCCAGATTGCTCTGTATGACTGCAATATCCTCGTTATCTACCACTCCGCCAATCTGTGTGTCATCTGTAAATTTTATCATCAGTAATTTTATATTTACTTTCCAAATCACTGATGAAAATATTGAATAGTTCTGAGCCTAAATCTAATCCCTGCAGAACACCACTAGAAACATCCCTATTAGATGAGGATTCCCCACTGACCACTGTTTTTGAGATCCATCAGTTAGCCAATTCTTAATCCATTTAATGTGTACACTATTGTTTTGTATTGTACCAGATTTTTAATCAGAATGTCATGCAGTACCAAGTTTGGGCTTTCAGTACTGGGAAGCTGGCAGAGGCAATGGTGACTCATTAACCTACTGCTGATGTGGAACTAGACGTTAACCAGTATACTAATTACACACAAAAAATACATTTAAAGAAGAGTGAGACTGCAAAGTCAAGCACTTGAAAGATAGGAAATGTCAGCATTAAGGAGGCCTTTGCAACAAGTTTGATCGATAGAAATAACAGCATTGATGCATAATAGACTTGGCACCACATGGTATTTTGATTAAAGAAACTAAACAGTATAAAACCGGCATGGCACACATTAAATGGATTAAACTTGGGGTTAATGATAAGTCTCAAAAAGTAACTGCAAACAGGGAATCATCATCAAACCAGTAAACTTCTAATGGGGTCCCACAAGGATCAGTTCTTGGCCTTATGCTATTTAATATTTTTATCGATGACTTAAAAAAAGAAAACAAAATCATCACTGGTAAAGTTTGCAGATGATGCACATATATTGGGGAAGAGGTAAATGATGAAGAGGACAGGTCACTGATACAGAGCAATCTGGATCACTTGGTAAACTGGGCACAAACAAACACTGAGTTTTCCTATGGCTAAATGTAAATATATACAACTAGGAACAAAGAACGTAGGCCATACTCACACAATGGGGGACTCTCTCCTGGGAAACAGTGACTCTGGAAAAGATTTGGGGATCATGGTGGCTAATCAGCTGAACACGAGCTCCCAGTGCAGCGCCATGGCCAAAAGAAGCTAATGCAATCCTTGGATGCATAAACAGGGAAATCTCCAGTAGAAGTGGAGAGATTATTTTACCCCTGTATTTGGCATTGACGTAACCACTGTTCGAATACTTTGTGCAGTTCTGGTGTCTACAATTCAAGGATGGTGATAAATTTGGGAGGGTTCAAAGAAGAGCCACAAGAATGATTAAAGGATTAGAAAACCTGCCTGCTGGTGATAGATTCAAGAAGCTCCATCTAATTAGCTCAACAAAGAGAAGGCTATGGGGTGACTTGGTTACAGTCTATAAGTACCTACATGGGGACCAAATATTTAATAATGAACTCTTCAGTTTAGCAGAGAAAAGTATACATGAGCCAATGGCTGGAAGTTGAAGCTCGACAAATTCAGACTTGAAATAAGATGAAAGAGTCTGGAACAAGTTACCAAGGGTCATGGTGGATTCTCCATCACTGACAATTTTTAAATCCAGATTGGATGTTTTTTGTAAAAGACCTGCTTTAGGAATTATTTTGGGGAACTTCTATGGCCTGTGTTATACAGGAGATCAGACTAGATGATTATAATGGTTCCTTCTGGCTGTAGGATGTATTAATGTTAATTTGCCCTCTTAGAATCATAGAATTCAAGATCAGAAGGGACCATTATGATCATCTAGTCTGACCTCCTGCAAGATGCAGGCCACATAAGCCGATCCACCCACTCCTTAAGCAAGCGACCCCTGCCCCATGCTTCGGAGGAAGGCGAAAAACCTCCAGGGCCACTGCCAATCTACCCTGGAGGAAAATTCCTTCCCGACCCCAAATATGGAGGTCAGCTGAACCCCGAGCATGCGGGCAAGACTCTCCAGCCAGACCCTCTGGAAAAAGGCTAACAATATCCTATCATTGACCCATTGTACTAATTACCAGTGTGGCACTTTATTGACCTATTGACTAAGCCAGTTATCCTATCATACCATCCCCTCCATAAACTTATCTAGCTTAATCTTTAAAGTCATGGAGGTCCTTCGCCCCCACTGTTTCCTTTGGTAGGCTGTTCCAGAATTGCACTCCTCTGATGGTTAGAAACCTTCGTCTAATTTCAAGCCTAAATTTCCTGACTGACAATTTATATCCGTTTGTCCTCGTGTCCACATTAGCACTGAGCTGAAATAATTCCTCTCCTTCCCTGGTATTTATCCCTCTGATATATTTAAAGAGTGCAATCATATCTCCTCTTATCCTTCTTTTGGTTAAGGAAAACAAATCAAGCTCCTCAAGTCTCCTTTCATACGACAGGCTTTCCATTCCTCGGATCATTCTAGTGGCCCTTCTTTGTACCCGTTCCAGTTTGAATTCATCCTTCTTAAACATGGGAGACCAAAACTGCACACAATACTCCAAATGAGGTCTCACCAACGCCTTATATAACGGGACTAGCACCTCCTTATCCCTACTAGAAATACCTCGCCTAATGCATCCCAAGACCGCATTAGCTTTTTTAACGGCCACATCACATTGCCTACTCATAGTCATCCTACGATCAACCAGGACTCCTAGGTCCTTCTCCTCCTCCGTTACTTCCAACTGGTGCGTCCCCAGCTTATAACTAAAAAGTTCTTGTTAGTCATCCCTAAATGCATAACCTTACACTTCTCACTATTGAATTTCATCCTGTTACTAATACTCCAGTTTACAAGGTCATCCAAATCTCCCTGGAGGATATCCCGATCCTTTTCCGAATTTGCAATACCTCCCAACTTGGTGTCATCCGCAAACTTTATCAGCCCACTCCTGCTCTTGGTTCCCAGGTCAGCGATAAATAGATTGAATAAAATCGGACCCAAAACCGAACCTTGAGGAACTCCACTGGTAACCCCCCTCCAACCCGACAGTTCCCCCTTCAATACGACCCTCTGCAGTCTCCCCTTTAACCAGCTCCTTATCCACCTCTGGATTTACATTTCGATCCCCATCTTTTCCAATTTAACCAGTAATTCCTCATGCGGTACCGTATCAAACGCCTTACTGAAATCAAGATATATTAGATCCACCGCATTTCCCTTGTCTAAAAAATCTGTTACTTTCTCAAAGAAGGAGATCAGGTTGGTTTGGCACGATCTACCCTTCGTAAATCCATGCTGTAATTTGTCCCAGTTGCCATCGGTCTCATGCTCCGTAACCACTCTCTCCTTTAAAATTTTTTCCATGACTTTGCATACTACAGATGTTAAACTAACAGGCCTGTAGTTACCCGGGTCACTTTTTTTCCCCTTCTTGAATATAGGAACTATATTAGCTAATCTCTTGTGCATATGCATTATGATAAAGCCTTTAATTCCATTGTCACATATTTCCAAAGGACCGCTACCTCATTCAACATACAGGGGGAACAGTGTTCACCATTTTGTTTTGTCCTCATTGCTTAATATGTGGCCCTTTAAAATCCTGCTCTTAAAACAGAATTACTAATTTTCTCACAGGCTTTTCCAGGGCGCTCATCTAAGTGCTTCACAAACATTAATGAATATATTTTCACAACACCTCTCTCAGGTGAGGGATTATCCCCATTCTCTGGAGCTGAGGCACAGAGGTAAAGGTAAAAAATGTCCACTAATTAAGGGGCACCAATTTGAAACGCCACGGGCCTGATTTCTATAGAGTACTTAGCATTATATATATTCAATGCATAGTTTCCATTGATCTCCGTTGCAGCTAGGAATGCTCACTACTTCTACAAATCAGACCCCAGAGTCTCACATTTGACACTCAGAAAACGAGGAACATACAATTAGTCACCACCTGGGAAAGGTTTGGTGAGACTTGATGGAACGCTGTGGCAGGGTAAGGATAGAATCCAATTTTCTAGGACAGCATTCAGTTGCCTTAACCATAAGACCATCTTCTTTCTTCCCGCAGCCCCCTGCCTCATTCACTCAGACCTTCCAACTTCCGCAACAAACGAGACGGGGTCCTACAGATGAGGAACTTCTCTACACTAAGGTTGCCAGAATTAAGCCTGTGCATTTCTTACTTTGCAACCCTAATTTTCTTTTAACAGTGTGTGTGTGTTTGTGTGTATAAAAATTTCCTTTGTTTCTTAAAAAGCAAACTGAAAAAATCTCAGCATACTATTGCCATCCACATGGGTCATTAGAGCCACTGCACAGACCTCTGATACTTGAACTAACCAAGTAACTGAGAGCAAGAGCAGGTTGTCATCCCCTGTAAGGACTAGCACTAAAGGGGGAATGAGACATTTTGCCAATGAGTTTCACAGATATTTACTGACAGCAGAGGAATGGTGAGACTCAGGAATTTTGGGTTCCATTCCAGGAGAAGCTCTCCTGCTGACATAGTGCTGTCTACACAGGGGGTTAGGTTGGTATAACTATGTCGCTTAGGGGTGTGGATTTTTCACACCCCTGAGCGATGCAGTTATATCAATACAAGTCTGTAGCGTAGACAAGATCTGAGGAACTATCCCAGATTCAGGTGTCAATAGAGGAGGTTTTGGAACAAATTGATAAACTAAACAGTAATAAGTCACCAGGACCAAATCATATTCACCCATGAGTTCTGAAGGAACTCAAATATGAAACTGCATAACTTCTCACTGTGGTATGTCATTTAAATCACCTTTTGTATTACTTGACTGGAGGAGAGTTAATGTGACATCAATTTAAAAAAAGGCTAAAGAGGGGATCCTTGCAATTACAGGCTGGTAAGCCTAACTTCAGTACCAGGCAAACTGATTGAAACTATAGTAAAGAACAGAATTTTCAGACACATAGCTGAACATGATTTGTTGGACAAGAGTCAACATGATTTTTGTAAAAGGAAATCATGCCTCACAAATCTATTAGAATTCTTTGAGAGGGTCAACAAACATGTGGACAAGGATGATCCAGTGGATATAGTGTACCTGGACTTTCAGAAAGCCTTTGACAAGGTCTCTCACCAAAGGCTCTTAAGCAAAGTAAGAAGTCGTGGGATAAAAGGAAAGGTCCTCTCCTGGATCAGTAACTGGTTAAAAGACAGGAAACAAATGGTAGGAATAAATGGTCAGTTTTCAGAATGGAGAGAGGTAAACAGCGGTACCCCCCAATGATCTGTACTGGGACTAGTACTATTCAACATATTCATAAATGATCTGGAAAAAGGGGTAAACAGTGAGGTGGCAAAATCTGTAGATGATACAAAATTACTCAAGATAGTTAAATCCAAAGCAGACTAGAAGAGTTACAAAGGGATCTCACAAAACTGGGTGACTGGACAACAAAATGGCAGATGAAATTCAGTGTTGATAAATGCAAATTGGAAAACATAATTCCTTCTATACATACAAAATGATGGGATCTAAATTAATTTATCACTCAAAAAAAGATCTTGGAGACATTGTGGATAGTTCTCTGGGAACATCTGCTCAGTGTTCAGCGGTCACCAATAAAAGCTAACAAAATGTTAGAGATAGATAAGACAGAAAATATAATACTGACACTATATAAATCCATGGTACACCCACCATGCAGTTCTGGTTGCCCCATCTCAAATAAGATATACTGGAATTGCAAAAAGGACAGAGAAGGGCAACACAAATGATTAGGGGTATAGAATACCTTTCATTCCCTCTGAAGCATCTGACATTGGCCACTGTTGGAAGACAGGATACTGGGCTAGATGGACCATTGGTCTGACTCAATATGGCCATTCTTATGTTCTTATGAGAGTGTCCGCACCAAATTAGGACTTAACTCGTTTCAATGATTCTGTGGATTGCATTCGAGTAAATATCAGTTGAGAAACTAACTGGTTTTTAAACAAAGCTTATCATTTCCTTGTATTTTTAGCGGACAGGGAGTTCCAGGCCCCAGGATTTCCTGCCTCTCCAGCCTTTCTGATGCTCTGCAATTGTCCTCATCCGAACAGGGTGAAAGAGAGGAGAACTGGCAGAGAAAGTCTTTTGTCAAGCAGAGCTCCATTTCTGATGAATTTGCATGGGTAGCCAGATGAGGAGTTCTGCGACAACCAGCCAACAGAAGTTCATTGGGTTGCGGGCTCTAGCCCCTCTGATCAAACAAGCAGAAGCCTTGGGGTGGGAACAGAGACATGGAACTTGGAGTTTGAGGTGACACAGAGAAGCTGGCAAGCATGAAGTCCTGTATGACTACTGTACCTGAGCCTGTGGCTCTTCTGCCCTGTCCTCTCCTTTTCCCTGGACCCTGGGCTTCCCTAGCCACTCTCAACTTTCCCTCCATCCCCCAAAGTCAATCTTGCTCCTGTGCCCCCATTTCTCTGTGCTCCTCACTCTGTCCCCCCATCTCAGTCTTCCCAGCACATCTGTTTTCCAGTCGCCCATCTCTCCTAGCCCTAAGAAAGCTTTTGATCAAAGAGCAATGGAAGGTAGGGGAACTGAGGAACCAGTGAAATGGCAGGGGGAGGTACAGGACCCCAAGGCAGGGAACAGTGGGAAGGCTTTTTTGTCCCCCCTCTTTAAAAAAAAAACAAAACCCACAACCAGCGAAGCTATTCCATATAACGAAACTGACTAATCATCCTGGTCTGCACAATCCAGACATCAGAACCAACCACCACATGCAAAGAGCTTTCATTTTATTTTAGAGGGAAAATGAGCCACATAGAAGAGAGACTTGCCAAGGCAGAGAACTAAACTGGACCAGACATCAGTAACTGCCTCACCAGCCCTGGCAGAGCTGTGCCATATCACACACCAGGAAACTCAGAAGCCCTGAGAAACATTTCAGCCACCATCCGTGAACTGATCTACGTCCCAGTGTAATGAAAGCCCGCCCATGAGTGAACATAAAATGTCCTTCCTAACAGAAATCATTATTGCCTCCTTCAGAAAAATGAACCCCTCAATCTCCCTGAAAAATACTGTAATCTCGGTCTGATCAGAAAAGCCAACCCTGGGTGCAGAAATTCATCTACTGTCCAGTTTCAAACCACCCGTTCTTAAACAAAGTTGTGATAACCAAGTCACCCAGATCCTGGATGTGTTGCTATGCAGACTAGGGAACAGCATGGGAAACCCCTAGAGGCACCAAATAATTACCTCCTCATGTCAATGGAAAGAAGGCACAGCTACCTCTTGGCCTCCCTGCTAACTTCAACAATTGACTACAAGGTGCTGCTGACTGCGTACATAACACAACTAGAACACAAGGTACAGCTTTACAATGGCTCTTATAGTTCCACTCCAACAGGCCCCCAAGTAGTCATGGAGGGATAGCTCAGTGGTTTGGGCATTGGCCTGCTAAACCCAGGGTTGTGAGTTCAATCCTTGAGGGGACCATTTGGGGATTGGTCCTGCTTTGAGCAGGGAGTTGGACTAGATGATCTCCTGAGGTCCCTTCCAACCCTGATATTCTATAATTTTAACAGCTCCTCTTTCCCCAGTACCCACAGGGATCTATGCTGCCCTCCCTCTCTTTTAACACCTACGGCAGACCATTTGAGGATGTGGTGAGAAGAAACGTGCTCCACTGAACCCCACAACCAGCTATCCAGCTCATCTCCCACAAACACAGCCATCACAATCACAAGGATGTCACAATGCTGAGAAATCAGCACATAGCTGAAGCAACAGTTGGCTGACACTGCATGCAGGCAAGACTGAAGTGACGCTATTCAGAAAGGAAGACATTTCAAAGAACTGGTTTAGACACTATCCTCTGTCTCGGCAGGCATTCCCCAGCAGTACAACGCAAACCCATAGGGTTCTGCTGGACTCTTCGCTAACCCTAGATGAGCAGTTAGTGCTAATACCAAGATGATCCCTTCTACCCCTAGCTTGCTGAAAACTCCACCCTTTCCTCCCACAGGAGGATTTAGCCACTCTGGAGCCTCACATTCATCATCTTCAGACCGAGCTACTATAACTTGCTGGGTGAAGGCTGCCCATTCCTCTGTGGGCTGATGTGCTGTGAGTACATCACCTCTAAGCTATGGTTCCTTCACAGGCTCCAGCCTATTTCTGTTGCCACTTCAGGGCCTTAGTCTCTATCTTCTTCAGTGAGTTAGAAGCTAGGTATTATCAGCAACCTGCACAGCAAAGCATCTCAGAAAGGCTAGGAAGAAACACATGGAAGCCAAACATTAAGCCATCTCAGAGCAGGGGGTTGGAGTTATAGAATGAGCTCCTAGACAGCAGACTGATCTAGTTTAAACCTCTTCAGAGCACCCGGCCAGACTCTCAACAATGAAACATTTCTACCAGAATCAGTGTTTTTATGAAAACACCACACACATGTACATCCACACCCCAAGCAAAGCTTCCTCCAACCGGGAAAGGAGGAGAGTAGAGACTTCATGAAGACCACTAGGAACCTCATCAGGCAGAGGTAAAATACCTAACAAGCACTTTGATACTATAGCAATGAGCACTATACAGTTTTATAATTCGTGGTCTGCGATCCTTAAGTTCTAGAGCAAAGAACAGAACCCAGGAGTCCTCAATGAATGAGCCACTTGGAAAGTTCCAGCTTGAAAAGTTTGGCCATATTTGCACTATATGATTTTTACAGAGGGAAAAGTTACATTTTTTCCATCTCTGCCACAGGTCAAATAGAAGATAAGATTTTGCTCAAAATTTCAAAAAAATCTACCTTTGGGCTGAGAGTAAGCATGGAAGATGGCAGCAAAGAAACTGCAAAGGGGGCAGAGCTACTACCTGATCACCAGTGAACCTCACCTCAGTTTCCCTCTCCCCTCGCACAAATGCTCGAGGAAGGGCTGTTTGGGACATGGGAGAGGAGGTAGGTTCCACACCCACAGAAATCTGCCCATTGTAGAGTTCAGTCTGGTTACTGGTACCTGGTTATCAACTTTTCCTTTGTTCTAAATATTGGACTGTGAGGGAAAAGTCCAAACTTTGCATGTTGTTTTTTGCGGAGTCATTCCACCTGCTTAGAGGCATTTTTCAGACTTACAAGCAAACAGGGCTATAATTAAAGTCCCGGTGTAGCTTTAATTCTAGTGTTCACTGCCAAGTGCATCCTTTATAAATACACCTTCAACAACCTAACTAGCAACCCAGAACGTATGACGCTCGAGTCGCATAGCGTTGTGGTCGATGCCCAAAATAAATGGTGGGGCTGCAAGTACCAGACTCCCCCACACTTCCTGCAGGTTGATCATATTTTCAAAGTGAAAAACTAGGACACTGGTCAAAGGGCTGGCTTCACATGAAGTTTTTGTATCAATTTCACATGTCAGTATAGTTAAAGTGATACAAGCCCCATGTTGGACACAGTTATACAGCAAAAGGTGCTTGTACTGAAATAGCTTAGTTACAGAAATTGAGTTATATTGGTACAAAAACTATCTGGAGAAGCCCAAAGGACAGGTTTTGTTAAGGGATTAAAGAAGGTTAGTAAGGAAGTGGGGGAAAAGAGCCCCACCTCTTCCCTCTTCCACTCCAAATACAGAACTGGGACACTGCTGTAAAGACCAGGGTGGGAGAAAATATTTAGCCTTATGACCTCTTCAGCTCTCCCTACTTACCACTATTCACCCTCCCATTCACACCGTCAACCCAACCCACTCAGCTCAGAAACACCCCCAGTCTCAACAACATTCAATGTTCACCTTTTCAGAAACACCTACGCTCTACCCTCCCCCAGACTGAGACCCTCTCCTCTTCCTACTTATCCTCTCCACAGCTCAGAGCCAGTCCCCTCTCCCACCAATCCCTCATAAACATAAAAGACACACCCCGTCCCAAGCTCAGAAAGTGCATCTCTGGGCTCATAACTCTCCCCCGGCCCTTATCTGACACCCACCACCAGTCTCAGAAACACTCCAACACCTAGCTCAGAAATCCCTCAACCTTTTGCTGGGGTGGAAGAGTAGGAGCAGAGCCAACAGGGAACATGTTACCTGAAATTACCCCACAGAAGTCTATTCCTTGCTCACTGAGCCTCTGTCCTCAGCTGTCTGGGTCTATGTACTGCAGAGGCAGGAGTCCCACCCCAGTGGCAAGCAGGTGTACTGCAGCTCCTAGTTGCAGCAAGTGGTACTACACCCTGCAGTACAGCTGGCACACTACAAACATTATCGGGTGAGGTTTAAACTAATTAGACTCATTAACCAGCTGCTCCAGGAGCATTACTTCCTGACACTGCAGCAATCCTTAAAATCAGATTGATCTGCATTTTTTAATTTGCCTGATTTGTTAAAAGAGAAAAGGAGATGAAATCTCAACTCTTTCTGCAGCTGAAAGTGTCTGCACATTGGGACTTCATAGGGAGAAAGCACAAATCTACTCTCTCATGTAACCGCTTCCCCCACCCCACGCAGTGAAACAGCCATGGTTGAGCCCTACTCCCCACCTGTACGTCTTGCCATCCTTGTGCTGGTCCTCATCATCCTCGTTTGACAGCACAAACGGATCGCTCATCACTGGCAGCCCCGCCTCCTGCAGTCGCTTCTTCTTCCGGCCCCGGGGAGGTTTAGGGGCAATTCCCCCACCTTCAGAGAGGGAGGTTATCACCTTCTTCGACAGGTCAGGCACCACTTGGAGGGCAGCCTGGGAGCCAGGGGGTAGTGCAGAGACAATCATTGGGGCTGAGATGGGGAAGGTTTGGGCAGAAGAGGCTGTGGTCACCAGGGAACCTGAGTGGGAAGTAATCACCAGGCCAGGACCTGCAGGGAAAGAAAGGGGAAAGAGCTCAGACATCAGCCCCTCCAGACATCAGGGGCAGAGTCCAATCACCTTTCAGATCCCCCACCCCAATAAAGTGGGGCCTCCAAATTCATTTTTAACCCTGATCCACAAGGATCAGTAGATATTCCTCCCTATTCCATCCCTCTGTCCAATATTGGACGTCAAATGCTCAGCAACACCTGGAGAAGAGAAACACCAGAACTCCACAGAACACAATTAAGAGGTATGGCCAGGACCTGCGATGCCATCTGCTATCCAAGACCTGAGTCAATCTACAGCCCCAAAGGAAAACATTCAGAACCCTATGCACTTCATTCCCTCCAAAAGCTGAGACTACCCCTTCCATTCCTCCACAACCCCATGGTGCTCCCTACCTGCTGTCATGAGCCCGGCAGACTGCACTGGCACCACAGTGATGTTCTGGGTCACGGGGGCTTGGCTGTGTGGGGTCAGCTGCTCCGACTTGGTGTCTGAATCCATGGAGATGCCGGTGGGTAGGGCCACAGAGGTGGGTACTGTCAGCAGGGTGGGGTAGTGGGGGGGAGCCAGGCTGCAGCCCTTTTCTGGGGGCAATAGCTGCTCCTTCATCTTGTTAATGAACATGGTATTCTCGATCTACATGAGTGTGAAAGAGTTCTTTTAGAATACCCCAGAATTGACACCTCCCAGCAGTAGGCACTGTAGGAAATAGATCAGGAGCACTCTGGTCCCAGCAAGGAGCAGAACCAAACAGACCATGGTGGAATACAGAGGCCCTTACCTGTCCCGAGACTGTGGGCGCTGCTGGCCAGAAGTACGGGGAGGAGTTGAAATGAGATTCTTCCATCCTAGCTGGGCAGAGGGGGGAAGACGAGAGACAGAAACACATGTAAAAGGAAAACATTAAACCCAGAGAGACTGTGATAAGGAACTGGCTCAGCCTAATGCAGTAACCCTTGTGGGATCTCCCTTTTTAAACTAAGCAACATGGCCCCTCTTCTGATCTTTCTGCCAAGACCCTGTCTCCCAGCAAGGAAAAGAGGCTGCTTCTCACCACTCACCCAGGACTAGGTTCCTCTCAATTACCTCCTGACAGAAGCTTCGAACTTACAGTCTCCCACCCCAAAGATGACTAATTTCCCCTGTGAGGAAGGGGTGGGTGGGTTTTGTTTCTGCAGCCATGACCCTCACAGGTGGAAACAAATTCTCACAACATTGCACATAATCCAACCCCCAAATAGTGTGAATTCCAGATCCTGCCTGCCCCTGACCCTTCATCCTAACGTAACGTCAGGCACTAACTACCCCTCACCCACAGGTAGCAGGAGAATGTTAGCATAGTGTTACACAGGGGGGAAGAGACAGAGAGGGAAACAGATTTGCCCAAGATAACATAGTGAGCCAACAGATGATCAGGAAATAAAATCCAGGACTCCCAATTTCCTGTTTTCTACTGCTCTAATCCACTGGACCCCACTCCCATGGGAAAGTGTAAAACAGAACCTAAGGATCCTGAGTCCAAGCGGACTCCACTGTCCTCCCCTGGGAAGAGAACCCAGGAGTCCTGATTTCCACATTCTCCTCCTTCCAAAAGGGGTGAAGGAGTGACTCACTATGCCACCCCCCTTTTAGTACCATCCTTCAGCCATGTTTTGGGCACACGATCATATATCACCATCCCTTAAGTCACTGCTGCCCAACACCAGCTCTCAAGCCAACCCAAGGCTATGTCTACACTGCAGGGACTATACCATCCTAGCTACCTCAGCACAGCTACGCCAGCATAACCCCGTAGTGTAGCTGCAGCTTACATCAACAGAAAGGGGTTTTCCATTGGTGTAGGAACACAACCTCCTCTAACAATGGTAGCTATGTCAACAGAAGCATTCATCCACCACCAGAACTGCATCTTCACTGAGGGTTAGGTCAGCTTAGCTATGTCCGTCAGAGGTATGGATTTTTCACACCCTTGACCAATGTAGCTATACTGACCTAATGTTTAAGTGTTGACCAGGCCAGAGACCAAATGGCAGCCCTCTCCAGACTGGAGGAGCTTCACCTCTATGAGCACAGCAATTGGGAGAGAGATAAAAAAAATCCACCCCCTGGGATAATATGCTCAGCTGGCAAAGCTTTCAACACCAATGAAATGACTATTTCAAAACTAAGGACATTCCTATACAAAAACTGTGTTATGATAGAGTGAAGGCTGAGACTATTCACTCAAATATATGTTGATAATTAAATATACGTTGATCACTTGATAGTTTTTATTGAATGGAATTTAATTAAGTTTGGATAACATTAAGTTTGAAAAGTGAGGTGCTCGTAGTTAGAAAGTGTCTAGGGTAAGGTTACTAGTGCAGCCTCAACTTGCTACAGTTCTACATCAGTTATGAAATACAGTCTTTAATTACATGACCATATATTATTTTTCTCTAGGCCCCATCTCATTAAATAGACAGGTTGCTGAGCAGTGTGCAATGAATAATGTAGAAATAAGACATTTTTTAAAGTGTAATAAAACCAAAATGAAGATGAACACTGTACACACTACAATTCCTATATATCAGCCAAAAATCAAAGAATTTTAAATAAACCCAATTACTTGTAATTTTTTTAAATCAACTACGTCCTTTCTGTGTAGTGAACCCACCCTTGCCTCATTCATTACCTACTGTCCAACAAGTACACCTCTACCTCAATATAACATGACCCGATATAACACGAATTTGGATATAAGGCGATAAAGCAGTGCTCCGGGAGGGCAGGGCTGCGCACTCCGGTGGATCAAAGCAAGTTCGATATAACGCGGTTTCACCTATAACACGGTAAGATTTTTTGGCTCCCGAGGACAGTGTTATATCGAGGTAGAGGTGTATACTTAAAGACCAAATTTTGATCTTAGCTACTCCAATATAAATTCACTGTAAATTAATTGACTTTGATTGAATTACTATGGATTTACACTATTGTCATTCAATCATAACCTGGTCCAGAACATGAGGGAGTTACAGAAGCCATCTCATCTTCATTTCCTTAACACCACTCAGCCCATGACTGAAGCAGGGGCCTGTGTCTAATTACATGACAGAACATAATCATAATGCAAGTATATGAGGGGGCAGAGTTCATGCACTTTTGTGACTTCTGAGTGCTTCCTATGGCATTTCTCTAGTTTATCAAGGCATTTTAAAAAACCCCACAAGATTTAAGTACCTTCACTATTTGCCCAGATAGAATCTTAAAATCAAAATGAAATTGGGTTTGTACAATACAATAATTGAGGTTTTTATGCACTATGCAAACAAAGTTGACGGTGGTGCCAGAGTCCCACCATTTCACCTGTAAAGTTTTAGGTGTAGAAGACAAGGGCTCATAAAATTAAGTAAAATCCTGATTTTGCCCCCCCCCCCCCACTAACACAACATACAGCCTTCTTTCATTTAGAAAATTGGAAGATAGTTAAAAGCAATTCAGTTTTCAAACTCAAATCCAAACCAATGTTGATGGCGACAATTAATAACTTCCTACCCGCAACTAGGCCACTATTAGAGTCGTTATATAGTCACAATTTTATTTATAAAGGTAAAAGTATATTTTCCACTGTACTGATACTCAAAATATGGCTAACCTCCCAAACCCTTCACATTTGGGGAGAGATGAGGCTTGGAAAAATTCAGTTTAAAAGATGAAAGCTTGACAAAGTTATTATGAACTGCGAGGTGTGGGAGAGGGGGAGTAGTCACAACAGAAGATTTCATGCAATTTCAGTGGCATGCCAACCCTTCAAAGTGAGGAAATTTGAAGATAAAATTCCTCCACCAGACTTCTGTCCTCCTACCCACAGCTAGCCACCCATTGTAGTCTAATAACCCTTTCGGAAATATGAATCCCTATTCACCATCCCACCCCCTTAACACAGCTCACACTTACTTTACCAGAACTCTGCATGTAACCTTTCCAATTGCTCTACCACTATCACATACGGGATGGAGCGTCAACCCTGTACCACAGCATGTTCCCACTGCAGCGCCTTCATCATCTCAGCTTCCACAAACAGGCCACAGATGGGACCTTCTTCCCATTCACCAGTCTAGTATCAGACAGATGTCAACGTACCCTCCTGATATAAACCAGAAACAATACCTTCCATGTACAGGCCAAATTTACATGCACTGAACAAACAAGATAGTTCGATTACTGCTCATCATGAGGGACATGGTATCATCACTATGGCTCTCACAGATTCACACACTTCACAGGCCGGGCTTACATTTCATGGAGTTACTGCACTGAATCACTGGTACATACATGAAAAGCGTAGCAATGACTTAGAGTGGAAAAATGGTGTGTACAAGGGGGTACAATTAAGGCTAAATATGCAAGAATAGATAAAGTAGACTTTAAATATAATTGTCCTTACTTTCACACAGCTAATTTATTTATTGTGATGTTCCACTTCCAACTTTATTATAATAAAAAAACCAAACCCTGAGGATGACACATGGGAGTGGTACCTAAAGCATCATTATATCTGTACAAGACCTAATTTCATGGTGGGGAAGTTTTAGGCCCAAGTGATGCTGGAAACAATTCATGATGAAAAACACATATTGAACACAGGGCATTTGATGAGATGCAAAAGCATCTTCACAGAGCTCTGAGGAAGAAGAATTAAGGAATTCTATGTAACAATTTGAAAAGCCATCTTTGGTCCCATGCCATCAATAACCTAACTATTGTGGAGAAAAAAGAACTGGATTCTCCTTCCCCAACCACTACTAATACACTAGAGGTCAACAATCTTCATGCCATTCCCTCAGACATCCAATCCCACCTCCCCCATACCCTGAAGCTAGACAGGAAGTCATGCCCTAGAGGTGAAGCACCCTATAGCCAAGCCTTTGAACAGGTCAGTCCCTGGACCGGAACTAACTCCCAGAAGAAAGGCCCCAGATCCCAGAGCTGGGCACTAGGGCCACCCTACAGAACTGGGGCGGGGCGGGGGCAGCCAGTACTGACTCATACCCGCAGCTCCTCGCGTTTTCCTGGAAGTTTCTTACCCCCGCTCCCTCTCACTCTCCCTCCTCTCGCATTTCTCCTCCTTCCGGGGCTGTTTCTGCGAACAAACTACCCGCGTTACCAGGGCTCGGGGGCCTGCATGGCGGAGCCGGTGGGGGAGGACACCGGGAAACGGGGACCCCCCCGCGCGCACACATCCCACGGGGGCAGCCCCGCCCCCGGGGGAGCCCCCAGCCCGCCCCCCCCCCGCAGGCACAGAGGGCGCCGAGCCCCAGCTGCGCAGCGGCCGAGCCCGAGGGAGGGGCCGAACCGATCCGGACTCTCAATCCCCGCGCGGCGGAGCCCGGAGGCTGACGGCACTCTGCACCGACACCCAATCGCACCTCCCCGCTTCCGCTTCCGGGTCATTCTAACCCGGAAGTACCCTTGCCCCGGGTCTTTCAGAGTCTCGCCCGCCGCCGATTACCGGACACCACCCCCCAGCTGCGACCCCGACCCCGGCTCCAGCGGCGACGGCAACCTCCTCACCGGAAAGGGGAGCGGCAAGTCACTTCCGGTTCAGGAGGCGGGGCGTGTTTTGGTACGTCCGGGGCTCTGGAAAGGACGGAACTGACGTCATAAACAGAGACTTTTGCCGTGCAGGAGGAAATGAATGAATGGACTTTCAAACCGGAAGTGCTAATCGTGGGCGCGGAAGAGGGAGGCGGCGCTCGCGCCGCACGGGACCGGCAGCAGCGCCAACCGTGGGAGGGCGGGAACCGCCTATGACAAATCAGAGCCACCAGCAGCCTCTCAGGACGAGGTGAGATTTTCCGGCCGGAAGTAGCTAACGAGGCCGGCGAAGGGGTGACTCCAGGCCGGAAGTGACGGCTGAAGTAACGATTTTTGACAGCGGATGATGCTCCGCTTTCAGAAGCGGAAATAACTCGAGTTCCCAGTCCGTGATGTCATTTCCGCTAGGGGCGGCTCTATCGGAATGACGTATCTGCTGAATATTCATGAGGCTCATGAATAATTGACTGTCGGCGGATTGACAGCGTTTCCCGCTGCCGAGCGACAGGGCGCGGCCCCATGCGCTGCCCGGCGGGCTCGGTGCCGGGCTGGGGGAGCGGCCCGCGGAGCAGCCTGGGCCGGGCTGTGCGTCCCGCAGGAGGGAAGGGCCCTGAGGGAGCCCGTGAGCCAAGCACTGGTGCCAACGTGCCCCCGGTCACGGCCCTGCAGCTGCTCCCTGCCTGTGCCGGCAGCGCCGCCCCTAGGGCTGCGGGGACTCCTGCAGCGGTTCGGCTGAGCGCCTGGTCATTCTGGCGTGACACCGCCCAATATACACCCTGAGCTGGGCCCAGGCCCTGTGTACGGGCCAGAGGGCTGGACTGAGGGACGGGGACTATCCTCGCTCCCTGCGCCTCTTCCCTGCCTGCACTTGATCCTCTTCTGTTGGTTGTCTGGGTACGCAGGGACCTTGGGGCCCGAGGGCTTCATGTGCTGGACAGGGAAGATGCTGCACGGAGCCAGCGTGGGGGCTATAGCCATATCGCTGGGGGCCGCTATGTCATTGCACTCCATAATGTGTTATAGAAATATGCACATGACTGTAAATATGATGTAACTGGAATATGCTTTATGCAAAAGGTCTCTTGTAAGGTATCATTACAAAGCTTATAATCTACTAAGTGTGTTCCTCCTGTTTGTATGCATGTATCATTCTTGTAACTGAAGCTAGAAATATAAAGTATAACGCTGAGGTTCTATTGTAATTATGCAAAGCTTGGGCCATTGATGATGGTTTAAAATCTTGATGGCTCCCATTAACTAGGACAATTGGTTGTAAATGGCTCTGTTTACTTGCAAACCTTCCTGTGTTCCTGTAAGCCAGCCCAGGAAGAACGGTGGAATCCATCTTAAACTTGGTGCTCTTCCATTTAGAAGGAGGGGTGGGGATCCAGACAGACAAAATATGCCCACCTTATGCCAGAGCTATAAAAGGGGGTGGAAGAGAACAAAGGAGGATCCCAGTCATGGAAGAAAAAAACCCTGCTTTTCACCTAAGATGCCTGCTGGAACTAACAAGGACTGTACAAGGGGAAAGGATTGGGCCAGACTAGGAAGGAGTCTGTGAAAGAAGCTCATTGGAACATCTCTGAGGGTGAGATTTTTCTGTAAATAGTCTCTTAATGTATTAGGCTTAGACTGGCATTTTTATTTTTATTTTTATTTTTTGCTTGGTAACTAACTTTGTTCTGTCTGTTATTACTTGAAACCACTTAAATCCTACTTCTTATAGTTAATAAATAGAAGTGATTTTATTAACCCAGAGTAAGTGATTAATACCTGCGGGAGCAAACAGAGCGATATGCACAGCTATCAGTATTATAGAGGGTGGACAATTTGAGTTTATCCTGTATAAACTGTATACAGAGTAAAACAGATTTATTTGGGGTTTGGATCCCATTGGGAACTGGGTGCTGGAGATAGGTGACCTGTTGAGCAGTTCTGATTAAAGTCTGCAGCTTTGGGGGCATGGACCAGACCTGGGTCTGTGATGCAGTAGGCTAGTGTGTCTGCCTCAACAAAGCAGGGTTCTGGAGTCCCAAGCTGGCACAGAAAACGGGCTCAGAGGTAATTTCAGCACATCAGGTGACAATCCCATGGGGGTCTCTGTGACTAAACCTGTCACAACCACTGTATTACATTCATGAAAGTTCTCTGTATGATTGTGTTCTACTCCACAGGTTACCCCAGCTCCTCCACGAGCTAAAAACAGTGGGGGTGATTACCCTGGGGGATTGTAAACCACCCTGGAGAAAAAGGAGTGGTTTGCATTATTGGTTCAGGCTGGGTTTTCCACAGATTAAGCAAGGGCTTTTGGTATAAAACATGGTGGCCAAACAGCGGCTCACAGAGCCACCCCCACCACATTCTCTGCCTACCAGGCTGGTGTGAGGAGCTTGGGGCTCCTGCTCTGAGGCAGAGTGGTGTGGCTCGGGGCTTAGAGATGACTGGTGCCTACTGAAAGTGTGGGTGGGAGGCACAATTTAAAGGTTCGGGCCCCCTCCCCCAACAGCTTGAGTCATGCCCCCCCACAGGTGCACACACCCTTCCTGCAGCTCCACGTGGATAGGCAGCAGCAAAAGCAGTGGTTCTCCCAGCTGATGCTGCCTCTACCCATGGCTGCAGCTCCCAACTTGTTGGCTCCAGCAGCTGCGGTGCAGGAAGGGGGTCCAGTGGCACCATGTGACTGAATGGGGCCAGCAAATGTGGTAAATACTGGGGGGGCACATGACCCATGTGGCCCCCTCACACATGGCCTTTGGCTTCTGCTCAGCAGAGTGGGTGTGGTCTCAGGGCTTCAGCCCTGTGTGGTGACCTGCCAGGGTTCGGAGCTTCAGCAGGAGTGGGGCTGAAGCCCTGAGCCCAAGCGGGCACCTCCTGAAGCACCAAGACCCCCGCCCCGCTGGACAGAAGCCCCGAGATGCACACACCCTGCACAGCAAAAGCCCCTAACCCCACCAGCCCATTGTGGGGCTGAAACCCTGGGCCCAGCAGGTGCCTCCCAGCAGGGCTGAAGTCCCAAGACCCTGGCCGGCACGCCCTGGCTCTTGAACTTCTGAAGATTGTCATATGCAGCTCAGAGGGTCTGTAAGTTGGCCAGTCCTGGTATAAAGAGATGAGCTTGAACTGATACAGGGCTTTATTTTGATTCAGCAAACAAGCAGGACTTCAAGGGCTCCAACCCTTGTGGAATGGTTGGAAGAACTTTGGATTGCTAGAGCCCTATCAGACTGCTGGTTAGTAACCTCTGGTAAGCTCTTAGCATGCATAGAGGAACTTTTATTGATTGTTATGTTTTCTCTGTAGTGCTTTTACATTTATTCTTAAAGGTATCTTCCTTTGTGAGGGCTGGTTGGTAACTGGTAAACATTGTTGTGGCCCCTGAAGAAGGGGTAATCACAGGTGCTATTCTCCAGTCAGACTTGCTGGGGAAATCAGTGAGGTGCAGAGGGACTGCAAATGTAAACCCATTGGTCTGCTGGGAGAGAGAGACATGGGTCTCCTCCCAAGAGGTGTGATGGCTGGGAGTGTCAAACCTTGAGTGGGTGCCCTCATGAAAGACCAGTAGTGGGGTCAAAGGTACTGTTAACTCTGAAATTGTGACATGGGTCCTGAGCTGCAAAAGAGGTGGCAGATGAGGAGGCTGCCAGAGAGGCATAAGGGAGAATCTTAGTGGGGGCCAGATAAGGAGCTGCAATAATCCAAATCATAGGGAACAGAGCACAACCAGGTATCTCAGCAGAAATGGAGTCTAGAGAATAGTGGGCAAGAGATCCTAAAATTTGCATGCCATCTGTAGCAAAACTGGCTTCCCTCCCCTGTCTGTGCTGTTAGCATGGAATCTGGAGGACAGGGGAATGAGCACATGTTCTTAGACAGCTTGACTGCATGCGCAGCAACCTTATTGCGGGACAGTATTGAGAAGGAGCTCTTGATGTAGGGAGAAAAAAAAATACCAGTGGGTACAAAGGACAGATGACACTTGAACAGCAACTCCCTTTCTCGCTCTCTGACAGCCCAAGTAACTGGGATCTCACTATACTCCCTAGGGAGCCTCCTACAGGGAAACACTGAGATTACTTCTGCAGTCTTCAGTAGGATACATCATGAGTGGGGAATTGTTGATGTATTTAAATAAAGGGAATTGACAGCCTAATCAGTTTGGTAATTAATGTCCTTGTTAATTTGGGTTGTTTGAATTGCCTCATGAATATTCATGAATCCTGTAATTTATTTCTATATTTGACAGTTCAACCCTGAAGGTGACATTGCTCCCTCTGTGCCAGGACCCAGCAAGTGAGTTAGGATCTTAGGGGCCCAAATCTTATCTTTGTGCAGAGGGGCTGGAGCAAGGTACTCCTGCCTACCCTCCTTACTATGCTTCAGGCCAGACGCACATCCCCAGCCCCTGCTATACCAGACTGGGGACTCTCCACTCCCCTGCCAAGGAAGGGATGAGATTGAAAGTCAATTGCAGGGGGAGGGCTGTCACAAGCTGAGCAGCTGGGTTGCCCTATGAAAATGCTTCGTTCCAGACAAATTCATTTTCTTAAATACTGACTAAAGGATTGAGGAGGAAAAGAGATAATTCTGTTTTATTCTATACCAGTTTTTATACCATGCTCGTCACTCCTGAGCACCTTCCAATAGTGCATTAAGGGACATGACTAACATCTGTCACGTTTGATTCATTCTCTCTTATCCTCTCCCCAGGAGGAGACAGCCAGTCTCCCCGGTCGTAGTCCAGGAGGTCTCCGACCCTGGTGGCTTCCGCCAGGAACAACCTCTGGCGCACCGCGGGGGACTCCGCCACCTGCACACGGAGCTGGGGGTTGTGTAGCAGGGGCTCCGCGAGGAGATCTGCCCCCTGTGGTTGCCCCATGTATCTATTGGGTTTCCGGGAAACGGGGCGGGCGAAACCCACCCCATGCTAACGGAACCGCCCCCCCCAGCGTAAGGGGAGGTACCACAGGGCCTCAGAAACCCACTAATTGCGGGGGACAACTAATAAAAGAACAGGGACAGGAGTGGTGTGAAGGAGGGGATGGGCCTGATGGGCAGGGAGCAGGACACCGGACACAGCCTCCTGCGCTCGAGGAAAAGGGGCAGGGGCGGGCGGGCGCGAAGAGAGAACCCCGCCCGGGCGGCGGAGAGGACGAGGAGCGCCAACAAGTGCCCCACAAGGGCCGTGGCCCTCCTCCTCTCTCCTCTGGATGCGCGTGGATGGCCTTTTAGGGAGGGAGAGGAGGAGGTTGACCAGGAGGTCCACTTTGTGGGGGGGGGGGAGGATAAGGATATGGAGGGAGAGGTGAGGGAAAAAGTGCAAAAAAGCGTAACAGAATGTCGGTGAGGAGCCGGTATAGGGGCTGCAACCTGGCGCCTCTAGGTATACATCGCCGGGCCCTCTCACGCCCGGGCAAGGGGGGTGTGTCGGGGGGGGGGGTGAAGCGCGCCAAGCACGCCGTGCTCCACGGCCCGGAAGGAGCCGCCAGCTGATATCCCGGGCCTCGGGACCAGGGTGGAGTACAGGCTGGCCCACCGGGGATCCTCACCCGCCACAGGTGGCAAGAGGTCCCGCCACTTGGTGTCGGGGCGGGACACGAGGGTGAGGAAGTGAACGGTATGGAGCACGAGCGCGTAGAGTTGTTTCCTTGGCGCGGTTTGAAAACGGACCGGCTGCAGATCGTGCAGCCGGCTTGTGGAGAAGGGGCGGGGGGGCCGGTCGGGTCTATGGGGCAGGGGCCCGATGAAAAGGTCCGGAGGGCCCGGGGAGGGGGGTGGGCGGGGCGTGCCCTCACGCAGGACCCGGTCGAGGTAGGCCCGAGCAGCGGGCGGCAAAGCGGCCCTCACCTCCTGAAGTACGCGCCGGGGAGTACACGGTCTGGAGAGCCCCATCCGCCGAGCGAGCGTCAGGGGATCCAGCCAGTCTCCCCAGTCGTAGTCCAGGAGGTCTCCGACCCTGGTAGCTTCCGCCAGGACCAACCTCTGGCGCACCGCGGGGGACTCCGCCACCTGCACACGGAGCTGGGGGTTGTGTAGGAGGGGCTCCCCGAGGAGATCTGCCCCCTGTGGTTGCCCCATGTACTATTGGGTTATCCGGGAGAGGGGCGGGAAGCCCGCCCATGCTAACGGAACCCCCTCAGCCTAAGAGGAGGATCCACAGGGCCACGGAAACCCACTAAGTGCGGGGGACAACTAATAAAAGAACAGGGACAGGAGTGAGGTCAAAGGGTCATAAGGAGGGAGCCTGATGGGGACACCGAGCAGAGAACCCCAGACAGCGCCCACTGCTCCTCGAAGGCGTCAAGGGAGCCAGTGGACGCCGCCCAGAGGAACTCCGCCCGGAGACGTGAGCGGACGAGGGATCGGAAACAAGCCCCACAGTCGCAGGAGTCTCCGTCGGCCAACCTCCCCTCCCTGGTCGCGTGGATGGCCTTTTTAGCCAGGGCGAGGAGGAGGTTGACCAGGAGGTCCCGCGACTTTGTGGGGCCACGGATAGGGAGTGCATGGATAAGGAGGTGAGGGAAAAGTGCAGCCAGAAGCGTAACAGAATGTCGGTGAGGAGCCGGTATAGGGGCTGCAACCTGGCGCACTCTAGGTAAACATGCGCCAGGGTCTCCTCACGCCGCAGAAGGGGCAGGTGTCCGGGACAGGGTGAACGCGCCAAGTACACGCCCGTGCTCACGGCCCCGTGAAGGAGCCGCCAGCTGATATCCCGGCGGGCCTCGGGACCAGGGTGGAGTACAGGCTGGCCCACCGGGATCCTCACCCGCCACAGGTGGCAAGAGGTCCCGCCACTTGGTGTCGGGGCGGGACACGAGGTGAGAAGTGAACGGTATGGAGCACAGCGCGTAGAGTTGTTTCCTTGGCGCGGTTTGAAGCGGACCGGCTGCAGATCGTGCAGCCGGCTTGCGGAGAAGGGGCGGGGCCGGTCGGGTCTATGGGGCAGGGGCCCGATGAAAAGGTCCGGAGGGCTCGGGAGGGTGGGCGGGCGTGTCCTCACGCAGGACCCGGTCGAGGTAGGCCCGAGCAGCGGCGGCAAGCGGCCTCACCTCCTGAAATGCGCGCCGGGAGTACACGGTCTGGAGAGCCCCATCCGCCGGCGGCGTCAGGATCCAGCCAGTCTCCCAGTCGTAGTCCAGGAGGTCTCCGACCCTGGTAGCTTCTGCCAGGACCAACCTCTGGCGCACCGCGGGACTCCGCCACCTGCACACGGAGCTGGGGTTGTGTAGGAGGGCTCCCGAGGAGATCTGCCCCTGTGGTTGCCCCATGTACTATTGGGTTATCCGGGAGAGGGGCGGCGGAAGCCCGCCCATGCTAACGGAACCCCCTCAGCCTAAGGGAGGATCCACAGGGCCACGGAAACCCACTAAGTGCGGGGACAACTAATAAAAGAACAGGGACAGGAGTGAGGTCAAAGGGCCATAAGGAGGAGCCTGATGGGGACACCGAGCAGAGAACCCCAGACAGCGCCCACTGCTCCTCGAGGCGTCAAGGGAGCCAGCGGGCCGCCCAGAGGAACTCCGCCCGGAGACGTGAGCGGACGAGGATCGGAAACAAGCCCCACAGTCGCAGGAGTCTCCGTCGGCCAACCTCCTCTCCTGGTCGCGTGGATGGCCTTTTAGCCAGGGCGAGGAGGAGGTTGACCAGGAGGTCCCGCGACTTTGTGGGGCCACGGATAGGGAGTGCATGGATAAGGAGGTGAGGGGAAAAGTGCAGCCAGAAACGTAACAGAATGTCGGTGAGGAGCCGGTATAGGGGCTGCAACCTGGCGCACAATAGGTAAACATGCGCCAGGGTCTCCTCACGCCGCAGAAGGGCAGGTGTCGGGACAGGGGTGAACGCGCCAAGTACACGCCCGTGCTCACGGCCCGTGAAGGAGCCGCCAGCTGATATCCCGGCGGGCCTCGGGACCAGGGTGGAGTACAGGCTGGCCCACGGGCTCCTCACCCTCCACAGGTGGCAAGAGGTCCCGCCACTTGGTGTCGGGGCGGGACACGAGGTGAGGAAGTGAACGGTATGGAGCACGGCGCGTAGATTTGTTTCCTTGGCGCGTTTTGGAACCGGACCGGCTGCTGAGCGGGCCGCGGGCGGGCGGCGAAGGGGCGGGGGGGCCGGTGGGGTCCACGGGGCAGGGGCCCGATGAAGAGGTCCGGAGGGCTCGGGGTGGGGTGGGCGGGCGTGCCCTCACGCAGGACCCGGTCGAGGTAAGCCCGAGCAGCGGCGGCAAGCGGCCTTCACCTCCTGTAGTGCGCCGGGAGTACAAGGTCTGGAGAGCCCCATCCGCCGGCGGCGTCAGGATCCAGCCAGTCTCCCGGTCGTAGTCCAGGAGGTCTCCGACCCTGGTGGCTTCTGCCAGGACCAACCTCTGGCGCACCGCGGGACTCCGCCACCTGCACACGGAGCTGAGGGTTGTGTAGGAGGGCTCCCGAGGAGATCTGCCCCTGTGGTTGCCCCATGTACTATTGGGTTATCCGGGAGAGGGGCGGCGGAAGCCCGCCCCATGCTAACGGATCCCCAGCCTAAGGGAGGATCCACAGGGCCACGGAAACCCACTAAGTGCGGGGACAACTAATAAAAGAACAGGGACAGGAGTGAGGTCAAAGGGTCATAAGGAGGAGCCTGATGGGGACACCGAGCAGAGAACCCCGGACAGCGCCCACTGCTCCTCGAAGGCGTCAAGGAGCCAGCGGCGCCGCCCAGAGGAACTCCGCCCGGAGACGTGAGCGGACGAGGATCGGAAACAAGCCCCACAGTCGCAGGAGTCTCCGTCGGCCAACCTCCTCTCCTGGTCGCGTGGATGGCCTTTTTAGCCAGGGCGAGGAGGAGGTTGACCAGGAGGTCCCGCGACTTTGTGGGGCCACGGATAGGAGTGCATGGATAAGGAGGTGAGGGAAAAGTGCAGCCAGAAACGTAACAGAATGTCGGTGAGGAGCCGGTATAGGGGCTGCAACCTGGCGCACTCTAGGTAAACATGCGCCAGGGTCTCCTCACGCCGCAGAAGGGGCAGGTGTCGGGACAGGGGTGAACCGCGCCAAGTACACGCCCGTGCTCACGGCCCGTGAAGGAGCCGCCAGCTGATATCCCGGCGGGCCTCGGGACCAGGGTGGAGTACAGGCTGGCCACCGGGCTCCTCACCCTCCACAGGTGGCAGAGGTCCCGCCACTTGGTGTCGGGCGGGACACGAGGTGAGAAGTGAACGGTATGGAGCACGGCGCGTAGAGCTGTTTCCTTGGCGCGGTTTGAAGCGGACCGGCTGCAGATCGTGCAGCCGGCTGGCGGAGAAGGGGCGGGGCGGTCGGGTCCACGGGGCAGGGGCCCGATGAAGAGGTCCGGAGGGCTCGGGGTGGGGTGGGCGGGCGTGCCCTCACGCAGGACCCGGTCGAGGTAAGCCCGAGCAGCGGCGGCAAGCGGCCTTCACCTCCTGTAGTACGCGCCGGGAGTACAAGGTCTGGAGAGCCCCATCCGCCGAGCGGCGTCAGGGGATCCAGCCAGTCTCCCGGTCGTAGTCAGGAGGTCTCCGACCCTGGTGGCTTCTGCCAGGACCAACCTCTGGCGCACGCTGGGACTCCGCCACCTGCACACGGAGCTGAGGTTGTGTAGGAGGGCTCCCGAGGAGATCTGCCCCTGTGGTTGCCCCATGTACTATTGGGTTATCCGGGAGAGGGGCGGGCGGAAGCCCGCCCATGCTAACGATCCCCAGCCTAAGGGAGGATCCACAGGGCCACGGAAACCCACTAAGTGCGGGGACAACTAATAAAGAACAGGGGCAGGAGTGAGGTCAAAGGGTCAGAAGGAGGAGCCTGATGGGGACACCGAGCAGAGAACCCGGACAGCGCCCACTGCTCCTCGAAGGCCTCAAGGGAGCCAGCAGACGCCGCCCAGAGGAACTCCGCTCGGAGACGTGAGCGGACAAGGGACCGGAAACAAGCCCCACAGTCGCAGGAGTCTCCGTCGGCCAACCTCCTCTCCTGGTCGCGTGGATGGCCTTTTTAGCCAGGCGAGGAGGAGGTTGATTAGGAGGTCCCGCGACTTTGTGGGGCCACGGATAGGAGTGCATGGATAAGGAGGTGGGGAAAAGTGCAGCCAGAAGCGTAAGAGGATATCGGTGAGGAGCCGGTATAGGGGCTGCAACCTGGCGCACTCTAGGTAAACATGCGCCAGGGTCTCCTTCACGCCGCAGAAGGGGCAGGTGTCGGGACAGGGGTGAACGCGCCAAGTACACGCCCGTGCTCACGGCCCGTGAAGGAGCCGCCAGCTGATATCCCGGCGGGCCTCGGGACCAGGGTGGAGTACAGGCTGGCCCACGGGCTCCTCACCCTCCACAGGTGGCAAGAGGTCCCGCCACTTGGTGTCGGGGCGGGACACGAGGTGAGGAAGTGAACGGTATGGAGCACGAGCGTAGAGTTGTTTCCTTGGCGCGGTTCGAAAGCGGACCGGCTGCAGATCGTGCAGCCGGCTGGCGGAGAAGGCGGGGCGGTCGGGTCCACGGGGCAGGGGCCCGATGAAGAGGTCCGGAGGGCTCGGGGTGGGGTGGGCGGGCGTGCCCTCACGCAGGACCCGGTCGAGGTAAGCCCGAGCAGCGGCGCAAGCGGCCTTCACCTCCTGTAGTACGCGCCGGGGAGTACAAGGTCTGGAGAGCCCCATCCGCCGAGCGAGCGTCAGGGGATCCAGCCAGTCTCCCCGGTCGTAGTCCAGGAGGTCTCCGACCCTGGTGGCTTCTGCCAGGACCAACCTCTGGCGCACCGCGGGGGACTCCGCCACCTGCACACGGAGCTGAGGGTTGTGTAGGAGGGCTCCCGAGGAGATCTGCCCCTGTGGTTGCCCCATGTACTATTGGGTTATCCGGGGAGAGGCGGGCGGAAGCCCGCCCCATGCTAACGGATCCCCAGCCTAGGGGAGGATCCACAGGGCCACGGAAACCCACTAAGTGCGGGGGACAACTAATAAAGAACAGGGGCAGGAGTGAGGTCAAAGGGTCAGAAGGAGGAGCCTGATGGGGACACCGAGCAGAGAACCCCGGACAGCGCCCACTGCTCCTCGAAGGCGTCAAGGGAGCCAGCGGACGCCGCCCAGAGGAACTCCGCCCGGAGACGTGAGCGGACAAGGGACCGGAAACAAGCCCCACAGTCGCAGGAGTCTCCGTCGGCCAACCTCCTCTCCCTGGTCGCGTGGATGGCCTTTTAGCCAGGGCGAGGAGGAGGTTGACCAGGAGGTCCCGCGACTTTGTGGGGCCACGGATAGGGAGTGCATGGATAAGGAGGTGAGGGGAAAAGTGCAGCCAGAAACGTAACAGAATGTCGGTGAGGAGCCGGTATAGGGGCTGCAACCTGGCGCACTCTAGGTAAACATGCGCCAGGGTCTCCCTCACGCCGCAGAAGGGCAGGTGTCGGGACAGGGGTGAACCGCGCCAAGTACGCGCCGTGCTGACGGCCCGTGAAGGAGCCGCCAGCTGATATCCCGGCGGGCCTCGGGACCAGGGTGGAGTACAGGCTGGCCCACGGGGCTCCTCACCCTCCACAGGTGGCAAGAGGTCCCGCCACTTGGTGTCGGGGCGGGACACGAGGTGAGGAAGTGAACGGTATGGAGCCCGCGCGCGTTGAGTTGTGCCCTTGGCGGGGTTTGGAACCGCACCGGCTGCTGATCGTGCAGCGGGCGGGCGGCCACGGGGCGGGGGGGCCGTTTGGGTCCACGGGGCAGGGGCCCGATGAAGAGGTCCGGAGGGCTCGGGGTGGGGTGGGCGGGCGTGCCCTCACGCAGGACCCGGTCGAGGTAAGCCCGAGCAGCGGGCGGCAAGCGGCCTTCACCTCCTGTAGTACGCGCCGGGAGTACAAGGTCTGGAGAGCCCCATCCGCGGCGGCGTCAGGGGATCAGCCAGTCTCCCGGTCGTAGTCAGGAGGTCTCCGACCCTGGTGGCTTCTGCCAGGACCAACCTCTGGCGCACCGCGGGGGACTCCGCCACCTGCACACGGAGCTGAGGGTTGTGTAGGAGGGGCTCCCCGAGGAGATCTGCCCCCTGTGGTTGCCCCATGTACTATTGGGTTATCCGGGAGAGGGGCGGCGGAAGCCCGCCCCATGCTAACGGATCCCCCCCCAGCCTAAGGGGAGGATCCACAGGGCCACGGAAACCCACTAAGTGCGGGGGACAACTAATAAAAGAACAGGGACAGGAGTGAGGTCAAAGGGTCATAAGGAGGGAGCCTGATGGGGACACCGAGCAGAGAACCCCGGACAGCGCCCACTGCTCCTCGAAGGCGTCAAGGGAGCCAGCGGACGCCGCCCAGAGGAACTCCGCCCGGAGACGTGAGCGGACGAGGGATCGGAAACAAGCCCCACAGTCGCAGGAGTCTCCGTCGGCCAACCTCCTCTCCCTGGTCGCGTGGATGGCCTTTTTAGCCAGGGCGAGGAGGAGGTTGACCAGGAGGTCCCGCGACTTTGTGGGGCCACGGATAGGAGTGCATGGATAAGGAGGTGGGGAAAAGTGCAGCCAGAAACGTAACAGAATGTCGGTGAGGAGCCGGTATAGGGGCTGCAACCTGGCGCACTCTAGGTAAACATGCGCCAGGGTCTCCCTCACGCCGCAGAAGGGGCAGGTGTCCGGGACAGGGGTGAACCGCGCCAAGTACACGCCCGTGCTGACGGCCCGTGAAGGAGCCGCCAGCTGATATCCCGGCGGGCCTCGGGACCAGGGTGGAGTACAGGCTGGCCCACGGGGCTCCTCACCCTCCACAGGTGGCAAGAGGTCCCGCCACTTGGTGTCGGGGCGGGACACGAGGTGAGAAGTGAACGGTATGGAGCACGGCGCGTAGAGTTGTTCCCTTGGCGCGGTTTGAAGCGGACCGGCTGCAGATCGTGCAGCCGGCTGGCGGAGAAGGCGGGGGGCGTTGGGTCCACGGGGCAGGGGCCCGATGAAGAGGTCCGGAGGGCTCGGGGTGGGGTGGGCGGGCGTGCCCTCACGCAGGACCCGGTCGAGGTAAGCCCGAGCAGCGGCGGCAAGCGGCCTTCACCTCCTGTAGTGCGCCGGGAGTACAAGGTCTGGAGAGCCCCATCCGCCGGCGGCGTCAGGGGATCCAGCCAGTCTCCCCGGTCGTAGTCCAGGAGGTCTCCGACCCTGGTGGCTTCTGCCAGGACCAACCTCTGGCGCACCGCGGGGGACTCCGCCACCTGCACACGGAGCTGAGGGTTGTGTAGGAGGGGCTCCCCGAGGAGATCTGCCCCCTGTGGTTGCCCCATGTACTATTGGGTTATCTGGGAGAGGGGGCGGGCGGAAGCCCGCCCCATGCTAACGGATCCGCCCCCCAGCCTAAGGGGAGGATCCACAGGGCCACGGAAACCCACTAAGTGCGGGGGACAACTAATAAAAGAACAGGGACAGGAGTGAGGTCAAAGGGTCAGAAGGAGGGAGCCTGATGGGGATACCGAGCAGAGAACCCCGGACAGCGCCCACTGCTCCTCGAAGGCGTCAAGGGAGCCAGCGGACGCCGCCCAGAGGAACTCCGCCCGGAGACGTGAGCGGACAAGGGACCGGAAACAAGCCCCACAGTCGCAGGAGTCTCCGTCGGCCAACCTCCTCTCCCTGGTCGCGTGGATGGCCTTTTTAGCCAGGGCGAGGAGGAGGTTGACCAGGAGGTCCCGCGACTTTGTGGGGCCACGGATAGGGAGTGCATGGATAAGGAGGTGGGGGGAAAAGTGCAACCAGAAACGCAAGAGGATATTAGTGAGGAGCCGGTATAGGGGCTGCAACCTGGCGCACTCTAGGTAAACATGCGCCAGGGTCTCCCTCACGCCGCAGAAGGGGCAGGTGTCCGGGACAGGGGTGAACCGCGCCAAGTACACGCCCGTGCTCACGGCCCCGTGAAGGAGCCGCCAGCTGATATCCCCGGCGGGCCTCGGAACCAGGGTGGAGTACAGGCTGGCCCACCGGGGCTCCTCACCCTCCACAGGTGGCAAGAGGTCCCGCCACTTGGTGTCGGGGCGGGACACGAGGGTGAGGAAGTGAACGGTATGGAGCACGAGCGCGTAGAGCTGTTTCCTTGGCGCGGTTTGGAAACGGACCGGCTGCAGATCGTGCAGCCGGCTGGCGGAGAAGGCGGGGCGGTCGGGTCCACGGGCAGGGGCCCGATGAAGAGGTCCGGAGGGCTCGGGGTGGGGTGGGCGGGCGTGCCCTCACGCAGGACCCGGTCGAGGTAAACCCGAGCAGCGGGCGGCAAAGCGGCCTTCACCTCCTGTAGTACGCGCCGGGAGTACAAGGTCTGGAGAGCCCCATCCGCCGGCGGCGTCAGGGGATCCAGCCAGTCTCCCGGTCGTAGTCCAGGAGGTCTCCGACCCTGGTGGCTTCTGCCAGGACCAACCTCTGGCACACCGCGGGACTCCGCCACCTGCACACGGAGCTGAGGTTGTGTAGGAGGGCTCCCGAGAGATCTGCCCCTGTGGTTGCCCCATGTACTATTGGGTTATCCGGGAGAGGGGCGGGCGGAAGCCCGCCCCATGCTGGATCCCCAGCCTAAGGGAGGATCCACAGGGCCACGGAAACCCACTAAGTGCGGGGACAACTAATAAAGAACAGGGGCAGGAGTGAGGTCAAAGGGTCATAAGGAGGGAGCCTGATGGGGACACCGAGCAGAGAACCCGGACAGCGCCCACTGCTCCTCGAAGGCGTCAAGGGAGCCAGCGGACGCCGCCCAGAGGAACTCCGCCGGAGACGTGAGCGGACAAGGGACCGGAAACAAGCCCCACAGTCGCAGGAGTCTCCGTCGGCCAACCTCCTCTCCTGGTCGCGTGGATGGCCTTTAGCCAGGGCGAGGAGGAGGTTGATCAGGAGGTCCCGCGACTTTGTGGGGCCACGGATAGGGAGTGCATGGATAAGGAGGTGGGGGGAAAAGTGCAACCAGAAACGCAAGAGGATATTAGTGAGGAGCCGATATAGGGGCTGCAACCTGGCGCACTCTAGGTAAACATGCGCCAGGGTCTCCCTCACGCCGCAGAAGGGGCAGGTGTCCGGGACAGGGGTGAACCGCGCCAAGTACACGCCCGTGCTCACGGCCCGTGAAGGAGCCGCCAGCTGATATCCCGGCGGGCCTCGGGACCAGGGTGGAGTACAGGCTGGCCCACGGGCTCCTCACCCTCCACAGGTGGCAGAGGTCCCGCCACTTGGTGTCGGGGCGGGACACGAGGTGAGGAAGTGAACGGTATGGAGCACGGCGCGTAGAGTTGTTTCCGTGGCGCGGTTCGGGAACGGACCGGCTTCAGATAGTGCAGCCGGCTGGCGGAGAAGGGGCGGGGGGGCCGGTCGGGTCCACGGGACAGGGGCCCGATGACGAGGTCCGGAGGGCTCGGGGGGGGGGGTGGGCGGGCGTGCCCTCACGCAGGACCCGGTCGAGGTAAGCCCGAGCAGCGGCGGCAAGCGGCCTTCACCTCCTGTAGTACGCGCCGGGAGTACAAGGTCTGAGAGCCCCATCCGCCGCGGCGTCAGGATCCAGCCAGTCTCCCCGGTCGTAGTCCAGGAGGTCTCCGACCCTGGTGGCTTCTGCCAGGACCAACCTCTGGCGCACCGCGGGGGACTCCGCCACCTGCACACGGAGCTGAGGGTTGTGTAGGAGGGGCTCCCCGAGGAGATCTGCCCCCTGTGGTTGCCCCATGTACTATTGGGTTATCCGGGAGAGGGGGCGGGCGGAAGCCCGCCCCATGCTAACGGATCCCAGCCTAAGGGAGGATCCACAGGGCCACGGAAACCCACTAAGTGCGGGGACAACTAATAAAGAACAGGGGCAGGAGTGAGGTCAAAGGGTCAGAAGGAGGGAGCCTGATGGGGACACCGAGCAGAGAACCCCGGACAGCGCCCACTGCTCCTCGAAGGCGTCAAGGGAGCCAGCGGACGCCGCCCAGAGGAACTCCGCCCGGAGACGTGAGCGGACAAGGGACCGGAAACAAGCCCCACAGTCGCAGGAGTCTCCGTCGGCCAACCTCCTCTCCCTGGTCGCGTGGATGGCCTTTTTAGCCAGGGCGAGGAGGAGGTTGACCAGGAGGTCCCGCGACTTTGTGGGGCCACGGATAGGGAGTGCATGGATAAGGAGGTGGGGGGAAAAGTGCAACCAGAAACGCAAGAGGATATTAGTGAGGAGCCGGTATAGGGGCTGCAACCTGGCGCACTCTAGGTAAACATGCGCCAGGGTCTCCCTCACGCCGCAGAAGGGGCAGGTGTCCGGGACAGGGGTGAACCGCGCCAAGTACACGCCCGTGCTCACGGCCCCGTGAAGGAGCCGCCAGCTGATATCCCCGGCGGGCCTCGGGACCAGGGTGGAGTACAGGCTGGCCCACCGGGCTCCTCACCCTCCACAGGTGGCAAGAGGTCCCGCCACTTGGTGTCGGGGCGGGACACGTGGGTGTGGAAGTTAAGGGTATGGAGCACGAGCGCGTAGTGTTGTTCCCTTGGCGCGGTTTGGAAACGGACCGGCTGCAGATCGTGCAGCCGGCTGGCGGAGAAGGGGCGGGGGGGCCGGTCGGGTCCACGGGGCAGGGGCCCGATGAAGAGGTCCGGAGGGCTCGGGGTGGGGGGTGGGCGGGGCGTGCCCGCACGCAGGACCCGGTCGAGGTAAGCCCGAGCAGCGGCGGCAGCGGCCTTCACCTCCTGTAGTGCGCGCCGGGAGTACAAGGTCTGGAGAGCCCCATCCGCCGGCGGCGTCAGGGGATCCAGCCAGTCTCCCCGGTCGTAGTCCAGGAGGTCTCCGACCCTGGTGGCTTCTGCCAGGACCAACCTCTGGCGCACCGCGGGGGACTCCGCCACCTGCACACGGAGCTGAGGGTTGTGTAGGAGGGGCTCCCCGAGGAGATCTGCCCCCTGTGGTTGCCCCATGTACTATTGGGTTATCCGGGAGAGGGGCGGGGAAGCCCGCCCATGCTAACGGATCCCCAGCCTAAGGGAGGATCCACAGGGCCACGGAAACCCACTAAGTGCGGGGACAACTAATAAAAGAACAGGGGCAGGAGTGAGGTCAAAGGGTCAGAAGGAGGGAGCCTGATGGGGACACCGAGCAGAGAACCCGGACAGCGCCCACTGCTCCTCGAGGCGTCAAAGGGAGCCAGCGGACGCCCAGAGGAACTCCGCCCGGAGACGTGAGCGGACAAGGGATCGGAAACAAGCCCCACAGTCGCAGGAGTCTCCGTCGGCCAACCTCCTCTCCTGGTCGCGTGGATGGCCTTTTAGCCAGGGCGAGGAGGAGGTTGACCAGGAGGTCCCGCGACTTTGTGGGGCCACGGATAGGGAGTGCATGGATAAGGAGGTGGGGGGAAAAGTGCAACCAGAAACGCAAGAGGATATTAGTGAGGAGCCGGTATAGGGGCTGCAACCTGGCGCACTCTAGGTAAACATGCGCCAGGGTCTCCTTCACGCCGCAGAAGGGGCAGGTGTCCGGGACAGGGGTGAACCGCGCCAAGTACACGCCCGTGCTCACGGCCCCGTGAAGGAGCCGCCAGCTGATATCCCGGCGGGCCTCGGGACCAGGGTGGAGTACAGGCTGGCCCACGGGCTCCTCACCCTCCACAGGTGGCAAGAGGTCCCGCCACTTGGTGTCGGGGCGGGACACGATGGTGAGAAGTGAACGGTATGGAGCACGGCGCGTAGAGTTGTTTCCTTGGCGCGGTTTGGAAAGCGGACCGGCTGCAGATCGTGCAGCCGGCTGGCGGAGAAGGGGCGGGGGCGGTCGGGTCCACGGGACAGGGGCCCGATGAAGAGGTCCGGAGGGCTCGGGGTGGGGTGGGCGGGCGTGCCCTCACGCAGGACCCGGTCGAGGTAAGCCCGAGCAGCGGCGGCAAGCGGCCTTCACCTCCTGTAGTACGCGCCGGGAGTACAAGGTCTGGAGCCCCATCCGCCGAGCGAGCGTCAGGGGATCCAGCCAGTCTCCCCGGTCGTAGTCCAGGAGGTCTCCGACCCTGGTGGCTTCTGCCAGGACCAACCTCTGGCGCACCGCGGGGGACTCCGCCACCTGCACACGGAGCTGAGGGTTGTGTAGGAGGGCTCCCGAGGAGATCTGCCCCTGTGGTTGCCCCATGTACTATTGGGTTATCCGGGAGAGGGGCGGGCGAAGCCCGCCCCATGCTAACGGATCCCCAGCCTAAGGGAGGATCCACAGGGCCACGGAAACCCACTAAGTGCGGGGACAACTAATAAAAGAACAGGGACAGGAGTGAGGTCAAAGGGTCATAAGGAGGAGCCTGATGGGGACACCGAGCAGAGAACCCGGACAGCGCCCACTGCTCCTCGGGCGTCAAGGGAGCCAGCGGACGCCGCCCAGAGGAACTCCGCCCGGAGACGTGAGCGGACGAGGGATCGGAAACAAGCCCCACAGTCGCAGGAGTCTCCGTCGGCCAACCTCCTCTCCCTGGTCGCGTGGATGGCCTTTTAGCCAGGGCGAGGAGGAGGTTGACCAGGAGATCCCGCGACTTTGTGGGGCCACGGATAGGAGCGCATGGATAAGGAGGTGGGAAAAGTGCAGCCAGAAACGTAACAGAATGTCGGTGAGGAGCGGTATAGGGGCTGCAACCTGGCGCACTCTAGGTAAACATGCGCCAGGGTCTCCTCACGCCGCAGAAGGGGCAGGTGTCCGGGACAGGGGTGAACCGCCAAGTACACGCCCGTGCTCACGGCCCGTGAAGGAGCCGCCAGCTGATATCCCCGGCGGGCCTCGGGACCAGGGTGGAGTACAGGCTGGCCCACCGGGGCTCCTCACCCTCCACAGGTGGCAAGAGGTCCCGCCACTTGGTGTCGGGGCGGGACACGAGGGTGAGGAAGTGAACGGTATGGAGCACGAGCGCGTAGAGTTGTTTCCTTGGCGCGGTTCGGAAACGGACCGGCTTCAGATAGTGCAGCCGGCTGGCGGAGAAGGGGCGGGGGGGCCGGTCGGGTCCACGGGACAGGGGCCCGATGAAGAGGTCCGGAGGGCTCGGGGGGGGGGGTGGGCGCGGCGTGCCCTCCCGCAGGACCCGGTCGAGGTAAGCCCGAGCAGCGGGCGGCAGCGGCCTTCACCTCCTGTAGTGCGCCGGGAGTACAAGGTCTGGAGAGCCCCATCCGCCGAGCGGCGTCAGGATCCAGCCAGTCTCCCGGTCGTAGTCCAGGAGGTCTCCGACCCTGGTGGCTTCTGCCAGGACCAACCTCTGGCGCACGCGGGGACTCCGCCACCTGCACACGGAGCTGAGGTTGTGTAGGAGGGCTCCCGAGGAGATCTGCCCCTGTGGTTGCCCCATGTACTATTGGGTTATCCGGGAGAGGCGGCGGAAGCCCGCCCCATGCTAACGGATCCCCCCCCCAGCCTACGGGGAGGATCCACAGGGCCACGGAAACCCACTAAGTGCGGGGGACAACTAATAAAAGTACAGGGGCAGGAGTGAGGTCAAAGGGTCAGAAGGAGGAGCCTGATGGGGACACCGAGCAGAGAACCGGACAGCGCCCACTGCTCCTCGAGGCGTCAAGGGAGCCAGCGGACGCCGCCCAGAGGAACTCCGCCCGGAGGCGTGAGCGGACAAGGACCGGAAACAAGCCCCACAGTCGCAGGAGTCTCCGTCGGCCAACCTCCTCTCCTGGTCGCGTGGATGGCCTTTTAGCCAGGCGAGGAGGAGGTTGACCAAGAGGTCCTGGGGCTTTGTGGGGCAATGGATAGGGAGTGCGTAGATAAGGAGGTGAGGGGGAAAGTGCAACCAAAAACGTAACAGGATATCCAAGAGGAGCCGGAATAGGGGCTGCAACTTGGTGCATTGCAGGTAAACGTGCACCAGGGTCTCCCTCACGCCGCAGAAGGGCAGGTGTCCGGGATGAGGTGAACCACGCCAAGTACACGCTTGTGCTCACAGCCCCGTGAAGGAGCTGCCAACCGATATCCCTGGTGGGCCTTGGAACCAGCATGGAGTACAGGCTGGCCCACCGGGGCTCCTCACCCTCTAGAGGTGCCAGGAGGTCCCACCACTTTGTGTCAGGGTGGGACGCGAGGTGAGAAGTGAACGGTATGGAGCACGGCGCGTAGAGTTGTTTCCTTGGCGCGGTTTGGAAAGCGGACCGGCTGCAGATCGTGCAGCCGGCTGGCGGAGAAGGCGGGGGCCGGTCGGGTCCACGGGACAGAGGCCCGATGAAGAGGTCCGGAGGGCTCGGGGTGGGGTGGGCGGGCGTGCCCTCACGCAGGACCCGGTCGAGGTAAGCCCGAGCAGCGGGCGGCAAAGCGGCCTTCACCTCCTGTAGTACGCGCCGGGGAGTACAAGGTCTGGAGAGCCCCATCCGCCGAGCGAGCGTCAGGGGATCCAGCCAGTCTCCCCGGTCGTAGTCCAGGAGGTCTCCGACCCTGGTGGCTTCTGCCAGGACCAACCTCTGGCGCACCGCGGGGGACTCCGCCACCTGCACACGGAGCTGAGGGTTGTGTAGGAGGGGCTCCCCGAGGAGATCTGCCCCCTGTGGTTGCCCCATGTACTATTGGGTTATCCGGGAGAGAGGCGGGGCGGAAGCCCGCCCATGCTAACGGATCCCCAGCCTAAGGGAGGATCCACAGGGCCACGGAAACCCACTAAGTGCGGGGACAACTAATAAAGAACAGGGACAGGAGTGAGGTCAAAGGGTCATAAAGAGGGAGCCTGATGGGGACACCGAGCAGAGAACCCCGGACAGCGCCCACTGCTCCTCGAAGGCGTCAAGGGAGCCAGCGGACGCCGCCCAGAGGAACTCCGCCCGGAGACGTGAGCGGACGAGGGATCGGAAACAAGCCCCACAGTCGCAGGAGTCTCCGTCGGCCAACCTCCTCTCCCTGGTCGCGTGGATGGCCTTTTTAGCCAGGGCGAGGAGGAGGTTGACCAGGAGATCCCGCGACTTTGTGGGGCCACGGATAGGGAGCGCATGGATAAGGAGGTGAGGGGAAAAGTGCAGCCAGAAACGTAACAGAATGTCGGTGAGGAGCCGGTATAGGGGCTGCAACCTGGCGCACTCTAGGTAAACATGCGCCAGGGTCTCCCTCACGCCGCAGAAGGGGCAGGTGTCCGGGACAGGGGTGAACCGCGCCAAGTACACGCCCGTGCTCACGGCCCCATGAAGGAGCCGCCAGCTGATATCCCCGGCGGGCCTCGGGACCAGGGTGGAGTACAGGCTGGCCCACCGGGGCTCCTCACCCTCCACAGGTGGCAAGAGGTCCCGCCACTTGGTGTCGGGGCGGGACACGAGGTGAGAAGTGAACGGTATGGAGCACGAGCGCGTAGAGTTGTTTCCTTGGCGCGGTTTGGAAACGGACCGGCTGCAGATCGTGCAGCCGGCTGGCGGAGAAGGGGCGGAGGGGCCGGTCGGGACCACGGGGCAGGAGCCCGATGAAGAGGTCCAGAGGGCTCGGGGTGGGGGGTGGGCGGGGCGTTCCCTCATGCAGGACCTGGTCAAGGTAAGCCCGAGCAGCGGGCGGCAAGCGGCCTTCACCTCCTGTAGTGCGCGCCGGGAGTACAAGGTCTGAGAGCCCCATCCGCCGCGGCGTCAGGATCCAGCCAGTCTCCCGGTCGTAGTCCAGGAGGTCTCCGACCCTGGTGGCTTCTGCCAGGACCAACCTCTGGCGCACGCGGGACTCCGCCACCTGCACACGGAGCTGAGGTTGTGTAGGAGGGCTCCCGAGGAGATCTGCCCCTGTGGTTGCCCCATGTACTATTGGGTTATCCGGGAGAGGGGGCGGGCGGAAGCCCGCCCCATGCTAACGGATCCCCCCCCAGCCTAAGGGGAGGATCCACAGGGCCACGGAAACCCACTAAGTGCGGGGGACAACTAATAAAAGAACAGGGACAGGAGTGAGGTCAAAGGGTCAGAAGGAGGGAGCCTGATGGGGACACCGAGCAGAGAACCCCGGACAGCGCCCACTGCTCCTCGAAGGCGTCAAGGGAGCCAGCGGACGCCGCCCAGAGGAACTCCGCCCGGAGACGTGAGCGGACGAGGACCGGAAACAAGCCCCACAGTCGCAGGAGTCTCCGTCGGCCAACCTCCTCTCCTGGTCGCGTGGATGGCCTTTTAGCCAGGGCGAGGAGGAGGTTGACCAGGAGATCCAGCGACTTTGTGGGGCCACGGATAGGGAGTGCATGGAGAAGGAGGTGAGGGGAAAAGTGCAGCCAGAAACGTAACAGAATGTCGGTGAGGAGCCGGTATAGGGGCTGCAACCTGGCGCACTCTAGGTAAACATGCGCCAGGGTCTCCCTCACGCCGCAGAAGGGGCAGGTGTCCGGGACAGGGGTGAACCGCGCCAAGTACGCCCGTGCTCACGGCCCCATGGAGGAGCCGCCAGCTGATATCCCGGCGGGCCTCGGGACCAGGGTGGAGTACAGGCTGGCCCACGGGCTCCTCACCCTCCACAGGTGGCAGAGGTCCCGCCACTTGGTGTCGGGCGGGACACGAGGGTGAGTAAGTGAACGGTTTGGAGCACGTGCGCGTAGTGTTGTTTCCTTGGCGCGGTTCGGAAACGGCCCGGCTTCAGATAGTGCAGCCGGCGGGCGGAGAAGGGGCGGGGGGGCCGGTCGGGTCCACGGGACAGGGGCCCGATGAAGAGGTCCGGAGGGCTCGGGGGGGGGGGTGGGCGGGGCGTGCCCTCACGCAGGACCCGGTCGAGGTCAGCCCGAGCAGCGGGCGGCACAGCGGCCTGCACCTCCGGTAGTACGCGCCGGGGAGTCCACGGTCTGGCGAGCCCCAGCCGCCGGCGGCGTCAGGATCCAGCCAGTCTCCCGGTCGTAGTCCAGGAGGTCTCCGACCCTGGTGGCTTCTGCCAGGACCAACCTCTGGCGCACCGCGAGTCTCCGCCACCTGCACACGGAGCTGAGGTTGTGTAGGAGGGCTCCCGAGGAGATCTGCCCCTGTGGTTGCCCCATGTACTATTGGGTTATCCGGGAGAGGGGCGGCGGAAGCCCGCCCCATGCTAACGGATCCCCAGCCTAAGGGAGGATCCACAGGGCCACGGAAACCCACTAAGTGCGGGGGACAACTAAGAAAAGAACAGGGGCAGGAGTGAGGTCAAAGGGTCAGAAGGAGGGAGCCTGATGGGGACACCGAGCAGAGAACCCCGGACAGCGCCCACTGCTCCTCGAAGGCGTCAAAGGGAGCCAGCGGACGCCGCCCAGAGGAACTCCGCCCGGAGACGTGAGCGGACAAGGGACCGAAACAAGCCCCACAGTCGCAGGAGTCTCCGTCGGCCAACCTCCTCTCCTGGTCGCGTGGATGGCCTTTTTAGCCAGGGCGAGGAGGAGGTTGACCAGGAGGTCCCGCGACTTTGTGGGGCCACGGATAGGGAGTGCATGGATAAGGAGGTGGGGGGAAAAGTGCAACCAGAAACGCAAGAGGATATTAGTGAGGAGCCGGTATAGGGGCTGCAACCTGGCGCACTCTAGGTAAACATGCGCCAGGGTCTCCTCACGCCGCAGAAGGGGCAGGTGTCCGGGACAGGGGTGAACCGCGCCAAGTACACGCCCGTGCTCACGGCCCCATGAAGGAGCCGCCAGCTGATATCCCCGGCGGGCCTCGGGACCAGGGTGGAGTACAGGCTGGCCCACCGGGGCTCCTCACCCTCCACAGGTGGCAAGAGGTCCCGCCACTTGGTGTCGGGGCGGGACACGAGGGTGAGGAAGTGAACGGTATGGAGCACGAGCGCGTAGAGTTGTTTCCTTGGCGCGGTTTGGAAACGGACCGGCTGCAGATCGTGCAGCCGGCTGGCGGAGAAGGGGCGGGGGGGCCGGTCGGGTCCACGGGACAGAGGCCCGATGAAGAGGTCCGGAGGGCTCGGGGTGGGGGGTGGGCGGGGCGTGCCCTCACGCAGGACCCGGTCGAGGTAAGCCCGAGCAGCGGGCGGCAAAGCGGCCTTCACCTCCTGTAGTACGCGCCGGGGAGTACAAGGTCTGGAGAGCCCCATCCGCCGAGCGAGCGTCAGGGGATCCAGCCAGTCTCCCCGGTCGTAGTCCAGGAGGTCTCCGACCCTGGTGGCTTCTGCCAGGACCAACCTCTGGCGCACCGCGGGGGACTCCGCCACCTGCACACGGAGCTGAGGGTTGTGTAGGAGGGGCTCCCCGAGGAGATCTGCCCCCTGTGGTTGCCCCATGTACTATTGGGTTATCCGGGAGAGGGGGCGGGCGGAAGCCCGCCCCATGCTAACGGATCCCCCCCCCAGCCTAAGGGGAGGATCCACAGGGCCACGGAAACCCACTAAGTGCGGGGGACAACTAATAAAAGAACAGGGACAGGAGTGAGGTCAAAGGGTCAGAAGGAGGGAGCCTGATGGGGACACCGAGCAGAGAACCCCGGACAGCGCCCACTGCTCCTCGGCGTCAAGGGAGCCAGCGGACGCCGCCCAGAGGAACTCCGCCCGGAGACGTGAGCGGACGAGGGATCGGAAACAAGCCCCACAGTCGCAGGAGTCTCCGTCGGCCAACCTCCTCTCCCTGGTCGCGTGGATGGCCTTTTAAACCAGGGCGAGGAGGAGGTTGACCAGGAGATCCCGCGACTTTGTGGGGCCACGGATAGGAGCGCATGGATAAGGAGGTGAGGAAAAGTGCAGCCAGAAACGTAACAGAATGTCGGTGAGGAGCCGGTATAGGGGCTGCAACCTGGCGCACTCTAGGTAAACCTGCGCCAGGGTCTCCTCACGCCGCAGAAGGGGCAGGTTTCGGGACAGGGTGAACCGCGCCAAGTACGCCCGTGCTCACGGCCCCATGAAGGAGCCGCCAGCTGATATCCCGGCGGGCCTCGTGACCCGGGTGGAGTACAGCCTGGCCCACCGGGCTCCTCACCCTCCACAGGTGGCAAGAGGTCCCGCCACTTGGTGTCGGGGCGGGACACGAGGTGAGGAAGTGAACGGTATGGAGCACGAGCGCGTAGAGTTGTTTCCTTGGCGCGGTTTGAAAGCGGACCGGCTGCAGATCGTGCAGCCGGCTGGCGGAGAAGGGGCGGGGCGGTCGGGTCCACGGGGCAGGGGCCCGATGAAGAGGTCCGGAGGGCTCGGGGTGGGGTGGGCGGGCGTGCCCTCACGCAGGACCCGGTCGAGGTAAGCCCGAGCAGCGGGCGGCAAGCAGCCTTCACCTCCTGTAGTACGCGCCGGGAGTACAAGGTCTGGAGAGCCCCATCCGCCGGCGGCGTCAGGGGATCCAGCCAGTCTCCCGGTCGTAGTCCAGGAGGTCTCCGACCCTGGTGGCTTCTGCCAGGACCAACCTCTGGCGCACCGCGAGGACTCCGCCACCTGCACACGGAGCTGAGGTTGTGTAGGAGGGCTCCCGAGGAGATCTGCCCCTGTGGTTGCCCCATGTACTATTGGGTTATCCGGGAGAGGCGGGCGGAAGCCCGCCCCATGCTAACGGATCCCAGCCTAAGGGGAGGATCCACAGGGCCACGGAAACCCACTAAGTGCGGGGACAGCTAATAAAAGAACAGGGACAGGAGTGAGGTCAAAGGGTCAGAAGGAGGAGCCTGATGGGGACACCGAGCAGAGAACCCGGACAGCGCCCACTGCTCCTCGAAGGCGTCAAGGAGCCAGCGGACGCCGCCCAGAGGAACTCCGCCGGAGGCGTGAGCGGACGAGGACCGGAAACAAGCCCCACAGTCGCAGGAGTCTCCGTCGGCCAACCTCCTCTCCTGGTCGCGTGGATGGCCTTTTTAGCCAGGGCGAGGAGGAGGTTGACCAGGAGATCCCGCGACTTTGTGGGGCCACGGATAGGAGCGCATGGATAAGGAGGTGAGGGAAAAGTGCAGCCAGAAACGTAACAGAATGTCGGTGAGGAGCCGGTATAGGGGCTGCAACCTGGCGCACTCTAGGTAAACATGCGCCAGGGTCTCCCTCACGCCGCAGAAGGGGCAGGTGTCGGGACAGGGTGAACCGCGCCAAGTACACGCCCGTGCTCACGGCCCCATGAAGGAGCCGCCAGCTGATATCCCGGCGGGCCTCGGGACCAGGGTGGAGTACAGGCTGGCCCACGGGCTCCTCACCCTCCACAGGTGGCAAGAGGTCCCGCCACTTGGTGTCGGGCGGGACACGAGGTGAGGAAGTGAACGGTATGGAGCACGCGCGTAGAGTTGTTTCCTTGGCGCGGTTTGGAAAGCGGACCGGCTGCAGATCGTGCAGCCGGCTGGCGGAGAAGGGGCGGGGGCGGTCGGGTCCACGGGGCAGGGGCCCGATGAAGAGGTCCGGAGGGCTCGGGGTGGGGTGGGCGGGCGTGCCCTCACGCAGGACCCGGTCGAGGTAAGCCCGAGCAGCGGGCGGCAAGCGGCCTTCACCTCCTGTAGTACGCGCCGGGAGTACAAGGTCTGGAGAGCCCCATCCGCCGAGCGGCGTCAGGATCCAGCCAGTCTCCCGGTCGTAGTCCAGGAGGTCTCCGACCCTGGTGGCATCTGCCAGGACCAACCTCTGGCGCACCGCGGGGACTCCGCCACCTGCACACGGAGCTGAGGTTGTGTGGAGGGCTCCCCGAGGAGATCTGCCCCCTGTGGTTGCCCCATGTACTATTGGGTAATCCGGGAGAGGGGGCGGGCGGAAGCCCGCCCCATGCTAACGGATCCCCCCCCCAGCCTAAGGGGAGGATCCACAGGGCCACGGAAACCCACTAAGTGCGGGGACAACTAATAAAAGAACAGGGCAGGAGTGAGGTCAAAGGGTCAGAAGGAGGAGCCTGATGGGGACACCGAGCAGAGAACCCCGGACAGCGCCCACTGCTCCTCGAAGGCGTTAAGGGAGCCAGCGGACGCCGCCCAGAGGAACTCCGCCCGGAGACGTGAGCGGACAAGGGACCGGAAACAAGCCCCACAGTCGCAGGAGTCTCCGTCGGCCAACCTCCTCTCCCTGGTCGCGTGGATGGCCTTTTAGCCAGGGCGAGGAGGAGGTTGACCAGGAGTTCCCGCGACTTTGTGGGGCCACGGATAGGAGTGCATGGATAAGGAGGTGGGGGAAAAGTGCAGCCAGAAACGTAAGAGGATATTAGGTGAGGAGCCGGTATAGGGGCTGCAACCTGGCGCACTCTAGGTAAACATGCGCCAGGGTCTCCCTCACGCCGCAGAAGGGGCAGGTGTCCGGGACAGGGGTGAACCGCGCCAAGTACACGCCCGTGCTCACGGCCCGTGAAGGAGCCGCCAGCTGATATCCCGGCGGGCCTCGGGACCAGGGTGGAGTACAGGCTGGCCCACGGGCTCCTCACCCTCCACAGGTGGCAGAGGTCCCGCCACTTGGTGTCGGGGCGGGACGAGGTGAGAAGTGAACGGTATGGAGCACGAGCGCGTAGAGTTGTTTCCTTGGCGGTTTGGAAACGGACCGGCGGCAGATCGTGCCGCCGGCGGGCGGGGAAGGGGCGGGGGGGCCGGGCGGGGCCAGGGGGCAGGGGCCCGCTGAAGGGGTGCGGAGGGCGCGGGGGGGGGGGTGGGCGGGGCGTGCCCTCACGCAGGACCCGGTCGAGGTAAGCCCGAGCAGCGGGCGGCAGCGGCCTTCACCTCCTGTAGTGCGCGCCGGGAGTACAAGGTCTGGAGAGCCCCATCCGCCGGCGGCGTCAGGATCCAGCCAGTCTCCCGGTCGTAGTCCAGGAGGTCTCCGACCCTGGTGGCTTCTGCCAGGACCAACCTCTGGCGCACCGGGACTCCGCCACCTGCACACGGAGCTGAGGTTGTGTAGGAGGGCTCCCGAGGAGATCTGCCCCCTGTGGTTGCCCCATGTACTATTGGGTTATCCGGGAGAGGGGGCGGGCGGAAGCCCGCCCCATGCTAACGGATCCCCCCCCAGCCTAAGGGGAGGATCCACAGGGCCACGGAAACCCACTAAGTGCGGGGGACAACTAATAAAAGAACAGGGACAGGAGTGAGGTCAAAGGGTCATAAAGAGGGAGCCTGATGGGGACACCGAGCAGAGAACCCCGGACAGCGCCCACTGCTCCTCGAAGGCGTCAAGGGAGCCAGCGGACGCCGCCCAGAGGAACTCCGCCCGGAGACGTGAGCGGACGAGGGATCGGAAACAAGCCCCACAGTCGCAGGAGTCTCCGTCGGCCAACCTCCTCTCCCTGGTCGCGTGGATGGCCTTTTTAGCCAGGGCGAGGAGGAGGTTGACCAGGAGATCCCGCGACTTTGTGGGGCCACGGATAGGGAGCGCATGGATAAGGAGGTGAGGGGAAAAGTGCAGCCAGAAACGTAACAGAATGTCGGTGAGGAGCCGGTATAGGGGCTGCAACCTGGCGCACTCTAGGTAAACATGCGCCAGGGTCTCCCTCACGCCGCAGAAGGGGCAGGTTTCCGGGACAGGGGTGAACCGCGCCAAGTACACGCCCGTGCTCACGGCCCCATGAAGGAGCCGCCAGCTGATATCCCCGGCGGGCCTCGGGACCAGGGTGGAGTACAGGCTGGCCCACCGGGGCTCCTCACCCTCCACAGGTGGCAAGAGGTCCCGCCACTTGGTGTCGGGGCGGGACACGAGGGTGAGGAAGTGAACGGTATGGAGCACGAGCGTGTAGAGTTGTTTCCTTGGCGCGGTTTGGAAACGGACCGGCTGCAGATCGTGCAGCCGGCTGGCGGAGAAGGGGCGGGGGGGCCGGGTCCACGGGGCAGGGGCCCGATGAAGAGGTCGGAGGGCTCGGGGTGGGGTGGGCGGGCGTGCCCTCACGCAGGACCCGGTCGAGGTAAGCCCGAGCAGCGGGCGGCAAGCGGCCTTCACCTCCTGTAGTGCGCCGGGAGTACAAGGTCTGGAGAGCCCCATCCGCCGGCGGCGTCAGGATCCAGCCAGTCTCCCGGTCGTAGTCCAGGAGGTCTCCGACCCTGGTGGCTTCTGCCAGGACCAACCTCTGGCGCACCGCGGGACTCCGCCACCTGCACACGGAGCTGAGGGTTGTGTAGGAGGGCTCCCGAGGAGATCTGCCCCTGTGGTTGCCCCATGTACTATTGGGTTATCCGGGAGAGGGGCGGCGGAAGCCCGCCCCATGCTAACGGATCCCAGCCTAAGGGAGGATCCACAGGGCCACGGAAACCCACTAAGTGCGGGGACAACTAATAAAAGAACAGGGACAGGAGTGAGGTCAAAGGGTCAGAAGGAGGAGCCTGATGGGGACACCGAGCAGAGAACCCGGACAGCGCCCACTGCTCCTCGGCGTCAAGGGAGCCAGCGGACGCCGCCCAGAGGAACTCCGCCCGGAGACGTGAGCGGACGAGGACCGGAAACAAGCCCCACAGTCGCAGGAGTCTCCGTCGGCCAACCTCCTCTCCTGGTCGCGTGGATGGCCTTTTAGCCAGGGCGAGGAGGAGGTTGACCAGGAGATCCCGCGACTTTGTGGGGCCACGGATAGGAGCGCATGGATAAGGAGGTGAGGAAAAGTGCAGCCAGAAACGTAACAGAATGTCGGTGAGGAGCCGGTATAGGGGCTGCAACCTGGCGCACTCTAGGTAAACATGCGCCAGGGTCTCCCTCACGCCGCAGAAGGGGCAGGTGTCCGGGACAGGGGTGAACCGCGCCAAGTACACGCCCGTGCTCACGGCCCCATGAAGGAGCCGCCAGCTGATATCCCCGGCGGGCCTCGGGACCAGGGTGGAGTACAGGCTGGCCCACGCTCCTCACCCTCCACAGGTGGCAGAGGTCCCGCCACTTGGTGTCGGGGCGGGACACGAGGTGAGGATGTGAAGGGTTGGGAGCACGCGCGCGTAGTGTTGTTTCCTTGGCGCGGTTGGGAAACGGACCGGCTGCAGATCGTGCAGCCGGCTGGCGGAGACGGGGCGGGGGGGCCGGTCGGGTCCACGGGGCAGGGGCCCGATGAAGAGGTCCGGAGGGCTCGGGGTGGGGGGGTGGGCGGGGCGTGCCCTCACGCAGGACCCGGTCGAGGTAAGCCCGAGCAGCGGGCGGCAAAGCGGCCTTCACCTCCTGTAGTACGCGCCGGGGAGTACAAGGTCTGGAGAGCCCCATCCGCCGAGCGAGCGTCAGGGGATCCAGCCAGTCTCCCCGGTCGTAGTCAGGAGGTCTCCGACCCTGGTGGCTTCTGCCAGGACCAACCTCTGGCGCACCGCGGGGACTCCGCCACCTGCACACGGAGCTGAGGTTGTGTAGGAGGGCTCCCGAGGAGATCTGCCCCTGTGGTTGCCCCATGTACTATTGGGTTATCCGGGAGAGGGGCGGCGGAAGCCCGCCCCATGCTAACGGATCCCAGCCTAAGGGAGGATCCACAGGGCCACGGAAACCCACTAAGTGCGGGGACAACTAATAAAAGAACAGGGACAGGAGTGAGGTCAAAGGGTCAGAAGGAGGAGCCTGATGGGGACACCGAGCAGAGAACCCGGACAGCGCCCACTGCTCCTCGAAGGCGTCAAGGAGCCAGCGGGCCGCCCAGAGGAACTCCGCCCGGAGACGTGAGCGGACGAGGACCGGAAACAAGCCCCACAGTCGCAGGAGTCTCCGTCGGCCAACCTCCTCTCCTGGTCGCGTGGATGGCCTTTTTAGCCAGGCGAGGAGGAGGTTGACCAGGAGATCCCGCGACTTTGTGGGGCCACGGATAGGAGCGCATGGATAAGGAGGTGAGGAAAAGTGCAGCCAGAAACGTAACAGAATGTCGGTGAGGAGCCGGTATAGGGGCTGCAACCTGGCGCACTCTAGGTAAACATGCGCCAGGGTCTCCCTCACGCCGCAGAAGGGCAGGTGTCGGGACAGGGGTGAACGCGCCAAGTACACGCCCGTGCTCACGGCCCCATGAAGGAGCCGCCAGCTGATATCCCGGGCCTCGGGACCAGGGTGGAGTACAGGCTGGCCCACGGGGCTCCTCACCCTCCACAGGTGGCAAGAGGTCCCGCCACTTGGTGTCGGGGCGGGACACGAGGTGAGGAAGTGAACGGTATGGAGCACGAGCGCGTAGAGTTGTTTCCTTGGCGCGGTTTGGAAACGGACCGGCTGCAGATCGTGCAGCCGGCTGGCGGAGAAGGGGCGGGGGGGCCGGTCGGGTCCACGGGGCAGGGGCCCGATGAAGAGGTCCGGAGGGCTCGGGGTGGGGGGTGGGCGGGGCGTGCCCTCACGCAGGACCCGGTCGAGGTAAGCCCGAGCAGCGGGCGGCAAAGCGGCCTTCACCTCCTGTAGTACGCGCCGGGGAGTACAAGGTCTGGAGAGCCCCATCCGCCGGCGGCGTCAGGGGATCCAGCCAGTCTCCCGGTCGTAGTCCAGGAGGTCTCCGACCCTGGTGGCATCTGCCAGGACCAACCTCTGGCGCACCGCGGGACTCCGCCACCTGCACACGGAGCTGAGGTTGTGTAGGAGGGCTCCCGAGGAGATCTGCCCCCTGTGGTTGCCCCATGTACTATTGGGTAATCCGGGAGAGGGGGCGGGCGGAAGCCCGCCCCATGCTAACGGATCCCCCCCCCAGCCTAAGGGGAGGATCCACAGGGCCACGGAAACCCACTAAGTGCGGGGGACAACTAATAAAAGAACAGGGGCAGGAGTGAGGTCAAAGGGTCAGAAGGAGGGAGCCTGATGGGGACACCGAGCAGAGAACCCCGGACAGCGCCCACTGCTCCTCGAAGGCGTTAAGGGAGCCAGCGGACGCCGCCCAGAGGAACTCCGCCCGGAGACGTGAGCGGACAAGGGACCGGAAACAAGCCCCACAGTCGCAGGAGTCTCCGTCGGCCAACCTCCTCTCCTGGTCGCGTGGATGGCCTTTTTAGCCAGGGCGAGGAGGAGGTTGACCAGGAGGTCCCGCGACTTTGTGGGGCCACGGATAGGGAGTGCATGGATAAGGAGGTGGGGAAAAGTGCAGCCAGAAACGCAAGAGGATATTAGTGAGGAGCCGGTATAGGGGCTGCAACCTGGCGCACTCTAGGTAAACATGCGCCAGGGTCTCCTCACGCCGCAGAAGGGGCAGGTGTCCGGGACAGGGTGAACCGCGCCAAGTACACGCCCGTGCTCACGGCCCCGTGAAGGAGCCGCCAGCTGATATCCCGGCGGGCCTCGGGACCAGGGTGGAGTACAGGCTGGCCCACGGGCTCCTCACCCTCCACAGGTGGCAGAGGTCCCGCCACTTGGTGTCGGGGCGGGACACGAGGTGAGGAAGTGAACGGTATGGAGCACGGCGCGTAGAGTTGTTTCCTTGGCGCGGTTTGAAACGGACCGGCTGCAGATTGTGCCGCCGGCTGGCGGAGAAGGGGCGGGGGGGCCGGTCGGGTCCACGGGGCAGGGGCCCGATGAAGAGGTCCGGAGGGCTCGGGGTGGGGGGTGGGCGGGGCGTGCCCTCACGCAGGACCCGGTCGAGGTAAGCCCGAGCAGCGGGCGGCAAAGCGGCCTTCACCTCCTGTAGTACGCGCCGGGGAGTACAAGGTCTGGAGAGCCCCATCCGCCGAGCGAGCGTCAGGGGATCCAGCCAGTCTCCCCGGTCGTAGTCCAGGAGGTCTCCGACCCTGGTGGCTTCTGCCAGGACCAACCTCTGGCGCACCGCGGGGGACTCCGCCACCTGCACACGGAGCTGAGGGTTGTGTAGGAGGGGCTCCCCGAGGAGATCTGCCCCCTGTGGTTGCCCCATGTACTATTGGGTTATCCGGGAGAGGGGGCGGGCGGAAGCCCGCCCCATGCTAACGGATCCCCCCCCAGCCTAAGGGGAGGATCCACAGGGCCACGGAAACCCACTAAGTGCGGGGGACAACTAATAAAAGAACAGGGACAGGAGTGAGGTCAAAGGGTCATAAAGAGGGAGCCTGATGGGGACACCGAGCAGAGAACCCCGGACAGCGCCCACTGCTCCTCGAAGGCGTCAAGGGAGCCAGCGGACGCCGCCCAGAGGAACTCCGCCCGGAGACGTGAGCGGACGAGGGATCGGAAACAAGCCCCACAGTCGCAGGAGTCTCCGTCGGCCAACCTCCTCTCCCTGGTCGCGTGGATGGCCTTTTTAGCCAGGGCGAGGAGGAGGTTGACCAGGAGATCCCGCGACTTTGTGGGGCCACGGATAGGAGCGCATGGATAAGGAGGTGAGGGAAAAGTGCAGCCAGAAACGTAACAGAATGTCGGTGAGGAGCCGGTATAGGGGCTGCAACCTGGCGCACTCTAGGTAAACATGCGCCAGGGTCTCCCTCACGCCGCAGAAGGGCAGGTTTCGGGACAGGGTGAACCGCGCCAAGTACACGCCCGTGCTCACGGCCCCATGAAGGAGCCGCCAGCTGATATCCCGGCGGGCCTCGGGACCAGGGTGGAGTACAGGCTGGCCCACGGGCTCCTCACCCTCCACAGGTGGCAAGAGGTCCCGCCACTTGGTGTCGGGGCGGGACACGAGGTGAGGAAGTGAACGGTATGGAGCACGGCGTGTAGAGTTGTTTCCTTGGCGCGGTTTGAAGCGGACCGGCTGCAGATCGTGCAGCCGGCTGGCGGAGAAGGGGCGGGGGCGGTCGGGTCCACGGGCAGGGGCCCGATGAAGAGGTCCGGAGGGCTCGGGGTGGGGTGGGCGGGCGTGCCCTCACGCAGGACCCGGTCGAGGTAAGCCCGAGCAGCGGGCGGCAGCGGCCTTCACCTCCTGTACGCGCCGGGAGTACAAGGTCTGGAGAGCCCCATCCGCCGAGCGGCGTCAGGGGATCCAGCCAGTCTCCCCGGTCGTAGTCCAGGAGGTCTCCGACCCTGGTGGCTTCTGCCAGGACCAACCTCTGGCGCACCGCGGGGGACTCCGCCACCTGCACACGGAGCTGAGGGTTGTGTAGGAGGGGCTCCCCGAGGAGATCTGCCCCCTGTGGTTGCCCCATGTACTATTGGGTTATCCGGGAGAGGGGGCGGGCGGAAGCCCGCCCCATGCTAACGGATACCCAGCCTAAGGGGAGGATCCACAGGGCCACGGAAACCCACTAAGTGCGGGGGACAACTAATAAAAGAACAGGGACAGGAGTGAGGTCAAAGGGTCAGAAGGAGGGAGCCTGATGGGGACACCGAGCAGAGAACCCCGGACAGCGCCCACTGCTCCTCGAAGGCGTCAAGGGAGCCAGCGGACGCCGCCCAGAGGAACTCCGCCCGGAGACGTGAGCGGACGAGGGACCGGAAACAAGCCCCACAGTCGCAGGAGTCTCCGTCGGCCAACCTCCTCTCCCTGGTCGCGTGGATGGCCTTTTTAGCCAGGGCGAGGAGGAGGTTGACCAGGAGATCCCGCGACTTTGTGGGGCCACGGATAGGGAGCGCATGGATAAGGAGGTGAGGGGAAAAGTGCAGCCAGAAACGTAACAGAATGTCGGTGAGGAGCCGGTATAGGGGCTGCAACCTGGCGCACTCTAGGTAAACATGCGCCAGGGTCTCCCTCACGCCGCAGAAGGGGCAGGTGTCCGGGACAGGGGTGAACCGCGCCAAGTACACGCCCGTGCTCACGGCCCCATGAAGGAGCCGCCAGCTGATATCCCCGGCGGGCCTCGGGACCAGGGTGGAGTACAGGCTGGCCCACCGGGGCTCCTCACCCTCCACAGGTGGCAAGAGGTCCCGCCACTTGGTGTCGGGGCGGGACACGAGGGTGAGGACGTGAACGGTCTGGAGCACGAGCGCGGCGAGTTGTGTCCTTGGCGCGGTTTGAAACGGACCGCTGCAGATCGTGCAGCCGGCTGGCGGAGAAGGGGCGGGGGCCGGTCGGTTCAACGGGGCAGGGGCCCGATGAAGAGGTCCGGAGGGCTCGGGTGGGGTGGGCGGGCGTGCCCTCACGCAGGACCCGGTCGAGGTAAGCCCGAGCAGCGGGCGGCAAAGCGGCCTTCACCTCCTGTAGTACGCGCCGGGAGTACAAGGTCTGAGAGCCCCATCCGCCGAGCGAAGGCCAGGATCCAGCCAGTCTCCCGGTCGTAGTCCAGGAGGTCTCCGACCCTGGTGGCTTCTGCCAGGACCAACCTCTGGCGCACCGCGGGACTCCGCCACCTGCACACGGAGCTGAGGGTTGTGTAGGAGGGGCTCCCGAGGAGATCTGCCCCTGTGGTTGCCCCATGTACTATTGGGTTATCCGGGAGAGGGCGGGCGGAAGCCCGCCCATGCTAACGGATCCCCAGCCTAAGGGAGGATCCACAGGGCCACGGAAACCCACTAAGTGCGGGGACAACTAATAAAAGAACAGGGACAGGAGTGAGGTCAAAGGGTCAGAAGGAGGAGCCTGATGGGGACACCGAGCAGAGAACCCCGGACAGCGCCCACTGCTCCTCGGCGTCAAGGGAGCCAGCGGACGCCGCCCAGAGGAACTCCGCCCGAGACGTGAGCGGACGAGGGACCGGAAACAAGCCCCACAGTCGCAGGAGTCTCCGTCGGCCAACCTCCTCTCCCTGGTCGCGTGGATGGCCTTTTTAGCCAGGGCGAGGAGGAGGTTGACCAGGAGATCCCGCGACTTTGTGGGGCCACGGATAGGGAGCGCATGGATAAGGAGGTGAGGGGAAAAGTGCAGCCAGAAACGTAACAGAATGTCGGTGAGGAGCCGGTATAGGGGCTGCAACCTGGCGCACTCTAGGTAAACATGCGCCAGGGTCTCCTCACGCCGCAGAAGGGGCAGGTGTCCGGGACAGGGGTGAACCGCGCCAAGTACACGCCCGTGCTCACGGCCCCATGAAGGAGCCGCCAGCTGATATCCCCGGCGGGCCTCGGGACCAGGGTGGAGTACAGGCTGGCCCACCGGGGCTCCTCACCCTCCACAGGTGGCAAGAGGTCCCGCCACTTGGTGTCGGGCGGGACACGAGGGTGAGGAAGTGAACGGTATGGAGCACGAGCGTAGAGTTGTTTCCTGGCGCGTTTGAAACGGACCGCTGCAGATCGCAGCCGGCTGGCGGAGAAGGGGCGGGGGCCGGTCGGGTCCACGGGCAGGGGCCCGGCGAAGAGGTCCGGAGGGCTCGGGGTGGGGTGGGCGGGCGTGCCCTCACGCAGGACCCGGTCGAGGTAAGCCCGAGCAGCGGGCGGCAAGCGGCCTTCACCTCCTGTAGTACGCGCCGGGAGTACAAGGTCTGAGAGCCCCATCCGCCGAGCGGCGTCAGGGATCCAGCCAGTCTCCCGGTCGTAGTCCAGGAGGTCTCCGACCCTGGTGGCATCTGCCAGGACCAACCTCTGGCGCACCGCGGGGGACTCCGCCACCTGCACACGGAGCTGAGGGTTGTGTAGGAGGGGCTCCCCGAGGAGATCTGCCCCCTGTGGTTGCCCCATGTACTATTGGGTTATCCGGGAGAGGGGGTGGGCGGAAGCCCGCCCCATGCTAACGGATCCCCCCCCCAGCCTAAGGAGGATCCACAGGGCCACGGAAACCCACTAAGTGCGGGGACAACTAATAAAAGAACAGGGGCAGGAGTGAGGTCAAAGGGTCAGAAGGAGGGAGCCTGATGGGGACACCGAGCAGAGAACCCGGACAGCGCCCACTGCTCCTCGGGCGTCAAGGGAGCCAGCGGACGCCGCCCAGAGGAACTCCGCCCGGAGACGTGAGCGGACGAGGGACCGGAAACAAGCCCCACAGTCGCATGAGTCTCCGTCGGCCAACCTCCTCTCCCTGGTCGCGTGGATGGCCTTGTTAGCCAGGGCGAGGAGGAGGTTGACCAGGAGGTCCCGCGACTTTGTGGGGCCACGGATAGGAGTGCATGGATAAGTAGGTGGGGAAAAGTGCAACCAGAAACGCAAGAGGATATTAGTGAGGAGCCGGTATAGGGGCTGCAACCTGGCGCACTCTAGGTAAACATGCGCCAGGGTCTCCCTCACGCCGCAGAAGGGGCAGGTGTCCGGGACAGGGGTGAACCGCGCCAAGTACACGCCCGTGCTCACGGCCCCGTGAAGGAGCCGCCAGCTGATATCCCCGGCGGGCCTCGGGACCAGGGTGGAGTACAGGCTGGCCCACCGGGCTCCTCACCCTCCACAGGTGGCAAGAGGTCCCGCCACTTGGTGTCGGGCGGACACGAGGGTGAGAAGTGAACGGTATGGAGCACGAGCGCGAGAGTTGTTTCCTTGGCGCGGTTTGAAACGGACCGGCTGCAGATCGTGCAGCCGGCTGGCGGAGAAGGGGCGGGGGCCGGTCGGGTCCACGGGCAGGGGCCCGATGAAGAGGTCCGGAGGGCTCGGGGTGGGGTGGGCGGGCGTGCCTCACACAGGACCCGGTCGAGGTAAGCCCAAGCAGCGGGCGGCAAAGCGGCCTTCACCTCCTGTAGTACGCGCCGGGGAGTACAAGGTCTGAGAGCCCCATCCGCCGAGCGGGCCAGGGGATCCAGCCAGTCTCCCCGGTCGTAGTCCAGGAGGTCTCCGACCCTGGTGGCTTCTGCCAGGACCAACCTCTGGCGCACCGCGGGGGACTCCGCCACCTGCACACGGAGCTGAGGGTTGGGTAGGAGGGGCTCCCCGAGGAGATCTGCCTGTGGTTGCCCCATGTACTATTGGGTTATCCGGGAGAGGGGCGGGAGCCCGCCCCATGCTAACGGATCCCCAGCCTAAGGGGAGGATCCACAGGGCCACGGAAACCCACTAAGTGCGGGGGACAACTAAGAAAAGAACAGGGGCAGGAGTGAGGTCAAAGGGTCAGAAGGAGGGAGCCTGATGGGGACACCGAGCAGAGAACCCCGGACAGCGCCCACTGCTCCTCGAAGGCGTCAAGGGAGCCAGCGGACGCCGCCCAGAGGAACTCCGCCCGAGACGTGAGCGGACAAGGGACCGGAAACAAGCCCCACAGTCGCAGGAGTCTCCGCGGCCAACCTCCTCTCCTGGTCGCGTGGATGGCCTTTTAGCCAGGGCGAGGAGGAGGTTGACCAGGAGGTCCCGCGACTTTGTGGGGCCACGGATAGGAGTGCATGGATAAGGAGGTGGGGAAAAGTGCAACCAGAAACGCAAGAGGATATTAGTGAGGAGCCGGTATAGGGGCTGCAACCTGGCGCACTCTAGGTAAACATGCGCCAGGGTCTCCTCACGCCGCAGAAGGGCAGGTGTCCGGGACAGGGGTGAACCGCGCCAAGTACACGCCCGTGCTCACGGCCCGTGAAGGAGCCGCCAGCTGATATCCCGGCGGGCCTCGGGACCAGGGTGGAGTACAGGCTGGCCACCGGGGCTCCCCACCCTCCACAGGTGGCAAGAGGTCCCGCCACTTGGTGTCGGGCGGGACACGAGGGTGAGGAAGTGAACGGTATGGAGCACGAGCGCAGAGTTGTTTCCTGGCGCGTCCGAAACGGACCGCTGCAGATCGTGCAGCCGGCTGGCGGAGAAGGGGCGGGGGCCGGTCGGGTCCACGGGCAGGGGCCCGGCGAAGAGGTCCGGAGGGCTCGGGTGGGGTGGGCGGGCGTGCCTCACGCAGGACCCGGTCGAGGTAAGCCCGAGCAGCGGGCGCAAGCGGCCTTCACCTCCTGTAGTACGCGCCGGGAGTACAAGGTCTGAGAGCCCCATCCGCCGGCGAAGGCCAGGATCCAGCCAGTCTCCCGGTCGTAGTCCAGGAGGTCTCCGACCCTGGTGGCTTCTGCCAGGACCAACCTCTGGCGCACCGCGGGACTCCGCCACCTGCACACGGAGCTGATGGTTGTGTAGGAGGGGCTCCCCGAGGAGATCTGCCCCCTGTGGTTGCCCCATGTACTATTGGGTTATCCGGGAGAGGGGGCGGGCGGAAGCCCGCCCCATGCTAACGGATCCCCCCCCCAGCCTAAGGGGAGGATCCACAGGGCCACGGAAACCCACTAAGTGCGGGGGACAACTAATAAAAGAACAGGGGCAGGAGTGAGGTCAAAGGGTCAGAAGGAGGGAGCCTGATGGGGACACCGAGCAGAGAACCCCGGACAGCGCCCACTGCTCCTCGGCGTCAAGGGAGCCAGCGGACGCCGCCCAGAGGAACTCCGCCCGGAGACGTGAGCGGACAAGGGACCGGAAACAAGCCCCACAGTCGCAGGAGTCTCCGTCGGCCAACCTCCTCTCCCTGGTCGCGTGGATGGCCTTTTTAGCCAGGGCGAGGAGGAGGTTGACCAGGAGGTCCCGCGACTTTGTGGGGCCACGGATAGGGAGTGCATGGATAAGGAGGTGGGGGGAAAAGTGCAACCAGAAACGCAAGAGGATATTAGTGAGGAGCCGGTATAGGGGCTGCAACCTGGCGCACTCTAGGTAAACATGCGCCAGGGTCTCCCTCACGCCGCAGAAGGGGCAGGTGTCCGGGACAGGGTGAACCGCGCCAAGTACACGCCCGTGCTCACGGCCCCGTGAAGGAGCCGCCAGCTGATATCCCCGGCGGGCCTCGGGACCAGGGTGGAGTACAGGCTGGCCCACCGGGGCTCCTCACCCTCCACAGGTGGCAAGAGGTCCCGCCACTTGGTGTCGGGGCGGGACACGAGGGTGAGGAAGTGAACGGTATGGAGCACGAGCGCGTAGAGTTGTTTCCTTGGCGCGGTTTTTAAACGGACCGGCTGCAGATCGTGCAGCCGGCTGGCGGAGAAGGGGGGGGGGGGCGGGTTGGGTCCACGGGGCAGGGGCCCGATGAAGAGGTCCGGAGGGCTCGGGGTGGGGTGGGCGGGCGTGCCTCACGCAGGACCCGGTCGAGGTAAGCCCGAGCAGCGGCGGCAAGCGGCCTTCACCTCCTGTAGTACGCGCCGGGAGTACAAGGTCTGAGAGCCCCATCCGCCGAGCGAAGGCCAGGGGATCCAGCCAGTCTCCCCGGTCGTAGTCCAGGAGGTCTCCGACCCTGGTGGCTTCTGCCAGGACCAACCTCTGGCGCACCGCGGGGGACTCCGCCACCTGCACACGGAGCTGAGGGTTGTGTAGGAGGGGCTCCCCGAGGAGATCTGCCCCCTGTGGTTGCCCCATGTACTATTGGGTTATCCGGGAGAGGGGGCGGGCGGAGCCCGCCCCATGCTAACGGATCCCCCCCCCAGCCTAAGGGGAGGATCCACAGGGCCACGGAAACCCACTAAGTGCGGGGGACAACTAATAAAAGAACAGGGGCAGGAGTGAGGTCAAAGGGTCAGAAGGAGGGAGCCTGATGGGGACACCGAGCAGAGAACCCCGGACAGCGCCCACTGCTCCTCGAAGGCGTCAAGGGAGCCAGCGGACGCCGCCCAGAGGAACTCCGCCCGGAGACGTGAGCGGACAAGGGACCGAAACAAGCCCCACAGTCGCAGGAGTCTCCGTCGGCCAACCTCCTCTCCCTGGTCGCGTGGATGGCCTTTTTAGCCAGGGCGAGGAGGAGGTTGACCAGGAGGTCCCGCGACTTTGTGGGGCCACGGATAGGGAGTGCATGGATAAGGAGGTGGGGGGAAAAGTGCAACCAGAAACGCAAGAGGATATTAGTGAGGAGCCGGTATAGGGGCTGCAACCTGGCGCACTCTAGGTAAACATGCGCCAGGGTCTCCTCACGCCGCAGAAGGGGCAGGTGTCCGGGACAGGGGTGAACGCGCCAAGTACACGCCCGTGCTCACGGCCCGTGAAGGAGCCGCCAGCTGATATCCCGGCGGGCCTCGGGACCAGGGTGGAGTACAGGCTGGCCCACCGGGCTCCTCACCCTCCACAGGTGGCAAGAGGTCCCGCCACTTGGTGTCGGGGCGGGACACGAGGTGAGGAAGTGAACGGTATGGAGCACGAGCGTAGAGTTGTTTCCTTGGCGCGTTTGGAAGCGGACCGGCTGCAGATCGTGCAGCCGGCTGGCGGAGAAGGGGCGGGGGCCGGTCGGGTCCACGGGCAGGGGCCCGATGAAGAGGTCCGGAGGGCTCGGGGTGGGGTGGGCGGGCGTGCCTCACGCAGGACCCGGTCGAGGTAAGCCCGAGCAGCGGGCGGCAAGCGGCCTTCACCTCCTGTAGTACGCGCCGGGAGTACAAGGTCTGGAGAGCCCCATCCGCCGAGCGAAGGCCAGGATCCAGCCAGTCTCCCGGTCGTAGTCCAGGAGGTCTCCGACCCTGGTGGCTTCTGCCAGGACCAACCTCTGGCGCACCGCGGGGGACTCCGCCACCTGCACACGGAGCTGAGGGTTGTGTAGGAGGGGCTCCCCGAGGAGATCTGCCCCCTGTGGTTGCCCCATGTACTATTGGGTTATCCGGGAGAGGGGGCGGGCGGAAGCCCGCCCCATGCTAACGGATCCCCCCCCCAGCCTAAGGGGAGGATCCACAGGGCCACGGAAACCCACTAAGTGCGGGGGACAACTAATAAAAGAACAGGGGCAGGAGTGAGGTCAAAGGGTCAGAAGGAGGGAGCCTGATGGGGACACCGAGCAGAGAACCCCGGACAGCGCCCACTGCTCCTCGAAGGCGTCAAGGGAGCCAGCGGACGCCGCCCAGAGGAACTCCGCCCGGAGACGTGAGCGGACAAGGGACCGGAAACAAGCCCCACAGTCGCAGGAGTCTCCGTCGGCCAACCTCCTCTCCCTGGTCGCGTGGATGGCCTTTTAGCCAGGGCGAGGAGGAGGTTGACCAGGAGGTCCCGCGACTTTGTGGGGCCACGGATAGGGAGTGCATGGATAAGTAGGTGGGGGGAAAAGTGCAACCAGAAACGCAAGAGGATATTAGTGAGGAGCCGGTATAGGGGCTGCAACCTGGCGCACTCTAGGTAAACATGCGCCAGGGTCTCCCTCACGCCGCAGAAGGGGCAGGTGTCCGGGACAGGGGTGAACCGCGCCAAGTACACGCCCGTGCTCACGGCCCCGTGAAGGAGCCGCCAGCTGATATCCCCGGCGGGCCTCGGGACCAGGGTGGAGTACAGGCTGGCCCACCGGGCTCCTCACCCTCCACAGGTGGCAAGAGGTCCCGCCACTTGGTGTCGGGGCGGGACACGAGGGTGAGGAAGTGAACGGTATGGAGCACGAGCGCGTAGAGTTGTTTCCTTGGCGCGGTTTTGAAACGGACCGGCTGCAGATCGTGCAGCCGGCTGGCGGAGAAGGGGCGGGGGGGCCGGTCGGGTCCACGGGGCAGGGGCCCGATGAAGAGGTCCGGAGGGCTCGGGGTGGGGGGTGGGCGGGGCGTGCCCTCACGCAGGACCCGGTCGAGGTAAGCCCGAGCAGCGGGCGGCAAAGCGGCCTTCACCTCCTGTAGTACGCGCCGGGGAGTACAAGGTCTGGAGCCCCATCCGCCGGCGGCGTCAGGGGATCCAGCCAGTCTCCCCGGTCGTAGTCCAGGAGGTCTCCGACCCTGGTGGCTTCTGCCAGGACCAACCTCTGGCGCACCGCGGGGGACTCCGCCACCTGCACACGGAGCTGAGGGTTGTGTAGGAGGGGCTCCCCGAGGAGATCTGCCCCCTGTGGTTGCCCCATGTACTATTGGGTTATCCGGGAGAGGGGGCGGGCGGAGCCCGCCCCATGCTAACGGATCCCCCCCCCAGCCTAAGGGGAGGATCCACAGGGCCACGGAAACCCACTAAGTGCGGGGGACAACTAAGAAAAGAACAGGGGCAGGAGTGAGGTCAAAGGGTCAGAAGGAGGGAGCCTGATGGGGACACCGAGCAGAGAACCCCGGACAGCGCCCACTGCTCCTCGGCGTCAAGGGAGCCAGCGGACGCCGCCAGAGGAACTCCGCCCGAGACGTGAGCGGACAAGGGACCGGAAACAAGCCCCACAGTCGCAGGAGTCTCCGTCGGCCAACCTCCTCTCCCTGGTCGCGTGGATGGCCTTTTTAGCCAGGGCTAGGAGGAGGTTGACCAGGAGGTCCCGCGACTTTGTGGGGCCACGGATAGGAGTGCATGGATAAGGAGGTGGGGGAAAAGTGCAGCCAGAAACGCAAGAGGATATTAGTGAGGAGCCGGTATAGGGGCTGCAACCTGGCGCACTCTAGGTAAACATGCGCCAGGGTCTCCTCACGCCGCAGAAGGGGCAGGTGTCCGGGACAGGGTGAACCGCGCCAAGTACACGCCCGTGCTCACGGCCCCGTGAAGGAGCCGCCAGCTGATATCCCGGCGGGCCTCGGGACCAGGGTGGAGTACAGGCTGGCCCACGGGGCTCCTCACCCTCCCCGGGTGGCAAGAGGGCCCGCCTCGGGGTGTCGGGGCGGGACACGAGGTGAGAAGTGAACGGTATGGAGCACGGCGCGTAGAGTTGTTTCCTTGGCGCGGTCGAGCGGACCGGCTGCAGATCGTGCAGCCGGCTGGCGGAGAAGGGGCGGGGGGGCCGGTCGGGTCCACGGGGCAGGGGCCCGATGAAGAGGTCCGGAGGGCTCGGGGTGGGGGGTGGGCGGGGCGTGCCCTCACGCAGGACCCGGGCGAGGTAAGCCCGAGCAGCGGGCGGCAATGCGGCCGTCCCCTCCTGTAGTCCGCGCCGGGAGTACAAGGTCTGAGAGCCCCATCCGCCGAGCGAGCGTCAGGGGATCCAGCCAGTCTCCCCGGTCGTAGTCCAGGAGGTCTCCGACCCTGGTGGCTTCTGCCAGGACCAACCTCTGGCGCACCGCGGGGGACTCCGCCACCTGCACACGGAGCTGAGGGTTGTGTAGGAGGGGCTCCCCGAGGAGATCTGCCCCCTGTGGTTGCCCCATGTACTATTGGGTTATCCGGGAGAGGGGGCGGGCGGAAGCCCGCCCCATGCTAACGGATCCCCCCCCAGCCTAAGGGGAGGATCCACAGGGCCACGGAAACCCACTAAGTGCGGGGGACAACTAATAAGAGAACAGGGACAGGAGTGAGGTCAAAGGGTCATAAGGAGGGAGCCTGATGGGGACACCGAGCAGAGAACCCCGGACAGCGCCCACTGCTCCTCGAAGGCGTCAAGGGAGCCAGCGGACGCCGCCCAGAGGAACTCCGCCCGGAGACGTGAGCGGACGAGGGACCGGAAACAAGCCCCACAGTCGCAGGAGTCTCCGTCGGCCAGCCTCCTCTCCCTGGTCGCGTGGATGGCCTTTTTAGCCAGGGCGAGGAGGAGGTTGACCAGGAGGTCCCGCGACTTTGTGGGGCCACGGATAGGGAGTGCATGGATAAGGAGGTGAGGGGAAAAGTGCAGCCAGAAACGTAACAGAATGTCGGTGAGGAGCCGGTATAGGGGCTGCAACCTGGCGCACTCTAGGTAAACATGCGCCAGGGTCTCCTCACGCCGCAGAAGGGGCAGGTGTCCGGGACAGGGGTGAACCGCGCCAAGTACACGCCCGTGCTCACGGCCCGTGAAGGAGCCGCCAGCTGATATCCCGGCGGGCCTCGGGACCAGGGTGGAGTACAGGCTGGCCACGGGGGTCCTCACCCGCCACAGGTGGCAAGAGGTCCCGCCACTTGGTGTCGGGGCGGGACACGAGGGTGAGGAAGTGAACGGTGTGGAGCACGAGCGCGTAGAGTTGTGTCCTTGGCGCGGTTTGGAAACGGACCGGCTGCAGATTGTGCAGCCGGCTGGCGGAGAAGGGGCGGGGGGGCCGGTCGGGTCCATGGGGCAGGGGCCCGATGAAGAGGTCCGGAGGGCTCGGGGTGGGGGGTGGGCGGGGCGTGCCCTCACGCAGGACCCGGTCGAGGTAAGCCCGAGCAGCGGGCGGCAAAGCGGCCTTCACCTCCTGTAGTACGCGCCGGGGAGTACAAGGTCTGGAGAGCCCCATCCGCCGAGCGAGCGTCAGGGGATCCAGCCAGTCTCCCCGGTCGTAGTCCAGGAGGTCTCCGACCCTGGTGGCATCTGCCAGGACCAACCTCTGGCGCACCGCGGGGGACTCCGCCACCTGCACACGGAGCTGAGGGTTGTGTAGGAGGGGCTCCCCGAGGAGATCTGCCCCCTGTGGTTGCCCCATGTACTATTGGGTTATCCGGGAGAGGGGGCGGGCGGAAGCCCGCCCCATGCTAACGGATCCCCCCCCCAGCCTAAGGGGAGGATCCACAGGGCCACGGAAACCCACTAAGTGCGGGGGACAACTAATAAAAGAACAGGGACAGGAGTGAGGTCAAAGGGTCAGAAGGAGGGAGCCTGATGGGGACACCGAGCAGAGAACCCCGGACAGCGCCCACTGCTCCTCGAAGGCGTCAAGGGAGCCAGCGGACGCCGCCCAGAGGAACTCCGCCCGGAGACGTGAGCGGACGAGGGACCGGAAACAAGCCCCACAGTCGCAGGAGTCTCCGTCGGCCAGCCTCCTCTCCCTGGTCGCGTGGATGGCCTTTTTAGCCAGGGCGAGGAGGAGGTTGACCAGGAGGTCCCGCGACTTTGTGGGGCCACGGATAGGGAGTGCATGGATAAGGAGGTGGGGGGAAAAGTGCAACCAGAAACGCAAGAGGATATCAGTGAGGAGCCGGTATAGGGGCTGCAACCTGGCGCACTCTAGGTAAACATGCGCCAGGGTCTCCCTCACGCCGCAGAAGGGGCAGGTGTCCGGGACAGGGGTGAACCGCGCCAAGTACACGCCCGTGCTCACGGCCCCGTGAAGGAGCCGCCAGCTGATATCCCCGGCGGGCCTCGGGACCAGGGTGGAGTACAGGCTGGCCCACCGGGGTTCCTCACCCTCCACAGGTGGCAAGAGGTCCCGCCACTTGGTGTCGGGGCGGGACACGAGGGTGAGGAAGTGAACGGTGTGGAGCACGAGCGCGTAGAGTTGTGTCCTTGGCGCGGTTTGGAAACGGACCGGCTGCAGATTGTGCAGCCGGCTGGCGGAGAAGGGGCGGGGGGGCCGGTCGGGTCCATGGGGCCGGGGCCCGATGACGAGGTCCGGAGGGCGCGCGGGGGGGGGTGGGCGGGGCGTGCCCTCACGCAGGACCCGGTCGCGGTCAGCCCGCGCAGCGGCGGCAAGCGGCCTTCACCTCCTGTAGTACGCGCCGGGAGTACAAGGTCTGAGAGCCCCATCCGCCGGCGGCGTCAGGATCCAGCCAGTCTCCCCGGTCGTAGTCCAGGAGGTCTCCGACCCTGGTGGCATCTGCCAGGACCAACCTCTGGCGCACCGCGGGGGACTCCGCCACCTGCACACGGAGCTGGGGGTTGTGTAGGAGGGGCTCCCCGAGGAGATCTGCCCCCTGTGGTTGCCCCATGTAGCAGGGTGGTTACCTGCTCCTGCCCTACAGGGCTTGAAACAGCCCAGGAGAGGCCTGGGGAAGGGAGCAAAACCCTGGCTGATTGGGGGAAGTGGCTGCAGCTGGGGCCATGCCCCAAACAGACTAATTGGGCCTTATAAGAAGGCCAGGGCAGCCAGAAGCTCAGGATTCTCTCTCTGCTTGTAGAGAGAGAAGGGCCTGGCTGCTGGGGAGCTGAGCAGCGTACTGGGAGTGGAGCAGGGCTGGTGGAAGGCTAGAGGAGCTGGGGAGCTCTGGCCTAGGAAAGCCCCAGGCTGTGGGCCTAGCTGAGGGCCTAGGACCAGTACTGGGGCTGCAGAGGGGCAGCCCAACTATAGAGAGTGGCAGCAGGTCCAACCCAACCTTGCCTGTGATGAGTGGCATGTACTGCCGTCTGCCCCAGGGGGAGGGGGCTAGATGGTGACTGACAGTAGCGTTAGACTGAGGTGAGGTGGGGTTAGTGGGTGGGGGTTCCCCTGGGTGGGTAGACCCAGAGTGTGGGGGTACTGCTAGGGCAGCAGCCTGGAGAAAGGGGTACCGGGGTCCTGGGAGGGACACGGGGGGCCAGTGGTAAGGTGGATCACCAGCCTGCAGATAGCTCTTCCAGCATCCTGGAGAACCAATTCCCATGGACGACCAGCAGGAGGCGCCGCACGCATGAGTCCACTCTCTTACACCCCATCTCCAAAAAGATATATTGAAATTGGAAAAGGTTCAGAAAAGGGTAACAAAAATTATTAGGGGTATGGAACAGTTTCTGTATGAGGAGAAATTAATAAGACAGGGACTTTTCAGCTTGGAAAAGAGACGGCTAAGGGGAGATATGATTGAAGTCTAATGACATCTCAGTCTGGGACAGTTCCTCAGATCTGTCACCTAAAAAATGTCTCAGGTTTGGGAATTTCCCTCACATCCTCAGCCGTGAAGACCGATGCAAAGGATACATTTAGTTTCTCCGCAATGGCCTTATTGTCCTTGAGTGCTCCTTTAGTACCTTGATTGTCCAGTGGCCCCACTGGTGGTTTAGCAGGCTTCCTGCTTCTGATGTATTTTAAAAAAGAGAGAAAAAATTGCTATTACTTTTTGAGTCTTTGGTTAACCACTCCTCATATTCTTTTTTGGCCTTCCTAATGGTATTTTTACACTTCCTTTGTCAGTGTTTATTCTCCTTTCTATTTTCCTCACTAGGATTTAACTTCCAGTTTTTAAAGGATGCCTTTTTGCCTCTCACTGCATCTTTTACTTTGTTGTTTAGTCCTGGTGGCTCTTTTTTGGTTCTCTTACTATGTTTTTTTTAATTTGGGGGTATACAGTTAAGTTGAGCCTCTATTATGGTGTCTTTAAAAAGTTTCCACGCAGCTTGCAGAAGTAAATCCCCCCAACACTCCTTTCCTGATTGGCAGTCCAGGCTTTGGGCAAGACAACCTGGGACCAGTGTCATCATGGTCAGACTGGCCACCATGCAGGGCAGACGCCACAAAAACAGGGAGGATCTGCTTGCTATTGGGCTTTCAGAAAAAGATGGCTCAGGAATATGACTAGTCCCTGTCATTTGGAAGAGGAAGAATAGAGGCATGGATAAGACTGTAGCCAAGAGGGTAAGACTGTAGCCATTCAACATGATGAAGACATGCACAGATATGAGAAGAATTTACAAATAGGGTACAACTGTTTCAAAGGTTTTTCCACACCCAGTGTACTACTACTAATGTATTGCCTCAACAGGCTCCCCCTCCTGCACTGTACTATGCCCTCCAAAAGTTGGAAGACTTAAGTGTATAGAAAGGGCCTGATAGGCTCTGACAACCAGATCCAGGACTTCTCACCACAACGGCATACTGAGGGAGAGAACAATTTCCCTGATGTCATGGGTTTTTGTTAAAATAAAAACAGTGTTCTCTGTTTATGCCGGGTTTGTTTTGTTATGGCAGCTAGCCACAATTAATTTTTCTTTTGAAAGATAACCTCTCTGATCTTTGCATTTCTACTCTCTACCTCCTCCAAAGCTCCCATTGGCTGCGGTTACCCGTTCTTGGCCAATGGGAGCTGAGGGGGGGTGGGGCCTGGAGGCGCGGGCAGCGCACGGAGTCCTCTGCCCCGCCCCAGGGGCCGCAGGACGTGGTGCCGGCCGCTTCCAGCAGTGGTGCGGGGCCTGCAGCGCCACAGGGGTGGCAATCCTGTGGGCCAAATCCAAAGCCCTGGCAGGCCGGATCCAGCCCTCGGGCCATAGTTTGCCCACCCCTGGCCTATGTCCTGGTCTACGCTAGGAATTTACTTCAGTATAACTATGTCTCTTAGGGGTATGAAAAATCCACATCCCTGAGAGATGTAGCTATGCCGACCTAAGCCCCAAGCCTAGACCAGAATTCTTCCATTGACCTAGCTCCCACTTTGCAGGGAGGTGGATTACCTACACTGCTTGGAGAGGCCCTCTTGTTGGCATAGGTAGTGGGTAAACTGAAGCACTACAACAACACAGCTGCACTCCTGCAGTATTTTAAGTGTAGACATACCTTAAGTCTGCTGGGGATTCGCAGCTCTGAATCTCTACTGGAGTTAGGTGTCTAAGCCAGGTCAGCCCTTTTTCAAGCAAAGATAGTCAAGGAAGAGGTGGTGCTACAACCATTAGTCCAGCGGTTAGCCTGCTGGTCCAGGATGTGGGCGACCCTGGTTCAGTTCCCCTCTCATGTAGAGAAGGAATTTGAAGTTGGGTTTCTCACCTGCCAGGAGCATGTCCTAGGTAGTAGGCTGCAGGGTATTCTAGGACAGAGGTGTCTCAGTCTCCTGTTGAAGTTGTTCCCCAGTGTATGCCTAGGTTGAGGATTCTGCTGCGGCTTAGGCATGCAACAGCACCCATGTGTATGCTCACTGGCAGATTTTCAGGCTCTTTAACAGTGGAAGTTTTGATGCCTAGGATTAGGCAGCAGTTGAGTGGAGATGTTGAGGATTTCAGTGGTGCCTAAAATGTTGGGTTTAGGCCCCTAAAGTGGCAGTTAGGCACCTAAGTCCCTTTGTCAATCTTGCCCTAGAGTATTGGAGCAAAATTAAGGTTTAAATTTATTGAAGGAAATCCATCATTATTACTCTCCTATATCCTCACCATAAACACGCGCTAGATGTGCACAGAACATTGCAGTGTGTGCTGCACACCCTCTGCAAGTAATGTTCATGGTCTTGAATCCTGCTGCTCATGTTTCTGGCTGCCTAAAAATAGAGACAGGAAGTTTGGAGTGGGTGGTTCAGTTCTCGCTATTTACTCCACCTTTGCTTCTCCAAATGCTGTGTAAAATGCAGTGGGCAGCCAAGACAACAGTAGCCTGGGCCATTGAAAATCATTGCCTCTGAGCAGATGTCTCCATCTGGCTTTTGGCCTCCCCAAGGCATACTCAGCCAATCCTGCATTTGTTCCAGCTGTGGCTAAATCATCTAGCTGAGTATATTTGGTCTGGGAATGGCTATATGAGCCAGAGCATACAGGATCCTCCAGGATGGCAGTGGGCATTGAAACTGAGAACAGTGTGTGGAAGATTTTGCCTGTGTGTCCAGAGAGCAGACCCTGCCTTTGTCAGATCCAGAAAGGTCAGCACTAAGACGTGTATTTTTCCAGAAAACAAGCTTTATTCCTGAAAGTGTAACATGAAAATTTATTGGGGGACTGGATGTCTCCAGGCATTGCTAATGAGCTACAGAGCCTTTTGCCTCTTAATCACCAACTTGGACCCAGCCCAACTCTGTAGGGATTAAGTCGTTCTCACCTAGTGGAGGTTTGGTGGCATCTCTATGAGATGAGCTGGTGGGTCTGAGGTCCAGCTCTCATGTTACAGACTCAGCTCGACCTGCTTGGAAAAATTCCCAGGAAATATTTTTCTAAATGGGAACAGAACTATATTTTGAAAATATCAAAATCTTCCATGAAACAGCATGACCTTTCCCTGCCCACATGGCCTCACCACTACGCTTTACACTGATTAGCAGGCTCAGCAGAGAGGCCAAGAACTTCATGGACCATGGAGGCTGAACTACTCCTAGAGGAAGTCACTGCAGATCACGTCTGAGATAGGCTGGCAAGGCAGTGTAGGGGGGAAGCTTCCCCAGCTGCTATCCTGTAGATAAACGGGTTCATTCACCAAAGTGTATGAGTACTAAACCCAAACAACTTTTTAAAGCTACGGCTTATGGTTATATGCAAATTAGTTTTAAATACACAAATTAGCTCAGTAAAACATTTTGCATAAAATATCACCCATGGAGCTGCACAAAACTTGGCAGTTATGTGGGCAAAACATAATTAAAGCATAGTCAGTTTGGAGACATTGAATCATTTTGTGCCAGAGCAATCTGTATAATTCTTACATACATACATACGTACCAAAAACCCTACAGTAAAAGCATTGAAGTTGCAACGCCAAGCCCTGGAAAGTTAGAAACTGCCAGAATTAAGGTTGCCTGTACAACTTCAATTTGGCCCCTCTTGTGCGTATGCATTAGGATAGCCTTTGATCACATGCTGTTTTGTCAATAGAACTCCTGCCTCACTCAGTGCACAGGATGGAAAGTGCTCAGGGAATGAGGCAGCAGTTCAATGTTTCTTTTATCCTCCTCATTGAATGTGGCCCCAAGCTTATTTTACTGCAGACCTTCCTAAACCTGAACTGATTACAGAATTATTGACTTCCCCATTGGCATTTCTAGGGTTATTTGTGCAATATCTAAGGGCTTCACAACGTTCATGAATTCACCTTCCCAACACCCTGTGAGGTAAGGAGGCAATATCCCCATTTTACACATAGAAAATGGAGGCCACAGTTTTCAAGGTCATGCTAATTATGAGTGCCCAAGCAGAGATGCCTAACTCTGGTCTGGATATTTTTAGAGATCTTAGCATTTTATATGTACAGAGCACACCTCCCATTGATTTCAGACTCAACTGTGAGTTCTCAGCACTTCTGCAAATCAGCCCCCGGGTGTCTCAAGTTGAGCACTCAGAAAATGAGGGACACACAGTTAGTGTTTAAAAAAAAAAAAAAAAGGAAACTGAACAAAAAATGCCATCCTTTGGCAACATTGACACCCACATACATGGTTCATTTGCAGCTCTGGAACCTTTAAAGCAGGGGTTCTCAAACTGGAGGTCGGGACCCCTCAGGGGGTCCTGAGATTATTACGTGGGGGGTTGCAAGCTGTCCGCCTCCACCCCGAACCCTGCTTTGCCTCCAGCATTTATAATGGTGTTAAATATATAAAACAGTGTTTTTAATTTATAAGGGGGGGTCACACTCAGAGGCTTGCTATGTGAAGGGGGTCACCAGTACAAAAGTTTGAGAACTACTGCTTTAACGTAACTGCACAGGTCTCTGCCACTTGAGCTAATTGACTGGTAGCAATAGAAGGCTCTTATCTTCTGCAGCCAGTAGAGGTGGCTGAGACACTTTGACAATGGGCTACATGACTATTTGCTGATAGCAGAGAAATGCTGTGACACAGGAAGCCTAGCTTCTGAAGAAAGGTGTTTAATGATTATAAACTAGGGCTGTCAAGCAATTAAAAAAATTAATCGTGATTAATCGCATGATTAAAAAAAGTAATTGTGATTAATCGCACTGTTAAATAATAATAGAATACCATTTATTTGAATATTTCTGGATGTTTTCTACATTTTCAAATATATTTATTTCAATTACAAAACAGAATTCAAAGTGTACAGAGTTCACTTTATATTTATTTTTGATTACAAGTATTTGCACTGTAAAAAAAATAGTATTTTTCAATTCACCTAATACAAGTACTGTAGTGAAATTCTTTATCATGAAAGTTGAACTTACAAATGTAGAAATATGTACAAAAATAACTGCATTCAAAAATTAAACAATGTAAAATTTTAGAGTCTGCAAGTCCACTCAGTCCTACTTCTTGTTTAGTCAATCACTCAGACATACAAGTTTGTTTACAATTGCAGGAGATAATGCTGCCCGCTTCTTGTTTACAATGTCACCTGAAAGTGAGAACAGGTGTTCTCATGGTACTGTTGTAACTGGTGTTGCAAGATATTTACATGCCAGATGCTCTAAAGATTCATATGTCACTTCATGCTTCAACCACCATTCCAGGGGACATTCGTCCATGCTGCTGACGGGTTCTGCTCTATAACAATCCAAAGCAGTGCGGACTGATGCATGTTCATTTTCATTATCTGCCACCAGCAGAAGGTTGATTTTTCTTTTTTGGTGGTTCAGGTTCTGTAGTTTCCGCATCAGAGTGTTGCTCTTTTAAGACTTCTGAAAGCATGCTCCATACCTCATCCTTCAAAACAACAAAAAAAATCTACATTTGTAAGTTGCACTTTCATGACAAAAAGATTGCACTACAGTACTTGTATGAGGTGAACTGAATAATACTATTTCTTTTGTTTATCATTTTTACAGTGCAAATATTTGTAATAAAAATATACACTTTGATTTCAATTACAACACAGAATACAGTATATATATGAAAATGTAGAAAACATCCAAAATATTTAATACATTTCAATTGGTATTCTAGTGTTTAACAGCGCAATTAATTTTTTTATTATGATTAATTTTTTCAAGTTAATCGTGTGAGCAAACTGTGATTAACAGACAGCCCTATTATAAACCCTTTTGCCCTGTCCCGCTTTGTTATCGTAACCTTCTCTCGGTACCCTTGTTCTCTGAGCCCCTCTCCACTCCTCTTCTCCTATCCCTATCTCCCCCATGAGCTCCTGCCCCAGTCCCCTCCTCCTCTCCATCCTACTTCAGTTCCTGTCTCATCCATCCATCTGCTCCAATTCCTCCTCTCCCTAGCTCTTGCTCCTGTGCACGCTCCCCTTCAAGTTCCTACTCATATCTGCACCCCCTCCTCTTGGCTCCTGCCTCTGTTCTTGTCCTCTAGGCTCCCACCCCTGCCCCTGCTCTGTGAGTCAGACTGTTTATTCCTCTTCACCATGTTGCTTGGACGCCAGCAGTGGGAGCATTGAGAGCACAGGAGAGACATTGTCTCATCTCTCAGTTGTAGTGCCCAGTCCCACTCCAGCCCACATCAACAATTGCAAGGAAAGTCTTGGGCCTGAACATGCTCAGTCGCTCTGTGGGGATGATAGACATTCAGTCCAGTGAGCAGGTAGGAACTGTGAGGGGATAGAGCATGCTCAGTGTAGACCAGGCCTGCACAACTCGTAAAGCGGCGAGGGCCACATTACTCCAAAGAAAACAGCTGAGGGCCGAAACCCCCCAGCTCCGCGGAAACACCCCCCCCCAGCGCCACCCTGCCCTGCGGAAACAAACCCTCCTTCCCCAGCACCGCCCCACCAAAACAGCTGTGGGCCAAAAAGGAAGGTTGGGGGGGGGGGGAGATGATACTTTATGAAGAATTTTTCAATTAAACAATTTTTAATTTTTTTTTATGAATCATGGAAAAATGAAAAACACCTGTTCTGTTGAAAGAAAACATTTGTACTTTTCATAATTACCTTGCAGCCGCGGGGAGCCCTGAGCCCTTTAAATCCCAGCCCCAGCCCGGTCCCAGGAGCCGCGGCTGGGATTCAAAGGGCTCTGGGCTGGCCGCAGCCGCTGGGAGCTCTGAGCCCTTTAAATCTCAGCCACAGCCGGGATTCAAAGGGCTCTGGGCTGCCCGCAGCCCCGGGGAGCTCTGTGCCCTTTAAATCTCAGCCGCGGTCGGGAGTCAAAGGGCTCTGGGCTGGCCACAGCAGCGGGGAGCCCTGAGCCCTTTAAATCTCATCCGCGGCCGGGAATCAAAGGGCTCTGCGCTGCCCACAGCCACGGGGAGCCCTGAGCCCTTTAAATTCCAGCCCCAGCCCGGCCGCCGGAGCCACGGCAGGGATTCAAAGGGCTCTGGGCTGGCCGCAGCCGTGGGCAGCCCAGAGCCCTTTCAAGCCGTGGAAGCCCGTGTCCCACTGGGGAGGGGGCCGGCGGTGTGCCTGAAAGCCCCGCCCCCGCAGCTCTGACTGGGCAGGACTCAACCACCCACACTGCTGGCTCCTGCCGGCAGGCAGGCGCACCACCGGGAGCTGCCCCAGGAAGCGCCGCCACGCCAGCCCTGGGATTTTGGCTGTGATGGTGAGCGAGCGCGGTGTTTCCCGTGTGCACGGGGTTTAGAATCCCCCCGCAGGCCGCACAGTGAGCCTCTGCGGGCCGCATGTTGTGCAGGCCTGGTGTAGACAGAGTCTTCATTTAGTTGCCAAACTCCAATAAGTTTCTAGTGCACATGTGTTAACTGTGATTTTTCACAGACTTATAGCTTCGTCAAATTTGGGTAGATTTTTATGGGGACAGCAAAAGGCACATCCCTGACACCATAACAACCTCCTGCTAAATTTCAGATCGCTGCCCCACAGCATGGGAGCTCTAGAGCTTCTCAACAAAACAATTGTAATAATTTTTTAAGGTGAGCAAAGGAACACATATTTGGCTAACTTCATTCTCAGAAGCAGCTGAATTGTTATAACTGAAACTTTCTAAAAAATTCAGCTTGGGGAAGATACATGGCATGGAAAACTTCAGGCTGATTATAACTTTGATTAAAGTTTAACCAAAGTTATAAGCAACAGAAAACAGAGTATTGGCCAACCTTAATATGAGGTAGGGCTACCAGCTCCACTTATAATAAATTATGAAAACTCCCTGTAATGATGACCAGCTGTGACTGGGGTCCTAGTGGGGAGCCAGCTGTGATCACTCAATTAGGGTGAACTGCAAAGACTGGGGCAGCCAAAACCCCAAAGAGCTGGTGGATATTCCAATACTTAGATTTCCAAGCCAGCATAAAACAGCTTCTTTATTATCTTACTGGTTACTCAGAAGTCCCAACAACACAGTTCTCTTAAAGTGATCCAGCCTCAGGCCTCCATCCAGGTACCCACATCAAATATGATGATTTCTGAACATCTTATTTCATCTTATAAAAGAAAAGGTTCTACCAATCCCAAAGGATCGGACACACTACCTCCCAGGTTAATGAATGTTTCAGATCTTACCCATATACACGCTATAGCCAATTCTTATTAACTAAACTAAAATTTATTAAAAAACAAAAGAGGGAGTATGGTTAAAAGATCAATATACATACAGACATGAGCTCAATTCATTGAGGTGCAGATTCATAGCAGAGATGGTGAGCTTTGTAGTTCCAAAGAGTTCCTTTAGAAATTCAGTTCATAGGTCTTAGTCCAATGTCCAAATCTCATATTCAGGGCATACCAGCATAACTGGGACCTCAGTCTTGCGACTCAGACTTCCCCTGTTGAAGCCTAAGCAGATCTGAGATGACAGAATCGGGACCCAAGGATCTTTTATACAATTTCATGTCTTTAGACAAGTTGGGAGTTCCTTGGGGAACAAAAGGTAATTGGGATGACTTTAAAGAGGTTCATCACTGGTACTTAGCTACACAAATTGACATAAGGCCATTTGCTTGTTCCTCCACCATTCACAGTACATTTCAAAGAGAGATGAATACTGAGATATCCCGTGTTTACAATTTATTTACATGATAGGATGTTCCTTTGACCTCTGAATTATCAGAATACAGGACCAGATTGGAAATGGAACGATGGTACCTACTCAAGTTCTATTATTTGAGATACTACAAAGGCTTGTTTCAGGGCTCATGTTCACTGCAAAATTTACCACCCTGAGTTATAGATTCATAGACTTAAGGTCAGAAGGGACCATTATGGTCATCTAGTCTGACCTCCTGCACAATGCAGTCCACAGAATCTCACACACCCACTCTTGTAACAAACCCCTAACCTATGTCTGAGTAACTGAAGTCCTCAAATCATGGTTTAAAGACCTCAAGGTGCAGAGAATCCTCCAGCAAGTGACCTGTGCCCCATGCTGCAGAGGAAGGGGGAAAACTCCCAGGGCCTCCGCCAATCTGCCCTGGAGGAAAATTCCTTCCCAACCCCAAATATGGCGATCAGCTAAACCCTGAGCATGTGGGCAAGACTCACCAGCCAGCACCCAGGAAAGAATTCTCTGTAGTAACTCAGATCCCAACCCATCTAAATCCCATCACAGGCCATTGGGCATATTTACCACTAATAGTCAAAGATCAATTAATTGCCAAAATTAGGCTATTCCCATCATACCATCCCCTGCATAAACTTATCAAGCTTAGTCTTGAAGCCAGATATGTCTTGTGTATTGCCCCTAGCTTGACTATTCCTCAAGGTTTCATCACATGACATAGTCTTTAATTCTTGGAGACTCCAGGACACTTCTGGAGGATTGGCAACCCTAAACTTGACTCCAGTCTGCACACAAAAACTCAAGTGTGGTGGTGCTGCACACAAAAACTCAAGTTGGCTGGCCAGGTGTATTTAGGCTAAAGCTTGCGTGAGCCCAGCTTTGTCAGCTGCTAACATACCAGTGCTGCAATGTGGATGCAGGCATGTGTCACTAGTTTTCCAGTGCATTCTTCCACAGTGAAAGAATTCATCGTGTGACTCTGCTTATTACATGACTGTTAATGAACATGGGATGTGCTTCAGATGTTTATACTGCAATCACGGACTATAACATAACTATCATAGGTACCGAAGGAGTGAAGCCATGACAGTGTTGACTTACCCTTTAGTGCCAACCATGAGTGATTGCAGTGCCAGTATGGACACAGTAGTGAAGTATTATTTCACAGGCTGGCAGTTGTTGCTTGAGCTCGGCTAACCTGAGAGAAGTAATGTGCGTCCAGACATTCAAGTGAACGCTGCAGTGAAGCCATAACCTCAGGCTTTCTGCAGACTTAGTTACACGGTGAAGCTTTTCTTTGCAACTTAGGGCTAGAGTCAGTCCAAATGAAGTGTCCCAGTTTGGGGGAGTTTTAGAAGCACCCATATCCCACGCTGAAGTCAGTGGGAGCTGAAACTGCTCATCTCTGAAAACCAGGCCCCATGTTGAGCACCCCAGATCAGTGGCCACTTCTGGAAAATGTTTGTATCGTTGTTGTAAATTGAAGTTCAGATTGTGAGACATAAAAAGCACCCAGCAGAGAAAGTACTGGCTGCCTGAGCTACCACGAGCCAACCCATCCTGACCTGTGTGTGCCCTGGGGAACTTTAAATCTAAGGAAGACACTATATACACCTCTACCCCAATATAATGCGGCCTGATAGAACATGAATTTGGATATAACACGGTAAAGCAGCGCTCCCAGGGGAGGGGGGACTGCGCACTCTGGTAGATCAAAGCAAGTTTGATATAACACAGTTTCACCTATAACGTGGTAAGATTTTTTTTTGCTCCCAAGGACAGCATTATATCGGGGCAGAGGTGTACCATCCTAACACACTCTGTGCATGTTTAGCTTCTTATCAATTTAGTGAAGGTTTGGGGGTTGGATTTTTGGGTGTGCTTTTTACGTGCAATGTTCAGAATTATTTCTTCCCTTTTTTCCTCCACGTTTAAGATGTTTCCTCTTCTAGTTACTAGTTGGAAGAAGAAAGGGAGTGGGAGAGGAGGTGGAGTAGGAAGTGAGGTGTGGGGAAACAGGAGTTCAGATGGGGTATGGCAAGGACTCATGAGGGAACAGCCATAAGCCAGTGAATGAGGCAGGGTGTCGAAAGGGCATCTGTTTTGTGGTGAACAGGCCCTAATGGCGCAGAGGAATATTTCACTGAGTCCCTGCAGGTTAGCTCCAGCTGAGAGGACAACAGGGGAAAAATCAGCTGATGCCCAAGAAGGCAGAGCTGGAGCAGTGATGGTGGTAGCTGGGGTTTTTATAAGCCATCCTTAAATACAGTTGAGCTTGGGAGGCTTTTTCAGGAGAGAGAATCTAGAACATCTTCAATGGAAGCCCCTCAGGCATCCCCAGCTCCTAGCTCTTAATATGTGTTTGATTAGAGGGGAAGGGATTTCACAGAGAGGCTGAAGAGTCATGGAGTGAGTAAACTTCTGCTCCTAAACCAGCATACAGAACTGCAGGGCAGGAGTGGGGTCTGAAGCTAACATTCCATCTCAAGCAGTAGAGGACTCGGGACAGGACACAAGTCCCCCAGTTACTGTCTCCAGTGGGTAGAACCTTGGGAAAGTAACTAAGGGGGCCTGAATCCTATCTCCAGTGTGTTAAGGCCATGGGACAGTAACTGGGGGATCCAGGTTCCCATCTCCAGCAGGTGGAGGCCCCTGAATGGCCCAGTGGAAAGGGGTCCTGGGACAGTAACTGGAGGTGTGGGGGAGTCCATCCCCAGTGGGAAGGGGACCCAGGACAGCAATGGGGGGCTGTGTCCCACCCCCCCAGGGCAGGACAGTAACTGGGGTGGGGGCTGCATCCCATCCCCAGCGGGAATGGGCCCCGGGACAGTAACTGGGGGTGGGGGCTGCATCCCATCTCCAGCGGGAAGGGACCCCAGGACAGTAACTGGTGGGCCTGGGTCTATCTCCAATGGGTAGAGGCCCTAGGACAGTAGCCAGGGAAAATAACCATCTAAATCTGCCACAACATGTTGCTGTGGTTTGCAGCCTTTCTCTTCCTCCACATGCTTCTGCCACCCCTCCAGTGATCACTGCCAGAGTTAATAAAGTGGGGGAGTACAAGGATACAAGGATGCTTAATTACAGAGCAGCCCTGGAAACCAGCAACAGCAGCAGCGTGGCCAGGAGGGGAGGTAGCAAGGCCGTAAATAGAAATCGCGGAGGCAGCTGAGGGGAACGGAGCAAGCGAGTTTTCTGCTCCCAGCATATCTCCATCTTCCTCCCTTTCTTTCAATTTTTCTGTCTCTCCTCTTACTGTCATTCTGCTTCAATCAGAAATCATCATGCAATGAAAAGTCCATGAACATTGCTGGGAAATTGCATGTAACAGGCAAAACAACAACCCTGGGACTGAACATGGAGCCTGCATCCCGTGGCAGAGAGAGGGCACTTTGCATGGAAGGCAGGAGATCCCACAAGAGCAGGGAGCAATACATGTGTGTTAGAGGAGAGGGCTGAAGCCCAGGATTGAATGGGGTTGAATTCTGCCTCCTCTATGGCCCAGGACAGAGGATTGTATGTGTGATGCCCCCATCCCAGTCTCCCTGGGGTGATGGCCCTCTTGGGCTCCCTGCCGTGACACCAAGACACAGCTGCAGCAGTTTTGTTTTCAGTATTTTGTAAAGGTTTATTTAAAAATGTTGAAACTTACATCCCACAAGAACTGAATATTTCACCACAAGGAGAAGATAATCCTACAAAAATATATATCACAGCACACAGGGGTGGGGGAGGGGGAGAGCAAGTCAAGGGGGAAGGCACAAAGGGAAGAACAGAGAGAAATGGGTGGGGGAAGAAACAGAACAAGACGGAGCAGGAGAGAGCGAACAAGAAAAGAAGGGGGAGACTGCAACAGCAGGAGGGAAGAGATGCGTGGGATGGGAGCGTGAAGTGAGAGTAGGAGGAGGGGAAAAGATAGGTAAGAAAAACAGCAGGCCAAGGAAGTGGGGACTGGCAGGCAGTGAAAGAAGCTGGCCTGTTGCTCTCTCTCTGACCCCGCCTGCCTGAGGCAGGGCTGAGGCTGCAAAGAAACATTGACTGATGTGTGCTAGGGGATCTGGAGCATAGGCCAGGGTCCACTCAGGATTTCCTACTGCCGGACTCAACTCATCTGTGGGGAAGGGGGAAACTGCTAGATCCGGAGAGAGAGAAGGCCTGGTTCTCCCAGCCTTGTATTGTCATTTACACCTGTGCCAACTGGGCATGAGCAAGTGCACAATTGGATGTGGGAGTGGTTCAGCCTCAGTGTACACAGCTGAAGATGGTTACTTCAGAAGGCTCCAGGCAGGGAACAATCAGGCTCAGTGAGGTTATTTACCAAATGCAAGAAGTTTTAGTAACATGTTTTTTGATTGTTCAGTTAAAGTTCTAAAATGCAGCAGAGAAAGTTTGTTCAGGACAGTTAATTTGATTGTATAGCACATCCTGTATGTTTCAGGTGAGAGAGTGAATGATACTAACAGTTAAACTAAATATTTAGTTAAAAAAATTGGACTAAGAAAACATTTTACATGTGCAATATATTTGAGGTAATGTTGCTACAGGAGACTTCTCTTCCGCATTTACTGATTTTTTGTGCCAACTTAACATTGTAGTCACAAAGTTTTTGCATTTCCTAGGTTTGTTTCTTTTCTTTTAAATAAAGGAAATCAATATACTGAGAGCTTGCAGAGCTCACAAACAGAAGTGAGTAAAAAACAGATTTTTTTCAGTTTGGGAGGCCAAACCAGAAAAAATATTCAGTTTGAGTCAGACTGAAACCAATTAAAAAAAAAAAAGTCGAACTGAAAATCTGGAAAAAAAAGTCATTTTGCATAGACCAAACTGCTGTAGTTGACTCAAAATGATATACTTGTGGGGAGGGTAAGGCATTTCATTTTTATTTGGCCATTTTCAGAATGTTTTCACCCTTCTCAAATTGGCCAAATTTGAAAATGAAAAGCCATTTTGAAAAGTCAAAACAAAACATTTCAAAATGGTTAAACTTTTTCTTTTTTTAGTCAAAATTATTAATTTAATTCAAACTGGATTTGCAAATCATTTTCATGCTCCAAAAATGCATTTTTGGTGAAATTACAATTTGCCAAAAACATTTCACTCAAGTTACTAACATACCTCTTGCCAGCAGAGCTTGTAAATTCCCTAAAACAATCAGCATGCACTGAATTAGCAGTATGTGCCACAAACATTTTTTATGTCATTTCTTGCTGCAAATGGGAAGGCATAACAGTCATCCCTAGCTCATCAGGTAAATGGATTGAAGATCTGATAACCTAAATTTAAGCCTCATCTATACTAGAAAAGTATCAGAGAGGTAGCCGTGTTAGTCTGGATCTGTAAAAGCAGCGGAGAGTCCTGTGGCACCTTATAGACTAACACGTATTGGAGCATGAGCTTTCGTGGCTAGCTCACTGTAAAATCCTAGTGGGGACAAGGCACAGGCACTATTTACTGCAAGACAGGTAGATGAGGTCAATGTTTTACCCCCAACCAATAGTTGACCTCAACTAGCTCCATCATGACAGAGACTCCAGAGCTTTGTCTCCACTAGGATTGTACAAACACACCTTTTCTGGCAGTGATGACATAGCTATTGTGTCCTAGGTATTCGGCCTCATCCTAATTGCCTGTGAATATCCCACCTCTGTCTGTCCTTCTCTCCATCTCTCAGAAGTGCTGTCTGACGGGCTGGGGGCAGTCCAGGAATAACTGAATGGTATATAGCACCCTCAAAATATTCCCATATGTGGCCTCTGAACTGCTCCCTTTTGCAACATGGACAGGGTGGGTCCCTTCTTTGCCAGTCCTGTGGCATCAGTCCCTCACTGCCTCCACTGCCTTTTCCTCACCCCATTTGGGATGCTTGGGTCCTGATAGAAGGCTCAGCTGAAACCATCATCAGACCTTTGTTAAATCCAAACCACTTCCCCACCCAACACCTAGCCAAGGCCTCAGTTCCCAGCCGTCCATCTCCACGTGCCATGCTTCAACTGATTTTGCAGTAGCCCTATAAAAGACTTGCACAGGATTGTATGCAGGGCAGTTACCCTGCTCAGGCTTGTTTTTCATACTTCCTGAACTACAAAATGGCCAGAGGATTTTGCCTCAAGTTTTCTGAAAACATCACCTTGGAGTGGAGACCAAATCTTGGTGAGGTGGGGTCGAAAAGATCTGAGTGCCTGGAAGCAGGGCGAGCATGGAAACTATTCTGCAGCCTTTCCCAGTGAGAGAGAGAAGATGATAATGACCGGGTGATAGAGGAAGAGACAGAGAGAGAAGGAGGAACATTGGGAGAAAGAGAAAACAAAAAGACAGAACTGACAGAGGGAGAGGCAAGGTTCCCCCAGGGAATGGGGGGAAGGTGCTGAGTGAGGTCTTCCCAACACCCACCACTAGCTGCTGCCAGCACCTGGATCCCTCAGGAGAGGTCAAGGCCTTAGCAGAAGACACCCCCCCACTCCATTGGAATCCCTGCCTAAGGCTGGGAATTCTGCAACCACGGAGCTCCAGCTAGTTGAAAGACACTTCAAAGCACACAACACAGGAAGGAACAGAGGGGTTGGGACTGGGGGTAGGACCTTGCCTCTCCACCTCCCCTACCCCCATGTTAGGCATGCACTGGTGGGTTATCCTCAGAGATCAAAGTGCGTGTGTATATGTTGGGGGAGGGTCAGGAGGTTTAGATTTCACACCAACAACTGCTCTTGTGCCCCCCGCTTCTTTGTCACCCCATCTTGTGGGTTACCCCCATGCTTCCTCTCCCCTGCGGCATGGGACCAGTGAGGCCCAGTCTGTCCATTTCCCGAGTACATCCTGGGATGGTTAAGTAAATGATGGTGGTGGAAAGTTGTGACACAAGCAAATCATTCCTGGTGTAGCAGAGGCAACAGAACACTCCCTGGATGTGACAAGAGGGGTTGTGGAAGCCAGCTCTGCCGCTCTCACAGATTTACCAGTGGGATCCTGGGGGGAAAAAGGGAGTGAAATAAAAGAATCAGAGATGGAAGATGCCTCCTCAGGTCCCCCTCTCCCAGGGGTGAAAGTAAGTCCAGTGACTTACTGGTATGCTGGGGCCAGCTTTGGCCCCTGGAAGGGGCGGGGCCTAGGGTGAAAGGGGCGTGGCTGAGGGAGTCAGAGCCAGCCCCAGCCCACCCTGTAAGGTAAGTGCCCCCCCACCGGAGTAGCAGCAGCCCAGGGGGCTATTTAAAGGGCCCAGGGCTCCCCTGCTTCTACCGCCCGGCCCTTTAAATAGCTGAGGAACCCTGGGGAAGTGGCAGGGCTTCCATGGCTATTTAAAGGACCAGTGCGGCAGAGACAGCTGGAGCCCCAGGCCCTTTAAATAGCCCCTGGAGCCCCACGCTACCCCTGGGCTCCGGGAGCTATTTAAAGGGCCCGGGGCACCCCTGCTTCTACCGCCCCAGCCCTTTAAATAGCCACCACAGCCCTGGAGTAGTGGCGATGGGGCTCTGGCAGCTATTTAAAGGGCCAGGGCAGTAGAAGCAGCCAGAGCCCCAGACTTTTTAAATAGCCCCCAGAGCCCCGCAGCCCTACCCCAGGGCTCCAGCAGTGGGGCTCCGGTGGCAATTTAAAGGGCCTGGGGTGCTAGCCCCTGTTGGGAGCCCCAGGCCCTTTAAATTGCCCCCTGGGGAAGCCAGGCCGTCCTGGTACGGCAAACTGGCTCTTGCCGGTACACCTTTCCAGGGCGTACCGGCTTACTTTCACCTCTGCCCTCTTCTTTCCTGGCTAGGACTGTTTCCTATCCCCACCTTCTCCCCAAGGCTCCTAGTTCCTAGCATCTCAAGCGACAGAGCTCCAGGCCCTCTCCTTAGAGAGAGGACAACCCGGGCTCACAGACCCCTGAGCACTGGACAGCTCCTTTACCCAGATTCGCTCTTTTCCCCACTTGGTTCCCCCACTAAACAATCTCCCTTTGCCCTGGGCTTCAAAGACATTCATCAGAGAATTGCACTCTCTCTCCCTCTGTCTCTTGTTGTTCCAGCGTTCTTTTCATCCTCCCTCTCTTCCCCTGTCTCTACCCCCATCTCACTCTCCTCCTTTCTGTCACTCACCGGTTGAGCTGGAAGGTCCTGCTTTTCCCCTGGCCCCCCAGTTTCTCTACACCCTCCTGGACCTGCCTGGGCTCCTCTGTCTCAGGTGTCGGGACCAGTGTGTCTCCGTAGGGTCCCAGGATGCTGACTGTGGTGGGCGACAGGTCTGTGAGTGGCTGCTGACTCTCCTGCTGCTGCACCCCACTCCGCTGGCCAGAGTGACGACGACGCTTCTGACTACGGTCCCAGCTGCAGTGAGAGAGGGTCACTGAGACGGGGGGAGGCCTCGTCCCCTAAGGTACCCAGAACCTTGAGAACGGTGGAGTCTGTGCCCCTAAGCCCCTGATACACCCAGAACCCTGAGAACAGTGGGGTCCATGTCCAAACCTTCCTCATGCACACAGCCCCTGAGCACAGTGAGATCCTTGTCCCTAAAGCCCCTCCCCCCAAGTCCAAGCAGTGTCTCTGGCCCTGTGAGCCCCCAGAACTAGTGGATTCCACTCACTCCCAGAGCAGTCTTGCAGATGCCCAAGCGGACGACATCCACACCCGTAAACCTCACTCACCAGAACTTGAATATTATCCCAGTGGCAACTAGGACAATAATGATGGAGATTGTGATAGTAACATACAGCTGAGGATCCACACCTGAGAGAGACAGAGAGAGTGTGTGAGAGCCACATCTGGCATCCAGCCAAAGGCACTGCAGGGGAAGGGGCAAGAGGACTTGGTGTGTGGAGCCCTCCCCACCCCCACTCCCTCAAGTGCACTCCTGGCCTTTCCCAGCAGGAGGTGCCATAAGGAGCAGGGTGAAAGAGATGTGGAGCAGATTTACCTTCCCCCCGGGGCCCAAACAAGAAGGGCCTCAGCGTGGCGGGGGTCTCCCGCAGGTTGAGCCCTGCATTGTGCAGCAGTGAGTGGGAGTTGGGTTGTGCTGTCGCCATCCCATGTGGTGAAACAAAGGTGTAACCCAGAGGTGGGAAGCCTGGATTGGCTGAGTTGGGGTCACCTCCATCCTCATCTGACACTGTGGGGCCCCATACAATGGCCCAGGGGTACTGGGATGAAGGCAGCCCCTCCTCAAACCCAGAGGGGGTGGCAGGCCGGGCCCCTGGGGCCTGGCGCCTCAGCCGCATCACATGACGCAGCTCCCCGTCCCGTGGCATCAGAGATCGCTGGCGCAGTGTGATGAAGCGAGAGTCTCTCTCTGATGGTGAGATCTTGTCCCAAATGCAAACAGGCCTGGCAGCTGAGGGGCTGCGACGGGCACAGAGTGGCCGAGGAGCAAGGGGACTCCGGGAACGAAGTGACCAGACACCATGTGAAGAGACTGCTAAGGCCACAAGCAGGACGGTCCAGAGCTGCAGGGAGTGGAGGCAGGAAACCAGTGGGAGCATTACACTGTGGAGAGAGAGAGAGATCAGAAGAGCACCTCCTGCTGGGAGATGTCAGGACTGGAGTTGCTGAGAGCTCCCACCACAGCCAGCATTCCTACCCCCCTTCCTACGGTGGTTCTTGCAAGGAAAGGCTGTGACGGAAATATCTGGGAGCTCCCCACTTAGCCAGTGCTCCTTTCCCATTCTGTGTTGTGCCTTCTACATTATTAGTTAACTTTGGAAGTTGTGAACTTACCAGGTACCTGACTCCATAGCAGAGGCAACAGTTTCTTCACTCAGCAACCACCTCGTCTCATATTCTTCACTAAAAGACAAAAAAAAGGAGATTCAGTGCACATCATAGAATCATAGCAGATTAGGGTTGGAAGAGACCTCAGGAGGTCATCTAGTCCAACCCCCTGCTCGAAGCAGGACCAAGACCAACTAAATCATCCCAGCCAAGGCTTTGTCAAGCCTGACCTTAAAAACCTCTAAGGAAGGAGATTCCACCACCTCCCTAGGTAACCCATTCCAGTGCTTCACCACCCTCCTAGTGAAATAGTGTTTCCTAATATCCAACCTAGACCTCCCCTACTGCAACTTGAGACCATTGCTGCTTGTTCTGTCATCGGCCACCACTGAGAACAACCAAACTCCATCCTCTTCGGAACCTCCCTTCAGGTAGTTGAAGGCTGCTATCAAATCCCCCTCACTCTTCTCTTCCACAGACTAAATAAGCTCATCTCCACCACTCCTGGTGTCCCTCAGGACTGATGTGCAGCCTTCAATCATCCCTGGCTATTATGGCCTGGGCCCGGGCCCCAACAAACAGCTCTGCTGAGGCTCCTCAGTCCACACAGCCCACAGGCACCCATCTTGAAAATACACACAAAAGCTGCAGACTCACATAGGCACACCCTCCTTCCCCCACATGCGCACACACTGCACAAAAATACACACAAGGGCATATGCACACACTTAGTCACACAAACACTCATGCATGTGCACACACACACCACACAGTTTCCCCAGGGACTGCTGGGTCTGAAGGTCAAGAGCGGAATTCAGTATCTTTGTTTGCTTGTCACTAGAACAAGTTGGAATCTTCATTCCTATGTTTGTTTATAGTGTGGAGTGAGTAATGCATTTATTAAACAAAAGAGACTCTTCCATTGTGTGTCAGAGAAAGAAAGAGAAAATGGGAAAAAACAACAGTGATAAAGAAAATTATGAAAGTGAGAGTGAATCATCTACAAAAGTCCAGACCTGCTAAAGAATTTAAGAGCAAAAGTGTGCCCATCAAATATTTAGTGTTTACATTCCCATTGGCCAACATGAAATTAGCTTTTCCATACACTCTGTTCCAGGTCTCTTCTCTTTCTCTGTCTCTCTCTCTCTCTCTCTCACACACACACACACACTCCTTTCTGCCGCTCTTTCCCACATTCACTATTAAAATATTGTTACCTAGCATAGATAATAGTAAACTACGGGCTGACTTTGTTGATTGGATTTATAGTCTGGCCATGCCCATTCTCCCTACATTCTAGCCTGGCACTAGGAGGCATGGTGTTGCTACCCTTCATGCTCTTGAGATGCTCCATCTCTCAGGCCCCTCCCTCTAAGCAGTGCCCAGTGGAGTCCCAGACTTTTTTCTGAGATGGGGGGGTGAGGAGGTGCCTGACACTGAGAGTCCGTTATAAAGCAAAACCTTTACACAGAAAATCAATATGAATACTCTGCGAATTTCTTTGTGGTAGCTACATAATAGTAACTCCAGGGTCAATGGGTGTGTGTGTGTGTTAGGGTAACCAGACAGCAAGCGTGAAAAATCGGGACGGGGGTGGGGGGTAATAGGAGCCTATATAAGAAAAAGACCCAAAAATCAGGACTGTCACTATAAAATCGGGACATCTGGTCACCCTAGTTGTGTGTGTGTGAGAGAGAGAGAGAGAGAGAGACTGACCCATTGATAGCTCCCTGATGCTCTGTCTTGGTACCCTCTGGAGGGGTGGAAAACAGCCTGTGTGTGCATATGACTGGGTGAAGCTCATGAATGACTGAGCATGGAGAATGTCCTGCCAGGGCTGACTCGAGGTTCAATCTGTTGCCCAAGCTCCACAGAGCCCTTCGGAGGTTTTTGCCATCTCCTGTTTAGTCTCCCCCAGGCATATCATTAATTAAAAGCAACCTCCCCCCCCCTTTTAAATGAAAGTCCCTTCCTATTGGTAGGTAACAAGTGTCACACAAGCTGTGGGGCAAGGGAGATGCCCTCCCTGATGTGTTAAGTGGAGATATTTTTAGGTCGCTTCTGCTAAATATTTAAACCAGGTTCACAGAGGAAAAAAAATCTCATCCATCTGCTAATGCAACCTCTCCCCCTCCTACACGTGACAGGATCACCCTGTGAAGAGAACCTGGGGTTACCCTCAGGGCCGGCTCCAGGCACCAGCCCAGCAAGCAGGCGGGCCCCTCACTCCCTCTCAGAGCAAAGGACCAGCCGCTGAATTGCCCCCGAAGACTGAAGCGACGGCAGACCTGATCACAGCTTTTTTTTTTTTTTTTGCTGCTTGGGGCAGCAAAAACCCTGGAGCCAGCCCTGGTTCCCCTGGATATGAAAATGGGGGAGATCAGTAGCCATTCTTGCCACTGCATCTCATTGATGCAGGGGTTATATTACTCCCAAGCTGTGATGGATAGAGGGGATTTAGTACTCGCATGGAAGGAGTTTAAATGCAGCTCAGCCCAAAGACGGGGTGAGATTCCTGCAGAGCCCAAAGGATTCCTATCAGGACCCAGGTTATCTGGATTATTATCACATTGCCCTAGAAGATTAAACATGCTTGAGAGACTAGCAGCAAACCCTGATGCTAGTGCCCCAGGGTATGAACCCCTTTGTATTTTGGGAATAAAGTGTGAAACCCAGTGCTAATGTCCTGCGGTGTGGATCCCACCAGGCTCAGGAGGTTGGGGTGTGAATCCTAGCAATAGTCCTCTGAGGTGCAGCTTACCACCTGCCCAGACTGCACTAGACATTAGGGCCCCAGAATATGGATCCTGCTGTGTTTAGGGGCTGGGAATGTGAATTCCAGAAGTAGTGCTCTGTGGTGCAGATCTTTCTGCGCTCAATGGCTGGGAGTAGGAATCCCACTGCTATTGTCCTGGGGGTGGGAATCTCTGTGCTAGTGAACTGAAGCGTCATTCCACCTATACTTGGGAGGGGATGTTGGGAGTGGAATCCCAGCACGAGTGAGTTTAGGTGCAGGTGGCATGAATGCCAGTGCTAATGCCCTCTAATGCAGATCCTGCTGTGCTTAGGGGCTGTGAGTTTGAATTTGTGTGTTAGTGCCTCAGGCTGTGTTAAAGAGCTGGGAATGCAAATCCTGGTGCTTGCACCCTGTAGCACAGTACCTGTGTGCATGAAAGTGTGAATTCCAGCCCTAATGTCCTGGGGGTGTGGATGCCACTGCCTCTGGCAGCAGGAAATGTGACTCCCAGGCTGGTACCCTCAGGTGCAGATCTTCCTGTGCTCATGAGCTGGGAGTCTGAATCCTGCTTTACCCAGGGGATGGAAGCAGGAGTTCTGGTGCCCTTGGGTGGGGATCAGTGATTTCCCTACACCCCCCTCCCCTGAATTTCCCCAACACCCCCCCCCCAGTTTTATGAGCTAGTTACATACCAATTTAGTGACTGTTTGGAAATCTGAATTTAAACTGAAACTTTAATACACACTTTAAAAGCTTATACAGTGTATGATAAAATGTGTATCTGAAAAAGTATAATAGAATTGAAAAGTATGAACATAGACTAGCTTCCTTGCTTCCTTATACAGCTGTTGTTTTTTATGATGTCAGTGCATTCATTTCGGTGATGTTGGCCAACCTAATAATTTCAAATGATGATTTGTAAGCAAAGTCTAAATGAGTTCTCCCTGACAGCTAGTGATGAGCTGGGGCTGTGGGGAAAGGCTTCAGGGCCAGATTATATTTACATTCACACCTAATCTACCTAGGTATCCAGCAAACAGAGCTGTGTTGTCCAAGTGATAGATTTTGGCTGGGGTTGGGTTACAAACCACTTGAATGTGGGGGGAAGGGGAGATGAAATGTTGTTCTTATTGTATGAGTAAAGGGCAGCAGAACTGTACTTAGCCTGTAATGATTTGAAGGCATCAAGAGAGAGGGTGGGGACCTGTCCCTCTCCACTGTTTAAAGACAGAGCTGATTAGGCTCCATAGATAGTCTTTTGTTCTGTTAAAGGACCACTGCAGCTGAAATCACTGACAATCAGGTCTAAGTGCTTAGTCCTGTTGTGGGGACAGTGTTCCTGTGGGTACAGTGTTTTTGTGTAAGAGACAGCCCAGACACTAGCAGTGAGTTTCCCCTACTGACAGCTCAGCTGAAATCACTGAGAGCTGGTGGAACCTCAAGAGACCAACTCGCAGAGGTCACAGTGGCAGGTGGCAGCAGAAGGTGACTGCGCAGGGCCATTGGCAACAGAGCGGTGGCGTGAACAGTGGCACAACAGCTGTGGCAGAGTGAACAGTGAGCAGCTGGAGGAACAAGCAAGGTGCCTTCTTGTCCCCCACCTGGAAGGTGTACTCACGTGAAAGCACCTCTGAACTCTGAGTCTACTCTCCACTGACCAAGGACAACACCGGTGAGTGGAGTGCGGTGGAGGGAAAAGTGAGGGGCACGTTAAATAAAAATTTGCTTGTTGGACTATATTTTAGTCACTTTGCTCCAGAATGCTAGATTTGTGACTGGGAATGGAAACTTATATAAATATGTTTCCTACTAGGCCAAGATTTTTAAAATGCAGTATTTGCCAAGGTTGTTATCTCACATTGTTGCTATCTTGAGAGGTCATTATGTGGGGAGTTTCTGTACTAAAGATTTTTATTATTATAATTAATTTTTACATAAGAATGGTCATACTGGGTCAGACCAATGGTCCATATAGCCCAGTACCCTGTCTTACAACAGTGGTCAAGGCCAGGTGCTTCAGAGGGAATGAACAGAACAAGTAATCATCAAGTGACCATCCCCTGTTGCCCATTCCCAGCTTCTGGCAAACAGGCTAGGGACACTCAGAGCATGGTGTTGCATCCCTCCCCATCCTGGCTAATAGCCACTGATGGACCTATTCTCCTGGAATTTATCTAGTTGTTTTTTTTAATCCTGTTATAGTTTTGGTCTTCACACCATCCCCTGGCAAAGAGTTCCCTGGATTGACTTTATATTGTGTGAAGAAATACTTCCTTTTGTTTTTTTTAAAACCTGCTGCCTATTAATTTTATTGGGTGACTGCTAGTTCTTGTGCTATGTGAAGGATTAAATAACATTTCCTTATTCACTTTCTTCACACCAGTCAAGATTTTATAGACCTCTATCATATCCCCCTTAGTCATCTCTTTTCTAAGCTGAAAATTCCCAGTCATTTTAATCTCTCCTCCTGTTTCATACCCCTGATCATTTTAGTTGCCCATCTCTGTACCTTTTCCAATTCCAATATATATTTTTTAGGATGGGTGACCAGATCTGCACACACTATTCAAGGTGTGCACGTACCATAGATTTATATAGAGGCAATATGATATTTTCTGTCTTATTATCTATCCCTTTCTAATGATTCCCAACATTCTGTTTGCTTTTGTGACTGCTGCTGCACATGGAGTGGATGTTTTCAGAGAACTATCCACAATGACTCCAAGATCTCTTTCTTGAGTGTTAACAGCTAATTCAGATGCCATCATTTTGTATATATAGTTGAGATTGTTTTCCAATGTGCATTACTTTGCATTTATCAACATTGAATTTCATTTGCCTTTTTGTTGCCCGGTCACCCAGTTTTGTGAGATCCCTTTGTAACTCTTTGCAGTCTGCCTAGGACTTAATTATCTTGAATAGTTTTGTATCATCTGCAAATTTTGCCACTTCACTGTCTACCCATTTTTCCAGATGAATATGTTGAACAGTACTGGTCCCAGTACCGACCCCTCAAGGATACCACTATTTATCTCTCTCCATTCTGAAAACTGATAATTTATTCCTACTCTTTGTTTCCGATCTTTTAAAAAGTTACTGATCCATGAGAAGACTTCCCTCTTATCCCATGATGGCTTACTTTTCAAAGTCAATTTAAATTACATTTTTTTAAATTTATATATTTTTAGAAATCTAGACCTGTTATGTGTTTTGGTGTAACTTGCATTATTCTTATGTTAAATTTGCATCATCCTAACAAAACATTTACTTTATTCATCTCTCTTTGGTCCTGACACCCTCCCTGTAAATTCGAATACCCCCCCTAATTTCAATTCCTGGGGAAACCACTGGTGGGGATCCCACTCTGATGCTGGCAGACCAGGTTCTAGTTCATGCCCTGGTCCCCTTGTCTCACCTGAAGACTGACAAACACACCACTGGAATCAGTCTGGCTCACCTGTGTGTTAGTATTGTTAAAATACTACTATTAGAATTATAAGGATGTTTAGTCTCTATTGAATGCTTGTGAGTTGTTGCATTCATTAATCTCACAACATCTGTATCCCATATTTAGGCCCCTACCAAATTCACAGTCCATTTTGGTCAATTTCACAGTCATAGGATTTTAAAAATCATAAATTCCATGATTTCAGCTATTTAAATCTGAAATTTCAAGGTGGTGTAATTGTAGGCATCTTGACCCCAAAAAGGATTTGGGGGGGGAGGGGTTGCATGGTTATTTGGGGTGAGGGTTGCGGTACTGTTGCCCTTACTTCTGTGCTGCTGGCAGTGCTGCCTTCAGAGCTGGGAAGCTGGAGAGTAGCGGCTGCTGGCTGGGAGCCCAGCTCTGAAAGCAGAGCTGCTGCCAGCAGCAGCACAGAAGGAAGGATGGCATGGTATGGTATTACCACCCTGACTTCTGTGCTGCTGCTGGCGGGGTGCTGTCTTCTGAGCTGGGTGCCTGGCCACCAGCTGCCACTCTCCGGTCACCCAGCTCTCAAGGCAGCACAGAAGTCAGGGTGGCAATACCATGAGCCCCCCCTTTGGGTCAGGACCCCCAATTTGAGAAACGCTGGTCTCCCCTGTGAAATCTGTTTAGTATAGGGTAAAAGCAAACAAAAGACCAGATTTCATGGGGGCAGACCAGATTTCACGGTCTATGATGCATTTTTTATGGCCGTGAATTTGGTAGGGCCCTACCCATATTGTAAGGCAATATTTGAGCAGTTGTATTGTGAACCTCTGAGCTGTGTAAATCCCCAGCCAGGAGAGAGACATCAATTAGTGTAAGCTGCTGATCTTCAACAGAAGAGTGTTACAGCCTTCCCAAAAGGAAAGGTCCATCGATACCAGATGGACTATTATGGGATGTTGAGACTGTAATTTCCCTGTGTACCATCAACAAAAGGATAAAAAACGTTTACTGTTCTGCCCTTCTCCCTGTGAAGAAGAGTCATGCAAGTGGACTCCTTCTATCAGCTAAATTTGCAACTCAGAGCATATGTCAGTAGGGGAATAAAAACCCCAAACAAAAGGAACTTGGGATCTCTATGCAGCTTGGACTCACGGGGGGGGGGGGGTGTTTCTAAGCATAAGCAAGAGATCCCCAGCTGCTTAGCCTGGGTTAGCTCTAATAGACATATAGAGTTTGCTTATTACAGAAGCTTCTATTACCTGATGAAACGTAAGACTGTAACTCATTTGTGTATCTATGTTTACTTACTTTATCCTTGTAAATAACTCTTTAATTTCCCTTTCCTATTTAATAAATCTGTATAGTTTACTGTAAGATTGGCTCCAAGTGCTCTCTTTGGTGGGAGATCTAATGTGCAACTGACCTGGGGTAAGTGACTAGTCCTTTGGGACTGAGAGTAGCTTGAATACTGCTGTGATTCTTGGTGTAAGAGACCATCTATCTCAGAGGTAGGCTCACTTGGGTGGCAAGACAGATCAGTGTACCCAAGGGGACTGTCTGTGACTCCCTGATACGGCTGTTAAAGTGCCTGAGGAGTTTCCACTTGACACTCAGTTACTGAAATCTAAGTGTAGAACTCACAACTGAATTGGTGTTTGCGCCCAGGTTCTTAACACTCTGCCCTGAGGTTGGTACCATGCTCTTGAGTCACTGCAGGCAGCGTTACACGCACTATGCACTCAGACTTAGACTGTGAATACTGGGGCTAATGTACTAACTAGGAACAGATCTCATTGTGCTTAGAGGCTGGGAACATGAATCCCAGAGCCTGTTACTCTGGGTTGTGTAGCCAGCTGCATTCACTCACTGGTTCTGGTTTCCTGTGGCAGAGATCCCACAGTTCTTGGAAACCGGGAGTGTAAATTTTGGTGCTTGTGCCACAAAGCATGGATCCCACTGTGCCAAGGAACTGGCAATATGCCTCTCAGCACTAATGCCCTGGGCAGTCTACTGCACTCATGGGTTGGAAGCGTGCATTCCTGTGTTAGTAGGCTGAACCTGACATGATGCTCCTCTTGGATGCTGTGTATATGACTCCCACTGCTAGTGTCCTGAAGTGCAGATCTTGTTGCATGCAGTTGGAACTCAGAAACTCATTATGGACAACTGTTTATCATGCCAATGCCTCTCATGGATGGGAGCCAAGAACGCTCAATTCTCCCTGCTCTCCTATTCAATATAAAACTGTAGAGAGAACTAGGGAGACGGCAAGGGCTGAGGTGCCAGCAATAAGCAGATAATAGCCAACTCTGCATCAGCTGTTATCTGCACAGTCCAACTGCTGGAAGTTGAAGTGAGACAAATTTAAATAAGGTGCAAATTTTTAACAATAAGGATCCCACAATAGACCAATTTACGTAGGACTGTGGTGAAATGTCTTTAAATGGATATATTTCTAAAAGATATGCTGTAGCTCATCCAGAAGCTATGGGCTTGATGCAGGAAATAAAATTGGTGGAATTCTATGGTCTATGCTATACAGGAGGTCAGGTGAGATGATCACAATGGTCCCTTGTGGCCTTGGAAACTATAAATCTCACAGCTTTCTTGATGTCTTGCAGTGAACAACATCTGAATGATGAGCAACTGGCTAAAGCTGAATAACAAACAAGACAGGTCATGCCAGTGGGAAGAAGGTAGCCAGGGATGATCTAAAGATTGCACCTAATTCTATCTGACTTGGCTCTGGCCATAGTGATCTGTATATTTGTAACATCTAAATAAGACTGTTGCAATACTCTATATAGGAATGAAGAGCGTTACCTTCAGAGAGCTTCGGCTAATTCAGAATGCATCAGCCTGTTTGTTCAGCAACACATTTTGCTGGAATGCATCACCCTGGTTCTCTGCACCCCACGCAGGGTCCCCATTGAACACAGAGCCCAATTCAGGTTCTCCATCCTGATATTCAAAGCCCTCCATGGGACTGACCCCAGTGACATGAGCACTCCATCACCTCTCCCTCTGCAATTATGGCTTCACATGACAAATACTTTCCACTGAAATAGTGGAATTGTCAAAGGGGGTGGGGGGGAGAAGGCTCATGATTATGAGGAACAGAACATTCATAGGAGCTGGGCCAAGACTATGGACCTCACTACCAGATAAAATAACATTCCCTATTAACTCCACCTCATTGAGAGCTAAAGGCAAACTCCCTCTTTGCCCAGCCTGACCCACTCCAAATTCCTCCTCTTTATAATAATTTAAAAAAACAAACCAAAACTGAGCATGACCCACCCACCCATTAGCAATGAAGAGAGTGATATCATGGCGTCACTGAGAAGTGTTCAGATACTGTGGTGGCAGCCATCAGTATAAGAACCTCGATAGACTGGGGTCTGGGACTGTGAATCCCAGTGGTAGTGTCTAGCAGCAGACTCCACTGAGCCTGGGCATTGGCGGTGTGAATCTTAGGGCTAATGTGCCAGAGTGCCAATCCCACCATACTTAATCAGTAGAAGTGCAAATCCTGGTGCTAGTGGCTCAAGGTACGATTTGCTCTGGTTTTTAGGGCAGGAAGTGTGAATCCCAGTGTTAGAGAACTGGGACAGGAGGCATTTGCCCTAAGGTGTGGATTCTGCTGCACTTGGGTGGGGTTAGGAGGCTGGGAGTGTGAATTACAAATGCTAGTGCCCTGGGGAGCTAGGGGGATGTTGAAATCATGGTACTAATGCACTTGGGCTATTCCACTGTCATTGTGCATGGGGCTGGGAACTTTTGGATCCCTCATCCTGTGGGATGTAGCTGTGTTTGGAGGCTGAGAATTTGAATCCAGGGTGATGAGTGTCTGTGGATGCTGTGCTGGCTGAGATTGTGAATCCTGTGCTAGTACCCCACCGTGTTGATCCCATGGTGCTGAGGTGCTGGGAGTGTTAACCCAATGTTAATGCACTGGGATAAGGATCCTGAAGTGTTCAGTGACTGGCAATGGGAATTCCAATGCAAGTGTCCTAGGGCATAGATCCCAGTGTGCCCACTGTCTGGGGGAACGATTGGGGGGGTGTGCCTTTCGGGGATGGCTTTCCCTGTGCTTGGGGCCAGAGGTGTGAAGGCAGTGCTTGTGCGCTGGGCGTAGATCTGCATTTGGGAGCCCCGAGTGTGAGCCCCTATGGTAGCGCTCTGCGGGTGCGGATCCCGGGCACCCAGGGGCTGGGTTGTGATGACCCCCCCCACCCCATGTGTAACAAGTATGTTGATTCTCTGCCTCTCCAATTTCCCTCCCAGTCCCCTATGTCCAAATCCTCTGCTCTCCGGTCTCCCCTGCACGCTCCCTCCAGCACAACAGGTCTCCGGGCGTGCGCTGGGGCCGCAGGGCTGGGGGTGCTGGGCAGGGCGAGAGGCCCCCGCCCCGGAGCCAGGTGAGGGGTTCTCGGGGAAACCAGCGACCCGGGGGGAGGGGAGGAAGGATGCTCTCCAGCCCCGCCCATCCAGCCGCATCCCCGCGGCGCCCGGGAACAAACTCACCTTGCGGGCGGACGCCCGAGGGCCAGCCGGCGCGAAGGGGCCCGGCGCTGGGGGGGGCCGGCTGGGTCGGCTGCGGCCGGTGCCTCGCATGGCCGGGCGGCTCGGCGGGGCTGAGCCCGGGCTGCGGGAGAGCAGAGACCGTCTGGAAATAAACAGCTGCCGAGGGCTGGGCCAGCCCCGTCCTGCCTCTGTCTCTCCTCGCCGGCCGCCGTTAACCCCCTGGCTGCCGGCCCGCCGCGGCTCGCTGTGCAGGCGGGGTTGGGGGGCGGGAGAACCGAGGCTGGGGCCCCGCGGGCAGCTCAGAGCGACTGGAGCCCGGGAGCCTCGGTCCTGCCTCTGCCCGCCGCCGCCCAGCCCCTTTCCCGCCCCCCGGTGCCCCCGCCCAGCCCCTGAGCGCCCCCCTTTCCCGCCCCCCCGGTGCCCCCGCCCAGCCCCTGAGCTCCCCTTTCCCGCCCCCCGGTGCCCCCGCCCAGCCCCTGAGCGCCCCCCTTTCCCGCCCCCCCGGTGCCCCCGCCCAGCCCCTGAGCTCCCCCCTTTCCCGCCCCCCGGTGCCCCCGCCCAGCCCCTGAGCGCCCCCCTTTCCCGCCCCCGGTGCCCCCGCCCAGCCCCTGAGCACCCCCTTTCCCGCCCCCGGTGCCCCCGCCCAGCCCCTGAGCACCCCTATCCCGCCCCCGGTGCCCCCGCCCAGCCCCTGAGCACCCCTATCCCGCCCCCGGTGCCCCCATCCAGCCCCTCCTCCGGGGCCAGCGACCACTGCCCCCAACCCCGTCGCTGAGCCGCCCCTGACCCCGCGCATCCCAGCCACCCCGCCCTCTGGCCCCCAACAGACCTGCCCCCCCGCTGCCGAGCCCTCCTGCTCCCTGCAGCACGACCCGACCCCTCCCCGGGCTCAGTCTGTCTGTCTCTTTCCCCCGCTCATCTTGCTGCTTATTGTCAGGATCTTAACGGGAAGCGATTACGTTGCTATGGAGAGAGATGTCTCCAAGGGACCCGTCACTTGTGGCTTGAGCGCTAGCCAGTGAAGTCAGACGCCAGAAAGGTCTGTCCTTGGGGGGAGGGATGCAGAACCCCCCGACCCACTCCTTGGAAAGCCCCTCTCCACAATTTTCCCGCTGGCCTCACTTCTTCGCAGCATCTCTGCCCCCTCGAGCCCTCTCCCCCATAAACCTTCCCAAATCTCCTCCCCCTTCCCAATCCTGTAACCACACCTCTGTAATCTCCTCTCTCCCCAAAGACCCCCCAACACCCACCCAGAATATCCCACCTCCAGGACATTCCCCTCCTCTGGAATCTTCTGATCCTTGCCTCATGCAGAAATTACCCAGGGATTACCCTCCCAAGAGTCACCCCTGGAACCCTCCCCCTTCCCCAATATCTCCTCTAAAATCCTGGACCCCTCCTCTCTGCAGCAGCCCTTCTTTGGAGACCCTCCACCCAACACTTTCAGCATAGTGCCCTACCAGAACAGGACTGCCACTCTCCCATACCCTCTTCCTCTATCAGATGCCCACTTCAGATCTCTTCTGATGCCACTGGGATCTTCCTCTCTCTAATATCCTCACTGGACTCCCCTTGCCCCAAACTTCAGATCTTCAGAATCTATTTGTCATCCTCTACATCAAACTTGGGCAACAGTTGTTATCCTTCTGAAGTAGTGAACTGAATTGTTTGCGTGTCTGGGGGTGTTTATGCATGGCAGGGTGTGTGGGTGACAGATATACTGTGTGTCAGAGTGTGTGTTTGGGGGAGCGCATCAGTGTCCACGCTCTGTGTGTCAATGTGTATGTGTGTCTGAGTGTGTATTTGGATGTGTTGCTCTGTGTATTTGGGGATGTCTGTGGAAATGTTTATGTTTCAGTGTATGAAAATGTGTTTGTGTGTGCCAATTTAGTAGTACTTTAAATATTTTGTTGGCATGACAAGCTATACAAGTGTTGCCAAAATGTATCGAGACAGGTGTCCATCAGAGGAGAGTATGATTTGCCTAGGAAAGGGCTTCACCCTTATTTGGTGTTTGATTCCCTATGTCCATTTGTTATTTGGATCAATTCCTGGCTGTTTCTGTATGGGAAAAGCTGTGCTTGGGAGAAGCATCTGTGCTTGTTTTCGGTAAATCTTGTGTTTGAGGCTAAAGGGGTCAGGTGTGTGTGTCCGAGGGGTTGGGTATCAACAGGCAAATATTCGCTTCTCCACAAACTACTAAACACAAAACATAGTCTAAATCCAGAGGGGAGCAACTGTGCAACCAACAGTTGACAGAGGAGAGACTAAAACAGAAAGACATTTTCCATTCCAGACTCTGAAATATGAGGGAGCAAGAAAGCCATTTCCTCAAATTCTCATCTCCTAAGGGATGAGGAAAGACTCTTCCTGACTTTGGGAGACAGACAGAAAAGGTAGGGACAGCATCACACTATATAGCAACCTGCCATTGCATTTGGAATGGACATTGACGACAAGCAGACACACAGGATCAAACCTCAAGAACTGTGTGAAGCCTGGAACAGACTATACTCACCTTTGACAGACTGTGTCTATTACACTTTGTCAACACTTCTATAGATTGTCATGCCAATAAAGCATAGTCAGTTGTTTGAGGGTGTCAGTATGTTTATTTCATGTATGTATATGTGGTCGGTGTGTGCTTTAACATGCTTGTTTAGGAGAGACAGTGTGTGTTTCTTGTGTCTGGAGAATCAGTGAGTGTGTGTTAGCATGCATGTGTGGTTGATGGTAAGATCTTGTGTGTTTGGAGGGATGTCAGTGTGTATGTTGTGGTGGGGAGGTCAGGATTTGTGTTTGCATTGGGAGAATTTTAATGTGTGTATATCTGGAGAGAGATCTACATATGTGAACCTTGGAGCCCCTTACCTCTCCTCCCTCCCCATGGTTTTATGTGGGGGGTGTCATAGACTATCAGGGTTGGATGGGACCTTAGGAGATCATCTAGTCCAACCCCCTGCTCAAAACAGGACAAATCCCCAGACATTTTTTTTAACCCCAGTTCCCTAAATGGCCCCCTCAAGGATTGAGCTCACAACCCTGAGTTTAGCAGGCTACAGCTCAAACCACTAGGCTGCTCTCCCATTCTCCAGCCTTTTTACCTCTAGCCCTCCTGGGACTTGTGCAAATGATTTGTACAACCCTCACTCTGCTAATCCTCACCATGCTTGCTTTATGCAGCCAGGGACACCGCACTGTGGGTGGGGGACATGGCACCACCACTTCTCCCAAAATCGGACATCTTAACCCTATGCATGTTAGCCAGGAGAAGACTGCATGCTTTCTCCCTCTCTCCCACTTCTACCTTCCCCTTTCCTGACCTAGGAGTTAACTGGGGGTATGAGGCTCCAGAAGGGGCTCCAGAAGGGGCTAAACCAGCCACTCAGGCTCCTGCTGACCTTTTCAAATTCTGGTGAATGCATTTATTATAATTGGGAAGCACAAAGGAGAGGAGAAAATTCAATCAGGAAAAAGGTCAGTTAAAGGGCGAAGATCCAAATGATGCAAAGACTGAAAATCCCCCCAAGAGCAAAAACACAGGAGGAAGGAGCCAGAGAAATGGGGGATACAGAGCAAGCCCTGCCCTCTGCCATGCCTGGGGTGAAGATAATGCAAGAGTGTCAAGAAAAGGAGAGGGACACACAGATGAGGGGGGTAGGCAGAAAGGACAGGAGGGTGCTAGGCTGATATGTGGGTGAGATTGGGCTGAAGGGGGTTATGGTGAATTTAGGGGATGGGCATTGGGGAGTTAATGTCTGGCTAAGGGACTTTTTATTTTAAGGGGGAAGGATGGGCAGGTCACAGGGAGGTTAGGGCAGTCCTGGGTTTGCAATGGTGCCATGGAGCCGGGCCCATAAAATTAAATAAATTTTTAAACTAATGGAGATAGGTATATCTCCTAGAACTGGAAGGGACCCCAAAGGGTCATCTAGTCCAGCCCTCTGCCTTCACTAGCAGGACCAAGTACTGATTTTGCCCCAGATCCCTAAGTGACCCCCTCAAGGGCTAAGCTCACAACCCAGGGTTTAGCAGGCCAATGCTCAAACCACTGAGCTATCCCTCCCCCTCATGCTCAGAAGAGACCCCAGCCTGCTCCACTTGCGCTCCGAGACCCCGCCAGACCACTGGCTTCCCACCCCCCAGGGCCGGCTCTAGACCGCACTGGGGGCGGCATGCCACCGGGAGGGCGGCAGGCGGCTCCGGTGGACCTCCCACAGACATGCCTGTGGAGGGTCCGTTGGTCCCATGGCTTCGGTGGAGCATCCGCAGGCGTGCCTGCGGGAGGTCCACCGGAGCCGCGGGACCAGCGGACCCTCCGCAGCCACGTCTGCAGGAGGTCCACCGGAGCCGCGGGACTGACGACCACCAGAGCGCCCCCTGCGGCGTGCCGCCCTGCTTGGGGCGGAGCAATTGCTAGAGCCGCCCCTGCCACCCCCAACCACCACTTGCTCCTCTCGGCCTGCCCACCGCCCGGCCGAGAGCTCCTATCTGACCTCTGGCCCCCACCCAGCATCTCTGCCCCCTGGCCGGACCCCAGTGCACCTCCAGCTCCAAGCAGTCTCTGCTTCCCATCATTTATGGGACCCCGCCCGTCTCCCCAGAGCTGAGCTGCCTGGGACTGGTGCAGATGCCTGGGGACAGTATGGGGGGCTTGGCTGGGCCCCTCCAGGCAAGTGGGTCCTGAGGGAGTCTGGTTGGGGCAGGCACTCTGGCTTGGCTGATTGTGCCACTCCAGAGGGGCCGGAGTGATTCCCCACCCCGGGACTAGCCCTGGCTGCGCTGCCGGCTCAGCCAGGCAGACACAGTTATCTCCCAGCAGGGCCAGTGAGTGCGGCCAGGAGGCAGGGCGTGGGGGAGTGGGTCTCTGGGGAGTCTGGGGGGGTGGGTGGACTGTGAGGGGGCAGGGATGATCTGTGTGTTGGGGCACTAGGGAGTGGGGGTTCTGTGTGGGGTTCTGGGCAGTTGTGGTGGGGCTGTGGGCAGGGGGGTGCTGGGCAGGGGCGGTGTTGTGTAGGGTGCTGTGCATTTTGTGGAGGAGGTCTGGGGAGGCACTGGACATAGCGGGTCCAGGGGGGCTCTGGCCATAGGAAGTTGGGGGGTTCCAGTGTTGGGCATGGGGGCTGTGTGGCGTGGGGGTGTGTGTGGCATGGCATGGGCCCGCCCCCACAGGGAAGGGGCATGCTGGCAGCACAGGGTTGGGTGGGCCACTGTGCATCTGGCAACTGCTGGTTTGTAAATAGTGCCCTCACACTGCGCTGGGCAGAGCGCGGAGGTCTCTGCCATGCCATGCTCCATTGCCCCTGGCTGGCCCCTCGGTCTGGGGACTGATCTCCCTGTGCCATGCACCATTGTCTCCATGGGGGCCCACAAAAGGTTAATCTGGCCCTGGTTTAGGGGATTGCTTTGGGTGAGGGGGTTGCAGTGTGATTAAGGTGAGAAGGTTATAGTGACAACAGAGTAAGGGATTAGGGTGAGATTGGTGAAGGGGCTTGTTACTGTGAAGTTTGGATGAAGGGGTTGGGATGAGGTATTAAGTCTTAGGGTTTAGAGAAGGTGGATAGAGTGACATTATGCACAGAGTATTACTTGGAAGGGGTTAAACTTAGGGTAGTGTAAAGGTTAAAGGATCAGAGTGAGCTTAAGGTATTGATTAGGGTGATAGTGGTACTGTGAGGTCAGGCTCATGCCCTATCTGTTATGGCAATGATATATCCTAACCCCCCCCCCCCACCCCCAAAACAAACAAACAAACAAAAAAAACCTAGCAGTGATATAGACACATTGCTAGCTGGAGATGGTAAAAATGTTAATGATGCAGAAAATGCAGAAGTGTTAATAAATCCTTCTATTCTGTATTTGGAAAGGAGCAGGATGATGTACTCATATCACTTGAGGAACCGATTAACTGCTTTCCAGTCCATTAATAACTAAGGAGGATGTTAATCAGCCTCTACCAGGGATAAACATTTTTAAATTAGCACCTAGATAACTTGCACCCAAGAGTCCTAAAAGAGTTGGCTGAGGAGATCTCTGGCCTGCTGATGTTAATGTTTGATAACTCTTGGAATACTGGCAAAATTTCATATGACTGGAAGAGTGCTAATGTTGTGCCAGTACTCAAAAAGGGCAAGCAGGATGACCTGAATAACCATAGGCTAGTTAACCTGACATCAATCCTGGATAAAATAATAGAAAAGCTGGTACAGGATTCAATTGATAAAGAATGAAAGGATAGGAATATAATGAATGCCAGTCAACATAGTTTATGAAGAATAGGTCTTATCCAACTAACCTGATTTCAGTGTTTGATAAGATTATAGGTTTGGATGATAAAAGTAACTGTGTAGATGTAATAGACTTGGAGTTTTGTATGCTGTTTGACTTAGTATTTCATGACATTCTGGTTAAAAAATTGGCACTATACAGTATCAAAACGTCATAGATTCCAAGGCCAGAAGGGATGACTGTGATCATCTAGTCCAGGGGTGGGCAAACTTTTTGGCCCAAGGGCCACATCTGGGTGGGGAAATTGCATGCAGGGCCGTGAATGTAGGGCTGGGGCAGGGGGTTGGGGTGCAGGAGGGAGTGCAGGGTGTAGGAGGGGATGTGGTGAGCAGGAAGGGGCTCAGGGCAAGGGGTTGGGGCAGAGGAGGGGTGAGGGGTGTATGAGGGGGCTCAGGAAAGGGCGTTGGGATGCAGAAGGGGGTGCACAGTGCTGGAGGGGGCTCAGGGCAGAGGGTTGGGGTGCAGGAGGGGTGTCGGGTGCAGCAGGAGGCTCAGAGCAGGGGGTTGGAGTACAGGGAGAGGTGCTGGTGTGGGAGGGGGCTCAGGGCAGCGGGTTGGGGTGCAGGGAGGGATGTGGGGTGTGGCAGGGGGCTCAGGGCAGTGGGTTGGGGTGCAAGGAGGGGTGTAAGGTGCAGCAGGGGGCTTGGGGCAGGGGGTTGGGGTGCAGGCAGGGTTGCAGGGTGCAGGCAGGGGTCAGCAGGGGGCTCAGGGCAGGGAGTTGGGGTGCTGGGTGCAGGAGGGGTTCAGGGTACGGGCTCCAGCCCAGTGCCGCTTACCTGGAGCGTCTCCGGGATGGCAGCGGTGCACATGCCATGCTGCTCCTGGAAGCAGCCAGCACCATGTCCCTGCAGCCACTGGGGGAGGGGGAGCAAAGGGCTCCATGCACTGCCCTTGCCTATGGATACCTCCCCCAAAGCTCCTGGGGCCACAGGGACACTTCATGGGGGTGGCAATCCCACAGGCCAGACCCAAAGCCCTGATGGGCTGGATCCAGCCTGCAGGCCGTAGTTTGCCCACCCCTGATCTAGTCTGACCTCCTGTAGAACACAGCCCATAGAACTTCCCCAAAATAATTCCTAGAGCAGATCTTTTAGACAAACATCCAATTGTGAATAAAAATTGTTAGGGATGGAGAATCCACGCGATCCTTGATTAGTTGGTCTGTTAAAATTTTACTCCTTATTTCCAGTGTGAATTTTTCTAGCTTCAGCTTCTAGCCGCCTTCATGTTATACCTGTCTCTGCTAGATTGAAGAGCCTATTATTAAAGATTTGTTCCCCATGTAGGTGCTTATAGATCAGGGGTAAGCAACCTATGGCACGGGTGCCGAAGACGGCACGCGAGCTGATTTTTCAGTGGCACTCACACTGCCCAGGTCCTGGCCTCTGGTCCCGGGGGCTCTGCATTTTAATTTAATTTCAAATGAAGCTTCTTAAACATTTTTAAAACCTTATTTACTTTACATACAACAACAGTTTAGTTATATAATATAGACTTATAGAAAGAGACCTTCTAAAAAGATTAAAATGTATTACTGGCACGCGGAACCTTAAATTAGAATGAATAAATGAAGACTCGGCCCAGCACTTCTGAAAGGTTGCGGACCCCTGTTATAAACTGTAATCAAGTCACCACTTAACAATCTCTTTGTTAAGCTAACTAGATTGAACTCCTTGAGTCTATCACTAGAAGGCATGTTTTCTAATCCTTTAATCATATTTGTGGCTCTTCTCTGCACCCTCTCTTATCAACATTCTTCTTGAATTGTGGACACCAGAATCAGACACAGTATTCCAGCAGCGGTTGCACCAATGCCAAATAAAGAGGTACTCTCTACTCCTACTCAGGATTCCTCTGTTTCTGAACCCCAAGATCACATTAATCCTTTTGGACAGTGTCCCCTGGCAGCTCATGTTCAGCTGATTATCCACTATGACCCTGAGGTCTTTTTCAGAGTCACTACTTTCCAGGATAGAGTCCCCTATCGTGTAAGTGTGGCCTACATTCTTTGTCCCTAGATGTATACATTTACATTTAGCCATATGAAAACATATATTGTTTGCTTGCCCCCAGCTTACCAAGTCATCCAGATCACTCTGTATCAGTGACTTGTCACTTCATTATTTACCAAACCCCCAAAAGTAGCAGCAATGGGGATTCATCATCAAATTTGAATGTTTCTAGTGTTGTTCTGCATGGACCATACTAGATGCACAACTATTCAACATTTTCATCAATGATCTGGAAGTAAATATTCAATCACTCCTGATAAACTTTGCAGATGATACAAAGATTAGCGGAGGGGTTAATAGTGATGAGACCAGGGCAGTTATAAAGAGTGATCTGGATTGGTTGGTAAACTGGGCCCATTCAAACAATGTGTGTCTTAATACAGGCAAATGCAAAGTTATACATCTAGAGAAAAGGAATGCTGGGCCACACCTAAAGAATGAGGGACTGTATCCTGGAAAGCAGTGACTCTGAAAAGGGTCATACTGGGTAAACAATATGAACTCCCAGTGTGGCAAAAAAGGTGACTGTGATCCTTGAATGTATAAACCGGGGAGTAGGAATAGGAAGGTGATTTTACTGCTGGTTACAGCACTGATGGGACCAATACCTGAATTCTGCATCCAGTTCTGGTGTCCACATCTTTAAAAGGATGTTGGAAAATTGGAGAGTGTGCAGAGGAGAGCCACACAAATTATTTGAAAACTGGAACAAATTCCTTACAGTGAGAGACTTAAAGTGCTCCATCTGTTTAGCTTATCTAAAAGGAGACTGAGAGATGACTTGATTACAATGTATAAGTACCTTCATGGGAGAAAATACTGGGTTCTAAAGGGATCTTCAATATACAGAGAAAGACATAACAAGAACCAATGGCTGGAAGCTGAAGCCAGACAAATTCAAATTAGAAATAAGGCGCACGTGTTTAAAAATGAGGGTGGAACAATTACTAAGGGAAGTGGTGGATTTTCTGTCTCTTGGAGTATTAATATCAGGAGTGGATGCCTGCATGGAAGATATGCTTTAGTAATATACAAATTATTGGGCATAACACAGGGGCAACTCGCTGAAATTCCATGGCCTGTGATATAAAGGAGGTCAGAATGAATGATCAAAATGGTCTTTTCTGGCCTTAAAATTTATGTATCTATGAATTTTTCCATGTTTCAACACAATTGTGAAGAATTACATGATGCTGACTGTGACCAGTCAGCGTGGAGCAAGGCAAATCATGATGAACACCATGCCATCTATCTCATTTCTTCGCTGCTGTATTCAAACGGAGTAACACATTGTACTAATGTAGATACACCCTAATGGGTTTAGAGTGAGACAGGATGAAGTTAGGGGACCAAGGGAGTGGAGTTTCATGGTGGGGGGAGGCTATGGTTAGGGCAGAGTGAGGGGATGGGTTTTAGAGAGAGGGCTAGAAGCATTTGTCAGCCCCAAGCATTCCAAAATCATGCGTCAGGCCCCAAAATAATGAGGTTGACCTAGAATAGGAGAGATTTTTTTAAAATAATAAACGTTGGATTCCTTTTCTTTGCCTTCCAGTTTTAGATTACACTGGAATCATATTTCCAGTTTTCCTCAGTAGCCATGAGGGTAGAAACTACTTTTTCAAAAAATTAAAGCTGAATTTCTCACTGCTCCAGGAGCTGGAGCTTTAAGAAAAACACCAAATATCACAAAACTTGACCACTCTAGAGTAGGGTCTAAGGGCAGGGGAAGGCTATGCTTTACTGTGCTATGGTGAGGTTATGGGAGAGTCTTAGTGAGAGATTAGAATGAGCGTTTGGGGGGAGGGGGACAGTGGGAACCTCAGCTCGAGGGCACCTCAGAGTCTGGATTACACAGGAGAATTCCACAGGCCTCTTCCTTGTGTTAGCCCCACAGCTGCATGAAATGGAAGCAGAGAGGCAGCAGTACAAACTAGCACATGAGATGGGTGAGGGGTAGGGGTGCAGAGCTAGGACAGAGACAGGATCACGTAGCTAGGATGATGGAGCTGCCTGGCTTTATCTGACTAATAATAAAAGGCAGCAAGCGTATCGGAGAGTGTGAGAGAAATGGATCAATAGAGAGATAAAACCTGAGATGGAAGGAGCAGGAGATAGGGGTAGGGGAGAGAGTTATAAAATACTGCAAATCCTACATTCTATATCTGCTGTGTATTCACTTTGTGCTGGTGGAAGGGACTGCACGAGATGTAAAGCAATGGTGAATTAGACCCAAATACAGAAACAGTGATAAGAGACAGAGATCTCTTGTTAATTCTGCCTTGTAATCTGACCACTGACAGCTCTTCCCCATCCCTTTCTGTCTTCCTAGAAACTCTGTTCCCTCTATATTCCTCACTACATGTGGTGTGTGGAGAGTGTCAGGAAACTGTTAACTCCAGTACCACAGATTCACAACTTTCCCCAATAAAGTGACCCAGCATGAGTCCAGTATGATGCTCTAAAGAGCCCCACCCACTTGCCTTGTCTACATTAGGAGTTTACAGTGAGATAGCTTGCTCATTGTAAAAACACACCTTTTTTTCTATCACAGACATGTCCCTAGTGAAGATATGCCCTTAACTGGGCTTTCTAATCATGTTAAGCTAATTCGATTGAGCTAACACAACAGAAAAAACACACTATTTTTGCCCATACCCTAAATTAAACCACAAATATTGTTGTCCTTGAAAGTACATTTGCAGAGTGTCCAGATTAGCCTTTACAAATGTGTTAATTACCTCAATATAACTGGCAATCATTAATCTGATGTAAAACTCTACTGTAGGCATTCCCTGGGGCTGAGGAGTTCAGGTGAGTTCCATTCCCACCTGTGTGCAGGGTGTATCATAATATATGGAATCACAATCCTTCTTCATCAGGAGCTATTTTGTGAAGAAAACAACTACAGACACAAACGGGCTTGCACATAGTTTGAGTTCCAACTTTGTCTCCCTTATTTACCAGGGCTGCACCCTTTCTGGCACTATATACATACTGCAAGTAAATATATTTTAATATAGGGAGTAGGATCTAGTGAGCTAGACCAGAGAGAACATGGGCCTTTCAACATTAGAAAGTTGTACCAATTTAACTACGTACCAGTATTGCTAAAGTTGTACTACCCCTTTACTGTGCATGCAGTTACATAAGGCTGTGTCAACACTACCACTTTCAGTGCTAAAACTTTAGTCGTTCAGGGGTGAGAAAAAACACCCCCCCGAGCGCCAAATGTTTTAGTGCTGAAAAGCGCTAGTATAGACAGTGATTTGTTTGGGGTGGGGTTTTTTTAATCGCCGTGAGAGCTGTTCCCTGGTGATAAAGTGAGTCTACACTGCTCATGTCATAGTGCTGCCGCGCTGTAACGTAGGCAGTGTAGACATGCCATTAGTATAGAGTTGCTTTATACTATACAAAAAAGGAAATAACTTTTACAGGTATAAGTCATCTTTATACCGGTGTAACCATGTCCACACTATGGCTTTGATACTATAAACCAAACCTAAACCTAAATAGCTATACCTATGACACTTTCAAGTGTGGACCAGGCCCGGGAGCCAATAATCTGTTCCTGACCTTGTGAATGGAGGGGTCTAACTGTTACAAATGTAGCCTCCCAACCGGAGTTTTAGAGGCAAACAACTTAATTAGTTTTAAGAGAGAGATGGACAAATTAAGAATGTGATGGGGTTGCTTGTGATGGGGGGGAGGAGTCTCAAAAGCCCTGGGGCTCACTTCTGGTTTATCTCTCCTGCTTCAGAATTTTAGCTGGCCACTGGCAGGTTAAGGAAGAGATTCCCCCTCCCTCCCATATTTTCTGTGCGGGATTTTTTTAATCTCCTTCCAATTCATCAGGGAAAGCCATGGCTAAGATGGGACATTGGACAGGGGGGTCAGGGCTTTGAGGTGGTACTAGGGTGACCAGAAAGCAAATGTGAAAAATCGGGACAGGGGGTGGGGGGTAATAGAAGCCTATATAAGAAAAAGACCCAAAAATCGGGACTGTCCCTATAAAATCGGGACATCTGGTCACCCTAGGCGGTACCAAGCATTTTCTCTCTCAAGTGCTTGATTGCCTGGTTCTTCCTCACATGCTTAGGGTCTAACTGAGAGGGGGAGGGATAGCTCAGTGGTTTGAGCACTGACCTGCTAAACCCAGGATTGTGAGATCAATTCTTGAGGGGGCCATTTAGGGATCTGGGACAAAAATCTGTCTGGGGATTGGTCCTGCTTTGAGCAGGAGGTTAGACTAGATGACCTCCTGAGGTCCCTTCCAACCCTGATATTCTATGATCATCATATTGTGGGGTCAGGTGTTACACATACTCTAGGGCACCCATCTTTACCCTTCCATGGCCTCCTGGTGTAACCCAGTTAATTTAGTCACCCTAACCTTTTCCCAGTTCCTAGGGCTCCAGGTATAAGGCACCCATCTTAACCCCTCTCTGGGCTCTACCCCTCCGTGGGTTCAGGGTATAACACTGATTCCCTATGGACTTAAGGCTCCACAGGCAGGGGCGGCTCTAGGATTTTGGCCGCCCCAAGCACGCAGGGGGCGCGCTGCCGGTCCCGCGGCTCCGGGGGACCTCTTGCAGACGCGCCTGTGGAGGGTGCGCTGGGAGGGAGGCAGGAGGCTCCGGCGGACCTTCCGCAGTCATGCCTGCGGGAGGTCCACCTGAGCCGTGGGACCAGCGAACCCTCCGCAGTCATGCCTGCGGGAGGTCCGCTGGTCTGTGGCTCCGGTGGACCTCCCGCAGGCATGACTGCAGAAGGTCCGCCGGAGCCGCCTGCTGCCCTGCCGGCAAAATGCCGCCCCAAGCGCGCACTTGGCGCGCTGGGGTCTGGAGCCGGCCCTGTCCACAGGTATACAAGGTCTTTTACCAGTGAAAGAGCCTTGCACAGTAATATCCTTAACCAGGGGCAGCTCTAGGCACCAGCAAAGCAAGCACGTGCTTGGGGCAGCCCATTTGCAGGGGTGGCAGGGATCCAGCATGGGAGCTGAGAACCAACAGGGGGCCCTGGGAGCTGTAGTTCCTTGGTTAGCTCCCTGCCTATAGAGCCAGTCCTGGAGCAGGGAAAGAACTACATTTCCCAGCATTCCCTTCGCCACTACCAACAGGAAAGGAAGTGGGAGGGAGTGAGGTAGCTGAGACCTCATGCTGCAGCTTGCTGTGAATGGAGAGCTGCACTGTGAAGGGTAGGGATACCATATTTTAACATTCAAAAACTAGTACGCTCCACGGGGAGGGAGGGTAGCCCCACCCTACCACCATCCACTCCCTCTGACTGCCCCTCACAGAAATCCCAACCCATCCAACCGTCCCTGCTCCCTGTCCCTGTCCCCTGATCACCCCCTCCCGGGACCCCTGCCCCTAACTGCCCCCAGGACCCCACCCTCTATCTAAGCACTGCTGGTCCTTGTCTCCTGATTGCCCCCTCCCGGGATCCCACCCCCTATCTAAGCCTCCCTTCTCCTTGTCCCCAACTGCTCCCTCTTGAGACCCCCCCAACTTCCCCCCTAGGACCCCACCCCCTATCTGTCCCCTGACAAACCCCTGGGACTCCCATGCATATCCAACCGCTGCCTGTCCCCTGACTGCCCCCCCGAACCCCTGACCCATCTAACCCCCCCTTCTCCCTGCCCCTGACTGCCCCCCCGAATCTCCACCCCATCCAACTCCCTCTGCTCCCTGTCCCTTGACTGCCCCCAGAACCCCCTACCCCTTCTCCAACCCTCCAGCCCCCTTACCGTGCCACTCAGACCAGCGTGTCTGGCTCCACGCCGCACCAGACATGTTGCTGCATACATGCTGCTGTGCTCCCCCGCGGAGCCCACAGCCCCCCCCACACACACACACCCAGCACCTGCCTTCCAGATTTGAACACCTCAAAATTCAGGAGTGCTCAAGCTCAGTTTGGGCAGCTGTTACTTCATTTCTCCCAAATCAAATATACTGATCCACTGTAATTGCTGTAGAAAAAGTAGGATAAAATTGAGCAAGAAATGCTTCCCAGTGGTTATTAGGACTGGAATTGCTATTTTCAACAGCCATTGCCTTTTTTTTGTTTGTTTGTTTAAAAGGAAGACAGTGATATTGCATTGGCAAATTCTCCATAGAAAGAAAGAGTGGAACAAAAGAATAATAAAGGCACCTCAACTTTTCCTCATTTATGGAGGACAGTCTTATAATATCAGAGGGGTAGCCATGTTAGTCTGGATCTGTAAAAGCAGCAAAGAGTCCTGTGGCACCTTATAGACTAACAGACGTATTGGAACATGAGCTTTCGTGGGTGAATGCATCCGATGAAGTGGGTATTCACCCACGAAAGCTCATGCTCCAATACGTCTGTTAGTCTATAATGTGCCACAGAACTCTTTGCTGCTTTTACAGTCTTATAATATGCATCCAGATATCCTCCAATCACACCAGCTGAAAATTTGTTCCACTTTACTGCAGTTCTGTAACGATATGGGAACCAATCCTGTCTGTGCACATCTAAAATTTCTGCTGAATGACCTGCCCTGGGAGCGAGTTACCAGTGACCCAGGGCTGCGGTGGAAGGAGGGTGTAGGTGTTGGGGGGGAGAGCCCAGGGCTGGGGCGGCAGGGTGTGGGGGTGTGGGTGGGTGGGGGGAAGAGCCCAGGGCTGGGGCAGCAGGGGGGTGCGTTGAGGAGTCCAGGGCTGGGACAGGGGGCAGCCAATTTTTTTTTTGCTTGGGGTGGCAAAAAACCTAGAGCCAGCCCTGTCCTTAACCTCTATTTATTAACAGTCACCAAAGCAAAACACACACACTAAGCATACAATGCTCACCACTCCCAATAAGGCAGATGAACTTTTCCTGCTGGCCAGTCAGGATCAGCTCATCCAGGGACTCCAGCTTCTTCATGGTGTGATTGGCAGGGTGTTGAGGTCTGGCAGCTCTGATCTTGAGGCTGTGTCCTGGAGTTGGTTCCAAAGAACTTCCTTTTGGACCTGAGTTTATATGGTGAAACATGAGTCCCGCTTAGCTATACCTTAACCAATCATTTTACTAAAATATTACTAAGCAATTTTCTAACCAATTCTAACATACTGTAAAACAATTCTTTAACCAATCATATCCCACCACCATAGTTGATTTATACTTAACTAATTTTGCTATGTAATAGACAGAAATAATCAAAGAACCAGACAGTGACCATGCAAACAATAGAAAAGTGAGGACCATAAAGACAAAACAATAAAGTAGTAAGGATTTTGCAACCACCACTGTTGATAAGTGATTTCTTGCCAGAGAATGCTATCAAACAAAGTTTTCCTTAACCATCTTAAGATCTGTTTCTTTATCTGTTGATGGTGGATGCTATTAGGACAGGATCGCCTTCTTAACAGCCTGATATTACATTGTTTTAATGTAATTTAGATGGAATGTGAAAATGTGACTTTCAGCTTCTTGGCTCATGGCTACTGCTCTCCTAATATGCCAGCAGGAAAAAGGCCTCAGCCTTACACAGAAAGGAATTTCCCCCCAGGTCAGATTGGCAGTGACTTTGGGTTTTTTTGTTTTTGCCTCTGCAGCATGTGCGTGCAGGTCACTTGCCAGAATTATCTGGGTATATGTCACTTAATCATTTCCCTGACATTGCAGGGCACTGGTGCACCTTGGGCCCACTCCCTCCTATTCTCTGCCTGTGGCAAAAATAGTCTACTCTCCTGTGGGTGTAATATTTTGGTGGTTCAGTTTAGTCTGCAGGTGCTGGGTGGTGTTGGTGGCCTGTGATAGACAGCGGTTGATCTGGTGGGCCCTTCTGGCCCCAACCTTTATGACTCCATGACTAGGCGTCAGGACGCCTGAGTTCTCTTCCCTGCTCTGGGAGCGGGTTGATGTCTGTCTGGGGATTCATGACACCGGCTCTGCGGCTGCGGGCTGGAGCACATCCCGCAGCGGCGGTACAGCACCGTGTCACTCAACCAGCCACAGGCGCAGCCACTCGACCAATGGCAGAACGGCGGAGGCGGGACCAGCGAGGGAACGCAGCTCCTCCTCTGCCTCCGTGGCCAGAACCAATGAAGGGGGGCGGCCGGAGGGGGGGGGGAGAGAGAAAGGTGTTGTGGGCGTGGTCTGGGGGCTCTATGACGTCAGGACCCCGGATGTGGCTTCTCTTGGGAGGCGAGTACCATAGAGGAGGGAAACCAGCGCGAGGCGCGGGAGGCCCGGAGCTCCCCGCCGGCAGGTAGGCGCCCGCCTGGGCGCTGCTCACGCACCTCTCTGCCGCCCGGGGGCGGGCACGTGGGGGCGGCCCCGCAGCGCGCGGGCCCGGCAGCGCCTGCTCTGCCCAGAGCCCGCCCCGCGCTGAGGCCCTGCCCCGCTTGTCCCCGCAGCGCGTGGTGGGGCCGCGCCCGCTCGGCTCCGCGGGGACATGGCAGCCGAGGTGAAGGTGACGGGGCAGAGCCAGGAGCAGCTCCTCTTGCTGGCCCGCTCGGCTCGCGGGGCGGCCCTGGTCAGCCTCATCCACCAGGTGCTGGAGGCGCCCGGCATCTACGTCTTCGGGGAGCTGCTGGATCTGCCCAACGTCCGAGAGGTGAGCGCCGGCCCCGGGGGCTCGGCGGGGGTTGTGCCGCGGGGGCTGGCGCGGGCAGGGGGCGCTGCCCTGCGGGAGGAGGCCCCCAGGGCTCGGGGGGGCGCTGGCGGAGCAGGGCGAGGGCGCTTCTTGCCAGCCCAGCCCAACGCTGAGGCGCTGCTTGGTCAAAATCCCGGGCAACCGCAGCTCAGCCTGCTTCCCTGGGTGCTGGGGCAGCTGCTGAGCCCCTGGCTGGAAGTGGGTTTCATCCTATACAGGGTTTGGCTCTCAGCACCCCACTATGCAAATGGCTCCAGTACCCTTGGCTGCTTCCCGCAATCTGCTCCGGCCGCTTTAGTGGGGCTTGTTTACAGTTTCCCTAAATGCTGTGAAGCATGTGAAGCATCTGCCATTCCGCACCGGTGCAGCTGCGTTTTGGTGGGTAACTGGATCTGTCACTGTTACCTAGACTGAAAAACACCTGGGGGTCTGTTGGGTGGAAAAAAGCAGGGAAATGGGCTTTGTGTTAGATGTGCCCCGGAACTGGGGATAGGGGTCAGGTTGTGGTGTGCAAAGTTTCTTGCTGTTTGTATTGAGTGCTTTTTCTCCCCTGCAGCTGGCTGAGAATGAGTTCTCCTCCGTCTTCCGTCTGCTCACCCTCTTCGCATATGGGACATACGCTGATTATTTGTGTACGTGTGTCATTCTCTTACAGTCCCCGTAGCCTAGTGCTCTGGGATGTGGGCCTGTTGTCTCCTAAGAAGCAGGAAAGGTGGATAGGATTGCCAACTTTCTAATCGCAGAAAACTTTACACCCCTGCTCTGTCCCTTTGAGGACTTACCACTTTCATTCCATCCCCCACCTGTCACTTGTTCTCCCCCACCCTTGTTCACTTGCTCATTTTCACTGGGCTGGCTCAGGGGTTTGGGATACAGGAGGGGGCTCTGGGCTGGGGCTGAGGGGCTTGGGGTATAGGTGTGGGCTGGGGCAGGGGGTTGAGGTGCAGGAGGGGGTGTGGGGTGTAGCCTCAGGCAGCTTCTAGCAAGCGGTGACATGTCACTCTGGCTCCTAGGGGGAGGGGCGGCCAGGGGGCTGTGCTCGCTGCCCCCGCCCATAGGTGCTGCCCCCAGAGCTCCTTTGGGCATGGTTCCTGGCCAGTGGGAGCTGCGGAGCCGGTGCTCAGGGCTGAGGCAGCGCATGGAGTCTCCATGGCTGCCACCCCTACCTTACGAGTCAGAGGGATATGCTGGCTGCTTCCCAGGAGCCTGCTGACACCGCCAACTGGACTTTTTGACTGGAGCTGCCAGGGTCCCATTTCGACCAGGTGGTCTGGTTTTAAAATGGATACCTGGCAACCTTAAAGGTGGACAGAGACTAAGGGGAAAAGGGGGAGCAAATGGCACAGGGGCTTCAGATGGGCTAGAAACACAAAACAGGTCAGGGCAATTTTGGGGATGCATAGGCAGAGGCCTTGCATTCCAGAGCAGGGAGGGAATCGTTTTTCTCTCTCTACAGCTCTGGGGAGACCCCACCTAGGATACTCCTCAGTCTGGACCCTTCAATCCCAGAAAGACAGTGACAAATTGGAGGGAGCTCAAAGAGCTACAGAGATCTCAGAGAGCAGAAGGGGGTTCTGCAGGCACCATGGGCTGGTGGATAGGGCATTGACCTAGAACTCTGAAGATTGGGATTCTATTCTAGGCTCTGCTACTGGACTTGTTGTGTGACCTCAGGCAAGTCACTCTTCCTGTGTTGTGTCCCTTCCTACTCTTTGTTTATCTTGTCTATCTAGACTGGAAGTTCATTGCGACAGGACCTCTCTCTTACTATGTAGGTGTATGGTGGCTAGCACAGTGGGAGCCTGATCTTGTTTGGGGTTCTAGATGCTACTGGAATACAAATAATATAGGGCTTAGTTCTGGGCAGGGATTCCGAGAGTTGAGTCCTTCCATTTGGCTTCCTGGCTGTGGTGAGGTGTATGTATGTGTGGGAGGGTGGTTATGAGAACCATCTGCCAGTGGTTAGGGGTGTGGACCTTGTGGAGGAGAGGGGGTTATTTAGGGATCACCAGAGGAGTAAGGAGAAGTTGCAGGAGCAGGACTAAGGCAAGGGGAAGGAGCTCAGGAACACTTCCTCCATGCCGAGGGGGGTGAGAGCTTTAGGTGATGCCTTGCCAAGAAAAATGTACATTAGAAGCTTTGAGAAATGGATGTGGGGCGAAGGATCCTGGGCCAGGGTGAGATGGGACATCTCCAGCTCTAATATCATGCTCTTTTCCCTGAGAGCAGCCGAAGCTGGGAACCTCCCTCCATTGAGCGAGGCTCAGAAGAACAAGCTGAGGCACCTGTCGGTGGTCACTCTGGCTGCCAAGATCAAGGTAATGGCTTCGTTCCCCCACTCCCCTTCCTGTTGGGATCACCCCATACTAACTACCTGTGCTTTCCCCACATGCAGTGCATCCCCTATGCAGTGCTGCTGGAACAGTTGCAGCTGAAGAATGTGCGGCAGCTGGAGGACCTAGTGATTGAGGCTGTGTATGCAGATGTGCTGCGTGGGAGCCTGGACCAGCGTAATCAGCGTCTTGAGGTCGATTACAGTATCGGGCGAGACATCCGCAGGGAGGAGCTAAGCACCATCACTCGCACATTGCAGGAGTGGTGAGGAGGAAGCCCCCAGCCCTCTGTGCCCCCACCCCCAACTATAGGAGTGGTGATGAGCCTCTCCTAAGCCTTCTGCATGCTGTCAGAAGGCGCACACCCTGACACACTGAAGGAGTAATGAGGAAACATCTTCCCCCCCCCCCGCTTTGCTACAGATGAGATGCTCACTCCCCCCAATGTTGCTGGAGTGGTGAAGAGATTTCAAACCCCTGGAGTCACTGCAACACCCCTAATGCCCACATGCTGCAGGAATGTGACAACTCCAGCCTCAGGCGGCCCACAAAATCCCTTGATTTCTGCAGGTAGTGAGGAGACATCTCCAGATATGGGGGAGAATCTTCCAGGTTCTCCTGTGTGCTGCTGGAAGAGTGCAGGGGGACTGTAACCTTCTCAAAGCCCCTTTTGGTGACAAGGGGTTCCCCCCAGCTTACTTTGAAATTCACTGGGCTAAATCTGCCCTCTAACACTGAGCTCCCAACATCCCTTCAGTGATTCAACCCTCCTAGCCCTGCCATCATTCCCACTGCAGCCTGCCTTCCTCCCTCATTTTCCTTACTGGGGGCTTACTGCTCCTATGCCCGCCCTTATCAGATGCATTCCTCTCCTCCTAAACACTTGTTGATGCTCTCAAGGTGTAGCTGTATGTATGCAGAGTACTGTGCCATCCCGGTTCCCCACTGCAATGCCTTTGTGTGGAACTGTCCAGCCTGCTCAGCTTTGTCTCTCCTCTGCAGGTGCCTGGGCTGTGAGGTTGTCCTGTCTGGGATTGAGGAGCAGGTTAGCCGAGCCAACCAACATAAAGAGCAACAGCTGGGCCTAAAGCAGCAGATAGAGAGTGAGGTGAGTGTGCTGATGCAGAGCAGCCAGTTCCCCTGATCTGGGTCTGGATTGGAATCGGTGCCCTACAGATGAAAGGCCTTATAGTACATGCCTGAGCCAGGCTTTGTATTTCTTACCTCTTCATTAAGTCACAGCTTCTGTGACTTTTTTTGACCTCCATGACTTTTGCAGTGGCCAGTGTGCCTGGCTCAGGGGCAGCTTAGGCAGCCCCTGTGCCAGTCACACTGGCCACTGCTGGGGCAATCTCGGGCCAACACACCCTTCCCTCTCCAATCCTCACCCCACCCAAGCAGCAGCAGAGTTTGGGTGTGGGAGGAGGCAGGGGGTTGGGGCACAGGCCGGGGTGAGGCAGGCTCTGGGTGTGCTTACCTGGGGGGCTCCCTAGAAGTGGTGACATGCCCCTCACTCATCCGCTAGGCGGAGGCGTGGCCAGTCAGTTCTGCGTGCTGCTTCTGCTTCCAGGCACTGCCCCCGCAGCTCCCATTGGCCACAGTTCCCAGCCAATGGAAATTGCAAAGCCTGTGCTCTGGGTGGAGGCCACCCGCCTGCACCCACAGCACCTGCAGGGGTCCTGGACTGCTCGCTGCCACCCTCCCACAGCACCCCTGGGCACCCCCAGTCCTCCCTCTTCCCTCCCCCCACACACACAAAAAAAAAATTTTGGTCTGGGGTATATAGTAAAAGTTGTGGACGGGTCACGGGCCATTCATTTTTGTTGACTGCCCGTAACCTGTCCGTGACTTTTACTGAAAGTACCTGTGACATAGCCTTACATCAGGACCCTCTGGAAGCTCATGCCTGAGGAGGGTCATTGTGCAGCGAGACACCACCCCATACTACAGAGTTCTCAAAGGCTGCTGTGATATTTCTCTTTTATTATTGACCTATATTGCAAACTTAACTCTAGTTTAACATGGCTTTTCCTTGAGAATGTCCTTTGTTCTTGCTTTCCAACCCTGGCAGGTGGCAAATCTAAAGAAGACAATTAAAGTGACAACAGCAGCAGCTGCAGCAGCCACATCCCAGGATCCAGAGCAGCATCTGACAGAGCTCAGGGAGCCAGCTCCTGGCACCAACCAGCGCCAGACCAGCAAGAAAGCTTCTAAAGCCAAAGGGTGAGGAGCAGCCGCAGCTGAGCATGACCCCTCTCCATGTGTATTCGGGGGGAGCCTCTGGGGCCTTTGTTTCAGGGCAATAACTCTTCCTTCACACACATACTATGGCAGGCTTAGTGCCAGCGGAGCCCTGCACCCCAGTCATCCGGAGTGAATCTCTGAGATCCTCGATTTGAGGCAATACACCTCCTTTGTGGTGGCACCCATCCCCATCTGAGAATCACAGCCACTTCTTCTCATGTGCCTTGGGCGAGGATGTGGGGGTGAGTCCATGGGCCTCTTGCTCCATTCTGAGACTGTGTTTCTTTCTCTGCAGGCTCCGGGGCAGCGCAAAGATCTGGTCTAAATCAAACTAGCTGGATCTCTGAACTCCTGGGAGGGTGAGAGGGAGAAAGCAGGGTTAAAAAGCAGGTGTCCTGAGTGTGACACTTCTCTACTCATCCCCAGCATCTGTCTGTCCAACTAGTTCTTCTGCACGTTCGTTCTTTCCCATCTGCTCTGTGCTTCCCTCTCTCCTCCATCCCCTAGCAATCTCTCCCATTCCTCTGTTGCAATCTCTTACCACCTTAGCTCTTCGGTTCTACGTCTCTTACCCTGTCCTTTGACAGGTAAATTTAAAGAGCCATAGGACTAACTCCGTTTCAGTCACCTTAGCACCAGAATATCATGGAAGCCTGGAAGGAAGTTGCACTGGTGCTCAGCAGCCATTTTGGCTCTGTGGGATCCTGGAACAATTTTGCTCCAGAGTGTAGCTGCCCTCTTGATTTTGTTCTTTGTTTTGCTGGGTGTGGATGGGTGGTTTTTGTGGGGGATTGTTTAAAAAAAAAAAAAGATATATCTCATATAATATATATATATAAAAAAAATAAAAGGTAGATCTGTGCACATATCTATATAAACTTTCCCTCATGAGGTGTTGTCTCACTATGTTGGGGGAAGTTTGATGCAGGTGCCTGAAATCCCAAAGCAGCCAACCGTAGTGGAGAGGACCACCTCCTATTGGCAGAGATGGGGTAAGGGACCCAACTGGAATTTGTTTTCCATCCAGTGCAAGAAATGGAGAGAGACTTTCTAATACCTTGGGGGATTTGCGGTGGGGATAGGGTGTCAGAGATGCCCCTGCCTCTCGTTCCCCAGCTGAGGGGGCAGTGCACTTTTTCAGCAGGGTGAGTCACTCATCCATGGCTGTAAAATCAGCAGTGCTCCTGATCCTGCATATATAATTGAGGATGGGGAAGAGAACATTCTCTTTCAGGGATCCCATAGACTGACCTTGGAAACAGGGAAGGATTAATAGATTGGTAATTTATTCTTACCTGCATAACAGAGGCAATAGGACTTCTGCATGTGATTCCTGCATCAAGTCAGTAAATTCTGGTTGATCTAAACCATATTAATTGCCCCAAAACTTTAACATACAGTTGAAGTTTCCCAGCAGTGTCTCATGCCCTTCCAGAATGTCTAGTAAACTCACATCATACCTTTGAAAACCAGGAAATAGTGTGTACCTTAACTCTTCATCTCTGCAACCGTCCCTGAGATCTATCCCCGCCCCAGAGCTGGCAATAGCCACTGGGGGTATGTCTACACTACGAAATTAGGTCGATTTTTATGCAGTCAATTGTGTATGTCCCCACTAAGCACATTAAGTTGGCCGAGTACATCCTCACTACCATGGCAAGCATTGACTCATGGAGCAGTGCTCCGTGGGAAGCTATCCCACAGTCTCCGCTGCCCATTGGAATTATGGGTTAAGCGTCCCAATGCCTGATGAGGCAAAAACATTGTCTCAGGTGGTTTTGGATACATGTCATCACTCTCCCCTCCCTCCCTGAAAGCAACTGCAGACAATCTTTGCACCTTTTTGCCTGGGTTACCCGTGCAGACGCCATAGCACAGCAAGCATGGAGCCTGCTGTTGTAAACACCTCGCACATTATACTGCAGTATATGCAGAACCTGGTTAAGAGATGGCAGCATGAGCATGATGGTGAGGAGGACATGGACACAGACATTCCTGAAAGCACAAGCTGTGGCAATTGGGACATCATGGCGGCAGTGGGGCTGGTTGGTTAATACAATTATGGGCCCGGCAAACAAGCACAGACTGGTGAGACCGCATAGTGTTGCAGGTATGGGATGATTCCCTGTGGCTGCGAAACTTTTGCATGCGTAAGGCCACTTTCCTGGAACTCTGAGTTTCTTTCCCCTGTCCTGAAGCGCAGGGATACCAAGATGAGAGCTGCCCTGACTGTTGAGAAGCAAGTGGCAATAGCACTGTGGAAACTTGCAACGCCTGACTGCTACTGGTCTGTGGGGAATCAATTTGGAGTGGGCAAATATACTGTGGGGACTGCTGTGATTCAAGTAGCCAATGCAGTCACTGACATTCTGCTATCAAGGGTTGTGACTCTGGGAAATGTGCAGGTCATAGTGGATGGTTTTGCTGCAATGGGTTTTCCTAACTTTGTTGGGGCGATAGACGGAACGCATATCCCTATCTTGGCACCGGAGCACCTTGCCAACCAGTACATAAACCGCAAGGGGTACTTTTCAATGGTGCTGCAAGCACTGGTGGATCAAAGGGACATTTCACAAACATCAGCATGAGATGGCTGGGAACGGTGCATGATGCTAGCATCTTTAGGAACTCCAGGCTGTTTGAGCAGCTGCAAGAAGGGACTTACTTCCCAGACCAGAAAATTACCATTGGGGATGTTGAAATGCTAATGGTTATCCTTAGAGGCCCGGCCCACCCCTTGCTCCCATGGCTCATGAAGCCATACACAGGCACGCTGGACAGTAGTCAGGAGCAGTTCAGCTATAGGCTGAGCAAGTGCAGAATGGTGGTAGAATGTGCATTTGGACGTTTAAAAGCTCGCTGGCGCTGTTTGCTGACTAGGTTAGACCTCAGCGCAACCAATATTCCCATTATTACTGCTTGCTGTGTGCTCCATAATACCTGAGAGAGTAAGGGGAGATGTTTATGGCAGGGTGGGAGGTTGAGGCAAATCACCTGGCTGTCAGTTTTGAACAGCCAGACACCAGGGCAATTAGAACAGCACAGGTAGGCACGCTGCGCATCAGAGAGGCTTAAAAAATAATTTCATGACTGGCTAGTCTAGGGTGTGACAGTTGTATGTGTTTCTCCTTGATGCAAACCTGCCTCCTTTGTTGATTTTAACTCCCTGTAAGCCAACCACCGTCTCCCCCCCCCCCCCCTTTCAATCACAGCTGGCAAAGGAAATAAAGTCACTATTGTCTTGAAACCATGCTTTTTTTTTATTTTTAAAAGGGGGTGGGGGAGATAACTGATAAGGTATCTCGGGTGGGGTGGGAAGGATGAGGCCACATGGCTTATTGTAGCCACACTACAAATCAAAACTGAATGACAGCCTTCTGTTGCTTGGGCCTTCCTGTGCAGTGGCTAGGTGCCTATAGCCACCCCCCTACCCCTCGTTCTTGGGTGTCAGGGTGAGTAGGATATGGAACTTGGGGAGGAGGGCAGGTGGTTGTACAGTGGGTGCAGTGGCGGTCTGTGCTCTTGTTGTCTTTCCTGCAGCTCCACCAGATGCCTGAGCATGTCTGTTTGCGTCCCCTATTAGCCTCAGCATTGCATCCTGCCTCTTCTCATCACAGTCACTTAATGCCTCCATGCATTCAGCTGTGCCCTATCAGTGTGGGAGGACTGCATGAGCTCAGAAAACATGTCATCACGAGTGGGGTTTTTTGCCTTCTAATCTGCGATAACCTCAGGGATGGAAATGATGGGGGAGCATAGAAACATTGCACCTGTGTGTGTGGCGGGGGGGATAAAAAGGGAGAGTAATATTTATGATACAGTACTGAAAACAAAAGGGAGAGTCTTTCACAGTGGATCAAACAATTCACAGCAAACAGCACATGTGCTTTAGATACAAGGTCGCATTTTGCCTTTTATATTGAGTGCCTGCCGGTATGGTGACACAACACACATGGCTGGGCAACAGAATTCAATTTCCAGGTAGCCATGGTAAGCTATAGAGTACATGGGTTTGGCTTCTAACACCTTGATAACATGTGGGAATGTTTTCAAACTGCAGTGCCCTCCTTTCCCAGAGCAAGCAATGCCGGTTGTGTTTGCCATTTAAAAAGAGGAGCTGTGGTTTTTGGGTGGATGTGCAGCACACACCTCCCTCCACCACTCTGTGTGGCTATTTGGTATGATCCCTTCACCCCTCTCCCTGCTGCATGGCTATTCTCAGGGATGATTCCTTTTAGCCAAGCACAAACAGCTCGGCATAAATGGGGTCCTTTTATTGTTCCCTTACAAAAATTCCTCTATTTTGACCAGTTGACCATGAATGATATCACTCTCCTCAGGCTAACACAGAAAGATATAGACCGAATGTTGCTTGAATGCGACTAAAACCCAGGACCATTTGCTGCCATACTTTGTGCTGCAATGATTCCAGACTACTTGCTACTGGTTTGATGTGGTAAAGTGTCCTACCATGGAGGATGAAATAAGGCAGCCCTCCCCAGAAACCTGCAAAGGCTTTCAGAGTCCCTCCAGGAGAGCTTCATGGAGATGTCCCTGGAGGATTCCTGCTCCGTCCCCGGACATGTTAACAGACTTTTCCAATAGCTGTACTGGCTGCGAATGCATCCCAAGTCTTTAGGGCAATCAAACATTAAAGACTATTGATTTTAAACCCTGTACTGTAGTTACAAATGTGCACTCACCAGAGGGGACTTCTCTGCCTTCTGGGTTAGGGATCCCACCTTGGGAGGGTATTGGATCCAGCGTGATGAAAAGTTCCTGGCTGACGGGGAAAACAGATTCACTGCTTGCCTGTTGCGCATTCTCCTCCTCCTCCTCTTCCTTATCCACAAAATCCTCCTCCGTGTTGCGGGAGACTCCCCCCTTGCAGTTGTCCACGGACAGTGGTGGGGTAGTGGTCGGGTCCCCCCCCAGAATGCCATGCAGCTGATCATAGATATGGCACATAGGGTGCTCTGAGCCAGAGTGACCATTTGCCTCCTTTGTCTTTTGGTAGGCTTGCCTGAGCTCCTTGACTTTCATGCAGCACTGCTGTGTGTCCCTGTTGTAGCCTCTGTCCACCATGCCCTGTGCGATTTTGGCATATATATTAGCATTTCTTCTTTTTTATCAGAGTTCTGCCTCCACAGATTCTTCTCCCCATAGAGCAATCAGATCCAGTGTCTCCCATTCACTCCATGCTGGAGCTCGTTTGTGATTCTGGGAGGACTGCATGGTCACCTGTGCTGCTGAGCTCGCCACGCTGACCAAACAGGAAATGAAATTCAAATGTTCACGGGGCTTTTGCTGTGTACCTGGCTAGTGCATTTGAGTTGAAAGTGCTGTCCAGAGCGGTCACATTGGAGCACTCTAGGATAGCTCCCGGAGGCCAATAACGTCGATTTGCATCCACACTACCCCAAATTCAACCCAGCAAGGTTGATTTTAGCACTGCTCCCCTCACTGGGGAGGAGTACAGAAATTGATTTTAAGAGCCCTTTAGGTCAACGGAATGGGGTTGCTTGTGTAGACGCATTCATTATAAAATCGACCTAACGTGGCTAAATTTGATCTAATCCTGTAGTGTAGACCAGAGCTTGGAGTAGTTCAGAAAGGGTGTGTGTGCCTGTGTCATAATAAACAGACATGAAGGACTATGAGAAGGTGCCATTGTTTGTGTTGTTCTAATGGCCTGAACTCCAGCATGTAGCTGTATGTACACAAGCTGCCTTTACTGTGCCAGGTGTTGCCGTATTGAACCTTGGATATGGATAGGGAGTTAGCTGAACCCTCCCACCCACACATGATCCCCCCTGCACTGTTCTGACCTCCCCTTTCCCCCTAGAAGCAGCAGCAGCACCAAGGGGAATGGTGAGCCTGGTGTCTCTTTGCCACTGCTGGAGGCAGTATGGGGAAGGAGAGCAGGGCTGGGTTCCTTCACAGGTCACTGCAGGGGAAGGTACTCAACTGCTTCCCCCTTTCCTCCCAAGGTTCTTATTGAGGAAATTAGAGAGGCTATCAAAATTAAGAACCCAATAATAGTGGGGGATTTCAATTATCCCCCTATTGACTGGGAACATTTCACTTCAGAACAAAATGCAGAGATAAAATTTCTCGATACTTTAAATGACTGCTTCATGGAGCAGCTGGTATGGGAACCCACAAGGGGAGAGGCAACTCTAGATTTAATCCTGAGTGGAGCGCGGGAGCTGGTCCAAGAGGTAAATATAGCAGGACCGCTTGGAAATAGTGACCATAATACAATAGCATTCAACATCCCTGTGGTGGGAAGAACATCTCAACTGCCCAACACTGTGGCATTTAATTTCAAAAGGGGGAACTATACAAAAATGAGGGGGTTAGTTAGACAAAAGTTACAAGGTACAGTGACTAAAGTGAAATCCCTGCAAGTTGCGTGGGCCCTTTTTAAAGACTAAGGGGGGATATGATAGAGATATATAAAATCATGAGTGATGTTGAGAAAGTGGATAAGGAAAAGTTATTTACTTATTCCCATAATACAAGAACTAGGGGTCACCAAATGAAATTAATAGGCAGCAGATTTAAAACAAATAAAAGGAGGTTCTTCTTCACACAGTGCACAGTCAACTTGTGGAACTCCTTACCTGAGGAGGTTGTGAAGGCTAGGACTATAACAGTGTCTAAAAGAGAACTGGATAAATTCATGGTGGTTAAGTCCATTAATGGCTATTAGCCAGGATGGGTAAGGAATGGTGTCCCTAGCCTCTGTTTGTCAGAGGATGGAGATGGATGGCAGGAGAGAGATCACTTGATCATTGCCTGTTAGGTTCATTCCCTCTGGGGCACCTGGCATTGGTCACTGTCGGTAGACAGATACTGGGCTAGATGGACCTTTGGTCTGACCCAGTACGGCCGTTCTTATGTTCTTATGAATAACAGAGGGATTAGGTGAAGCACATTGGCAGAGCTGTCACTGTGATATGATGCCACATGTGGCTTGAGAGGTAAAGTATTTCTCATTTCAGCACTGAATTCTGTAGGTTGTCAGCAGTGATGTGCAGGGACCTACTTGCCAAGGGGATTGTCAGTGGCCTGATGGCCTACATGACTGTGGTCTCCAGCCTTAGACAGGGGGAAGTGAAGGCAATGTCTCAGGAGTCCTTGGGATAAAGGTGAAGGGCTGGTAACTTTTAGCAAGTCTTGGGTGGTTTGTGTGGAGTAGGTTCAATGTTTGAGTGTAGGCCAGGGGTAGGTAGCCCGTTTGCTATGCCTGGCCTAAACCTGAGCTTTGCCTTAGTAAAAAGGTGTTAGAGACTTTTTTCTACAGTGCCACATGCTCTGTTCCCAAAGTGCCCTTACAGACAACTAGACAGAGTGGTAGTATGTGCGTTGAAGGATGCCCCAACACGCCAACAAAGGCAGCACAGTTAAGATTGTGGTTTCCAGGGTTACAGAGGTTTGAGTGTTGCTGAACTCCATGTTCTGGAAGTGTGCGAGGCATGAGCAGGCAATCTTAACTTTGCATGAATGAAGTTTTGTGGCAGTGAATTTCCTTGGGTTTTGGTTTGCTGAATTTGTCAGCACCCTGTGCACCACAACTCAGCTTTCCCCCTCCACTGCTTCTGGCTCCCTGGTAATGAGTAATCCAGCTGTAGAAGACACTGGGTGCACGTTAGTCTCATCACTGCCCCAGCATTGTATCCTAGTCTCCCATCCCTGCCTGTCCAGCACAGCCTGGTCCTCCCTGCTCAGCCTTCCTCCCCAAACTTTAGGGAGCCAGGTAGAGGATGCAGGGACTAGCATGGAGTCAGTGGGAGCATGTTTTGAAGAGGAACAGAAATAGGGAGATATGGATAGGGAGTTAGCTGAACCCTCCCATCCACACATGATCCCCCCTGCACTGTTCTGACCTCCCCTTTCCCCCTAGAAGTAGCAGCAGCACCAAGGGGAATGGTGAGCCTGGTGTCTCTTTGCCACTGCTGGAGGCAGTATGGGGAAGGAGAGCAGGGCTGGGTTCCTTCACAGGTCACTGCAGGGGAAGGTACTCAACTGCTTCCCCCTTTCCTCCCAAGGTTCTGCTGTCAGCACTTCTGAGCTCTCAGGGAGCAAAGGTCCCTTTTGAAGACTATCCCTTATTTGGGGAGATCTTAGGAAAAAACGAGAACCCAGTTCTTCATCTAACCTGTCATCATCAAAGTGGATTTTGTTGTGTGTGGATGATTTATAAGATTCCAAGGCCAGCAGGGACTCTTGGATCATCTAGTCTGACCTGTAGATCACAGGCCATAGGATTTTACCCAGTTACCCCTCTAGTTAGTCAAATAACTTACATTTGGCTAAAGCATATTTTCTCAGCTGTGGGATTTTGATTCCTTTTGCTAAAAGGGGTGTGCTGGCCCTGCACTAGGGCTGTACTATAGCATGGAAAAGGGGCAGAGCTCATCCATTCCCTCACCTTTCCATCACCTGCTTCCCTTCGTGTTCCCTAGTACTGCACCAAAGGAAGCTACAAGAATCTGAAAATATGAGCAGCTCATTGAAGTGGAGGTCTCTGAATCAGGAACCCTTGACCAAATGACCCACCAACTTACATCCTTTTGACCACACTCAGTTCCATTGTTCAGAAGATGGATGAAGCACATGAGTCATGATTACCTTACCCTAACCACTTCCTTCTTCCTTGTGGTTAATGACAATACTTCCCAAATAAAATATGCATATGCGCATTACAGCACTTTGAAATATTGCTCTTAAACCAAAAATGTTGGTCTTGGAGCAAATCTTCCAATAGGAGCCACTGCAGGATATAGGCAGGCAGCAAGGAACACGTACAGAACACATTCTTTGAAAGCCTGAAGTCATAGTACATGGGTGTAGTTCAAATTCAACAGCCACAGCACGCCCCCTTGTGCCACCCAGTTACTATGAAAACAAACTATGTACAAACCCTCTGGCTTTCCACTGAACCCATGTCTTGCATGCCAATTTAGCTCAAGCCAACTTGGAGTTCCCAAGTTAATCCTCAATAACTTTTTCAATATTACTTCCCCAAAGGAGCAACAGGGTCCATGCACTAGCTGAGATTGCACCTGCTGGGGATTTATCAGTTTTGAGAGGAGGGATTAAAGATACAGCTTGAGCCAGAGTTGTGCTCAAAAAAAGTTTTAAGAACCAGGTGATTTTGTAAACACAATTTTAGGGGGAGGGCTGTATCATAGGGACCCTTTTCTCAGATGTCACCAAATTAGGACAGCTAGCCTGATCCTGCACCCCCATGGGGCACAACAGACTTCAAGGTAATCTGATTCAATGTGTCAGTTTTACAGCATTTAGAAAAGTCCTCTTTCAAATGGTTAGGTGACTTGTAAGCTTACAACTAGCAATGCTGCTCCCCCATAATCTTTTAGAAAGCCATCACATCCTGTGATTTCAAGGTAAGTGATGAAGAATTCACCCACGCTATCTCTGAGGGTATATCTATGCTTACAAGTTGACCTGTGCTTTTACCCTGGTTTTAATCCTCTTCTGCCGTATACAAAAACTCTTTTCACAGATTTGGAGGTGCTTTAAGCCTGAGCTAGCTGCCCCAGCTGGGGGTGTAAGTTAGTGCCTGGACTCTGATTTAATTTGGGCTGGAACCCACCCACACTGCAGTCAGAACACACAGATTAATTTACTTGAATCTAATTCTCCCTGAGGACAAACAAGTTAGCCTTCAATTAACGGGGAAGGAGTCATAGGGCTTGGCTACACTTGTAGCTGTAGAGTGCTTTGGGTTAAACCAGCCTTCGGAGAGTGCAGTAGGGAAAGCCCTGCAGTCTGTCCACACTGACAGCTGAAAGCGCACTGGCGTGGCCACATTTGCCGCGTTTGCAGCAGCATTGGGAGCGGTGGATTATGGGCAGCTATCCCAGCGTTCTAGTGGCTGCAACGTGCCTTTCAAATGGGTGTGGGGTGAAGCAGGGCTGTCTGGGGGGGGGCAAGTGGGGCAATTTGCCCCGGGCCCTGCAGGGGCCCCCACGAGAGTTTTTGGCGGGTCTTTGGCGGCAGGTCGTTCAGTGCTGCCCAGCAGGCCCGGAGCGAGTGAAGGACCCGCTGCCAAAGACCCGGAGCTTCTTCCGCTCCGGGTCTTCGGCGGCAAGTCCTTCACTCGCTCTGGGACCCGCCGCCGAAGTGCCCCGAAGACCCGGAGTGGAAGGACCCCCACCGCCGAAGACCCCAGGCCCCCTGAATCCTCTGGGCGGCCCTGGGATGGAGTGTGGGGGGAGAGAGAGAGTGGGTTTTTGGAGTGCTGAGAGTGTCAGCACGCTGTCTTGTAAATTCAGATCTCCCTAACCCCCCTGCCTCTCACCCACTCACTCAGTAAACGTTTGTTTGGCCCCGTTGCAGATAAGCAGCCGCTGAAACAACACTCTGAAAAGGCACTTGCGCATTCCACAGCCAATTTCACAACAAAGAGAAGAGAGGCCACTTCGCTTAAGGGGATTATGGGATGTTTCCGGAGGTCAGTCAGAATGCTGTAACATAACTCCTCATTCACACTAGCCCTGGGGCGTCTCAGCCAATACGCAACAGAAGTTATTATCCTTCTCGTGGAGGTGGAGTACCAGGAGCGCTCTAGCCAGGGAGTCAGAGCGCTCTACGTGCCTTGCCAGTGTGGACGGGGAGTAAGGTAGAGTGCTCTGAGATGCTTTATTGCGGTATAAAGTGCCAGTGTAGCCAAGCCCATAGAGCAGCTCAACACAAAGAGCCATGGGATATTATGTCCCTTGTCACAAGCAAGCGAGTGCAGCACCAGTCAGGATGCAGTAGTTCAGGTAGGGATTTGCAGTGTGGCTTCTCATACCCAGGACCGGGTGCTAATCGGGTGCTAATCACTCAGGCTATCTCTGCAGGCAGGCATACCCTAAGAGGATGAACTACCCCATTCATCTCAATGGGTGTTCACTTCTCCAGTCCCCCACACTGCTGTGTACTTGTTGGATGCACTGAGCATGTTTGCTCAGACCCAGTCTGTCATTCCTAGTGCTGTCCAGCAGTTCAGTGAGTGTCCCAGCACAGAACTGATTAGTCCTTCCTGGGAATCATGCACTAGCCTCTCCTGTGTAATTTTCAGTGTAGCAATAAATCACATCTATATCAACCTGGCCCCACACCACTGTACCAGATGTTATATTCTGGTCACAATACTATGCACCAAATTGTTGCGGGAAGGGACTCTGGCAGATAAGTAGGTGGCATTAAGGGTAACCTTGTGGGATGCCAAACTGCCTCAAAATTGTACCCACCCACATCACATTCCCAGAAGAACTCCTTGGTGGCCCCAGATACCAAACATGAGGCATAGCAAAGACATCTCCCAAGAAGAGAATTCAAATTCCTGGTCGTTAGACTTGGGATAGTGCCTGCTTCCCTAAACCACCAGGCAAGTGCATTACTGAGGCCTTGTCTACATGGGGAAAAATTGACTGATACAGTTTTTTTGAAATAGACTATTCCAATGTAGCTCTTACAGTGTAAATTAGCTATCCAAGACTAACTCCCTTGTCTGGACACTCTATTCTGGAATAATATGATTTTATTCTGGAATAACTACTCCACTTCCCCAAATCACTTTTATTTCAGAATAGACTATCCACATGGATTCCAGAATAGCTATGCCGGTGAATTACCTTGCATAGGCAACCCCTTGGTGTGTCATACATACAGGAGTTTGGGAGTTGTCTGTAGAACTGGGAAGAGGTGCTAAATCATTTGTAGTAAAAAACATATTGAAATACTGGGTTTCCAAACTTGAGCTTGATACCACTGAATAGCTGAGCTGAAGTAAATAGAATGAAATTCAATAAGGACAAATGCAAAGTACTCCACTTAGGAAGGAACAATCAGTTACACACATACAAAATGGGAAATGACTGCGTAGGAAGGAATACCGCAGAAAGGGATCGGGGGGTCATAGTGGATCACAAGCTAAATATGAGTCAATAGTGTAACGCTGTTGCAAAAAAAGTGAACATCATTCTGGGATGTATTAGCAGGAATGTTGTAAGCAAGACACAAGAAGTAATTCTTCTGTTCTGCTCCACGCTGATTAGGCCTCAAATAGAGTAGTGTGTCCAGTTCTGGATGCCACATTTCAGAGAAAGTCCAGAGAAGAGCAACAAAAATGACTAAAGGTCTAGAAAACATGACCTATGAGGGAAGAATGAAAAAATTGGGTTTGTTTAGGCTGGAGAAGAGAAGACTGAGGGGCGATCTAACAGTTTTCAAGTACATAAAAGGTTATTACGTGGAGGAAGGAGAAAAAATGTTCTCTTTAACCTCTGAGGATAGGACAAGAAGCAATGGGCTTAAATTGCAGCAAGGGAGGTTTAGGTTGGTGTGGACATCCGGTGTCGGGGCTCGGCCCTCTCAGGCGCAGCTGGGACCCAGGGCGCCTCACTACCGACAGCAAGTAGGTCAGGGTCCAGACCCTTCAGCAGGGGTTGAGCGAACAAATAGTCTATAAGCCCAGGCCATGGGTCAGGGCGGGGCAATCAGCAGTTTAGAGCTCAGACCCTTCAGCAGGGGTTGAGCAAACAAATAGTCTATAAGAAAAACTTCCTCAGGCCAGCGAGAGGGGGAGTCTGCCACCCGTGGAAGGGTGGCAGGGGGGACGCAGGCCCTCTCACTCCACTGCATCCTAGCCCGGGGCCCTAACAGCGGCAGGCAGTCTGCGGCTGGGTCAGTGGGGATCCTGACCGCAACACACTGACATTGGTTCGGGGTCCTCTGGAGCCAGACTGGGGTCGGCTACCCCCGGGCCACTTCCAATCTCCCCCTCTCTGGGTACCTGTGTCTCGCCGGCGTCCTCCGGTGGGTCCCAGACCATGGGTTCCTCTGGATACCGGGCAGGGGGAAGCGCAGGCAACTCCTCAGGATACCGGGCACGGGGAAGCTCAGGCAGCTCCTCAGGATACCGGGCCCAGGGCTGGCCTTTTATACTTCCTGTCCCGCCCCTTGACTTCTGGGACAGGAAGTGGTGGCTCCGCCCACTTTGGCGGCGTCTGAGGCTCGGCCCTCTCAGGCGCAGCTGGGACCCAGGGCGCCTCACTACAGTTGGACATTAAGAAAAACTTCCTAACTGTCAGGGTGGTTAAGCACTGGAATAAATCGCTTAGGGAGGTCGTGGAATCTCCGTCTTTGTAGATTTTTAGGAGCAGATTAGACAAACACCTGTCAGGGATGGTCTGGATAAATAGTCTTGCCTTTGATTGCAGGGGACTGGACTAGAATACCTCCTGAAGTCCCTTCCAGTCCTATGATTCTGTGAAACCTTGAATAAAATGGCATTACACATGCACCTCAAAGTTTGCCTCACCCCTGTTGTGATGCACACACTTTCAAGACAATTTCCTTATGCATGTGGGTTTCAGAGCAATTTGATTATTAAAAGCAGCTTCTTTTTGGAGACCTGAATCTCAGGACCAATTTACTTAACATTTGCATCACTAACTCTGCAACTAACTGTGATAAGGCAAAGCAATTTTCAAAGCAATCTGAATACGTGTGTAGATTTTAGAGAGTATTTTGAAATTTCATCTCTTAAACAAAAAGCTCTGTTCAACATTAAAAATGGTTCACCAATAAGAACAGGGGTGGGCAAACATTTTGGCGCGAGGGCCACATCTGGGTATGGAAATTGTGTGACGGGCTGTGAATGCTCATGAAATTGGAGTTTGGAGGGCGGGAGGGCTCTGGGGTGAGGCTGGCAATGAGGGGTTGGGGATGCAGAAGGGTGCACCAGGCTGGGACTGAGGGGTCCGGAGGGCAGGAGGGGGATCAGGGCTGGGGCAGGGGGTTGGGGCATGGGAGGAGTTCAGGGGGGCAGGCTCCAGGCGGCACTTACCTCAAGCAGCTCCCAGAAACAGAGGCATGTCCCCTCTCCAGCTCCTATGCGGAGGTGCGGCCAGGAGGCTCTCCATGCTGCCCTGTCCACAGGTGCTGCCCCTGCAGCTCCCATTGTTTGCGGTTCCTGGCAGCGCTTGGGGCGGGGGCAGGATGTGGAGCCCTATGGCTGCCCCTACATGTAGGAGCCGGAGAGGGGACATGCTGCTGCTTCCAGGAGCCATGCAGAGTGGGGCAAGACCCCGATCCCAGTCCCCAGCCTGAGCACCAGAACAGGGCAAGCCCCAGACCCCACTTTCTGGCGGGAGCTCGAGGGCCGGATTAAAACGTCTGGAGGGCTGGATGTGGTCCCCAGGCTGTAGTTTGCCCACCACTGAATAAGAACAATTATACTGCCTTTACTGGGTGAAAAACACAAAACCAGACCCTCCACCTGAGAATAAGAATGTGCACACCAACTGTTCTCAGAATACTGCCAAGAAAAGCACTTGAACTCATGATCCTTAGGTGGTGCACAGGTTTAAGGACTACATAGGCTCTTAAGACATCAACGTTTCACTACAGAGTTTCTATAGGTCCAGGTGCCCAGGTGTGGGAACCCAGATTAGACAAACCTGGATAAGAGCATCTATACTGCTAAGCTATGGAACCCCTCTCTGCTGACAGCCAGTTCTTGAGCAGGACCACAAACATGGTGTAACGTTATCTGATTAAAATATGACTATATAGATCATTGTTGCAACTACTGTTATAGATTTGCAACAAATCTTGTACAAAACGTGGCGTGTAAGATGTCTGTGAAAAGGTTATGATTTACTGAATATGATTATGCTATTTGTATGCATGTATCATTTTTATATTTGAAGTTTTGAGCATTGGCTACATACCTGTATTTCAAATATGTTTTCTCCTGGGGAAACACCCACAAGGTAGTTAGCCAGCACATCTTGGAGGGACTATTCAAATTGTGTGGCCCATCAAAAGGACACTTAACTCACAATGGACCATGGAAGACACCCATCTACACTGAATGGACTGTCCTGCAAACGTGCTGTCTGAAGTATAGGTAATGGTTTCTTGCAATAACTAAGCGAAATCGGACATGTGACTTGGACGTGTGACTCCAACCACCTTCTTGTTACTGTGCTGTTTCCAGAGTAAGAACAGTGGGATTCTCTCCACATGGCAGAAGATATAAAAGGCCCTGGAAACACCTTAATTTTGCCTCTATCCTGCTCCAGCCTCTTTCCTGCCCAAACCTCTGGACTTTAGACTATACTAATGGGAACATTCTAACCAATGGACTGAGGACCTTCCAATTATTTGGAAACAGCCAGAGACTTGACTTAAGCCAGCAGTTTATTCCATCACTCCAAGAACTTTGCATTTATTGTATGTATTTAATTCCTTTAACCAATTTTAACTCTCACCTTTCTTTCTTTTTATAAATAAACCTTTAGATTATAGATACTAAAGGACTGGCATCAGCGTGATTTTTGGGTAAGATCTAAGTTATATATTGACTTGGGTGTGTGGCTGGTCCTTTGGGATCAGAAGAACATTTTATTTGAAGAAATTGGTTTTAAAGAACCACTCATCTCTAAATCCAGTGTTTCTGGTGGTGATATAAGAACTGGAATGCCTAAGGAAACCTCTTTTATGACTTCTTGTTAGCCAGTGTGGTGAAAGAGAAGTTTACTTTTGTTGCTGGTTTGGTGTATCCTATGGGGGATTAGCCACCAGTCTTGGAGTGTATCTGCCCTATTTTTCAGCAGTTTGTCCTGAATTTGGCATCCTCAGTTGTGACCTCCCCACCCCCGAGGCACGGTTACACATAGCATGGTGGTATCATATTGGCATGCAGACCTGGGATGGCCAGGAGTGGCTCCAGAACTTCCACATGAGGAGGGACACTGTTATGGAGCTCACCCTCGCCCCTCAGTGCCAGGACATGCAGATGAAGAGGGACATACTAGTACATAAGTGGGTTGATATTGCCATCTAGAAGCTGGCCTCCTTGGACTGCTACAGGTTGGTGGCTAGCCAGTTTTGTGTTGGCAAGTCCACTGCTGGTGCTGTGGTGGTGGAGGTTTGTGAGGCAATTTTTGCCAGTAGTTTACCCACAGGTGGTGAAGATTGCTAATGTCTCTGAAATAGCAGCTGGTTTTGAGCAAATGGGGTTCCTGAACAGTGCTGGGACTACTGATGGCACTCATGTGCCTGTTCTCTGCTCCCCACAAGATACACATCAATATACCAACTGGAAAGGATACTACTGTTTCATCAAATGAGCTTTCGTTGACCACAGAAGGAGGTTTGTGACTACCAATGTGGGAAGCACTGACACGATGCAGGATCCCCAGGTGCTCTAGAGATCTGGCCCTTACCTGTTTGAACAAGAAGGGACTTTATTTCCTCCCAATAACCAGGGTCGGCTCTAGCAATTTCGCCGCCCCAAGCACGGCGGCACGCCGCAGGGGGCGCTCTGCCGGTCGCCGGTCCCGCGGCTCCGATGGACCTCCTGCAGACGTGCCGGCGGAGGGTCCGCTGGTCCCGCGGCTCCGCAGGTCCACTGGTCCACTGGAGCCACGGGACCAGCGGACCCTCCGCCGGCACGTCTGCGGGAGGTCCACCGGAGCCGCCTGCCACCCTCCCGGCGACCGGCAGACCGCCCCCCGCGGCATGCCGCCCCAAGCACATGCTTGGAGTGCTGGTGCCTGGAGCCGCCCCTGCCAATAACACAGATATCAATAGTGGTATTTCAGGGGACCCAGACTATCTTCCACTGCCCTGGTTCCTGAAGCCCTACCTTGCCATGAGAACACCTGGTGGACAGAGGTTTAAGCAGGACCTGAGCAGTTGCAGGATGGCAGTGAAGTGTGCATTTGGCTGATAGAGCAAGGTGGAGCTGCCTACTAACCCATTTGGATGACAGTATGCTACTCAGGTTGGTGGGGCATGCTGTGCACCGCACAACAGATGTGAGGATAAAAGGCAGAATGCTTGCCAGTAGTGGGCTAAAGACAGTGCTGCTTTACAGGCCCGGCACAGGTAATCAGCAAGCATACCTCTGATCACTAGGTCTGGGTCCAGGAGAGCAAGGGAAGTCAGAGATGCCCTGTGTGCCCATATCCTTCCTTTGCATGCGGAAACATGATGCTGTGGAGTAATATGATTTGCCTGCACCATACATACCAATTTATCTACTGTTAATTTGCAACTTTATTAAAAGCTTTGGTTTAAACTTCCTCCCTCTTTATTGTTTCCGAAGTGCGCACACCGATGGATTGTGCAACCAAATACTTGTTTAAAAACAAACGCAGACAGTGCAGCTGCCACTACATAGAGAAAAATGCCAAGTACAAAGAAAACCAACAATAGAGCTAATCAGTGCAACATCACAGATAATGGAGTTGCACCTGTTCTCCTTCTCCCCAGTTGCATGGGGGTAGAGTGAAGAAGGGACATCTGTCCATACACGCTTCCATTTCAGGAGTGCATTGAGTGCCTCATTCCCCACCCAGAATTGTCTCGTGGCTGCATGGGCTACTGGCTGTGGTAGCATGGAGGAGAGTCCATTGGCAATAATTGCATTAGGGCAGCTTGGGCAATGTCTGAGGCAGGGCTCTGCTGCCTGCTAGCTATCAGGCTGAGCAGCCACTCAAACCATTCCTTCTGCTGGTATTGGTGCTCCTCCCTTGTCACCCTGTGTCAAGGCTGATTCCCCACTCTGGCACTTCGAGTGCAGAAGGTGGGGGCCAGCAAGGATTCTAAAAATTAATACTGGCCACTCCAGGCTTGTATTAAACTCCCAAGGTTACAGCTTCTCTCTTACCTTGATTGGTAGATGCTGCCACCACCCAAGTGCAGAATCCCTTTGAGAGACCAGGAAGGCTCACTTGGGAATTCCTTCCTGTGGAGTACCCTCAAGCCCTTTCACCCTCCACTCCAGGGAAGAAAAAAAAAAAGAAAAGAAATTATCTGTTGCCATCCAGCTCATTTAAACAACTTGCAAAAACCTCTTAAAACTCAAAAATCCAATTCTGTTCTTAAAAAAGGTAAATTTTATTCATTAAAAAAAGGAAAGAAAATAAATCTGGGAAGTCAGGCATTGGCTAGATTAAAAAAAAACAGCTACAAGGATTAAGCATCAAGAATAGCTTTCTTGAGGTCCAGCTTAAAGGTTAACAAGCAAAACAAAAGCAGCGGGAGTTAGAACAGAGGAGTCCACAAGCCATAAAGAAATAAAAGTATCAGAGGGGTAGCCGTGTTAGTCTGGATCTGTAAAAGCAACAAAGAATCCTGTGGCACCTTATAGACTAACAGACGTTTTGCAGCATGAGCTTTCATGGGTGAATACCCACGATTGCATCCGAAGAAGTGGGTATTCACCCACGAAAGCTCATGCTGCAAAACGTCTGTTAGTCTATAAGGTGCCACAGGATTCTTTGTTGCTTTTAAAGAAATAAAAAGAGATAAACCTAATCGTGTCTTCTTAGACATTTCCTGATCATATTACATATCTGGGGTTTCAAATGAGTAGTTTCTAGGTATGATACCGATGATTTTTTCATACCTGGTCCAAGATTCTTACAGCATAACTCTGCCCTGTCTGCCTCTCCCCCGGAGAACAACAGACAGACAGACAAAAGGGGAATCTTGTTTAAATTTTAAAAAGTTCTAGCCTTCCCATTTGCTCTTTTGACAGGTGCCCACTCACTTCTTTTTACCTATGCATAGCAGTGAGACTTTTTAACCCTTTACAGGTAGAGCAATTAGAGAACATCTACTAAGAGGGATTTTATAGCTACTGGCTCGCTGGGTGTCCATAAAAGGGAGCTATTCCCACCCACCCCCCGTCATGCTCAATGTACTCCTCTACTATCCTCTACTTGTCCCGCCCCAGAATCTCCCTCTGCATTTCTAGATACTGATCTGACTTGCAGCCAAAGTCCTTCTGCATGTCCTGCAGCAGATAGTCCCAGAGCGTTTCTCTTTTCCCTTGCTGGTTCAGGGTCCTTGTCTGGTTGGGTGCCTCACTCCAGCAGTAGTAGAAGGCTCTGCAAAGGCTATGAAAGATCGTATATTTTTGAAATAAGATTTTCTTCCTTTTAATGTTCTGCATCACAGCAAGGCCAAAAGTGGCAACTTTGGTACAACTTTATTCCATGTCTCCACATCTGCCTGCTTGGAAGCAGCTGCATCCGAGGTCCCCAGGCCACCAAGAAAATGGAAAATATTTCATATGTATTTTATAAAAAGGAAATTCAACCACATTTTTCACCTGTGTGGGGTGTGTTGGTGGGCACAGACAGAGACCTTTTACCAATGATGGTCTTAATACTATTTCAGGCAGTAGAGGCATTGGCAGATGTTCCCTCTTCTAAATTGGAATCTCCAGCAGGTTAACAACTTTTTCAGACCTCTTGCAGAAGGCCATCTATCTATCCTAAGGAGATATTTTGTCACCTGATGACTGATCAGCAAATCAATGACTGGAGAGGTCTAGCATGCTATTTGGGGGAGGGCGGGGGGCAGGTGGCCTGGGAAGTTTGCCCAGCCCAGGAATCTCACTGACCATCTTGACTGTCTCCTCTATGAAAAGTTTTCAAGCATCATCAGCCGGCAGTGGACTAAAATTCAGTCATGCTGAAGCTTGCTTACAACAGATGTGCCTTTTCAACCCCAACCTCAACCCTAACCCACCCCAGACAGCAGACTCCAGAGACTGTGTAGTGGCAGTACAAAAGACTTTTTAAAGTTCTCTGCACTTACTATTGCCTTAGCTCATACAGGGGGACTTACTCTGTTAGACAATCCTTTGCCAGTGTCACTGTGATAAAAACAGAGTGCAGTATAGCTATAGATATGCACGTACACTTGTGCTACACACATACCTGCATCTTCAAGCATTGTTCAGTTTGTAATAATAATCTCTGCTTTTCACACACACAACAGTGTGTACTAGAATAATTCATAGATTCATAAGGTTAGAAGGGACCGCAAAGGTCATCTAATCTAACCCCCTGCCAAGATGTAGGATTTGTTGTGTCTAAATCAGTGGTGGGCAAACTATGGCCTGGGGGCCACATCTGGCCCTCCAGACATTTTAATCCAGCCCTCGAACTCCTGCCAGGAAGTGGGGTCCAGAGCTTACCACGCTCTGGTGCTCCAGCCAGGGAGCTGGATCGGGGCTTGCCCCACTCCGCATGGCTCCCGGAAGCAGCGGCATGTCCCTCCTCCAGCTCCTACGCTTGGGGCAGCCATAGGGCTCCACATGCTGCCCCCGCCCCAACCGCTGCCCCTGCAGATCCCATTGGCTGGGAACTGCAAACAATGGGAGCTGCAGGAGCAGCGCCTGTGGACAGTTTAGGGTGCAAAGCCACCTGGCCGCACCTCTGCATAGGAGCCAGAGGGGGGACATGCCGCTGTTTCTGGGAGCTGCTTGAGGTAAGCGCCGCCTGGAGCCTTGCCCCCCTGAACCCTCCCATGCCCCAACTCTGATCCCCCTCATGCACCCCCAACGCTTCATTGCCAGCTCCACCCCAGAGCCCACATCCCCAGCCGGAGCCCTCCTGCCCTCCAAACCCCAATTTCATGAGCATTCATGACCCGCCATACATTTTCCATACCCAGATGTGGCCCTCGTGCTAAAAAGTTTGCCGACCCCTGCTCTATGCCACTCTTTAGAGAGAGAGCCTAAATCTAAAGTTCCTGTCTGCTTTACCTCGGTATTAATCATCCTATTTTGCTAAGGTCATGTCTACACTACGGGGACTATAGTGGCATAACCTGGAGCCGTAGCTATGCCAGCATAATACTGTAGCCTGGACACAGCCTACAGCTATGGAAGGTGTTTTTCCTTTGCTGTAGGAACATCACTTCCTTGAGCGGCAGTAGCTAGGTTGATGGAAGCATTCATCCATTGATCTAGTTATGTCTACATTGGGCAATAGGTCAGCATAGCTACAGTATTAAGGAGTGTGGACTTTTCACTTCCCTGAATGCCACAGCTCTGTCGACCTAAATTTTAAGTGTAGACTAGATCTAAATGTCAGTGATGGACCTGGTCTCCTTGGCACTCTCCCATGGTTGTTCTGATCCACTCCTCCCCAGGGGCTGCACTGTGAGCTTGAGACAATTTTAGGGCACAGTGGGTTTTATAGGGGGAAATTACAACCTCTCAGAACTTTTTTCCATTTTATTTATTTTCAAAGGGAACAAATTTTAAGACCCTGTTTAAAAAATATTATTTCCCAAAAAGCAATTGGGAGAAAAAATTATCATGGACTTCTTGTATCACTTAAAATTAAAAATGAACGAGAACTGTTCAGTACAGCATTAAAATGTTCCTGGGAACTTTATCGCCTGTCTGTAATTAGCAGACAAGATCAGGGGCTTCCTCCACACTTCACCCAAACGCCAGGCTTTTTATTTTCCTGCTCAGTCACTGAGACGTTGAATTTTACACTCACGGAGTATGTGAAGATTAATTAATTAGTTAATGTTTGTAAGTCATGGTATAGATGGCAAAAGCTAGATAAGTGCTGAGCACTTTTATAAGTTTTCATTTAAACTTCTTTGTTTTTTTAACCCTGTTCTTTCCCACAGAAAGGCAGATTCAAAAACGGGGCCCTGGATAGATTATCAGGGACTAGGAGGACTCCTGGACTGTATTCCCCGCTCTGGAAGAGAAGCTGGGAGATCTCCGGAAAGGGACTGGAAGACAGGACTCCTACTTTCTAGTCCTACCTCTGGGGACAGAAGGGCTGTACCAGCATTACAAGTTCAAAACTTCTTGAACATTGGTTTATTGTAAACCCATTTTGTCTATTATCATATCTGGGGGTTACACAGGAGAAAAAGGTTAAGAAGAAGCCCTGGAATATCTCTCAAGCCCAGCAGTAGGCTCAAGGCATTCATAGCCAGCTTTGGCATTCCAGTACCTGGCGTTATCTTGGACTTATCAGTCACACCCAGTGTGGGATGGTCCTACTCTGGATGCTGGGCCCTTGGGATCCACGTACTCCCCAGCCCAACCGCCCCATATTTGGGAAGGCTACTTTCTCCAGGGAGTGGTTTTTCCCTTCGCTTTGCCAACTCCCTCCACCTCTGCTTTGAAAGGTCCATTGGGAAGCACTGGGATTGTGGTGAGGCCTGCCAGTTGCTCCCCAGCATGAGGTTTTGCAGAAGCCTCCTACAATGCATCTGTGCCTTGGCTTCAGCTGCCAATTACAACCACCATTAGCCAAGTGCTGCAAAATCCTTCTCTAGCTCCACAGGGATGGGAAAGGCAGCAGCAGGGGCTGAATCAAGGTGGTGTAGGAATTGTCAGGAAAAATTGGGGTGGGAGATTCAGGTATAAAGCTTATACAGGGCAAACTCATAAATTGTTCGCCCTCTATAACACTGATAGAGAGATATGCACAGCTGTTCCCCCCGCCGCCAGATATTAATACATACTCTGGGTTAATTAATAAGTAAAAAGTGATTTTATTAAATACAGAAAGTAGGATTTAAGTGGTTCCAAGTAGTAACAGACAGAACAAAGTGAATTGCCAAGTAAAATAAAATAAAACACGCAAGTTTGAGTCTAATACAGTAAGAAAACTGAGTACAAATAAAAACCTCACCCTTAGAGGAATTCCAGTAAGCTTCCTTTTACAGACTAGTCTCCTCCTAGTCTGGGTCCAGCAATCACTCCCATCCCCTGTAGTTACTGTCCTTTGTTCCAGTTTCTTTCGGGTATCCTTGGGGGGATCTCTTTAGCCAGCTGAAGACAAAATGGAGGGCTCTCCCAGGGGTTTAAGTAGACTCTCTCTTGTGGGTGGAGACCCCCTCCTCTCTCCTATGCAAAGTCCAGCTCCAAGCTGGAGTTTTGGAGTCACATGGGCAAGTCACATGTCCATGCATGATTCAGTTTTTACAGGCAGCAGCCATTGCTTACCTGCTACCTTGAACGTCCTCATGTAGACGTCTTATGTGGATTGGAGCCTTCCAAGATTCATTGTCCCTTAAGTGCTTCTTGATTGGGCACTTAATTTGCACATTCCTTTCTCAAGAAGCTGATCAAATGCTTTACAAAGGCTACTTAAAAATCAAGCCAGTACACAGCCAATATTCATAACTTTGAATACAAAAATGATTCATGCATACAAATAGGATTAATAGATTCAGTAGATCATAACCTTTACAGAGATATGTTATTTGGCATATGTAGCATAAAACATATTCTAGTTATGTCATATATACATTCATAAGCATATTTCCATAAAGCCTTATGGGGTGCACTGTCACAATTAGGGTTGGAAGAGACCTCAGGAGGTCATCTAGTCCAATCCCTTGTTAAAAGCAGGACCAACACCAACTAAATCATCCCAGCCAGGGCTTTGTCAAGCCTGACCTTAAAAACCTCTAAGGAAGAAGATTCCACTACCTCCCTAGGTAACTCATTCCAGTGCTTCACCACCCTCCCAGTGAAATAGTGTTTCCTAATATCCAACCTAAACCTCCCACACTGCAACTTGAGACCATTGCTTCTTCTTCTGTCATCTGCCACCACTGAGAACAGCTAAGCTCCATCCTCTTTAGAACCCACCTTGAGGTAGTTGAAGGCTGCTATCAAATCCCCTCTCACTCTTCTCTTCTGCAGACTAAATAAGCCCAGTTCCCTCAGCCGCCCATCGTAAGTCATGTGCCCCAGCCACCTAATCATTTTTGTTGTCATCCACTGGACTCTCTCCTATTGCACATCCATTCTGTAGTGGGGGGACCAAAACTGGATGCAATACTCCAGGTGTGGCCTCACCAGTGTTGAATAGAGGAGAATAATCACTTCCCTCGATCTGCTGGCAATGCTCCTACTAATACAGTCCAATATGTCGTTGGCCTTCTTGGCAACAAGGGCACACTGTTGACTCATAGCCAGCTTCTCATTCACTGTAATCCCCAGGTCCTTTTTTGCAGAACTGCTGCTTAGCCAGTCGGTCCCCAGCCTGTAGCAGTGCATGGGATTCTTCCATCCTAAGTGCAGGACTCTGCACTTGTCCTTGTTGAACCTCATCAGATTTCTTTTGGCCCAATCCTCCAATTTGTCTGGACCCTATCCCTACTCTCCAGCATATCTGCCTCTCCCCCCAGCTTAGTGATCATGCCTCCCTCTCCCTCTGCTTTGCAGCTAGTCCCCTGCTTCAGCTTGGGTGGGAGGGGTGAATTCTATCTCCCCTGCATTTAGGCATGAATGGGCCATCTCTCTAATGCTGAGGAAACGGGCACTCTCTACCCTGCCTGCCCCCACCACCATTCAAAACATGAAATTGTGTATGTGGTTCTTCCTGCCACCCCCTGTTCTGCCAGCTGAAGAATTTGGGGGTGGCAGGAATGTGTGGGGAATAAGGATCTGGAGAGGCCAGCTTGCAACTGCCTTTAGATCAGCAATTGCTTCACCCTCCCCTGAAAGAGATGCCATGGAAGCAGCAGGGGCCTCTGCTGTGCCAAACCTACATGGGGAAATACCCTTTGATGGGCAGACACAGGAAGATGTGAGCCTGCCAATGGGCTTCTTTATACCAGCACAGATGCTGGGCGGGATGTCCGGGTTTGAACCAAGGCACAGAGGGGAAGATCTCTCTACTGATACCCTGAAAGCACAGATGCCTGCTCCCCACTGGAATTCATACTCCTTCATAGTGAAGAAGGCATAGCGGGTGACAGGCATGAGCTGATCTCTCCTTACACATTTGGTACCTCTTGTATTTCCTTGCACATTTTTAGAGTAAAGTCTTGCATTATTTCCCCCCCAGTATCCCCCAAATGGTGCCCCCAACCTCACCATTTGGGAGATTAGTAACTGGCTCTGAGCTGTTTGATCTGATAGAGAGGAAGGGAATGGTAGGAGAGGAGGGTTTGATTTTGGGGTAGCTGAGTTTGTGAGGGGCTGTCTGTTAGGGAGTAGGTCTGGAGATTGCATAGAGACTGAGGAATGTGGAGGCTAGATACGGGGGTAAGAGGGGCTGTGAGGAGTAGGGGGCTGGGTGTAGAGACTTGAGTTCTAGATTCATGGGGCTGAGGAAGAGGTGAGGAGTTGGGGGACTGGGGGTGGGGAAGCCTTGTGCCACCTGTCCACGTTTTCCCATGATCATTTGAGGTAGCTGGCCTGGGAAATCAGCAGGTGCTCAGTCTTATGGTGTCGGGATCCCCTGGGGCTGTTGTGGCTCCTCAGAGGTGGCAACCCTCTGTGTGCTACATCCAGAAGGCCTGGGGCACAAGACAACCCCCCTTCTCCTGCCCTCGAGGGGCTGGGTGCCCCCTTTCACCCAGGTGTGCAGCCTGCCCAGCCCTGAGGTGCAGCAGCTCCTAAGGGGGAGTGCTGGGGGGCTGGGGCAGGCGGGCTCAGTTCCCAGCAGCCGGTGGACAAGGGGGAGGGGCTGAAACGCCTGAAAATTAACCCTAAATTCAATTTTTCCAGCCACCCCCCTCCCCCCTAGCTGGCTGCACGATGGGCCAGCAGGTGAGGCGCTTCAGGGCACTTGCCCCAGTATCCTCCTGGCTGTACCTTAGCCAGGGGGCTCCATACCATCCTGACCCCCTCCCCCAAAATTTCAGGGGAAGACAGAGCTGAGGAAACAGCCACCCCTCCCTTGGCTGGCCCAGGAGGCAGTTCCCCTCAGGGCAGATGTTTTATCTTTACCTGGGGGAGGGGGACAGCTGGCTGCCTGGTAGAATCACCCCAGCATGGGTGGAGACGATGTCTGTCCAAGGGGAGTGGCCCAGAGATGGGTGGGGGAGCAAATCACCCTGGATCCAGGGCAGGACTGTTCCATTCCTAGGGCTCCTTAGCTCCTACTTTCCTATGTGCTAGGGCTTCCCTCAGGGAGAGGGCTCCCCAGGCTCACAGACCCCTCAGTGCCAGGGGATGGCTCCTGAGTACCTTTCCCTTGGCTCAGTGGCACCTTGTTGCCCCAGACTGTTCCCCTGCAGCTTACATCTTTGACCCCTGTCATCTTGGCTTTACTGAGCACACTGGATTTAGCTCGTGGAGTCTCATTGCAGAACTCAACCCCTCCAGCCCCTGAGGGTTTCTATGGTCCCCTGGCTCCTCCCTGAATTCCTCTGTCTTTTGGGGCTCGAAATGCGAGCCAAGAGGCCACAGACAGGGCCCATCTTCCTTTCATAGACTATCAGGGTTGGAAGGGACCTTAGGAGGTCATCTAGTCCAACTCCCTGCTCAAAGCAGGACGAATCCCCAGACAGATTTTTTTGCCCCAGATCCCTAAGTGACCCCTTCAAGGATTGAACTCACAACCCTGGGTTTAGCAGGCCAATGCTCAAACCACTGAGCTATCTCTCCTCCCCTCCGCACCTCCAGGATTGCTGTCTGCACTATCCCACTGGAAATGTCTAGATTTGCTGCCCTCTCCCTGCCATCCTAGGCATCTCCCTCCACTGCACAGCTGAGGTTTGTATTATTTTCCGTGTCTGGACTAGAGAAATCTCATTCTATTTCTGCTTATGTTTTTAATCTGTCTAGATTCCCTTGGATTATTTCTCTGTCTTTATTGTTGCTACTGGCTCTGGCAGTGGGTAATCTAGGGGGTCGGAGCATGTGTGTGGGCTGGCCAGCATGCTTGTGGGGATGAGACAGGGAGTCAGGATTCCTGGGTTCTATTTTCAGCTCAGCTACTGATTTGCTGTGCAATCTTTGGAATCCTGTCTCTGTGCCTCATTTCATTAGGGTTGCCAGGCATCCAGTTTTTGACCAGAACACTCGGTCAAAAAGGGACCCTGGTGGCTTCGGTGAGCACCGCTGCCTGGGCCATTAAAATCCTGGATTGGCCGCAGCAGGCTGGCAGGCTCCATAACCGGCACCGCACGGCTCCCAGGAAGCAGCTGGCATCTTTGGCTCATAGGCGAACAGGCGGCCAGGAGGCTCCACATGCTATCCTGACCCGCAGGTGCTGCCCTCATTGACTGGGAACCGTGGCCAATGAGAGCTGCGGGGATGGCTCCTGCGGGTGGGGGCAGCGTGTGGAACCCCCTGGCCACCCCTCTGCCTAGGAGCTGGAGGGCCATGTCGCTGCTTCCTGGGAGCTGCCTGAGGTCAGCACCGCCTGGAGCCCGGACCCTGAGCGGCCTTCCGCACCCCAACCCTCTGTTCCAGCTCTGAGCCCCCTCCCACACTCCAAACCCCTTGGCCCCAGCTGGGAGCCCCCTCCTGCTCCCCAAACCCCTCAACCCCTCATGTCATCGAGGCATCTAGATAGACTTATGTGTAGTGCTGGGGAGGAGCCGGTGGTCGTGGTACATGTAGGTACCAATGACATAGGGAAGGGTAGGAGAGATGTCCTGGAAGCCAAATTTAGGCTGCTAGGGAAGAGACTGAAATCCAGGACCTCTATGGTGGCATTTTCAGAAATGCTCCCAGTTCCACGCGCAGGGCCAGGTAGGCAGGCAGAGCTTCAGAGTCTCAATGCGTGGATGAGACAATGGTGTAGAGAGGAGGGGTTCACATTCATTAGGAACTGGGGAAACTTCTGGGATGGGAGGGGCCTATACAGGAGAGATGGGCTCCACCTAAACAAAAGTGGAACCAGACTGCTGGCACTAAACATTAAAAAGGTTGTAGAGCAGTTTTTAAACTAGGAGATGGGGGAAAGCCGACTGCTGCAGAGGAGCGTGTGGATCGGACACAGACTTCTCTTAGGGGAGAGTCTGATGATAGAGAATCTCCAGGTTATAGTCAGGAGCAGAGGAATGAGAAGTATAATGTAAGGGCCGGATCAGATGATAAACAGTCACATAAAAAAGAATCTGGCACATCAGAAAAAGGCAGGCTAAAAACAGGGACAAGTTTTTAAAGTGCTTGTACACAAATGCCAGAAGTCTAAATAATAAGATGGGTGAACTAGAGTGCCTTGTGATAAAGGAGGATATAGATATAATAGGCATCACAGAAACCTGGTGGACTGAGAGCAATCAATGGGACACAATCATTCCGGGGTACAAAATATATCGGAAGGACAGGACAGGCCGTGCAGGGGGAGGAGTGGCACTATATGTTAAAGAAAGTGTAGATTCAAATGAAGTAAAAATCTTAAGCGAATCCACAGGTTCCATAGAGTCTCTATGGATAGAAATTTCATGCTCTAGTAAAAATATAACAGTAGGGATCTATTATCGACCACCTGACCAGGACAGTAATAGTGATGATGAAATGCTAAGGGAAATTAGAGAGGCTATCAAAATTAAGAACCCAATAATAGTGGGGGATTTCAATTATCCCCATATTGACTGGGAACATTTCACTTCAGGACGAAATGCAGAGATAAAATTTCTCGATACTTTAAATGACTGCTTCATGGAGCAGCTGGTACGGGAACCCACAAGGGGAGAGGCGACTCTAGATTTAATCCTGAGTGGAGCGCAGGAGCTGGTCAAGGGGTAACTATAGCAGGACCGCTTGGAAATAGTGACCATAATACAATAGCATTCAACATCCCTGTGGTGGGAAGAACATCTCAACTGCCCAACACTGTGGCCTTTAATTTCAAAAGGGGGAACTATACAAAAATGAGGGGGTTTGTTAGACAAAAGTTACAAGGTACAGTGACTAAAGTGAAATCCCTGCAAGTTGCGTGGGCCCTTTTTAAAGACACTATAATAGAGGCCCAACTTCAATGTATACCCCAAATTAAGAAAAACAGTAAAAGAACTAAAAAAGAGCCACCGTGGCTTAACAACCATGTAAAAGAAGCAGTGAGAGATAAAAAGACTTCCTTTAAAAAGTGGAAGTCAAATCCTAGTGAGGCAAATAGAAAGGAGCACAAATACTGCCAACTTAAGTGCAAGAGTGTAATAAGAAAAGCCAAAGAGGAGTTTGAAGAACGGCTAGCCAAAAACTCCAAAGGTAATAACAAAATGTTTTTTAAGTACATCAGAAGCAGGAAGCCTGCTAAACAACCAGTGGGGCCCCTTGACGATGAAAATACAAAAGGAGCGCTTAAAGATGATAAAGTCATTGCGGAGAAACTAAATGGATTCTTTGCTTCAGTCTTCACGGCTGAGGATGTTAGGGAGATTCCCAAACCTGAGCTGGCTTTTGTAGGTGACAAATCTGAGGAACTGTCACAGATTGAAGTGTCACTAGAGGAGGTTTTGGAATTAATTGATAAACTCAACATTAACAAGTCACTGGGACCAGATGGCATTCACCCAAGAGTTCTGAAAGAACTCAAATGTGAAGTTGTGGAACTATTAACTAAGGTTTGTAAGCTGTCCTTTAAATCGGCTTCGGTACCCAATGACTGGAAGTTAGCTAATGTAACGCCAATATTTAAAAAGGGCTCTAGGGGTGATCCCGGCAATTACAGACCTGTAAGTCTAACGTTGGTACCGGGCAAATTAGTTGAAACAATAGTAAAGAATAAAATTGTCAGACACATAGAAAAACATAAACTCTTGAGCAATAGTCAACATGGTTTCTGTAAAGGGAAATCGTGTCTTACTAATCTATTAGAGTTCTTTGAAGGGGTCAACAAACATGTGGACAAGGGGGATCCGGTGGACATAGTGTACTTAGATTTCCAGAAAGCCTTTGACAAGGTCCCTCACCAAAGGCTCTCACGTAAATTAAGCTGTCATGGGATAAAAGGGAAGGTCCTTTCATGGATTGAGAACTGGTTAAAGGACAGGGAACAAAGGGTAGGAATTAATGGTAAATTCTCAGAATGGAGAGGGGTAACTAGTGGTGTTCCCCAAGGGTCAGTCCTGGGACCAATCCTATTCAATTTATTCATAAATGATCTGGAGAAAGGGGTAAACAGTGAGGTGGCAAAGTTTGCAGATGATACTAAACTATTCAAGATAGTTAAGACCAAAGCAGATTGTGAAGAACTTCAAAAAGATCTCACAAAACTAAGTGATTGGGCAACAAAATGGCAAATGAAATTTAATGTGGATAAATGTAAAGTAATGCACATTGGAAAAAATAACCCCAACTATACATACAACATGATGGGGGCTAATTTAGCTACAACGAGTCAGGAAAAAGATCTTGGAGTCATCGTGGATAGTTCTCTAAAGATGTCCACGCAGTGTGCAGAGGCGGTCAAAAAAGCAAACAGGATGTTAGGAATCATTAAAAAGGGGATAGAGAATAAGACTGAGAATATATTATTGCCCTTATATAAATCCATGGTACGCCCACATCTCGAATACTGTGTACAGATGTGGTCTCCTCACCTCAAAAAAGATATTCTAGCACTAGAAAAGGTTCAGAAAAGAGCAACTACAATGATTAGGGGTTTAGAGAGGGTCCCATATGAGGAAAGATTAAAGAGGCTAGGACTCTTCAGTTTGGAAAAGAGAAGACTAAGGGGGGACATGATAGAGGTATATAAAATCATGAGTGATGTTGAGAAAGTGGATAAGGAAAAGTTATTTACTTATTCCCATAATACAAGAACTAGGGGTCACCAAATGAAATTAATAGGCAGCAGGTTTAAAATAAATAAAAGGAAGTTCTTCTTCACGCAGCGCACAGTCACCTTGTGGAACTCCTTACCTGAGGAGGTTGTGAAGGCTAGGACTATAACAATGTTTAAAAGGGGACTGGATAAATTCATGGTGGCTAAGTCCATAAATGGCTATTAGCCAGGATGGGTAAGAATGGTGTCCCTAGCCTCTGTTCGTCAGAGGATGGAGATGGATGGCAGGAGAGAGATCACTTGATCATTGCCTGTTAGGTTCACTCCCTCAGGGGGCACCTGGCATTGGCCACTGTCGGTAGACAGATACTGGGCTAGATGGACCTTTGGTCTGACCCGGTATGGCCTTTCTTATGTTCTTATGTTCTTATCCCAGGCCCCATCCCAGAGCCCACATCCCCAGCAGGAGCCCACATCCCCTGCCCCAGTCCAGAGCCCTCTCTTGCACCCTGTACCCCTCATTTCTGGCCCCACCCAGAGCCTGCATCCCCAGCCCAGAGCCCATATCCTCTCCTGCACCCCAATCCCCTGCCCCAGCCCGGAGCCCCCTCCCACACTCCAAACCCCTCATCCCCAGCCCTACCCCAGAGAACCCACCCCCAGCCAGAGCCCTCACTCCCTCTCACAACCCAACCCATCCTAGCTCAGAGCCCCCTCCTACACCTCAAACCCCTCATCCCCACCCCAGAGCCCACACTCCCTCCTGCACCCCAACCCCTGCCCCAGCCTTATGAAAATGAGCAAGTGAGTGAGGCTGGGGGAGAGCGAGCAACAGAGTGGGGGGGATGGAGTGAGTGGGGGTGGGGCCTGGGAGAAGGGGTAGGGCAGAGGTGGGGCCTTAGGGAAGGGACAGGGCAGGGGTGTTTCGTTTTCAGGAATTGGAAGTTGGCAACCCTAGATTTCATGGGTGCTGGGGGTGCTCCTGCACTCCCTGACTTGAAGTGGTTTCCATCATATACAGGCTTTACAGTTTGGTTCAATGGCTCTCAGCACCCCCACTAGCGGCCATGCTCCTCTTGACCAGCTGCTTACAAACAGGGAAGGATTGGTAGGGGAAGTAGAAGTGGGTGGCAACCTAGGGAGCAGTGACCATGAGATGGTTGAGTTCAGGATCCTGACAAAAGGAAGAAAGGAGAGTAGTAAAATATGGACCCTGGACTTCAGAAAAGCAGACAGACTCCCTTAGGGAACTGATGGGCAGGATCTCCTGGGAGGCTAATATGAGGGGGAAAGCAGTCCAGGAGAGCTGGCTGTATTACAGTGGATGAGAAGCTGGATATGAATCAGCAGTGTGCCCTTGTTGCCAAGAAGGCCAGCGACGTATTGGGCTGTATTACTAGGAGCATTGCCAGCAGATCAAGGGAAGTGATCCCCTCTATTCTGCACTGGTGAGGCCACACCTGGAGTACTGTGTCCAGTTTTTGTCCCCCCACTACAGAAGAGATATGGACAAATTGGGGAGAGTCCAGTGGAGGGCAACAAAAATGATTAGGGGGCTGGGGCACATGACTTACAAGAAGAGGCTGAGGGAACTGGGGTTATTTAGTCTGCAGAAGAGAAGAGTGAGGGGGGATTCGATAGCAGCCTTCAACTACCTGAAGGGGGGTTCCAAAGAGGATGGAGCTCGGCTGTTCTCAGTGGTGACAGATGACAGAACAAAAAGCAATGGCCTCAGTTTGCAGTGTGGGAGGTCTAGGTTGGATATTAGGGAACACTATTTCACTAGGAGGGTGGTGAAGCACTGGAATGGATTACCTAGGGAGGTGCTGGAATCTCCATCCTTAGAGGTTTTTAAGGTCAGTCTTGACAAAGCCCTGGCTGGGATGATTTAGTTGGTGTTGGTCCTGCTTTGAGCAGGGGATTGGACTAGATGACCTCCTAAGATCTCTTCCAACCTTAATTTTCTATGATTCTATGAAGTAATGGGGACTGGGGTCTGGGGGAAAAAAGGGTGGGCAGGGGCTTGGGGGCACTTGGTGGATCATGCAAGTTCCCTCCCTGCTGGGAGGTTGTAAGGTTTATTAATTAGTGCCTGTAAAGCATCTTTGAAGATGTCACCTCAACTGACCCCGTCGTCAGGGTTCCAATTTGCTTTTCATTATCCACCCGGTTTTGACTCTCCCATAACTTCCTCCAAAATTTCTTTTCTACTGCCAATTTCTCCTACATTTTGTACAGAGAGAGGTTTCATCTATGCTAAAAAACCATACTGGCTTAACTGGATTGATTTAAAAACTAATGATCAAATTAAGCTAAATCTATATACACAAGGTTGACCAATTCAAGAGTGTTTGCACCAGTTTTACTAGATCAATTTGAGTTAAACCAATGCAACCTTCTAATCTAGACAATGTTTACATCTGAGGTGAGTGGGACATGGTGACTTGGGACCAAGAGTACTTTGATAAGGGGTATGAGGGTTGGTTTGTTTTTTGCTACTTTCAGAAAACAGTTTTTTTGAGAGAGTTTGGGTCACAACTTCAGTCTGGCACCTTCCCATCAGGTCTGTGGGATACTGACACCTCCTAGTATGTTGTCAATCAAACTTGTGATCTCATCAAAAACCAATCTTCATTTTGTTTGACAAGCCTGTTTTTCCCAAAACCATGTCAACTGACATTGCCATCCTCTAATTCTTTACTGATTACACGCCTTGTCAGTCTTTCCAGGATTTTCCCTGGGATCAGTGTTGGCATGGCTCATAGTTACCTCGGTCATCTTATTTACCCTTGATAAATATGTCCACATTAGTTTTTTCAGTTCGCTGGAATTTCCCCAGTGTTCCAAGATGCATTAAAAATCAACAATAATGGTTCAAAGAGCTCCTTGGACAATTCTTTGAATATTCTTGGGTACAAGTTACCCTGACCTGCAAACATAAAAACATTTAACTTTCACAGTTGCTGTTTAACATCCTCATTAGTTACTGATCAAGAGTATTCCATTATCACTGTGATATATGAATACATCATCCTGCTTCTTCCCAGAAAAATATTTGACTAATTCTGCCTTTTCTGCATCATGATGGATAATTTCCCCGTCCCTATAGACTAGGAATTTGTTTGTTTCTGACATATTTAAAGAATTCCTTTTTATTGTCATTAATGCAACTGGACCTAGATTCAGCCCCCCCCCCCACCATACCTTTAGCTTCCCTTGTCAAAATTTTCTAATTGCTGTTTTTTACTCATTACTTTCAGCTTTCCCATTTTGCCATTTTTAATATAAATGCCTTTTTACTTGCTTCTTTCACCTCCCTTTTTAAGCAGTGAGTTTTTTTAAATCAAAGAATCCTTTCAGGATTGCAGAATTGTGGGGGGTTTGTTTGGTGAGAGAGACAGCTAATAAAGCATTTAATTCCAATTATCATTCAAATTTGTATGTTAAATATTTCCTTATGCTCAGTTTTGCTCATGACTGTTCTCTGTTTTGGGAAACTGGCGTTTTTAAAGCACTAAGTACATATACTACTGGACTGGACTATATTCTATTTGCATATAGCAAATGTGCTCTGAGCTTGTATTACTTTGCCCCTTTCATTCTGCCAGTGTTTCCGGCTCACTCTTTATACCTTCTTCCATGCTGCCTGCAAGGATTTCCCAATTCCTATATGCCAGGCCCCTGCCATCTCCTCATTCCAGTCCCTCTTGCAAATCCGTTTCTTCTGTGAGGCCAAGAAATGCCACTAGCCTGCATTACTGTAATACCATCCCCAGCCCACTTTGAAAGGGGAGACACTCCTGTTTTTACTTCTTTCTGGTGAATAATGACCGCCTGGAAGGGGTCTCTTGACCCCATAACCAAAGTGGAGTTTTTTAATTATTTTTATTTGCTTGATTTTAGAAAGCTCACGAATGTCAAATCTCATCTTTCCTGATTTTGTTGGAAAACTTATTGGATGTCTCAGAAATGTGGATCAGGCAATTTTGCAGCCCTTCATTGAAGGGTCCGAGGATGGAATCTTTAACAGAGAACTTTTCTGCCAGGTGCATATTCAGGTTAAACAGACATGAACAAAAATCAAGTGTGTCAGAGCTGGTCTAGGCACAGAAGTTGCACTAGTCTAGCTAAAACTCAGTTTTTAAATTAGTGCAAACTCCCCTGGGGACACACTTTTATCAATTTACTTATGACAGTTCAGCCTGAGTCTCTCTAGGCTTGTCTACACACAAAGTGGAACAAAAATAAGCATATTGGTTGTAATTCACACCTTCACTTATTTCTGTAGAAGTCTGAGTGGATGCTCTTCATTTGATTAAGGATATCCTATTTCAATTACATAACTTAAACTGGTAAATTTAATATAATAAAATTATGATACTTTTATTCTGAAATGAGTTTCCCCACGTTCCCCGTTACTCACCTAGTAAAATTTGTGAATTACAGCAGATTTCATTTTTTTGGTTCCCATTTGGATATAGACTAACCTTCTCTTTTCCTGGCCTTCTCTGTATGGCAGAGCAGCAATGACTTAACTAGAGGTGTGAATTCAAAACAATATAATTAGACCAGTGCCAATCCCAACATGAATATTCTTATTTCATCTTAAAAACAGACATTGTGTTTTAGCTTAAATTCATTTAGGAATCAGTCTAAGCTAAACTGCAGTAAGCTTATCCAACCAAAACTAAGAGCATTCACCCAGGGTTTGCACCAGTCACTTAAACTCCTTTAAAACCTGACAAATTAACTTGCTGCAGCTTTCTCAGGAAGCTTTCTCTGTCTCCATGATGTTTCATATCCTTTTCATTCCTTCGTAGTCCATCAAGCCCCTGATTGAGAAATGTCACTGAGCCTGGACCAATGCCAGCCTGGAGCAGTGGAGAAGGCTCCTTCAGCAGAGCCCAGAGCAACTGGTGAAGAATCAGCCACTGGGGTTGGAGGACCTGAAAAGTTGTCATGTTCCCCCACTCTCTTATAAAACAATCTCACACTGATAAGAGTTCAGAGGCTCATACAAAGGGGTGGGGGTGGAACTTCAAAACTACCAAGAGACAGAAGCTCAAGACATACTTCCTGAAATTCATTCACTGGTTAAAAAATGTAAGTAAAATTCCCTCTCTGGCTCCTTCTTTTCCTATAACATAGCACATTTTTCAAGTGGACCCCTGTTTCTTTTCCCCAGAATGCTAGAGCTCTGTCATGCCTAAAGAAGACAGAGATCCTGGAGATGACAGTGACGCAACTAGAGAGGCTCAAGAAACCAGGTAACTCTTTTAACAGGCTCCAGTCCCTCTCACCTCATTGTGTGTGGGGGCAGGAGAAGGATGAGGGAGGGGGGAGAAGAGGAGCAGATAAAAGTTTGAGTCCCATAATTGGCCAGGCACACAGGTTGAATCCAGACAACACTTGATTACCTACCAGAGACAGACATGCACACAAAGGGCCCAACTACCCACTGTCTTACTCATTTTATGCTGGTAACTCTGCTGAAACAAGTGACTCCAGTGTAAAGCTGGCGTAACGCAGCCTTCTTGTTATTGTCCTTCCCTTCATTCCTTTTCAGGCTGAGGTTTGTATCCTTGACCAGGAGGAAGATATCAAGTTTTGAACAGCTAGATGGAAGGACTGGGTGTGGGGAAGCAAGGGAGCCCTAATATTAAGAAGCTTCAAAGCCTGACTCCCTCATTCTCTGCCTTCTCTCCTCAGGCACCACTGCCTAATGCTGTCAGTCCCTGCCTGAGCTCAGCTGGTTCTTTGGTGGATCAAGACTTGAAGTCCCAGATGTCCCACAGACCAGGGTCAGGGCCAGGGCCTCCACTGCCTTGGCATCCCCTCCCAAAGTCTGGTAGCCCCAGAGGGCTTTCTTGCTCTCCAATAAGCCACTTCCACCCTTCCTTTGGGTAGCCCCTCCTTCCTTGCTGCCTCCAGGACCTGCCCTGACTCACCAGCTCTAAACTCCCAGGCCCTTCCTGGGGGGCACTTGTCTTATCCCCTTCACCTCCTGCCCATGGCCACAGCTGCACCTCCCTCCTTCACTCTCCTAGACTCATCCAATGCTGCCGGTTACACCTCAGATGTGGAGACCCTGCTGAGCTCCACCTTAAGGGAGCCAGACCCTGGCCCCTATCAGAACCAGATAGTAGGCCAGAGCAGAATGTGAGACCATGAGTGGAGCTGCCCTATGGAGACAAGGATCCATCAGACGCACACCTGTAATGTGGGATAAGTGCGAACACCTTGCACCTAGTTCCGAGGGACCTGCTTCTGCACCTTATCTCCAATGCACAGAAAATGAGTCTCCTGCAAACTGCCCATTTCTGCAGCTGTACTAGAACACAGCACTGAGTTTGCCAAACTGCATCTTACATTGGTCTTCCCTGGTTCTGACTGAGACATTTCCACAGCTGTTAGGTATGGAGAATCTCAGAGCAAAGGGACTCCATGAGCCTGGTGAACTATGGCCTGATCTATATCAGGCTGCTCCAATTAATAATGTTTGCTGAGTCCCTGCCAGCACCCAGAGCTGATATTTGTGCAATAACAAGGTAGGGATTCTTCCTGAACTATTTGTACTAGTAAGATCCTTTTGTAACAAGTTTGACGCTAAGTGAAGTATTATTTCTTTGGGAGATGTGCTGTCTTGTAATTTCACCTCATCCCCCCCCCGTGTTAAGGGCAGGGAGACAAATGGACTAACAATAGCCTCAACCAGCTTCAGTCTCAGATAGAAAGAGATGAACTGAAATATACCCTTGAATTGTGCAAGGACCCCAAGAGTCTTTTCATGTGAGCACAGAAGACCTGAAAGTGCAACCAGCCAATCTCATTCCCTTGTGTGTGTTGAGTGAAATAATAGCATTTAAAACAAATTAGAGGTTTCTTGCTATTGCTTTTTTTACAATTTCTATCTTATAAATTATTGTCTCCCAAATTAGTAAGAAGGTGGTGGGGGATGTGTGAAAAAACATGGTGGTTGTCAGATTGATTCAACAAGGAAGTGAAGGGAAGGACAGGACAGGACAGCCCCATCAGCAGTGCTAGGTTGAAGGGAAATGTTAGGGCAATAGTTCTGCAGCAGGCAATTCAGCTCCCTTAGGAGAGAGAAGACAGAAATGACCCAACTCCATTTTCTTTACAGTTCTTGTTCCTTTATTCAGTAAACACCTAAATACAAGTTTCACAAATCAAATTAAAAAAGGGGAGAGTTGACTGCAAATGGGGCTACATGGGCAGGGAGATACAGGCTGGTTCAGTTCTTGTTCTTCTCCCCCTCCCAAACACACATCCTTCCACCTCACCATACCAGGAAGCAAGAGAGGACGTGGGGGCTTTTGTCCCAGTGAGGGGGATTAACAATGGGGCAAGAAATTCTTCTACATGATCATTTCAGAAGGGACCAAATACCACTCCAGAACCAACCCAACCAGGCGCAGGAGGAGAGCTGGAAGGGACAGGAAGGACAGGGTGATGACCCTTGTGTCCACAAATACTAGCAAAGGGAACTGAGCCAAGTGTGACTGGAAAAAGAGGAGGAAGAGTTGGAGGGGGAAATTGAGGCAGGATAATAAATGTGTCCTTCGTACACCAATGAGGTCCCCAAACCACCCTGTAGCCCCCCGCACTGGGTGAGAAGGAGAGCAGTGTGGAGGGTTAATCACTTTATTCAATTCTTAGAGGGTGGGGGTTAATATTAAATTTGAGAAGATTCCAAGCAGTGCTTTGTCATCAGAGTTTCACTGTCTGTACCTGAGAGGAGGTGGAGAGAGGGAGAAGAGAAAGAGAGAGAATGCAAGTTACAGGGGTATAAATAAAGGGGTGGTACAGAAGGTAAAACCAAGCACTGCAATATAAAATTCAGCAAGAGAAACTGATCAGATAAATGAATAAATCCTTAGCACTAAATCAAATCCCAGTAAACTCAATTCAGAATACTGGGAGGAAGGAAAAACCCAGCACTTCTCTACTGAATCTAGACTTGAGCTGATCTCATGAGAGTTTGGTTTCATCTGTAAATAGAAAGTTCCTGCAGATAGGCTTCAACTTCAATTTAGTGACATTTTTGAACACTATCTCCTTGGCTCCCCAGATGCCACTTCCCCAGTTCCTCACACATTTAAACCCACATCTGTGTTTGCCTGATGGTGAGGGAAGACAGCAACTCCCACACAATCCAGGGTGCAAGCGGCACACACTCCCCAAAGTGCGTCCACAAGATAGACAGAAAAATGAGGGGAATCATGTTCTGATACTCCCACATTATCAGCCCCAAACCAGGATGGGATGTTACCCCACTCACAGCATCTGAAGTGACTCAGGCTGGAGCCACCCACCCTGCTTTGGATGCTGGCAAAGATGAGCTGCCAAGAGGAAGCTTCCTGTTGGACCCTAGAGCATGTCCCCCTTCTCCAACTGACACCCCCAAGTGGCTCACATTGAGGCCCTCTGTACCCCATGTTGGGGGTACTGAAAGCGAGGTTCAAAAGGAGTGAGGCAGCCACACAATGGGGGGAGTGGAGAGGACAGTCAGACTTACAAGAGAGAGTAGGTGGATTTGGGGGTGGCCATGCTGCACCCCCCCCCAAAGTCTGCTCCGGATTCACCAGTCATATCGGCGGGCCTGTCTGGATGGGGAATCCTCAGGGCCCTGGATAGCAAGATGTGTCCCCTCAGACCGACGACCACTGCTGCTCTCGTGACGCCGATAACCCAGTCCTCGCTGTGGCCGGAACCGGGATGTCTCTCGCCTCCACTCATCATCAAACGCAGCTGCGTCACCTACACGAGGAAAGAACAGCAGGCTCAATGGGAAGGCAGTCCCTGGGGCTCCCAAATCCTGGAGCAAGGCGCACTCACTCTCATCCAGGTTGATGTACTCCTGCCTCTCCTCCTGGTCACCCGTGCGATGGTTCCGTGAGCGCTGCATGATGTGGGCTCTCTCCCGGATGTGGTGCCCGATTGACATCTGCTCCAGGCCACTGTTTGAGTCCCGCACAGTCCGTCTTGTTTCACGGATCTGGGTGCAAAGTGTAGTGCGGTGTCAGTCCGTCACCTGTCCCCCCACAACCCTATTTAGCACCCCTCATTTCCTCCCTGCAATATTGTTCCCCTCCCTAGTCTTCCAACAGAATAACTGGTTTTGTCTCCACCACTTTCAAAGTGACACATCACCAACAAGGGAAAAACAAATCTTTCACGTAGCCCTGAGCATGACCCACTGGCCCCTCATTGAGCGACATCACTGTCCTAGAGCTTTGATTCACCTGTATGCAAAAATGCATCAAACATAAGCTGCTTGTCTTCAGTTTGAATACCCTTCACGGTCAATCCCCATAATACTTCTCTCTCATTCACTACCAAGCTGTCAATGCTCACCTTCAGTAGGCCCATGATGCCAACCTCCATCACCCACTTGTTAAATTTTCAAACAAGCACCTTTGTGCTTTCTCCCATGCTGCCCTCACTTGGGAGGTGCTCCCCATGAACATCTGCAAAACTACCTTGTTATCCACTTTCAAATTCGTCCTCTGCCATGATGCCTACAAAAAACTTGACATCAGTTAAACTGCTGGTGCATAAAGATCATAGCCTACCATGCTAACTAATACTGTCTTTGTCTACTTATACACCTCCCTCATCCAAAATGCATCCATCTCTTGTGTTATACTTAGATTGCATAGCTTTTTGGGGCAGGGACTGTCTCTTGTTCTGTGTCTCAACTGCACCTAGCACAATAAGGTCCTGGTCCATGACTAGGGCTCCTAGGTGCTATGGTAATACAAATAATAAAATGCTCTGGGCAGTCAATGCCATACAACCAAATGGGGCAGATCCACCCCCAGCAAAAGCAGCTGCCTGTGATGCCCTGCCCATCACTGGGTGTGGGAGCAGCAGCTTCCTTCTCACCCCGCCAGGTGCAGAGCGCGTCTCCGAGGTCTCGTGATAGACTTTGGGGCCATCACCCAAGTTGGAATAGGAGATGACAGTTGAGGAAGAAAATGTTTGGCAGTTGGCACCACTTGTCATGTGCTCCTGGTGAGGGAAGGTAAGGAAGGAAAGAGAGAGAAAAGTCAGCTGCTTCTATGAGCCCCTCCCCATGGGGAATACTCTCCTCCCCCCACTGTTCCTCTTGGTTTCTTTTCGATAAAAAGGGGCCATCCTCTTCCCTTTCACACCTACCTCTCTCCTTTCCATTACCCCCTGCCCCCATTCCTCCTGCTCCACAAGTGAAGGGGACATCCCTTGCACACCCTTCCCACTGCCTCATCTTCTCTGCATGGAGGGGTTGCTCCCTCATGCCCCATGTTGCTCCAAATGTATAGGCAATGCCATCTTTACTGCTTGGGAAGGAACAATGTCTTGGGAGCAGCAGTAGCCCTTGTGGAGGAGGTGTAAAACAGGAGACTCTGGGTGGCAACTGATTACCCAGGATGGCAGAGGTGATATCAGTACATGCCTGTCAATACAAGCAGTGTTGAGGAAGGTTCTTACCACGTTTCCAATCATATCGTTCATCATCCCGAACATGTCCATGAAGCCACCTGCCTGGGAGGAGGGGAGGAACAGAGTCAGGTGGGAAGAGGACAGAGGGAGAGGAGACGAGTGAATGCACTCACGAGGACACGTGGAAGCTGTTCCTCTAGGAGAATAAACAAGAGTTCCCGACCCCTCACCCTATGAGAAGACAAGGCTATGGTAATAGCACTGCACAGTGCTCACCCCTAACATCGACCCTTTGTACCCAAGATCTCACTCTAAGCTCTTCAACTCCCAGAATCACTCTTGGTCTCAGTCTCCCAGCTTTGATTTGAGCTCACAGAAAGATAGGGTCACAACACTAGATCAGTGCAGTATCCTGTTTCTGATGGTGGCCAGGACCAGGCACTACATTTGAAGGTAAAAGAAACCCCTTAGTGGAAATTGTGAAACAGCCTGTCCCTAGGGGAAGCTACTTCCTCATTTATGCCACTCAGTGAGGAACTTATCTCTTCTATTGCTTTTCTTGATCTAACATAACTATGGATGTTCTCATTTTCTATAAAAATGTCTAGTCATTTTTTATATCCTAGGGCTGAGAGTTCCACTAATTAATCATGAAATATACAAAAGAAGTTTATCTTTTGTCAGTTTCAGATGTGCTGCCTTTCAGTGTAATTGAATAGTCTCTCATTCTTGTAGTAGGAGAAAGGTAAATTGTGTGCTCTTATTTATCCTCTCTCATCTATTATTCATCTCTTCTCTAACAGAAACAGTCCCAATCTCTTCAATCTTTCTTCATATGGAAATCTTTAGGTTTCTAATGACTTTTGCCACCCATGACTGAACTCCCTCTATTTCTGCTATGTCCCTTCAGAGAGAGAGGGTGACCAGAGAAGAACACAGTGTTCCAGATAAGGACATCCCACTGATTTATGTAATGACATTGGAATAGTCCAATATTATTTTCCATCCTATTCCTGGGCAACCTACTGTTTTGTTGGCTTTTTTGACAGCCTCTACCCATTGGGGAGAGGTTTTCAGTAAGCCTCCTTAATGGTGCCGAGGTCTTCTTCCTGATTGTAGTCCCTGACTCAGATTTATCATCTGCCCTTGGAATCCAAATCTCAGCCCCCCTCTCTGAACTCCATGCAGGTTGCTTGTATGTGGCTTTCAGGGTCATACCCGAAAGAGCCACAGTTCTGCCTGCTCTTCCTGGTAATCAACCATCCCATTTCTATTATTTGTTGTATTACAGTAGCACCTTGAGGCCCCAACTGAGCTCAGGGTTCCTCTGTGCAAGACCCTGTGCAACCATTTAATAAGAGAGAGACTCTACTCCAAACAAAGGGTTGGAGGGAACACATAGGCACAGAGAGATAAAGTGACCTCACCAAAGTCACACAAAGGATCATTGAAAGCCATGAGTTGAACCCAGGTCTCCTAGCCACTGGCTCACACCCTATTAAGGTCTTTTCCTAGAAGCTGGGGTTTGCCCTGATATCCATGTTCCTTCCCCCTTCCCTGTACTGTGTTTGCTGACACGCTCACCTAGAGGTGGCTGCACTGTAGCACTGCTGAGTATGTGGAGCACATGAAGAACTTGGGGATAAAGTGATCTGTTGGGGAGCTGTAAATCTGGATGTTACACTTTGGGGAAGGCCCCAGAGCTGCACAGAGAAATTGAGGCCTTACCATTCCCAACATTCCAAAGGGTGAGATGGCTCCTGCCTGCAGGGGGCAACAGAGAAACACAAAAAAATTAGGAGAGATCCACTCATTGTCCAACCCCAGGACCCTTTCCCCTTCACAGGAAATAGAAGGAAACAAAAGACCCAGGCCCACCAAGTGGCCAAAGGGTTGAACAGACACTACTCCACAGACTCCTGCAAGTCCCCCCACTGCCCACAAGGTGCAGGCGGGGAAAGATGTGACACTTTCAAACCTCTTTTGGTGATATTAATTTAGGCTCTGCAAAATGACAAGACACTGATGCCCTGGCATAGAGTAGATTGGAGGGAAGCATATGAAGTAAAGGGATATAACACCCATGTTCTAGGGAACTAATTTTCCTTCCCCCACTTCATGCAAAGAAGAAAACTGCCCCATCCTAACCACATGGGAAGGTGAGGGAAGTCAGAGGGAAAAAACTCTACAACTATACTCAGCATCCCCTTTACCTGCATCCTGCGGCTGGCCTGACGTGCCCCAGGCATGGTCCCATCAGTTATGCTGAGGAAGGGGCTGTATGCAAAGCCTCCAGAAAGCATGCGGTTCATGTGCTGACGGTGAATAGCAAAAGGGTCCCTGGAGGGGGTCAACAGGGAGAGGAGACCTTAGGAGGCAGAGTCCCAGATAACCCACCAGTCTTGACTCCCTGTCCCCTGATCTAACTCTGACCCTACTTCCCTCTGAGAGTGGGAAATACAATCTGTGAGTCCTGACACAGTGTCTTCCCTAATCTAATCTATGAGCCACTTCCCCCCTCCCCCCCAGATAAATTTGGGGCTCATACGCACATTGTAAACATGGGGTCCTCTGGTTCTCCATCCCTCATGAACCGGAACATACTTCCTTCAGATCCAGGGAGGGCTCTGCAAACAGGGAACATAAGTGAACATAAGCAAGCTGGAGCCACAGGGCATGACCCCCTCTCTTTTCACACCAAAATGTATCTACCAGCTCATGCAGCCCTCCCTCTTGCACCAGGCCCTGTGCCCAGGCGGTAGCAGAGCAATCTCTACAGATGCCTCTAGCAGGTCAGCTCAACCAATAGGAGCCGTTTCCCAAACCACCCCTCCCCCGACTGGGAATATAACCAAACTACCGTCTCCCCCCGCCCCCCCATCAGGCTCCTTATCGCTTACCTGCCCCGCACAGACACCTCACCCCGGGCCCCCCGAGCAGGCACAGGCGCCCCCCATTCACACGAGGAATCCCGAAGGTGCGGAGGCACCAGGCCGGCCCCGCGGCGTCACTACTTACCCCAGCGCAGAAACAAGCGCCCCTGGCCCTGCAGACAGCCCCCCTCCCCCACGGCGGGCACGAGCCGGGCCCCCGGCCCGGGCAGCCTCCGCTCCCATTGCGCCTCCTGCAGGCTGCAACCCCGCGGCCGCATCCCGCCTGCCGCCCGCCCACCTCACGCTCCCCTGCCCGGCGGGGTGTCCGCCGCTCGCTCCCGCGGGCCTTCCTCTGCCACGCTCAAGCCTCCGCTCCCATCTAGCCCCGGAGCCCGCCTGCTCCCCGCCCGGCCTTCGCGGAGGGTGCGCTGGGAGAGGGGGAGCCGGGAGCGCGCTGCCCTCCGCCGCCGGCCGCTGCCAGCCCGCACCAGGGCCTGGCCAGGAAGTGAGGTCGGCCCGGCCCGGCCCTGCAGCGCCTCCCCGCTGCCGCAGCGCGCAGCGCAGCCCGGCCGGCCGGCGCTGGAGCGGCTCCGCGGGGCGAGGGGCGGCGGTGGGCGGGCGGGAGGAGACGCGAGGGGCACAGTGGTGGGGCGGGGATGGTTCTAACCCTCGCCCCGCGCAGCGCCAGGGGGCCCGGGAACCCGTCCCGGGGGGAGGGGGGATGTAACAATAGAAGGGCTGAGGCGGGGCGTGATACCCTGAATGGCCCGTGGGCTCCTTTTGTTGTGAGGCTGCTAAGGAAATGGCTGCCGGCAGCCCGGCTTCAGCTCCCGTCACCTGAACGGGGAGGAGCCGCCTGCACTGGGCCGGGCCCGCGCACGGTGCAGTGCGCACGGGGGAGCAGCAGGGGTCGCCCTTGCACCGCACATTAGAGCCGCGCCGCGCCGCGCTGCGGGGGCCGGCGGAGGCGAGAGGCTGATTGAAGGCCGCGGCTGCTGGTTTCGGGCTCCCCGAGCTCCGGCTCCAGCCTTGCTCGCTATCCCGGCCCGAACGTACGCGGCCCTTCTTGCTCCCGTCGGGGGCTGGCTCAGGGGGCTTCCGGGGGCTCCTTTGAGACCCACCCGGTTCTAGTTTTCTAGGCGAGGTGACCATTTTGGCCCACGTCCGCTCCAGCCGAGCTGGGTCCAGCCATTCCCGCACCTCTCTGCTCTGCCACCTTCCCAAGCCGCTGCTGCCCGGGAACCCAGAGTCTCAAGTACTGATTTTAGCTTCCGCCTCTTACCACTTCCCGCATCTGCTGAAGGAGGGGGATGCACAGTGGCATTCATTTAGCCTGTGCCCCCCTCCCCCCTCCAGACCTGCAAGCCACATGCCCTGTCTCATCCTTGCTGCTGTCTATCTTCCTTGCCACACATCTAGCCTCGTTTTTGAATCGTGAACACCAGAACTGGACACACTGTTGCAGCAATGGTTGCACCAGTGCTGAATACAGAGGTAAAATAACCTCTCTGCTCCTACCTGAGACTCCCATTTGTGTCATCTGCCCTGCCACTCTGCTGTTCTCCATACCTGGCTGGCATACAACCTGATTGCTACCCAACAATCCTGCCCTCCCTCCCCACTCCTCAGACCTCTCTGTGTGCACTAATCTGAATGTGACACACTCATACATGCAACACATCCCCATACCTTTTCATTTTGAAAATCTGGTCACCCTATGTGCCATTGGGGAAATAGGAGATACAGACAACAAACTCTTTGGCAGCACAATAAAGGAGGGGATGGCAGGGGGTTGAAATGCATCATTTGGCTCAGTGACTTCCCAGTGCCAAACCCAAAGAGACCATTTCCCCATTCAAAGCTGCATGCAGTGATGGGTTGTTTCAACACTTTCTCTTTGCTCATGATAGCAGGATGCAGCCTCCATTAAAATAGGAATAGGACCAGAAATCTGCCCTGAACTATTAGAGACAGATAGATGGATATATGGATGAACAGTGTCTGTCAAATGCTCTTGACCCCCATAAGTTCTCTCCCCACATTGTGGGTTTGCGACAATGTCACTTTAAAATGGGATGTCAGCTGCTTCCAATGGTTTGTGCCTGGATTTATGCAAATATATGAAAAGTTATGCAAATATTAAACGCTCCTGCTTTTTTGTTGTTCCATGCACATACAATTTAATTACATACAATTTAATATGCACACAAAAATACACACATCCAACATTCACTCAACTCACTTGACATGCACCCCAATACTAAAAAAAATCACGTGTGCAGCTCAAGAACATGCACACATACAGAACATACAGAGAAAATCCACATACCACCCCCCCCACACACCATACATGTATGCACACACCCCATATTTTATTCCCTGAGAGAGCCAGCTCATATAACCTCAGTTTTGCTTGCGTGCCAAGGACAGAAGACCCTACAAAGGAGAGAAATATTCTGCTGCATTTGCAAAGCCAACCTGAAGAAGAAACTGGAGTTCCCACGCAACACAGAGCCTTAGAATCCATGGGGAAGTGAGTGATATCTCTACTCAGCACTGTGGATTTTTCATAGATTCCAAAGCCAGAAGGGACCATTGTGATCATCTAGTCTGACCTCCTGTATTACACAGGCCATAAAACTTCCCCGAAGTAATTCCTAAAGCATATCTTTTAGAAAAATATCTAATCTTAATTTTTAAATTGTTAGTGATGAAGAATCCTTCATAACCCTTGGTAAACTGTTCCAATGATTAATTATCCTCACTGTTAAAAATGTATGCTTTATTTTCTGTTTGAATTTGTCTATCTTTAACTTCCAGTTATATTTTTTTCTGCCCATCATTAAATATTTGTTCCCCATGTAGATACTTATAGACTGTAATCAAATCACTCCTTAACCTTCTCTTTGTTAAGCTAAATACATTTAACTCCTTCAGTCTGTCACTAGAAGGCAGATTTTCTAATCCTTTCATTATTCTCGTGGCTCTTCTCTGAACCCTCTCCAATTTATTATCATCCTTTTTGAATCATGACAGCAGACGTGGACACCCTATTGCAGCAGCAGTTGCACCAATGTCAAATACAAGGGTAAAATAATCTCTCTTTTCCCACTTGACATTCCCATTTATGCATCCAACCATTGCATTAGCCTTTTTGGCCATAGTATCACTCTGGAAGCTCATGTTCAGCTGATTAACCACTACAACTCCCAAATCTTGTTCAGAATCACTGCTTCCCAGGATAGAGTCCTGCGTTGTGTAACTATAGCCTATATTTGTTCCTAAAGGTATACATTTACATTTAGCCATGTTAAAACACACGTTGTTTGCTTGCACCCAGCTTAAAAAGTGATCAAGATCACTGTTTGAGTGACCTATCTTCTTCATTATTTATCACTTCTCTCAATTTCTGTGTCATTTGCAAACTTTATTAGTGATGATTTTATCTTTGCTTCTAGGTTATTAATAAAAATGTTAAATAGTGGAGAGCCAAGAACTGATTTTTGTGGGACCCCACTAGAAACACACACTTGATGATTATTCCCCATTTACAATTACTTTTTGAGACTGACCAGCTAGCCAATTTTTAATCCAGTTAATATCATTCTAATTTTTTAATTAAAATGTCATGTGGTACCAAGTCAAATGCCTTACAAAAGTTTAAGTATATTACATCAACACTGCTACTTTTATCTACCAAACTTGTAATCTCATCAAAAAATATATCAAGTTAGTTTGACAAGGTCTATTTTCCATAATCCCATATTGATTGACATTAATTATATAACCCTCTTTTAATTCTTTATTAATTGAGTCCCATATCAGCTGCTCCATTATCTTGTCTGGCATCAATGTCAGACTAACATGGTAATAATTAGGGCTCTGTGTCCGTCACGGAGGTTGCGGAAGTCACGGATTTCATGACTTTTCGTGACCTCTGTGACTTCTACAGCGACCAGTGTGGCTGACTGCAGGGCTGCCCAAGCAGCTGGCTCAGCCCCGGGTAGCAGTCCCCAGCTGGTTGGCCAGAGCAGCCCCTGCTCTGGTGGCCCCAGGCAGCAGTCCCCGGCTGGCAGAGTAGCCCCTGCTCTGGCGGTCCCAGGCAGTGGTCCCTGCCGGAGTGGCCCCGGGCAGCAGTCCCTGGCTGGCCAGAGCAGCCCCAGGCAGCAATCCCCAGCTGGCCGGACAGAGGAGCCCCCTGCTCCAGCAGCCTCGGGCAGTGGTCCCCAATCGGCCAGCCGGAGCAACCATGGTCCACTGTCCCAGGCAGCTGGTGCCGCTGGCCCCAAGCACCTCCCCCTCAGCAGCCCTCCCCCGAGACGCTCTGCCAGCAGTGGCCCCAGTGCCCTCCCCCCAGATTTAATCACAAGTATTTTTAATATATGTCATGGACAGGTCACTGGCTGTGAATTTTTGTTCATTGCCCATGACCTGTCCATGACTTTTACTAAAAATACCCATGACTAAATCATTGTCCTAGCTCAGGGGTTCTCAAACTGGGTGTTGGGACCCCTCAGGGGGTCACAACGTTATTACATGGGGGGTCATGAGCTGTCTGCCTCCACCCCAAACCCCGCTTTGCATCCAGCATTTAAATGGTGTTAAATACATAAAAAAGTGTTTTTAGTTTATAAGGGGGCGGGGTCGCACTCAGAGGCTTGCTATGTGAAAGGGGTCATCAGTACAAAAGTTTGAGAACTACAGTCCTAGTTAAAATTACCCAGGTAATTCTGTCTACCCTTTTAAAAAATTGGCATATTAGCTTTCTTCCATTCTTCAGCAACTTTCCCAGTGTTCCAAGACTTAATGAAAATCAATATTAATGGTTCAGTGAGCTCCTCAGCCAGCTCTCTTAAAACTCTTGAATGAAAGTTGCTCTGGAACTGCTGATTTTAAAATGCCAAATTTTAGTAGTTGTTCTTTAACATCCTCTTGAGATACTAGTGGAATAGAAAGAGTGTTATATCATATGACTACATCATCAGTTTTTTCCCTAAATGCAGAACAGAAATATTTATTGAACACACCTGCCTTTTCTCCATTACATTAGGTGCTAACTCCATGGGTGCTCCAGGGCTGGAGCACCTATGGAAAAAAATTAGTGTGTGCTTAGCATCCATGGGCAGCCAAGCGCCCCTCCCTCCCCTTCCCCCCACTCCCACCCACCGTGGTGTGCAGGAGGTGCTGGGAGGGAGGGGAAGGAGAGGGGATGGGGTGTGCTTGGGGGAGGGGGCAGAAAGAGGCAGGGTAGAGGTGGGACAGGGTGGAGGTTTGGGGGAAAGGGTGGAGTTGGGGCGAGGCCTGGGGCTGAGCAAGGGTTGAGCACTTCTGGGGAAATTAGAATGTGGCACCTGTGTCCATTACTATTGATAATTCTACCATTTCCATCTAGTAATGGATCAGTACCTTTGTTAGGATTCTTCTTGTTCTTAATATAGTTAAAACACTCTATTTTATTCTGAACTCACTGGCCATAGATTTCTCCATTTGTCCCTTTACTTCCTTTGTCAATTTTCTACAGTTCCTAGCATCTGATTTATATTAATTACCTTCCCCTTTCTTCCAATTGTTATATATTATTTTTTATAGCGGCCTTCACTTCTCTAAACCAGGTGAGTTTCTTAACCAATACAGCCTTCTTCCTTGATTGTGGGAGTGTGGCTTTGGGGGCATTTAGTAAAATACAGTATTCTTCAAGAATTCCCAATTATAATTCACATTTTTTTCTGATTAAATACTTTCTCCCAACTGATCTGGCTCATAATTGTTTTCAACTTTGTGAAATTTACCTTTTAAAGCACCAAGTATCTATATCACTGGTCTGGACTTCAATCTGTTTGTACATTATCAAGCATGATCACTTATACCCAAGATACCATTAATTTTTAGTGCTGTGATTCGTTGGTGAGGTCTAATTTAGAATTCCCCCATGTTGGGTGCAACACTTCCTGAAACAGGAAATAAGGCATACATTTTTAACAGTGAGGTTAATTAACCATTTGAACACTTTACCCAGGGTTTTGGTGGATTCTCCATTACTGACCATTAAAAAAAATATTTTTGGATGTTTCTCCAAAAAGATCTGCTCTAGGGATTACTTTGGGGGAAGTTCTATGGCTTGTGTTATACAGGTGCTCAGACTAGATGATTACAGTGGTTTCTTCTGGCCTTGTGTGACGAAGTGGGACTGTTCTTAATGTTTCCCCTGAATACTGTGTGGGTGCCTCAGTTTCTGGCCGACCCTCTGTCGCCTAGCAACTAATGGCCAGGCCCTTCCCCCCTGCAAGGAGATGCTAAAGGTGTGGGAGAACAAAGAGGTCAGGTGACCTCCTGGCCCGGGAAAGGAACTCAGCAGAGAAGGAGGGGCTGGAGGGGTTGTCAGTTTGGGGCTGGCTGGGGATGAGGAGTGAGGGCAGACGTGGGGGTCTGCCTCGCTGGGCCCCAGAATGGACCCGGCCGAGGGGTCCGGTTCTCTGTACCTACGAGCTCTGTTTTAGACAAACCCAAGAAAGAAACCAACAGGACTCCACTGGCCATCACATACAGTCCCCAGCTCAAACCCCTCCAATGCATCATCAGGGATCTACAACCCATCCTGGACAATGATCCCACACTTTCACAGGCCTTGGGTGGCAGGCCAGTCCTCGCCCACAGACAACCTGCCAACCTGAAGCATATTCTCACCAGCAACTACACACCGCACCATAGTAACTCTAGCTCAGGAACCAACCCATGCAACAAATCTCGATGCCAACTCTGCCCGCATATCTACACCAGCAACACCATCACAGGACCTAACCAGATCAGCCACACCATCACCGGTTCATTCACCTGCACTTCCACCAATGTAATATATGCCATCATATGCCAGCAATGCCCCTCTGCTATGTACATCGGCCAAACTGGACAGTCTCTAAGGAAAAGGATAAATGGACACAAATCAGACATTAGGAATGGCAATATACAAAAACCTGTAGGAGAACACTTCAACCTCCCTGGCCACACAATAGCAGATCTTAAGGTGGCCATCCTACAGCAAAAAAACTTTAGGACCAGACTTCAAAGGGAAACTGCTGAGCTCCAGTTCATCTGCAAATTTAACACCATCAGCTCAGGACTAAACAAAGACTGTTTGCCAATTACAGAACCAGTTTCTCCTCCCTTGGTTTTCACACCTCAACTGCTGGAACAGGGCCTCATTCTCCCTGATTGATCTAACCTTGTTATCTCTAGCTTGCTTCTTGCTTGCTTATATACACACCTGCCCCTGGAAATTTCCACTGCTTGCATCCGAAGAAGTGGGTATTCACCCACAAAAGCTCATGCTGCAAAACGTCTGTTAGTCTATAAGGTGCCACAGGATTCTTTGCTACTTCTGTTTTAGACCGTGTTCCTGCCATCAAATAAACCTCTGTTTTACTGGCTGGCTAAGAGTCATGTCTGACTGCAAAGTGGGGGTGCAGGACCCTCTGGCTTCCTCAGGACCCCGCTTGGGCAGACTCGCTGTGGGAAGCGCACGGAGGGGCAGAGGATGCTGAATGCTTCAAGGAGAGACCCAGAAGGTGAAGCCGTGTGAGCTTCTTGCCCTGAAGACAGTCTGCTTCAAAGGAGAGCTGGCTCCCCAGAGTCCTGCCTGGCTTTGTGGGGAGCAGTTCCAGAGCACCGCCCGGGAACTCCGTGACACCTTGGAATCTATGAATGTGTGTGCATGTGCATGGTATGCACGTTTGTGAGTGTACATGAATTTGTGTGTGTGTGTGTATGCATGTGTTTGGGGTATGTGTGTATACGTTTTTGCATGTTTGGCAATGTGCACGAGCATCCTCCATCCGGGGAAAAAAGAGTGCAGTGTTTGTAGACCATTCATCTTGCTTGATGAGAAGTGCCAAGTGTGGCAATAGGGATATGTATTTTCATTAGGAACAAGATTCAGAAACCTCTCACAC